>NW_024870889.1:395000-1595000 GCF_019054845.1 Dipodomys spectabilis | reverse complement strand
AATAGCATTCCCAAGTGCTTTAACTTATGGAAAACAACATTAATCCTAAGAAACACAGTGCCACACTCTCAATTTTCCCTTTTTTTTCCCAGTCCATCCTGGGGTTAGAACTCAAGGCCTAGGCATTGTGCCTCAGCTTTTGTGCTCAAGGCTAGTGCTGTACCACTTTGAGCCACAGGGCACTTCTAGTTTTCTTGTACTTAATTGGAAGTAAGAATCTCACAGATTTCCTGCCTGGGCTGTATTTGAACCATGATCCTCAGATCTCAGCCTCCTAAGTACCTAGGATTATAGGAGTAAGCCACTGGTGCCCGGCTGTTCGTTACTTTAAAATAAGATCAGATATAGGCAGGAATAGATACTGATTAATCTTAGTCTGATTCAATCTTTTACCCAGGTGTTCTAATTCTTTGAACCAAAACTGGTACAGTCCTAATGAACTTCATCATGAGCATATGAGATTGACAATTCCAAATACATCTATAACAAGATTCTGAAAAAAACCAACTTAGGAAGTCCTCACTGAAGATGGAATAATTAGCATGGAAGGTGTAAACTAAAGACCTTTCTGAGCTATGCTTCACAGTGTATACTTCTGTAGAGTATACCAGATTTTCACATTCATATTGGACCTGGCTGTTATCACCTGCTTTGGTCAATTCAATATTAGCAAATTCAAAATAATTAAAGGCTGGATAAAATGCTTCTCACCCCTGACGAATGAACAATATGAAGAAGGTGGTCCAGTCTCTTTGAAGATGAGATGTGGTATGCAGAAAAAAGGGACAAGCTGCCTGACTGAGACTAGCCCATCAACCCACCAGATGAACCCACCAGTGAGCTATACTTGTAACTCAATTGAAACTTTATAATAACAAAAACATAAGCAAAGTTGCTCAATGAGGCCCTGATTTCAAGCCCTAGGACCAGGACAGACACATAGACAAAGACATAGACATGGACATGGACACGGACACACACACACACATTTTTCTAAAATAAAAAACGCATTATCATGATGTCATTTTCAAACCATGATTTGAATTCACTTTAAGTGTTGTACACAGCTGGGCGCCAGTGGCTCACACCTGTAATCCTAGCTACTCCAGGAGGCTGAGATCTGAAGATCCCAGTTCAAAGCCAGCCCTGGGCAGGAAAGTCCGTAAGACTCTTATCTCCAATAAACCACCAGAAAAACAGAAGTGGCACTGTGGCTCACATGGTAGAATACTCACCTTGAACTGAAGGGCTGAGGGACAGCGCCCAGGCCCTGAGGTCAAGCACTATGACTGACTGCTCCCACCCTCACCCCCCCACTCCACCCCACCCCACCCCACCCCCCCCCCCGCGCAAAAAAAAGGATACACATAGGTAGAAAAGTGGCGGTGCGCAGTGGCAGACATATGCTAGGACTTCAGAGGGGAAGGGCATCTCATTATGGCCTCAGTTAACAGGACCAAGAAACCAGGAAGGTCATCTTATTTAACCTTTTCCAAGGTTGTGCTAACTTTGTACGGGAACGGAGCCAGAAATCAGTTCCCTAGCACACAGGATATTATAAGGATATACAAGAACACAACAGTCAGCTGGACGCCGGTGGCTCAGGCCTGTAATCCTAGCTACTCAGGAGGCTGAGATCTGAGGGTCGAAGTTCAAAGCCAGCCCGAGCAGGAAAGTCAGTGAGAGACTCTTATCTCCAATAAAGCACTAGAAAACGGAAAGTGGCGCTGTGGCTCAAGCATCACGGTTCAAAGCCAGCCAGAGCAGGAAAGTCCTTGAGCCTCTTATCTCCAATAAACCACTAGAAAACCAGAAGTAGCGCTGTGGTTCAAGTGGTAGAGCGCTCGCCTTGAGCTGAAGAGTGCAGGGGCAGCGCCCAAGCCCAGAGTTCAAGCCCCATGACCAACCAAAAAAAAAAAAAAAAAAAAGAACACAACAAACAAGGCCTGAGGAAGCCTTGGAAGAGGAACAGAACAGCAGCTGGCTCTGTGAAAGAAATTGGCAAAAACGGCATGGAATTCTTATCACACTTCACTGGTCTAATCTAGAGTTGCATCAGCAGCCAAGGGTAGATGGCTATGGACAGGTTTAGACATAATCTGATGAATACCTTTTCTTACCTAAAGCACTGACTGTCAGGCACCAGTGACTCATGTCTGTGATTCTAGTTACTCAGGAGGCTGAGATCTGAGGATCTTGGAGTAGGAAAGCTTGTGAAACTCTTAGCTTCAACTAACAACCCAAAGGCTGGAATTGGAGCTACCATTGGCTCAAGTAGTAGGTACTAGCCTTGAATGAAAAAATCAAACAAAACGCACCAGGGCTTGAATTCAAGCCACAGTACTAGCACATACTCAAAAGAATTTGGCTCATTTTTAGAGGCAGGAGCACTTTTGTCTCCAATATAAATACCTCCTGTTGCTACTGTGGTCGTTCTGACATTCCTTTTGTGTTGTTGACAAATATTCCTGACATCTGTTCAGGCTTCAGTCTGTCCAGCTAATACAGAAATCCTTTTTCCAATCCACTACAGTTAAGGCTGTCATTTGGATTTCCCAACTGCTTCCACAACAGCTAAATCAGAAAGCATATAAGATGGTCATTCTATCAATCCAGCTAAGACTACTCAGAGCACTGAGAACAAAGCCCTGGCCATGATCTGGACCAGCCTCTGCTTATCCCTCCAAAGGCAGCCAGGCTTCCCGATGCCAATGCCAGTCATGCTCCTACACCTCCCCTACAAGGACATGAGTGCTTTTGCATGTCTTCACCCTTCAAACCTCAGCAAGGTTCTGAGAATCGGAGTGACTTTTAAAATTATTCTTTTCATTTCTTCCATGAAATATCCTTTGAGCAATGTTGACAGGTTTTTATGTAACTGTTTACCTATCATCCACAGGGCCTAAAGCCAAACCTGGCCTACAACAGGCACATAATTGTTTGATAAATCCCTGCAAGGAAGCACTAACTCAGGTAGTATGGTTTGAGCTACCTCCTTAGCATTCAATGATCACACTGCTTAGAAACTGGTGGCAGAAGCTTGTTACAGAGTTCTGCTGGCCCCAAAGCAGATCAAATGAAAGATTCTGTGGCTGGGTACCAACGGCTTACACCTGTAACCCTAGCTATTCAAGAGGCTGAAAAGGCTCATGCTTCAAAAAGCCAGGCCTGACAGGAAAGTCTGAGAGACGCCAATTAACCACTAAAAACATGAAAACAGAACTGTGGTTCAAATGGTAGAGTGATAGCCTTGTGCACTTCAGGGAGAGCTCCCAGAGTTTAAGCCCCAGGACCAGCAAAAACACACAAATAAATCTTACGGGCTATTTTGCTTGATGATGATGACATTGATAGTAATGTCTCCTAGCTACTCAGGAGGCTGAGGCTGAGGTTCAAATTCAGACCAATTATCTCCAATTACCCAGCAAAAAGGTGGAAGTAGAGCTGTGGCTCAAAGTTACAATTTCTGCTATTTTAGTTTGAAATTTCCATGTGGAAGCATGGAAGCAAGGCTAGCGTTCTACCACTCGAGCCATAGTGCCACTTCTGGCTTTTTTTTGTTTATGTGGTGCTGAGGAATCGAACCCAGGGCCTCATGCATGTAAGGCAAGCACTGTACCACTGAGCCACCTTCCCAGCCCTCATTTTTATTTTTGTTGGTTATGGGGCTTAAACTCAGGCTGGGGCGCCATTCCTGAGTTCTTTACTCTTTCAGTAAAGGCTAATATTCTACCACTTTGAACCACAGCTACACTTCCAGTTTTCTGGTGGTTAACTGGAGATAATAAATAGTCTCATGGACTTTTCCTGCCCTGACTGGCTTTGAACCATGATCCTCAGATTTCAGCTTCCCAAGTAGCTAGGATGATAGGCTTGAGCCATCAGTACCCAGCCTAGTTAACTGTTAAATGAACAGAATGACCACTGCTTCCCAGAACAAGTCTTTACCAGAAAGATAGGGAGGAGTATTTGGTTGCTTCACTTGAAACATGCCTCCAGATCTAACATTTAGAATACTCACTAGGTACTACGCCTATCATCCTAGCTACTTAGGAGTCTGGGATCTAAGGATCATGGCTCAAACCTTGCCCAGGGAGGAAAACCTATGTGATTCTTATCTCTAACTACCAAAAAAGTCAGGCTGGGCACTGGGCGCCAGTGGCTCATGCCTGTAATCCTAGCTACTCAAAAGGCTAAAATCTAAGGATCACGGTTCAAAGCCAGCCAGAGCTGGAAAAGTCCATGAGACTCTTATCTCCAAAAAAAAAAAAAAAGAAAACCAGAAGTGGTGCTATGGCTCAAGTGGTAGAGTGCTAGCCTTGAACTGAAAAGATGAGGGACAGCTTCCAGGCCCAGAGTTCAAGCTCCACCACCGACACACACACACAAAAACCTCAGAAGTGGAGCTGTAAATAAAGTAGAAGAATGCTAGTCTCCAGTAAAAAAGCTCAGAGACAAGCACCCAGGCTCTGAGTTCAAGCCCAATTACTAGAAAAAAACAAAAACAAAAAAAAGTTCAGTTTGGGGCTGGGAAGGTGGCTCAGTGGTAGAGCGCTTGCCTTGCATGCCTGAGGCCCTGGGTTCGATTCCTCAGCACCATATAAGCAAAAAGAAAAAAGCCAGAAGTGGCGCTATGGCTCAAATGGTAGAGCGCTAGCCTTGAGCTGAAGAGCTGAGGAACAGCGCACAGGCCCAGAGTTCAGGCCCCACGACTGGACCCCTCCTTCCCCCAAAAAAGTTCAGTTTGAAGTTCAGTTTGTGCTACTAAAACATCTAAATTTATAATTACCTTCAAGTGAAGACAATCTAATTATTAATTTTTTTATTGTTATGATAAAGGGGATATAAAAAGAATCTAAGTAATTTTATAAAATACTCAATTTAAACTTCATTCTTTTTTGTGTTCTGAGGCAGAAACCATGCTGAATTTCAGACTGACTAATCTCTACCTCCCAATGGCTGGGACTACAGTCATATTGTAAGAACCCCGTTTTCGGGCTGGGAAGGTGGCTCAGTGGTAGAGCACTTGCCTTGCATGCCTGAGGCCCTGGGTTCGATTCCTCAGCACCACATAAGCAAAAAGAAAAAAGCCAGAAGTGGTGCTGTGGCTCAGGTGGTAGAATGCTAGCCTTGAGCTGAAGAGCTGAGGGATAGTGCCCAGGCCCAGAGTTCAGGCCCCACGACTGGACTCAAAAAAAAAAAAAAAAAAAAAAAAAAGAACCCCATTTTCTGTTTCTTGTTGACCTCCACCTCCAGTCCCAAATCTCTAGCTCCCAGCTGCATTAGCTGAATGCTGTCTGCCTGACCATCTTTATTGTCCAGCAGCTGAAGAATATCCCCTCCCCTAATGATCTTTTTTGAGCTTCTGTAAATCAGCCTGCTTGCTTGTGAAACTGCCACCTATGTGTGGTTACTGCCTTCAGAAACACCCCATTGGAGGTTGCTACTGCTCTTCGTTCTGAGACACCTTAGCCCAGGACAGGTCAGTCTCTGGCTGGCTATAATAAAGACTCCTTTGTCACTTTTTTTTTTGGGGGGTCCGATTGTGGGGCCTGAACTCTGGGCCTGGGCGCTGTCCCTCAGCTCTTCAGCTCAAGGCTAGTGCTCTACCACTTGAGCCAGAGCGCCACTTCCAGCTTTTTTCTTTTTTTGCTTATGTGGTGCTGAGGAATTGAACCCAGGGCCTCGAGCATGCAAGGCAAGCGCTCTACCACTGAGCCACCTTCCCAGCCCTCCTTTGTCACTTTTGACCATGCCTCTGTGGATTTCTCCACTCCGAGGTTATTTCAGACTCCAAGGTTATTTCATTGTACCAGTACACTCAGTATGCTAATTTCAATTAAATAGGAAGCTTACTGTACTAAACATAATGAATAATAGGTAAGATATTTAAGGAACCAACTAAATAGCAATTAATACTGAAATTTATTTCTTATCTTACCAAATTTTAGACCAATCTTACCTTTTGCAGACTTGTTGGATTCAACTGAGTTTTATCTATTATTTTTATTGCAACCTAGAAAAAAACAAATTAATATCAAATTAATATTCATAAATTTTCAGAATTTAACTACAGACTAACTGGTAACCCACATGTAAAGTACTATAATACTAAAAAGCTGACAAACAAGCACATCTTGACCATAAAAGCTCGATTACAGCTAATAATCTTAACATCATAAAAGTGTGTAGGTGATAATACATGCTTTATGTAAGTACAAGTATTATAGCATTTGGTATTCGTTATATTGATAAGGGAAATAATCTTTTCTAAAACCCCTTCAAAACATTTCTATGAAAACACTTATACAACACCAGAGCCTGGTACCAGTGGCTCATGCCTATAATCCTAGCTACTCAGAAGGCTGAGATCTGAGGATCACAGTTCAAAGCCAGCCTGGGCAGGAACGTCCATGAGACTCTTATTTCCAATAAACCACCAGAAAACCAGAAGTGCTGCTGTGGCTCAAGTGGCAGAGCTCAGGGACAACGCCCAGGCTGAGTTCAAGCCCCATGACCAAAAAAAAAGCCAGCCCAGACAGGAAGATCTGTGAGACTCTTACCTCCAATTAATCATATAAAAAGCCAGAAGTGGTGCTTGGCTCAAATAAGTAGTAGAGTGCTAGCCTGGAGGCAAAAGGAGCCCAGGGATAGGACCCAGGCCTAGAGTTCAAGCCCCTGATCACCGTCCCTCAAAAACAAAGAGGGCTGGGAAGGTGGCTCAGTGGTAGAGCGCTTGCCTTGCATATCTGAGGCCCTGGGTTCAATTCCTCAGCACCACATAAGTAAAAAGAAAAAAGCCGGAAGTGGTGCTGTGGCTCAAGTGGTAGAGCACTAGCCTTGAGCTGAAGAGCTGAGGGACAGTGTCCAGGCCCAGAGTTCAGGCCCCATGACTGGACCCAAAAATAAAAAAAAGAAAAAAAAGAAAAGAAAGAAAAAAAAACCCAAAGAAACAAATAAGGAAGGGAGGGAGGGAGGGAGGGAGGACAGAAAGAAAAGATTTCTATACAGTCCAGTAGCACAGCATGTGATTATCATGGGTAAGATCCTTGATTTGATCTCTAGCACCACCACTTGCAATTTTTTCTCTAAAGATTAAGAACTTATTTCAAAACAGCAACAAACCTATTACAAGATAATGCATAAGAAATTAAGTTTAAGTTTTTATCAGCATACATTACTTGCATACGCTGGTTCATTTTGATATTTCCATACATTCATACATGCATTCTCCCCTTAAACCAACCCCCCTCCCACCTTCTAAAACAATTCCAACAGGTTTCATGTTTTCTTTTCATATGTGCAAATAAAGTGCTTTAGCCATATCCATCCTCATGTATCCTCTTCATTTATTTTCCCCTTTTTCTGAAGAAAAAAATAATTTTTTGAATGGGACTGAATTTAGGATCTTGAATTTTTGCTTAGCTTTTTCCCTCAAGAGCGGCAATCAACGAACTTGAGCTGCACCTTTACTTCTGGCATTTTGCTCAATTCTTCTGCCGGCTAGCTTTAAACCATGATCTTTAGATTGTGAGTGGCTAAGATCTTGGGCATGTGCCACCAATGTCAAGCTTCTTCTTGAAATTTTCTTATGTGCTTCTGCTTTTGTTACCCTACAGAATGCATGACCTCTGGAAATTCCACTTTCAATTAGTGAGAGTAAAAATAGTATCAGAGGACAAATAAATTTGACTCTGAAGACCCATAACTGAGCTGCAGAAACATCCAGGGAGTCTTTCCATAGCATATTTTGGGAATGGCCTAACTATGGCTATTAACAATGTTTTTAGAAAAGAAAACAAAAACATCTCCCTGATTTAGGTTAATGCTTCTACCCACTCAAGTTACTGATTGCCTATGGATGTACCCCAAGAGGAACTAGAAAAAGGAAATGCTGCGGCAAGGCACATATGATTCTGACACCCAGGTCAGGCCGGTACCAGTACCGGTACCATATCCTCAGCATGAGACAAATAAGAATTGGAGAAGGGAAGAATGAATTTGTATGTAGGTTAAAAAAAAATGTAAAGTTAGGATTCTAGTTCTATAGTTGAAAGATATTAATTCCAACAAAAGGTGAACAAATGCAGCAGTGGTATCACTAGACATTATGTTGAAAATGAAGTATACTACTTGTAGGTGGGAATGGGAAGAAAAAACTGGGAAAGAATGATGTGATAGAAGGGCTAACACTGTCCAATAAGAAATGTATTCTTGGGAGGGAGGGGTTGTGGGGAGGGGAAGATAGGAAGGGATGGTAAGGAGAAACAAAGGAGGAGGCAACAATGCTTGATAAGAAATGTACTCATTACCTTGCCCATGTAATTATAAGCCCTCTGTATGGTATTTTCACAATAAAAAAACAAACAAACAAAAAAATGTACTCAGCCAGGTGGTGGTGGCTCATGCTTGTAATCCTAGCTACTCAGGAGGCTGAGATCTGAGAATCGCAGTTCAAAGTCGGCTCAGGCCAGAAAGTTTGCAAGATTATCTCCAATAAACCACCAGAAAACGGGAAGTGGCACTGTGGCTCAAGTGGTAGAGCACTCACCTTGAGCTGAAGAGCTGAGGAACAGTGCCCAAGCCCAGAGTGAAAGCCCAATACTGACCCCCCCCCCCCCAAAAAAAAGTACTTTTAGCCAGTGCTGGTGGCTCACACCACTAATCCTAGCTATTCAGGAGGCTGAGATCTGGGGATCATGGTTCAATGCCAGCCTGGGCAGGAAAGATCCATGAAACTCATCTCTAATTAATAACTACCAGAAAACCAGGCACTCTGGCTCAAAGTGGAAGAGCACTATCCTTGAGCAAAAGAGCTCAGGGACAGAGCCCAGGCCTTGAGTTCAAGTCCACAGCCAACCACCCCCCCACCAAAAAAAAAAAAAAAACCTTGTAAGCAGGGTGGCAGCATAATCCTAGCTACTTAGGAAGTTGAGATCTGAGGATTGTGGTTTAAAGCCAGTCCGTAGGAAAGTCTGTGAGACTCTCAATCTCCAATTAACCACAAAAAAACTGGAAGCAATGTGGTAGAGAACTGACCTCAGGAATGGCTCCCAGGCTCAGAGTTCAAGCTGAAAAAGCACTAAGATGAGGGGGAATAAAGTTAAAATTATTATAAACCATTTGTCTTTTTTTTGTCCTTGGGGGAGGGGGGGTCATGGGACTTGAACTCTGGGCCTGAGCACTGTTCCTCAGCTCTTCAGCTCAAGGCTAGCGCTCTACCACTTGAGCCACAGTGCCACTTCTAGCTTTTTCTGTTTATGTGGTGCTGAGGAATCTAACCCAGAACCTCATGCATGCGAGGCAAGCACTCCATTACTGAGCCACCTTCCCTGCCTTTAGAATGCCAGTTTTAAGCAAAAAAAAAAAAGCCAGGCAAGAGTACAAAGCTCTGAATTCAAGCTCCAGAACTGGCACAAAAAGAAAAACAATTTTTTTTTTCTTCAGAATTAGGACCTAAGAATGTATGTAGTTCAAGTCCAAATCCTTCAGCTTGCTTTTGCAGTCCTCTATGTGTAGGGACAGATCACAGAAAAAAAGAGAACAGGACACTTCCAACGAAAATGTGAAAGAATGACTAACCAGACACAAGTTTGAAAACGTAAGTTGAGAAGACCACAATGAGAAAAATGTGTCAATAATTTTTGACAGTGGAACGGAGAAAACTACACAGAGACAAAGTGATCTGTCTAGTATTACTTAGAACTCCTGATTCAGAGGCTTCAAGTACAAAGAAGACTAGACTGCTAGGCTAATCACAAGTCAAAGTCACGCAGAATATACACAGCACTAACCCCATCAATAACCACTGACTCCTAGTAGGACAGAAACATAGACACTTACTCTGTGAATATAGATACAGCTTTGGACTCAAGAACGATGGGCCAACCAGGCAACAGGAGTATATCATGAGATGGAAAAGGAAACTGACAACTGCCAACAAGGACTAGGACAACAAGTTGCCTCCTACTCCTACAACCAGGCAGAAGTAAAGAATCTTGGGGCTGGGAAGGTGGATCAGTGGTAGAGCGTTTGCCTTGCATGCATGAGGCCCTGGGTTCGATTCCTCAGCACCACATAAGCAAAAAGAAAAAAGCCAGAAGTGGTGCTGTGGCTCAAGTGGTAGAGCGCTAGCCTTGAGCTGAAGAGCTGAGGGACAGCGCCCAGGCCCAGAGTTCAGGCCCCACGACCGGACCCAAAAAAAAAAAAAAAAAAGAAGTAAAGAATCTTGCCTGTACTCGTTATCTTGCCCATGTAATTGTAACTCCTCTGTACGGTATTCTCACAATAAAAAATAAAAAAAAGAATCTTGCCTGGACAAACCAATGTTCCTAGAAAAGAAAGCTAGACAGAAATCTAGGGTCCAACAACTTTCAGAAGGCAAACTTGGAGGCCAACATCCTTTGCATGGGAACAAAACACACCTTTTTTTTTTGGTCCAGTCGTGGGGCCTGAACTCTGGGCCTGGGCGCTGTCCCTCAGCTCTTAAGCTCAAGGCTAGTGCTCTACCACTTGAGCCACAGCGCCACTTCCAGCTTCTTTCTTTTTGCTTATGTGGTGCTGAGGAATCGAACCCAGGGCCTCAGGGATGCAATGCAAGCGCTCTACCACTGAGCCACCTTCCCAGCCCCTCAAACCAGCTTTTTAAGACTCCATTTTACAAAGGACCTCCACTCATCTTGTCATATCATTACTAAATGACCTCATGCTGTTGACCATTTGTATGGTGTAATATATATATATACACACACACACACACACACACACACACACATATGTATGTATATACATACATACATATATGCGCACATCTGAGGGAAACTAGGAGGAGGACACAGAATCAGAGGGAAACAGGAAAACATACAACAGAGGGGCCCATCAGCTGCACTGGATAATGATGAAACAAACTAAGCAACTCAAGGGCAGCAAAAGTAAAGAAATGTACATATCACCCAATATGAAAGAAATAGCTCTATTATCAAAGCTCATAGAATTCACAAGCTTTATAGGCCACTATAATGACAATGTGCCTCTTGAAGATTAGAATGTGTTTCTGACTTTAAGTATCACTATCTCACAATACTGTGAATTTGTGAAATATGTGTAATCACTTAATCACAATAAAAAATTATTTTAAAAAGACTATTTTAACAATACCAGACTTCCAAAAGAAATCTGTATGAAAGTCAAATAATAAGAAACTTCAGGTTGGAAATGTGGCTTAGTGGTAGAGTGCTTGCCTAGCATGCATGAAGCCCTGGGTACCATATAACAGAAAAAGCCAGAGTGGTACTGTAGCTCAAGTGGTAGAGTGCAGCCTTGAGCAAGTGGTAGAATGTAGCTCAGAGGCAGTGCCCAGCCCCTGAATTCAAGCCCCAGGAAAGAAAGAAAGAAAGAAAGAAAGAAAGAAAGAAAGAAAGAAAGAAAGAAAGAAAGAAAGAAAGAAAGAAAGAAAGAAAGAAAGAAAGAAAGAAAGAAAGAAAGGAAGAAAGAAAGAAAGAAAGAAAGGAAGGAAGGAAGAGAAAGAGAGAGAAAGAGAGGGAGGGGAGGGGAGGAAGGGAGGAAGGAAGGAAGGAAGGAAGGAAGGAGGAAGGAAGGAAGGAAGGAAGGAAGAAGAAGGAAGGAAGGAGGGAGGAAGGGAGCGGGAGAAGAGAGAGGAGGGAGGGAGGGAGGGGAGAGGAAAGAAGAGGAAGGAAGGGAGAGATAGAGAGGGAGGAGGGAGAAGAGAAGAAGAAGGAAGGAAAGAAGGAAGGAAGAAGAAGAAGGAAGGAAGAGAAGGAAGGAAGGAAGGAAGGAAGGAAGGAGATGGGGGGCGCTGGGAAGGTGGCTCAGTGGTAGAGCGCTTGCCTCGCAGGCATGAGGCCCTGGGTTCAATTCCTCAGCACCACATAAGCAGAAAAAGCTGGAAGTGGTGCTGTGGCTCAAGTGGAAGAGTGCTAGCCTTGAGTTGAAGAGCTGAAGGACAGCACCCAGGCCCATCACTGACCAAAAAAAGAGAAAGGGGGGGGGGGGGAATAGGGAGAGAAGGGAAAGGAAAGGACGAGAGGGGAGAGAGAGGGAGGGGGAAGGGAGAGGGGGAGAGAGAAAGGGAGAATGGGAGAGAGAGGGAGAGGGCAGAGAGGGGAGGAGAAGGGGAGGGGAGAAAGAAAAAGAGAAAAAGAGAAGAAAGAGAGAAGAGAGAGAGAGAGAGAGACAAGAAATTCAGATAGGCACTAATGGCTCATGCCTGTAATCCCAGCTACCCAGGAGGCTGAGATTTTAGGAGTATGGTTCAAAGCCAGCTTGGGCAGGAAAGTCTGTGAGATGCTTACCACCAATTAACCACCAAAAAAATCCAGAAGTAGAGCTCTTTTCATTTCTTGGTCAGTCGTGGGCTTGAACTCTGGGCCTGTGCACTGTCCCTCAGCTCTTCAGCTCAAGGAGAGTGCTCTACCACTTGAGCCACAGCACCACTTCTGGTTTTCTGAGTGATTTATTGGAGATAAAGATAAAGAGTCTCATAGACTTTCCTTCCAGGGCTGGCTTTGGCTGGCTTTGAACTGCGATTCTCAGATCTCAGCCTCCTGAGTAGCTAGGATTACAGGTGTGAGTCACCAGCGCCTGGCTAGAAGTAGAGCTCTTGCTCTACTTGTAGATTGCTGAGTTCAAGCGCGCGCGCGCACGCACGCACACACGCGCGAGCGCACACACACACACACACACACACACACACACACACGTCTTCAAAGTTAGGCACCAGTGGCTACTTAGCAAACTGAGATCTGAGAATCACAGTTTAAAGCCAATCCCAACAGGAAAACAAATGAGACTATTATATCCAATTGATCTAAAAAGCCAGAGAGGAGTCGGGGAAAGTGGCTTAGTAGTAGCATGCTTGCCTAATATGCATGAAGCCCTGGATTTGATTCCTCATAAATAGTGGCGCTGTGGCTCAAGTGGTAAGAGTGCTAGAGCCTTGAGCAAAAGAAGCTCAGTGACAGTGTCCAGACCCTGAGTTCAAGTCCCAGCTCTGGCAAAAAAAAAAAAAAGCCAAAGGGGCTCAAGTATGCTAGCTAGCCTTGAGGAAACTGCAGGAATAGCACAAAAAAAGCAGCAATATTATTATGATAGTCATTTAATATTTTTTTTTCTACATTTTGTTTTGGTGGTGCTAGAGTTGAACTCAAGGCCTCATGCTTGCTAGACAAGTACTACCTAATCCTTTTTCATTTTATTGTTGTTGTCATCATTGGTGGTGGGGCTTGAACTCAGGGCCTGGACACTGTGCCTGAACCCTATTGCTCAAGGATAGTGCTGTACTAATTGGAGCCACAGCTCCACTTCCAGATTTCTAGCTGTTAACTGGAGATAAGAGTCTCACGGAGGGGTTGGGAAGGTGCTCAGTGGTAGAGTGCTTGCCTTGCATGCATGTGGCGCTGTGGCTCAAATGGTAGAGCGCTAGCCTTGAGCTGAAGAGCTGAGGGACAGCGCCCAGGCCCAGAGTTTAAGCCCCGCAACTGGACCCCCAAAAACAAAACAAAACAAAAAAAAAAAGAGTCTTCTGGAGTTCCTTGCCCAGGCTGGCTTCAAACCACGATCCTCAGGTCTAAACCTCTTGAATAGCTAGGATTACAGGCCTGAGCCACTAGCACCCGCTCTTTGAGTTTTTTTTGTTGTTTTTTTGTTGGCTGTGGGGCTTGAACTCTGGGCCTGGGTACTGTCCCTGAACATTTCAGCTCCAAGTGAGCACTCTTACCACTTAAGCCACAGTGCCACTTCCGGTTTTCTGGTGGTTAATTGGAGATAAGGGTCTCAAGACTTTCCTGCCCAGGCTGGCTTTGAAATACGATCCTGTGATCTCAGCCTCCTGAGTAGCTACGTTTACAAGCGTGAGCCACCAACACCTGGCCTCTTTTGGTATTTTTGAGATGGAGTCTCACTTTTAGTCCTAGACTGGCCTGAACAGCAATTCTCCTATTTGCTTTCTCCTATATATACTTTTTGTGTGGCTAAGATGATAGGCAAGAACTATTGTGCCAGAATTTTACTGATAAAGATGGGGGTCTCAAACTATTTATTTTTCTTGATCTGTCTCCTAAGTATCTAGGATTACAGGCATGAACCACCAGTGCCTGGCAACTACCATATAGTTTTATAGCTACTGGAGGGAGACAAGACAATTCCAATATGATATAATGAGAAGCCCAAGAATTCACAAGTAACATATATCCAAAGTAGTAATACTACAGTGAAATCCCTTGATACAATACACAGAAAGAAAAAAAAAAAGAATGACAAGAAAATAAAACAGGTTTGGATGGGAAGATGGACAGTAGTGAGAGGGATGAATAATATGATAGAAGTTTATTTACATGTATAAAAACAGAACAGAGCTGGACACTGGTGGCTCACACCTGTAATCCTAGCTACTCAGGAGGCTAAGATCTGCAGATTGCGGTTCAAAGCCAGCCTGGCAGAAAAGTTCATGAGACTCTGATCTCCCAATAAGCCACCAAAAATCTGGAAGTGGTGCTATGACTCAAGTGGTAGAGTGCTAGTCTTGAGCTGAAGAGCTGAGGGACAGAATGCAGGGCAGAGGCTAGGAATGTGGCTTAGTGGTAGAGTACTTGCCTAGAATGCACAAAGCCCTGGGTTCAATTCCTTAGTACCAACCACATAAGCAAAAAAAGCCAGAAATGGTGCTGTGGCAAAGGACAGTGCCCAGGCCCTGAGTTTGAACCCCAGGACTGGTGGGGGAGCAGGAGGGGGAGAACAAAAAGCCAACAACAACAGAAGAAAGCCTGGCACTGGTGGCTTACATATGTAATCCTAGCTACCCAGGAGGCTGAGATCTGAGAACCAGGGTTTTAAACTAGCCCAGGTAGTAAAGTCCATGAGATTCTTCTCTAATTAACCACCCCAAAACAAGAAGTGGAGCTATGGCTCAAAGTGGTAGAGTGCTAAACCTTGAGCAAAAAAGTTCAGGGGTCACGCACAAGGCCCTGAGATCAAGCTCCATGACAGACACAAGAAAGAAAAGAGAGAGAGAGAGAGAGAGAGAGAGAGAGAGAGAAAGGAGAGAAAGGAGAGAAAGGGGAGGGAGGGAGGAAGGAAGGAAGGAAGGAAGGAAGGAAGGAAGGAAGGAAGGAAGGAAGGAAGGAAGGAAGGAAGGAAGGAAGGACGGACGAACGAACGAACGAATGATATCTAAGAAAATTGTTTTAAGGAAGTGTGATAAGGGAGGCTGATCAGGATATATTGTATACGTATATGTGTGTGTATATAAATGTCACAATGAGACCCCACTGTATAACAAAGATATGTTCTTTTTTAAAAAAGGAAATTAATTTTTAAAAATCCCCAATACATGCACTTTCTTCTTCCAGCACAACAAAAATAAGCACAGGTATTACCTCTCTGCCTGTAAGGATGTGTCTTGCCAATTTCACTTTTGCAAAATTCCCCTTGCCGATTGTTTTCAACAGTCTGTAGTTTCCGATGTGAGGTTGCTCATCTGCACAGGAAGCTATTGAGTTTCTACACCTTGCTCCAGAGCGCCCAGTACGGGAGGTAACTTCTTGCCTCCCATCTCCATGTGAGGTGTGCTACAATGTAATGTACACAAAGACAAGGAAATGAGAGAACATGAAGTACTTGCCAAGTTTTAAGAGGTTCTAGCAGAAGAAACAAAAGATTAAGGCTTTATTTAATCTTAATCTTACAGTATATCCAGCAGTGCAAAGGAACTTTATCCACATAATATAAATTTATGAGGAAAACAAAGAAAATGTAACAAGAAAAAGACCAAATGTTGCTAGCAGTTTAACTGGGTAGTCAGATATAATGTAGAGCCACAGTCCCTAGAGTTCATGATTTTTTGACTTTATGTATTGGTGCTAAAGCCAAACATTCAGTAGAAACTGTACTTTTAAGTTTGAATTACGTTTTTCTGACTCTCTCAGTGCACACCGTTGGCCATTTAGATGAGAGTAAGCAATCAAGATTCTACAGTATACTATGGTGCCAGTTTTTAGGTAGAGTTATTATATAAATAGCCCACAAGTAGGCTTGTATTATGTGATTTTGACAGACTGAAGGCTAATGTAAATATTCAGACCACATGTAAGGAAAACTAGGCTAAGCTATGACAGTTGGTCATTTATAAAAATGGGTATTAAGTATGGTATTTTCAACTTTAGACCAGACCAGGTTACCAGGACACAGACCCATGGTAAATTGAGGAGCGTCTGTATTTAGAATCTGTGGCATTCCCATAAAATAGAAATAGGACTGCCTTCTGGTCACAGAGTATAACTTCCCTACATGTTACCAACTACACCTGCACATCTAATCCTCACCACAACCTGTAAAGCCTGACTCTATGTCTTTGCTCATGAGATGATTCAGGGGCTAAATGAGAAATTCAGAGAATTTACTAATTTCTTTTTATCACTATGATGTTGAAAGAACTTTGCTCCATGGGCTGGGAAGGTGGCTCAGTGGTAGAGCGCTTGCCTTGCATGCCTGAGGCCCTGGGTTTGATTCCTCAGCACCACATAAGCAAAAAGAAAAAAGCCGGAAATGGTGCTGTGGCTCAAGTGGTAGAGCGCTAGCCTTGAGCTGAAGAGCTGAGGGACAGTGCCTAGGCCCAGAGTTCAGGCCCCACGACCGGACCCCCCCCCCCCAAAAAAAAAAGAAAAAGAAAAGAAATTTGCTCCATTTTTGGTTTCACATTAATTTTGGGGGAGAGGAGTCTTGTCTCCCTCCCTCCCTCGCCTCCCCCCCAAAAAAATTTTTTTTTTTTTTAAAGAGTTTCACTATGTAGCCCAGATTGGTCTCAAAAACTGACAATCTGGGGGGGGAGAGGATTGGGTGCAGGGGCAGGGGGAGGATGGGAAGGGATGGGAACAGGAAACAAAGGAGGAGGTGTCAATGCTTGATAAGAAATGTACTCATTATCTTGCCCATGTTAATTGTAACCCCTCTGTACAGTATTTTCACAATTAAAGAAAACTGACAATCTTCCAGCTCAACTTTTAGAGTGCTGAGATTATAAGTATGGGCCAGCATGCCTAGTACTTAAAAACTAGTTCTAATTAAACAACAACCAAAACTGGGTGCCAGTGTCTCACACCTATCATCCCAACTACTTAGGAGGCTGAGACCTGATTATTGTGGTTTGAAGCCAGGCCAGGCAGTGACATGCTTATTTCCAATAAACCTGGAAATGGAGCTATGGCTCAAGTGGTAGAAAGCCAGCCTTGAGAGAAAAGAAAAGGCTAAGAGAAAATACCCATGCCCTGAGTTCAAGCCTCAGTGTACACACACACACTCTCTCTCTCTCTCTCTCTCTCTCTCTCCATATTTAGAAGAGGTGTGTAGGGATCAGAGGAATGGCTTAGGTGTTAAAAAGTATTAGCCAATGAGTAAAAGCATCAGATATCAGATACCAAGTTCAAGCCCTGGTCTTGGACAAAAAAATAGTAATAACAGAAGAGCTGTAAATTATAAATCATTGAAGATACAAACTTAAATATTCCTTATGCTAGGTACTGGTGATTCAAAACTTAAATATTCCTTATGCTAGGTACTGGTGATTCATGCCTGTAATCCTAGCTACTCAAGAGCCCAGCAAGGAAAGTCCATCTCCAGTTACCTACAAGAAAATCATAAGTGGCAGTGTGGCTCAAAGTAGAATAGTACTAGCCTTATGCAAAAGAGCTTAGGGACAGTGCCCAGGATCTGAGTTCAAGCCACACAACCGACTATATACATATACATACATTAGACATATATGTTTATAGTCTTTATGCTCAATAGGAAATGGACTCATTACCTTGCTCATGTAACTGTAACCCCTCTGTACATTATCTTTACAATAAACAATATATATTAAAAAATAAAATAAATTCAATCTGAAATCCTACCCAAAGACTCATGTTTTAAAAGTTTGGTCCCCACTGGACACTATTTTGGGAAGTTCTGCAACATTAGGAGCTGGGGCCTTCCCTGGAGGAATGGGTCACAGGAAGGTGGGTCTTTAGGGGCATCTTTTCCCTGACTCATTCCTTTCTTTCTCTATATCCTGTCTACCATGAAGAACCTCCTCTGACACACACTCCTGCCATCACACATATTATGAGGACGAGAACCCTCTGAAACTCAGCAACAAAAACAATTTGTCCTATAAACTCCATCAGGTATTTTGTCAAAGTAACAGGAAAAGTAACCAATACACTTAATTACCTCCTATATGAGGAGATAACAGATTTACCAGTTTAAGATTAACTACATATTAACTCTTTTTTTTTTTTTTTTTTTTTTTTTTTGTCGGTCGTGGGGCTTGAACTCTGGGCCTGGGCGCTGTCCCTCAGCTCTTCAGCTCAAGGCAAGCGCTCTACCACTTGAGCTACAGCGCCACTTCCGGTTTTCTGGTGGTTTATTGGAGATAGGAGTCTCACAGTCTTTCCTGCCCGGGCTGGCTTTGAACCGCGATCCTCAGATCTCAGCCTCCTGAGTAGCTAGGATTACAGGCGTGAGCCACCAGCGCCTGGCAACTACATATTAACTCTTGTAAACAGAATTCAGTCTCTTCCCTAAAAGAGATATATGCCCACAAATCTTTTCTAATCCTTAACAAACCACCTCCTGAACACATGGACTGGTTTTCCAAATCTTAGAAAACATTTATGAAGCCAAATTGTAACAATAAGTGGCTATCTTCCAATTCTTTTGTACTTCAGAGATACAAAGTTTAATTTCATTTTTGATGGCAGATAATTATTTCATTCATTACAGAAACAGAACTTTACAAAACTAGTTACTATTTCAGCTGGGAAAACAGCTAAAGCCTTGCTCAAAATGCCAGAGATACAGGCTAAATTGCCATCTTCCCTGTGGCATGTCTCTTTCTCTGCTCTCTTTCTCTGCCATGCTTCGTTTCTAAGGAATAAAAATTTGTTAGCAAACTAGGGTGTGACAACACTCTCTTGGTCTGAAAAAAGTCACAGACTAAAACACAACTTTCAGCAAAAACTACAACAAAAGAAGAAATTTTGGACTCATTTTAGAACAAGTCAGGTCTGCCTCTTACCAGTGCAGGTTGGCACCCCTAATCAAAAAGATCCAAGCCAAGTGCCAGTGGCTCACACCTGTAATCCTAGCTACTCCGGAGGCTGAGATCTAAGGATCACAGTTTGAATCCAGCCTGGACAGGGAAGTCCCTGAGACTCTCCAATTAACCAACAGAAAACTGTGATGCTGTGACTCAAAGTGGTAGAGTGTTAGCCTTGAGCAAAGGAGCTCAGGGACAGCCAGAGCCCCAGCCCCAGGCCCTGAATTCAATCAAGCCCCAAGACCGAAAAAAAAAACAAAAACAAAAAAAAAAATCCAAAATCTCAAATGGGTCATTCAAAAAAAATTTTTAAGCAAGTTTCAGAGTATTTCAGATATATATTTTTATATTAGGGATGTTCACCAAATAAAGTCTGGGCAAATATTCCCAAATCTGAAACACTTTTTTGGCCAGTCCTGGGGCACTGTCTCTGAGCTTCTTTTGCTCAAGCTAGCATTCTACCACTTGAGCCACAGCACCACTTCTGGCTTTTTCTGTGTATGTGGTACTAAGGAATCAAACCCTGGGCTTTATGCATGCTAGGCAAGCATTCTACCACTAAGCCATATCCCAGCCCACAAATCTGAAAATTCTAAAATCTTTTTTTTTTCTTTTCCCAGGGCTGAGGACCAAACCCAGGGCCTTGCACGCGCTGGGCGGGCGCCCTTCCGCTGGGCTAAACCCCCAGCCCCAAATTCTAAAATCTTAAATGGGTCCCAAACACTTCAGGTAAGAAATAGTAAACCTATACTACTATTTATCAGTACTGGAAGCCAGGTACTAGTGGCTCATGTTTATAATCCTAGCTATTCAAGAGAATAAGATCAAGAGGTTTGAGGTGCAAAGCCAGTGAGGGTACATGACTGTCTTCAAAAACAAAAAAACAAAAACAAAAAAAACACAGAGAACTGGATTCATGGCTAAGCAAACAAGACCAGTGAGCATAATGCCCTGATTAAAATCCAGTACCACCAAAAGGACAAAAATAAAAAACAACACTGGAGGCTATGGCCAATGCTTTAGGGAAGAAAAATGTTATATATATATATATATTACTGTAAAGATAATGTACAGAGTTGTTACAGTTACACGAGTAAGGTAATGACTACATTTCCTATTGAGCATCATTACCCCCTCCTTTGTTTTTCCCCTACCATCCCTTCCCTCCCCAACACCCCAACTCCTCCTTCCCCCAGGGAAGGAAAATGTTTAACAATCTGAGAATTAGCTAGAAAGAGAGACAGCAGCTGTGTGTGTGTGTGTAAATTAGCTAGAAAGATATAACCGCTCTGTGTGTGTGTGTGTGTGTGTGTGTGTGTGTGTGTGTGTGTGTGTGTGTGTGTGTGTGTGTGTGTGTGTGTGTGTGTGTGTGTGTGTGTGTGTGTGTGTGTGTGTGTGTGTGTGTGTGTGTGTGTGTGTACAGTGTGGCAGCCTGAACTCAGGGCCTCATGCACTTACTCAGATTTTTCTTCACAGCTCTGATACCTCAGCCACACCTTTCAGTTCCAGCTTTTTGGTAGTTAATTGGAGATAAGAGTCTCAAACTTGGGGATGGGAAAGTGGCTCAGTGGTAGAGTGTTTGCCTTGCATGCATGAGGCTCTGGGTTCGATTCCTCAGCACCACATAAGCAAAAAAGGTCAGAAGTAGAGATGTGGCTCAAGTGGTAAAGCTCTAGCCTTCAGCTGAAGAGCTCAAGGGCAGCTCCCAGGCCCAGAGTCCAAGCCCCAGACAGGCAAAAAAAAAAAAAAAAAAAAAGTCTCAAACTTGTCTATACCAAGCCTGGCTTTGAACTGCAATTCTCGGATCTCAGCCTGCTTAGTAGCCAAAATCTAGGTTTAAGTCGTCAGTATCTGGCTAAGGCATAACTTTTTATAATTTTCTTACAAATTTAAAATTATTTCAAAAGTAGACATTTAGTGAATACACAGGTATGCTACAAAGTCACAGTAATTCAAAGGAACACATGTAAAGCACTAACACAAGAACAGAAAAACCAACACAAAAGAATATAAACTAAAAGGAATGAAGATACAGGAGCATAAGACATAACACAAGGAACTCAATTTTAAAGTAAGAATACAAAGCTGGGTGCTGGTGGCTCATACCTACAATCATAGCTACTCAGAAGGCTGAGATCTGAGGATGGCGGCTTGAAGCCAGCCCAGGCAATGAAGTCTATGAGACTTTTTTTTTTGTCCATCCTGGAATTTGAACCCAAGGCCTGGACGCTGTCCCTGAGCCTCTCTCTGTGTGCTCAAGGCTAGCACTCTACTATTTAAGCCACAACACCACTTCCAGTTTTCTGGGAGGTAAGAGTCTCACAGAGACTTTTCAGCGCAGGCTGGCTTCAAACCATGCGATCTCACCTCCCCCCACCCTTGGCGCTAGGATTAGAAGTGTGAGCCAGTGGCACCTAGCTATGAACAAAGTCTGTGATCCTCAGATCTCAGCCCCCTGAGTAGCTAGGATTATAGGTGTGGGCTACAGTCACCAAGTTTGCTCCATACTTTGTCAACTCTATCTCATAAACATCTAGACTTTTCTTCAACCTCAGACTCATCTTTTTGGGTTTTTTAGTTTGGTTTTTTTTTTTTTTTTGGGTCGGTCATGGGGCTTGAACTCTGGGCCTGGATGCTGTCCCGGAGCTCTTCAGCTCAAGGCTAGCGCTCTACCACTTGAGCCACAGCACCACTTCCGGTTTTCTGGTGGTTTACTGGAGATAAGAGTTTCATGGACTTTCTTGCCCGGGCTTTGAACTGCGATCCTCAGATCTTAGCCTCCTGAGTAGCTAGGATTACAGGCGTGAGCCACCAGTGCCCGGCAACTTTTTTATTTTTTATTATTTTTGCTGGTCCTGGACCTTGAACTCAGGCCACAGTGCCACTTTTGGCTTTTACTGTTTATGTGGTACTGAGGAATCAAACCCAGGGCTTCACGCATGCTAGGCAAGTAACTCTACCACTAAGCCACATTCCCAGCCCCCGCCCTCCTTTTTTTTGGCTGGTCATGGGGCTTGAACTCTGGGTTTGGACACTGTCCTTCAGCTCAAGGCTAGCACTCTGTCAACTCGAACCACAGCTCCACTTTCGGTTTTCTAGTGGTTTATTGGAGATAGTGTCTCCTGGACTTTCCTGCCTGGGCTGGCTTTGAACTTTGATCCTCAGATCTCAACCTCCTTGAGCTAGGATTAACAAGAGTGAGCCCCCAGTACCTGGCCCAGTCCTTATTTTTTATTTTTATTAGGTCATGGTGCTTGAACTCAGGGTCTGTCCCTGAGTTTTATTGCTCAGGGCTAGCTAGCGCTCTACCACTTAGAGCAATAGCTCCACTTCTGGTTTTCTGGTGGTTAATTGGAGATAAGAATCTTATGGACTTTTCCTGCCTTTCCTACCTGGGATGTCTTCAAACTGTGATCCTCAGATCTCAGCCTTCTGAGTAACTAGGATTACAGGTATGAGTAACAAGTGCCCAGCTAAAATCTGTTGATTCTATGTCTCATTTTTCTCTCACACACGAGGCTCATATTTCATCACATTGCCTTTTAAGAAAGTAGTCTGAGGGCCAGGAAGGTGGCTCAGTGGTACAGTGCTTGCCTGGCATGCATGAAGCCCTGGGTTCAATTCCTCGGCACCACATAAGCAGAAATAGCTAGAAGCGGCGCTATGGCTCAAGTGATAGAGTGCTAGCCTTGAGTTGAAGAGTGGAAGGACAGCGCCCAGGCCAAGAGTTCAAGCCCAGGACTGGCGAAAGAAAGAAAGAGAGAAAGAAAGGGAAGGAAGGAAGGAAGGCAGGCAGGCAGGCAGGCAGGCAGGCAGGCAGTCTGAGCCAGATGCCAGTGGCTCATGCCTGTAATAATCCCAGCTACTCAGTTGGCTGAGATCTGAGGATTGTGGTTCAGTCAGTTAGAACAGGAAACTGGGAGACTCATCTCCAATAAACTACTAAAAATGCCAGAAGTGGAAGAACACTACTAGCCTTGAACAAAGTAAAAAGCTCATGGATCCAGGCGCCGGTGGCTCGTGCCTGTAATCGTAGCTACTCAAGAGGCAGAGATTGAGGATCACAGTTTACAGCCAGCTCAGGCAGGGCAGTCCAAGAGACTCTTATCTCCAATTAGCCACCAGAAAACCGTAAGTGGTGCTGTGGCTCAAGTGACAGAGTGCTTGCTTTGAGCTAAAGAGCTCAGGGACAGCACCCAGCCTTAGAATTCAAGCCCCATGGGGCTGGGAAGGTGGCTCAGTGGTAGAGCGCTTGCCTTGCATGCTCGAGGCCCTGGGTTCGATTCCTCAGCACCACATAAGCAAAAAGAAAAAAGCTGGAAGTGGCGCTGAGGGACAGCGCCCAGGCCCAGAGTTCAGGCCCCATGACCGGACCCAAAAAAAAAAAAAAAAGACTGAGATCTGAGAGTTCTGACTGAAAGCTAGTCTGGTGAGAAAGTCCATGGGACTCTATCTCTAAAATTAACTATGACCAAAAACCCAGAAGTGGAGCTGTGGTAGTGTAAGCCTTGAGCAAAAAAGTTCAGGGCCAGTGCCCAGGCCAAGTTCAAGTCCCTGGACTGGTACCAAAAAAATAATTTTTTTTTAAAGTAAAGGAACTAGGTCATAAGAGGCCTAATCATGTCAGGACATTATCATCTAGTTAGCTTATCTTATAGATAAGCTAACTAGAGTACACAGGCCACAGAATAAAATACCAGGTTAGATTCTATAAACCCAGAGTTATTACTGTGGTGGTTTAAAAACATGACCTTAGAGCAGAGCTCTTCTGATTTCTGCCTGTAACCCTAGGTACTGAGGAGGCTGAAATATGAGGATCAAGGTTCAAAGCCAACCTGAGCAGGAAAGTTCATGTGACTCCTATGTCCAATTAATCACCCAAAAAGTTAGAGGTAGAGGTGTAGCTCAAGTGACAGAGCATAAAAACTCAGGGATGGTGCCCAGGCCAAGACCCCCCAGTACCAGTACCCAAAACAAAAGCAACAACAACAACAACAAAAATTCTACCCACTCAATTTCAGGGTCCCCTTCAACTGAGGGTCTAGTCTTGGTAGAATAGAGATAAGCCATATCTTTCTTTTTATCAGTTCCACAACTCTAGGCCTGGGCCCAGTCTCTCAGCTCTTCAGCTCAGGGGTAGCACTCTACCACTTGAACCACAGCACCACTTCTGGTTTTCTCCCCGGCTGGCTTTGAATCATGATCCTAAAATCTCAGGCTCCAGAGTAGCTAGGATTACAGGCATGAGCCACCAGGGGCCAGCAATAAGCCATATCTTAATGAAATTTCTTCCACATTAACTGTGAATGTAAGATGTTTCTTGTTTTATACTACTAAGTAGTTGAGCGGTTTGTTCCACAGCAATAAGCAACTAAATAATCAACAAGAAATACTTTAAGAATCTGAATTTAGTTAACAGAAAAAGAAACAAATACATTACCATAGTATGTGGAAATTTCTTTATCAAGTATCTTCAATGTCTAGATGGTAGCCTTATTTTCAATGATTTGAGAAGAAAAAATAAAATACTAAATCTACTCTACGTGCAATGCTAACTCATGCCAAAGATACCACTGGCAAGCTTAGGACAGGTATTAGGTGAGGTAAGGAAAGTCAAGGAAAGAGTTGGAGACAGAATGTGGAAAGAATGTCATTTAAAAAAAAAAAAGCCTCAAACACCTTTTACACAAAAGATGCTTGCATTCTAGAAAGTATAAGAGCAAAAGGCAAACGAGAGGTGGTTCTAGGCCTACTCCTTTCCAGCATTCTCACTCTAGAATCTGCTATTGTAGACTGACTGCATAAAGAATGGTTATGTAACCAGGCACCAGTGGCTCACCCCTGTCATCCTAGCTCCTTAGGAGGCTGAGATCTGAGAACTGCAGTCAAAGCCAGCCCAGGCAGGAAAGCCCATGAGACTGTCTTCAATTAACCACCAAAAAAGTTGCAAGTAGAGCTTTGGCTCTAGTAGTGGTAGACAGGGACAGCACCCAGGCCCTGAGGTCAAGCCCCCAAGACCAAGTACCAAAAAAGAAAAAGAATGGTAATATAAAAATATCAGTCTAGGGGCTGGGAAGGTGGCTCAGTGGTAGAGCACTTGCCTCGCATGCATGAGGCCCTGGGTTCCATTCCTCAGCACCACATAAGCAAAAAGAAAAAAGCTGGAAGTGGCGCTGTGGCTCACGTGGTAGGTAGATCACTAGCCTTGAGCTGAAGAGCTGAGGGACAGCGCCCAGGCCCAGAGTTCAGGCCCTACAACCGGACGGAAAAAAAAAAAAAATCAGTCTAGGCACTGGTGATTCATGTCTGTAATCCTAGCTTCTCAAGAGGCTAAAATCTAAAAGACTGTAGTTCAAAGACAGCTGTGGAAGAAAATTCCATAAGATTCCATCTTCACAATAGCCAACAAAAAGCTGGCCTGGAATCATGGCTAAAGAAGTTGTAGAAAGCCGGGCACCGATGGTTCACACCTGTAATCCTAGCTACTCAGGAGGCTGAGATCTGAGGATCACAGTTCAAAGCCAGCCAGGACAAGGAAAGTACATGAGACCTTATCTCCAATAAACTACCAGAAAAATGGAAGTGGCTCTGTGGCTCAAGTGGTATAGTACTTGCCTTGAGCTGAAGAGCTCAGGGACAGTGCCTAGGCTCAGAGTTCAAGCCCCATGACTGATCAAAAAAAAGTTGTAGAGCACCAATTAAGCAAACAAATCAAGAGAGCATTAGACTGTGAGTTCAAACTCAATACTGAGGGAAAAAAGAAAATGGCTACAGTACAATGCTGAAGGTTTTGTTTGGTTTTTGCCAGTCCTGGGGCTTGAATTCAGGGTCTGGGCATTGTCCCTGAGCTTCTTTTGCTCAAGGTTAGTGCTCTACAACTTTGAGCCACAGGGCCACTTCTGGTTTTCTGGTGGTTCATTGGAGGTAAGAGGTTCACAGACTTTCCTGCCTGGGCTGGCTTCAAACTACAATCCTCAGTTCTCAGCTGTGAGCCACCAATGCCAGGCTTGAGGTAAACTTTTTGTTGTTGTTGTTAGTCATGGAGCCTAAACTCTGGATCTAGGTGCTGTCCCTGAGCTTTTCAGCTCAAGGCTAGCACTTTACCACTTGAGCCACAGTGCCACCTCCAGCTTTCTTCTGCTTATGTGGTACTAAGGAATCGAACCCAGGGCCTCATGCATGCAAGGCAAGCACTCTACTGCTGAGCCACCTTCCCAGCCCTGAGGTAAACTCTTAAAAGTTTCTTTATCTCATAGTTCTGGAGATTCCAGTCCAAACCCAGACAGGCCCATTGCTTTTGCCCTCTGGTTGGGGCCCTGACAGCCAACGGTGGGGAAGGTAAACTACTCACCTCATGAGTCAGAAAGATGGTGAAAAAAAGAAAAATGAGAGTGGGATGAGGCCCGGGTTCTACAATCCCCTTTGAGAGCATCTCACCCCCAGCTGCCAAGTGACCAAAGAATCTGGCAGTATCTCCACACTGGGCAACAAGCCTTAAGTAGATAAGACCTTTGGGGGCCATTCAACACCCAAACTATAACAGACACCCAAAAAGAAAAGCCCATTGTTTTCATCAGAAAAGTTCTCCTCTCTCCAACCTCTACTCTCTCCATTACTCTGTACAACTGGGTGCATATGGGTTCACAAATCAACCCTGTATTTTCTTTTTTTCTATTATTATTTTTTTTTTGTCCAGTCGTAAGGCCTGAACTCTGGGCCTGGGCGCTGTCCCTCAGCTCTTCAGCTCAAGGCTAGCGCTCTACCACTTGAGCCACAGCACCACTTCCGGCTTTTTTCTTTTTCTTATGTGGTGCTGAGGAATCGAACCCAGGGCCTCATGCATGCAAGGCAAGCGCTCTACCACTGAACCACCTTCCCAGCCACAATTTTACATTAAATATGAACAACAAAAAACCTCTTGGATTCTTGTGTGGGGTGCTTTAATATCTTACACAATAGGCTGAAGAAAATACAAGGTTGGGGCTGGGAAGGTGGCTCAGTGGTAGAGCGCTTGCCTTGCATGCACGAGGCCCTGGGTTCGATTCCTCAGTACCACATAAGGAAAAAGAAAAAAGCCTGAAGTGGTGCTATGGCTCAAGTGGTAGAGCGTTAGTCTTGAGCTGAAGAGCTGAGGGACAGCACCCAGGCCCAGAGTTCAGGCCCCACAACCGGGACCCCCCCCCCAAAAAAAAAAAAATTGTAAAATGGACATGAGAGACAATGCCTGCCTTAGTCCTCCCAGGAGAGATCAGAAGGGGCTGCATTCCCTTACTCTGGGGACAAACTGCAGGGATAAAATCTAGCTATATTTCAGAATGATAAAATTTTAACTTTTTTTGGCTGGCCTTAAACTTCTAATCCTTCTGCCTCCGCCACCCAAAAGCTTAAGACTACAGGGCTGGGAAGGTGGCTCAGTGGTAGAGCGCTTGCCTCGCATGCGTGAGGCCCTGGGTTCGATTCCTCAGCACCACATAAGCAAAAAGAAAAAAGCCGGAAGTGGCGCTGTGGCTCAAGTGGTAGAGCGCTAGCCTTGAGCTGAAGAGCTGAGGGACAGCGCCCAGGCCCAGAGTTCAGACCCCATGACCGGACCCAAAACAAACAAACAAAAAAAAAGCTTAGACTACAGCATGGGCCACCACAGCCTGTGCAGAATGAAGTCTTCGAAATAGGTAACAGATACAAGATTGTGTACTGAAGTTTCTAAGTAATTACTACGTAAATAACATGTTTTATAACTCTCTTAAGTTTCTACTGGTTATTAGGAGATGACTAATAGCCACAAGACAGTGGCTGGAGCCTATAATCCTAGCTATTTAGGAGGCTGAGATTTGAGGGTCATACGTCAAAGTCCAGCCCTGGCAGGAAAAGCTGTGAGCGACTCTTATTTCCAATGAACCACAAGAGAACTGGAAATGGAACTGTGGCTCAAAGCAGAAGAGTGCTAGTCTTAAGCAAAACAGCTCAGGGACAGTGCCCAGGCCTTGAGTTCAAGACCCAGGACCAGCACGAAAATAAAAAACAAACAAGTAGCTAAGCATGGTGATTACACATCTATAAGCCCTGCACTCAGAAGGCTGAGCAGGAAAACAGACAACTTTGAGGTCAGCCTGGGTCAACTAGGGAGTTCCAGGTCAGTATGGGCTAAACAGTGAGGCTCTGTCTCAAGAATCCAAAAATAGCTAAGCATGGTGATACAGGACTGTAACTCCAGTTATTCAGGAGGCAAGGTAGAGGATAGCAAACTTGAGGCCAGCCTGGGAAAAATTAGTCTCTATCTCAAAAGCAAAACAGAGAATGATGAAAGAGGTGACACTGATCAAGATGCCGGTACCTGGCTTCACTACATAGTCTTGCTGTAGGCCAGTTTCTATATAAAACTCCTTTGTAGCTGGTTGCTGAGTAGCTACTTAGGAAGCTGAGATCTGAGGATTGCAGTTTGAAGCCAACCCAGGAAGGAAAGTCTTATCGTAAGGAGACTCTTATCTCCACTAAACCACCAAAAAAGCCGGAAGCAGAGCTGTGGCTCAAGAGCTAGAGCACTGGCCTTAAGCAAAAGCAGCTCAGGCTCCGAGTTCAAGTCCTGCTACAAGAATGCACCGCACGTGCAGGCACACGCGCATACACATATGCACACACACACACACATTTTTAAAGTAACTTTAAAAAAACAGGCTGGAGGCTGGGAATGTAGCTTGCTTAGCATCCATCAGAATGATAAAATTTTAACTTTTTTTGGCTGGCCTTAAACTTCTAATCCTTCTGCCTCCGCCACCCAAAAGCTTAGACTACAGGGCTGGGAAGGTGGCTCAGTGGTAGAGCGCTTGCCTTGCATGCGTGAGGCCCTGGGTTCGATTCCTCAGCACCACATAAGCAAAAAGAAAAAAGCCGGAAGTGGCGCTGTACCACAGAAACAGAAAAAGCCAGAAGTGGTGCTGTGGCTCAAGTGGTAGAGAGTTAGCTTTGAGCAAAAGAAGCTTAGGGACAGTGCCCAGAACCTGAGTTCAAGCCCCAGGACTGACAAAAAAAAAAAACAGGCTCAAGGCAGGCTTAAGTGGTAAAGTAAGTACAAACCTAGTGTGAGACTTGAGTTCAATCCCCAGGACAGCCAAAAAAAAAAAAAAAAGTATTTGGTAGATGTGTTGGCTCAGTCCTATAATCCTAGCTGTTCAGGAGGTAGAGATTGGGCGGATCACAGTTGGGAACTAGCTTGCTGAGAAAGTTCATGGGACCCTCATCTCTGCCAATACGCTGGGTATGCAGTAACACTTGTCTGTCATCCCAACTAGGGTGGTGGCATAGATAAGAGAACCATGACTCAGGCTAGACTTACCCAAAAAATAGTGAAAGTAAAAGTGCTGTGGGCCTGGCTCAAGTAACACTGTGTGTGCTTAACAAGTGTAAGGTCCTGAGCTACATACACTGAGTATCATTACAAAAAAATATGTGCTGAGTGCTGGTGACTCACGTTTGTAATCCTAGCTACTCAGGAGGCTGAGATCTGAGAGGTTCAAAGCCAGCCCGAGCAGGAAAGTCTATGAGACTCTTATCTCCAATAAACCACCAGAAAACCAGAAGTGACACAGTGGCTCAAGTGGTAGAGCACTCACCTTGAGCTGAAGAGCTGAGAGACTGGGCCCAGGCCCAGAGCTCAAGCCCCACAACTGAACAAAAAAAAAAAAAGTGTGAGGGTATGTCTGCATGGATCAAGGAGCCTTTAATTTTAATGTGTGTGATCCTGGGTTCAATCCCCAGTACCAGAAACAAACAAACAAACACAAATACACACGATAAAGGCACAGTTAATTTTTTAAAGCCTTTATTTCTTCTGAAAGTTTAGAGATAAAAGACGTACTGAACGTGTTTCCTGGGAGAAGGAATAAAGAAGACTGTCACTGAGCTGTTGAGAACATGGAGCTCACTAGATACCAGGATTTCTTAACTCTTTTTTTTTTTGTCAGTTGTAGGGCCTGAACTCTGGGCCTGGGTGCCGCCCCTCAACTCTTCAGCTTAAGGCTAGTGCTGTACCACTCGAGCCACAGCACCACTTCTGATTTTCTTCTGCTTATGTGATGCTGAGGAATCGAACCCAGGGCCTCATGCACACAAGGCAAGCACACTACCACTGAGCCACCTTCACAGCCTCAGTAGACTACTGACATCTCAAGCTAGGTAAATTTTAATGGGGGAAAGAGAGGTTTGTCTTTACGTTTTGTAAAATGTTTAGCAAAATTTCTGGTCAGCAACAATCTGCCCTTCTAATTTTGACAACCAAAAATATCTCTAGGCATTGTTAATAGTCCAGAGTTAAATAAAGGTCAGTGGTAACTACTTATTCTACTTGTTTGAAAATTTCAGAATAAGACTTATTTAAGATTTGACTTTACTGCCGGGCGCTGGTGGCTCACGCCTGTAATCCTAGCTACTCAGGAGGCTGAGATCTGAGGATCGCGGTTCAAAGCCAGCCCGGGCAGGAGAGACCGTGAGACTCCTATCTCCAATAAACCACCAGAAAACCGGAAGTGGCGCTGTAGCTCAAGTGGTAGAGCGCTTGCCTTGAGCTGAAGAGCTGAGGGACAGCGCCCAGGCCCAGAGTTCAAGCCCCACAACCGACAAAAAAAAAAAAAAAAGATTTGACTTTACTTATGTCCTGGATATTGGTTCAACTACACCCTCTCATTGAATAATGAATAAACTGGTTTTTGTTTTGGTGCAGGGCCTATGCTGTCCCTAAGCATTATTTTTTTGTTTTTTATTGTGAAAATACTGTACAGAGGGGTTACAATTACATGGGCAAGATAATGAGTACATTTCTTATCAAGCATTGTAGCCTCCTCCTTTGTTTCCCCTTCCCATCGGCGCCCCTCCACCCCCACCCGGCACCATAAAGTTCGTTTTCGACATAATGACTTGTACATCTCATTGTTGCAATGGGTCCACCTGTATCCCTATTTAAACCATTTGTTTTTCCCCTTCCCCTCCACAAATTATACCAACTGTCCCTCAGTTTTTTTGCTCAAGGCTAGCATTCAACCACTGGAGCCACAACTTCACGTCCTGTTTTTTGCTGATTAACTGGAGATAAGAATCTCAGAAGGCTCTGCCTGGGATGGCTTCAAACTACAATTCTTAAATCTCAGCCTCCTGAGTAGTTAGGATTACAGGTGTGAGCCACAGCACTTGGTTGTTAAACTAGCTCTTGAGAAAGGAGATTGAGCTGGAGATCTAGGTCGTGTAGTGGCTTTTCTACTACACAATCCATGGTCATGAGCAGGCTTATTACCTCAGTGAGTCTCAGCATACTACTTGGGTCAAATTGTTTAATTTTTGAACTATATAATGACGTGGTAATAGTGAACTTTGACATATCTATCCACCATAAAGGAGGATCTTAACATTTATAAAACAAATGAAGAGGCTAGCAATGTGGCTTCCTGGTAAATTGCTTGCCCGACATGCATGAAGCCCTGAGTTCGATTCATCAGTACCACATAAACAGAAAAGCCTGGAGTGGCACTATGGCTCAAGTGGTAAAGTGTTAGCCTTCGATGAAAGAAGCTCAGGGACAGTGTTCCAGGTCCTGAGTTCAAGCCACATTATTTATTTTTGGGTCCAGTCATGGGGCCTGAACTCTGCTCCTAGGCGCTGTCCCTCAGCTTTTCAGCTCAAGGCTAACCCCTCTGTATAGCACTTCTATAATAGATTTTTTTTTTTTTTGGTCATTCATGGGGCTTGAACTCTGAGCTTGGGCACTGTCCCTGCGCTCTTCAGCTCAAGGCCAGCGCTCTACCACTTGAGCCACAGCACCACTTCCAGTTTTCTGGTGGTTAACTGGAGATAAGAGTCTCATGGACTTTTCTGCCCCGGGCTGGCTTTGAACCATGATCCTCAGATCTCAACCTCCTCAGTAGCTAGGATTACAGGTGTGAGCCACCGGCACCTGGCTATAATAGAAATTTTTTTAATGTAAAAAAAAAAAAAAAATTAAGCCTGTGCCTGTGGCTCTCACCTGTAATCTTAGCTACTCAGGAGGGAGATCTGAGGATTGCATTTTGATGCCAGCCAGGGCAGAAAAGTCAGTGAGACTCTTATCTCCAATTAACCAGTCAAAACCCAGAAGTAGAGAGTGGCTCAAAGTGGTAGAGCACTGGCCTTGAGCAAAAGAGATCAGGGTCAGAGCCCTGGCCCTGAGTTCAAGCCCCACAACCACCCAAAATAATTAAGTAACATTCCCATAATAAGAAAAGTATAATCTCGGGGCTGGGAAGGTGGTTCAGTGGTAGAGCACTTGCCTTGCATGCATGAGGCCCTGGGTTCGATTCCTCAGCACCACATAAGCAAAAAGAAAAAAGCCGGAAGTGGCACTGTGGTTCAAGTGGTAGAGTGCCAGCCTTGAGCTGAAGAGCTGAGGGACAGCGCCCAGGCCCAGAGTTCAGGCCCCATGACTGGACCCCCCCCCCAAAAGAAAAGTATAATCTCCTTTTATAAAACAGAAAAAAAAAAATCTATTGTAGTCATAATAGCCACAACGTCCATCAATTGGTGAATGGATTAAAAGCAAAAACAGAAAATGTGAGCCGATGCTGGTGGCTCACACATACTCAGAGGTCTGAGATCACAGTTCAAAGCCAGCCCAGGCAGGAAATTCCATGAGACTCTATCTCCAATTAACCACCACATAACAGGAAGTGGCACTGTGGCTTAAAGTTGTAGAGTGCTAGCTTGGAACCTTGAACAAAAAGAGCTCAGGGACAGTGCTCAGGCCCTAAGTTCAAGCCCAATGATGGAAAAGAAAAGGAAAGGAAAGGAAGAAAGAAAGAAAGAAAGGAAGAAAGAAAGAAAGGAAGAAAGAAAGAAAGAAAAAGAGACCACAAACAAACCTGCAGTACATTCAATAACATACTACTTAGCAATAAAAAGGAATAAAGTACTAATACATATGAAAACACAAATCTCAAAAGTAGTATGCTAAATTCAAGTCAGGTACAGCTAGGTATGGTGGTGCATGCCTGTAATCCCAGCATTGAGTATGTTGAGGCAACTTTCTTTTTTTGGGGGGTCCGGTCTTGGGGCCTGAACTCTGGGCCTGGGCGCTGTCCCTCAGCTCTTCAGCTCAAGGCTAGCACTCTACCACTTGAGCCACAGCACCACTTCCGGCTTTTTTCTTTTTGCTTATGTGGTGCTGAGGAATCAAACCCAGGACCTCAGGCAAGCAAGGCAAGCGCTCTACCACTGAGCCACCTTCCCAGCCCTGTTGAAGCAAGTTTGAAATCAGACCTCATCTCAAAAACAAACAGCATGAGAAAGTCATACACAAACATGTATATAGTCTATGACTCTACAAATATGAGCATTCTAGAAAAGGTAAGACTGACTACAAGGACAAAAAACACATCAGTCAATGGTTGCCAGAAGAAGGGTTGTCTTAGAAAGGGCCACAACAGGGGCTGGGAAGGTGGCTCAGTGGCAGAGCGCTTGTCTTGCATGCCTGAGGCCCTGGGTTCGATTCCTTAGCACCACATAAGCAAAAAAGAAAAAAACCGGAAGTGGTGCTGTGGCTCAAGTGGTAGAGTGCTAGCCTTGAGCTGAAACGCTGAGGGACAGGCCCCACGACCGGACCTTCCCCCCCTCCCCCCCCCAAAAAAAAGGGCCACAAGAAGCCATTCTAGGTGATAGAGCACATACAGGGAAACTGGGAGACGGACATGTTCTCTATCTTGAATGTAGTGGTGGTTACATGACTATTCATCAAACTCAAGACCATCTACTTTAAACGTGAATGTTCTTATCTCAAAACCTGACTTAAACAAAAGGACTTCTCTAAAAATGGAGAGCTCTGTTCACAGTACACTCACCACTCAACTGACAGGAAGTCTGACATTAGCCATGCAGTAATGACAGAGAAGTAATATAGGCTCTGTCAGAAGTGGGCCTGAGGTCTCATACTAATCAAGGTGCTAGCCACACTGAGGAAGACACACAGCTACTTCCGTATCATGCCAACAGGAGCATCAGAAATGGAACAAGGAAAGGCTGAATTTAAGGTGAATATAAGCTACAAATCTAATCTTTTTCTGACGGGTCGTAGGGCTTGAACTTTGGACCTGGGCACTGTCCCTCAGCTCTTCAGATCAAGGCTAGCGCTCTACACCTCTTGAGTCACAATGCCACTTCTGGCCATTTCTGTTTATGTGGTGCTGAGGAATCGTTTTTGGTTTTTTGTTTGTTTGTTTTTTGGGTCCGGTAGTGGGGCCTGAACTCTGGGCCTGGGCGCTGTCCCTCAGCTCTTCAGCTCAAGGCTAGCGCTCTACCACTTGAGCCACAGTGCCACCTCCGGCTTTTTTCTTTTTGCTTATGTGGTGCTAAGGAATCGAACCCAGGGCCTCGTGCATCCAAGGCAAGCACTCTACCGCTGAGCCACCTTCCCAGCTCCCCCTTTTTTTTGCAGGGGGGGGAGGGGAGTGTCATGGGGCTTGAACTCTGGGCCCTGGCTCTGTCCCTCAGCTCTTCAGCTCAAGGCTTGCACTCTACCACTTGAGCCACAGAGCCACTTCCGGTTTTCTGGTGGTTTTTGTTGAAGATAAATTATGTCTCAGGGACTTTCCTGCCAGGGCTGGCTTTGAACTACAACCCCCAAATCTCAGACTCCTGAGTAGCAAGAATTACAGGCATGAGCCACCAGCACCCAGCCCTAGATTTTTAAAGAACAAAGGTAGTAACTCTAACATACACAAAAAACTGAGAAACAATCAATAAACTAACCAAAGAACAGGTGAATATGACAAGTCAGTTTGTAATAATCACAACTGCCACCTAAACTCCTGCTATCGTCTCCAAATAGCCATCAAGGGAACATATGCAAAAAAAGATCCAACTGAAAAATGTTCATTTTCACAAATTTGTTGTGATTATTTCTCATTCCATTTTAGTAAGTATAGAACTCTCATACTGGTTGAAAAAAAAATTTTTGTGTGTGTGTGTGTGTGCCAGTCCTGGGGGCTTTGTGTTTAAAGCTAGTGCTCTACCACTTGAAGCACAGCTTCACCTCTGGATTTTTCAGTGGTTAATTGAAGAGTCCCATGGACTCTTATCAAAGCCAGGGTGGCTTTGCACTGCAATTCTCAGATCTCAGCCTCCTGAGTAGCTAGGATTACAGGCGTGAGCCACCAGCACAAGGCTACACACTGGACAATGTAAGGTTTTGGATTCTCTGAGAAAAGATCAACAACCAAAACCAATCAATCCTGAACTGCTCCTTCTTCTCTCCCTCCCCCCTGCATTGTTCCATTTTCATAGTGGTCAAAAAAAAAAATGTCAGGGACAGATTTCTTCAAAAGGACCTTAGTAAGAAAAAGGTCACAAGACACCATGATTGATAGCATATGTCTATCTTGGCTACTGGGTAAACTGAGGTAGGAGGGACACTTAAGCCCAAGAGTTAGGCTGGGCAATACTGAGATTCATCTTGAAAGAAAAAAAAATGAAGGGAAAAGAGAGAAGGAAAGAGGGATGGATGGATGGATGGATGGTTAGGAAGAGATGGAGGAATAGGTGAGAAAGGAAGAAAAGGAAGAAGGGAAGAAGGAGGTGGGAAGAGTTCACATTCATCTAGTTAAAACTTTTAGTACTGTAATTTTCTAACCCATCTCAATCATATATACATAGGCATACACACAGCACCGCACAATAACATACTAACAGGATACTTTAGACTAAGATTTATATAGACAGATAATTAATAGCTATCCAGCCACCAATGTCTCAGGATGCTATTGAAAGCATGAAAACATTCGGAGCAAGGGAGCTTTCCCTATAAGATGGCATTTTCTTGCCAGCAATTACCTCATAATCCTTATGGAATGCCAGTAAAGTTTCTTTCTTTCTTTTTTTTGTCGGTCGTGGGGCTTGAACTCTGGGCCTGGGCGCTGTCCCTGGCCTCTTCAGCGCAAGGCCAGCGCTCTACCGCTTGAGCCACAGCGCCACTTCCGGTTTTCTAGTGGTTTATTGGAAGTAAGAGTCTCACGGACTTTGCTGCCCGGGCTGGCTTTGAACCGCGATCCTCAGATCTCAGCCTCCTGAGTAGCTAGGATGACAGACGTGAGCCACCGGCGCCCGGCGTGAAGTTGTTTTTTACAAGTTATTTGCTAGCTGTTTTTACACAGACAATAACTGAACTGAATGCCTGAACTGGAGAAAAGAGATCAGAGACGGAGTCTAACATTTCAACAACGGAATTTCTACTACAAGCAGTCACTCCCTAACCGCGCTGTCCCTAGTTTGAAAGTCCACACGACCGACATCCAGGCCTCCTTCCGTGGAGTTCACAGGCTGGCAGCGGGGCATGGAGGTGGGAAGAGGGGAGCGAAGCCCCCGAGGGGGCGTCCCGAGGGTGGACGACGAGGGCAGAGCGTTTGCTGCGCGTCTGCCCCTCAGAACGCTCAGCCAACGGCTTCCCACCAGACCCGCGAGGACCGAGGCGAGCCCCTGAGAACGGCTTCGCTCCACACACGCCAGCTCCAAGACCGGGGCGCGAGCAGGCAGGGCCGGGTGCGGGCGCGGCCCTCGGCCCCACGGGCCCCGGCGCCGGCCCCGACCGCGGGCCCCGGCGGCGCCCCCGCCCCCCCGCGGCGCGGGCCACTCACGTTCTCGGTGTCGCGCTCGTTCACCGTGGGCAGGGGGGTCCTAGTGGACATCTTCCTGCGCTTCGACGCTGCACCACGCGAGGGCGAACGCAAAACCGCCCGGCTCCGGCGCGTCTCCCGCCCGCCGCGGGCCCGGCCGCCCTCTCGGGCCGCGCTCTAGACGCCCGGCCTGGCCCGGGCCGTGCCCCGACGGCTCCCGGGGCTCATCCTCCCCGGGCGCCGGCAGCCGCGGCCAACAGCCCGGCGGGGGCGGGGCGGCCGGCCGGCGTCCCGGCGCCTCAGGGCGCCCCGCGGTCCCGGGCCCCCGGGCCTACGCCGCCCGCCCGCCCGTCGCGCCGCCGGCGACCCCGCCGGAGGAAGAGACGCAGGAGGGTGTGGAGAAGGTGGGGCGCGAGACAGTCCGCCGCGGGCCGCGGGCGCCGACCATGGAGCGGGCCACGGAGGAGGCGCCGGCACCCGCCGCTTCTCGCTCTCCGGCTCGCCTTCCGCCCTGCCTCCGCCCTGCCTCCGCCGCCGTCGCCGCCGCCGCCGCTCCCGGCACCGCCGAGCCTCACAGACCCAAGATGGCTGCCCCTCGGCTTCCTCCGCGGCCTCCGGATGCCGGAAGTGACGACAGCGCCTCCTGGAGGCCGGCCAATCAGCGCGACCCAGGAAGCCGCCCCACTGCTGTTGCTAGGGGCGACTCGGTCCCGGCGGGCCGCGGGGGCGGCGCGCGCCCGGGCCGGGGTGGCCGCGGACTCCCGCAGTCCGCGCGGGCCGGCCTCCCTGGCGGGGCCGGCATTTGCAGCCCTCCCACCCGGTCGGCTGGATTCTGCAGGGAGCCCCTTCCCGGAGGGCTGCGGGAGGGAGCGGGGCCCTGCCTCGTCCGCGAGGCTCGGACGTCCAGCACTCCACGAACCTTCTGGCCTTTGCTTTGGGGACCAGCGGGCGCGCCTGGCTCTCCGCGAGGGCCGGGCTTCCAGAACGACCCGGACCCGGACCCGCCAGCCACCAGATGCCGCCAAAGGGTGAGGGCGCGGGCGAACCTGAGTCACGCAGGCACCAGGCCCTCAAGCCTTGTCACGACCGCAGCTTTGTGCAGCCCAGGTTGGCCTCGCCCTCGCCGCCTCCGCCGGGCTTGCGAGCGCGCGCTGCTCCCGCCGCTCTAGGCTCCCAGAGCCCGGGCCGGCACGCCGCCCAGGAGGCCCTCTCGTGGATTCTCTGCCCGCACAGTCACCTCTCCATGTCCTCCCTGGGTGGAGTCCACTAATGTAGGTTCCAAGAGGGAGGCCCATGGGGCTGGGAAGGTGGCTCAGTGGTAGAGCGCTTGCCTTGCATGCATGAGGCCCTGGGTTCGATTCCTCAGCACCAGAAAAAGCTGGAAGTGGCACTGTGGCTCCAGGGGTAGAGCGCTGGCCTTGAGCTGAAGAGCTGAGGGACAGCGCCCAGGCCCAGAGTTCAGGACCCATAACTGGCCAAAAAAAAAACAACCAAGAGGGAGGCCTACGTGGGCGAGGGTAACGTGAATGGTTACTGAGCGTACCTTGGAGCCTTTTGGTTACCCAAGCCGCTCGGTGACCATTTGAAGGGGTGAGTAGTTTGCCCAAAGCACCCAGTTTGGTCTTGAACCCCATTCCTAAAGCTTTCATAACCTTTGTCTTATAGTGGGGTGTGTGTATCCTGTTTGCTTTTCCCTTATTTTAATTTCTTCCAGCATCTTCCTAGGTCTGGGACACTTCTTGCTCAGTGAAACATCTTCACACCTAAGAATCATTCACACCTTAAAGAACCAGATTATCCCAATAGAGGAACATCAGAGGACTAAGACATCATCAGAGCTCCCTTCTCCCCCTCTCAGAAGGTGTCAGTCTCCTTCTTCCTCTTTGGAATTCCTGTGAGGTCCATACTGAAATGGAGGTGATGAGTGGGGGTGAGCATAATGTTGTTGGAGACCAAGCAGAAAGGCCTTTGGCCCAACTTGGTGGAAAGGTCAGGAAAAGCTTCCTGGAGGGCAGCATGTGTATGCTCTGTAAAGCCATTCAGTGAGAATGAAAAGCAAGGGCAGTCCAAGTGGAAAGAGTGCTGTCCACGCAAGAGGAGCTGGGTCAGGGTACTGTCAAGAGCATGAGAATGGAGAAGTGAGTTGGAGGGAGGCAGGAGCCAGGCAGGCTTGGACTTGGTGAAGCACCAGTCCTACACTTGATCCTGATGAATGGAAGCCACAAGAAGAGAGTGAGCACTGAAGGAGTTCATGGAGAACTCAGCATTCCACGCTAGGGAAGAGGGTCCTCTTGGGCTTTTGCTCACAGTGAGTCCGTGAATGCCAAAGTGAAGATGACAGTACTCACCCCAGGATGCTGTGGTTTTCACCAAGGTTAAAATTGAAGTAACACTGACATTTTCTTTGCACCTACATTAAGTAACATTGCTATAAAAAGGTAGAAACAGGTGGCAAGGTATGTGTATGAAGACCTGCAAGAAAGAGGAACTGGAGGTGTGACTCAAGTGGTAGAGCGCCAAATAAAGTCTCTGAGTTCAAGCCACCAGTAAACTAATAGTGCTCTAAGAAGAGGCTTGCTGGGTAAGTACAGGTATCAAACCTGCTGCAACCCCACCTTCAGTACACAGGGTGAAAGACTACCCCGAGTCTGTCTGGGGATTCAGGAGATGTCTAAGCAACAAGCACACTGCATATTGGTGAGATCGCTCACCCAGTACCGCTGTGCTGGGTACCAGTAGGACTTGGCCGGCCGCTGGTGGCTCACGACTATAATCCTAGCTACTCAGGAGGCTGAGATCTGAGGATCGTGGTTCAAAGCCAGCCGGGGCAGAAAAGTCTCTGAGACTCTGATCTCCAATAAACCACTAGAAAACCAGAAGTGGCGCTGTGGCTCAAGCGGTAGAGCGCTCACCTTGAGCTGAAGAGCTGAGGGACTGTCAGGCCCAGAGTTCAAGCTCCACGACCAAAAAAAAAAGAATGGTCAGGCCGGACGCCAATGGCTCATGCTTGTAATCTTACCAACTCAGAAGGCTGAGATCTGAGGATCATGGTTCAAAGCCTGCCTAGACAGGAAAGTTCATGAGACTTCAGTTAACCAAATGGGAAGTGGCACTGTGGCTTGAAGTGGTAGAATGCTAGCTTTGAGTGAAAAAGCTCAAGGACAGCACCCATGCTCTGAGTTGAAGCCCCATGACCTGACAAAAAAAGAATGGATGGATAATTGATCGAAGGCAAAACACCAGAGGACTGAGCCTCAGGCACCAGGCTGGCCCCTGTAAAAGGAGGAAATAGAGGCTCAGACTTGTCTGGATAAAGGTATGGGGAGGGCACAGGCATCTCCAGGTTTGGTCTCAATGATGGGGAAGCTTGAAAGAACTGAGGCTACCCTGCAATGTTGCAATTGGGGGCAGAGACATGGCCTCAGTGTTGTGGAAGCGGGCATCTTAGCAGCCCAGCGGCTGGGGCTGCAGCCTCCCCTGAAGGCAGATGTGGAGGCCTGGGCAAGGGGATGGCAACAGGAATGTATACTCAGTTCTAGAGACTGCAAGTCTGAAGTAAAAGTGTCCACAAGTTGCACTCCTCCCAGGGCTTCAGGGCAAAAAGTCATCCTCTTCCGGGGTTCTATCCGTGGTTGCCAGCACTCTACCAGTGGATGCTTAATTTCGCCTCTGGATATACTGCCGTAGCTCCCCCCACCCCCATTCTCTTCCCCTTTTCTCCATACAAGGACCTGAACTCAGGCCCTGGGCACTGTCCTTCATCAAGGCTGGTATTCTACTGTTTGAGCTACAGTTCTCCTTCCAGCCTTCTGGTGGTTAATTGAAGATAAGTCTCACTTTCCTTCCTAAGCTGGCCTTGAGACAGGGGTCCTCAGACCTAAGCCTCCTGAGTGGCTAGGATTGCAGGCGTGCACGGCCTGCACCCGGCCCCTCCCCCTCTTTAAGGACGCCTGTGTGTTCTTCAGGGTTTGCATCTCCCCACCTCAGCAGAGTCACCACGCAGAGGCAGCACACTCAAGGTTCAGACACCAGCACCTGATACCTTCGTGAGCCATTGTTAAGCCTCCAGCAGTCACGTTGAACGGGGCTAAGTAAGTCACCAGCCTCAAGTGACAGCATGGAGAAAATGTCTTGGCTATTTTTGTAGTTTATGTTGTTGTGCATGTGTGTGTTCAAGCACTGACAGCATGGAGAAAATGTCTTGGCTATTTTTGTAGTTTATGTTGTTGTGCATGTGTGTGTTCAAGCACTGACAGCATGGAGAAAATGTCTTGGCTATTTTTGTAGTTTATGTTGTTGTGCATGTGTGTGTTCAAGCACTGGGCCCTGGCACTCTTGTTTGGCTTTCTCACACTACCACAAGAGCCACAGCAGCCAGCCTTCATGCCCTCACAGAACTTGAGTTTCCCTCCCTTCCCTCCCGCTGCTCAGTGGTCCTGGCTGCTCATCCAATTTCCTAATCTCTGCCACCACTGCATTTGGTTAATGCCGTGATCGCAGGTCAAGGAAAAGGACAACTGAAGGAGCAAAATGGCAGCTGGGTGTGGTGGCCTGCAGTCCTAGCCCTCGGGATGGTGGGCGGAGGAGCACCAGCACCAGGCTGGCCTAGCTTACATAGTAAATTCCAGGGCAGCCTGAGCTACGTAGAGAACATGTCTCAAACTACCGAAAATGGAATGTAAAGATGAAAGAGGGAAGGAGGGAGGAAGGGAAGGCCAACACTCAGTAACCTAGCCTTGTACTTGATAATTCCCTGACTTGACACAGTCAGACTCAGGATCTGGGCAAAGACAGCATGGAGCCAGGGAAGTTTGTTAGAACAAGATTCTGGTTCTGAAGTAGTGATGCGCCTCTCCTGTGGTTCAGTCTGAGACGTGAGCTGTCCAGGGCTGGCCCCTGAGTCAGCCCTGAGTCCCACCTACACTCCTTGCCTGTGGAGTGGCTGGACTGAAAGCTTCCTTTCACAAAGAGGGAAGGAGAGTGGATGACTCGGAGTGTGTAATATGCCCAGGAGCAGATGAATATAATCACTGTATTTGAATATTAGTAAGCAGAGACTGGCTTTTGTAGCTAAGCCAAAAGAGATTCTCTTGAACTCTAGATGTAAGGCAAATAACAAAACTCTCAAAAACATCCCAAACAAGAAAAATCTATTTGGGCCAGGTGCCAGTGTCTCACACCTGCAATCCCAGCTACTCAAGGAGCCAGAGACCTCAGGGTCATGGTTCCAAGTTAGCCGGGCAGAAAAGCCTGTGAGACTCTCTGTCTCCAATATACCATGAAAGATGCAGGATGCTAGCCTTGAGGGGAAAAAAAGCTCAAGGGAGAGTGCTTAGGCCCTGCATTTAAGCCCCAGGACCAGCTCCAGACCCCGAGCTCAGGTGTCAGTATTGGCACAAAAAGAAAGGAAAGGAAGGAAGGAACAAAGGAAGGAAATATGAAGGAAGGAAAATAAAGAGAGGAGAGAGAAAAGCAAAAATTGCCTGGTACTGGTGGCTCATGCCTGTAATCCTCCCTATAGGGAACTGAGACACAATCATGGTTTGAAGGAACCTAACAAGAAAGTAAAGACTCCATCTCCAAAATAACCAGCAAAAAGCTGGGGTGGAGGTAGGCCCCACGACTAGACCCCCCCCAAAAAAAAGAAACTCGGACAGTGCTCAGGCCCTGAGTTCAAGCCCCAGGACTGGCAAAAAAAAATTCTATATTGTAGCAAACCAAAAAGGAAAAAGTTTATCATATATATACATAAATATATGTCTCAGTGTGTGTGTGTGTGTGTGTGTGTGTGTGTGTGTGTGTGTGTGTGTGTATATACATATATGGTCTTTCAGTTACATAAGGTATGAGTACATTTCTTTTTTATTTTTTTTTTTGGTCGGTCGTGGGGCTTGAACTCTGGGCCTGGGCGCTGTCCCTCAGCTCTTCAGCTCAAGGCGAGCGCTCTACCACTTGAGCTACAGCGCCACTTATGGTTTTCTGGTGGTTTATTGGAGATAGGAGTCTCACGGTCTCTCCTGCCCGGGCTGGCTTTGAACCGCGATCCTCAGATCTCAGCCTCCTGAGTAGCTAGGATTACAGGCGTGAGCCACCAGAGCCCGGCTTGAGTACATTTCTTTTTAAACAGTTACCGCCTCCCTATGTGTAGTCTTTTTTTTTTGGGGGGGGGGGTCCGGTTGTGGGGCCTGAACTCTGGGCCTGGGCGCTGTCCCTCAGCTCTTCAGCTCAAGGCTAGCGCTCTACCACTTGAGCCACAGCGCCACTTCCAGCTTTTTTCTTTTTGCTTATGTGGTGCTGAGGAATCGAACCCAGGGCCTCAAGCATGCAAGGCAAGCGCTCTACCACTGAGCCACCTTCCCAGCCCTCTTTTTTTTTTTTTTTGGTCGTGGAGCCTGAACTCTGGGCTTGGATGCTGTCCTTCAGCTCTTCAGCTCAAGGCTAGTGCTCTTACCACTTGAGCCACAGCGCCACTTCTGGCTTTTTCTGTTTATATGGTACTAAAGGTATCAAACCCAGGGCCTCATGAATGTGAGGCAAACACTCTTATCACTGAGCCACCTCCCGAGCCCTATCTATATAGTCTTTAAAAAAGTTCAAACTTACATTGTAAAACTACAAAATATCGTTGAAAGAAATTTAAGAAGGCCAGATACCAGGTGTCTCAGTCCTATAATTGTATTATTTAGGAGGCTATTTAGGAGGCTGAGATCTGAGGATTGCAGTTTGAAGCCAACTGGGGCAAGAAAGTTCTCTCTGGTTAACCACCAGAAAACCAGAAGTGGAACTGTGGCTCAAAGTGGTAGAGTACCAGTCTTGAGCAGAAAAGCTCAGAGACAGTACCCCCATGCCCTGAGTTCAAGCCCCATGACTGGTTAAAAAAAAAAAAAATTAAGAAGACCTAAACAGATATTCAATGCTCATGGGTTGAAAGACTTAATACTGATGACAATATTTGGCTGGGAATTGGCTTAGTGGTAAAATACCCGCCTAACATTCATGAAGCCCTGGGTTTGATTCCTCAGTACCACATAAACAGAAAAAGCCAGAAGTAGTGCTGTGGCTCAAGTGGCTAGCCTTCAGGAAAAAAAAAAAAGCTCAGGACAGTGCCCAGTTCCTGAGTTCAAGCCCCAGAACTGGTGCAAATAAATAAATAATAAAATAAAGAAAAAAGACAATACTCTTTAAATTGATCTGACTTAATGCAATCCTCATCAATACCTCAGGTGACTTCTTTGTGGAAACAGGCAAAGTGGGGTTAAATCTCATAGGCTAAAAAAGTGACAGATGATCCTACGCTGGAGAAAACCTCAGTGACAGAGTGCTTGCCTAGAATGATCTCCAGCAAGCTTCCAGTAACCCCAATATTCATGTGGCAAGGACTCAGAATAGCCTAAGAACCTTAAAATGAAAACAAACAGACTTGGATGACTCACACTTCCTGATTTCAAAACAATTCAAGCTGGCTTACAGCTGAAATTCTAGCTACTCTAGAGGCTGAGATCTGAGGATCACTGTTTGAAGCCAGCCTGGACAGAAAAGCCCTGAAACTCTTTACAATTAACCAGCCAAAACCCCAAAGTGGAGCTGTGGTCAAGTGGTAGAACACTAGGCTTGAGTAAAAAAGCTCAAGGAAGTAGCTGGGCGCCACCTGCTCAAGCCTGTAATCCTAGCTACTCAGAAGGTTGAGATCTGAGGATCGCAGTGCAAAGCCATCCCAGGCAGGAAAGTCCGTGAGACTCTTATCTCCAATAAACCACTAGAAAACTGGAGTGGCACTGTGGCTCAAGCAGTAGAATGCTCGCCTTGAGCTGAAGAGCACAGGGATAGCGCTGAAGCCCAGAGTTCAAGCCCCACGACCAACAACAACAACAAAAAGCTCAAGGAAGGTGCCCAGGCCCTGAGTCATAGCCTCAGCCAGGACACACACGTGTGTAAATGTGTAAATGTCAAAGTTTCACAAGCAGGTTACAATTTAACAAGTCAATTTATGTGTCCAGTGGGTTTGTTTTTTTTTTTCCTTTTTGCTGGTCCTAGGGCTTGAACTCAAGGCCTGGGCACTATCCCTGAGCTACTTTTGCTCAAGGCTAGTGTTCTACCATTTTGGCCACAGCACCACTTTGTTTATGTGGTTCTGAGGAATCAAACCCCGAGCCTCATGCATGTGAGGCAAGCATTCTACCACTAAGCGACCTTCCCAGTCCATGTCCAGTGTTTCTGTATTGGAGTGTTTCCTTATTTCTTTCATTTTACCACAAATATGTTTAATTTGACTTCTTTCTTCCCTATTTGAATCCCTTTTCTTTCTCCTGCCTTCTCTGGCTAGGAATTCTAGTAGAATATTAAGAGTGGGGAGAGTGAACAAGAATGGCTATAATGTTATATAGGAATTTAATCGCAAGATACGGAGAAGCCACATTTTTTTTTTTTTTTGTCGGTCGTGGGGCTTGAACTCTGGGCCTGGGCGCTGTCCCTCAGCTCTTCAGCTCAAGGCAAGCGCTCTACCACTTGAGCTACAGCAGCCACTTCCGGTTTTCTGGTGGTTTATTGGAGATAGGAGTCTCATGGTCTTTCCTGCCCGGGCTGGCTTTGAACCGCGATCCTCAGATCTCAGCCTCCTGAGTAGCTAGGATTACAGGCGTGAGCCACCAGCGCCCGGCTAGAAGCCACATTTTGAGAGGTCAAATTGAGTCTTTATTAGCTTTTTTGTTTTTTGGCCAGTCCTGAGGCATGAACTCAGGGCCTGAGCTCTGTCCCTGAGCCTCTCTGTGCTCAACGCTAGCACTCTACCATTTGAGTCACAGCTCCATTTCCGGATCTTTCTAAGTAGTTTACTAGACATAAGAGTCTCACGATTTTCCTATCCATTAGCCTACAATATCAGCCTCCTGAATAGCTAGTATTATATGTATAATCCACTGGCGCCCAGCTCTGGAGGCCTATGAGAAAACTGGTAACTCAGGGGGACTCCTGTCCCAAAGAGCTGCAGTCCAGAATATAGCTGATACAAAGTTTGTAAAGGCAATACCACATGTCTGGGGTGGGTCCCAAAACCCAACAGAAATGTTAAAGCAAACCATACAGAGGAATATCTAGGAGTGAGCAAAAGTTTCCATCTAGGGAAATACTCAGCATGACACGTCTGCAGTTTTCTGGAGCTAAACAGCTCAGGACGGAATGTGGCTCAGTGGTAGAGTGCTTGCCTAGCATGCATGAAGTCCTGGGTTCGATTCCTCAGTTCCACATAAACAGAAAAAAGCCAGAAGTGCTGCTGTGGCTCAAGTGGTAGAGCACTAGCCTTGAGCAAAAGCAACTCAGGGACAGTGCCCAGGCCCCGAGGTTCAAGCCCAGGACTGGCCAACGAAAAATCAAAATACAAGCATGCTGCACCTGCAATTTAAAGAATGGACTATCTCACCTCTAGGCTTTTCAGAGCTGGGTTTAAAGTTCCCACCACCAAGCAAGGCACCAGGATGGCAGTGAGCACAACACTGTTACTTAGACCCAGTACTCTTACTTCAATAATGGGATAAAAACTTGGAAAACACATTTCCCTACATATAATTATGTAATAGTATTGCATCTTGAATAAACAATGAATTTCATAGGTACTAAGAAAGAACAACTCAACAGTGCTGAACAATATTCCATACTTTATTCATTCATCAGTTGAACATTTTGGGTGTTTCCACTTTCTGGCTATGACTAATGCTGATGTAACATTAAAGGGCAAGTTACTACTTGGACATATATTTTCATCTCTTGGGTAAGTTTCCTCAGGAATAGAATTTGCTCATATGGTAACACTGTGTTTAATCTTTTGAAAGATTACCAGCCTACTATCCAAAGCTACAGTGTCACATTTTATACTCCCAACATCAGTGTATGTATAACAGAGTCCCAGTTTGTTATCTTCCTTTAAAAAATTAATAGGCCATTTGTAGCTACTGTAACAAACAATCCTAAGTTAGTGACTCAAACAACAGAGATTTATTCTTTTTTTTTTGTCGGTCCATGGGGCCTGAACTCTGGGCCTGGGCACTGTCCCTCAGCTCTTCAGCTCAAGGTGAGCACTCTACCACTTGAGCCACAGCACCACTTCCAGTTTTCTGGTGGTTCATTAGAGATTAGAGTCTCACAGACTTTGTTGCCTGGGCTGGCTTTGAACTGAGATCCTCAGATCTCAGCCTCCTGAGTAGCTAGGATTATAGGTGTGAACCACTGGTGCCTAGCATTATCTTTTCATTATCATTTGGTTATGTAGCAGTGAGATAGATCATGGACGATGATGAAGAACCCATCTCTTCAATGAAACAGCAGTCTGGCAAAATCTGATGTGACAGCTTTGGAGATCTAAAATCTACTGGTAGACTTACAGCTCCCAGGCCAGGGATTTGTGCCACAGTTCAGTTTGTGCAGTTATAAAACAGACTACTAGGGACTAGGTAATTTATAATCAACAGAAATTTACCAGCTTAAAGTTCTGGAAGCTGAGAATTCCATGACTGAGGGGCCAAGCATGTGGCTGGGGCCTTCTTTCTATCTCATTCTGTGTCAGCAGAGAGAGTGACAGAGTATAAAAAGACAGAACTCCCTTTTTATAATAAACCCATATTGATGGTAACAAATACATTTCTGTGATAATGGAATTATTCCTCTACGTCTGTCACCCTCATTTATCTCTCAGACTCTCTTTAAAGGCCTTTTTTTTTTTTTATCTTATTACTGTTAAAATGGTAACTAAATTTCAGCACGAGTTTCAAAGGGGACCTTCAATCCATAGCAGCTTGATTGGTAAATCCTGGCTAATTCCAGTGTCTCTCTTTCCAGCCTGTCATCCTGGAGCAAGCCTGGAGTAACTAGCAGGAGCAAAGATGGACATACAACCTTGTCCTCCAAATATTGGGCATGTGTATTCTGACCACGGCTGTTACATAAGATGGGCATCCTAGCAGCAATGGCTGCGTGAGACATTTAAAGAGATAGAGGCTGTTTTTCCCCTTTAATCTCTCTTTTTTTTTCCTTTTGGGAGGTGAACAATGAAGGATGAGGACACTCAAAAGCAACTTCTCATACAGAATTTAGAAAGTCGCCAATGACACGTTAAGCAAGGTGGGAGTTAGAAGCCATGGTGAGAGAGCTAAGTATCGGCACTCACCGAGGTGTTCATGCCAGGCACTGGTGCCTGTCGCCTATAATCCTAGCTGCTCAGGAGGCTGAGAGCTGAGGACTGAATTTCGGCTCATAGCCAGCCAGGGCAACAAAGTCCCCAGGAGGCTCTTATCTCCAATTTACACTCGAAAACCAGACGTGGAGCTGTGGCTCAAGAGGTAGAGCACTAATTTTGAACCAAGAGCAAGCTCAGGTCAAGTTCCATGACTGACAAAAAACAAAAGATGATCCAGGTAGTCAGGAAGATGATAAAATTATAACCTGGATGCTTATGAAACAAATAGAGGAGCTGAAAACAACATGCAGATTGAGACAAAATATGTAGTGCTGAGCTGCTTATGTGTCCTCCTAGAACACCATTAAATGATAGCAGCATGGTCGGAACACACAGCAAAGCACACCTATCACATAGTATAGTCGTGCATAATGATGTCCAGGGGTGGTCCCACAACACTTAGATGCGGCTGAAACATTCCTATTACCTGGTGACAAGGTAACTATTATGACATCATTGGGAAATGTTTTCCTGGTGTTTGTGGTGACACTGGTGTACACCCACCTACCACACTGCCAATTGTATAAATGTGTAGCATATACAATTATGTAGTGCATCATCGTGGCAATTATAATAGCCATGTTATGTATTTACTGTAATTGTTATTTTACAGTGTACTCCTGTTGCTTATAAAAATAATTTACCATAAAACAGTATGCCATCTTACAGAGAGCACTAACATCTGTTTTCCAAATCTCTCCATTGCATCCTTTGCTTTTGTGCTAGATAAGACTTAATCTTGGGTGCTCTGTTCACTATGGCCCTATGAACAATAGTGCAACGTTCATGTGCCGCCTGATCTAGGTGTGTGGTAGGATAGCTATATCCCCCCTAAATTTGTGTGAGTACACTCTGATGTTTGCACAATAAGGAAATTGCTTAGCAAAATCATCTAATCTCTCCGAGGTGGTCCATCATTAAGCAACACATGACTGTAATTAGATGTTAGTCACCAGGAAAAAAACACACAAAAAACCAAACCTCAGGGCTGGGAAGGTGGCTCAGTGGTAGAGTGCTTGCCTTGCATGCATGAGGCCCTGGGCTCAATTCCTTAGCACCACATAAGCAGAAAAAGCCAGAAGTGGTGCTATGGCTCAAGTGGTAGAGTGCTTGCCTTGAGCTGAAGAGCTGAGGGACAGCGCCCAGGTGCAGAGTTCAGGCCTCACAACTGACAAAAAAAAAAAAAAAAAAACAACACACAGAAAATGGAGCTGCAGCTTGATAAAGAATGCACTCATGGGCTGGAAAGGTGGCTCAGTGGTAGAGCACTTGCCTTGCATGCTTGAGACCCTGGGTTCGATTCCTCAGCACCACATAGGCAAAAAGAAAAAAGCTGGAAGTGGCGCTATGGTGGCTCAAGTGGTAGAGCGCTAGTCTTGAGCTGAAGAGCTGAGGGACAGCGCCCAGGCTCAGAATTCAGGCCTGACGACTGGACCCAAAAAAAAAAAAAAGGAATGCACTCATTACCTTGCTCATGTAATTTTAACCCCTCTGTACGGTATTTTCACAATAAAAAATAATAAATTATTAACCATAAAAAAAAAAAGTTGAGCTGCTGTTGGTTGCTCAGATAGGGAGAGGAGGGGAAGGCAGGCATTCAGGCATTGTTTCTTTTCAATACATGCTGGACTCATTTGAGTTTTTAACCATGTTTCCATATGGTTAATTCTAAAAAACAACAACAACAATATCCAGGCTGTTTGATTCTAAACCTGTCTTTACCCACAAAAGCCGACAGATGGATACAGACACATACACAGAGAAAGCATGAGACTTAAAAGCTAGAAACTGGGCAGGGAATGTGGCCTAGTGGTAAAGTGCTTGCCTAGCATGCTTGAGGCCCTGAGATTGATTCCTTAGTACCACAGAAACAATAAAGGGCTAGGAAAGTGTCTCAGTGGTAGAGGGCTTGTTTAGCATGTATAAAGCCCTGGGTTTGATTCCTCAGTACCACATACACAGAAAAAAACAGAAGTAGTGATGTGGCTCAAGTGGTAGAGTACTAGTCTTGAGCAAAAAAGAGGCTCAAGGTCTGCGAAGGTGGTTCATTGGTAGAGTGCTTGCCTTGCATGCATGAGGCCCTGGGTTCAATTCCTCAGAATCACATAAACAGAAAAAGTCAGAAATGGCGCTATATCTCAAATGGTAGAGCGCTACCTTTGAGCTAAAGAACTGAGGGACAGTGCCCAGGCCCTGAGTTCAAGCTCCAAGACTGGCAATAATAACAATAACAATAATAATAATAAACAAAAATAAAAGGAAAATAGCCATTAATTTTTTTTTTTTTTTTTGGGTCCAGTCATGGGGCCTGAACTCTGGGCCTGGGCGCTGTCCCTCAGCTCTTCAGCTCAAGGCTAGCGCTCTACCACTTGAGCCACAGCGCCACTTCCAGCTTTTTTCTTTTTGCTTATGTGGTACTGAGGAATTGAACCCAGGGCCTCAGGCATGCAAGGCAAGTGATCTACCACTGAGCCACCTTCCCAGCCCCCATTAAATTTTTTTTAAAGCTAGAAACTAAGAAAAACATTGTATTAGTGAATAACTTGGTTAGAAGTACATATGCCTTTTTTTTGGGTCTCACACACTTATAGTGAAAAAGCAAGACCTTTTGCTGGGCTCACACTTGTAATCCTAGCTACTCAGGAGGCTGAGATCTGAGGATGGAGGTTTGAAGCCAGTTGGGGCAGAAAAGTCCTTGAGACAAACTACTCAAAGAGCCAGATGTGGCGCCGTGGCTCGAGTTATTACTCTGTTTTGAGAAATATCTTAAAGATGTTTATCCTGGGAAGATGTTTTTAATTACTTTTTTGATTACAACTTATAAAAAAAGAAAAATGTTTATTTTTGTGCCAGACCTGGGGCTTGAACTCACAACCTGGACACTGTTCCTGAGCTTTTTTGCCCAAGGCTAGCACTCTATCACTTGAACCACAGCTGCACTTTTGGCTTTTTGGTGATAGAGGTGAATCTCAAGGACTTTCCTGCCCAGGCTGGCTTTGAACTGAGATCCTCAGATCTTAAGCCTCCTGAATAGCCTTATAGGCATGAGCCACTGGCATTTAGCTGACAGGTGTCCTTTTAAGATTTTTTGTTGGGAGATCACCAGCCATAAGGAAAAAAAGCTCATGCAAGAGCCTAGCCTTGAGGTTCAAGCCCTGGTTCCAGCACGCACAAAAATCAAGCACATCAAATAAGTTGACCCCAAGTACTGTTTGGATGACAAACACATCACAGATCTTCAAAACCCCATAGTTCCAATATGAAGCAGAAGCTGTGTGTTGGCTATCAGCAGAACTGAGAACTTGCCAAATGGACATGTATCTGTACTCTCTACTTGATTATAAAATTAGTTTCCCTGAATGTTCCTCAGGTTGCTTTGAATAAAAGCTCAATTTTCCCACCTAAGAGGTGCATGAATGTATATAGAAATTTACATATAGCAAGTGCTTCATATGGTTCCCTCAGAGCTCTAAGGACTTAATAACTGTATTATTATTAGTGATCCTTGGTTAGTATATTATATGCTTTAAAAAAAATCCCCCCAAAGCCCAAAACACCCAAGTGCACAAAACCATAAAAAAGCACATGAGGATCCTACTGTATTAATTGTATAAACCGTGCATTAAAGAGGTTTGTTCAATTTTTTTGAGTGCTAGGAACTCAGTGCCTCATGCTCTTACTTGGCTTTTTCACTGAAGATTGGCATTGGCACCACCCACCTGAGCCACATCCCTACTTCCAGAACGTTCTATCATTGCAGCACTGGAGTTTGAACTGATGGCCTAGGTTTGCTAGGCAGACTCTACCACTTGGAACCACACCCTCCACCGAGTCCTTTGTGGCACTGAGGAATTGAACCCAAGGTTTCATGCATGCTAGGCAAGCACTCTTACCACTAAGCCGCATCCCCTGCCCAATACTGTCATCAGTATTAAGGGGAGGAGGGGGGGAGGAGAGAAGATTGGCGGTGGATATTTGTAGCTGTTATGAGGGAACCCAAGAGGACATGGCTTGGTGTATCACTGCAGGTTGTGTTGCTGATGGCAACCACTTTTGGGACATCAGAGCTACTTGAAGCAGAGATGATAGCTTGCAAGTTCACAGCCAAGAGTAGCTTTCCTTTTGTTTGCCTACTGCCTTTGCCTGGTTACTGGGGTACCTGCTCCATCTAGAGGTCTCAGCACGTAAGTTCCCAAGTTTCCACTACTTCCTCAGCCAGGCACCTCCTCTAAAGAATGCATGTTTCTCAGTAGGATTTCTTAAGAGCTTCAAGTAGGTTAACATCTTCCCCAGTTAGAAGATGATTATCTGGGGCTGGGAAGGTGGCTCAGTGGTAGAGTGCTTGCCTTACATGCATGAGGCCCTAGGTTCGACTCCTCAGCACCACATAAGCAAAGAAAAAAGCCAGAAGTGGCACTGTGGCTCAAGTGGTAGAGCGCTAGCTTGAGCTGAAGAGCTGAGGGACAGCGCCCAGGCCCAGAGTTCTGGCCCCACAACCGGACCACCCCCCCCCAAATAAAAAAAAAAAAAACATTATCTGTTTTTCAGGAAAACCCTTGGCAGACAGAATCCAGCTTTCAAGGTTCTGTTCTGTATTGTTCCGTAGAATAACCAAAAGGCAGGCATTGAGCTAATCTAATCCCTACCTTACCTTGGGGTTAGTTGCCCATGTCCTAAGAATAAACTACTCCTCTATGCAGCCATTCCCTATACCCCAGAGCACACCTGTTATTTCTTGGTCATAATTCATCGAGACTTGACTCTAAAATGACCTCTGCTCCCATTGCAGGTAGATATATAAATGCCCATCTACCACCTATGAGCAGAACTTAGTCACTTACCCATGTCACTAGAGTGTCATTAAAAATGTCAGGAAGCCAGGCACTGGTGGCTCACGCCTGTAATCCTGGCTACTCAGAAGGCTGAGATCTGAGAATCACAGTTCAAAGCCAGCCCGAGCAGGAAAGTCCATGAGACTATCTCCAATAAACCACTAGAAAACCGAAGTGGCGCTGTGGCTCAAGTGGTAGAGCGCTTGCTTGAGCTGAAGAGCGCAAGGACAGTGCCCAAGCCCCACGACTGACAAAAAAGGAAGAGGTGGCTCACACCTGTTATTTTAGCTATTCAGGAGGCTGAGTTCTGAGGTTGTTCCAAGCCAGGCTAGGCTAGAAAAGTCCATGAGTCCAAGCCCTGCCTTCAAGTCCCAGTACTAGAGACAACTGTTAACTGGAAACAGTTAAAAGCTGCTGTATCATTCCACACTGGTGGCCTCATGCCTGCAATCCTAGCTACTCAGGAGGGCTGACCTGAGGATCACAGCTTGAAGCCAGCTTGGACAGGAAGTCTGAGACTTACCTTCACTAAACTACCAAAAAACCTGGAAGTGGAGCTTGGCCCAAGTAGTAGAGTGCTAGCTTTGAGCAAGGGCTCAGGGACAGGCTAGGAATGTGGCTTAGTGGTAGAGTGCTTGCCTAACATTGCATGAAGCCGAGTTTGATTCCTCAGTACTACATACACAGAAAAGGTTGGAAGTGGTGCTGTGGCTCAAGCAATGTTATTAGCCTTGTGCAAAAAGAAAAGCTCAGGGGCAGTGTCTCAGGCCCAGAGTTCAAGCCCCAGGTTGCTTTTTTTTTGGTTGTGGGGCTTGAACTCTGGGCCTGGGCACTGTCCGTAAGCTCCTTTTGCTCAAGGCTAGCACTCTACCACTTGAGCCACAGCACTTCTGGCTTTTTCTGCTTATATGGTGCTGAGGAATTGAACCTAGGGCCTCATGCATGCAAGGCAAGCACTCTACCAGTGAGTCACCTTCCCAGCCCAGAGCTCTTAGAACTTTTTTTTTTTGGGGGGGAGAGGGGTCTGGTCATGGGGTTTGAACTCTGGGCCTGGGCACTGTCCGTAAGCTCCTTTTGCTCAAGGCTAGCCCTCTACCACTTGAGTCACAGTGCCACTTCCAGCTTTTTTCTTTTTGCTTATATGGTGCTGAGGAATCAAACCCAGGGCCTCATGCATGCAAGGCAAGTGCTCTACCACTGAGCCAGCTTCCCAGCCCTTAACCATTTTGATTGGATGTAGGTGACTGACCTTCGGACATGTACCCACATCCCAGGGCCACGGGTACAAGTGAATAGAAACGCCAAGGTAATTTCTTACCTTCCTCCCTAGTGCCAAGGACTAGCCCTCCCAACCCCTTCTAGAAAACCCAACCAGTACCGAATGTTATGTCAGCTTCAGAAAGCAGTCGTTCCTGCTCATAGACCTCTACTATACTCCATGGGTATACAGCTCTCTATGTATAAAGTCTGAATTCCCTAGTAAGCACTTGAGATTTTAAGAAAAAGACCTTGTGTTCATAAAAGACACCAAACCTAAGGAAAGCTATGAGCCAATGAGATGAGCAATGGCAAAGGCAGACAGACAAATGTCGCTGCAGGACATCCAATACAAGTTCCAAGCAGCAGGCACAAAACTGCTTTGATTATAAAATGGAAAGTTGACTTCAATATTAAAGCAGAGACAAAAATATCATTTTTAATTGTTTTAATCAAGTAATGTAGCTGTTTGAAACAAATTTTAAGACAATAGAGCAAAGTGAAGGATTACTCTATTAGGAGAACCTCTAAATAAAATCCAGATTGTGTGAATTTGAATTCCACTGAAATTTGGCACCAGACTTAACACTAGTTGAAGCCCAAACCCTTTCCTTAGAGAAGCTCTGAAAATTTCAACCAAAAGACTCTCAATAGCTTGCCACCAGGTATGCTGGTACACAATCTCAATAGCAAACAGGCCCTGCTGCAAAGTATTTCAAACCTAGGAGGTATGTGAGCTTGCAAAACCTTCTTTGCTGTGCGTTAACATATTCTGGGTGCATATATGTGGTTCCTGCTCCAAGTTCTCCAGACTCTATCACAAGGCAAATGAAGATAATCCATTAAGATTGCTAGGTTTCAATTCCTGTTAATTATCAAGCTAACAAGGTTTTATTTTTATCAAATGTTTGTATAATTTCAATGTGAAAATTTTTTACATACATTTGCTATTAAAAGTCTCAATCTATGAGATGGGAAACAAAGGAGTAAAGTAAAAGGTATAAGCCAGTGCTTCACACAAAATTAACCACATGGACCCTTCAAAAGTCTTAGAATGCGCTTTTTGAGGGAAATTTAACCTTTAAGATGGTATAGTTAGAACCCTTATCAAATGAGTTAACATCAGCTAATAGGGTAAGGAATTCATCTGGTTATGTCCGAGAGCCTGCCAGGACCTGCTGTCCTAGTACCACCTGCCACCCAGACTTTTCAGGTGCCCAGCCATATTCAATGTGAAGTAAAAAATATCCCAAGTCACACACCAAAATATATGCTTTGACTTGGAAGTATGATTTTAACTTTTGTTAAGTAGTTTTTCCCCCCAGAGAGGGGGTGGGGGAAATCAAGCTTGAAACAACAGTAACACTTATTTTGGCAAGATAGCAACAAAAACCTAAAAAGCATAGCTATATGTCCAATGTAAAAGGCATTAAAAAATAAACCATAATATCAGGGGGGAAAAAAGAACACAACACAATACACAGTATGTCTAAACATTTTGAAATTATAATTTAGGGGTAAAAGCTGGAAAAAAAATTGCTAAAGATTAAGTGCACCTTCTTTCCTGTTTCTCCCAAATAAAATCAGTTTACTATTTAATTACACCTCAAAGTTAAGTTTTCTCTCAGTACAAAGCAACCACTACATACACATAAAATATTTATCTAATAATTTCCCTGGCTTATCCAACGTGCAACGCACATGACTCCAAATACAACAATTTGGGGCAAGGATACATGAACTGAAAAATCACAAGTTCAAACCTTTAAAACTTGTTCTTAAAAGGACACGCAGGTCATTTTTACTTCAGTAAGATGTTGCACTGTCCATCTGATTATCGGATTACCTTAGTATAAAAGATTTAGGATGCCAATTCAAAGGGACTAAAGATAAAACTTAAAGTTCTCTATTTCTTAATGGCTGAATAAGATCATTACAAGCAAGTTTGTGTTTATATTCTGCTGAAGACTTTGATATAGTCTCAGCACATAACAATTACCAGGCTCCAAGGACCTATCAGGTTAAATGATAGCATGACATTTTTAAAAGGAGCCAGTTACTTCAGGATAAGCCATTAAGAGCCCAAAATCTGAAGAATGAACAAAATCAAATCTTTATTTATAACTGTATAAATGTGATCCAAATGTGTCCACCACTAGTTTTCCAAAAGAAACATGCTATAAATAAGCAAACTACATCTGCTCACTGGTGTGTATGGACTCCCTAGATGTCTCATTGGGCTTAATCACAGACCACTCACAGTAATAGATTTTTAGTATAAAGTGTAGCATGATGTTAAGCCATTTAGCTTTTGCACATACATGTTGCACTTCTGGCTGATAATGGAGGAAATTTTGCAGCATTACACTGTTAAGCTAAGTGGCATCCATCCTTTAAATGGCATCAATATCAATGTCATCATCCTTGTTGTCAGACTTCACAGTTTCAACTTTTGGTACACTGGCAGTCTTCGAATACACCACCTGGTAAATAAGCATTTTTATTAGTTGTAGGTCTTTGCCCAAACAAATCAGTATACTCAATGAATTGGCTCCTGGTGGTTCATGCCTGTAATGCTAGGAACTCAGGAGAAGGCTGAGATTCAGGCAGGCACAAAATTCCTCAAGATTCCAGAAGTGGCGCTGTAGCTCAAGTGGTAGAGCGCTCGCCTTGAGTTGAAGAGCTGAGGGACAACGCCCAGGCCCAGAGTTCAAGCCCCACGACCGACAAAAAAAAAAAAAAAAAAATCCTCAAGATTCCATCTTCAAAATAACCATCAAAAGAAAGCCAGGCTGGAAGTACGGCTCAAAAACGGTAGAATATGCCAGGTGCCAGTGGCTCATGCCTATAATCTTAGCTACTAGGAGGCTGAGATCTAAGGATCATGTTCAAAGCCAGTCCGGGCAGGAAAGTCCAATAAACCCACTAGAAAACTAGAAAAGTGGCGCTATGGCTTAAGCAGTAGAGCACTCGTCTTGAGCTGAAGAGTGCAGGGACAGTGCCCAAGCCCAGAGTTCAAGCCCCACAACTGACCAAAAAAAAAAAAAAAAGATAAGACTACCATTTATGAAGTACAAGGTCCTGAGTTGAAATCCTAGTATACTCCACCCCTTCCCCCTCAAATGGTCACAAATGAGAAAACCTATAGATTTACCAATAAAAAATAAAATCCTCCCAACCTTTAGTATATAACTATATTCGACTCGACTCCCCCCCCCCCCCCCCCCCCCCGTTATGGTCTCCATAGTCTGATACCTGGGGGGAAGACTTAATTTGGTTGGGAATGTAGTTCAAAAGTAGAACAGTTGCCTAACTTACATAGGTCCTGAGTTGAATCCCCAGCACTGCACAAAAAACTCACCCTACCCCTCCATGCAAAAATATTTGCCACTAATTTCCCAAACTGAGACTATACTTTATGCATTTTTAATCTTAAATTTAGAATTGCCCATGTCACTTTGTACAACTAACTGTTCACAACCTTTGAACCTCACCTACTGCCAAGACTAAACAATGTTTATTACCTCAATGTTTTCATCTTCATCTTCTTCTTCACCACCAGAAGATTCTTCCTCTGCCTCCTTCAACCATTTTATAAATGGTTCTGCTTTGACACGAATCTCTTTGGCAAGTTCTTTTGAGACATATTTCTTAGAGGCCTAAAAAAAGAAACCGAAAAAGAAAAAAGTTCATAGTTTTGTTTTGTTTTTTGTCAGTCGTGTGGCCTAAGAGCTGTCCCTCAGCTCTTCAGCTCAAGGCTGGTGCTCTACCACTTGAACCACAGCTCCACTTCCAATTTTCTGGTTGTTTGTTGGAGATAAAAGACTCAGACTTTTCTGCCTGGGCTGGTTTTGAATCATTATCCTCAGATCTCAGGCTCCTGAGTAGCCAGGATTATAGACGTGAGCCACCGGCGCATGGCTCATAATATTCTTAACAAAACCTTAACAAGCACTTAAAAAATATCACAATTTAGGGCTGGGTGAAGGTAGCTTAGTGATAGGTTGCTTGCCAAGCATGCACGAAGCCCTAGGTTCAATTCTTCGGCACCATATAAACAGAAAAAGTGGCACTGTGTGGCTCAAGTGGTGGGGTGTTAGCCGTGAGCAAAAAAGCTCAGGGACAGTGGTTGGTTAGGATCGGAGTTAAAGCCCCAGGACATGCAAACAAAAACAAAATAAATAAACCTATTACAACTTAATGCTGACAAGAAATGAGGTATTAGATCAGTGGCTCGCGCCTGTCATCCCAGCTACTCAGGAGGGTGAGAATTGCAGTTGGAAGGAAGGGCAAAAGTCTGTGAGACTTTTCTCCAATTAATCATAGAAAAAGCTGGAAGTGGTGCTGTGGCTCAAGTGGTAGAGCGTTCAACTTGAGCAAAACGAGTCCAGAGACAGCACTTAGGCCCAGAGTTCAAGCCCCATGAACAGGGGAAAAAAAAAAAAAAAAAGACATGAAGTATTAGGAATTACTAGTATTGAAAGTTACTATGTACACCTTACCTTTTCTGACCAGCTGATAATGACCTCCTCTTCTAAAAGGTCTGCATCATACATCTCCTTCAAGATATGTGGAATCTTGGAGATGAGCTGAGCTTGATGCATTGCTACCACACACTCCAAACCATGAAGAAGGTATCGCTGTGCCTTTTTGTTGTTGTGACAAAACTGCAAAAAAGAAAAAAAATTAACAAGTATTAACAAGCTTTTGTATAGGTTTAAAGTTAACACTGTATTTGCCAAGAATGTTTTGGTAAGGTATGTCTGGCTCATTCAGAAGTTCTAAAAGTCAGTGCAAAGATCCCTACATTACTTATCTCTGGAGGCCTGCTTATATCATTTACAGGATAATGAATGCAAAAAGGGGATTTAAAACAGTCCTCAGAAGGTCACACACTCATAATCTGGTGTGTAAGTACACCAAACTTGCTTACTCTTAGGAAATGGCGCCTGTATTTCTTAATTTGTTCTCTAATCTTCTCATTAAAAAGAACTTCAGTCAAAACAAGAGGACCCATGGCTTTCACATCTAGTCTTTCTGCTTCGGCAACTATTTCTTTGTCAGATGAGTCAATGATGCCCTCTTCTTTCTTTTTCTGGAAAAAACAAAAACAAAAAACAGAAAAAACGGTGCAACATGAGTTCATCTTAGTACATTGGAGATACCAGTCTTCCTAATTTTTCTTCTAATTCATGATTTCTAAATGACACACAATTGCTAAAGATTGCCTGGAACTACCACCTCTCCCAAACATGTCTTCAATAAAAAAAAAGTGAAAACAGGCTATGTATACTCAAAATAACAACTGCCCAAGTAAATAAAATACCTAAAGGCTGAAACAAGAGGTGTGCTAAGTTCATTTTTACATCAAGCAAATATTATTTCACCTTAACAAAATCGAACAAGATATTGACACGCTCTTCTATGGTTCTTTCTAAATCATCACTGAGTGTCAGAACTTTTGCATGGTCACTGATTTCATCCATTCTGCGCCTTTGAGCTTCCTCAGTTGTATCCTCCCCCCAATCATCATCTTCCTCTTCTTCCTGCTAACAAAAACAAAGACCTTTAGATCAGGTATTAAAATATACAAATATGATCTGTCAAGTTGACAGTAAGTCTATTTCTCACTAAAATACTTTTGATTTACCTTAATTCAAGTCACCAATATACTGTTGTAATGTTCCAGTGAAGTCTGGTTTTATCATGTCTGCCCACCTGAACCAAATGCCGGATACTTCATACAACTTCTGAGCCCACCGAAAGCCTGTCAACCTTGTACTCACCACAGCATGTGGAGGAGGACTGATTTCATTTGGTGGTGGAGGTGGTGGTGTCTCACTGCTGGATACAGAGCCATTTTCCTTGTCCTTGCCCTTTCTATTTTTCTTTTCTTTTTCTTTCTTTCCTGTACCACTGTCACTATTCTCTAGGGAAACAGATGAGAAATGTCCTTCATAGGTTACAAAAAACGCAGCAACATCAAGTACTTAAATAACTGAGGATTAAGAAAGCTTGACTTGAAAGCATCACCACCAGGTAGATGGCCTTACCACTTAAAACTATTTACCTAAAGCAAGGCTGTATCTCAACTCAATTTTATTTAAGAGTATTGTTTAAGGCTGGGAAGGTGGCTCAGTGGTAGAGCACTTGCCTTGCATGCTTGAGACCCTGGGTTCCATTCCTCAGCACCACATAGGCAAAAAGAAAAAAGCCGGAAGTGGCACTGTGGCTCAAGTGGTAGAGCGCTAGCCTTGAGCTGAAGAGCTGAGGGACAGTGCCCAGGCCCAGAGTTTAGGCCCCACGACCGGACCCAAAAAAAAAAAAAAAAAAGTATTGTTTAAGTCTATATAACGGCTTGTCTCATGGAGGAGAGAACACCGGAATAGGTTAGACTTTCTTACTATAGCAAGCTCAAATTGTGCCAGACAGTTTTGATTATCTGCCACAGAGTGTTGCTTGCAGTGGTTCAATGCCAATGAAGCTCAAAGAGGCAAGTAGATTCCCACTGTGGTCTCCCATCATAATGTTTTACAATGAATATCTCAATCCAATGTAACAAGTCCTTCACTTCTGTTTCCAACCATTAGCTGCTTTACATTAAGACCTCAGAAGTTCATTAGGAGGACTTACCAGGTGGGTTTTTGAGAATGAATGTGCAGAGTTTATGATGTGTGTCAAGCATGCCTCGATAGCCACAGGCTTTACAAGAATTACCTATTGTTTGCTTCTTTGGATTGACATGCTGCCAAAAAAGCAAAAAGTATTTCATCAATAATACAAGATGCAAGTTCTTAATGAATTTGTAGAAGAGATACCTAAAACACTAGCTTCATACACAAACTTTGCTCCATACTGACTCAATACTGCCAGTCAATTGTGCTTGAACAGCAACAGATTGTTATAACAGAACCCACCAGAAAAAATACTGTTTCTTTACTTTAAAAATCTGAAATACACTCACCAGATCTGTTTCAGGATTCTCACACTCTGGACAGAGAACAAATTTTTTAATGAATCCATCCAACATGTCTTGCAGCTTATTCGCCTCATGAGATCCATTGACAATGTAACGGTCATTCTTAACATCAAACTGGGTCTGTGCTCCCAGCTCACAACCAAAATATTTGGTGGGATCTATTTGAAGAAAAGGTTTGACTCATTATAATTAACAACTAACTGCCTGCCTAAGCAACCAAATTTATACAAAACCGATCATGTTTTAAAATTATGGGGCTAATGAAATGTGTGGCTTTGGTAGTTTACTGAATCGGTGGCAGCAACCTATCAATTGGCTGAACCCAGGCTCCACACTTAGTCCTTAAGCTAACAAGCTCATAATCCAGACAAAAATTTACAGTAAAACTCAAAGATTTGTCAAGATTATTTCTGTAATATACCTGTTCAGGCTTCTCCAAGAAGCTTTACTTACACGTTGGAGGCCGATTAAGCGCCTTTGCAACGTCAACCATGTTGACTATAACTGTCTTGATTCCATTTCCTTTGCCCTCAACCTAAAGGAAATAAGAATTTTTAGTTTCCTTGTGTCTTCCCTGTGAATGCAATCTTTCAAAGCTAAGGCAGAGAGCGCTCCGGACTGAGCTGCTACCAAGATGAAGACGGACATTACCTTGGCAATCAGACGGGGCATCTTGTAGCGATAGAACTGGTCTGACACACTGCGGTTGACGTTGACAGACATTTTGGCTTATTAGTGGCTTTATCAATAAGATGAAGAGATCTTTGATTGCAACTTTTTGGTATCTTCTGTCTGGAGAAGAAGGGATGACATAAACGACTGCAAGAGTTCTCGGTCTCTGACATGAAAAAATTTTCGCCGCTGAGGCTGTGAGCTTCTTGCTTGTATGCTATGTTTCCCCAATACAGGTACCAATGGCTGCGCAACAGCTCTGAAAGAGAAAGGAGAAACACACACAACTGTCCTCGCAGGCTTGCCACGGTTCTTGCCCGGAATGCCTCCCCCCGCCCGGGTCAGGCCCCAGTGAACTCCTCTGCGAGGTGGCAAAGCTTCCGAGCTGCGGTGGCGGGGCAGGTGACATTCTCGGGGAGCAGGCCACCATCTTGGCCGCGCCGGCAGGGAAACGCCTGCCTCCTCCACCACACCACACGGACCGCGGCCGAGGCCGCGCGGGGGCCCGGCGCGCCCCGCACGTCACCGAGTCACCGCGTCCTAACTGCCGGGGGGGGGGGGGGGGAGCCGGCCGCGGGGCCCCTGCCCGCTGGGCAATCAGCCTCCCCGGGCCTACCTCCCCCATCCGCCGTCGGGGGAACGCCGGCCAACGGCGACGCGAGGGCGGCCCGGCCTGCCTCACAGCGGCGGGTCCACGCCGGGAGCCATCTGCCCCGCCGGAGCGCGCGGGGACGCCGCTCCGGCCGCGCCCGGCCGCGCTCCGCTCCTAGTGGGGCGCGCCGCCGACCTTCGCCCCGGGCCCCGAGGCTGCGCGGCGGCGGGCGCGCATGGCCGCGCCTCCCCCTCGAGGCGGAGCGGCCGTCGCCGCGGGCGCCGTGACTCACAAACGCGCCCCGGGCCTGACTCAGCCGGACGCCGGCGCGCGCGCGCTCGCCGCCCCCCCCACAAACTGCGCCACACGCGCGGCGGGTCACGCGGCCGCGCCGCCATCTTGTCGCCGCCATGGCCCGCCGTCCGCGACTCACCGTTTTCGTCAAATAAAGACATAAACCCAACGCGGCTCGCCCGGGACTGGGAGGAAGAGGCGCTGGAATCCGGGTCCGGAGCGGCGGGGCGGGCGGCGAGCGGAGGAGCGGCCGGGCAGGTGCCGCCGCCGAGCAGCGGGAGGGGCTGTCCCAGCGACGTCCGCGTCCACACCGGCAGCGCCGAGCCTGGCGACCTGGCGGGGACACGGCCGTGAGCCGCGGGCGGCCGGGCGGCGCCTGCCCCCGCCTGCGGCCCGCGGGGAGGAGGGGCGGGGAGCGCTGGGCAGGGGCGCGGGCCGCCGCCCCCCGCGGACTCACCTCTGGAATGTTCTCGCTCTGACTGAACAACGCCGCCGCCGCGCTCAAGCTACCCTCGGCCCCGGCGCCCGCCCCCCGCCGCGGGCCGTACTGCCCATTGGTGGGAGGCCCGCTTCAGGTCGCTCGTCATTGGCTCGTACTCGGCATCAATCGCGCGTTTCCCCGCCCTCCCCCGCTTCCTGGGGCTCCACTAGCGGCTTCGGCCCGCCTCCCGTCCCAGGTCCGGCTTCCTCCTCCCCCACCTCCCCTCCCCCCCCCCCCCCCCCCGTCCTTCCCAGAGCTCTCCGCGGTATCGCGACAGCGAAGCCCGGCTGGCGGTTCGGGCGCTCCGGGAAGATGGCGGTTGCCCCTCCCCCTGCAGGGCGGGGTCTGGCCCGGGCGTCGCGGTGACTCCCAGCCGCAGCGCGGGGCCGGCGCTGGCAGCCGCCGCCTAGGTAGAGCTCTCGGGGGCCGGACGCGGCCCGGCGCGCGCCCCACCCTGCCCTTTCCTGGTCTCGGGGCCGCTCGGGCCCTTGCCTGCTCCCCGGCCCGGGCCTGTCCTCCCCGGTGCCGCCGGGCGGAGTCGCCGCGCGCGGCCCGGGACGCCCAGCGTCCGCGGCCTGTCGCTTCCCAAAGCGGAAACGCCGCCGCCGCCGCGGAGTGCGCCCCAGCCCGGCCCTGGGAGCGCGTGGCGGGGCCGCCCGGTCGCCGAGGAGCCCCCGGGCCCCCGACCCGGCTGGACGCCGCGCTCCTCGGCGGCCGCCGGAGCCCGGGGCGGGCGTTCCCCGGGGGCGGCGGCCGCTCGCCCCGGGAGCTGCCCGCGGCGCGGAGCCCGACGGGGCTGCCCTTTGTTCTAGATAGGCCGAATTTGCCAGAAGGTGACGGTTCTGCTTACTCCTCTGTGATTTCCCCATTGTAAGCCGGCCCGCGGCGCGAGCCGGGCCCGGCGGACGCGGCCCTCTCCGCGGAGCGTGACTTAGCAGTATTGAGACATCGCGTTTTTGCTTGGCTCCGCATGAATGCATTAGAAACTTGGGAACTAGGGCTGTGAAACGAGGCCGAGATGGGGCGTACAAAGCCATTACTTTTTGAAAAAGCACGATTTTTGATTGTCCACTTTTTGATTCATCAGAAGTTTGTACCAGGCGGGCGCCGGTGGCTCCCACCTGTGCCCTGGCTACTCCGGAGGCTGAGATCTGCGGATTGCGGTTCAGAGCCAGCCCAGCTCCAGGAAAGTTCATGAGACTCTGTCTGATCTCCAATAAGCTCAAGTGGTAGCGCCCTGGCCCTGAGCACAAAGAGGCTCAAGACACAGAGCCCAGGCCCTGTGTTCAAGCCCCAGGTGCTGGCAGCTCTTGCCTGTAATCCTAGCTACTCAAGAGTGAGTTTTGAGGATCATGGTTCAAAACCAGCCCATGTAGGAAAGTCAGTGAAACTTTTTTCTTTTTCTTTTTTTATACAAGCCTGGGGCTTGAACTCAGGGCCTGGGCACTGACTTTGAGCCTCTGTGCTCAAAGGGAGCACCACTTCCGTTTTTTTCTGTTGATGTATTGAAGAATGGAACCCAGGGCTTCATGCATGCTGGGCAAGCACTACCACTAAGCCACATTTTCAACCCATGTGAAACTGACCTCCAATTAAACACCAAAAAGCTGGAAGTGGAGCTGTGGCTCAAATGGTAGAGCGTGCAAAAAGTTCTGAGCACTGGGTTGAGTCCCAGGATTGCCCCTTCTCCCCGCCCCCCCAAACAAAAGTTTATACTTTTTTTTTTTTGCTAGTCCTGGGGCTTGGATTCTGGGCCTGGGCCCTGTCCCTAGGCTCCTTTTGTTCAGGGCTAGTGCTCTACCACTTGAGCCACAGTGCCACTTGAAGCTTTTTCTGTGATTAATTGGAGATAAGTCTTCCAGACTTTCCTCCCCAGGCTGACTTTGAAGCTTGATCCTCAGATCCCAGCCTCCTAAGTAGCTAGGATTACAGGCATGAGCCACCAGTGCCCATTGTTAGTGTATGTTTTAGTCACTACTAAATCGTGGGCTGTCCTCTTTTTTTTTTTTTTTTATGCCAGTCCTGGGCCTGGGCACTGTCCCTGAGTTCCTTTTGCTCCAGGCTAACACTCTACCACTTGAGCCATAGCACCACTTCTGACTTTTTCTGTTTATGTGGTACTAAGGAGTCGAACCCAGGGCTTCATGCATTCTAGGCAAGTGTTCTACTACTAAGCCACATCCACAGGCCCCGGAACTACTCTTTCTCATACTGTTGTTCAATGCTTATCATTACCCTCAAAATTTGATAGTCTTTTCAGATAATTACTATTTCTTAGGTCTAAGGGATTTCTAGTCTCATTTTATAGATTAGTAAATTGACACTGAGTGAAAAAAATTAAGCTGCTTATCCAAAGTCATGTTCCCAGTAAGTAGAACTAGGATTTAAGCCAGATCTTTCTGATCCTAGAGTCTCTCCCTTAAGTATTGTTAAAATCTTTCCAGAGAAATAGTAATATAAATTCAACTAAGAAGTTTACATTAGTAACCCCACCCATATTTTATAGACGAGGACAGGGACTCGAAGGTTAAACAATTTCCCCCAGTCACCTGTTTAATAAATAGTAGACAGTGTTTGAACTCCAGTTTGTTTGACGCCAAGCTTATTACACAATTCCACCTCCCATTTCTGCTCCCACCTCATTTGGCTTTGTTATTTCCGTCACTCAGGTACTCACAGGTTGTTAAGTACACTTGGTTCTTATGAAATCCTTGTTGAGTGAGTGCATGGATTGTGCATCTCAGCACACATCGGGGATGGCAGAGATGAGTAGCCACCCGGAGGTAAATTAGCAAACTGGCCTTCTGATTGTTTAGACATTGGTGTCTAAGAGTCTGCTCAGTATGAATTAGCTCCCTCTTCATGGACTGATTGCCTTGTGTTTGTGAGTGGTGGGCCACAAGGGGACTGAGGTAGTACCCCATTGTTAGGGACCATTCGGTTGGCCAGCTGGTCCCCCTTTGTGACATCCCATTCTCAGCTTTTAAAGCCACGTAGGGTTGGTTAAGCATGTCTGTCCTCCTTGAGGTCAAGCTACAGAGTAGATATTCCTTCTAGCACTAGTGTTTCATCGCAGTATGTTAGGAGCCAACATTCAGAGATGCTGGAAGGGAATGAAGGTTATCTTGTAAGTACAGCAGCTTGGCTGACTGGAGGGTTGGCATTCTAAATCACAGTCCCTGCTAGGCAACCAGGATTTGGGCCCGCCTATATTTCAAGCCCTGCCCAGGAAAGCCATAAGGAGGCTAACAATGTTTGGTGGACTTAGTGAAGTCTTTGACCCTTTGGACAATATACTTCCCTGCATTTTTTTGTTAATTTTGGTTGGTGAAGCTTCAATTCAGGGCCTGGCTGCTGTCCCTGAGGTACCCACCCCCCCCAGTCCTGGGGCTTGAACTCAGGGCCTCCACTGTCCCTTAGCTCTTCAGCTCAAGGCGAGCACTCTACCACTTGAGCCACAGTAACACTTCCGGTTTTCTGAGTAGTTTACTGGAGATAAGAGTTTCATGGACTTTCCTGCCAGGGCTGGCTTTGAACTGTGATTCTCAGATCTCAGCCTCCTATGTAGCTAGTATTACAGGCATGAGCCACTCATGTACGGGCACTTCTGGTTTTTGAGTGATTGGAGATAAAAGTCTCACAGGGACTTTCCTGCCCAGATTAGGTTTGAAATGTGATTCTCAGATTCAGTCTCCAAGTAGCTAGGATTACATACATAAACCACCAGCACCTGGCTGCTTGTCTTTTCTTATTAGTCCTAGCTGGGAGTTGGATCCTTGTCCTGTAGGAGAAAAAGGGAATCCAAACTGGTGAAGGAATATGTGAGGGCCCAGAGGCAGGGAGCATTCGGGCACTGCTGGAGACTGAAGTGGTCACCTCCCAAGGACAATATTACAAACCCATCAGAGTCTATCTTGTCTGGTGTTCCTGGAAAGAAAGGAAAATGTGCAAGATATTTTGAGTCGGCCTGTATATGTCCCACACACAGTAGATGATGCGAGTTGGGGGAAGTGGGAGAGCTGGCCCTGCCCCTTGGATTGGTTTTGTTCTGGCACCTCGCAGTCAGTCATCACACACTGGACAGTCTCTTCAATGTGGTGCATCCTACTTGCTAAGGCCAGTAGCCACTGAAAACCTGCCTGGACAATTCTAGCAGCCATGGGGAAGATGTCCTAGGGAAAATGCCTGGTATGCCCACTGCCAGTGCTGGTGGAGGTATAGCTGTGACTGGTTCTCCTGGATGCCTGCCTTGTTTCTGACTGCTATCAGCAAAACCCTGCAAAAAATCATGCATGATTCCTACTGTCCTCAGTGAAGGATTGACCCCCACCCTATTGTCCCAGGCCCATGTAGACACCAGGCAAAATCCCAAGTATGTGTGAACTTGTTTAGGCCAAAGAGGAGAGGCAAGTCCTTCACTGAGTTATGGATCTGGCAGTGTGTTCACCCAGATGAAGCCTTGGCCAGCCTGTGATGAGCCGTGGGTGCTGATGGTCTGTCTGTAGGAAGTGGGCCCTGTCATGGGCATGCCAGCCCCGCCATTACAGTGGGTCCAACTGGCTTCTCAGCACTGCCACCTGATCTAGGTGTCCTCTCTCAGTTGCTTTTTTGTTGTTGGTGTTATTGTTGGTCATGGGACCTGCACTCAAGGCCTGAGCACTGTCCCTGAGCTTTTCTGCTCAAGGCTAGTGCTCTACCACTTTGAGCCACAGCTCCACTTCCAGTTTTTGGAGGTAAGCGTCTCATGGACTTTCCTGCCCAGGCTGACTTCAAACCATGATCCTCTGATCCCAGCCTCCTGAGTAGCTAGGATTACAGGTGAGAACTACCAGTGTGTGCCTTGCATATCTCTCAGTCCTGAGTATCCACGTCTGTGACTGTTCTGAGTTTACTTTCCTCCTGCTTCCCTGGCCCCACTGGGCATTGAAGACAAGAGGTCAGCCTCTTGGCCTTACCCCTAGGCCTTTTGTTTTTCAAGTTTTTGTTTCCAAGAGAGGCTCTGTCTAGATCTTTTCATTTTCCCAGGGCCTGAGATTACAAGAGTGAACTACTGCAGGCCTTGAGCCTGTTTCTAAAGGGAGGCTGTTTCTAAAAGGAGCCACCATTAGTTAACTGGGTGGGGATCTGGTTTCCCCAGGATAGAGGGTCTCAGTGTGATATCTACACTCTGAGGCTTATTAAAATAGCCTGGGACAGGGACAGGGTCTGATTCTGGGTAAACTGAGAGTTTAGATTTCCAGTCCTCTCCCCACCCCAGGGGTTGCTGTGGACAGTGGACTGAAAACTTGAGGATCCTGTGATTTTGGAGCCCAGAAAAGCTTCCTAGTGGTCATGGCCTCAGGAACTTCCTTTGGAGACTATCTGTATCAGATTCAATCTGGTAATGCCTAGGCAAATAACCACAAATAAAGAGTAGCAGGGGGGCTGGGAAGGTGGCTCATTGGTAGAGTGCTTGCCTTACATGCGTGAGTATCTGGGTTCTATTCCTCAGCACAACATGAGCAGAAAAAGTCAGAAGTAGTGCTGTGGCTCAAGTGGTAGAGTGCTAGCCTTGAGCTGAAGAGCTGAAGGACAGCGCCCAGGCCATGAGTTCAAGCCCCAGGATTGGCAAAAAAATTAAAATATATATATATATATATCTGCCTTAGTAAGTATGTTACTGAAGCAGTCTCCAGGTTCAGCAGTGTCATATGGAACTCTGGTATTCCATGATTATACCTATGAGAATCAGCATGACCTTGAGGTGTTCTTGGTTGGCTTCATGTTCTCATGAATGAGGAAACAGGCTCAGATAGATGACTTAGTTTCTATGTGGGGTTCAGTTGTCCTGAGGCCTAATTTCCACCCATTTCCCACCACATTGGGACTGATTGTTCTGTTTGGTGCTTGCAGGTTCTTGAGTTACATTCAGTTGCTCTAATTGCTTTTCTTCAGGTACACATGAGGGGAGGCAGCATCAGTGTGTTAGTCCTGGGAGAGGAGAAAGGAGGTGTAAGAGGTCTGGATCCACTACAAACCTGTGAGGAACTGCTTTCCCCCATGTCCCCACCCTGTGATATCCATCAACACTTAAGCTGATGCCAGTGGCTCACGCCTGGCCACTCTGGGGGCTGAGATCTGAGACTCCTAGTTTGAAGCCAGACCAGGCAGGAACACCTGTGAGGCTCTTTTCTCCAGCCATCTACCAAAAAGCCAGATGTAGAGTTGTGGACCAAGTGGCAGAGTACTAGCCTTGAGAAAAAATGCTCAAAGACAGAGCCCTGAGTTCAAGCTCCAGAACCAGTGTGTGTGTGTGTGCGCGCACACACACACACACACACACACACACACACACACACACACACACACACACACACACACACACACACACACACACACTGGGACTGCTCATAGATGTGAACCATTGATCTGCCAGGTGTATACACTCACTGTCCTTGTCTAGGTGTGAATGTGTACCCATGACTACCATGACTGTCCTGTCAGTTACCCACTGTTGCTTGTGGCACCTGTTTATCTCCCATCATCCATTTGCTCATTCATTCAGTTAGCATATGTTACATGAACTCTATTTGCCAGCCCTAGAGAATCTGAATGTTTCACACATAGCCTACTATAATGAAATATATGAGGCAGACTAGTTTTACAACGCAAAGAGAAATAGTTAACTCACATTGTTGGAGACTGAAAGTCCAAGATCAGGCAGCCCGTTGGTTCAGCCATGGTAAGAACCTTACAGAATCATAACTGGAGTGTTTATGAGGTCACACACATTGGAAGTAAGAGATCATGTCTCAAACAGGAGTTCAGCTGAGGACCACTGGCTCACTCCTGTAATCCTAGCTATTCAGGAGGCTGAGATCTGAGGACTGCAGTTAAAACCCAGCCCTGGCAGGAAAGTCCATGAGACTACTTTTTTTTTAGGTCCAATGTGGAGCCTAAACTCTGGGCCTGGGCGCTGTCCCTCAGCTTTTCAGCTCAAGGCTAGCGCTCTACCACTTGAGCCACAGCGCCACTTCCGGCTTTTTTTTTTCTTTTTCCTTATGTGGTGCTGAGGAATTGAACCCAGGGCCTCATGCATGCAAGGCAAGCGCTCTACCACTGAGCCACCTTCCCAGCCCAATGAGGCTATTATCTCCAATAAACCACTCAGAAAACTGGAAGTGGCACTGTGGCTCAAGTGGTAGAGCGCTTGCCTTGAGATGAAGAGCTGAGCGACAGCGCCCAGGCCCAGAGTTCAAGCTGTACGACCACAAAAACAAAAAAACCAAAAACAGTAGTCCAGAGAGAGAGGCTAAGGCTCCACAATCCCTTAAAGGCATCCCCAACTGACTTTAGGACCTCCTGTTAAGCTTTAATCTTAGGGTCTAACACCTGAGAGTTTGGGGAACATATATAATCCAAATCCAAACCAAGTGCATTGCATTAGTCTCTTAGTCTACTGTGAGCAGGCACATAAACTGCATAGCTTAAAGCAACTGTTACTTTCTCACTGTTCCAAAGGCCAGAAATCCATGCTGAGGGAGTCCCAAGACCATGCTGCTTCTGGCTCTAGTGGTTTTGGTGTACCTTGGTTTTTAGCTACAAGGTTCCAATCTTACCACATATGGTGGCACACATCTGCAGTCCAGCACGCAGGTGTTGAGGCATGAGGATTGTGGCTCATACATGAGAGGTCAGGACTGGAGCCTGTTCCCCCCACCCCCTCTCTCACTGGGGTTTGAACTCAAGGCCCTGTGCTTAGTGGGCAGGTGCTCTGCCACTTGGGCTATGACTATGGTCTTACTGCTTTAGCTATTTTTTTTTTTGGTCAGTTGTAGGGCTTGAACTCAGGGCCTGGGTGCTGTCCCTGAACCTCTTTGTGCTCAAGGCCAGTGCTCTACCACTTGAACCACTGTGCCACTTCTGGTTTTTGGGTGGTTAATTGGAGATAAGAGTCTCACAGGGGCTTTTCTGCCCAGGCTGGCTTTGAACCTGGATCCTCAGATCTCAGCCTCTTAAGTTCTAGTATTACAGGCGTGGTGCCCAGCTGCTTTAGCTATTTCTGGAATAGGGTCTTGTGCTTATGTCTAGGCTGGCTTGAACTTGGATCCTCCTATTTATGCTCCAAGTAGCTGGGATGATTAGTGTGCAGCACCATGCCCAGCTCTCCTTTCTTCTTTCTCCCCCTCTGTTCTTTCTATTGCTTGGAATGGAAGACTCTTACAGAAGTTTTTTCCCAGGCTGGCCTCCAGATGGCCTCCTAAGTAGTTGGGATTAAAAGCTTGAGAAGCCTTGCTTGTCATCTTCTCTTCTTATCCTTTTTTTTTGTTTGTTTTGATTTTTTGTCAGTCATAGGGCTTGAACTTAGGGCCTGGGTACTGTCTCTGAGCTCTTTTATTTTTCTCAAAGCTAGTACTCTATACTTTGAGCCACAGCTCTACTTCAGGGTTTTCTGGTGATTAATTGAATATAAGTTCCTATCTGGGCTGGCTTTGAACTACAATCCTCAGATCTCAGCCTACTGAGTAGCTAGGATTACAGGTATGAGCCGCTTGTGCCCAGCTCATCTTCTCTTATCGGATTGTCATATACATTGTACTAAAGGCCTACCCTACTCCAGTAAGACCTACCTTACTTGATTAAAGTTAAAGGCCCAAATAATGCAACATTTACAGCATGCCCCATCCTCCTCAGCCATTGTTCAGTTGAGCATTCCTGACAGTCTGCCTGGTGGCGTCAGGCCTCAGTACTTTATGTATATTACACTGAAGCTCAAAAGGTGGAGCACTAGCCTTGAGTGATAAAACTCAGGGACAGTGCCCATGCTCTGAGTTCAAGCTCCTCAACTGACAAAAAAAAAAAATTAATCTCTACAACAGCTCTCTGAGATCGATTTTCTTGTCATTATGATTTTTAGATGGAGAAACTGAAGTACTGAAGCTTGGCAAACTACATTCTTTGCCACCAAGAGATCTCCTTTGTGATAGGGACAGCAAAGAGCTACCTTTGTCTTGGCCACACTGAAGATGAAGTCTATTAGTACCCTGTTAGTGGAATACACAGCTCCTTTTCTCAGGGAATTGTAGGGCTTCTGTGTATAAACATCTGATTGTCCTCTTCACCGCAATCATGATGTTTCTAAGCTTCCACATGAACACTGTTATTATATCCATGTTTAGGATCAACAGTTTTTTTTAATGCAGTACTGGTTGTTTCTCAGCCTTTAATTTGTAAGCAGATGCTCTACTTCTTGAATCATGCCACATAGCGCTTTTTGTTTTATTAATTTCTTTATTGTTTATTTGTGTGCCAGTCCTAGGGCTTGAACTCAGACACTGTCCCTGAGCTTTTGCTCAAGGCAAGTGCTCTACCACTTGAGCCACAGTGCCACTTCCAGCATTTTTGTTGCTTAATTGGAGAAAAGAAGCCTGGGCACTGGCCCTGAACTTCTTTTGCTCAAAGCAAGCACTCTATCACGTGAGCCATAGCACCAATTCAGGCTTTTTTGAGTAGTTTATTGGAAATTAGAGTCTTATGGACTTTCCTTCCCAGGCTGGCTTTGAACCGCAATCCTCAGCCAGGCCTTTCCTGCCTGGGCTGGATTTGAAGTAGCCAGGATTACAGGAATGAGCCACTGGTACCTGGCATACTCAGTTTTTTGTTTTTTGTTTTTTTTTGTGTCGGTTGTGGGGCTTGAACTCTGGGCCTGGGCACTGTCCCTCAGCTCTTCAGCTCAAGGCGAGCGCTCTATCACTTGAGCTACAGCGCCACTTCCGGTTTTCTGGTGGTTTATTGGAGATAGGAGTCTCACTGTCTCTCCTGCCCGGGCTGGCTTTGAACCTCGATCCTCAGATCTCAGCCTCCTGAGTAGCTAGGATTACAGGCGTGAGCCACCAGCGCCCGGCTCATACTCAGTTTTTAAATTAGTTGGAATAGGATCTTATTAACTCCTGCCCTTCCCCCACTGGACTCAAAACTGTGATCCTCTTGATTTCAGCCACTCAAGTAGCTAGGATTACAAGTGTGAGCCCCTTTACCTAGCTTAGGGTCAATTTCTGTATCTATCATGTTGTCTAGTAGATGGCATCTAGAAACCATAACATGCTCTAATAACCTTACCTTGCTATAGGGATCTAGGTAAGTACAGCTAGTACAATATTGAACTGCAGTGTGTAATTATTAAGCAAAGAATGGGTACATTTTGAGATTTCTTAAATTAGGTGAGCACAGAGGGTTCCCCCACCAGGCAGTGAACTCCAGTTCAACACTCCCAGCTTGACATTTTCTGCTGTTAAATTGGGTAAGTGAAACCTAGCTATTCTGAGTTTTGTGTGCAGAAGCCTGTGCTTGGAGTTCCTTTTTTAGGTTAGTTTGTAAAGGCTGCTTGTATGTTTGAATATTTCACACAGAAGGAAGCTTCTCCTGCTAGATCACTCACTTGCTAGATAATTACAGAGTTCACCACTCCCCACCCTCCATGTTTGTTTATGGCAATACTGGGGTTTCAACTCAGAGACTCTAACTTGCTTCGCTTGTTGGCTTGCTCAGTGGTACTTTACCACTTCAGCCTGGCATTTTGCTGTGTGTGTGTGTGTGTGTGTGTGTGTGTGTGTGTGTGTGTGTGTGTGTGTTGGCAGTCGTGGGGGCTGAACTCAGCCTGGGCACTATCCCTCAGCTCTTCAGCTCAAGGCTAGCACCCTACCACTTGAGCCACAGCGCCACTTCCGGCTTTTTTCTACTTATGTAGTGCTGAGGAATTGAACAAAGGGTCTCATGCATGCGAGGCAAGTACTCTACCACTAAGCCAACTTCCCAGCCCCTTTGTTGGTTTTTTTTTTTTTTTTTTTTTTTTGGGTCTGGTTGTGGGGCCTGAACTCTGGGCCTGGGCGCTGTCCCTCAGCTCTTCAGCTCAAGGCTAGCGCTCTACCACTTGAGCCACAGCGCCACTTCTGGCTCTTTTCTTTTTGCTTATGTGGTGCTGAGGAATCGAACCCAGGGCCTCATGCATGCAAGGCAAGCGCTCTACCACTGAGCCACTTTCCCAGTCCTTTGTTGGTTATTTTGAAGGCAGATTCTTGCAGACTTTTCTGCCCTGCCTGGGTTCAAACCTCAGTCCTCTAGAACTTGGCCTCCTGAGTAACTAGGATTATAAGTGTGAGCCACCAGTACATGGCTCATGGCTGTTTTGACTGCCTTAAAATCTCATACTTAAAACTATGACTGGCTCAGTTTCCTTAGCAGGATGTCTTCAAAGATTATCCATTGTACTAGGGGAAATAAGTCACCCGAGGAAAAATACTATAGGATTTTATAATATGGCATGCTTCCTAGAATTAAAAATTATTATTTTTTTAAATCAGTCCTGGGGCTTGAACTCTGGCCCGGGGCACTGACCCTGAGCTGCTTTTGCTCAAAGTAAGAACTCTACCACGTAAGGCATAGCACCACTTGGCTTTGAATTCCAATCCTCAGATCTCAGCCTCCTGAGTAGCTAGGATTATAGGGGTGAACCATGGGCACCTGGCTCTTAGAATCAAATTTAAAAGGAGGAAGTAGGTAGGTAGTGGCCAGCCCTGGGGAAGGAGGAGTGGGGAGATGGCCTTTCATGTTTCAGTTTCAGTTTTACCAGATTAGAAGAGGTCGGGGGATGGCCTTGGAGTGGTGATCGCTACACAGCATAAATATATTCCAAAATTGGCAAATTTAATGTATGTGTAGTTCATTGCTACCACCCACAACTTTACAATAATAGCCTGTGACTATATTCAAGTACATACAAAAATTAGATATGTACACATATCTCTACAACTAAAATATGTATATTGTAAATGTTACTGATAACTAAATATGTGCTTATGTGAATTTGTTTTCTCTTTGGTACTTCTCTCTGTTTTTCCGATTACAGAGTCCCGTGGCAAACAGCAGTACATCTGATTCATTAGCTCTGTGGCTATGAAAGAGCATTTTGGTGTTTCAGGCTGCCATTATCCATGTGAGCAGGATAACTGTGCGCCCAGCATTAACAGTGCTTCCAGCATTACTGATAGGCCACCGAAGTTACTTTGCAACACCGGTAAAAAAAAAAAAATGTAAATTGAGATTGCCCCTCAGCAAGATTAACATGGAGACAAAATCAAGCATCCTAGGGCTGGGAATGTAGCTTAGTGGTAGAGTGCTTGCCTAGCATGCATAAAGCCCTGGGTTCCATTCCTCAGCACCACATACACAGAAAAGAGCCAGAAGTGGTGCTATGGTTCATGTGGTAGAGTGCTAGCCTTGAGCAAAAGAAGCTCAGGGACAGTGCCCAGACCCTGAACTCAATCCTAGGACTGGCAAAAAAAATCAAAATCAAACATCATATTGGAAATTCCTCAGCCCTGAAGACTGGATCTCATCCTACTCTGCTTTGCTGATTGGCTTCAGTGTGATGAGCAGAGTGTGATTGGGAATTGATAGTAGGTGGAAGTTCCATAGAACAGGGCGAGAAAGCCAGGTCCTTTAGGGCTGGCCCGGGAATAACAGTGAGGCAGGCTGGGCAAGGCAAGTGAGGAATGATGGGGACTAAGGGCAAACTAGAAGTTCCTGATTTAAAAAATCCTGTGCAGGTCAAACAGCATTACCAGAAGAATGTGGTTGGTGGCTACCAGTTTGCGTGCGTGCGTGCGTGCGTGCGTGCGTGCGTGCGTGTGTGTGTGTGTGTGTGTTTGTCTGTCGGTTGTGAGACTTGAACTCTGGGCCTGGGCGCTGTCCCTCAGCTCTTCAGCTCAAGGCTAGCGCTCTACCACTTGAACCACTGTACCACTTCTGGCTTTTTCTGCTTATGTGGTGCTGAGGAATCGAACCCAGGGCCTCATGCATGTGAGGCAAGCACTATACCACTGAGCCACCTTCCCAGCCCCTGCTTTTTTTTTTTTAATGCCAGTTCTGGGGCTTGAACTCAGGGCCTGGGCACTGTCCCCGTGCTAAAGGCTAGTGCTTTACCACTTGAATGACAGCTCCACTTCTGGCTTTTTGTGGTTAATTGAAGATGAAAAGTCTCACAGACAGGCTGGGCAAAGGTGGCTCACATCTGTAATCCTAGCTACTCAAGAGGCTGAGATCTGAGGATCACAGGTCAAAGCCAGCCATCTGATCTCCAATTAACAACCAGAAAACCGGGAGTGTGCTGTTGCTCAAGTGGTAGAGCACCAGCCTTGAGCTGAAGAGCTGAGGGACAGTGCCCAGGCCCAGAGTTCAAGCCTAACCCCAACCAAAAAAAAAAAGTCTCACAGACTTTCCTGCCAGGGCTGGCTTTAAACCTTGATCTCAGATCTCAGGTTCCTGGCATTATAGGCATGAGCCACTGGCCTCAACTAGTTTGTAATTTCTGCTGTGGCCTGAGAGCCTTAGATCTTTTTTTTTTTTTTTTAATTTTTTTTAATTTTATTTGTGAACATACTGTACAGAGGGGTTACAATTACATGGGCAGGATAATGCGTACATTTCTTACCAAGCATTGCAGCCTCCTCCTTTGCTTACCCTTCTCATCCCTTCCCAGCCTCCCCCCTCCCCCTGCAATCCCAATCCTTCCCCCCCCCACCCCAAGAGCCTTAGATCTAAAGGAAGCATGGGAGCCTGTTAGTCCTAACTCCTCCTTTTTGTTTCATTTCATTTCTTTTCTTTTCTTTCTTTTCACCAGTCCTGGGGTTTGAACTTGGGGCCTGGGCACTGTCCCTGAGCTTCTTTTGCTCAAGACTAGCACTTTACCACTTGAACCACAGCACCATCTCTGGATTTTTTTCTGTTTTTGTGGTACTGAGGAATCGAACCCAGGGCTTCATGAATGCTAGGCAAGCACTCTACGACTGAGCCACATTCCCAGGCCCCGCCCCCCCCTCCCCCAAGGTCTTTTTGCTCAAGCCTAGAACTCTACCACTTTGAGCCACAGCACCACTTCCAGTTTTCTGGAGGCTAATTTGGAGAAAAGAGTCTCACGGACTTTCCTGTCCAGGCTGGCTTGGACCTCAGATGTCGGCCTCCTGAGCAGCTATGATGACAGGCGTGAGCCACTGGTGCCTCCCTCAGCATCTCCACTTTGTTTTGTTTTGCTGGTCCTGGGGTTTGAACTCAGGATCTGGCTCTGCCCTGAGCCTCTCTGTGCTCAGGGCTAGTGCTCTACCACTTGAGCCACAGCCCCACCTCCAGCTTTTTCTGTGTATGTGGTATTGAGGAATCGAAACCAGGGCTTGATGCAGGCGAGGCAAGCACTCTACCATTAAGCCATATTCCCAGCCCTAGGATCTCCATCTTTGATAGAACTCTTCCACTGCATGACTAGCCAGAAACATTTTTTCCCCCTCAGATAATAAAACCTTGCAAGTTTGATTCTGCGTTTTAAACACATAGATAAGTTTATGTAATTTTATCTCACTGCCTAACACCAGCTCCTGGTACTTTTCCATTTTAATAATAGCTACCATCCTAACAAAACTCAAGACTAAATGTCTAAATTTTGACATGCATACTAGGTGCCTACCAACCTTTTAAGATTTTTGACCATTTTTATTAGATTCTTTGAATTAAAACACCAAAGAAATTTATTTGGGAACATTATAGTAGTTGTGCTTCTGTTTATCTTCTGTGAAGTTTGACATGTCTTGAGGAAGGATTTTTTTCCCTTTGGCTCTCAAGACATCTGCTATGAGGCTTTGCATGATTTTAGAGCTCAGCCAGGGGCTGGCTGCGCAGACCTCCCACGAACCGTGACCTCTGCAATGCGTTGTGTTTGCCCATACTGTTTCTTCCTCTCTCCTTCCCTCTTCCTATCTTTTTTTGGGAGTAAAGTACCTTCAGGGGGCATAGCTTTCTGGTGGAGCACAGCATGTTACCTTTCTTTCCCCAGCCTTCTTCTTGGTCAATGAAGCAAGGTACGGTGGTTGTGACTAGTGCTACCCCATAGTAGCACAGCACCCTTGCTGTCACAGTAGTTTCTGGAGAAGGGTAGTGTCAGAAACTGGTGCAAGAAACCATATGAGCCAAGCACTGGTGGCTCACGCCTGTAATCCTAGCTACTCAGGAGGCTGAGGTCTGAGGATCGTAGTTCAAAGCCAGCCCAGGCAGGAAAGTCCGTGAAACTCTTATCTCCAATAAAATACCAGAAAACTGGAAGCGGCGCTGTGGCTCAAGTGACAGAGCACTAGTCTTGAGCTGATGGACAGTACCCAGGCCCAGAGTTCAATCCCCATAACTGACAAAAAAAAAAAACAAAAAAAAAACCCAAAATAAAAACCATATGAACTAACCCCTCCAGGACATCCCTGTGTCCCCAGACAATCTAGGCCAGCTCCGCTACTCAAACGCCATTTGGGCAGCCTCCTGGCCATGTGTAGGAGCGTCACATACCCCTTTAGCCCAGACTTAGGCAAGTCTCAGTGAGCAGCAAGGAGATGCCTGCAGTTTGGATTGGAATCTGTAACTGTATCAGCCCTGTGCTATTAAGCACCCTGGCAGGCAGCCTCGTGGGGCTGTCACAGATGGTGAGATAGCAGTTGCCCACATTCATAGCACCTATCAGAAACAGACTAGACCTCGTCTGTAGTAACTAGACCTCTTCATGTAGTAACAGCATTGTCCCGGGAAACCTTTGCCTCACATGTCTGCATGTGTGTCTTGGCAATTGTGTAAATCCCTTCTCACAAGTCAAATGTAATTTTTTTTTTGGTCAGTCGTGGGGCTTGAACTCTAGGCCTGGGTGCTGTCCCTCAGCTCTTCAGCTCAAGGCGAGCGCTCTACCACTTGAGCCGGAACTGCTCACAGAGAGAGAGAGAGAGAGAAAGAAAGAAAGAAAAAGAGAGAGTGTATGTGTGTGTGTGTATGTGTGTGTGTGTGTGTGTGTGTGTGTGTGTGTGTGTGTCGGTTGTGGGGCCTGAACTCTGGGCCTGGGCACTGTCCCTCAGCTCTTCAGCTCAAGGCGAGCGCTCTACCACTTGAGCCACAGCGCCACTTCCTAAATCCCTTCTCTCACTGTAAGTTGTGGCAAAAGCTTAAAGAGGCAGCATGGAAGTTCAGGGGTAATGAATGGAAGTAAAAAAAAAAAAAAAAATCCTGGGGCTGGGAAGGTGGCTCAGTGGTAGAGCGCTTGCCTTGCATGCTCGAGGCCCTGGGTTCGATTCCTCAGCACCACATAAGCAGAAAGAAAAAAGCCGGAAGTGGCGCTGTGGCTCAAGTGGTAGAGCGCTAGCCTTGAGCTGAAGAGCTGAGGGACAGCGCCCAGGCCCAGAGTTCAGGCCCCACGACCGGACCCAAAAAAAAAAAATCCCAAAGGGGCCCAAGACCAAAGAGGAGGGAGTGTGGGCGTGTCTAGGTAGGAGCGGTGGGCAGGTGGGAGTGGAAGCTAGGGGTCGAGGGCCAGGGTGCTGAGGTCTGGGATTTCATTTCAAACAGTAAAGGTTAATCTTGATTGTCAACTTGATTGGAGTGGAAGATGCCTAGATTTCTTGGTGAGTCTGGGTGTTTCCAGAGACAATTAGCTGCTGATCTAATCAATGGTTGAATCCACTAATGGATTCAAAATTTTAAGTGGATTCTTGGGAAGTGCTGGAACTGAAGACTAGGGCATAGTCGGAGGAATTCTGTGGCTAGAGTAACTTTGAGTAGGTTTATATTGGCCCTGGCCCCGCCCTGTGCCTCTCTGCTTTCTGTCTCATGTGGTGAGCAGTCTCTGTCACACACTTCACAGCCGTTATGTTCTGCTTTACCAAAAGCTCAGGCCCCAAAGCAATGCATCCAGCTGACCTTGGACTGAAACTGTAACGCATGATACATCGTTCCTCCTCTAAATCGTTATCTCAGGCATTGTGTTACAGTGACAAGAAATAACACATATGGGGATTGTGACTATGCCTTGGAGGACCACAAGGAGGAGCAGGGGCTCAGAGCCACAGCCAGAACATTGCTGATCTCCAAGCCTCTGCTTGTCTGCAGTGAGCTGGGACAGCAGTGGCACTGGTGGATTTGTCCCAGCACCAGGTGAGGGAATTGTGGCTGACAGAGGATCTCATCAACACTAGCCCTTATCACATGATCAGGTGGCCTGGGTTGTGCAGCAGCTATCTCTTGTAGAGCGTGGGGAGGGCAGAGGTGAGATCTGAGCAGGTGGAGATGCTGGGTGGCTGGTCTTTATCCTGACGGTACTGGCAGCACGTTGGAGGTAGGGCAGTAGGTGGTGAGGACTATCATTGAGGCTCTGGAGGCTCCTGGAGGCCCCTTGGCCTCTCTGTGAGGACTGATCCTGCAGGCCTGAGCTGCTCCCTGAGTATCCTGCCTGGAGGTAGGATGCCCCTCAGGACTTGTACCCCACCCACCCCTGAGAAGAGTCTGGGCCCTTTTGTTCTAAGCCCAAAAATCATAAAGAGATGTCCTCATTCTCCTTACTGAGCTTTATTTTTGGAAACTTCTTATGGATTGGCTATAAGGCTCTCTCCACACCTGTCTGGTAGCTCCCCAATATTCCTCGTGAAAACACAAAGACCAGTGACCCAGCCTGAGCCATAGACTTGGCTTAGCTACTCAGGAGGCTGAGATCTGAGGATCACGGTTCAAGGCCCACCAGGCCCATTTAATCACCAGAAAACTGGAAGTGGTGCTGTGGCCCAACTACGTAGTAGAGTGCTAGCCTTGAGCAAAGCAGCTCAGGGACAGCACCCAGGCCCCAAGTTCAAGTCCCATGAGTGACTTTCCCCCATCCAAATCTGCTTATTACATCAATGTTCTGGGGTGGAACAGGGACTGTACTTCTCTTACCATTCAGAGGAAACAAGCATCAGTCATCTGGAGCAATTCCCTCCATCCTGCATCTGGTGTCTTTGCCCTTGGGTAAATGACTGTTTTTTTGTGTGTGACTAGACATTTTGTAATTAGATCTAGGTGGGTTCCTGTCCCATCAGCTGCCAGTGGCAGAGACCAGGGATCTGCAGAGAACCTTCCCGGTCATTCAGCCGTGCAGAGGTCACCCTGGCTGTTTTCTGCCTTGGGTAAGTTGATGTGAGGATGGGTTGTGCAGAGACTTCAGACAATCTGTGAGGAATTGTGACACCTGTGCTCAGGATGCTCCCACACTAACATTGAACACTCAGTATACTTTGAGTGGACCTGGGCTTTTGAGAACTAGAAGGCAGGATGCAGCATGGGAGTGGGTTCAAGTGCACTTCACATTGTAAATAGGCACCTCTCTCTGTGCAGTATATGTTGTCCCTGGCCGCTCCCAGGTCCTAATTCTCTGCTTTCTGCTGCCATGAGGTGAGCAGCCTCTGTCACATGCTCCCAAAGCCAAGAGGTTCTGTCTTACCACCTCCAACCCCGAACAGTGGATCCCTGGGGAGTGGTCTTCTACGTGTCTCTCTAATGAGATGGCTTAGGGATGTGGCAGTAGAAGGTAGTAAGGCAAAGACAACATCCAGATGATGAGTGGCCCAGGCTGGCTGCTGGTGAGTCAGAGACAGTGCCAGACCCTCACAGGGGAAACACTGGCAGAGAAGTTTCATGCAATCAATGTATATTGGCAACTTCCTGTGTGCAGGCTCTGTGGTGGGTACCTGGACACAGCCATATCAGGTTCCAGTGACAGGCAATCCTTGGTGACACAGCCAGTGGTCCTCCACTCCAGGATCCTGTGGTTCATGAGGCCCTCCAGAGTTTCTGGTAGCTAGCTGGGTACCTGTACAGGCTGTGAGGGCCACTGAAATGGTAGAGAGGCCTTTATGAAGTTGTCTCAGAATGTATTTGGTTATTGTTGACCGAAGAATTATTTCTACATCACGATTAGTATAGCTTAACATTGCTTTGAAGCTAAAGAGCTGTTGCAAGGCACGTGTGGGGTACCATCATCTTCTGTTGGGACACAGACCCAGTGACAGGTCTGGGAAGCTCTCTGGTGTATGAGACTGCCCTGGGACACAGGCAGAGAAAGAGCCACTGTGGTCGGCCCCAGAGGCCCGCCTCCTAGCACTGGTGGAAGGGTCAGAGTTGTGAGCAGGAAGCAGGGAGGGGGAGAGTTGGTGTCATGGTAAGCGGATTGGAGGCTGGAGCCTAGTGGCTAGGCTGGGCCATGGAAGGGGAGCTGATCACTCAGACAACTCATTTGAAGGTGTGGATTTGTGAGGAGCAAAATGCTTAGCTTCTGAGCGCTCCGTCACAGCTTTTGTTTTTTGTCAGCCGTGGGTCTTGAACTCTGGGTCTGGGAGCTGTCCCAGTGCTCTTCAGCTCAAAACTAGTGCTCTACCACTTGAGCCACAGCACTACTATCAGTTTTCTGGTGGTTAATTGGAGATGAGTCTCATGGACTTTCCTGCCCAAGCTGGCTTCAAATTGTGATCCTCAGATCTTGACCTCCTGAGTAGTTTGGATTACAGGCATGAACCACAGGCATGAACCACCGGCACTCAGCTGATTACTTGTTTCAATTGCTGTGGTTAGAAGATGCTCGTAGACCTGGCTTGCTTCTGGTGATATGCTGGACCAGACCTTTTAAGAGACTGGCGATTCTGTTCTGGAACTTGGCTTGGGTTGTCTTCTCTAGGTTGTGAGATCTGGATACCGCGGGAGCTTATCTTTTCATGGCAAATGTGAGTGATACTCTCTGAGCAACTCAGAACACCGTATCAAGGCTGCACAAGCCAGAGGATGGGGCCGGGCTGGAGGGGTTGGCTTTTGGTGTGGAGTGTGTATATATACTTGATGCTGCTTAGCCCGGTGACCCCTTCCCAACCCCTGACTGCCCTCTTTCTCGGCAAGTATAAAGTGCACACTTCGTGTATTCCGTTTCTGATTCTGCGTATCAGCTTTCCATGCCACAGTAAGTGTTCCGCACTGCTATGTGGGGCCTGGCTTCCATTCCAATTCCCAGAAGGAAAGGCCTAGCTTTCTGTGTCAGAAAGTGTTTTCTCAATTCTGGAAAACATGTGTTGCCACTTTCCTTCTAGAACTCCAGCTAGATTGTTCTGATATTATTATTATTATATATTTTTTGTGCCAGTCTTGGGTTTGAACTCAGGGTGTAGGTGCTGTCCTTAAGCCCCATTTGGTCAAGATTAGCACTCTACACTTGACCCACAGCTCCACTTCCACTGTGTGTGTGTGGGTGTGTGTGTGTGTGTGTGTGGGTGTGGGTGTATGGTTAATTGGGGATAAAAGTCTTTAGGATTTTCCTGGCTTCAAACCATGATCCTCAGATCTTAGCCTCCTGAGTAGCTAGGATTATAGATGTGAGCTACCAGTACCCAGCTTGATATTATTATTATTATTATTGTTATCGTTGTTGTTATTGCCAGTTCTGGGTCTTGAACTCAGGGCCTGAGCACTGTCTCTGAGCTTCCTTTTTTTTTTTTTTTGTCAGTTGTGGGGCTTGAACTCTGGGCCTAGGCACTGTCCCTCAGCTCTTCAATTCCAGGCAAATGCTCTACCACTTGAGCCACAGCGTCACTTCTGGTTTTCTGGTGGTTTATTGAAGATAAGAGTCCCCCGAAGCCAGGCGCCAGTGACTCACGCCTGTAATCCTAGCTACTCAGGAGGCTGAGATCTGAGGATCGAGGTTCAAAGCTAGCCGGGGCAGGAAAGTCTGTGAAACTCTTTTATGTCCAATAAACCACTAGAAAACCGGAAGTGGTGCTGTGGCTCAAGCGGTAGAGCGCTCGCCTTGAGCTGAAGAGCTCAAGGACAGCACCCAACCCCAGAGTTCAAGCCCCACGACCGACCAAAAAAAAAAAAGTGTCTTCCGGACTTTCCTGCCCTGGGCTGGCTTTGAACTGTGATCCTCAGATCTCAGCCTCCTAGTAGCTAGGATTACAGGCGTGAGCCACCAGCATGCGGCTTGAGCTTCCTGTTTTTGCTCAAGGTTAGCACTCTACCACTTGAGCACAGTGGCCACTTCCGGCTTTTTCTTTGTATGTGGTACTCAGAAATTGAACCCAAGGCTTCATGCATGCTAGGCAAGTCCTCTACCACTAAGCCACATTCATAGCCCTAGATATTATTGTTTTTTTTTTTCTTTTTGCTTATGTGGTACTGAGGAATCGAACCCAGGGCCTCATGCATGCAAGGCAAGCGCTCTACCACTGAGCCATCTTCCCAGCCCCTAGATATTATTGTTTTTATTTTATTTTTATTTATTTTTTTTGTCGGTTGTGGGGCCTGAACTCTGGGTCTGGGCGCTGTCCCTCAGCTCTTCAGCTCAAGGCTAGCATTCTACTACTTGAGCCACAGTACCACTTCTGGCTTTTTCTGCTTATGTGGTGCTGAGGAATCGAACCCAGGGCCTCATGCAGGCAAGGCAAGCACTTTACCACTGAGTTACCTTCCCAGCCCTGGATATTATTATTACTATTTTTTTTTTTGGTCTGGTCATGGGGCCTAAACTCTGGGCCTGGGCACTGTCCCTCAGCTCTTCAGCTCAAGGCTAGCACTCTACCACTTGCAACACCACTTCGGGCTTTTTTCTTTTTGCTTATGTGGTGCTGAGGAATGGAACCCAGAGCCTCATGCATGCAAGGCAAGCGCTCTACCACTGAGCCACCTTCCCAGCCCCCACTTCCGGCTTTTTCTGCTTATGTGGTGCTGAGGAATGGAACCCAGGGCTTCATGCATGCTAGGCAAGCGCTCTACCACTGAGCCACTGTCCCAGCCCCATTCTCCTTTCTTTTGTTGTTATTGTTGTTTTCCCTTAAGAATGTTTTTTTTTTTTTTTTTGTCTGTCGTGGGGCTTGAACTCTGGGCCTGGGCGCTGTCCCTCAGCTCTTCAGCTCAAGGCAAGCGCTCTACCACTTGAGCTACAGCACCACTTCCGGTTTTCTGGTGGTTTATTGGAGATAGGAGTCTCACGGTCTTTCCTGCCCGGGCTGGCTTTGAACCGCGATCCTCAGATCTCAGCCTCCTGAGTAGCTAGGATTACAGGCGTGAGCCACCAGCGCCCGGCCTCCCTTAGGAATGTTTTATCTTAGTGGTATGTGATTCTATCTCACAGTCCAGGCTCAGAAACCCAGTCTTTGCCCCATGCTGAGGCCTAGGTAGTGCACAGCATGCTTTGTAACAACCTTGCTGTGTGTGTTCGTGGGCTATAAAACTCCCTAGATGTACACTGTCCTCCTGGTTCCCAGATCTGACTTGTTGGGTATAGCTCATAGTAGAGCATTTGCCTACACACACAATCCCTATGTTTTGTCCCTTGCATCTGAAGGACAGGTTGAAACTTCCTGGTAAGATAGCGGCTCTGTCCTTTTCTCTTACACTTGATGGATTTTTTTCGTGCGCGCGCGCGCGTGTGTGTGTGTGTGCGCGCGCGCGCGTGTGTGTGCGTGCGTGTGTGTGTGTGTGCGCGCGCGCGCGCGTGTGCGCGTGCCAGTCTTGGGCTTCCAACACAGGGACTTGAACTAACTTTCATTTGGATTTTTCCATTCAGAGCTGGTACTTTCCCACTGGAATCACCCCTCCACTTCCAGCATTTATGCTGGCTAATTGGACATACGCAATCTCACAAGCTGGGCACCAGTGGCCCACGCCTGTAATCCTAGCTACTCAAGAGGCTGAGATCTGAGGATCATGGTTTGAAGCCAGCCCAGGCAGAAAAGACCGTAAGACTTTTTTTTAGTCGGTTGTGGGGGCTGAACTCTGGGTCTGGGCGCTGTCCCTCAGCTCTTTAGCTCAAGGTTAGTGCCCTACCATTTAAGCCATAGCACCACTTCCAGTTTTTCTCTGCTTTTGTGGAACTGAGGAATCGAACTCAGGGACTCATGCATGCGAGGTAAGCACTCTACCACTGAGCCAACTTCCCAGCCATGAGACTTTTTATCTCCAATAAACTACTCAGAAAAAGCTGGAAGTGCTATGGCTTAAATGGTAGAGCACTAGCCTTGAGCACAAAAAAGCTCAGGGACAGTGTCCAGGCCCTGAGTTCAAGCCCCAGGACCTGGGGAAAAAAAAGAGAGAGAAAAAACAAAAGAATCTCACAAATTTTTCTTCCCAGGTTGGCTTTGAACAATGATCCTCAGATCTCAGCCTCTTTAGCAACTTGGATTACAGGTGTGAGCCACCAGCACCCGGCTTAACTTTGTTTTTTTTTGGGACTAGTCTTATTAGGTCATGCAGGTGCATAAGGTTTGAGGTTGTTATCTTGATGAGTTGAACCTTTTGGTTTTTTTTTTTGGGGGGGGGTCGGTTGCAGGGCTTGAACTCTGGCCCTGGGCGCTGTCCCTCAGCTCTTCAGCTCAAGGCGAGCGCTCTACCGCTTGAGCCACAGCACCACTTCCGGTTTTCTAATGGTTTGAGATAAAAGTCTCATGGACCTTCGTGCCCGGGCTGGCTTTGAACCTCTATCCTCAGATCTCAGCCTCCTGAATAGTTAGGATTACAGGTGTGAGCCACCAGTGCCTGGCTACACTACTCTTTCTTATGGGACGTTTTCTTCATTGAATCTTCCCATCTGTTGTCTTTTCCTCAGCTGTGTCTGGTCTGCTCTCTACTCCATTTTGTATGTTCTGAACTTCCAGTCATGCTCTTCCAAGTTGAGCTTTCTCTCTTTTTCATTTTAATGCCTTCCTATTATTAGTTTGTGTTGCTAATACTTGCCCCTTATCTCACACACATAAAAATTTCTGCCTAATACTTCTGCTTTTGCTAGGTTTTGGTCTCTTGGAGCAGTCCTGCCCTGCAGTGCCCAAGTGCTTTGCTAGTGTTTGCTCTCCCCAAGGTGCCAGCTGCTCTGTTGGGCTGTATACACAAGGGTGTTTGGGAGTGTGCATGTGTGCAGGGCTCCGGTGAGGTAGGCTAGCCCCAGAGTGGCCAGTCTTGCAGGTCAGGACCCTGTTTCCTCCTGGGAGACCAGGTGGGGCTTCAAGGGAAGGAGCACATGTACAGTTAAGGAAGGCACCCAGGGCCCACAGGCCATTTGTGAATCCAGAATCTCCTGTGGGAAACAATGTCCCCCTCTCTCGGGCATTGGGGCAGGAATTAACTGCTGTTACTGATAAGCTTTTGTTGTAGATAACTCTTCTAGGATTTACTTTTCCTCCTTTATAAAAGGTGCTGAAGCTGGGTGCTGATGGCTCATACCTGTAATCCACCTGTAATCCTAGCTACTCAGGAGGCTGAGATCTGAATATCACAGTTCAAAGCAAGCCCTGGCAAGAAAGTCTGTGAGACTGTTATCTCCAATAACCACCATAAAACGAGAAGTGGAGCTGTGGCTCAGAGTGGTAGAGCACTAGCCTTGATCAAAAGAGCTCAGAGACAGCACCCAGGCCCTGAGTTCAAGCCCCAGGACCAGGGGGAAAAAAAAGGTGGCTGAGGAGCATTGACTGGTGGACCTTTGTAGAAACCCTGGCTGCTTTGAGCAAAGGACAGCCAGCAGGCAGCTGGACTCTGACCAGCTAGGAGCCCATAGCATAACTGCCCAGAAGACACGGTCCAGGCCAGCGGTTGGCACTGGACTTTTGTCCCTCCCTGTCTAAGTGCATTCTAGAAGACCCAGTAGTCCACTCTACCCTGGCAGAAAAGGAGCACTTCCCTCCCTGGCGGCCCAGCAGAAGACCTGAGACTTTTCATTTGCAAGAGAGGACTATAGGGGCTGGGAAGGTGGCTCAGTGGTAGAGCGCTTGCCTTGCATGCCTGAGGCCCTGGGTTCAATTCCTCAGCACCACATAAGCAAAACGAAAAAAGCCGGAAGTGGCGCTGTGGCTCAAGTGGTAGAGCGCTAGCCTTGAGCTGAAGAGCTGAGGGACAGCCCCCAGGCCAATGTTCAGGCCCCACAACTGGACCCAAAAAAAAAAAAAAAGGACTATAACCTCCAGCTGCCGACACCTGTGGCCACACCCCTTTCTGGCTGTGTAAACAGGCTGTTAGCTCATAATGTGAAGTTGGGAGAAACCGTCCTATGCTGCCCCCTGGTGGTGTACTAACAACACCAATAAAGATTTCCCAGATGGTCTCCCTTGCCTACTTTGATTTTCATCATTAGTAGAGCAGCTGAGCTGGTAGCATACAGAGAAGCAGCAGCAATGGAGGTGGCAGTGGCGGCAGCAGGCGGAATGGCAGCCAAGCAGCAGTGTGAGTGAGGAGCTGCTTTGAGCTGATTAGGACCGTCAAACCCACGGTGGCAGACACGGCAGCATGATGGGTGGTAAGAGCAGCGGGCTGCTGTAAAGTGAGAGCCACTGCAGAAGCAGCTTGGGATGCCAGCCGCCAATCCGGGACTCCCCCTTCAGCAGGAACCTTGGGCTGTCTGGAGTCACCACCCCAGAAGCGGCATGTTTTGCCTTGATGACCTAGGAGGGCTATGGCGGTGGAAGCAGAAGTGGAGGCAGAGCAGCTCAAGTTGCCTGGAAGAGAAGATGACCAGAGCTGCCAATTAGGACAAGCAGCAGCGAGCACAGAGCAGAAACCCACAGGGCTGACTGGGGCTGGCAGGGCTGAAACACGCCCCTACTGTGGGTGTCTGCTGTCCTGTCCCAAGGTACAGAAGTTCCTGTGCAGCTCCAGCTTTAACAACGGATCCTTGAGTCCTGGAACCCTGTGCTGCTGCCTGCAGTCATCGCTGCTGCTTACAAACACTGCCAGTGCCTGGAGTACGGAGAAGCTCTCCTCAACTCCTGACGATTTCTATTTGAGGAGAGCAGGAGGATCCAGTACAGCCAGTTTGTACTGGATGAGGCCCCTTCAGAGCCTTGCTGCAGAGGTCCAGCTCTGTAGCCAGACCCTGGCCAGCGATGCTCCCTAGAGCTGAAGTAGGGGGTGTGTGTTCTCATGATGACACGTGAAAAGTCAAAGTGGGAGGCACACACACACAAAGTCAAAGTGAACTGTGACCCTGACTGATGCATCTGTCACTAATTCCTCCCTACTTCCTGACGCCCTGTGCCGCCCCCCCCCCGCCGCCCCATTTTTGGCCTCTGATGGGTGTGTGGTTAGGACAGAGCGATTGCACTGCTACTACGCAGGTCTCTGAGGAGGGAGCCAGGTCACAGGGTCTGGGCAGGAACGCAGGATAATTAAAGTTTAAAGCATACAACTGCCTGCCAACAAGCTGGAGCTCAAGGGAGCTGGGCCTGCCGGCACTGCTGCCCAGGGAGGGCCCTGCGGAGCCAGGGCCTTCAGCTTAGGCTGGTTCCAGTGCCACAGAAGAAGAGTTGCCTGAACTTGCTTTCAAGTTTTTCTGCTTCTGAGCAACATTTAAATTCATCCTGGTACTTCCTCGACTGCCTAGGTGATGTCCTCATTCAGGCTGGGAATCTGGGTCAGCTGTTTATGCACACACTGTGCCCAGTGAAGCTGGCAGCCGGGGCAGTGGGTGACTTCTGGGGCAGGAGGGTATGGGAGAGATTTGGCCGTGAGCTACTATGCTTGACACCTGCTTTCTGCTGCGCGGTTATTTTAGCTCTCCCAGTGGCCAGGCCTGCATTGTAAGCACCACCACTGGTCACACAGGAAAGGTCACAACGTGGTGTGGCACATGGAAATGCTTCTCCTACAGACAAGGTTTGCAGGCCCAGAGCGGCAGAGGTAGCTTGGCTGCCACGTGCTGCTCTGAGATGTACCTGTGACTCTTATTCCAGAACCTCCAGTCCCCAGCAGAGGTTTCTCCTGTCCAGCATTTCTTTCTTCCAGTCCAGATCAAGGAGGCTGACCCTCAATCCTGGATTTCCAAATTTCCCACCAACCTTTGGGGAAGGGTCTGCAGTGCTGGGGAGAGGCGGAGGCTGCATGGGTTTCTGAAGCCTTCCTCGGAAAGCAGCCTCTCCTCAGGGGTGGGCTGGGGAGGGCCAGCTCTTGGCACTCGGAGCCCTCCGTGAAGCACAGCCAAGAGTTGGAGAATCCTGAAGAAAGGCTCTGCCTTAGGTTCCTTCAGGGCATGTGCAGGCATGGAGGCGTAGCTTTCTCCTCCACTTATCTGAAGGTAGAGAAGGCCAGGCCGGCTCCAGGTGGTCTCAGCACATCACTCAGGGCTCTAGCTCAGCCAGGCAGATCTGAGTCAGGCGGCAGAACACCAGCAGTCAGCTCTCCTCTGGTCTAGGCCCTGGTCCTCAGGTGGCAGCCAAGGAAAGGGGCTTCCAGAAAAAATGACAGTCTCTGGCCACTTTCTCCACCCTTTTCTCCTGCCTAGGCATAGACAGCAGAGAGGCCCGGAGACACCGAGGTTGGTGAGCAGAGCTTCAAGTTCCATAGTGTCTTCCCATGGCTGCACTGGGGCTCAACTCAGGGATTCATGCTTGCTAGGTAGTGCTCTAGCATGCCTCCAGTCTTGCTTTTGTGCTGCTTAGTTTGGAGATAGGGTCTAAAGATCTTTTCTCTCCTGGGTTGGCCTTGAACTACGATCTTTCAGATTTCAGCCTCCCGAGTAAGCCAGCAGCACCTGGCTCCAGCTGCTTGTTTTTGTTTGTCAGTTGTGGGGCTTGAACTCTGGGCCTGGGCACTGTGCCTCAGTTCTTCAGCTCAAGGCAAGCACTCTTAAGCTACAGCGCCACTTCTGGTTCTCTGGTGGTTAATTGGAGATAAGAGTCTCATGGATGTTCCTGTCTGGGCTGGCTTTGAACCAGGGTCCTCAGATCTCAGCCTCCTGAGTAAGTAGGATTCCAGGCGTGAGCCACCAGCTCCCAGCTCTCATATGCTTTTGTGTGCCTAAATGACAGTGAACTATCTCCTTGGGCCAAATTTTCTGTCTTTACTGTTACAGGTAGAAAATGGAGGACTTGGGGTGCTCAGATATTTCCAATAAAAGTGGAGCATGGGAAGCTGGTCTCTAGGCCCGATTGGTTCCTTCTTGACAGTGACACAACTCTTTGGCAGTGTGGCGGGGAAAGGGGAGGATGACATGGCCGTGACATTTCTTCACTGTGTTGTCTTAGGCAATTCCATCCACCTTCCATTTTCTTCACATTTTAATCTCTCAGCATTGGGAACGCCCAGGAAATAATTCTCAGGATGATGAAATAGCAAACTATTTTAAGATATTAGAAAAACAAAGTCTTTAAATTCTCAAATGTACATATATGCACACATTTATACACATTTATGTACATGAACATGTTTATAAATGTGCTAATTGCAAAGCAAAATGCTTTGTTTTTTAAAAACCAATAAGCTCGGGCTGGGAAGGTGGCTCAGTGGTAAAGCGCTTGCCTTGCATGCCTGAGGCCCTGGGTTCGATTCCTCAGCACCACATAAGCAAAAAGAAAAAAAAGCCGGAAGTGGCGCTGTGGCTCAAATGGTAGAGCGCTCTCGCCTTGAGCTGAAGAGCTGAGGGACAGCGCCCAGGCCCAGAGTTCAGGCCCCTGGACTGGGCCTCCCCCCCCCTGCAGTCCCCCCCCCCAAAAAAAAGAAGCACATTTCTACTTTTGGGTTTGATTATGCCAATGTTGAGGCTTGAATTCAGAGCTAGGGATTGTCCCTTAGCTTTTTTGCTCAAGGCTGGCCTCTACCACTTGAGCACACTTCTAGCATCTTTTTGCTAGTTAATTGGAGACATGTCTCTCAGACTTTTCTGCCCAGGTTGATTTTGCACTGGGATCCTCAGATGTCAATCCCCCTAGTAGCTAGGATTATAGGTGTGAGCTGCTGGTATCTAGCTTCTATTCTTGTGGGATTTTTGTTGTGTGTGTGTGTGTGTGTGTGTGTGTGTGTGTGTGTGTGTGTGTGTGTTTTGTGTTTTTTTTTTCTGTTGGTTGTGGATCTTGAACTCTGGGCCTGGGCGCAGCGCTCTACCACTTGAATCACAGAGCCACTTCTGGTTTTCTGGTGGTTAATTGGAGATAAGGGTCTTATAGACTTTCCTGCCTGGGCTAGCTTCGAACCATGATCTTCAGATCTCAGCCTCCTGAGTAGTTAGGATGACAGGCATGAGCCACCAGCGCCCGGCTTTCTATTCTTGTTTGTTGAGAGGTTTCTATGACAAAAAAAAGCATGACCTATCAATTATAATTATTAGAATTGCTCAACAAAAGTTACAAAAAGGATCCACTGAACCTGAATGGTAAACAGCATTAGCATCATGGAATAGCCAATATCACATTTTAATTGCTTTGTCCAAAAAAGTATATTTTTACCGTTGACTTATTTAGGTCAGAATTTAAGCCCGAGGGCCCCTGGTGCATGTTTCTATCCTGTCCCTTACAAGCGTCTTCCCATCTGGAATTGCTTTACAGCCACATTTTGGATTTGCCTGATTATTCTTCCTGGGGTCATGGCTGTGCACCGTATTTCCTGGAGTCTGCCTTGGACAGGGCTACGTGTCTTTGGGAGCGTAGCTTCAGGAGGCTGCCTCGCTTTAAGTATGGGGCATGAGGTTTCCTTATTTACTCCTGTGGCTAATTCCTATAATCTCAGCTGCTTGGGAAACTGAGATGATAAAGACTGCGTTCCCAGGCCAGCCCAAAGACCCTCATCTCAACCAATAGCTGGGTGCAGCAGTACCTGCTTACCATCCCAGTTTCTGCAGGGAAGTATAAACAGGATAATGCTCCAGGTCAGCTCAGAAAAAAATGAATCCTATCTCAAAATAACCAGAGCAACTCAGCCCTCACACACAGCGACTAAAGGAGGACACCCTTAGGGGAGGGGCACATAGATGTGACTTCTCTGAACTTTTTTTTTTTTTTGGCCAGTTGTGGGGCCTGAGCTATGGGCCTGGGCGCTGTCCCTCAGCTCTTCAGCTCAAGGCTAGCGCTCTACCACCTGAGCCACAGCGCCACTTCCAGCTTTTTCTGCTTATGTGGTGCTGAGGAATCGAACTCAGGGCCTCATGCATGTAAGGCAAGTGCTCTACCACTGAGCCACCTTCCCAGCCCCTTCTCTGAACTTTTAAAATACTGTTTACTGGAAAGAATTCCAGGAAATGGAAACGTGGGTTTGTCGTTGTTGTTGTTGTTGTTGGTAGTGGGGTTTGCTTTTGCTTTTTTTGTTTTTGTTTTTCCCTTTTAACTGGGGAAAAAGATGCAGAGAGAGAGGGAGGTATTGTGAACAAATGCAATTATATGCAATCATGCTATTCAGTATACATTATGTAGAAAATGGCCTGTGTAATTTGTAGGTAGGGATGGGAGGGGGAAAATGGGGAAAGCAAAAAGAAGGGGTGGTACTGTGCCCCCCAAAAAGAAATGTACTGGGCTGGGAATGTAGCTCAATAAAAGAGTGCTTGCCTAGCATTCACAAAGGCCTGGGTTCTATTCCTCAGCACCTCATAAACAGAAAAAGCCAGAAGTGGTGCTGTGGCTCAAGAGGTAGAGTGCTGGGGGCTGGGAAGGTGGCTCAGTGGTAGAGCGCTTGCCTTGCATGCTCGAGGCCCTGGGTTCGATTCCTCAGCACCACATAAGCAAAAAGAAAAAAGCCGGAAGTGGCGCTGTGGTTCAAGTGGTAGAGCGCTAGCCTTGAGCTGAAGAGCTGAGGGACAGCACTCAGGCCCAGAGTTCAAACCCCATGACTGGACCAAAAAAAAAAAAAAAAGAGAGTGCTGGCCTTGAGCAAAAAGAAGCTCAAGAACAGTGCCTAGGCCCTGAGTTCAAGCCTCAGGACTGGCCAAAAAAAAAAAAGCAATATACCAAAGGAGGCGGTATTTGACAAAAAATGTACTCATTACCTTACACGTATAACTGTAACCCCTCTGAATAACATCTTTACAATAAAATAAAATTAAAAAAAGAAATGTACTCATTACCTGATTTACAAAATGGTAACCCCTCTGTACAACACCTTAATAATAAAAATACAAATACTTTTTTTTTTTTTTGTCGGTCATGGGGCTTGAACTCTGGGCCTGGGCGCTGTCCTTCAGCTCTTCAGCTCAAGGTGAGCACTCTACCACTTGAGCTACAGCGCCACTTCCGGTTTTCTGGTGGTTTATTGGAGATAGGAGTCTCACAGTCTTTCTTGCCCGGGCTGGCTTTGAACCGTGATCCTCAGATCTCAGCCTCCTGAGTAGCTAGGATTACAGGCGTGAGCCACCAGCGCCCGGCTACAACTACTTTTAAAAAGTAACCAGAGAGGGCTTGCCTTGTATGCATGCATGAGGGCCTGGGTTCGTTTCCTCAGAACCACATAAGCAGAAAAAGCTGGAAGTGGCTCAGTGGCTCAAGCGGTAGAGCGCTAGCCTTGAGCTGAAGAGCTGAGGGACAGTGCCCAGGCCAGAGTTCAGGCTCCAGGACCAACAACAACAAAAAAATTAAAAAAATAACCAGAGCAAAAAGGGATACGGTGTGGCAGTAGAAAGCCTGTCTATTAAGCAGGAAGCCCTGAGATCGAACACCAGTACTGCCAAGAAACAAGAATGTATTGAGGGCTACAGGTGAAACAATGCCCAGTTAAATTTGAATTTCAGATAAAAGTATTTTTCCTGAAATGAACCCCAAGATAAGGACCCAAATGTTTTTCTTTCTTGCTATTGTTTCTAACATATTTAGAAGGTATTTCTTTGTTGCTTTGTATGTCCTTCCCCCATAGAATAATCCCTGTTTTCACTGTATTTGATGTTGGTATAATTTGTGGAGGGGAAGGGAAAGAACAAATTGTTTAAATAGAGATACAGGTGGACCCATGGCAACAATGAGATGTACAAGATGTTATGTCGAAAATGAACTTTATAACTTTGGGGGGGGTGGGAAGGAAGGGATGGGAAGGGGAAACAAAGGAGGAGGCAACAATGCTTGATAAGAAATGCACTCATTATCTTGCCCATGTAATTGTAACCCCTCTGTATTATTTTCACAATAAAAAATAGTAAAAAAAATTTTTTTCCCTGTATTTCCAAATATTGTGTGGAATGTACACATGCTAAAAGAAAGTATTTGTTATTTATTTGAAATTCAGATTTAACAGGTATCCAGCATTTGTATTGCAAAATCTGGGAACCTTTAGTACAGGGAACAGGGAACCTGGGGTTGGAGGGGAAATGTAATGGGTCACTTGTTAAATACATTTCTTGTTGGGCGCCGGTGGCTCACGCCTGTAATCCTAGCTACTCAGGAGGCTGAGATCTGAGGATCACAGTTCAAAGCCAGCCCAGGCAAGAAAAGCTATGAAACTCTTATCTCCAATAAACCACTCAGAAAACCAGAAGTGGCGCTAGGGCTCAAGTGGTATAGTGCTAGCCTTGAGCTGAAGAGCTGAGGGACAGCGCCCAGGCCCAGAGTTCAAGCCCCATGACCGACAAAAAAACAAAACCAAACCATTTCTTCCTGTAGGTTGGAGAGATGATGGGTGGTCGCTGTAGGTTGGAGAGATGATGGGTGGTCGCTGTAGGTTGGAGAGATGATGGGTGGTCGCTGACTGATGTAGCTGAGGGTTGAGTGTGAGAAGCTACTCACAGCATTTACCTCTGGTGTAACCATTGTCATTCCAGTCCCTGTCTCAGAGTCTGCATTCTTTTCCTTGTTTCTTTCTTTTTCAAGAAATCTGAGCTTCTAAACATTGTCATTTTTTTAATGCTGGTCCTGGGTCTTGAACTCAGGCTCTGGGTGCTGTCCCTGTGCTTTGTTGCTCAAAGCTTTTTGGTGGTTAAGTGTCTTACAGACTTTCCTGCCCAGATGCTTCAAACTTGATCCTCAGATCTCAGCCTCCTTAGCTGCTAGGATCACAGGTGTGAGCCACTGGCGCCCGGCTTTTCATCTGTCTTCTAAGCCAAAGACCTCAGTTCTCTAGGATTCACCTGGCCAAAGTCATTACTGACACTCAAAGTTAAAATGGGTAGACAGTGAACTAAATGCTGATACTCCCACCCAGGGCCACTAGGTGGTGAGCCATAGCTATGATCTCTGCCACAAGGTTACTTAATTGTTGCTGATGATAATGAAACAGGACAGAGAAAGCTGCTGAGTTTTGTGTGTTGATCTTATATCCTGGCACATTGTCAAAGGTGTTTATCAGATCCAATAGTTTTGAGGTGACGTCTTTAGGGTCCTTTGGACCACATCATCTACAAATAGGCGATAATTTGACTTCTACTTTGCCTATTTGGATTTTTTTTTTGGGGGGGGCTCCAGTCATGGGGCTTGAACTCTGGGCCTGGGCACTGTCCCTCAGCTCTTCAGCTCAAGGCTAGCACACTACCACTTGAGCCACAGTGCCACTTCCGGCTTTTTTCTTTTTGCTTATGTGGTGCTGAGTAATTGAACCCAGAGCCTCATGTATTTTTATTTCTTTCTCTTGCCTTATTTGCTCTGGCTAGGAATTCCCTCACTTTATTGAACAAGAGTGGAGGGAGTGAACATCCTTGTCTCCTTCCTTATTTTAGAGGAAATTATTTTAGTTTTTCCACATTTAATATGATGTTAGCTATAGGATATCTATTGACCCTTTAGTATGTTAAGTTGCATTCCTCTATTCTTAGTTTCTTCAGAGCTATTATCACAAAAGGATGTTAAATTTTGTCAAAAGCCTTTTCTTTTTTTGGGGGGGTATCCAGTTGTGGGGCCTGAACTCTGGCCTGGATACTGTCCCTCAGCTCTTCAGCTCAAGGCTAGCGCTCTACCACTTGGGCCACAGCACCACTTCCGGCTTTTTTCTTTTTGCTTATGTGGTGCTGAGGAATCGAACCCAGGGCCTCATGCATGCAAGGCAAGCACTCTACCACTGAGCCACCTTCCCAGTCCCTCAAAAGCCTTTTCTATAACAAGCAATATGATCATGATTCTTCATCCTCTTCATGTGCTGTATTGTGCTTATTGGTTTATGTATATTGAACCAACCTTGCATAAGTGGAGTGAAACCAATCTGATTTTTTTTTTGGGGGGGGGTCCGGTGGTGGGGCCTGAACTCTGGGCCTGGGTGCTGTCCCTCAGCTCTTCAGCTCAAGGCTAGCACTCTACCACTTGCAACACCACTTCGGGCTTTTTTCTTTTGCTTATGTGGTGCTGAGGAATCGAACCCAGGGCCTTGAGCATGCAAGGCAAGTGCTCTACCACTGAGCCACCTTCCCAGCCCCCCAATCTGATTTTTTTAAATTAGTTGTTGGATCTGTTACCAAATACTGTATTGAGGAATATTTTTAATTTTCTTTTTTGGTTGGTTGTGGGCCTGAACTCTGCACCTGGGTGCTGTCCCTCAGCTACAGTTCAAGGATACTACTCTACCACTTGAGCCACAGCACCATTTCCGGCTTTTTCTGTTTATGTGGTGATGAGGAATTGAACCCAGGGCCTCATGCATGCAAGGCAAGCATCCTACCACAGAGCCACCTTCCCAGCCCCTATTTGTAATTTTTTTTATTGAGATTAGGTGATTACACAAATTTCACATTTCACAGTATTATGGAATAGTGATACTTAGTTGAAGTCACAAACACATTTTAACCTTCACAAGGCAAATTGTCATTATCATGGTCTATAAAGTTTGTGAATTCATGAGCTTTGACAACACAACTATTTCTTCCACATCAGGTGATAGTTACATTTCTTTCCTTTTGCTTAGTGTAAGCTGTTCCCCTATTGAGGAATTTTATGTCTATGTTCATCAAAGACATTGGCCCATAGCCCTCTTTCTTGTTTTTGTATTGCTGTCTGGCTTTGGAATGAGTACAATATTGGTATCATAAAATGAATTTGGAGTGGCTTAAGCCTGTACTATAATCCTACCTATTCAGTAGGCAGAGATCTGAGGATTGCAGCTTGAAGCAAGCTCAGGCAGGAAAGTCTATGAGTCTCTTATCTCCAATAAACCACCCCCAAAAGCTGGGAATGGAGCTGTGGCTCAAGTAGTAGAGCACTACCTTTGAGCAAAAGCTTTAGAACAGCATCTGGGCCCTAAATTCAAGCCCCAGGACTAGGACTTTCCTTGTTGGTCTGGCTTTGAATCACAATCTTCAGATCTCAGCTTCCTGAATAGCTAGGATAAGAAGCATGTGCCACCAGTGTGTTTTAAAGTTCAGTAGTGTTTAACAAAGTTGGGTACACTGACATTTGGCATATACATGTTAACAATTATGTTCTTTTGATGGAAAAATTCTCTTTGTTAATATAAAATACCCTTCTAACGTTCTTTATACTAATTGCTTGAACTCAACTCCGGGTCTGGGTGCTGTCCCTGAGCTTTTTTGCTCTCAAAGATAGTGTACTACCATTCTGAGCCACAGCCCTACTTCTGTGGGTTCCCCCCTTTATGATTAATTAGAAATAAGAGTCTCATAGACTTTCCTGCTAGGGCAGGCCTTGAACCTCAATCCTCAGATCTCAGCCTCCGGAGTAGCTAGGATTACAGGCATGAGCAATTGGCACCCAGCTCTTTATACTAATTTTGATTTGTAGTCTACTTCAGCAGATATGAACATAGCTACTTCTGCCTGCTTTCCAGGTTTTCACCCTAAGCTAATGTTTGTTTTTGTTAGTTGGATATAGTTCTTGTAGACAACAGATAGTCAGGCCTTTCCTTTTGATCCAACTCAACAAACTCTGGGCTTGTGCGCTGTCCCTGCGCTCGTCAGCTCAAGGCAAGTGCTCTACAGCTTGAGCCACAGAGTCACTTCCCATTTTCTGGTGGTTTATTGGAGATAAGAGTCTCATGCACTTTCCTGCCCAGGCTGGCTTTGAACTGTGATCCTCAGATCTCAGCCTCCTGAGTAGCTAGGATTACAGACGTGAGCCACTGGTGCCTGGCTCATCTTACGGTTCTTGATTAGAGAACTGAGTTCATTGTCATTGAGTGTTCAGATTGGAAGATAGGTAGTAGTTCCTGCCATTTAAATTTAATTATTTATTTATGTTGCTCATGGGACTTGAACTACAGTCCTGGGCACTATCCATGAGCTATTTTGCTCAAGGCTAGTGCTCTACCACTTGAGCCACAGTGCTATTTCTGGGGGGGTTTTTTGGTGGTTAATTGGAGATAAGAGTCTCACAGAGGGGGCTGGGGAGGTGGCTCAGTGGTAGAGTGCTTGTCTTGCATGCATCAGCCCCCCCCCCCAAAAAAAAAAAAAAAGAGTCTCACAGACTTTCCTGCTCAGGCTGCCTTTGGACTGGGCTCCTTAGATCTCAGCCTCCTGAGTAGCTAGGATTTCAGGATTGATCCACCAGTGCCCACTGTAATTTTATTTTATTTTTTATTTTATTTTTTTTGGGTCTGGTTGTGGACCTGAACTCTGGGCCTGGGCGCTATCCCTCAGCTCTTCAGCTCAAGGCTAGCGCTCTACCACTTGAGCCATAGCACCACTTCCGGCTTTTTTCTTTTTGCTTATGTGGTGCTGAGGAATCAAACCCAGGGCCTCATGCATGCAAGGCAAGCACTCTACCACTGAGCCACCTTCCCAGCCCCAAATTTTTAGTTTTAATATTAGTGTTAGATCTGGTGAGATGATTCTCTCCACGCTTTTCATGTTCATATCGACTTCCTTTTTTTTTTAGGTTTTATTTATTTATATTGTCAAGGTGGTGTACAGAGGCTTCGTAGTTATGTAAGTAAGGTAATAAGTACCTTTCTTGTTGAACTTGTTATCCACTCCTGACTTCTCTGACCATCAGATTCCTTTGGGTATCTTCTATGGTACTGGTTTAGTCGTGACAAATTACTCTACTGCTGTGGCCACACCTCCACTTTCGTTTTTTTGGTGGTTAATTGAAGCATCTCTTAGACTTTCCTGCCTGGGCTGGCTTTGAACTGCTTTGATTCTCAGATCTCAGCCTCCTGACTGGCCAGGCTTGCAGGTATGAGCCCCGCTTCTGAGGGCTTCCCTGTGGAAAGGCCTTCACTGTGCTTTTCTGCAGGTCACAGACAACTCAGCAAAATCCCCCCTGCTGGGCCCCTTCCCCTGTGACACGATTAGACTGTTCCATGCTGTGCTGTTTGCACAGCGCTGATGTAAGCAGCCACAACATGCAGTTGGCAGCACCAGGGTAACTCCAGGGCTTCACTCAGAAAGGCAAGCATGTATCCAGTCTCCCAGCAGGCACCCTCAGTTGGCTAGGAGGCACAACGCAATCCCCTGTGCTGTGCAGAATTGCACAATGAATCACAAGACTTACCTGGAAAAAACGGAGCTGGGGGCAGATGCTCAAAATTCTTCATCAATGACATAGTTTTCAAGAAGATGGAAATCTAATTTTAAAAAGACAAATATTTTATGCATCGGATTTTAAAGAAATTCACTGTATATGTAGTTCAGTGATAGAGCACTTGTCCAGCATGGAAAGGGCTCTTGGTTTGATCCCCAACACTGAAATTTTTAAAAAGAAATTCATAAACACTGCAATAAACATACCACTTCATTCAACAGGCCTAAAGTTAGCTGTGGGATGAACGTCAGAAGGGTCTTGCTGGGTGCCAGTGGCTCATGCCTGTAATCCCAGCTACTCAAGAGGCTGAGATCTGAAGACCAGAGGATTATAGGTCAAAACCAGCCCAGGCAGGAAAGTCCATGAGACTCTTATCTCCAATTAGCCACCAGAAAACTGGAAACGGTGCTGTGGCTCAAGTGGTAGAGTGCCAGCCTTGAGCAAAAAGAGCTTAGGGACAGCCCCCATACTGCCAAAAAAAAAAGGCTGTGTGTGTGCATGTGTGTGGGAGGGGGTATGGGGGGGGTGTGCGCACACGCGCGTGCCCCAGGTGCAGTGCAGACCTGGGAGGCAGGCTTATGTCCGAGGCTGTGCTGGGTTGGTCGGTATCCCTACTACTCCCTTCCACTGGTGGCTTTTTCTTTACCCACCTTGCATTTTCTTTAAACAGACTTCTACTTGAGCAAAATGCAAAGTGTACATTATGTTTCAGTTGTGTTGGGGTAAGTTCGCATTTCCCAAGCAGCATTGCAGGTTTAGGGACTCTGCCTCTGATCTCTGCTCCAGGGCCTATAGGTTGTCTAGGAGCGCGACATACAAACCACATGTGTGTGTTATGTATAAACATACTATATTGTATATACATGTGTGTATACATGCATACATATGTGTGTGCGTGCATGTATGCGTGTGTGCACATATGTCTCAGCCCTCACAGAAACTACCTTGTAAGGGAGCCATAAACACTATGTCATACATGGCATGAGAAGAGGTCACAGAAAAAGAAGAGCAGGCAGTACATGCTGGACACCAGCGCTCTTGCTCTTCTGGGCCTGAGACTGACTGAATACCACCCAACTGAACGTCATTTTGTTGTCCTCAGTCTTAACGTTTGAACTCAGGGCTTTGACCTTGCTAGGCAACTTCCTTGGCCATCGTTGGAGACCAAGCTACCAGACCCATTTTGTTTGGTTCATTTTTGTAAACAAGGTCTTGTGTTTTGGCCTAGAGTCAATTACAGACTGTAATCCTGTGTAGCTGGGAATACAAGTTCATGCTGCCACACCCAACTTGTTGTTGAGATTGGGTCTCACTGACTTTCTGCATGTGCTAGCCTTGAACTGTGATCCTCCTGACCTCTGCCTTCTGAGCAGCTGGGCTGTCCAGTCACCTAAAGTGGTGAAGATTGGATCCTCGTACATTCTGAGGCTGTAGTCCGAGAAGATGCCTGCGGCTGGGTTCTTTAAGTCTGTGCGGGAAGATCTGCCTGGGGCGTCTCTCCTGCTTTCCGCCAGGTTGTGGCAATCTCTAGCATTCCTTAGCGTGTACGTGTGCAGAGGGCTCCTGCCTCAGCTCGTGATACTGTCCTGGGCACATGTCTGTATCCAAACTATTGTTTGTTTGCTTGCTTATTTATTTATATTTGGTCGTGGGGCTTGAACTCTGGGCCTGAGCGCTATCCCTCAGCTCTTCAGCTCAAGGTGAGCACTCTACCACTTGAGCCACAGTGCCACTTACAGTTTTCTGGTGGTTCATTGGAGATAAGAATCTCACAGACTTTCCTGCCTGAGCTGGCTTTGAACTGTGACCCTCAGATCTCAGCCTGCTTAGCTAATAGTTAGGATTATAGGCATGAGCCACTGGCGCCCTGCTGTTTATTTATTTTTGTGCTGGTTCTGGAGCTTGAACTCAGGGTCTGGGCACTGTCCCTGAGCTTTTTTGTTCAAGGTTAGCATTCTACCACTTGAGCCACAACTCTACTTCTGGCTTTCTGGCGGTTAATTGGAAATGAGTCTCACAAATTTCCCTGCCTCGACTGGCTTTGGACCACAATCCTCGGATCCCAGACTCTTGTGTAGCTACGATGACAGGTTTGCGCCATGGGCACCTGGCTGCCCACACTCGGAGGACCCAAGTCATGCAGAGGCCATCGGGGATCCCGGGAAGCAGTGTGAGGTGTGAGGTGTGGTGAGGTGAGGTGTGAGGTATGACGTGTGAGGTGTCTGGTATGAGGTGTGTGGTGAGGTGTGTGGTGTGGTGAGGTGTGGTGTGAGGTGAGGTGTGGTGTCTGGTGTGAGGTGTGGTGTGAGGTGTGGTGTGAGGTGTGGTGTGAGGTGTGGTGTGAGGTGTGGTGAGGTGTGGTGTGGTGTGAGGTGTGGTGTGAGGTGAGATGTGGTGTGAGGTGTGGTGTGTGGTGTGGTGTCTGGTGTAAGGTGTGGTGTCTGGTGTGAGGTGTGGTGAGGTGTGGTGTGAGGTGAGGTGTGGTGTGAGGTGTGGTGTGAGGTGTGGTGAGGTGTGGTGTGGTGTGAGGTGTGGTGTGAGGTGAGACGTGGTGTGAGGTGTGGTGTGTGGTGTGGTGTCTGGTGTAAGGTGTGGTGTCTGGTGTAAGGTGTGGTGTCTGGTGTGAGGTGTGGTGAGGTGTGGTGTGAGGTGTGGTGTGTGGTGTGGTGTCTGGTGTAAGGTGTGGTGTCTGGTGTGAGGTGTGGTGAGGTGTGGTGTGAGGTGAGGTGTGGTGTGAGGTGTGGTGTGAGGTGAGGTGTGAGGTGTGGTGAGGTGTGGTGTGAGGTGAGGTGTGGTGTCTGGTGTGAGGTGTGGTGTGAGGTGTGGTGAGGTGTGGTGTCTGGTGTGAGGTGTGGTGTGAGGTGTGGTGTGTGGTAAGGTGTGGTGTGAGGTGAGGTGTGGTGTGAGGTGAGGTGTGGTGTGAGGTGAGGTGTGGTGTCTGGTGTGAGGTGTGGTGAGGTGTGGTGTGAGGTGAGGTGTGGTGTGAGGTGTGGTGAGGTGTGGTGTGAGGTGAGGTGTGGTGTCTGGTGTGAGGTGAGGTGTGGTGTCTGGTGTGAGGTGTGGTGTGAGGTGTGGTGTCTGGTGTGAGGTGAGGTGTGGTGTGAGGTGTGGTGTGAGGTGTGGTGTCTGGTGTGAGGTGAGGTGTGGTGTCTGGTGTGAGGTGAGGTGTGGTGTCTGGTGTGAGGTGAGGTGTGGTGTGAGGTGTGGTGTGAGGTGTGGTGTCTGGTGTGAGGTGAGGTGTGGTGTCTGGTGTGAGGTGAGGTGTGGTGTCTGGTGTGAGGTGTGGTGAGGTGTGGTGTGAGGTGAGGTGTGGTGTGAGGTGTGGTGTGAGGTGAGGTGTGAGGTGTGGTGAGGTGTGGTGTCTGGTGTGAGGTGTGGTGTGAGGTGTGGTGTGAGGTGTGGTGTGTGGTGAGGTGTGGTGTGAGGTGAGGTGTGGTGTCTGGTGTGAGGTGTGGTGTGAGGTGTGGTGTCTGGTGTGAGGTGAGGTGTGGTGTGAGGTGTGGTGTGAGGTGTGGTGTCTGGTGTGAGGTGAGGTGTGGTGTCTGGTGTGAGGTGAGGTGTGGTGTCTGGTGTGAGGTGTGGTGTGAGGTGTGGTGTGAGGTGTGGTGTGAGGTGTGTGGTGAGGTGTGAGATGAAAGGCAAGAAAGGACGGGGATAGAGGTGAGGCGAGGACCAGCATGAACCTTCACCCACGAACCCTAAAATCAACATCCATGAACCTAGCCTAGATGAAAACCAGCAGAAGCTTGGCATGGGGCACCTGCCTGTAACCCCAGCGACTGGAAAGGCAGAGGGCAAAGCCGGAGGGTTTGAGGCTGCCCAAGGAAAATTAGCAAGACCTGTCTCAACAAAAAGCAACATGGCTGGGCATGTAACTCAAGTGGCAGAGCGCCTTGCCTAGCAAGTCTGAGGCTCCGAGTTCAGTCTCCAGTAACACACACACACACACACACACACACACACACACACACACACACACACACACACACACACACTCAGCAGACATTCCTCATAAAAACCCTAAGGTTAGGGGAAGAGAATGCATTCAGTGAACGGTACCACACAAAGGCAATCAACCAGGCGTGAGGAAGGAGGCTTGCTCTTGTTCTTCAAGGAAAAATGGAAACGAAACATCTACTGTTGTTCACAGATGATAGGGTCTCCGTCTCCCAATAATGTTATCTTCACACAGGAAGCACTGGCTCCATGGTGTTCTTCGTTTGCAATCCTGTCTGCTGCAGGCCCGCCCTTGAGCCCGGCCACCATGTGAGAAAGCGTCTTTTCTATCACAGTGCTTCGCTTCCTTTCTGTCAATCTTGTCAGAAGTGTTTCTCTGACAAGTTCCTGCTTTGGCCTGGTGGCTTAGTCTTTGCTGCTGTTGTTGTTTTGTCAGTCATGGGGCTTGAACTCAGGCCTGGGTGCTGTCCCTAAGCAAGCACTCTACCACTTTGAGCTACAACCACTTCTGGTTTTCTGGTGGTTCATTGGAGATACGAGTCTCATTTACTTTCCTATCTGGGCTGGTTTCGAATCATGATCCTCAGATCTCAGCCTCCTGAGTAGCTAGGATTACAGGTGTGAGCTACCGGCACCCAGCAGCCCCAGCTAATTCTACCAGTGGCTGCACTGGCCAGCAACCCATGCAGAAGTGGCCTGGTGGCTCCAGTCTGGGCTCTCAAACCAAGACCCCCATATCTGCCTCCCAGGTGGCTAGGGTTACAAGCTTAACCATTATGCCCAGTGTAGGCTTAAAGTGCTATCAAGGCTCATGGAATTCAGAGGTATACTTCCTATGTACTATCATTATTATTGTTATTTATCAGAAGTGGGGCTTGAACTCTGGGCCTGGGCACTGTCCCTGAGCTCTTTAGCTCAGGGCAAGTGCTCTACCACTTAAGGTTTTTCTGGTGGTTAATTGGAGATAAGAGTCTCATTGGCTTTCCTGCCCAGGCTGGCTTTGAACTGCAATCCTCAGATCTTAGCCTCCTGAACAGCTAGGATTACAGGCGTGAGCCACCTGTGCCTGGCTTCCTATGTATTATTAAGGAGAAGGAGACAATAGATAACGTGTAGATAGACCTAATAGACCTAAGAGGGCCCACTACCATAGGAACATCTGTCTCCTTGGACACAAGGTCAGACCAAGGTCTTCTTACTCCCAGATCCTGCACAGGAGCCATCATGTCTGTCTTCTTTGCTGAGATAAGAGTCTTGTTATCTTTAGTCCCCGCTGGCCGCCGACTGCAGTCCCCCGTTCTCTGCCTCCTAAATAGCTGGGATTACATGTATACGGCGCCATGCCTAGCTCTATCGCAAGCGTGTCACCCTCTCAGCCTGTGGTAACAGTCACCAGGCTCCTTCAGGCAGGGTTTTATGGTCCCTCACAGAGGCAAGATTGAACAAATCACTGACTTGGGTGGTGGCTCAGTCCCAGCCCCTCCGGGATTGTAGGAGCAGCACTCCATCGCTGCTGTGCGTGTGTGCTTCCATGTGCATGTCCTCGTCCACGTTTGATGTCCTTATCTCACCTAGGAAACCGTAGCCAGTTCCCGGAAACTGCTTGCTAAGCAGGCTGGGGTAGAGGAAGACTGTAGGAGCTTCTGGTTTGTAGTATCATAGCATGTGTGAGTTAGAACTGGAGGCCAGGCTGGGGCTGGAAGTTCCCGCCCCGCCTCATCGTTGCTCCTTTGGCAGCCAGACCCTCTGTAATCCACCTCAGGCCTCTGCACACGCCATGCTGGCAGCTGCTGTGCTGACTCAAGATGCACACTCAAGGGCTGGGAAGGTGGCTCAGTGGTAGAGCGCTTGCCTTGCATGCCTGAGGCCCTGGGTTCGATTCCTCAGCACCACATAAGCAAAAAGAAAAAAGCTGAAGTGGCGCTGTGGCTCAAGTGGTAGAGTGCTAGCCTTGAGCTGAAGAGCTGAGGGACAGCGCCCAGGCCCAGAGTTCAGGCCCCACGACTGGACCAAAACAAACAAACAAACAAACAAGATGCACACTCACTCTGTCACCTGGGAACCCCAAGGTGTAGATGCTTTCGTGTCAGGAACCAGAGTGAAGACCAAATGTAAATTTCTGTATGATGTATGCATGTATGTTTATTCATATATATGTAGTAATATGAATACTTGACCCTCAGAATTATTGAGTATTAGTGGTTCCAGGTACCTTTTTGGGTGCTCAAGTTCCTTTTATAACATTTGTATATAACTTATTCTTATCCTCTGATGTACTTTCTTTATAATGTGTGTGTGTGTGTGTGTGTGTGTGTGTGTGTGTGCATGTGCTGGTCCTGAGGCTTGAATTCAGGAGCTTTTTCTCCTCAAGGCTAGTGCTCTACCACTTGAGCCATGGCTCTACCTCCAGCTTTTTGGTTGTTACCTGGAGATTATGCTCATGGACTTTCCTGTCTGGGCTGGCTTAAACTGTGATCTTGAGCTTGAAGCCTTTTGGGTAGCCAGGATTACAGGTGTGAGTCACCAGCGCCAGACTCCTATTTTTGGCAACACTGGTATTTGAACCTCTTGAGATACACCTGTGGACCTGCACACTCTTGTGTGTGTGTGTGATCTGGGTTATTTTTCAGATAATCTCTTGCTTTTGTTTGGCGCCAAAGTCCCCTTACCCCTAGATCCTGCCTCGCTGGGATTACAGTAGTGGCCATGTCTGTCTGGTTTGCTGAGATAAGTCTTGTTAACTTTAGTCCCAGATGGCCTCAGACTGCATTCCTTCTCCCCCCTTCTCTGCCTCCTGAGTAGCTGGGATTAGAGGTGTACGGCATCATGCCTAGCTCTATCAAATACTTTAAATCATCTCTGCATTTCTTAGAAGATCTGAAACAATGTAAATGCCATGTGGAGAACCACGCTACTGAATCGTTTAGAGAATAAGTACAGGAATAAAAAGTCTGTACATGTTCAGTATAGATAGATCTTCTTTGCTTTCTGCCCCTGAAGCCTCTTCTGCCACTGCAATGCTGATTCGTACTCTAACTTTAGGGAATGTCTTAATATTTAGTATGGCAAGTCTCCCCTTCGTTTTCTCTTTAATGTTGACTTGTCACTTTTCAGTCTTTATATTCCTATATAAAGGTTTGTAATACCTAAAAAACTAACGTACATTAATTTGAAATTACACTAAGCTCAAAGATCAACTCATTTTTAATGTCACTTCTGGGTCTTAAGGATTCTCTCTGCACTTGTTTACAATGGGTTATGTGTTTTAGGTTAGCATTCAACATTTCTTCCATGGGCTGGGAAGGTGGCTCAGTGGTAGCGCGCTTGCCTTGCATGCCTGAGGCCCTGCCGGAAGTGGCGCTGTGGCTCAGTGGTAGCGCGCTTGCCTTGCATGCCTGAGGCCCTGCCGGAAGTGGCGCTGTGGCTCAGTGGTAGAGCGCTAGCCTTGAGCTGAAGGGCTGAGGGACAGCGCCCAGGCCCAGAGTTCAGGCCCCACGACCGACAGCAACAAAAGAAATGCATCTAAAGTTTCTCCAGGTGACCTACGTGCGTTTCCTTCGAAGGCCGTCTGAGCAACCGCTGAGCTCTAGAGTAATTCTTCTTTCTCCGGAAGTGCCGAGGGTTTTCCCACAGGACAGTCCGGTCGCTCTGTTGGCCGTGTCTGTGGGGAGGCTGCGCCTGCGCACCCGGGAGCCACCGCCCACACCGTGTACGTGCTGAGGCTGCGCCTGCGCACCTGGGAGCCACCGCCCACACCGTGTACTGCGCACCCAGGGGCCACGGCCCACACCGTGTACACTGGTATGTACGTGCGGAGGCTGCGCCTGCGCACTCAGGGGCCATCGCCCACACCGTGTACATGCGGAGGCTGCGCCTGCGCACCCAGGGGCCACCGCCCACACCGTGTACACTGTGTACGTGCGGAGGCTGCGCGTGCGCACTCAGGGTCCATCGCCCACACCGTGTACATGCGGAGGCTGTGCCTGCGCACCCAGGGGCCATGGCCCACACCGTGTACACTGTGTACGTGCAGAGGCTGCGCCTGCGCACTCAGGGGCCATCGCCCACACCGTGTACATGCGGAGGCTGTGCCTGCGCACCCGGGAGCCACTGCCCACACCGTGTACGTGCGGAGGCAGCGTCTGCGCACCCAGGGGCCACGGCCCACACCGTGTACACCGTGTACGTGCGGAGGCTGCGTCTGCGCACCCGGCGGCCACCGTCGACCCCGTGGACAGCGCGTACGTGGGGAGGCTGCGCCTGCGTACCCGGGGCCCACCGCCCACACTGTGTGCAGCGTGGACGTGGGGCTGGCTGGATTTGCCCGCAGCCTCTGGGAGGCAGGAGGCCTAGTGGTGAGCTGACCAGCCTGGGCCGAGGCTCGCGTGGAGCCGGGCGGGTGGCGTCCAGCGGGGATGCCAGGCCGGGCCTCTCTCCTCCGGCGCCTGGCCGCGCGGCAGGGCGGAGGGCGGACGGGCCGGCAGGGACGCTGGATGAGAGGTCGTGGCCTCCTCGGGAGGTCCGGTGGGGGAGGCCGAGAGGCCGTGGTGGGGGCACGGTGTGCCGGACCCTCCTTCAAGTTCTCCGGACCGCTCAGGCGGGGCCGGCGCCGCCCCGCGCCCCTCCCCGTACCCCGCCCGCCGCGCCGCCCAGCCAGGCCGGACCGGGCGGGCGGCTGGGCTCCGGCCCCAGACATCTGCCGCTGGAATGCGGCAGAAATCCTCGCACTTCCTGGGCTGGCCGGGAAGGGATCGGGTTACCTCCGGGGCTGACGGAGGGGCCCCAGCCGGCGGCGGGCGGGGCGAGGTCCAGGGGGCCCGGCGGAGGGGAGGCCCGAAGGAGGGGCCTCTGGGGCGCCGGGGCCGGGGTGGGGGGGCGCGGGAGGAGGGGCCGCGGCCGGGGCCGGGGCCGACGCCGGGCCGGAGGGGGCGCGGGAGGCCAGAGGCCGCCGGACCACGGCGCCGAGACCGCGGCCTCCGTGCCGGAGCCGCCCGGGAGACGTCGATCCGCGGGGCGCGTCCGGACCGAGCGCCCCCTTCGTCGCCCCCCCCCCCGCCCCCCAGGACGCCCCGCCGCCTCCCGGGCCCCCGCGCCCGCCCCGCCCCTTCCCGCCCTCCTCGCCCGCCCCTCGGCCGCCTCCGCCGCCGCGCGCCATTCTCCGCGTCGCCCGTCCCCGCGCGCCCCGGCCATGGAAGGCCTGGTCATCCGTCCCGCCAAGGGCTACCGCGTGGTGCTGCTCGGCAGCGTGGCCGTGGGCAAGACGGCACTGGCCACACAGTTCGCGTGCGGCACCTTCCCGGAGACGTGCGAGCCGTCGGTGGAGGACCTGTTCAGCAAGGTGATCGAGGTGAACGCGGCGCCCGCGCTGCTGGAGATCGTGGACACGGTGGGCGCCGAGCACCTGGTCACGCTCAAGGACCTGTACATCCGCAACAGCGACGGCTTCGTGGTGCTGTACAGCGTGAGCAGCGAGGCCTCGTTCGCGGCGGTGCGGCCGCTGCGCGCGCGCATGGGGCAGCTGCGGGGCGCGCGCGCGGTGCCGCTCGTGCTGGTGGGCACCAAGGCCGACCTGCACGCCGAGCGCCAGGTGCCCACGGCGCGGGGCCGCGCGCTGGCCCGCGAGTGGCGCTGCCCGTTCCTGGAGGTCACGGCCAAGAGCAAGCTGATGGTGGACCGCGTGTTCACGCAGGTGGTGCGCGAGATGGAGGCCCTGGCCCCGCGCGCCGCGCCGCCGCGCCTCCCGCCCCGCGCCCCGCAGACGTGGCTGCCCGAGCGCTACATCGGCTAGGGCCCAGCCCCGCCGCCCCGCACCCGGACGGACCGCCGCCTCCTCGCCCCGTGCCGCCCTTCGGTTCTTCCATGGGAGTCGTCCCTGGACTTAAAATTCAGGCCGCCCCGGATGACGCCGACTCGAGGCCCGGGGCTCCGCGGCACCACGTCGGCCTGGCGGGGTCCTGGACGGGCGTCGGGTGTTGGGGGAGGCCGGGGCGGGGCCCGCCGCAGCCGGGCCGCCTTGCTGTCTGTCACGTACCGCGTGGGCTTCTGCGCCCGTGCATTGGGATTAAAGTGGCCCCGCAGCCGAGCGCTTCCGCGTGTCTCCTTTGCCTCGCGTCCTCCGAACCTGCCCCCCCCCCCGTCCTCGCCGCCCGCCCCCGCCTGCCGGGGGTCTTTTGCTTTCCTTTTCCCAATCGAGATGTGTTGTCCGGACACCTCCGTAGCCCCCGGGGCTGCACCGGGCTGGACGGAAGTACCGGGGCGCCCTCGTTATCTAACACAGTTGGGAGGGGAGGGGTCACCCGGCCTTTCAGGGCCCCCGGCCGTCAAAAACCCCCCAAACCCTCCAAGCCGCCGGGCCGAGGCCGTTCCGTGAGGAGCACGGCCTGTGGCGTGGGGGTCTCCGTTTGCCTGCGGGGGGGTGGGCGCTGGCGGGGCCCGGGGCTGGGGAGGGTGGGCGCTGGGGGGGGCCCGGGGCTGGCAGGGGCGGGGGGGGTGGGCGCTGGGGGGGGCCCGGGGCTGGCAGGGGCGGGGGGGGGGTGGGCGCTGGGGGGGGCCCGAGGCTGGCAGGGGCGGGGGGGGGGTGGGCGCTGGCGGGGCCCGGGGCTGGGGAGGGTGGGCGCTGGGGGGGGCCTGGGGCTGGCAGGGGCGGGGGGGTGGGCGCTGGGGGGGGCCCGGGGCTGGCAGGGGCGGGGGGGGGTGGGCGCTGGGGGGGCCCGGGGCTGGGGGGGGCCTGGGGCTGGCTGGGGGGGTGGGCGCTGGGGGGGGCGGGGCTGGCAGGGGCGGGGGGGGTGGGGGCTGGTGGGGGGGGTGGGCGCTGGGGGGGCCGGGGGGCGCTGGGCGGGGGCGGGGGGGGGAGGGGGCGGCCTGCCTGGCCGGGACTCGGCTCCTCCCGGTGGGGCTGCGCCCCTCCCCGCGCCTGGAGACCAGACAAGCCCTCGGGGGAGTCAGGCTCAGACCCCGGCCGGCCCAGCCGCTGCCGTGCTCCCCGCCCCGGGCCGCCCGCGGCCCCGAGGCCTGGCCGCACAGGCCTCCCGCCCCCAGGCAGCCATGTCTGCTTTGGATTTGGGGTTGACCTCAGATACGCGGGTCCGTGCGCAAATCCACTCAAATGGATTAGAGACCTCAACATCAAACTGAAACTAGTGCAGGCCAGAGTAGCCAGACACTGGACCGGAGGCACAGCAGGGACTCGTCAAACAGGACTACCTAAAATAACAAGCCTCTGCGCAGCCGGAGACATCGCAGCCAGGCCAGAAAGACAGCCAAGGACGGGGAAGAACTGCTTACCCGCAATCTATCAGACAGGGGGCCAATAGCCAGTATACACAGGGAACTCGAGACGAACCCCCCAAACCTAAGGAGCCAATTATTAAAAGGGCGAGGGAACAAAGACTTCCCAGAAGAAAAGATAAAAATGGCAAAGAAACTAATGAGATGTTCACCATCCCTGGTTTAAAGGAAATGCAAATAAGACCGCCCTGAGATATCAGAGCTGAGGGCAGGCCCACACGGCCAGCCCAACCCCCTCCCGAGTGGGGCGCCACCCTCTGGGTGGGACCCTCCCAAGTGGGACGGCCTTGAGGCCTGCTCCGGTGAGCCCCACGTAATAAGAACCCCCCCTCCCTCCACGGTCAGTTGCTTCAGCCCCTCCTGAGGCTTAGGGGCCGCAGTAACTCCAGGGCAGCGAGTCCTGCCGGGTCCCACAGGGTGCCGGCCCAAGGAGGGGTTGGGTGACCCTTGGGCTAGCCTGGAGGGTGTGTGTGTGTGTGTGTGAGAGAGAGTCTATAATCTTTCACACGTCTGGACCCTGGCTGTGTGGTCACCCCAGCTAGCGCCTGGGGGAGCCCTGAGTGTGGAAGTGGCCGTTGGAGCCATGCTGGCCCCTCCAGCTGCGCCCCGCGGTGGGCAGGCGTGAGGGCTGGCAGGCTGGCCCTGGCCCGGGAGCTGCGGCTCCTGCGTGTGCCACCCAGGCTGCGGAGCCGGCTAGGGTTCTCTCGGAGAGTTTGAAATGTTTGCTCACCTCTTGTGCACAATGCCTGCTGCTCTGGCGGCTTTTGGGGTGGTGTGGCCTGCCCTTCCCTCCCGTGGTTTGTGGGTGTCCCTCTCCCATCCCCTGTGGCTGGGCTGGCCCTGCCGAGCTCTTCTCAGACTCTGGCTGTGACAAATTAGGTCACAAGAAGGCCAACTGCTGCTCTCCCCTCTGCGTCCTTCTCAGAGCCGGGTGCAGAGAAAAGAGTCCTGTGACCAAGGCCAGCAAAGCCAGGGGCCAGCAACAGTGCGGGGTGAGCTGGGAGAGGAGCCCTTCCCAGCGGGGTGGGGCGGGGTGTCAGCTGACCCCTTGTCTTAGCCCCGCTCTCTCCATGAAGCTCCTGACCTTTAGGAAAGTGAGAGGCTTGTTGTTTTACACCGCTCAGGTGGAGGCAGTTTGTTCTTCAGCAGTAAGTTCTTAATGTAGCTATGGCACACCTGACGAGAGAGCATGACCCTACAGATACATGGTAAAGCTGGAGTCCCTCTGGGTTCTGCGGAGGGTGGTGACTAAAAGCTAAAGCACCTTGGCACCACACCCAGCTTACTACTTGAGATGGGGTCTCTAACTTTTTGCCCAGCTTGGCATGATTCTCCCACTTTACTTCTTGAACATCTGGGATTACCAGCATGAATCGCTGCTCTTGGCCTGACAACCAGATTTCGAGGATGCTGGTGGGAGTAGAGGTTCGGAAGGAAGTGAGGCTGAGTTGTAGGAAGCCGGAGGACCTGGTTCCAGGTTGGGATGGGGGAGCTCAGCAGCGCTGACTTCCAGAAGCAGGTGGCCGGCCAGTGCACTGAGGTTCCTCCTGGCAGAGGGCTAAGGCCAGGTAATTCTTGCCTAGAGCAAACAATGGGGAACCTTCACTAGAGAATGAGGGGTCCCCTCAGTCCCCCAGGCTCTACATAAAATCTCAGGTCCTTAAGAGCCACAGGGGAGAAGCACTTGAGCACGCCTCACACAACGGCGTTTCAAAGGTGAACGTTTTTAGTAACACTTACTTTAGTCTAACAAGTGAAAGAAGAGCTAGAAAGAAATGCTTCCTGCGTCCCATGCAGGGGGTGGGAGTAAATGGACCAAAATGGCAGCTGCTCTCTGCTGCCCCTCATTCTGAGTTGGGGAGCATGTTTTGTGGTAGACTCTAGCAACCCCAACCCTTAGGGAAAAAAATGCAAAAATCCCTGGTATGGCTCATGCGGTAGAGTACCTGTCCAGCGAGCACAAAGCTTAATACTGCTCTCTAAAAGAGAAAGGGGGAGGGGGGACTGGCTTTCAAGCAAATCAAATGGAGCTGAGGGTTTGGTTATAAACCTTTCATGAAAACCTTAGAAAGATCAAAGGTGATACAGTGAGTTGTTTCTTTGTTTTTTGCATTTTCCCGTTTTGGGGGCTAGTGCTGGGGCTTGGACTCAGAGCCTTGTGCTGTCCCTGAGCTTTTTTGATCAAGGCTAGTGCTCTACCATTTAAAATGGTCTGCTTCCGCTTATTTGGTCATTGATTGGAAACCAGAGAGTCTCATGGATCCCTCCCACCCCCTCAGCTTTGAACAGAGATCCTCAGATCTCAGCCTCCTGAGTAGCTGGGATTACAGGCCTGAGCCACCAGCTTCCACAGTAATTCTTTTGCTGTGTCCCAGAGGTTCCTTTGCGATGTGTTTTCATTTTCCTTGAATTGTAGGAACTGATTTCTTCTTTAATTTGTTCTGTGACCCAGGTGTTAGTAGCATGCTGTTCAGCCTCCATGTGTTTGAGTAATTTCTGCAGTATGCTTCGTTGTTGAGAACTGGTTTGATTCCATTATGGTCAGATAGGATGCAAGGGATTGGGCCAATCCTCTTGTATTTGTGTAAATCCTTTGTGTGAATTATGACATGATCTATTTTGGAGAATGTTCCATGGGGTGCTGAGAAGAATGTGTATTGGGGCATTGCTGGGTGGAAAACTCTGTAGGTGTCTGTTAGGCCCATTTAGGTTACAATGTCACTTAGTCCAGAGGCTTCTTTGCTTGTCTTTTGTTTGGTTGACCTGTCCTTTGGTGAGAGTGAGGTATTAAAGTCTCCCACTTTTGTTGTTGTTGTTAGTCATGGGGCCTGACCTCGGCCTGGGCGCTGTCCCTCAGTTCTTCAGCTCAAAGCTAGCACTCTACCACTTGAGCCACAGCGCCGATTCTGGCTTTTTCTGCTTGTCTCCCAATGTTACTGTGTTTGCGTCCATCTTGTTCTGTAAGTAAGTATGAAAGTGTTTAATGTATTTAGGTGTTCCATTGTTTGGTGCACAGATGTTGACCACTGTGATTTCCTCTTATTTCATTCCCTTTATTAATATGTAATGACCTTCCTTGTTTTTTTGTACTGATTTTAGTCAGAAGTCTATTTTATCAGGTATCAGTATGGCGATCCCTGCCTTCTTGCAGGATGCATTTATGCCGGGAAGATCTTCCCTCCCGTCACTCAGAGTTTGTTTTTATCTTTGGCTGTGAGATGCGTCTCTTGGAGACAACAAATGGATGGATCTTGTTTTCTGATCCACCCTACAGGTCTTTTTTTCTCTTTCTCTCTCTTTCTTCCTTTCTTTCTTTCTCTCTTTCTTTCTCTCTTTCTTTTTGTCAATAGTGGGGCTTCACTCTGGGCCTGGGCGCTGTCCCTCAGCTCTTCAGCTCGAGGCTGGCGTTCTACCACTTGAGCCATAGCACCACTTCCGGCCTTTTCTGCTTATGTGGTGCTGAGGAAATCGACCCCAGAGCCTCATACATGCGAGGCAAGCGCTCTACCACTGAGCCACCTTCCCAGCCCAGTTCTTTTTCTTTTGATTGGTGAATTGAGTCCATTAATATTTATGGTTATTATAGAGAGATGCATTGTTTCCTGCCATTTTCTTGCTTTCTTGCATTTTGCTTCTTTCCTTTTCCTGTGCTTACTAAATTGATCTCCTAGTGATTTCTACCTGATGTGGTTCCCTGATTTGATTATTTTCTTTGGGTTGTATTCCTCCTTTTAGTATTTTTTGTAGTCCTGGCTTATTGTTCATGAATTCCTTTAATTTTTCTTTGTTATTAAAAATTTTAGTTTCTCTGTCAAACGTGACTGTTAGCCCCATAGGCTGTACCAGTCTGGGTTGGCAGTTGTTGGTTTTCAGGGCTTGGACAGTACTTTCCCAGGCTCCCTTGTGTTGAGGGTTTGTGTGAAGAGGTCTGCAGTGATTCTGATTTTCTTTCCATTGTAATATAGTTCCTTCTTTGATTTTGGAGCATTTAAAATCAGCTCTTTGCAACTCAAGTCTACTGTCTTTACTATGATGTGTCTAGAAGTGTTTCTTCTAGGATCCTGTCTTCTAGGTGAGGTTTCCTCTTTTGAGATTGGGGAAATTTGCTGTAATAATCTTATTGAATAAGTGTTGTATTCCTCTATTCTGGTATTCTTCTCCTTCATCCATCCCACTTACATGAAGATTTCTTGACATTGTCAGTTCTTGGACTTCCTTTTGGTAATTTCTGAGTGTTTTTTCCATATCTATGACTTTCTTCTCTAGCTTCTCTTTTATCTTTCAACTACTGATAGTTTCCATTTAATTTATTCTGTTACCTATGACTTCCATTGTGATTTGTATTGCAGAAATTGATCCATTTATGGTTTCTATGTCTGTTTCAAAGTGTTAATTTAATTAATTAATTTATTTATTTATTTTTGTCGGTCATGAAGCTTGAACTCTGGGCCTGGGTGCTGTCCCTCAGCTCTTCAGCTCAAGGCTAGCGCTCTACCACTTGAGCCACTGCGCCACTTCTGGTTTTCTAGTGGTTTATTGGAGATAAGAGTCTCACGGACTTTCCTGCCCAAGCTGGCTTTGAACTGTGATCCTCAGATCTCAGCCTCCTGAGTAGCTAGGATTACAGGCACGAGCCAATGGTGCCCAGCCTCGGTAATTCTTTTTTTTTTTTTTTTTTTTTGGTCGGTCGTGGGGCTTGAACTCTGGGCCTGGGCGCTGTCCCTCAGCTCTTCAGCTCAAGGCGAGCGCTCTACCACTTGAGCTACAATGCCACTTCCGGTTTTCTAGTGGGTTATTGGAGATAAGAGTCTCATGGACTTTCCTGCCTGGGCTGGCTTTGAACCTCGATCCTCAGATCTCAGCCTCCTGAGTAGCTAGGATTACAGGTGTGAGCCCTGGTGCCTCTCTCCCCCCCCCCCCTTCCTATTCCCCCCCTCTCTCTGGGTCTCCCTGTCTCTTTCTCTTGCTGGTCCTGTGATTAATTGGAGATAAGAGTCTTGTTGGGCATTGGTGGCTCAGTTGGGCATTGGTGGCTCACGCTTGTAATCCTAGCTATTCAGAAAGCTGAAATCTGAGGATTGAGGTTCAAAGCCAGTCAGGGAAGGAAACTCTGTGAGACTTTTATCTCCAATAAACCACTCAGAAAACAGGAAGTATCGCTGTGGCTCAAGTGGTAGAATAATCGTCTTGAGCTGAAGAGCTGAGGGACAGCGCCCAGGCCCAGAGTTCAAGCCCCACAACTGACCAAAATAAAACAAAAAAAGTCTCCTGGACCTTCCTTCTGTGCTGGCTTTGAACTTTCAGCCTCCTGAGTAGCGAGGATTACAGCATGAGCCACCAGTGCCCAGCTGAAAATAGTCACTTCTTGTTTGGTAGAAGCAGAAAGCTGTTTGGGTTGTATGTGAAGAATGGTGAATACAGCTGCTTAGCAGCCAAGGGGTGCTGTGCCGGCTCTTATTCTAAAGGGGTGAACCTAGGCCTGTAGTGCCAGTAACTGGGATGTAGAGTTTAGAGGCCAGTGATCCAAGGCCTTCCCAGGCAGTAAGTTACCGAGCCAGGCATGGTGGGACACCCTGCCATCCGTCTACAATGGAGTTAGAGGCAGGAGTCTTTTGTTCTGAGTCTGGCCATGAGCAAAAACTCAAGATCCTTGAGAAGTAACTAGGGGTGAGACCGTGGCTCAGTGGTGGAGCGCTTGCCTAGTGTGTGTGAGAGGCCCTGGGTTCAGTTCCTCAGCACCACAGACACAGAAGAAGTCAGAAGTGGCGCTGTGGCTCAAGTGGTAGAGCACTAGCCTTGAGCAAAAAGCTCAGGGACAGCGCCCAGGCCCTGAGTTCAAGCCCCATGACTGGCAAAAAGGAAAACAAAAGCAAGGTCTAGAAGTGTGGCTTGTGTAGCAGCTGTGAGTATCTGAGTTAAAACTCCAGTATCCACCCCCCCACACCCTAAGAATGGAAGAACTCAAGACAGGTCAGATGGGTAACCCATCCCCCCACCCCACCCCAGCGGCCTCCAGCTGCAGTGGCGCTCCACACTGCTCCTACTCCCACCTCTGAACTGGAATTCTGGGAAAGAAGTTAAAGACTGACCCTGTGTGTGAATTTTATACCATGGTAAAACTCATAAGTCAAATGTAATACCGTTTTCTTTGCCCTGAATCTTCTGGTACAGATGTGTATTGGAACTGAAGACCACAAAGCCAGCTGAGCCGAGCTCGTGGGTCAGGATGCACAGTGTCCCAGCGGCCGGCCCCTGCGCCCGCATTCCTGCGCCGACCAGAGCTATATTTAGAAGGTGGAGGAGGAGAGCCACTGCTAACACACTTCAGCACACAGAGCCTTGTACAGTCACCGGGGCTCTCTGGGCTCTCTGTCCAGTGCAGACACTGTCAGAATGTGTTCAGGGTACTAGTCTAAAACTCACAGGGAAGAAAGTTGTGAAGAACTTGCCTAAATGTACTACAAACACAGGAGAAGTTATGCAAGAGAGAAACGAGATCAATACGCAGGCCAGTGTAACGAAGATGGCACGTATCGAGGCTCGTTACTGAAAATCAAGAAACAACCTAGTATAACATGGTAATTTTTTTTTGTTTTGTCGGTCGTTGGGCCTGAACTCTGGGCCTCAGCTCTTCAGCTCAAGGCGAGCACTCTACCACTTGAGCCACAGAGCCACTTCTGGCCTTTTCTGCTTATATGGTGCTGAGGAATGGAACCCAGGGCTTCATGCATGCAAGGCAAGCACTCTTGTCACTGACCACCTTCCCAGCCCCTAACATGGTAACTTTTGTGTGAGTGTGCTGCTCCTAGGGCTTGAACTCAGGGCCTGGGTGCTGTCCTTGAGCTCCACCACTTGAGCCACAGCTCCATTGTTTTTTGGTGGCTAATTGAAGAGTCTGGTGGACTTCCCTGCCCTGGGTAACTTTGAACTACAATCCTCAGGTCTCAGCCTCCAGAGTAGCTAGGATTACAGCGTGAGCCACTGGTGCCCGGCAAGTGTGTGTGTGTGTATGTGTGTGTGTGTGTGTGTGTGTTATAAAGGTTATATTACACATCAACACCACCATCCCCGGTTTTATTACAGCACAATTGGAAAATGAGATTGAATGCGTTTCCTGTGTACAGATTGGTCTGCATGATCAAGCTAACAGCCCGTGACCTCACAGGCTGATCACCAGTTTCCACTGTGCTTTTTCTGTAAGCTTGGCCGAGGCCTCCAAAGCTGACGTGAGTGCAGCCGGCACCGCCATTCACCAGGGCAGCTTCCTCCCCCTGAGCCCAGAGCCCTGAGCCCTGAGCCACAGCAGGGGGCGCATGTTTCCATCCTCACCGCGGGATTGCCGCTGGATTTTGGGCGGTTCATTGAGTTCCTGAGTTTTCCCTCAACATTTGAGGGAAATGCCTTTTAAATCTCACCTAAAATCCGTTCCTCTTGTGTATTTTGGTGAATACTGATGTCCGGGGCCTGGGGGAAGGGTGGGTGTGGGGCCTTCGTGCAGGTGGAGTAGCTGGTGCTTTCTTTTCCTGGTGTATTCCTCCATGACTCAGTTTCCCTCCTGTCCCAGGTGCTTTCCCACCATCTCTCTCTGTCCACCAGGAGCAAGCAAAGAACAGGAACCTCCTGGCCTGGAGTCTGCCTTCCCAGTGGGCCATGAGATGGATTTCACATGGCTGAGTGCCTCAGTTTCTACAGTAACCTGGTGTGGAACATGAGAAAATAGAACTAAAAAGCAGATCACCCTACTGTTTGGTGACCTGGCAATTCTCCCTTCTCTTATAATCATTCATTTCATGTACTTTTGTTTTTGTTGGTCACAGGGCTGGAACTCAAGGCCTGGGCGCTGTCCCTGAACTCCTTTGCTCGAGGCTAGTGCCCTACCACGGGTGCGGCAGTGCCACTGCTGGCTTTGAGTAGTTAATTGGAAGTGAGAGTCTCCTGGGGGCTTTTCTGCTCTGGCTGGCTTTGAACAGCAATCCTCAGATCTCAGCCTCAGGAGTAGCTTAGATGACAGGCAACTTCTTGCCGACCAAGGGCGTCTGGGAAGAAGTCAGAGGGTGTGTGAGTTTCCTGTCATGGCTTAACTGACACTGTGGAGAACATGGGGTCTCCCGGGAGACCTGGGCGCGCACAGGGCTCCCGCCCTCCGCTCCTGCTCCTCCGTGGAACTCAATCACCTGGTCACACAGCTGTGTTTTCTTCATAGACTTAACGACTTTGCCCTCCAGTTGGCATAAGGCAGGCGCTGCCTTTGGCATGTGTCACTCCAGATTCTTGATTGTGGGCTTCAAACTTGCTATCTGCATCAGCCTCCTGAGTGCTGGGATTGCAGGTGTGGGCTACCATGCCCAGCTTCGTTTAATACTTGAAAATTAGCGAGCCCCCTGTCTGACACAGCTGCGCTTGAGTGATTAGGCCATGAAGCTCCGCGATGGCGCCTGTAGAGTTGGTAAGAGCAGTAGGTTCCCTGCTTTCTGTCTGGCTGGCGATGAGTATGCAGAGCACAGCAACTCCTGTGGAGGAATTGAGCTAATGGAGATCACGAGCAAGAGGCAGGTTCAAGGGGAAAAGTAAACAGTTATCAGAATTGCTGAAGTGAGGGGGGAAGAGAGACGGCTCAGATAACCAACTTGCTGGAAAACCATGCTTTAGACCAGTGTGCGTGTGTGTGTGCGCACGCGCGAGTTCCTGGGCTTGAAGTCAGGGCCTGGGCACTGTCCCTGAGCTGCTGTTTTTGCTCAAGGCTAGTGCTCTACCACATGAGCCACACACTACTTCTGGCTTTTTCTGAGTAGTTTACTGGAGATAAGAGTCTCACGGACTTTGCTGCCTTGACTGGCTGCATACCTTGATCCTCAGATCTCAGCCTCCCATGTTGCTAGGGTGACAGGAACAAACCACCAGCACCTGGCCGAGATCAGTGCTTCTCAATCTGTGTAATTCCAGAAAAGACAACACGGGGATCTCCCCCACCCCCAGAGAGCTCTGATTTACAGAGTTTGAGACCATTCCCAAAGCTGAGCACTCTTTCTGAGGAGAAAATGATCTGTTGCCACATGAGAAATAATGGTGGTGATGGTGACTGGATATGAAATGCCATCCAAGGGCCCGAGTGTGCCAAGGCTGGTTGATGGCTGCTGGTCCCTCCCTCCACTCCTCTCTCTCTCCCTCCCTCCACTCCTTCTTTCTTCCTTCCTCTCTCTCTCTCTCTCTCTCCCTCTCTCCCTCCCTCCCTCCCTCCCTCCTTCTCTCTTTTTTTTTTTTTGGGTCCGGTCGTGGGGCCTGAACTCTGGGCCTGGGCGCTGTCCCTCAGCTCTTCAGCTCAAGGCTAGCGCTCTACCACTGGAGCCACAGCGCCATTTCCGGCTTTTTGCTTATGTGGTGCTGAGGAATCGAACCCAGGGCCTCGAGCATGCAAGGCAAGTGCTGTACCACTGAGCCACCTTCCCAGCCCCCCTCCTTCTCTCTTGATACTGAGGCTTGCACTAAAAGCCTGGGCACTGTTCCTTAGCTTTTTCTCTTCAAAGATGGTGTTCTTCCACTTGGGCAGCATCTTCACTTTTGGTTTTTTTTTTTTTTTTTTAAATTGGAGATGGGTCTTACAGACCTTCCTGCCCAGGCTGGCTTCCAACCATAATAAGTTCAGCAACAGTGCCCAGGCCCTGAGTTCAAACCCCCAGGACCAGCATTTTAAAAAAAGAACAAAATGTACAGTTTTTTGTTTTTGGGTCCGGTCATGGGGCCTGAACTCTGTTCCTCAGCTCTTCAACTCAAGGCGAGCACTCTACCACTTGAGCCGCAGCGCCACTTGCGGCTTTTTTCTTTTTGCTTATGTGGTGCTGAGGAATTGAACCCAGGGCCTCAGGCATGCAAGGCAAGTGCTCTACCACTGAGCCACCTTCTCAGCCCCCAAATGTACAGTTTTTAAATGGAAATGCCAAAGCAAGCAGAATTAATTTATGATCCCAGAAGTCGCAAGAACTGCCCGTGGGGTGCGTGTCTGGGCCGCACAGGTGTCCGGGCAGGGGCAGCCCAGGGCTGGGCTGGTTGTACGAGTTACACCAGGTGAGGATCAGCAAAGCTGCAGGCTCCGGATGCGTGCGCTCTGCTCGGCATTGATTGTGTGTCAGTTTTAAAATGCAGATTTAAATATGATCTGAAGATGATGCGGTTAGATACCTTTGTGTCATGTTTGTTTGAAAACAACGATGCTCGCAGTATTCTAGAAATTACATCTTTAGCAGTGATTTAAGCTTGTGTTTTTAAGAAGCGTTTTGTATCGACATAAACATTGTGAGATGGTTTACAGGTGTTGCTCGGGGAGCACTTCAGTAAAACGTGTGCTTCTGAGGGAGCCGCTTCTGAGGCGGGTGCAAGGAGACTCCGCCCCCGCTGCTCCTCAGCGGTCAGCTGGGAGAAGGCAGGGCCAGATGCCACCACAAGGGGGCAGCATCAGCCCAGTGACCGCCGCGCTGCTTTCAGAATGGTGTCCGGGTTCTTCAGCCCCCAGGGAGGGTCCTGTGGCGCCAGGACTGAGGCCTGGCCTCCTTGCCGTGCTCCCTGCTGTCCAGGCCCTGCCACAGTGGTGCCTCGTGTCCCACAGCCCCTGAAGACCCCACCTCGCCGGGCAGGGCGCGGCTCCTTCCTAGCACTGGCAGCTGGCGTTCTGGCTGTCCTTGGCTCCTCAGATCGCTGACCTTGGGGACAGAGTCTCATAAACAAGGACATAGGACCCACGTCATCAGGGCTGCATCTAGAAGGGGCTCTGGGGTAGAGACCACTGGCCGTACTGTTCCACCAAAGGGGTTTTTTAAATTAAGCGTCTTTTATTGTTATGATAAAAGTGCAAGTTCAGAGGGGTTAGTCACTGTTCTGTAAGTTCCAGGGAGGGTCTGGCGGCGGCGCATCCCAGGAATTGCAGCTTCTCCGGAGGTGGAGGCAGGAAGATTGCAGTCGAGACACTGGTCCAGAAGCATGAAGACCCTACCCAACACGAGAAACAAACACACACAAAACAAAACACAGGAGTGGCTGCGGCTCAAGTGGTAGAGTGCTAGCCTGGAGCAAAAGAAGCTCAGGGACAGCACCCAGGCCATGAGTTCAAGCCCCAGGACTGGCAAAAAAAAAATGTTACGAAGGTGATGTACAGAGGGTTGCAGGTAAAGAGTGCATGTCTTTTTGGGCAATGTCCCCCTCGCACTCTCCTAGATTTTCCCTATACATACAGCGGTACAGCTCGCTTGCTTTCCTTCCTTCCTTCCTTCCTTCCTTCCTTCCTTCCTTCCTTCCTTCCTTCCTTCCTTCCTTCCTTCCTTCCTTCCTACCCTTCTCTTTCTTTCTTTCTTTCTTTCTTTCTTTCTTTCTTTCTTTCTTTCTTTCTTTCTTTCTTTCTTTCTTTCTTTCTTTCTTTCTTTCTTTCTTTCTTTCTTTCTTTCTTTCTCTTTCTTTTTTTTTTTGTCAGTCATGGGCTTGAACTCTGGGCCTGGGAGCTGTCCCTCAGCTCTTCAGCTCAAGGCTAGTGCTCTACCACTTGAGCTGCAGTGCCACTTTCCGGTTTTCTGGTGACTTATTGGAGATAAGAGTTTCATGGACTTTCCTGCCCTGAGATCCTCAGATCTCAGCCTCCTGAGTAGCTAGGATGACAGGCCTGAGCCACCGGCGCCTGGCTGTACAGTTCATTTTTAACAGTGTCCAGTGAGCACCACTGCTGCATTTGTTCCCCCTTTGTCCCTCATTTCTGTGCCCACCTTGCCTCAATGACAGATAAGACAAAATCCTAAGAAACAAACCCCCAAAAAGTGCCAAAAAGCAAAACCAAACAATGCCATCTTCACCAACAACATCAGAAAACAAATACAAACACAACACAAACAGCCCTTATTTCCATTTCCAGGAATTCATCATGATAAATACTGTGTGTTTTGAGACGCACGGCGTTGCGCCCCGTGTTCCTCCCCTGAGAGCGGCCTCCCTCCCTCAGTGTCACGGCTGTGAACACCTGGAGTAATGATCCTTGCCCAGTGTAGTTTAGAGCTGGCTTCCATAGATGAGTGAGAACATGGACCATTTGTGTCTCTGAGCTCAGCTCAGTTCACTTAACAAGATTTGTTCTAGGCCCATCATTTTCCTGAAAATGACATAACATTCTTTCTAACGGCTGTGGAAAATTCCATTGTGTCTAGGTACCACAGTTTTTGGATCCATTCATCTGTTGTAGGGCATCTGTGCTGTCTCCACATCTTGGCTGTTGTGAACAGTGCAGCAGTGAACATGGATGTGCAGGTGTCTTTACGGTGTCCTGGCTTGTCATGTTCTCGGTAGGTGCTCAGGAATGGTATGGCTGGGTCATAGGGAAGATCTTTGTTCAGTGTTTTGGGGTTTTTTTGTTTTTTGGTTTTTTTTTTGCTACTCCTGGGGCTTGAACTCAAAGCCTGGCTGCTGTCCCTAAGCCCCTTTGTGCTCAAGGCCAGTGTTCTACCACATGAGCCGCAGCACCACTTCCAGCTTTTTCTGAGTAGTGAATTGGAGGTAAGAGTCTTATGGACTTTGCTGCCCCAGCTGGCTTCGAATCATGATCCTCAGATCTCAGCCTCCTGAGTAGGATGACAGGCATGAGCCACTGGCACCTGGCTAAGTCTCTCTCCATCTCCTGTGTCCCTGGGACTCTTCACAAAGCTTCTGCCTCTGCCTCTGAGTTCTAGGTTTGTCCTGCTCTCCTTGCAGCGATGGCAGTTTCTTGTCTGATGCTGCGGCCTGGGATGCACCTTGAGCTGGTATTAGACAGCACTGCTTTTTCCTGGAGTCTGTGTGGAAGTGCATGGGACAGCACAGCCTTCCCCAAAGGATTCTGGAAGAGTCCACAGGTCACTTTGGTGGGCCCCTTCCTCGCCCGTTCCTCCATTCCACCTCCACACAGAGAGGGACAGAGGTGGAAGCCGGCTGTCTCCTGGGGGGGGGAACCTGAGGCAGGAGCATCAGAAGGCGGCCCCTCCCCTGGCGGGACCACTGACCCCCAGCGTGGCCCCGGGCTCTTCCCACATCAGGGCTGAGGGGTCACCAGCGTCAGGGCACCGCAGGACACCGAGGGTTGAAGACGCCCTGGGAGCGGCCCTGCCTCACACCCAGACTGCTCAGCCCGCGGCGCTGAGTCACCCCGCTGCGCCGTGTGGTGTGCTGGCCTCTCTTCCCCTCCTGCTGGACATTCTGGGAGTTTCCAGTTTTCCCTACAATGAGGATCCTTGTGCATATATGATGGCAAGACTGGTGGACAGCTTGTGGCAGCACATATCTTCTAGAAGGAGAATTGCTACCTCAGAGATCCTGCTCATGGCAAAAGGAGACTCTTCACACATTTCATGTCCTCCCACTGCTTAGACAGCACCCCGGAGCCCCTGACCAAGCAGCCCAGTCTCCTGTGTTTCCACCTCCAGCAAGCCTGACCCAAGCTATTCCAGAGGCTGAGATCTGAGGATCACAGTTCAAAGCCAACCCAAGCAGGAAAGTCTGTGAGCCTCTTATCTCTAATAAACCACTAAAAGCCAGAAGTGGAGTTACAGCTCGAGTGGTAGAGCGCTCGCCTTGAGCAGAAGAGCTGAGGGACAGCGCCCTAGCCCAGAGTTCAAGCCCCACGACCAACAAAACAAAACCCTTCTGTACAAAAGCAGCAATGGCCAGAACCAAGAGACCGCTCGGTGAGTTGGAGGAAATCTTTGCCAGCTGCTCCCTGGTTAAAGAATTAACATCCAAGCTGGGCACCAGTGGCTCAGGCCTGTCATCCTAGCTACTCAGGAGGCTGAGATCTGAGGATCACAGTTCAAAGCCAGCCCAGGCAGGAAAGTCCGTGAGACTCTTTTTTTTGTTGGTCGTAGGGCTTGAACTCTGGGCCTGGATGCTGTCCCTCAGCTCTTCAGCTCAAGGCGAGCACTCTACCACTTGAGCTACAGCACCACTTCCGGTTTTCTGGTGGTTTATTGGAGATAAGAGTCTCACGGTCTCTCCTGCCCGGGCTGGCTTTGAACCGCGATCCTCAGATCTCAGCCTCCTGAGTAGCTAGGATTACAGGCGTGAGCCACCAGCGCCCGGCCCGTGAGACTCTTAACACCAATAAACCACTAGAAAACCGAAGTGGTGCTGTGGCTTAAGTGGTAGAATCCTAGCCTTGAGCTGAAGAGCTGAGGGACAGCGCCCAGACTCAGATTCAAACCCCATGACTGACCAAAAAAAAAAAAAAGAATTACATCTAGGATATACAAAGAGCTTAAAAAATTAAATCCCAAAAGAATAATCCAGTTAATAATAAAAGAGCAAATGACTGAACTGGTTACAGAGGAAGTAGAAATGTCTAATAATTCCATGAAGCAATACTCAGCATCCTTAGCCATGAAGGAAATGCAAATTAGCACCGTCCTGAGATTCCATCTCTCCCCTGTCAGAAAGGCACTCAAGAAAACAAAACGCAATGCATGCTGGCGAGGATGCAGGGGACAGAGTCTTCAGATACTGCTAGAATGTAAGTGCAACTGCCTGGTAATCCATGTGGATTCTCATCAAAAATCTAAAACTAGCGGGGTGCCAGTGGCACACGCCTGAGATCTGAGGATCAGGGTTCGAAGCCAGCCTGGGCAGAAAAGTCTGAGAGACTCTTACCTCCACTTAACCACCAGAAAACCAGAAACAGATCTGTGGCTCAAAGTGGTAGAGCACTAGCCTTAAGCAAAAAGAGATCAGGAACAGTGCCCAGGCCCTGAGTTCAAGCCCCACAACTGACAAAATAAAACACCCTAAAACCTCACAAAAGGGCTGGGAAGGTGGTTCAGTGCTAGAGCGCTTGCCTTGCATGCATGAGGCCCTGAGCCACCTTCCTAGCCCCTGAGAAACATTTTTTAAATAAATCTTTGGATTCACATTTTATTCTATTTTGCTTACCCATCTATGGTCTGAAAACATTAATGGAAAATTCCAGAAATAAGCAATTTATGAGACTTAAATACTTTCAATGTAGTATCTTTTCTAGTTATTCCATTGGTGTTAATTCTTGTTTTTGTTTGTTTGTTTGTTTTTGTCGGTTGTGGGGCCTGAACTCTTGGCCTGGACAGTGTCCCTCAGTTCTTCAGCTCAAGGCTAGCACTCTACCACTTGAGCCACAGCACCACTTCCGGCATTTTCTGCTTATATGGTACTGAGGGATCGAACCCAGGGCCTTAGGCATGCAAGGCAAGCACTCTACCACGGAGCCACCTTCCCAGCCCCTGGTGTTAATTCTTTACTAGAAAGTTTACCAACGAGGACTGCAAGCTCAATGTCAGCCTAATCTATGTGATGGATTCCAGCCCACCACATGGGCTACATAGCAAGATCCTTAAAAAAAATCCCTCCTTGGGGCTGGGAAGGTGGCTCAGTGGTAGAGCGCTTGTCTAGCATGCATGAAGCCCTGGGTTCGATTCCTCAGTAGTACATACACAGAAAAAGCAAGAAGTGTTTGCTGGGGCCCAAGTGGTAGAGCACTAGCCTTGAGCAAAAGAATCTCAGGGACAGTGCCTAGGCCCTGAGTTCGAGCCCCAGGACTGGCAAAGTAAAAAAAAAAAAAGTCATCTGATGTATAATTGGCATTCAGTAAGCTGAATGTATTAAAAATAGTTTAGCTGGGTGCCAGTGGCTGAAGCCTGTAACTCTAGCTGCTCTTCCTCTGCCTGGGGCAGGGGCAGGGGCTGGCCTGGCCGCTGTGGAGGGGATCTGGTGACAGGAGTCCAGCTGACCTCCAGCTGACCGACCCACAAGGCTGTGCCCCGCCAGTTCCCTTCCTAGGGGTTTGTCCAAGCATTCCCAGCACCCAGGCAGTGTCCCGGGGGGCACATCAGTCCTTTGATGGTTGTGGCAACATACTGGAAACTCCCTAATTACCCACCCGTGGACAACAGAGAAGTCATTGCTGTGTCCCCAGACAATGGAGCCCTGTGCAGCTGTAAAAGAGCCACGGAGTTCCCCGCGAGCCGCCACACAGTGCGCCAACATACCATGGCAAAGAAGAGCAGCGGGGCATCCCAAGAGCTGTGCCGCGTCTCTCCTGCCCTCCTGGCACAGCGGGGGGGGGGGGGGGGGGGGAGGCCTGAAGGCTTTTTCTCCACTAGTATTTACGTGTTTTCCACTTCCCTTCCTGAGAGAAGTCCTGGGAGAAACAGTGCTGTGTCTGTGCGCGGCCAGCGGCCAGCCTTGCATGGGGTGGCTTGTGGCCTGCGGGGGGGGGGGGGGGGGGGAGGAAGGACGGACACAATCTGATGACATCACTGGTTAGAAGAGAGCAGATGAAACAACCTTACATTTTATTGTATCGTTTTTGGTTTTTCCCAGTCCTGGGGCTTGAACTCAGGGCCTGGGCGATGTCCCTGACCTTTTTTTGCTCAAGGCTAGCCCTCTACCACTTGAGCCCCAGGGCCACTTCCAGCTTTTTCTGTGTATGTGGTACAGGGAAATTGAACCCAGGGCTTCATGCATTAGCTTGGCAAGCACTCTACTACTAAGCCACCTTCCCAGTCCACAGCCTTACATTTTACACCCAGAACCTGGTGTGTTTGTTTATTTATTGTCGGTGGTGGGGCTTGAACTCTGAGCCTGGACGCTGTCCCTCAGCTCTTCAGCTCAAGGCTAACGCTCTACCACTTGAGCCACAGCGCCACTTCAGGTTTTTTCTGCTTATGCGGTGCTGAGAAACCGAACCCAGGACCTCATTCATGCAAGGCAAGCGCTCTACCACCGGGCCCCCTTCCCAGCCCCTGGTGTGTTTATTTTCATGAAGAAGACATTTGATTTTACAGTATTAGCTAAGTAACATTTTTCTTCTCCTCCTCCTCCCCCTCCTTCTTCTTCTTTCTTCTCCTTCTTCTCCTTCTGCTTCTTCTGCAGAGCTGAGGACTGAGTTCATGGCCGCTGAGCTGATTGGTTGACCCCCAAGAAGAAACCTTTAGAAGAATGCGAGGGTGGTTTGTAGCAGGAGTTCACGGTCCCTGTGGCTTGTGGCAGGTGCCCTGCGCACGGCGTGCTGAACGTCTTCGCTGTGGAGCAGTCACGGTTCTGCAGGGTTGTGGCTGGGACTGGAAGGATGTCCTCACGCGCCGCAAGGTGTGGCGTGTGTGAGGCCTTTCACAATAGTTCTCGTCACCAGGCTGGCAAACGTGCAGTTGTGGGGCTGCCAATTCCATTTTGTTAGGTTGACACCAAGGATGCCATTTTGATGGACAGCTTTCACTCCTTTCGCATGCAGTGAGCCACACGTGAGACCTCCTGTTTTATCGTTTTTAAGAGTGCAGGTTAGGGCAGTGCACATTTCACAGTGTACAAATCACAGACACTACCCATCTCCAAGACCCGTCTCATCTGCTCAGACTCTGTGTCCACTAATGACCCCGCAGCCCCCTGCCCTCACGGCACTCCTGCGCGCCGTCCCCCGCGCTGGGCCTCACTACGAACCCCACAAAACACCCCCATGCCCACCACACCAGTGACGTTCTTCTGATGGGATCTGACAAACAGGAAGTCACGGTTGCCTTCAGCGACGCAGCGTGCCTTCTTCCTGTGCCCTTCTCATTTCCAGGGTACGACCTTCCCCTGCGTCCGGAGCGTCGCCTTCACGATAAGAATAGGCCGTCGCTAGATTAGCACTGCTGCTTGGCGCCAGAGCGCCGACGTCCTGACCCAAGCTCCTGAGAAACAGGATTTCTGCATGTCACCCGGGGGAACACTCCCTCTCCCCCAAAGCCCTGGGAGACCTGGAGCGAAGGCACGAGTCGGCCTTCTTCCCAGATCGCTGCCCGCCCTCCCGGGTCGCTGCATGATCATCGCCCTCCTCAGCACTCTTCCCTTGGCATTGGTTTGTCTGGACAATGTGCCTCCGGACCTGAGTTGGATAATAGTGAGGTGTTACAGAAAAGGACCTGAGGGCACTAGGTGCCTTAATAAAACATGAGTCAAGCCGGGCACCAGTGACTCATACCTGTAATCCCAGCTACTCAGGAGGTTAAATCTGAAGATCATGGTTCAAAGCCAGGCTGGGTAAGAAAATCTGTGAGAGTTTCTCTCTCTTTTTTTTTTTAATCGGTTGTTGGGTTTGAACTCTGGGCCTGAAGACTCTGGCATCTTGCCCTCAGCTCTTCAACTCAAGGCTAGCGCTCTACCACTTGAGCCACAGCACCACTTCCCGTTTTCTGGTGGTTTACTGGAGATGAGAGTTTCACATACTTTCCTGCTGGGGCTGGCTTTGAATCACGATCCTCAGATCTCAGCCTCCTGAGTAGCTAGGATGACAGGCATGAGCCACTGGCTCCTGACTTCTGTGAGACTCTTATTTCCAATTAACTACTAGCAAACCAGCAGTGGCACTGGGGCTCAACGTGGTAGGGCGCTTGCCTTGTGCAAAAGAAGCTCAGCCACAGCGCAGGCTGGGAGTTCAAGCCCAGGACTGAAAAAAAAAAAAGGTGACGACGAGAGGAAAACCTGAAGAAACCTAGACCCCTATGATTTTTTTTTCTCTTTTCCCCTCCTCCCTCCTCCCTCCCTCTGGTGCTTTTCCTTCTTTCTTCCTTTCTTTGGTGATGGTTGGATCTGAACTCAGAGCCTTGCACTTGCTGGGCAGGCGCTCCACCATGACCCCTGATGCCACCTGGGCCGCATAAGGATTATTTGGCCTGGGGACTTTGGCAGGAACCTCCCCAAGATGAAAGGCGAATTTCTTTCGTGCTTTTTTTTTTTTTTTTAACCTACTGTTAAACGAATGCCTGGAACAGCTTTTGGAGTTTCAGAGACGCTGTTCGTTCGGTGTGCAGCGGGATCCTCCCGAGTCCTGGGTGCACAGCCGGTTTCTAGAGAAGCCCAGAGCAAAGCTCGGTGGGTCTGGCAGCGCCAGCCGTGCCGCCACGTGACCGGCCAGAGCCAGCGGTGTCCAGACCCGGCCTGAGCGAGCGGCGAGGCTGCGGGGAGCTTTCCTCCTGAGAACCCGCTTCCGCTTGGTGGAAGGCTGAATGTCCGGGCGCGGAGCCGGCGCCCATCCTGAGCCACCACCTTCCCAGGGACAGGCGATGGGTGCAGGGGTCGCGGGGACACACAGATGTGTCCACAGCTGAGCCTGCGCAGCGCAGACACCCTGAGGAGAGTTCAGGACCCACCTGGAGAGGGGCCTGCACGGCGGGCACCCACGGAAGGCCAGCGGCCGCACTGCAGCTACAACAAACACCCAGTGTGGAGAGAGCAAGGTCACGAGTGACATGATTCCAAAAGAAATGTACTTTTTTTTTTTTTTTTGTCGGTCGTGGGGCTTGAACTCTGGGCCTGGGCGCTGTCCCTCAGCTCTTCAGCTCAAGGCTAGCGCTCTACCACTTGAGCCACAGCGCCACTTCTGGTTTTCTGGTGGTTTGTTGGAGGTAAGAGTCTTATGGACTTTCCTGCCCAGGCTGGCTTTGAACTGCAATCCTCAGATCTCAGCCTCCTGAGTAGCTAGGATGACAGGCGTGAGCCACCAGCGCCCAGTATGTATTTCTATACTTACAATATTGTTTGCTTACAGGTTAGCATTGCACTTCAGTATTGTTTTTGTCAGTACTGGGATTTGAACTCAGGGCCTGGAGCTTGCTAGATAGCTGCTCTGCCTCTTGAGCCAGCCCACTACCCTGCAGTCTTCAGGCAACAAAGTGTGGTGTGTGTACCTCTGAATTTGAGGAGCAATCCATGAACATGGTCCCTGGGGGGGCCCGGTCTCGCTGGCAGGATGGATGCTGCATCGAAGGTGGTGGGAATTTCCTCAAAGGCCCAGCGAGTGGAAGGCTGCGCTGGAAGCCCACGCTCCCCCAGCTCCAGCCCTTCCTTCATCCTCCTCCTGGGCTTGTGGAAGTTGCTCAGGGCTAGCTGCAGCACTAACCTCCTTCAGCAGAGGGCGCCAGAGGCGCCGTGTTCCCTGGGTCTGGCGCACGGTCAGCTTACCCGCACTGCTCCCCGACTCCCTTAGGCAGCTTTGCCCAAGGCACCCAAGCTGCATTCCAGACAGCCACTCTCCAGAAAGTTCCACTGGCAGAGAATCTTGAGCTTTGCCAAAGCAATATCCTTTCCAGTGAGGCCCTGGTCCTGGTTCTGGATTTTCTCCTTCCTTAGAGCTCAGTCTCGTGTCCCATAGCTGCCACCTTGGTTCTGAAGAACTCCTTCCTCCTCCGGCTGCGGCGCCAGCTCCGGGTCACGGCTCCCACCTCACATCCTGTCCATTCGCTGGGTGCTGCTACCTTTGTGATTGGCCCCTGGCTAACACCAAGACAGAGACTGCCACCAACATTGCCGCTTGTTACGGAACAGGAGCGTCCAGGGCGGGCAGAGGGCATGGGTGGGAGCGGGGAGGGGCACCCAGGGAGCAGGACAGGCCCTCGGAGGCGTCCTCAGCTCCTGGGCTGGGGAAGGGCTTGGCTATGGCCCCGCTGGGTGGAGGCGGGGGGGCTGCTGGGGGGCTCCCCCGCTGTTCCCCCTGTGCCTGGCACTGTTGGCAGCAGACATCCTGCCCTGTCCCGGTGCTGTACGCACATCCACGCATCCAGTAACTTGTTTTCTAGGTTCACAAGTCTCTGGATAAAGAATGGGGGCATATCAGAGCATCACCAAAGGCTCGTGCCTGGCTTCCGAGCTACTCAAGAGGTGGAAACAGGAAGAGTGTGAGTTGTAGGCCAGCCCAGGCAAAACACACGACCCTATCTCAAAAATAACCTGAGCAGGCCGGGCGCTGGTGGCTCACATCTGTCATCCTAGCTACTCAGGAGGCTGAGATCTGAGGATCACAGTTCAAAGTCAGCCTGGGCAGGAAAGTGGGAGACTCTTATCTCCAATAAACCACCAGAAACCCAGAAGTGTCACTGTGGCTCAAGTGGTAGAGCGCTCGCCTTGAGCTGAAGAACTGAGGGACAGCGCCCAGACCCAGAGTTCAAGCCCCACAACTGACAAAAAAAAATCCTGAGCAAAAAGGGCCAGAGACATGGTTCAAATGGTGGAGCTCCTGCCCAGGAAACCTGGTGTCCTAATTCAAACCCCAGTATTCCTCCACAGTAGGGACTGGGGATGTAGTGTACTGATAAGAGTGCTTGCCTGTGTGTGAGAGGCCCCAAGTGTTGTCCCCGCACACTGGGTGGGGAGGGGAGAAGCTGCTGCCCCCCCCCCCAGGCCAGGCCACCGCATCAAGTAGCCACAGGATGGTCTGCTGCAGCCGAGTTACGCAGGATGAGCCGGGGGGACGTGGGTGGGAGGATGTGGGTTTTATGGGAGGAATGCAAGGAGCTGTGGTCCGGGGGTGGACTGCGGTAACTCGTCAGTCAGTGCGCCCCCGCCCCCCCTGCCCAGAGCACCTCGAACCTCGACTGGGCCACGTGTCCGACTTCGCGGGGCTCAAGCTCAAGGGACCTGGCAGGAGCGGGAAGAGCGGTGGACCTGGACTTGAGAACTTCCCGCGTGGCCTGTGCTGGCCAACTCGTCCTCCCTCCCCCTCCCCCCCCAGACCCCCTCAAACCCTGGTGCAGGGCGGACACCAGCCCTGGGGGCAGCTGGCGAGGGGGGGGAGAGGGGTGGGGCGTCCAGCCCCTGGGCCCCCCCTAAGCCATCTCCACCCGCACAGCGCCGGTCTCTAAGGAAGGGCTGGCGGACGGCACCCCTGTGTCCTGACTCTGGATGACTCCTCGTCCTGAGGAGAGCCTGGTGTCCGCACATGCGGGACGGGGAGCGGAGGACCACCACGGGAAGGCTCAGGCCCGAGCCTCCCGGAAGGAGGCAGGAGGACCGGGTCCTGCCCTGAACACCCAGCAGCCGGGATCCTCGCAGCTCCGCTCCGAGCCCCATCCAGAACTGGACTCCCCGGCAAGGGCAGGGGTCCAGCGGAGCAGGGCCTTGCCCAGGCCAGCGCCTCGTCCCCCTTCCTCATCTCTGCAGTCATCGCCCCCCACCGACGTCCCCCCGCCCCCCGTGAACTGTTGGAGGACAGCAGCCCTGCCTCTGCCCCAGCATGGCTGCCGCCGGCCCTAGAGCCGTCAGCTCCCGACTCTGCCAGGCCCACGCCTGCATGTGTCCCCCGAGAAGCTCCTGACCTCCGCCATGACCCCCGCCGCAAGGGTGCTTCCCCGTGACCCCTGAGCAGGGGTCTCCTGTGACCCCAGCTCCCCATGCCCACCCTGGGGGCTGCGCACTGGAAACCCTGCCCCTTCCCCCCCCCCCCCCCCAGGGCCTTCGGGTTCCCCGCGCCCTTCCCATGCGCTCCCGGCGCTCATGAGACCGCACCCTGCGAAGCCAGCGCACTCAGCTCCGCCGTCCTCCGGGTGATCACTGGCAGGCACCGTAATCTACCCCGGTGCCCAGGTCCCATCTCCTCTGTATCCCCAGCCTCTAACCGCACCCACTTTCATGGCCTCTGGTAAGTGTTCAGTTGTAAAATGCAAATGCATTCGTCCCTGTGAGGACACGGCTACCGGCTCAGCCACAGTCCCCTCCGCATCTGACCCGCATCTGGCCCGTCTGCACCTCAGCCCTTCGCCCGGCCCCCTCCGACAGGCCTCCCTCCCCTCCCCACCCTCCTGCATCCTCCACCCCTTCTTTCCTAGTTCCTGCAGGTCTGCTCTGGCCAGGCGGCAGCCCCTCAAGTCATGGGATCCAGCCAATTCCCCAGAGCCACAGCAGAGCTGCCGGCGTGATCGCCGCTCGGCTCTCCACGTGCTCTTGGGGGGAAGTATCTCATGTGGGGTGGGGGCACTGTCCCACATTCTCCAGGCCTCGAGACCTCCAGCACCCCCAGCCGCCATCAGCCCTGGCATGGAACTCTCCAGAAAGGGCCTCCCTCCTCCCCTCTCCAGCTTCCTGGGTCCCGATGGACAGCTGCCTTTTGGAGCCTTCCCTGGGCTCTGTGGAACGGCTGTCACACTCTCCCCAGGATCTTTGCTCTGTCCCCTAATCCTGGGCCAGAACTCGCGTGCAGAGGTCTCCCCTGCCCCCTCCCCCCACCACACTGGGAGCTCCCGTTCACTGCGGCCGTTTTCACGGTCAGTTCTACGACTGTGAGTCCACGCCGGGCCCAAGCACGGAGTTAGAACGGTGGAGTCCACTCCCCACCCCTGCAGCCCTCATCGGAGCGTCCCAACGGCACCCACCATGCTGGCCCCAGCTCGCAGGGAAGTGGCCGGCATTCTCCTGACTGGAGTGCAGGGGGCGCCAGAGAGCTGACTGAAAGACGGCGATTTGCCCAGACCCCAGACTGGGAAAGCCCCCAAAGACATGCCTCATCCCACCACAGGCTTGCAGCTCCCAAAACTGACCACTCAAAGCCACTCTTAAAGTCACGTTTATACCAAAGCGTACGACGCTGAGCATAGTACACATGTACAAAAGCAGTACTATAAAAATAATACTAACATCAAACGAGCTAACTCCTACAAACACCTTTGTGCACCCACAGTGTTCTAAAACAGTACCTGGGAAGGGGGGATAGATGCAGAGAGCCGGCTCTCACCCACCGCTGGGCACTGGAGAGGCCATGGAGACCGGGTCAGGCCCGGCCCGTGGGGTGGTAGAGGCCTACCAGGAGACTGGACTTTGCTGGAGTGGAAGGAATGGGGGGGGGGGGGGGGACGAGCAGAACGGCTGCCCCACGGTGTTCTCGTGCCAATTCTAGACAGCGTGACTGTTGGTGACACAGAAGATGGGAACGGAGGTCGCTTACAGCTGACCTTAAAGCGGAGACGGGTGAAGGTTCTCGACGGGGGCCTTTGGTTTTGGAGCGGGAGGCAGCGCGTGGGAGAGGACTGATGCCACGCCGCGCCGCAGGCCCTGCGGGTGGGAGGCCCGGAAGCGCCTCCCCAAATCCTGCCTCCTCCCACAATTGATTTTCTGTGGTCAGAATCCAGACCGAGCACGTGGAGACGTGCTACAGCAGCAGCAGGGAAGGAACCCAGAGCTCGCCCCGCCCAGCCCGTCCTCAGTCACGCAGGCGCCTAGCGGCCTGCGCCAAGCTGCGGTAGACGCTCAGCCTCCTGTGTCCACTCTCCAGAGTCCTCGAAGAGTGCAGAGAGTCTAGGCCGGAGCCTAGACAGACAGATGGCCCTGTCAGGACCACAGCACAATCCAGAAGTGGGCTCTGACGCTGACTCTGCTCCCGCTCACCACAGGATCCCAGTGAAGAGTCCACCGTTTCCACTCCCTTCCGGTTCAGTCTTCAGGTCTAGACTTGCTGCCCAGTTCGTGGTGGCTGGGAGGGAGGAGGCTCGGCCCCCAGCCCCGGAGAGCTGGAGGGGCTGCTCGCATGGTTAGGACACAGACTGGAGAAGCCGGGCTCTCCTTGCCCGGCTCCCTTCTTTTTGGGCACACACCATTAGCCACCATCTGCAGCTTCCCTCAGCGGACTGGAGTCTGTCCACTTCCAGCTGCCGGGGTTCTAGTCCAGTGCCTAGCTGGCAGAAGGAGCGGGCAGAGCGGAGGAGCCGGTGGGACAGTGCCCGATGCTCGCTGTCCCTCACAAGCAGGTCAGACCGCAGCAAATGCTAACCAACATTTATAAGTGAAAACAGGGACCTGGAGGGCTCCTGCACCCCTGTGCTGATGTCTAGAATGTTCCGGATGCTCCTGACGTCGCTGCTGGACAGGTTCCCCTTGATGGCCAGGATGGCGCTCAGGTGGTCTTTGCTGGCAAGCAGAGTGCTCTGTCAGCCAAGTGTCAGCCACGCCCCTCTCTCACAGCATCCCCAGCTCTCCAGGCTCCAGACCCACCACAGGACCCCTGCCCGAGGGGCCCCTCTTCCACTGCACTGCGCCCAGCATTCTGTTCTTCCAGAACCTTCCTCCTCATGCCCTCAAGGTGATCAGCTACTTCCTACCCTTTAGGTCTTGCCTCTCCCCAAAGGCTTTTCCAGCTTTCAAGTCAAAAACTCCACCAGCTATTCAAGATCTGGGTTAAACTCTCCAACTTGAAACTGTCTTTATTCCTTCTCCTCGCCTCTGGTCCTCAACAGACTATAGGCTATGCCGGGGAAGACTGAGGCCTGGTCTTGTATTTCACTGTACCCAAGGGCTTAGAACAGAGTCAGGGATCTAGGATAGATACTAGTTGTTGATGGGATGAACAGGTAGGTAGGTAGGTAGTAGAGGGATGAACAGGTAGGTAGGTGGGTAGATGTATGGAAAAGTAGACCAGTGGACAAATGGATAGATAGAAGCATGGATACGATGGATGGATGGATGGATGGATGGATGGATGGATGGATGGATGATTGATGAATAGGATAAGTGGGTATGGGGACAGATTGACAGATGGAGGATGGATGGATGATGGTGGATGGCTGGATAGATTTTGGATGATGGTGGATGGCTGGATAGATGATGGATGCATAGATGGATGGATGATGGATGAATAGGATAAATGGGTATGTGAATAGATGGATAGATGGAGGATGGATGGATGATGGCTAGACAGATGATGGGTGGTGATGAGTGGATAGATAGGTGGAGGATGGGTGGAGGATGGGTAAATGGATGATGGGTGGATAGTTGGATGGATGATGGATGGATGATGGGTGGATGAGGGGTGGATGGATGGATGGCTGGATGGATGGATAGGCGGATGGATGGATGATGGGTGAATGATGGGTAGATGGATGATGGTGGATAGGTGGATGGATGGATGGATGATGGGTGGATGGATGGATGGGTGGATGGATGATGGATGGTGGGTGGGTAGTTGAGTAGACAGTGTGGGTGCCTGTGTGGGTGAATGAATGAATGAATGGACAGGCATGGATGAGGTCCACCCCAGTTGCTGTCCGTTCATACTTCTCCTCCTACCTCAGAGGACCTGGCTCATCAGAGCCTCCACAGAAGGCCCAGGGCCCAGGACACAGGTCCAGTCTCAAAAAACCCATAAGCTGAAAGGTAGGCACGGCCTCTGTAGTCTCTGTGCAAGCACTCTGATCTGCGCACAGCACACTGAGCTCTCCTCAGCTGCATCCCCCGGGACGCATCCTTTCAGGCTTCCGCTGTAGAGTGGATGAACAGTGCCACCCTTGCAGAGCTGTACTGGGGGCCAGGGGCATGGATTCCTGGCTAAGATCTTGGCACAGTGCCTGGCACGTGGTCGGCACCCAGCACGCGTCAGCCGCCCTAGGAGGTACTGGCAGCTGAGCCAGTCGGGCCTTGAGGGGCTGATGTCAGCTCCGGCGGGGCTGGGAAGGACCGCGCCAAGTCCTCCTCACCTGAAGTCAGGGTAGCAGGTGGCGTAGGTGGCCACCTCGATCTTGATGGCGCTGGGGTCCTGCAGTCGGATGATCTCAGCGAGAGAGGGGAGGGCGGGGTGTAGCCAGGTTGCGGGGGACCCCTGTAGGCATGGGGCTGGTTGAGAAGGGCTGCCTCTGCTCCCAGGGAAGCTGGGGGGGGGGTGGAGCGGGGGCTCAGGGAGGTCTGGAGGGGCCGGGGGCTTGGCGAGCAGCAGCAGCAAACCATCCCAAGGGCCCCCGGGAGCTGGGTGGGCTCACATTGTGCGTGCAGAAATGCTGGATGGCGTTGGCGTTGGCCAGGATGTGCCTGGCCAGCTGCTGCTGCTGCTCTGCGGTCTTGAGGACCAGGCGCCGCTTGCTGAGGCGGATGATGTATTCCTTCACCAGGTTTAAGTGCACGGCCTCCATGAGCTCCTGGGTGGGGAGCAGGGGTGGGGTGAGCCGGCCGCTCTCGATGCCCCGTGCCCGGGAGTCCGGAGTCACCTCGGCAGTGGCAGCTAGGTGCAGAGACAGGAACGGGCGGGGCGGCCCTGTGCCAGCACAAGTATCTGAGCCGCTGCCACCCACAGGCCCACCCTCCAATCCTCTCACCTCCCGGAAACAGGCGTGCAGTTCCAAGAACTCGGGCAGCCTCTGAGACACCAGGGCCAGGATCTCATCCAGGGTCTCTGCAGCTGCCGCCCAGCGGGTCTGCGTGAACCTCTTAAAGAGCGGCTGAGGCAGGACGGGCGGGTCAGGAAGGCGCAGACGCCTCACGTGCGCCTCACACACACACATGTGCCTGGCGGGCTTAGGACTCCCCCAGAAACCGGATGGAGCCCAAGTCCCAGCTCACAGACAGGAAGTGGAAGCAGGGTCTGTGCACTCTTCTCCAAGGTCACGGAGCCGTGGGGCCTGGCGGCGTGGCAGCCCCTCTGCAGGCCTCGGGCCTTTCCCACCGCCTCCCCCTTAAACAAATAAATTCCTACATAAACAAGGCCTTGCGCCTGGCTGGGCATGGAGCCCGGAGAATGTCACCCGTGGTCACTGCTTGGGCCTTTAATATCCCCGGCTGGCCCTGGCCTCCTGTCTCGGACACTGGCAGGAAACCCTGCCTCTGCCTTTCTGTGGACCCCGGGCCTCCTCTCTGCAGAGTTCTTGGCTCCCAGGACACACAGCCAGCAGCCAAAGGCCCTGAGCACCAAGGGCAGTGGTTGGGGACGGGGCACTGAGACCTCTCCAGGTCAAGCGAGCCACAAGAGTGGGTGGAGGGTGCGGTAAAGAGCCCTCCGGAGACCACTGCCCACGCGCCCCGGCTCACCCACGCTGCCCACGCGCCCCAGCACCACCGCGCCTGACCACCAGTGCCTCCCACAGGGCCAGGCAGCTCTGGCCACCTAGGGGCATGGCTCCTGGGCCTCCCCTGCCTGGGCCTCCCTCTTGTGCCAAGCTGAGGGTGAGAGGCTCTGCTACCTTCAGGTCCGTGAACAGGCTCTGGAGCAGGGTGTGGAAGCCACGAGCCTTGAGCTCAGTTAGGGGGGTCAGCAGGTGGCCTAGGAGATTCTGTGGTATCTGCTGGTTCTGCTCCATGGATTCCATGGATGTCCTGTGCAGTGGGGACAGGAAGGTCAGAGCAGCCTGCCCGGCCTCTGACCTCGGTCAGCGAGCCGGTGTAACCTTCCTGCCTGCAAGGATCCCCCATTCCCTGTGGGATCAAGGCCAGTGCTCCAGCACCCGCCCTACACAAGCACATGCCCGCAGCAGCGCCCACGGCCGGCGCTCCACCCCTAGGTGGCCTTGTACATCCCCTCACCGTGAGTAGCCCGCAGATGGCTGGCCACGCGGGCTCCTCCAGCGGTACAAATCACTCTGGGGCAGATCCTGCTCACTTTAATTTCGTGTCTTTGCGAAAGCCTCCCTTCCTCCCCTCCCTCCCCGTCTCTCCCCCAGGCAAGCCCCCCCAGCCCCTCACCGGAAAGACAGGCAGTTGTTGATGTTGGCCATGACATTGGCCCTGTAGTGTCTCAGCTGTCTGCCTCTCTCCAGAAACTCATCAAAGGCGCACTGGTAGCTGGCAAAACCAGAAGGGACACTTGAGGATGCGCGTGCGCAGGGCCTCTGGATGCTCCATCTGCTTGTCTCTCCGTGGCCCGGGGAAGGCCCCTAGAGACCGTGCCACTGGCCGCACACGCTAAGGCCTCTTAGGAAGGTGCTGTCCAACTCTGGGGTCCTCACTCCTCCTGCAAGGCCCCTCCCCTTCCCTGGTCCCCCCTGTCTCTTCAGGAAGTGCTGTAGGTGGCTTCAGAGCTGGGAACAATCAGTTAATGCCGGGTTGGAAAGGGAGGTGGCAGGGCTCCAGTCCCGGGGCACATCCTCTCTGAAGCAGACTGCTCCTCTGTGCAGAGCTTTGTGGATGGGGTGGGGTGGAGGCCGAGGCCTCGTGCTCACTCCCATAGTGGGAGGCTACCACACCCTGTGACAGGAGCAGCGGGGAGGGGCGGGGGACTGGTGGCTCTGAATGGCAGCGAAGGTCAGGGCTGATGTTACTGGAATCCCCACCCTGCCTAAGACTCAGGGAGGACCATGAGTACAGAGGTCCCGCAGGGCCCTCCTGAGCCTGTGCAGACGCCCCTTTCAGAGCCCCTCCTGTGCCCCAGGGACACGCGCACCTCCTCAGGAGCCCCCTGAGCCCCACGGACACGCGCACCTCCTCAGGAGCCCCCTGAGCCCCAGGGACACACGCACCTCCTCAGGAGCCCCCTGAGCCCCACGGACACGCGCACCTCCTCAGGAGCCCCCTGAGCCCCAGGGACACACGCACCTCCTCAGGAGCCCCCTGAGCCCCACGGACACGCGCACCTCCTCAGGAGCCCCCTGAGCCCCAGGGACACACGCACCTCCTCAGGAGCCCCCTGAGCCCCAGGGACACACGCACCTCCTCAGGAGCCCCCTGAGCCCCAGGGACACACGCACCTCCTCAGGAGCCCAAGCAGCTCCACCAGCAGCATGTGGGATACCTGCGTGGCCAGGGCGGGGGTGATGGACCCGGCCTTGGTCTGACCTTGGGAGATGATCTGTGGGGGGAGAGGGGGAGTCAAGCAGGCGCCGGCCTGGGCTTTGGCCTGGCAAGGAGGGAGCGCTCCCCAGGGCATGAGTGGACACGGACACATCCCGGGGTGTGAGTGGACACAGGCTCCACCTGGGCATGCACAGCCATCCCTGCTTACCCTGCGCCTGAGAGGGCAGTTCACAGTACCTGAATGATATCTATGGCCAGCTCGCTGTGGCAGTGGCCGTCCAGCCTCTGGGGGGCCACATCTTGGGCCCAGCGCTGGGACTCCAGGTTCAAGGCTCGGGTCATCAGCTCTCTCATGTTGGCCTGGAGGGGAAGGGCAGTCATCATGCCACAGGCCTGCCGCCCTGCTCACCTGGAAGTACCTGGCGTGCTCCCTGCTGGGGCCCCGCCCTCCCCAGCCCTGCCCCCAGCGCGGGACTCACCACCTCATTGGACAGGAACGTGTTCTCCAGCAGTCTGATCTGCTGGGTGCTTAGGAGGCCCCCCAGACCCACGCCTTGCAGCTCCCCCGCCAGCTTGGGGCTGTTGAGGATTTCACTGTGGGAAAGAAGCGGGGGGGGGGTGAGGGGGGAGCTGACAGGGGGGCTGTGTGTCTCAGCAGGAGACGCAGACCCTCACACTCTTAGCCTCTCCCCTCCCCGCTCCCATGTCCAAGGATGGGCCCTCAGCTACCGGGCGGATTTAAGGCCCAAAACCATGCCTGCTCTGAAAGACCCCCAAATCCATCCATCTAGAGGCTGCCCTGGCCTGTGTCCTACCAGCCCTTCCCCCCCCCCCCCGGCCCTTTGCGGGACCCCTCCCCTGGCCTCCCTGCTGCCAGCCTCCACCAACTGTACCCCATCACCCACAGTCTCCTTTCCAGACTGATCCCACAAAGACTGCTCACAAGGACAAAGCCCAACTCCTGACCCCCGAGCCCATCCCACTGCTCCCCAGAGCGGACACTGAGGGGGAGACCCCAGGAAGGACTGCCGTGGAGTGGCTGGCCCTCTGGAGCACTGTTGTACTTCCACCGGGTGCCGGGCCTCCCAGGAGACCTGCCCAGTCCTGGCATCCTAAAGGTTCTTTGTCTGCCTGGAGGTTTCAGAACGGCCTCTCCGTACCCCTCACCCAGGCTCTGTGAAGTGGCCCCTCTACTGCCCACACTTTGGGCCACATGGACCCCAATAATGTCTCCTTACACCCGATGCCCTGGCTGGCTTAGTGTCCCTCTTGGCTCTGTCACTGGGGCTGGGCCCAGCCCACACATGGCAGGACCAGGCTGGCCCCAGCATTTCCGGGTGAGTCAGAAGCCGGCAGGAACTGGACAAGGATCTAGATAAAGATCTAGCAGCTCCAGGCCCTGTGCCTGTTTCCCTTGGCCCCGCTGGCCCCTCACCTACCCCTACCCCGCAGCACTCTTTCCCTGGCTCTTCTACCAGAACCTGGCCCTCCCCACCAGCAGAGCCCATGGCCACCAGAAGGTCCCGAAGACCCGCAGACACTGCCCCTGTCACTTCCGCCTTCCTTCCTTCCTTCCACTTGAGACTTAGGTCAGGGTGGGGAGATAGCAGGGGCTGAGCACCTGCATGGCCTGGACAGTTCCACCTGCAACTCAAGCCCCTTCCCCCAAGCTTGAGTGAATGGAATTGGAGCCAATCAGAGGATGGGGTTAAAGTGCTGGGTACCAGCTGCCTCTCCTGCCACAGAGGCTCTCAGCGGAGGAGCTCCTGCTCTTGGCACGCAGGCCCTACATGGCGCTCACCACAGGTGACCCTGCACAGCAGGCCTGTCCCAAGAAGACGCTGACCCCTCTCAACCCCTGCTGACCCCACTCAACCCCGGCTGACTCCTGGTAACCCCTGCCTGTCCTGTTACTGGCGGATGCCCTGACAGCAGCCCCACGCGTGGCATCCCATGCCCCGAAGCTGCCCAGCGCGCCCTGCCTACCCATCCCCTGAGACCCCACATCCATTTAGCCGAGCGTCTGGCTCTGTCCTCCTGCCCAGACCTGGCTCCTTTGAGTCCAGTCCTAAGGCGCCCTCGGCCGTGCGCTCGATGCCCCCCCCCCCCGCCCCAGCACCCCGCCAGCGCCGCCCTCACTTGGGGTACAAGTTCTGCGCCCAGAGCAGCAGCAGGTAGGTGTCGCGCTCGCACAGCTCGAACTGCGCCAGGGCGCCCGCGTGCGCCGCGAAGAGCTGGTGGTAGCTGCGGGCGTAGGTGGCCACCACGTCGAACTCGGCGGGGAAGAGCGGCTTGAGCCGCTCCACCACGGCGCCCAGGTCCTCCTTCATGGTGCGGCCCATGCGCAGGAAGGCGCTCTCGGCCTCCGAGCGGCCCGCGGCGCCCGCGGCGCCCGCGGCCGGCCGCGCCATGCGCTCGGCCGCCGCCTCGGCCACCGCGCCGCGCCACAGCTGCAGCCAGCGCCGCGGCCGCGCGGGCGCCAGCGCCGCCGCCCCGGGCCCCGCCGCCGCCGCGCGCCGGTCCTCGCGCTCCTGCTCCTGCAGCACCGCCAGCGCCTGGCGCAGCCGGCCCGGCGCCGCCTCCAGGGGCCGCCGCAGCACGCCCAGCACCTGCGGCCGCAGCAGCGCGTACAGCGCCTCCACCTTGCTCTGCCGCAGCACCAGCTCCGTCTCGCTCGCGCCCGCCGCCGCCGCCGCCTCCAGCTCCCGCTCCAGCGCCAGCAGCGGCCGCGCCGCCTCCAGCCGCCCGCTCTCCAGCGCCTCCTTCAGCTCCTCCACTGCGCCAGAGACCCGCGTCAGGAACCCGCGCCCCGGCCCCGCCGCGGGGCACGAGCACCGGCCCCTCGGCCCACACCGTCCTGCGCGAACGGCCGCTTTCCCTCCCCGCCCCGCCCGGGCACGGACGCGAGCTACCCCGACAGAACCGCGGCCCGGGCAGCCGCCCCCGGGGCCCCCACCCCGCGACCCGCCGGCCCCGCCCACCTGCGGACCCCGCCCCGAAGGCCCCGCCCTCCCACGGACCCCGCCCTGAAGGCTCCGCCCACCCGTGGACCCCCGAAGGCCCCGCCCACCCGTGGGCCCCGCCGGCCCCGCCCTCTCGCGGACCCCGCCCCGAAGGCCCCGCCCACCCGTGGGCCCCGCCGGCCCCGCCCTCCCGCGGACCCCGGCTACCTGTGGGCAGTGGGCCGTCCAGCTCTGGCTCCGGCTTGGGCTCGTTCTCCGGCTCTGCGGGGCTAGGCTGACTCTCCTCCCTCTTCTTCTTCTTCTTCCTCCCCTTGGTGAAGACGCTGAACATGTTGGCCAGTCCTTTTGACTTCTTCTTGGCAGCCCCTTCCGCCTCCCCGTCGGGGGCCGCCCCGGCCTCCGGGGCCGGGGTCAGATCTTCCGAGGACGCCTCTGACATGGAGGCCTCGGACTCCGACGAAGACTGCGGTTTGGCGCGGTCTCCAGGGGTGCCGAGAGTCTCTGGCACAAGGCCCTGGAAGAAGGTCATCATCTTCAGCATCACCCAGGCTCAGACCTGCAGGTTTGGGGTGTGGAATGAAGGAGATCTGCGCTAGTCACAGCGGTACAGACTCCCGGCCCCAGGGCATAGCTGGGTGGCAGCACTGAGCGCTTGATCTGATTTCACCGTACAACTAACTACCAGGGCCCCAGGCCATTTCTGTGGCCGGATGAGAACCCAGCACGCACCCCTTCCCTGGCCACAGACGCTGCACACGAACACCTCCTCTTCCCGCGTTCCATGGCCCCTCACAGAAGTTCACATGCAGCAGGGAAGAGGCTGGGAACCCCAAGCTTCCCTGCACAGGAGGGGCCTTCTCTGTTCTTCTCCCTCATCCCTCCAGGCTCTAGGGAAGAGGCAGAGTTCATGCTGCTGTCTCTTTGGATGGAGCAAGAACAGAGGCTCAGAAAGATAGAGCCCGGTCATGTGTCCACAGACCTCCAGCCAGCACCCACACCTCCTGCCCAGCTCAGCCCAGCCCGGCACAGAGCCTCCCTGCAGTTCTTACTTGGCTTTCAGATCATGAAAGTTGCCATGAACAGAAACACAGCTGCTCTTACTGGGGCTACAGAGAGAGCAGAGCCTGACCCCATGCTGGTCTCAGAGGTCAGGTTAGCAGAAAACATAGGGCTTCAAGTGCTGGGCCCTAAAACCAAACCCCAGTCTGCCAAAGAAGGCATGGATCCCCTCAGACAGTGAGGCAGACAGGGGGAGCCTCTCCGGGCTCCCCCTCAGAGAGCCTCTCACGGTGACAGAGGGCTCAGCAAGGCTGGGTGCTGCGTGTGGTCACCCAGCGGCAGTGTTGTGGAACCCAGGCTTCCCGCCTCCCACCCTACCCTGCCCTGCTCCCAAACCCGGTGACGTCATCTTCACAAGCGCTCCGGGTTTCTACACCCTTCCTGGGTGCCCATCCCATCTCTTCCCTCCCAAACGGAAAGGGTGTCATTTCACTTCAAATATCCCTGTGTTCCGCAGCTGGCTCTTGGAAGTCAGGAAATGCGGCTCCTATGTCTAGCTTTTCTTGTCACCCCATCCAGAGAGGCAGGGCCGAGGGAGGGGAGCACAGCCAAACCAGAGGTGCGGTAAGCTGGCATGAGCCGTCGCCACGGCCCTGCCTGACCTGCCGGTAACTGCCATAACCTGTAGCCATGGTGCCACCTGCCCGAACCTCTCTGGAGAATAAACACACAAGCGGAATCTCCTGCTTATCAAGATGACTTGCGGCCGCGAGGCAGGCAAGGGCTCGCTGGGAAGGAGGTCTACAGAACGCGGCTGCACAGGGCTGGGCTTAGGCCTTCTCCCCACAGCCCCTTTCGCTTCTGGCGGCGCAGCTGCCTGGGCCCAGCCTCTGAGCAGCGTGTCCCACACCCTGGGGTTTGGACAGGGGAAGCTAGGGTTCCTCCCCCAACAACCTCCAATTTCCAGCACCGAGCCCTGCACTCGCGGATCTCAGCTGCCTCCCAGCCTCATTCAGGCTGAGAATTCCACCCCCGGACCAGGAAGGCAGAGCCAAGGCCCACCAGGCCGGGCCTCCGAATTCCACCCTCCCGGCCCGTCCATCCTACCCCATCTGCGCGCCAAGCATCGATAGGAGCTGTCTGGCAGGGGAGCTGCCTGCTCCATCCCAGGTGCCCTGTCCCTCGGTCCTCCTCCTGGGCTGGGAGGGGTGGCCAGCGCCGCTGCCCGCGTCCCTCCCCAGCTCTCACGCGGCTTCGGGGTGCACACGTGCTGGGCCGGGCCAGCTCCGGGGGCCCCGGGCCTGTCCCGCTCTGCACCTCTCCCCTCATGCCAGCGTGAGGACTGGACTAGACTGCCCCCCTTCTTTCATGGGCCTCAGTTTCCTCTCTGTAAAATGTGGAGACCCCCATCTCTCAGGACTGCTCAGGACAGCGGCAAGGACGGCCCCCAGGCGGCCGGGGAAAGCCAGCCCCTTCCCGGCCGGGCCGCGGCCCGCCAGTGGCGCTGCTGGGGACACACGCGTGCTCCCGCGCACATCCGGGCCCCAGACGACGACCCCGGCCCGGTCCCGGTGACAGGGGTGGCACATCCGGGCCCCAGACGACGACCCCGGCCCGGTCCCGCCCCTCCCTTCCCCGGCTGGAGCCCGAGCCGCAGCCCCCCCCCCCTTCGCGCGCGGAGCCCCGGCATTGGCGGGGCCGCGGGGGCCAGGCCGCTCGGAGGGTCCCGTCCCGTCCCGTCGGTCCCTCCGTCCCGTCCCGTCGGTCCCTCCGTCCCGTCCCGTCGGTCCCTCCGTCGGCCGCCAGGCGCCCCAGGCCGCTCCGCGGGAAGCGGCCCGGACGCAGGCGGGCGCGCGGCGGCCCCAGGTCACTCACCGTGTCCGGTCGGACGCCGCTGCCCCGGCCCCGCTGGGCCCGGCCTGAAATAGCCGCAGGCCCCGCCCCCGCCCGCCCGCCCCGCCCGCCGCGGTCAGCGCGGAAAACCCGCGGGCGGAGCCCGGCGGCCCGGGCGGGCGCCGTCCCCCCGCCGGCCGGCCATTGTCCACACCGGCCCGACCGGCTGCCAAGGCCACGGCCGCGTCACAGCCGGGGCCGGGGAGCCGCCCGCCCCCGCCCTCGGGGACCCCCTGACCTCGGGGAGCCCTCTGACCTCGGAGAGATCCCCGCTTGGGGAGACCCCAGCTCTCGGGGAGCCGCCCGCCTCCACCCGGGGAGCCCGCCCGTCCCCGCCCTCGGGCACCCCCCGCCCTCGGGGACCCCCTGCCCTCAAGGAGCCCGTCCCCGCCCTCGGGCACCCCCTGCCCTCGGGGACCCCCTGCCCTCGGGGACCCCCGCCCTCGGGGACCCCCTGCCCTCAAGGAGCCCGTCCCCGCCCTCGGGGACCCCCGCCCTCGGGGACCCCCTGCCCTCGGGGACCCCCGCCCTCGGGGACCCCCTGCCCTCAAGGAGCCCGTCCCCGCCCTCGGGGACCCCCGCCCTCGCCGGCCCAGGGCCCGGGATGCTCCTGGGGCACAGCGGCGGCCGCACAGGCCCGTGGGGCGGGCGGGCTCCTGCAGGGCCCCTCGGGGCGAGGGGCGGTGGGGTGGCCGCACGCAGCCCGGGGACCCTCCCCCCTCTGCGCAGGGCCTGCGGGCTGGGCCTGGGGCGTCGACCCCCTCCCCTCTCCCACCTCTCCCCCGGCCCCTCCTCCCCCCTCCGTCCAGGCGGGGATGGGGTGCCGGCCCCTCCCCTACCAGCTGGGAACCCGCGGGGGAGGGGGGTCGGTCACCAGGAATTTCCGCCCCCCCAGCTCGGCTCCGCCCACGCTTTGTCCGCCCCCCAGCCTGGGCTCCGCAGGACGGGGCCGGGGCTTCCTCTTCCTCGGTCCGGGTCGTGTCTGCGAGGCCCCCTGCCCTGGGGCCCTGAAGACCCCCGCTTCCGGCTGCCCCTCCGGCCGCCCAAGCCCCCAGGTCAGGGACATGCCGAGCCCAGCCCTGGTCAGGGTGCGGGGAGCGGCCGGGTGGGGAGGGCAGGCCTGGCCGCAGCCTCCTCCGCTGGGGCTGAGGCCGATTGTGCAACCAGCCCGGCCTCCATTTCACACACACACACATAGACACACACAGACAGACAGATACACATACAGACACACACACACAGACACACACACACAGACACACAGAGACAGACACACACAGAGACACAGACACACATACAGATACACATACAGACACACAAACAGACACACAGAGACACATAGAGACAGACACACATACAGACACACACACAGAGACACACATACAGATACACATACAGACACACACAGAGACACACAGACATACAGATACACACATACACACAGAGATACACACAGAGAGACAGACACACACATACACACAAACACACACACCCCAGGGCCAAATTGGGAAATTCCTGAAGAGCTCTGCAGCTTGTGTGTGCGTGTGCTCACGTGTCTACATAAATGTGTGAGGTTCATGTTTGTGCACATGTGCAGGCAGACATGTATTTCTGCTCACGTGTGTGCACGTGGGCCCTTGAGACCCTACCTGTGTGCAGAACAGCATCATGAGGGGGCTGGGCAGGCGCCGGCCACAGCCCGTCCCGGGGACACGGGGTCAGAGCTGCTGCACTTCCCTTCTTTGAGAGCGGGCATCAGGGTCAAAGGTCCCTGTGAAATCTCCAGCCCCAGAGGAACCTGAAGATGGGAGATGGGGCGCTGTGGAGGCGAGGCGGCCATCAGTGCAGGCAGCAGGGCTGGAGCCATGGAACCCCTCAGCCATTCCTGGGAGGCCTCCCCTCCCTCTCCCCCTCCCCTGCCTTCTCCTTCCCCCACCCCGCAGAAGGCGAACATCTGGAGCCACTCACAGGAGCTGCTGCATCCCTCCCCCGGCTCCAGGGCCTGAGGGGGCAGCGGGCTGGACACAGCCCACCGGCCCAGCCCAGAAGTCCTGGAGGCCAGCAGCTGGCCACCAGCCACAGTCTACTTGCACGCAACCCAGGGCTTGGGAGAGGCCCAGGACACAAGGGCATGGGATGACTACCAAGTTAATGTTTGGGGCTTTTGTTTGTTTGAGACGGGGTATTGCTCTATAGTCTAGCCTGGCCTTAAACTTGAGATCCTCTTCCTTTCACTGCCCAAGTGCTGGAATTACAGGTGTGTACCACCTGTGTTTTAATTGTGGTAAAGACATATTTGACATGGAATTTCCCACTTGAAGTGCACTAGTCAGAAGCATTAAGTATATCTGAATTGTTCATCAGCACCCACCAACCATTACCACCAGCCACCCATGAAACTTTCTGCCCCTTGCAAAACTGAAACTCTATCCCATTATTCAGGAACACCCCATTCCTTTCCCCCCAGTTCCTGGCCACCCCCAGTCAGCTGTGGGCAGAGTGATACGGTGACTGGCTTACTTTAGTGCAGTCTCTTCAAGGTTTAGCCATCTTGTAGCATGGGTCTGAGATTCCTGCTTAAGTCTGAGTTATATTCTCCTGTATGCACAGACAAGTTGTTTATTTATTTCTTCTTCTGTGGGCTCTGGTATTGCTTCCTGCTTTGGGCTGTTGTGAATAGCAATAGTACAGACAGCTACAGTGGTTAACTGTACCTCAGGAGTCCAAGATCAGGAGGACTGTGGCTCAAGGCCAGCCCACACAGAAAAGTGTGTAAGACCCCTTCCAACTTGTCATTACAACTAGACAGGAGACTGGGACCTAGAGAACTGAGGTTCTAGGGCAGGCTAGCATGAAAGTTCAAACTTCATCTCAGTGGAAGAAGCTGGGTATGGTGGAGCACGTCTGTCACCCAGCTACGGCAAAACACACCACACACACACACAACCTGGAAAATAGGAGGGCTGGGTCTGGGTGTAGAACCCAGACAAAAGCAAGACCCCACCTCAAAGTAACCAGGAGGGGAAAAGGATGAGGTGTGACTTGATGGTACACCTGTCACCTGCCCAGCAGGTAAAGGCCCCAAGTTCAAACTCCAGTACCACTAAAACAAGCACAGGGATTCTGGGAGTGCAGCGTGCAGCTATCTGCTCATGTCTTTGCTTCCCCTGGCTTTTTGGGGGGGAGGGAAGGGGGCAGTCCTGGGGCTTGAACTCAGAGCCTGGACACTGTCCCTGAGCCTCTTTGTGCTGAAGGCTAGCACTCTACCACTTGAGCCACAGCATCACTTCCAGCCTTTTCTGAGTAGTTTATTGTGGATAAGCCTTGCCTGGGCTGGCTTTGAACGGTGATGCTCAGATCTCAGCCTCCTGAGTAGCTAGGATTACAGGCGTGAGCCACCAGCACCGGGCTTTTCCCTGACTTTTGTTGGCCTCCACAAGGGCCAGGCTTTGCTAGGCCAGCAGGAAGTGATTTTCTCACACACCAGATGAAGTGGGTACTGTTTTGTCACCACCTTTTCCCAGAAGAGGAAACTGAGGCCCAGATAGGTCCAGGCATGTCCTAGTCAGAAGTGGACCTGCACTGTGCCATATTGTGTCTCTTCCACTGTTGCTCATGCTTGAGATGCAGCTTGATGTATTCAAGTCAGACACAAGGACACTGGAGTGCGCAGAGAGAACCGGGAGGCGCCCTCCACTCATTTTCTACCATTGAAAAAAAAGTCCCAGTCTTTTCCAGTTCCCCGCCCTTCCCTGTGGGGCGACGCAGAAGACAGCTGAGCCGGGCCGCTTCCTGCAGCAGCGCCCAGGGCAGGGGCAGCGCCCGGCTGTGGCAGCTGGATGGACAGTCCTGGAGGCAGGGTGAGTGGGTGGGCCTGGCCGCTGCAGATGTGCCAGAAGGCTGGGCTGCCAGTCTCTGTCCACTGGGGGTGCTGCCTGTGGGGGGACCCCTGGGAGGAGAAGGTGAGGGCTTGGGACTCCCCACGCCCCTCCTGTCACCAGACCCACTTCCCTCTGTGCGATGACTTGCACTTCTCACTGCCAGAGCCCCGCCTCTTCCTTTCCATTCCCAGGCCATTCCCCCCCCCCCCCCCCCCAGGGGACCCTTGCGGTCTCCTCTCCTGACTACTCCTGACTCCTGGGCTGAGTCATTGGGTACCCTATGGACAGGTATGGAAACTGAGGGTCTGAGACAGGAGGGGAGGGGAGGGATCAGCTCTGGGCTGTGCACAGCTGTGACAGGCTTTGACTGGAATCTGCTGACCTCCTGGGGTTATGGGATAATGACCAGGGCAGCTGGCCAGGTGCCGTGCTCAGGACACGGCCTTCTGCAAAGGTGGGACCGGAGTGTGTGAACCGGAGGAGACGCTGGGTGGGTGGACAGCACCCCTTCCCACGACGGACCCTGGCCATAGACCCAGACCCTTTCTCTGTGTGTTTGGCAGATGTGGAAGCTGAGGCCCGAGGCAGGCCCTCTGGGCCTCGCGGGGAGCCTCCCACGGCCCTTTATGAAGATGAGTATGTGAGGAGGCTGGGCTGTGGCTGGCCATGGTGAGCCTGATGCTCCCGAGGTGCAGCCCAGGAGGGCTTCCTGGAGGCAGCATCGGCTCAGGCCTCCCCGGGCACTTCCCTGAATGGCAGGACTTCCAGGAAGCAGCCAGAGAACTTGCCCAAGCAGAGTCCCTCCCAGGCTGCACCTCTGGGGGATTCCTCCTGGCGTGGGAGGAGGGAGGAGACCGCATGAAGACACGAGGGAGGGCCTTGGCTGTGGGGACAGCTGAACCCTGGCACTCCTGTCTGTGGCTGGCAGGGCTCCCGGGGCACTCCTGGGGCAGGGATGGCAGGGATGACACTGCCCAGAGCCCGGAGAGAGGTCTGCTGAGACGGCGGGAAAATAACCAGTGCATGCAGAAAGTGCTCCTGGGACCCACTGTCCTCCCGAAGCTCACTGAATTTTCTAGAATAATGCTCCCAATTTTACACACAAACGTGGCCCAGAGAGGTGGGGTGACTTGGCTAAGGTAACACAGGGCCGCCGTGGCAGCCAGGCTGCTCCAATCCCCAGCGCAAGACCAACAAGGGAGTGGGAGTCAGAGCCGCCCAAGGTCCCATGATTGGAGGTTTTTTTTTGTCGGTCGTGGGGCTCAGACTCTGGGCCTGGGCGCTGCCCCTCAGCTCTTCAGGTCAAGGCTAGCACTCTACCACTTGAGCCACAGCTCCACTTCTGGTTTCTTAACGGTTTATTAGAGATAAGAGCCTCACAGACTTTCCTGCCTGGGCTGGCTTTGAACCATGATCCTCAGATCTCAGCCTCCCGACTAGCTAGGATTCAGCCACCAGTGCCAGGCTCCATTTGAGTTTTTATTGGGATTAGGGAGAATTGTCCCATCCCCCAACCCAAACAACTCCAAACAAATCAGGTTCTCCAGTGACCGCCCCTATGTAAGCTTGCAGGCTGACAATCCTAGGAGAGCTGAAGCCAGCCCCGGGTGGGAAAGCTCATGAGACTCCCTCCCATTAACCACCAAAACGCTGGTAGTGGCGCTGTGGCTCAAGTGGCAGAGCGCTAGCCTTGAGCAAAAGCAGCTCAGGGACAGCGCCCAGGCCTTGAGTTCAAGCCCAGAAACAAAAAACGAAGACACAAAAAATAAACAACGACAACAAAAAAAACCCAAAATGAAAAGTCAAGGGGCGTCCTGGCAGGAGGCTTTGCAGTGTCGCGACCACATGCAGCAGGTCCCAGGAGAGCAGCGGATTGAGGGCTGGGCATCGTCCAACTTTTCATCCCATTCTGGAATTTCCAGCCAGCAGGGGACCCAGGAGGCAGGCAGAACCGCCCTCCCTTCTCCCCTGCCCCCCCCTTGGCACACTTCCCCCTCCAAGGGAGGGGCCCCCATCTGTGAGGCCTGGAGCTCCGCGGGGTCCGTGGTCAGCAGAACCCCGCCCAGCCCCGCACACATGGCTGGGGAAGGGCAGTGCACTGGGGACCCGTCCTGTCCTCCCCTAGGCAGTGGACGGCGGTGGACGGTGGGCCTGCAGGCCAGCCCTACTGTGTGCTGCACTTCCATGGGGCTGCTGTGTGCATGCGTGCCTGTGTGCGTGCGTGCATGTGTGTGTGTGTGTGCAAAGGAAGGAATCTTGAAGATGGGGGCTACCCTTGGGACCCCCCCGCCAGCCTCCTGCCACCATCTGTGCAGGTGTACCAGGAGCCACAGTCCAGCACTGAGGTGTCCCCCCGCACAGAGGCGTCCCCCATTCCTCCAGGCCTGCTGAGTGCTGGGGCCTGAAGGAAGGAGCTGGGGTCATCAGGCAAGGAAGGAAGCCCCGAGGCCGCCCTCCCTTGCGGAGGTGACAGGCGGCCACCGGCATGGCATGCAGGATCCGGGCCACCACACGGGGCAAGGACACTGGGGTGACCCAGGCTGCTGGCTGGGAGCAGCCTGGAGGAAGGGGGACACGCAGGAAGGGGGGGTCACGGAGGCTGCTGGCCCCACTGGCCACACAGAGTCCTGGGGTGGCGGCAGCCATCGCCCCCAGGCCCGGACACGTCTCAGGTGGGCAGAGGATGGGAACAGCAGGGCAGGGCCTCCCCACACCCCCGCTGGACAGGGACCAGGGTGCCCCCCCCTCCACACAGGGGCCAAGAGCAGGGGCGGTGCTACCCAGGGAAAGAGAGAGCCCGCAGGGGTGAGGGGCAGAGGGCGAGGCCCCCGGGGGTCCTGGAGTGTCCCAGTGAGCCTGGGGAGGGGGCGGGACCAGCGGCTCAGGCAAGGGTGGGGCCTGCTGACAACAGCTGGGAAAAGCTCACAAATGAGCGTATACACACACACCCACATACCTTACACACACACTCATACCTTACACACACACATACCTGCCCTACCCCCACATGCACACCACGTGTGCACACACATGTACACCTGCCCTACCCCCACATGCACACCACGTGTGCAACATGACATTCAGGCCTGCCCTACCCCCGCACGCGCGCATGCACACATACACACACACACACACACACGAGTCACACTAACTGCCCACACCTCCAGAAGCTGCTCTTTAAGCCCCTCGCACCCCCAGGTGTGACGTGGACAGTTCCTGGACATGCAGGGTGGGGGGGTGGGGGGGACGAGTCTCCAGCTCAGCGTGGTCCCGCCCCAGCCCTGCTGTGTCCTGGCCAGCCGAGCGCGCAGGGTGCTTCTGGCACTCTAGAGGTCCCGGGGCAGTGGGTACTCCCTGGAGACCCCCCTCAGGGACCTCCTATCCAGTGACCCCAGACCACTGTGTGCATTGCTGGACACTCACAGTGTCCCCACCCCTGCGGACCTTGTCAGACTGTGGCCTGGGCTCCTGGGAGGACACCATGGCCCAGGAAATACCCAAAGCTTCTGCAAGACCTCCTGGGACTTGTGAGGTGCGCAGTGGGGGAGGGAGAGGGGTCCCACCCCCTTAACCGCCCCCCCAAGCCTGGGAGATGCTAATCATGTGCCTCTCCCACTCACAGCTGGGAAGTGTGAGTCAAAACAAAGCCACAAAGCCAGAGCCCAGGACCGTACGCAGAGCCCAGGACCGTACGCCTGTCATCACTCAGGAGGCTGAGATCTGAGGATGAAGTTCAAAGTCAGCCCGGGCAGGAAAGTCTATGAGACTCTTATCTCCAGTGAACTACCCAAAAGCCAGAAGTAGAGTTGTGGCTCAAGTAGTAGAGAGCAAGCCTTGAGCAAAAAGAAAGGTCAGGTGCACACCCAGGTTCTGAGCTCAAGCTCTGGCCTGACATGAAAACAAAAACAAAATGCAAAAACAAAAAAAAGCTGTTTCTGCGCCCGCCCCCCCCCCCCCCAAGCCCAGCCCCAGAACCCAGCCAAGGGCTCCAGTGGGGCGGGATGCTCGGCCGGGGGGGGGGGGGGGGGGGAGGGGGGGGAAGGCAAGGAGATTGGTGAGGACCAGTGGTGGCGGCTGGGGCTCTGGGGGAAATCTGGGTGCAATCCGGCCCACGGTACTCCCTCCCCCCACCCCGAACCCAACCAGGAGGCTGTGTGGGGCACGCAGGAGAAGCTGCTTGTCCATCTGTGGACAGAGGTGTCCCTCTCACCCCCCAAGTCCACTTGCTGTCTGCCTCAGTTTCTCCACCACCAGCACAAGGGCTCCATGTCAGGATTAGCCCACATTCCCTGCCTCCACCCTGAGCCCTGGGAACCCCAACTTCCTGACTTCCTCATTCCTGTCCTGCCTGCCTCACCCCACCTCACCCCAGGGGGAGGTCTGGGTCTTCCCTGCACCTGCCCCTGGCCCCCAGCCTGGTGCACCCCTTCCTGCAGGGGTGCACTGCCAGCCCCCCCCCCCCCCACCGCTGGTCGCAGATCTGAATGCTGACAGCACGGCCTGGAGCACGCAGCCCGGCCCCCGTCCAGCCCCTCCTGCCCTGCCTGGCCCGGATGAACTGCCTGCTCCCAGCTCCAGCCGTCAGGGTCAGTTCCCGGCAGTGGAGAGCTGCCATCTAGCCAGCCTCCCTCAGTGGTTCCCTGAAAATCCCTTCCTCCTCTCAGCTCCTGTGAAGCCCCGGCTGCCAATGCAGCCCAGCCTCGGGCTGTAGCTAAGCAGCAGAGAAAAGTGGGGGGCGGGGCTGCAGGTGCACACAGGTGCCGGTGCTCCCAAAGTCACCGCATCCACAGAGCCAGTGGTGGGTGGTGCATCCCCCCCCGCCCCCCTGCAGTACCCGGACAACTTCCAGCCGGAAGCTCTGCGGCTGCACCGCCTCTGAGGGCCCTGCCTGCTGGCACGCAGCGCCATGCCCACTGCCACCCACCGCCCCAGGGCAGGGACCACTGGGCGCCAAGGCCCCGCACCTGTGCTCTCCAGCCTCGGCCAGGGCCTCGGGTCCCATGGTGGGTGGCCTTGGGCCATGCAGCCTCCCTTCCGGAACAGCCCGGTGTGGGCCCAGCGCACCCCCCCCCACCCCCCCACCTCTTCCTCAGGGAGGCACCGTCTCAATCCACCTTTATTTTTAGAGTAAATACCCTGTTCTTGGTTTTCCCACCTAGGGGGTGGTGCTGGGCAGTGCTGCCCCCCCAAACTACACCCCCACAAATGCCTCACATGCTTTCATCCCTGCCTCCTCCTGGCTGGGCAGCTGAGCATGACGCAGGGCGGGGCTCCATGCGTGCCGGCATCTCGGGGGCGGGGCCGGGGCTCAGTCCACTGCCCCCCACCAGTGAGGGGGCGCCAACGCGGGGCGGTCAGAGCAGCGCTAGATGCAGGTGACCAGCACATCCATGGAGGTGGACACCTCGATCTCCTCAAAGAGCACGTGACCCCGCGTGGACCCCGCGGTCCGCAGCAGGTTCTGCGCGTGCTGCAGGAGACTCTGGTTCCGACTGCGGCCCAGTCTGCGCAGGGCCAGGATGGCCAGGATGTGTTCGCGCCTGCGGGGTCACACACAGGGACATGCGGGGCCTGAGCACAGAGCAGAGCCCCAGCCCGCACGGCAGCCCACGCTCAAGGAAGTATGAGCCACCAACACTCTGGGAGTCCCGCAGAGGCTGGGCGAGCACTGGCTGAGGGGGGCCGCTCTGTGAGGAGGGGGAGTGACCTTGGGATGCCGGGTGTCTGCCCCTGACAGGGCAGCGAGCTGGGGAGATCACCCGAGAGGGGAGTTGCTGGACAGGTCAGGGTGGTGGGGAGGGAGGAAGGGTAAGGTTGTCTCAGGACTCAGAGCCACGGGGGTTAGAGGTGGAGTGGGATGGGGGATCCCCTAGCTGGAGGGGAGCCCCAGAAGAGCCTAAAGGCAGCCTCAGGATCAGAGCCTGGGAAACCTTTCCCGGGGAGGGCAGGGGAGCCGGGGCACTTGCACTGGGGCTTTCTGTGGCCTCACTTCCTGAAATCCTCAGGGCTGGGAGAGCGGATGGAATTTCCAGAAGGGGGGAGCATGCACTGGGAGCAGCCTCCTCCCTCCTGCCTCCTCCCTCCAACCTCTGTGGCTCCAAGATGGCCCCGCGCCTGCCAGCCCCCAGGTTAAGTGAAGACTGTGGAGGACGCTGGGAGAGCGGCCTGCACTCTGCCTGGGAGTGGAGGATGCTGGGAGCGCGGCCTGCACTCTGCCCGGGAGTGGAGGATGCTGGGAGAGCGGCCGGCACTCTGTCCGGGAGTGGGGGATGCTGGGAAAGCGGCCTGCACTCTGCCCGGGAGTGGAGGATGCTGGGAGCGTGGCCGGCACTCTGTCCAGGAGTGGAGGATGCTGGGAGCGTGGCCAGCACTCTGCCCGGGAGTGGGGGACGCTGGGAGCGCGGCCAGCACTCTGCCCGGGAGTGGGGGAGAGGGGGTGGCTGCTGTTTTCACACAGTGCACACAGGTCCGCACAGGGTTCAAACCCCATGGAGTCACAACCTAAGCTGGCTCCTCCTGCTGCTGCCCCCCCCCGCCCCCTTGCATCCCCCGAGGCTGCCAGGCTGCTGCCCTGATAGGGACTATGAACCTGATGTCAGGGTAGCCTCGGATGAGGGCTTCTAGGTGCCGGCAGATGTCGTCCTTGTAAGTCTCGCCCAGGATCTCAGCCACACAGGGGATGGCCTGGTCCAGCCAGGAAGCCTCGGAGCCCTGCGGAAATGAGGTTGTGCTTCTCCCCCATCCTATGCCAGCACCTCCATCTCTAGCGCACTTCTGGGCCTGCTGCAGCCACCCCAGCCCCGACGTGGCTGGCTTCCCCACAGGAGTGACTGCACAAACATCTACACAGGACACTCATCTCCCGCCCCTCCATCCAGGCGAGGCGTCATCTTGCGTGTGCAGACGAGGCCAGAGCCTCGAAGTGCTGCATGGAGACACTCCCCCCGCGGGGAACAGTGGGGTTCAAAGGGCTCCAGGCCTGCAGGGCTGAAGGCTTTGCCCATCGGGGGTGCAACCTCCACTCCTTCCTCATGACCCCCCAAATTATGTGTATAGGACATGACCCCCCATGGGCCAGCACGCACCGCACAGCACCCTCCTTCCTCGAGACCATGGCCGCCTCCGTTCCCCCGCCTCCCCCAACGGCATGGTGGCAGGCCTGTGGGCTGCAGGGAGGTCCCCGGTGCCTGGCGCTCTCCTACCAAGCCCTGGAAGGTGCTGCCAATGGCCTGCGCATCCAGGGTCATCTTCTGGGCGCCATTCACACGCTCGGCTCCCCGAAACCTCTCCCGGGGTCTCAGGGCCTGGACTAGGTATTCCCGGACCACAAACCGGTGCACTTCCTGGAGGGTCTCCTAAAGGGTGGGGCGGGGTGGGGTCAGAGCCAGGCCCCACCCTGGGCTGGGTACCCCCCCCACCTGGACCCCTGAGCTGGGCACTGCTGCCAACCCTCCCAGCCCAGGACCTGTGCCAGCGGAGGGGCCACGTGCTTGAGGTGGTGGGCGAAGGCCACCGCCTGGTCCATGAGCGGGCACAGAGCGTCGTGGGTCAGCCAGCTCTTGGTGCACAGGACCCTGAAGAGTGGCTGGGGACAGAGGGCCACAGGGTGACCTTGGGCTCCTGGGGCACAAGCCCCCGTTTTTTGACCCCTCGAATGTCTCCTCCAGGGAGCAGTCTGAGTGTGGCTGTCTGCCAGGCCCTGCTTTGGGGTGCCCTGGGGATAACCTAAGGGGCTGCCAGTTCCGTGCCCCGCAGGTGATGGGCGTTGGTTGCTAAGAGACAGAGACCTGGTGAGAAGGCAGGCAGCCCCCAGCCCTGGAAGGTGCTGCCAATGGCCAGGGACAGGGCACCAGGCTCCAGAAGAAGGTGGCACTTTCTGGGCAAAGAAAGTGGGGGGTGGAAGGCAGGTCCCAGTCACCTGCATCTTCCGCTGCACACTCCGGAGCAGGTGCTTCTGGAAGGTGCGGGTGGTGGCTTGCAGGGTGGGCTCCAGCTCCCCCAGGGCGCCCGGGAACCGGGCCAGGAGACTGGTCCTGGGAGGGGTGTGGACGGAGGAGGTGGGTGAGATCAGGGCTGGGCGCCGCACCCGCTCCATTCTTCGAGCCTTCGGTGTGAAAGGTAGCACGGAGCTCGGGGAAGGAAGCTGCTCCTGTTACCGCTGAGGAAACTGGACAAGACAGGACCGCAGGGGCAGCCACTGCTGCCCACGAACGGAGAACGCAGGGCTGCTCCACAGAGCTGACCCCCAGGCTCCAGAGCTGAGTCCCGCCTGGCCCAGTCAGGCAAGATGGCCCTGGGGAAGCAGGGCCTTGCCACGAGTGGGCTGCGAGTCTGGCAGGCCCGGCTCAAGTCTAGCTTCACGAGCCTCCACGAGCTACCCAAGCGCGCCAGCCGGCCTCAGGAGCAGCAGGTGCGGAGCCTTCCAGGCTTCTCCAAGAAGCCCTGGGCTGTGTGGGCGGGGCCTGGGTCTGTGCCCCCCAAGGCAGGGCGGTCCCCATGCTCCCCCACAGGCCTCCAACCCAGGGCGCGCTCCTGGCCTGCTCTGAGGATGCGGACCCCCTCTGCCACCTGCTGTCTGCGAACCTACGGTCCAGCGGTTCCCTCTGCCTTTCCCTTGTCTAATGAACCTGGGCGCTGGGCTCCGCGCTGGAAGGGCTGCTCAGAGAGCTTGGCCGGGAGGCAGGGGGGCCGGACCCAGGAACCAGGGCGGGGGATCTCCTGCGCCCCCACGCCGGGGCCCGCCCCCTCTCCCCTCCCTCCCCGCCCCCCACGCCGGGGCCCGCCCCCTCTCCCCTCCCTCCCCGCTCCCCACGCCGGGGGCCCGCCCCTCCCCGCCCCTCCCCTCCCCTCTCCCCTCCCTCCCCTCTCCCCGCCCCTCCCCTCTCCCCTCCCCGCCCATCTCCCGCCCCTCCCCTCTCCCCGCCCCCCACGCCGGGGCCCGCCCCCTCTCCCCCCTCTCCCCTCCCTCCCCGCCCCCTCCCCCACCCCCCGCCGTGGGCCCGTTTTCCGGAGCTCGCGCGCCCCCTGCCGGCCGCGCCCTACCTCAGCTCCTCGCAGGTGTTGATGTAGGCGCCCAGCTGCGGCTCGCTTACCGCCTCCGACTCCAGGAACGCCCTTTCCAACCTGGGCGGCAGCGGAGGCTGGGACCGGTCCCCGCGGCTCCGACGCCGAGACGCCGCCCTCCCCCCGCGGCCCGCGCGCTCCCCGACACCCCGGCCCGCGCGCTCCCCGCCGGCCCGGCCCGCGCCCTCCCCGACACCCCAGCCCGCGCCCTCCCCGACACCCCGGCCCGCGCCCTCCCCGCCGGCCCGGCCCGCGCCCTCCCCGACACCCCAGCCCGCGCGCTCCCCGACACCCCGGCCCGCGCGCTCCCCGCCGGCCCGGCCCGCGCGCTCCCCGCCGGCCCGGCCCGCGCGCTCCCCGACACCCCGGCCCGCGCCCTCCCCGACACCCCGGCCCGCGCGCTCCCCGACACCCCGGCCCGCGCGCTCCCCGCCAGCCCAGCCCGCGACCTCCCCGACACCCCGGCCCGCGCCCTCCCCGACACCCCGGCCCGGCCCGCGCCCTCCCCGACACCCCGGCCCGGCCCGCGCCCTCCCCGCCGGCCCGGCCCGCGCCCTCCCCGCCGGCCCGGCCCGCGCCCTCCCCGACACCCCAGCCCGCGCCCTCCCCGACACCCCGGCCCGGCCCGCGCCCTCCCCGACACCCCGGCCCGGCCCGCGCCCTCCCCGCCGGCCCGGCCCGCGCCCTCCCCGACACCCCGGCCCGCGCCCTCCCCGACACCCCGGCCCGCGCCCTCCCCGACACCCCGACCCGCGCCCTCCCCGACACCCCGGCCCGCGCGCTCCCCGACACCCCGGCCCGGCCCGCGCCCTCCCCGACACCCCGGCCCGGCCCGCGCCCTCCCCGACACCCCGGCCCGCGCCCCACCTAGGCACGAAGAGGCCGAGCGCCCGCGCGCAGATCCGCAGCGTGGTGGCCTCCAGCCCCGCGGAGATGGCGCCCGCCGCCTTCACGTGCTCCGCCACCAGCTGCAGCGAGACCCCGGTGAGCCCGAGACCCCGGTGAGCCCGCGCCCCGCGCCCCGCGCCCGGGCCGCGCCCCGCGCCCCGCGCACCATGTGCACGTCGGTGGACAGGGGCGAGCGGTAGCGGCCCTGCAGCACCTCGGGGGCCTCCGCGGCCGCCCAGCGGCTCCGCTCCAGCTGCAAGATGTGGTCGAAGCAGCTGGCGATCTTGGTCTGTGGGGTTCGGGGCCCCGTCACACGGAGGCCGGGCCTGGCCCGCACAGCCTCGGCCCGCCGGCCCCTGGCCCCGCCGGCCCCTGGCCCCGCACCCCGCCGGCCCCTGGCCCCGCCGGCCCCTGGCCCCGCACCCCGCCGGCCCCTCGCCCCGCCGGCCCCTGGCCCCGCACCCCGCCGGCCCCTCGCCCCTCTTCCCGCCGGTCCTTCATCCTGCCGGCCTCTCGCCCTGCCGGGCCGCACCTCCAGGAAGCTGGTGTAGTCGCTCTCCAGCCGCGCCCACACCTCCGGCGCTAGGAGCGGGGGCAGCGGCTCCGCGGGCAGCGCCAAGTCCGGGGTGCCCAGGAAGTCGGGGCTGCAAAGCAGGGGGTGGGGTGCTAAGGGCCGGCCCCCCACGGGGCTGGGGTCCCTCAATCCGGGTTTCCGTGGGCACACTGCACCTCCTGCCCTCCAGGAGGGGGGCACAGCCCCTCCAGCCCCAAGACTGGATTCTAAGGACTCCTCCTGTGCCGCGCAGGCCAGCGCCCAGACCTCACCCAGGGAGCCCCAGACCTCACCAGGGAGTCCTACACGGAGGCCAGCGCCCAGACTTCACCAGGGAGCCCAACACGGAGACCCCCCCAGACCTCACCAGGGAGCCCAACACGGAGACCCCCCCCAGACCTCACCAGGGAGCCCTACACGGAGACCCCCCCCAGACCTCACCAGGGAGCCCCAGATCTCACCAGGGAGTCCTACACGGAGGCCAGCCCCCCCCCAGACCTCACCAGGGAGCCCTACACGGAGGCCAGCCCCAGCATAAAGCACAGAGGCAGAGGTGGGGGGAGGGCAGGCGGGGCGCCAGGCGCAGACTCCCATCCAGAGAGGCGAGTGCCAGCCAGTGCCCCGCCGGCCCGGGCCAGGGGTCTACAGTGACACCCTGTGGACTTGAGTGGCCCTCTAATAGGCTCCTGACTCTGGGGGGAACCTCCCTGGGAAGAGCTGGAAACTGAGGTAGGGATCATGCATACACACCGCCCCCAGCACAGGAAACCCCGGGGTGTCGGCCCCTCAGCAGGCCTCCGGCAGGGAGAGGCCCCCGACAGGGTGTCCCGGGCTCCGGCCTCACCTGCCGTACACGTTGGCCGCCCAGTCCAGCAGCAGGTAGAGCTGCTCGCAGCCGCGTGCGCGGCGGGCCAGGCCCTGCAGGCGCTGCGCCACGGCGCCGTGGAAGGCACGCAGGTAGGCCTCCCACACGGGTAGGCCGGCCGGGTACGCGGGCTGCACCTCCCGCCGCACCTTTTGCAGGTCTCCGCGGACCGAGCTGCCCAGCTGGGCCAGGAGCTGGGCCAGGCCCTGCACGCCCTCGGGGCCCACGGCGTCCCCGGTGCCCTCCAGGCCGGCGCCCTGCACGCGCTCCTGTGCGCTCTGCCTCACCGCATCCTCCCAGAGCTGGCACCAGTGGCGGGGCGTGCGCAGGAAGTCGCCGTCGGCGGGGGGTGCCGGGTGGGCCTCGGCCTCAGCCTGCACCACCCTGGCCGCCTGGGCCAGAGCGTCTGCGTCCACCCCCTCGGGGCCCAGCGTCTCGCGCACGATGGCGCGGATCTCGGCTGCCAGCGCGTCGTAGTGCAGGCACACATCCATGGCGCGGCGCGCAAAGGCCGTGGGGTCCTGCTCATAGGTGTGCGAGTCCTTCTCGGCCACCAGCTGCGCCTCCAGCTGCTGCAGCTGTTCGAAGGCCGCCAGCAGCTGCCGCTCTGTGATGAGGTCAGCCACGGATTTGCCTTCTGCATGGACCAGGGAGGAGAGAGGCGGTGGGGAGGCCATACCAGGAAGGGACTCAGATGCCCTGAGCACAGATGGTGATGGCTGCCTCCTCCCTCACCGCCCCCCCCCCCAATCACACGTGAAGAGGCAGAGCTGGGGCCCCTGGCTGAAAGGCGCTGTCGGGGTCCACCTCTGCTGGCCCCACCAGCCACCTCTGCCCTCCACCTTGCTCCCACCCACCACCGGCTTGGCTGAGCTGGTCTCAGTGGACCTGCGAGCAGCCCTGATTGCAGGCCGAGCAGGGTCAGAGCTCAGGCTGGGCGTGGCCCCTGGTGCCCCAGCATCCAGAGGTAACTTTGGTGCTCGCCCGCACGTTCTGCCAGCCCCCAGCCCAGGGGAGCTCTCCCCATCCATGCCAGCCCCCCTTCAGGTACCACTTCAGTCTGTCCTGGGCGGCCTCGCCTCCCTCCAGACAGAGACGGCCCCACGCACCCTGCAGGCCGGCCCTGATCGTGGAGGACAGCACCTCAGCCCGGCCCTTCTTTGGCTAGAAGTCAGGTTGTGAAAGGCTCTGCAGAAGCCAGGGTTTTTCCAATCATAAAGATCTGTATTCAAGCCAGGTGCCAGTAGTTCACACTCAGGAGTCTGAGAGCTGAGGACTGCAGTTCAAAGCCAGCCTGGGAAGGTGGCTCAGTGGTAGAGTGCTTGCCTAGATGCTTGAAGCCCCAGGTTCAATTTCTCAATACCACATACACAGAAAAAGCTGATAGTGGTCCTGTAGTTCAAATGGTAGAGCACAGCCCTGAGCAAAAGCAGCTCAGGGATAGTGCCCAGGCCCTGAGTTCAAGCCCCAGAACTGCCCCCCCCCAAAAAAAAAGCCAGCCTGGGCAGTAAAGCCTGTGAAACTCCTATCTTCAATTAACTACCAGAAACCAGAAGTAAAGCTATGAGTCAAGTGCTAGCCTTGAGCAAAAAATCTGAGGGAGAGCATCAGGGTGTGAGTTCAAGCCCAGTACTGGCATGCATGTATGCGTGTGTGCGTGCGTGTGTGTACTCAAATTCCAATTCCCTGCTTCCCAGCTGAAGGACTGGAAGGAAGCAAGTCACATCACCGCTCTGAGCCTCACTTTTCGCCCAATGCGGAGGGCCGGTCCCTTGCTAAGGAGAATGTGAAACGCAATGAGCTGAGCTTCCAGAAAAACCTGCCAGGAAGACTAGGCTGAACTGCTGCCCCTTGATCTCAGTTTCCCTCCAAGTTTCATGCTGTGTGCAAGGTCTCACCTGTCTGGGACTCCAGCACCTCCGGCCTGGGACCAGTGGAGGGCTGTCGGCCAGCACCATCCACAGCTCCCAAGGGCTCCTCTGGCACAGCGGCGCCCTGGGACTGGCCGGCAGCAGGGCCTTCCTCCAGGGACCGCCGGAAGGACCGGAACAGGGAGCTGTGCCTGCGCGGCCCCGGGTCCCCGCTGGCAGCTCGGGAGTGCTGGCTGGCCCAGGAGAAGGCGCGTTTCCACGTGCCCAGGCCCAGCTTCCGGGCGCCCTCCCGGAGGGTGTCAGGTGCATCCACGCTGCTTGTCCGCTGGCCGTCCTGAACGGTGGTCTGGGGCTCCCCGGGGCTCTGGGGCTCCGGCCCAGGACTCACTGGCCGCGGCGATGGCATCATGGTTGCAGGAGAGCTAAAGGTGAGAAGGATGCTCAAGAGCCAGAGGGCGTCCAGGGAGCAGACACAGCCCCAGCCAGCCCACGGACTTAGCCCAGGAAGCCTTCCTGGAGCAGCAGAAAGGGGGCTCTGTCGGCAAACACGGTAGCCAGAGCGTTCTGTGTGCCAGGTGGCAGCCAGAGCCGAGGTGGGACCAGCCACAACCATGGGAAAGGCTTGCCTGGCATCGCTGCCCAGGAGGGTCTCTCCAAGGCCAGACCGCTGGAACTGAAGAGGGAGCCCAACATGGAGATTCTGGGACCTGGCCCAACCCACAGCCCCACAGCGGGGGGGGGGGGGGGGGCTGGAAACCACATCCGGGCTCCTCAGACCTCAGGTTCTAAGAATCCCACACACACACACACTTCTCTGCAGCGGCCCTTTTGCCCTTCAGTGCCTTTAGCCCATCCACTGAAGAACCACAGAAGACCTGGCCACTTCTGCTCAAAGAGGGGTTCGGGGACCCCCCCATGGGAGTCCCTGCCTTCCCTGGGGCGGCTGGGTGGGGGCAGGCGCTGTGGTGAGGAGCAGTGGGAGGCTCCCTGTTGCTTATCATGGCTGCACAGCCTGGAGAGAAGGCAGTGGTAGGCCTCAGTCTATATTTAACTGGGTGCTGGGTTCTCGGTGTTGTTTACCCTCCATTACAACTCTCCCTTCCCCCACGGGTGCTGGGTCCAAGGGCACAGACCGCACTGCCCAGCCCCATCAGGCACAGGCCCACTTCCTTCTAAGCCTGAGCAGGGTTGGGGTGGGAGGGAGGAGGGAGCTTCCCCCCTGCCCGCCCCTCCTGTCCACCCACCCACTGTGTAACCTGGGAGACCCTGAATGGGGTGGGTGTTGGGCTGGCCAGGCTTTACTCTCGTCTTGGAGAGACCAAAAGAAGAGCTGGACCTGCAGGCCTTAGAACAATGGAGAGACTCCAGCCCTCCTCCACCCAGGATCCGGGACAGGGCTCAGGCTGGAACAAGGGCCAGCCCCACCTCACCGGTGGGCTACCCTGCACACTGGGCAAGCCTCAGACCCTCTCACCCAGGCCCGCTGAGCCTTCCTGAGCCTCAGGCCACTGGCCGCGGCGAGAAGGCTGGATGGGGAGGCAGGCCTGGGAGGTGGATGGAAATCTTATCTTCCCCGCCCTGGACACAGGTCACCATCCATACTGGCCCAGACTCGGGGATACTGCCCGTGGGACTAGCCCCACCCCTGCCAGAGGGCGGACCGGCCTCTCTCCTTCTCCTGGGTGAGGAAGAGACGGTTCCTGCCCAGGCCGCCCCTGCCCTGCCCCTGCCCAGGGCTCCAGGACCCCTGGCACCGGGGGAATGAGGAAAGGCCCAGGCGAGCCCTGCCATGTGAGCATGAACTCACACACAGTAAACACCTACTCGTGTGCATTCCCGTGCTGACACAAATTGGATCTTGTGGTCGCGAAGCCCGGAGCTCTGCCCCAGCCCAGGGGCGCGCAGCGGCCTGTGTTGAGCCCCTGACAGCCATGGTGCCTGGAGGCTGTTGTCCCTGAGCCCCCATGAGTATGGGGCTGCCTGAGGCGCCCTTGCTGGTGTGGGGGGACCCCTGGGTGCAGGGGTGTGGGGGGGAGACCTGGCTAACCCCGCCTGGGTCAGCAGAGAAACCTGGGCTTGGAGAAGGGCGACCCGGTGGCTGCCCTCATTCCAAACACCCTCGCCGGGCCTTGAGCGGGCACCACCGCGGTCCCCGCAGCTCCCACTGTTCCTGCTGGGCCCACTCCCCAGGCCAGCCTCGGCATTCGAAGCCTCCCCTTCCAGCCCCGGGGGGTGTGGAGCCCGCGGGGCTACTTCTGTTCTCCCCCAGTGCAGCCCCGGCTCTGCCTCAGACCGCCCCTCCCTGCTGCCCACCCGACCTGGCCTTCAGGACCCAAGGGTACCCCCACTCCCAGAAGTCCTGATGGCACCAGCCACTCCCCTTCCCAGCCCAGACCTCCGTCCATCTCCCAGCCTGAGATAAGGACAGCAGCATCAGCAGACCGGCCTGGCCTCGTGCACCCGCGCAGTGCTGGTACTCGTGCCTGAGCCTCAGGCTCCCCCACCTGGCCTCTCCCAGGCCCGGTCTCCCTGTCTCCCTGCCCAGGGAGCCCCACGTCCTGGCACGTAGCTCCCTCCCTCAGGCCTAGTGGGAGCTGAGCACCGAGTCTAGCCACAACACCCCCGGCAGGGCCAGCAGCAGAGGCAGGAAAGTCACTTGGAGAACATGATTGTTGGGAACCCCCTGGCACCCCATCTGTGACTGAGAAGTCGGATCTGAACTGTGGAGCCCTGTGTCTGCAGCCTGGCATCACGGCTCATTCCTAGAGCTTCCCTCCGGTGCCCAGCATCCTCCTGGGCCCAGCCCAGAAGTAGCCACCACAGGTGAGTAACACCTGTCCGCTGGCTCTGCCCTGCACACCCCAGGCTTCTCTTCAGCCCCCAATCTCAGCCCCCACCCTCCTCCGACTCAGACTTGTCTTCAAAGTCTTCCTTGTAAGCTAGGAATCTTCTGAAAACGAAAACAGGGACAGGAACAAGGGGGGGTGTTCTCACCTGTGTCTGGAGAAGCCAGTTAAGGAAACATTGGGCAAAACAGAGATCTGCTGTATTGTAACTCATTGGTGGTCTATCTGCTCAAACCCTGAGATGGAAGATTCCGGAGTGCTCAGGAGCATCTCCAGTTTCCTGTACTGATGTACAAATGTGACCAGCAGCAGCTCTGCTCTACGCCCGCAAAACCCGTCGGAAAAACACTTTCAAAATTCCTTCTCAGCAGCCACAAAGCACACTCTCCTTACCCCTGGAAATACAGCCTCCTCTTCAGCTCGTCCTCCACATCCGCACCCTCTGTCCCCCAGGAACACTCACCTCTCCACCACACTCCACTCCCCCAACTCTCCCGCACCTCCCAGGCTCTTCTCCCAGCCCCGCCTCCTCCACCTGCCGGTGCCTTCAGGGCTCAGAAGTGGCTCCTCCGCTCTGACAAGCCCCAGGACAGAGCCTCAGCCCCAGGGATGCACCTTCTCTATTGCTCTAGGGTGTCTCCGTCCCTCCACCAAGTGCTTCTGCCCCCCCCCCCAGCAGTAAATGGGCCCCACCCAGCTCTCAGACAGGACCTGTACATCTGTTTTCCAAAATAGCTCTGTGGCTCTGTCCTGTGTGTGTGTGTGACTGTGAGAGAGAGAGCGCGTCTGCTTTGCCCACTGGTTGTATTAGCTTTACACATCTGCCTGCTCCGGCTTCTCCCGTGTGTGGCTGTTGTGGAGTGTGTCAGTGAGTGGTCCTCTTGTTGAGTCTGTGCCCGGACACGCATGTGTATGTCTCATGCATGTGTGTCTGTGCTGTCTGCGTGTGTGCGCGGCTGCCGTGTGTCTGGGTAAGTGGATGAAGCCCTTCGGCGAGGAAGGCCAGGCAGGAGCGGAGCTTGAACAGGCTCAGCACCCACTGCCTAGAGCCCCCCAGGCTCCCTGCACCCTGCCCAGGACATACCTGCGGAGTGGGCAGATGCTGGGCCCAGGCAGAAGGGACCCTGGAGACGGCCTCCCGCAGCGTCCGGCCCAGGCTGGGCCCTCAGAGCAGCTCCAGCCAGCGAGGAACAGCTGGGACGTCCCAGCCGCGCCAGGCCAGGCCCGCCCCGCCCCGCCCCCCGGACCCCGGCCTGCTTTCACTTTCAGCCGCATTCCAGAGCCCCAACCTTTGGCCCTCCCAGCTGGGGGTGAAAGCTAGCAGCCTGCCCCTCCCCCAGTCAGAGCACAGGACCCCCGTGCCAAGCCCAGGACCTGCCCATCAGGTCCTGCCCAGACCCCCTGCGCCCAGCTGGTGCCGAGCCGGAAGTGCTGTGTGTGTGTGTGCACACATCTGTGTATCCGTGCGTGCACATGTGTGAGTGCCCGTGAAACAGCAGGGCGCGTCCTGCTCCTGAGGACTTTGGGGGGGTGACGGGCCCCACTCTGGGGTGAGGAGGGATGGTGCTGTGGCAGGGGCAGGGGCAGGGCTCAGGCAGAGCGAAGGGGAGGGGTGGGCTGGAGCCTGCTGGCTCTGGGCTCCCACAGCCATAGACTGGAGATTTCTTTCTTTCTTTCTTTCTTTCTTTCTTTTTGTCAGTCATGGGGCTGAACTCTGGGCCTGGGCGCTGTCCCTCAGCTCTTCAGCTCAAGGAGAGCGCTCTACCACTTGAGCCACAGCGTCACTTCTGGCTTTTTCTGCTTATGTGGTGCTGAGGAATCCAACCAGAAGACCTCAAGCATGCCAGGCAAGTGCTCCACCACTGAGCCACCTTCCCCGCCCCTGGAGGTATTCTTAGGGAGGGAGGGTCACAGAGATGGTCCCCATGAAAGGGAGATTCCAGGGTAAGCGTCAGGGGAACCCCAAGGGCAGACTCAGGCCTGTCCCCTGGGGCTGGGCCGGGCCGGGCTGAGGCGGCTGCTGCATTAGTGTCCAAAGGCCACGGTGGTGCAGCACAGGTGGTGCAGAAGGCGCGGTCGGAGCAGCAGGAGGGCGCCTCGCCCTTTGGGAGGCGTGAGCTCCTGAGACTGTTCCCCAGTGTGCCGGAGCTGCCCTCGCCCTGTGCTTAGGCGATCCTCCCTCTGGGTGTGGAGGAAGACTAAACACTTCATTTCAATGAACGGCCTCTTCAAAGACCTTTTGTCCACACCGTGTTGTAGTCCCGAGTTCTGGGGTTAAGACAATGGTCAACCCATCACAGACTGGAAAGTCTACCCCTGCCGTCTGCAGAGACCTCGTCAGATCCCAAACCCGATGCCTTGGCCAGCCACTTGAGTCTCGCCGCCCCCCCCCCCCAGCCTGGGGCCCCTCCAGGAAATGAGAGCTGAGGGGGCCTAAGTATAACTAAAGACAGCAGGTGCTGGAGGAGACGGCCCAGCCCCAGACCTGCTCAGAGCCACAGGACTGGCCAGACGGGGGCCAGGACTGTGTCATGGACACATAGGTGCCGGCCCTCCTGGTACAGATGGCCTTCACTCCAGCCACAGGTTCCTGAGCAGCTGGTGGTGCCCAGGGCATGGCATCTTCTGCTGAACCTCCTCAAAGGCCCAGAAAATGCTGGAGGCCGGGGGCTCACACCTGTACTCCTAGCTACTCAGGAGGCTGAGATCTGAGGATCATGGTTCAAAGCCAGCCCAGGCAGGAAAGCCCGTGGGACTCTTATCCCCAAATGAACCACCAGAAAACTGGAAGTGGCGCTGTGGCTCAAGTGGTAGAGCGCTCGCCTTGAGCTGAAGAGCTGAGGGACAGCGCCCAGGCCCAGAGTTCAAGCCCCACGACCGACCAAAAAAAAAAGACCCCAGCACCCCCCCCCCAAGCTCGTGTCTGCTTTGCCGCACACAGGTGGGCATCTTGTTTATTCTATTTTGATGTTGCTTCCCAGCTTTCTCGGTAAGACCCCTGTGGAGGAGGCCCGGCCTTGTCTCTGGGGAGCCTTGTACAGGGGTGAGGAGCAAGCAGAAAGGGGATGCAGTCCAGTCCAGCTCCCTGTGACCTTGGGGGAGCACTTCTATTCCTCCCTTTGGTAACTGGAGCCACAGCTGGGGTGCGACAGGTTCACCTGAGGCGCCCCGTGGCCTCTGCCCCAGATACTCACCTGTCCCCGGGCTTGGGGGAGCACCTGTCACGCACGTGGCTGCGGGTGCCAGAGGCCGCAAATTCCACTCCCAGGGCCAGGGGTGGAACCCGGCCTGAGGACGGAGGACCGGTCTGTCAGCTCTCCAGCTGCAGGCGGGCTCGCCGGCCCCACCCTGGGTCCGAGGGAGCGCAGGTGGCCCGCAGGGTGGGATTGCGACCACCGCTCTTTGCAGTGACCCCGGTGGGCGCCAGGCGGCACTATGGGGCAAGGTGGCCTCGGGGGCGGGGCCTCAGGGCGGGGCGGGGCCTGGCCTGCGGCTGGGCCGGCCCTCCGCCCCCAGGCTGGTGGGCATGGCGGGCACGGCAGGGTCCTGGCGCCCTCTGGAATGGGTCGTCTTCCCTCCAGGGCCACCTCCGTACAGAGGTGCAGGAGGTGCAGCGGACGCCGCCCGGCCAGGCACCAGGCGGCCTGTGGTTCTGAGCTCGGCTGTCCAGTGGCAGGATTTGGGCAGCTGGCCTTCACGCGGGCAGGGCTCGGAGAGCGGCAGCCGCAGAGCGCTGTGCCCGGCTCTCCCGCTGGCCTCCCGCAGCCCCTGTTCCAGGTGTTGTGACAATCATTGTGAACTGTGTCTGCCTTTCCTGCCCTGCACCCTGGCCTGTCCCCGGCCTGTCATTCCTCCGTGGTCAGGACTCACAAGAGGGGCTGAGGACAGGCAGGATCTTGTTTTGTTGGTGGGGCTTGAACTCTGGGCCTGGGCGCTGTCCCTCAGCTCTTCAACTTAAGGGGAGCGCTCTACCACTTGAGCTACAGCTCCACTTCCCGTTTTCTGGTGGTGGTTTATTGGAGATCAGAGTCTCACAGCCTTTCCTGCCCAGGCTGGCTTTGAACCGCAATCCTCAGATCTCAGCCTCCTGAGTAGCTGGGATGACAGGCGTGAGCCACCGGTGCCCGGCTCAGGCAGGATCTTTTTTTTTTTTTTTGCCGGTCATGGGGCCTGAACTCTAGGTCTGGGTGCTGTCCCTCAGCTCTTCAGCTCAAGGCTAGTGCCCTACCACTGGAGCCACAGTGCCACTTCCGGCTTTTTCTGTTTATGTGGTGCTGAGGAATCGAACCCAGGGCCTCATGCTTGCAAGGCATGCACTCTACCGCTGAGCTACCTTCCCAGCCCCTCAGGCAGGATCTTAACGCCCACTGCCCACTGCCTCTCCCCCTGGTGGGTCTGGAAGGGCCCACAGGGCATCCTGGGCAGAAGGCTCTGCAGGGCTCCTAGCTCCCTGGCTACCTCTCTGTATACTGGGGGGAGGGGAGGGGAGGAGGAGTTATTTTTGGAGGGAAGGCGGGTGGAGAAAGTGCCTTATTCATCCTGGCGGTTAGCAAAGCCATTAGGAAGAACAGAGCACCGTGTCCAGCCTCCTTCGCTGCAGGCTGGGGCTGCACCCCCGCTGGGCCCAGAGTGTCCTGGGCCGGGCTGCGGTTGGCCGGGCTGGGGCTAGGCTGGGGAGGGCATGGACCTGTGTCTCCTTCAGCTTCTCTGGTGGCAGCGGCGGGGTGGCAGGACCCTGCACTCCATGGGACGCCTCGTGGGTTGAACCCTCAAGGAGAGACTAGACTCAGCGGTGGGGCAGGAAGCTGGCTGCCCACTCAGCCCCGCACGGGGCCTGTAGCCAGCAGGGGTGGCGACTTTGCCTCCGTACCCCTTTGTAGCCTCAGCCAAGGCTACCTTTGGACACTGGCTTTCCTCATCCTTGAAGCAATGCTTTGGCACAGAACACCCCAGCGCAGCCCCTCCTTGTGCCGCTGAGCTCAGGATAAAGAGGTGACAGGGAAGAGCTCCACCTCACCTCCAGGCTTGGCCCCAAGGAGGTCCCCAGGAGGGATAAGGAGGCTGACGAAAGGAGGCTGCCCTGGCCTTGGATAACCTCGATAACCTCCCCGACAGAGGCGGCAGAGGCCGCGGAAGCCCTGCCCAGCCCCACCCACCCCCGCCTCCCCACTCTCCAGTCCCAACCCACGAGCCAAACACTCAAGACGTCGCCACGCGGGACCCTGTGCTCCAAGAAGAGCCACAAGGTCACGGCAGAACCAAAGCTGCCCTCAATCTACCAAGCGTGCCTACTGGACACCAGAAGCGCCTTTATTTCTGCATCAAGCCACGGGGTTTGCTGAGGCCTGGGCGGTGATAGAAAGGCCAGTGCTGAGGCCCTGGCGGGTCCTGGCCAGCCCGGGGAAGACGGGCAGGTGTGCGGCGGTGTGCGGGCGGGTGGGGGCAGGCCCTGCCCGGGGACACCTCAGCCTGGCCATCCGGGCTCTGGGTCCTCTCAGCAGTCAGAGCAGAGCCCCGCCACGTCCTCCATCACTGGGCCAGGGGCTCTTGGTGCGGGGAGCGGGAGGGGCCGCCAGCGCCCTCGGCTGCCGTCCCCGGAGCTCCCCGCGGCCCCGGGGAGGTTGCTGCAAGCAAAAGGGCACTGGCGTTGGCGTTGGCGTTGGCGACAGCTGCCGCGGGGTGGGGGCGGGGGAGCGGGCTAGTGAACCTGTAGCAGGCGCTGCACAGGGTGATGAGAAGGAGGTGCAGGGCACACCAGTCCTAAGCGGGGCGGGAGACGAGGTCCAGCTCTGGGAGAGGAGCAGCCCCCCCACCCCGTGCCTTCACTCACCAGCAGCAGTCTGGCTCTCGGGGGCTCCTCTCTGGGGGCCCTCTGGGGGCCAGCGCAGCTCCCCACTTTCCACAGCACCCGCCTCAGTGGGCTCCACCACGATGGAGGGCAGCCTCGGGCCCAGCCTCGGGCCCTGCTCCCGGGCACCCTATGGAGAGGGTAGGCAGGGGTCGGGGCTCTGCCTGGCCTGGGCTTCCTGTCCCCTCCCTCCCTGTCCCTCTTGCCCTGCACCCCCTCACCCACTAGGATGATTGGGGACCCTTCCCACGAGCCCCAGGGCAGGGGTGACCCATCCCACCCCTGGGGCTCCAGCCCCTCTGGTCCTGTCCCACCGCGGGGAAAGAGGATCCTCAAGGCCAGGGGCCGCGGCCGCCCCTGGGGAGCCACGTTCCCAGTCTAGAGGTGCAGCAGCAGAGGTCAGCGGCCCCGCCCAGCCGCCCCTGCACCTGCAGAGCTGCGCGCTCCTCCTGGGGTCCCCGCCGGGCCCTCCCCGCGGGGCCTTGGGCAGCCAGAGCTGGCAAGACATCGCCATGGCAACCGGAGCCGGCTCTCCATCATTGTTCAGTGCCCACACGCCCTCGGGGTGCCCTCCACCTCCCATTCAAGGCTCTCCAAGGTGCCACCTCGTGCACGTCCACCCCCGGCGCCCAGCCACTGCCACGCGCCCGCCCCACCTCCGCACGCCCCACCTCCATCCAGCCGCCCGCGCCCCAAGCAGGGGCGGCTGCACACCCGACACTGCTGAGTGCCCCAAAGACTGCCGAGAACTTTCTCTGGTGGTGACCCCTGGTGTGAGAACCAGTGTCACCAGGCTGGACCATCGGGAGTGGCGCACAGGGACAGAGCAGAAGCTCTGCACCCGCCGCGGGGATCCGCCAGCGCCCACGCCTTCCTCCCCCCTCCCTCCTCACAGGCGGTTTTCCAGCCAGGGTGTTGCGCTCGCCGCAGGGGCTAGAGGGGTCTCAGGCCACGTCCAGCTTCTTCTGAGTAGTTTATAGAAGAGAAGAATCGCCTGGGCTTGGCTGGCTTTGAACCGTGATCCTCATATCTCAGTCTCCTGAGTAGCCAGGATGACAGGCGTGAGCCACTGGTGCCTGGCTCAGCCTTGATTTTTTGCTGGTTATTTTCAGGACACACTGTCACAGACTTTTGGCTTCAAACCATGATCCTGTGGATCTCAGCCTCCTGAATAGCTAGGATTATAGTGCAAACCACCAGTGCTAGGACTTGAACCATTCTGCTGCATCAACACATCCATTAAAAATTGGAAGAGCTGTGTGCTGGTAGCTCACGCCTGTCATCCGAGCTACTTCGGAGGTTGAGATCTGAGGATTGCGGTTCAAAGCAAGCTTGGGCAAGAAAGTCCATAAGACTCTTATCTCCAATAAACCACTAGAAAACTGGAAGTGGCGCTGTGGCTCAAGAGGTAGAGTGCTTGCCTTGAGCTAAAGAGCTGAGGGACAGCGCCCAGGCCCTGAGTTCAAGCCCCATGACTGACAAAAAAAAAAAAAAAAAATGGGACTAGGGTCAGGACCCTGGTATCGTGCCATAGAGCAGAAAGCTAAGTGTCCCCTGTGCGTAGGAGCAAGCCCTGAGAGTGCTCGTAAGCCGGGGCCTGGCCTCCATGCGGTCCGCCAGGCTTGAGTAAAAGAGCAACGCCAGGGGGTTCCCGATGCGATGCTGCAGCGCGGACAGGCCTGCCTGGGGTCCCCGCCCCCACCCCAAACCTGTCCCCCCCTCCCAGCCCTTCTTACCTTTCCTGCCAGGCCTCCAGAAGTCTCGGCCGGGCTTAGCTCTGCCTGGGTGGGCTGGGGGGTGCTCATGTTGCTGCCGAGAGTCGCTATGTGAAGACGAGGCGGGTGTCTGCCCACCTGCGCTGCTGCCCCACCTCGGCACCCACCAGGTCCCTGAGCCGGTGCCCCCGGCCTGGCCTGTGCACCCCCCACCTGTGCCCCTCCCCACTGTGCCCCCCACGACTGTGCCCCCCACCGCCTGTGGCCCCCAGCCAGTGCTCCCCACCTGCCTGTGCCTCCACCCGGCCTTGCCCCCCCACCTGCCTGTGCCTCCCCCCTTGCCTTGCCCCCCCACCTGCCTGTGCACCCCCCACCTGTGCCCCCCCCCCCGGCCTGTGGTCCTCCGCCCCACTGTGTCACCCCCCCCCCCCGCCTGTGCCCCCGCCCAGCCCGGCCCGGAGCCTGGGCTCCTCACCCGTCCTCCAGCCGCTGGCTGCGCGGTGGGAAGCGAGGGCTGAGCCCGGAAGGCTTCCTGGAGGAGGCGCGGGGCGGCCAGCGGGGGCGGGCGGAGGCCCGGGAGGCGAGCCCCGCGCTCAGGGGCGGCCCGGCTTCTCCGCGCCGCGGCCCGGACGCCGCCGCAGTCCCGCGCACCCACCTGTCCGGCCGGGCTCCCGCCGGGCGCGGGGCGGCGCTCGGAGCCGGCGTGGGAGCGGGAGCCGCCGCGCCTCCCGCACGCTCCGCGCTCGCTCTGCGGTGCTCCGCCCGCGGTGCTCCCGCCCCGCCCCTCCTCCACGAGGCCCCGCCCCTCCTCCACGAGGCCCCCCAGCCCTGCCTAGCCCCTCCTCCACGAGGCCCCGCCCCTCCCCTCCCCATGAGGCCCCGCCCAGCCCTGCCTAGCCCCTCCTCCACGTGGCCCCCCCTCCCCTCCCCATGAGGCCCCGCCCCGCCCCTCCTCCACGAGGCCCCGCCCAGCCCTGCCTAGCCCCTCCTCCACGCGGCCCCGCCCCTCCTCCACGAGGCCCCGCCCAGCCCTGCCTAGCCCCTCCTCCACGCGGCCCCGCCCCGCCCTGCCCCTCCTCCATGAGGCCCCGCCCCGCCCCGCCTAGCCCCTCCGCGTGGCCCCGCCCCACCCCTCCTCCATGAGGCTCCGCCCTGCCCTGCCTAGCCCCTCCTCCACGCGGCCCCGCCCCGCCCCGCCCCACCCCTCCTCCACGTGGCCGGCCGCCGCCAGCACCACCGCATCCGGCGGGTCGTCCACCCACTGCCCGCCATCCACCACCTACTCACCGTCTACCACCAACATCACCTCCTCCAGCAGGTCCACAGCCCACTGTCCACCGTCCACCCCCAAGGGCCATCCGGACGCTCGCACCCCACCGTCCACCCCCAAGGGCCATCCGGACGCTCGCACCCCACCGTCCACCCCCAAGGGCCATCTGGACGCTCGCATCCCACCGTTCAGCACCCATCATCCACCCTCTGCCACCTATCAAGAACAACACCAACAACTCCATCCACAAACTACTGCCTACCCTCTACCCTCAACTACTGTCCGTCCATCCATCCAACACTCCCTCCAGCCCCCACCCATTATCCACTACTGGCCGCCGGCCCCATCCAACACCTCTGAACCACCCATCCTGTCACCACACCTTCCCACGTTTGTCTCCCATGCACCCACACCCATGTTCTACTGAGCACCAAGGAGACACCCAGACCCCAACATTTGCTTACCATCTACCACCCACCATCTTTCTGAACATTGCTTAACAGCTACCAGCTTTATTTTAGTTTTTGGTGACCCTGGGGTTTGGACCTTGGGCACTGCATGTGCTAGGCAAGCATGCTACCACTCAAGACACCATCCAATATTTAACAATTGTCTACCATAATGCATCATCCATTATTGATCTGTCAGCATCAACTTACTCTGTGTACCATCTATGCATCCTGAACTGTCCATTTGTCTCCAGACAGCCACAGCACATCTGTCTATATTTAGTCATCATTGACCCTTGGCCATTTACCAAACATTCATATTCCTATGAACCCCTATCCATCCATATACCAACCAACCACCAGCTCCCATCTTCATCAGCCACATATCTACACATTCAATGTTCATTTCACAATATCCTCTGTCCATCCATCAATCCAATCTTAGCCACAATTCATCCCAAATCTATCCAAGTAACACCTGCCATCTCTCCATATTCATCCATTATAGATAAATGTATTGAGTGCCATCTATGCTCTAGGTGCTGAGGATAGCGCAGAGAAGCACCGGCGAGCAGTCCCCTACCACCCTGAGGACGCACCACAATGCAGCTTTTCACCATGCATCCTTTCCCACCTATTATTCACTACCAATTCCACTGCATTTATTATCCGTCAGCTTATTATTAGTCATCAATCCTTCTATACATTAAGCCATTTGTTTACCAAATACCTCTCACCACCTTCCACTCACCCACCACCTCCCCATTATCTGCCATGTACATTCACCTCTCGCACGCGCTCGTCCCACAATGCCGCTGTGATTTAGTTGATGTTCTGTCTGTCCGTTTATCTTCTAACCATTGTGTACTCATTCAGAGTCAACCCAATCGTCCACCACCCCTCGTCCAGCAGCCCTTCCATGGATGCTGGTACACAGCTCATTAGCTCACTTGGTTAGCAGCCATTGGTTTACTTGCTGTCTGGGTCTAATTTATAGACTGCCAAGCTGCCGTCCAGCTTCTGACATCCACTGTCCTTCCCTCGTGATCCAGCCAACCATCCCGATCTACTAACACACACACCACTTAGTTACCTATTCACTGTGGCTACATTCATCATAATCACCCCCTTCTATTCGTCTACCATCCATCTGCACTTCCATGATTTATTCCACTGTCTACTTTCCACTCCCAGCGACAATCCAGCCGCCATCTGCTACCTAGAACCTGCAATCCATTGTTTGTCTAGGTTCACCCAGAGACCATCAATACACTGATTCAATGCTCATATTCCAATCCATCTTCCTTGAACAGTATTTATTAACCAACTACCATTACAGAGATGCACCTACCATCTTCCCTCCACTCTGTATCTAGTTCCACCATCTTCCACGTTTCCAGACATTACACACATATTCATCTACCCCTCAAATTCCTTTTTTCCCCATCCTAGGGCCTGGGTGCTGTCCCTGAGCTTCTTTTGCTCAAAGCTAGCACTCTTGGGCTGGGAAGGTGGCTCAGTGGTAGAGCGCTTGCCTTGCATGCATGAGGCCCTGGGTTTGATTCCTCAGCACCATATAAGCAAAAAGAAAAAAGCCGGAAGTGGTGCTGTGGCTCAAGTGGTAGAGCGCTAGCCTTGAGCTGAAGAGCTGAGGGACAGCGCCCAGGCCCAGAGTTCAGGCCCATGACTGGACCCCCCCCCAAAAAAAGCTAGCACTCTACCACTTGAGCCACAGTGCCACTTCCAGCCTTTTCTGTGTATGTGGTACTGAGGACTCGAACCCAGGGCTTCATAAATGCTGGGCAAGAACTCTACCACGAAGCCACCTTCCCAGCCCAGCCCCGCATATTCTTTCAGCATCCATCCGTCCACTACACAGGTCCATCCATCATCCCACCCAGGAACTCACCGTCCACCATCCTCTTGTGTAGCTATCATCCTTACACATGCCAGTCTTGGGCTTGAACTCAGGGTCTTGACACTGTCCCTGAGCATCTGTCTTGCTCAAGGATAGCACTCTACCACTTGAATACCATTTCCAACATTTTTTTGGTCAGTCATGGGGCTTCAATTTGAGGCCTAGGAGCTATCCCTGACCTCTGCTGCGCAGGTCAATGCTCTACCACTCTGAGCATCAGCATCGCTTCTCCAGCTTTTTTGGTTTTTGTTTTTTCTTTTGGTCAGTTGTGGGTCTTGAACTCTGGGTCTGGGGACTGTTCCTCAGCTCTTCAGCTCAAAGCCAGCACTCTACAGCTTGAGCCACAGTGCCACTTCCCTTTTCTGGTAGTTTATTGGAGCTAAGAGTCTCACGGACTTTCCTGCCCAGGCTGGTGAGAAAATTCTCATGGACATTCCTGCCCAGGTTGGCTTCCAGCCATGATCCTCAGATCTCAGCCTCCTGAGTCACTAGGATTCTAGGCGTGAGCCGTTACACTGTTGATCATATGAATCAGTCAACTGTTCTCCCCCTCACCCACCGGGACAGTTTAAACTCAGAGCTTTGGGTGCTGGGAATGTGGCTTGGTGGTAGAGTGCTCGCCTAGCATGCACTAAGCCCTGGGTTTGATTCCTCAGATCCACCATACAGAAAAAGGCAGTGGGCTTTTTCCTGATGTGGGGACAACCGAGTACTCTGGCTTGTGAAGGTCTCAAAGGTGCCCCGTACATAGCATGTCCCCTCTCCAGAGCCCGGGAGCCGTGGCTCACGTAGTAGAGTGCTAGTCTTGAGCAAAAGAAGCTCAGGGACAGAGCCTGGGCCCTGAGTTCAAGCCCCAGGACTGGCCAAAAAAATAAAAAATAGGGCTGGGAAGGTGGCTCAGTGGTAGAGCGCTTGCCTTGCATGCTCGAGGCCCTGGGTTCGATTCCTCAGCACCACATAAGCAGAAAGAAAAAAGCCGGAAGTGGCGCTGTGGCTCAAGTGGTAGAGCGCTAGCCTTGAGCTGAAGAGCTGAGGGACAGCGCCCAGGCCCAGAGTTCAGGCCCCACGACCGGACCAAAAAATAAATAAATAAATAAAAAATAAACTCAGAACTTTGCACTTTACTTCTTGAGCCATTCCTCATCACCATGACCCTCACTTCTACCACGCCAGCACTCAGCTCCGCCAGCCAGCCATTTTCTCACCATTCTTTTGCTCATTCATAAACCAAGCATTCACTAGTGGCTAGGGATGTTTAATGTAAATAGCGAAGTTCTTACTGCCAATGCTGGATTCTACGATCACGGAGATGAGCAACTCATTCCAAATTCATGGGCTGATGGTCCAAGAGGAGCGCCAGGTGTCAGTGTAAAAATGCATGTTGTGTGGAAAGTTGGTGTCTCCGTCTCCTGTTTGTGATGGGTGAAGCGCTTGGCTCAGGCTCCTTGGGAGGGGGCAGAAAGGGGCACAACAGGGTCAGCAGAGGCCTAGGGGGTGCACTGTGGTTGCAACATACGAAACCTCGCTGTGAGGTGAGAGGGGAAGGTGGCTGACAGAGGCCACAGAGGTGAGGATACCTGGCTGAGGATTCAGTCCTCATATGGGGGCAACCAAGTACTCTTGACTGTGAAGGTCTTTGACAGTTCCCGCACATAGCCAGTCTTGTCTCCAGAGCCTGGGGGCCAGGCAGAGGCCGCACAGGGGTGCAGAGTGGAGCGCATGCCTTGCACCGGGGTCACTGTGGCCACAGTTCCAGTCTGTGCAGACAACTCCCCTTCCTCCCACTCTCCCCAAGGCCTCTGCACCTTCTCCTCTCCACCCAGGTGGAAATTGTTCATGCGGGTCTTAAATGTCACCTAAGGTGTTAGTTGTCATCTGAAGTGTTGGCTGACAGAGGCCCTGTGCTCCTGGGATCACTCCTGCTGGAGAGGCCTGGAGCACAGGCCCGGAGGCTTTCCTGTGAGGCTGGGAAAGGGAGGGTTTTAAGGACAGGACCAGAGCCCAGGGCTCCCAGCTTTGCTCTTTCCTGATTCTGTGCTTCTTCCCCCATTGTGGCTGTCTCCACAAGAACAGCTGGAGTTAAAGGCGGGAGCTATGTCCAGTCTCTGCTGTGCGACCTGCAGAGGCTCCAGCCCTGGTATGGGCCTCTGGGTTCCAGTGGAGATTGGACCAAGAGTATGGAGTGGACCAAGAGAAGGGCCAGAACCAACCACCTCTGACATCTGGCTGAGCTGCGACTGTAGCCACCACTTTCCAGCAACAGCCCTCCGTCCATGCACCCGTGCCTCTGCAAAGCGTGGGTGGAAGGTGGCAGGTGGAAGCTGGGCCCTAGGCCAGGTAGGTTTGCTCTTGTCGCCCTCTGGTGGTCATTCCTGGATAAAGCACCCTGGGCACCAGGGCCCTGTGTGAAGATGCAACCAACGGCTTTCCCGAGTTTCTGTATTTCTATTTCATGTAGGTGCGGACCACTTACTGGGGTGACAGAGGGCACAGCCTTGCCGGTGGGAGGGACAGGTCAGGGTTCAGGGCCTGCTATCCCTGCCCTTTCCTGTCCTGCCCAGCTTCTGTGCCCAGGAGCAGCCAGGGAACCGATGCCCAAGGCATGACCACCTGAATGCTCCCCACCCAGGCCCGCACGCACCCCCGCAGCCTCAGCCTCCCCACTCCCACCCGGGGAGGCAATCCCGAGCCCAGGCTGGCATTTCCTCCTGACAACCCTTGGGACTCCACCAGCCAGTGGCATTGGCACAGCCCGGCCTCCACCAGAGCACCCTGGGAGGAGGGCTGGAAGGGGGAGGGGGAGAAAGACTGGAAGCTGTGTTTGGGGGCAGGGCGGCCAGGTGACAGGCCTAGCCTGGCTCTCTGGCCTCCTCCTCCTCTCAGCAGGAGAGTGAAGAGATCTCCTCTGAGCGCCAGGGAAGTGGGTGAGATGTGGGGTGGGGGAGCCACCACACTCTGCCTCCCCTCACTGCATCCTCTGGCTGGGGAGATGGTGACTCTTACTGCCCTGGGTGAGCACTGATGGTTGGTGTGTAATCATCTCCTGGCTGGAGACGCACAGTGGAGATCCTAGACCAGGCTTCCATTCTCACCTGACTGGAAGGAGTGAGATGAGAGTGCTGGTGTGCATCTTCAGCGTCCTGTCTGGTCCCCAGCTCCAGGAACCACTGGGAAGTGTGGGAGCCTCTAGGAAGTGGGGCCTCGTGGGAGGCAGTCAGGTCATTTGGGGCGTGACCTAGCAGGAGGAAGTCCATTTGGGGCATGGCCTAGGGAAAGGAAGTTGGGTCATTGAGGGTGTGGCCTAGCTGGGTCATTGGGGGGCGCAGCTTTGAAGGGATCTTAGGACCTTGGTCACTTCCTGTTGCTCTGCTTCTTGGCATGCGTGTACTACTGCCATGACTACACCACCTCAGGACCAAAGTAAGAGGGACAGAGACCATGAGATTTCTAACACCATGAGCCAAAAAGAATTTTTTTTTTTTTGTCAGTTGTGGGGCTTGAACTCTGGGCCTGGGCGCTGTCCCTCAGCTCTTCAACTCAAAGCGAGTGCTCTACCACCTGAGCCACAGCGCCACTTCCGGTTTTGAGTAGTTTATTGGAGATAAGAGTCTCATGGACTTTTCTGCCTGGGCTGGCTTTGAACCATGATGCTCAGATCTCAGCCTCCTCAGTAGCTAAGATTACAGACGTGAGCCACCGGCACCTGGCTCAAAAAGAATCTTTTAAGTTGATGATCTGAGGTAGCTCACAGTAGTGCAAGACTAAATGGGGAGCAGGAGGAAGCTGTGTGTTCATAGGTCACCAGCAGAGGCCTTGGGAGGCGGTGCCCAGCCTGTGAGTCAGAGGTGGAAGTGTGGTTCCTAGGTCTGTTCCTGCGCAGCCACCGGCCTGTCCCTCACCATCGGCTCGGGATGAGCTCTAGACCATCTGGTCTACAGCATGTCCAGGTACTTACTTGCTTGGCAGGAGCGGTGGCCGCTTTGTGGAGAAGCAGGGTAATGCACGGCGCCAGGCCCCGCAGTTCACCAGCAGTGGCCTCTCTGTCTAGCTTCAGTGTCTTTGTTCAGCAGGGGTGATTTCTGCCCTACCTCTTCAGGTACACACCAGTTTAGGGTCAGACCTGCAAAGTGCTGAGCATAGCTCAATGATGTGTCAGCAGCCTTGCTGGTGATGGAGATGGCCCACTCTCCTCCTCTCCTCCTTCCCTGCTCTGCCCCTTCCCTCCCCATTCCCTCCCTGACTTCCTGGCCGTGCTGGGGTCTGGAGTTCGGAGGAAGAAAACCCTTAGACTAATATGGGAAGGGTGTGGCCTGGGGCCTCGAGTGCCCCTTCATCCTGAGGCAGTGGGAGTGCTGGAAGGCATCTGAGCCAGGTTGGTAAACCATGGAAGACGTCAGTGAAGCTGGGCAGGAGAACATGGCAGCGGGGCCAGGTCTGCAAGGCCGCGCAGGCCAGCATCCCTCACTGCCCTTCTGCTGGCCCCCAGTGGGCTGCCTTCCGCGGTTCACACTGGAACCGTCTGCACAGGCTGGCCTGTCGCACCTGCCGCTTGCAGCCTCCATGACTGGCGGGTTCCCTTCCTTCCTCTGGCAGATCAACGCCCCCAGCCCTGTTAGTAGTTGACTGGAGATGAGAGTCTCCTAGTCTTCCCTGTCTGGGCTGGCTTCTAACTGCCATCCTCAGATCTCTGCTGAGTAGCTGGGATTACAGGTGTGAGCCACCGATGCCTCTGCCCCCTCCCCCAGGGCATCTGATTGGGGGGAAAGGGGGAAGGAGAAAGAGGGGAGAGGGGGAACCCCATCCCTCAGCCTGCACCCTGTCATCTTTCATCCCCGGCTTCATCCCCTTCCTCCACACAGATGTTCTGAAGATACTCTGCTTGCAGCCCGTGTCCCTGACCTGCAAAGTCTCCACGTGGTCTGCTTAGGCACTGAAGCGGGGTGGGGTGGGGGAGACACACGTCGAGGAAGAGCCGTGCTCTGCGGAGCCCGGCGGGAAACCTCAGGGCTGTCAGCGGTCGCAAGGCGGGGCTGCTGCCCGCGAGTGGGGTGGCTGGCTGACCCATGCCCCATCGCCATTTTTCAGCGGCTTCTTGGAACTCCGTGCCGGTGTCCCGTCGGTTCTGCCCGCATTCTGCGCGGCCATCCTGGACTTCACCTTTCCATGAGCGGTGAAGCCTCCGGCTGGCCACGCACACGGGGGACCTCGGAGCCCGGCCCTGCGATGGGGCGGGGCAGGGCTGGGCCGGCTGGGCAGGGCCGGGAGGGACGGCCCGGGAGGATGGCCAAGTGGCGCCCGCTTGGGTGCCTTTCAGGGTGCTGGAGGAGGAGGCCCAGGGCCTGTGGGGGCGCCAGGGCCCCGCAGCTCCTGGGGTCGTGGCCCTCCCACTCATCCGGCTGCTATGGCTTGGCACAGCCTCTAGAGGGCAAGGTGGGCATGGGGGGGCTGGTGGAGAGCCTGAAGAACAGGTGCGTGACCCCCCCACCTGCTTCCTGGGCCTTTCCATCCCCCTGTGAGCAACTTAGGCAGCAGTTTTCTTTTTAGCCATGGTGAGGTGAGCCAGACTTTTGTTCTTCCAGGACCTAAGGCCTCTCTAGGACTGTGTATGAGCTCTGCTTGCCCAGTTAGAAGAACTGAGGCAGAAGAGGTAAGAAGCAGGTCGCTGAGGCCCTTGGGCTCCACACGTGAGCCAGCTGTCCTGGCCTCAGGCATGTTCCCCTCGGGCTGGGGCTGAGCATTGCACACAGTAAAGCCATGTCTGCCTCCTTAACTGCTTTCTGGCGCGTGGCGTGATGGACAGAGGAGCTGGTGCAGGGGACAGCCTCCCTCGATGCCTGCAATCCAGGGAACTCTGGCGCATTTCCTCAGGGAAGCATTCCTTTCTTGGACACGATTCCAAGGTCACAGGAAGGAGACTGAAATTCCTGTGTTCACTGGTGTGAAGCGGGGGCCCTCCACTGCCGAGGTGCCCAGGAGATGACGCCATAAGCTGACTGCTGGGGAGAGGCGCAGCACACCCGTAGGACGGCACTGATGGGAAGCCAGGGAATTTCCTGGGCAGGAGCTCTGTCACACTTCCATTTCCATAAAAACGAGCCCCACAGTCCACGGTGATGTTACTTGAGTTGCTATGGTGATAGATAAAGAAAGTGTTCTCCAAGCTCGAAAATGGTGGTGCTGATACAATTCACTTGGCTGGAAAGGCAAGTCCTTGTCTGAAACACAGAGGGCAAAAACCACCCTTTGCACATGGCCAGGGCCTTGGGAGTAGCTTGGCTCAGCTGGGCTCTATACAAGGCCTTGCTCTGACTAGGTAGTCAGCCATCATGGAAGCACCATCAGCCTGGGTGAGGAAGATCATGTACAGGTCCCATGTCCCATCCCTGTCTCTTCTGTACCTGAGGTCCTTTGAACACACGTTGAGGTGGGGGAGAAAAGAATGGGGTATCTGATCCACTTGCATAAGGAAAGCCTCTTTTTCCGTAAATGTAGCTCAGTGCCCACAGTTCAAATCCCTTTACCACCAAAACCCAACAAAACAAAACACTAGAGTTTGTAAAACAGTAGGTGCAAGCACCTGGATTTTTCAGATCACATTTCTTTTTTATTGTTGGTGGTGGTCATGGGGCTTGAACTCGGCCTGGGTGCTGTCCTTCAGCTGATCTTCAGTTCAGGGATAGTGTTCTACCACTTGAGCCACAGCACCACTTCCAGTTTTCTGGTGGTTTATTGGAGATAAGAGTCTCATGGACTTTCCTGTCCAGGCTGGCTTTGAACCATGATCCTCAGATCTCATCCTCCTGAGTAGTTAGGACTGCAGGTGTGAGCCCCTGGCACCTGGCTCAGATCACATTTATTACTTTGAGTGAACTTCTCTAATTCATTCTCTGAGCTTTGCTAAGACCACCAATTTTGAGAGGGAACCCAGAGCAAAAAAAGGAAGGCCAGCAGGCCACCTGCTGGAGGTGTCACTGACCCAGGATGTTTACTGTTCCAGTCTCATTTTACAATGGAATGCTGCGGTACAGACTTGGTTTTATGATACGGTAGATAACATCTTTTTTGATGGACAGATAGCTTAGGCTGCATAGTTTCTTGGTATCCACAGCCATACGTTCAGCTTCTATTAAGCCCCAGTAGTAAGCCAGCCGGGGCATTTGAAATGGAGAAATTGATTTACTCCCAAACCTTAGGGGAGGGAGGTTGGGGAGGTGGGGGCGGGAAGGAGGGGTACACTGTGATTCTCCTGGTAGGACTTACTTCACAGAGCATTACGGCAGGCCCCTCATGCTTTTGAGACCATAGGGGTCTTCTGGGTCATAAGGTTGAAGTAGCAGGTGTGCTGGCACCAAAGCCTGGGCTTGCTGGCTCACAGGTGTTGCTCTATGATGTCCCAATCTGAAAACATCAGCTGGCCTCTTTCCTCCCCCATCTTGGGACTTCTTCGAAGACCCAGAGATGGAGCATGGGATCCACATAAGGAATCCCCTCACGTAGGCTGACTTTCATGTCTGCGTTTCTTCCACTTTTTTGCGTGTGTGTGCTGGTCCTGGGGCTTGCACTCAGGGCCTGGTGCTGTCCCAGAGCTGTTTTGCTCAGGTGCTCTACCACTGGAGCCGCAGCTCCACGTCTGACTTTTTGGTGGTTTTTGGATCGGAGTCTCGAGGACATGTCTGCCTGGCTGCTTCGGATTGCCATTCTAGGATCACAGGTGTGAGCCTCCCTCACCGAGCTGGTGACACCTTTGGCTTAGTACTTTGGGGATGTGGCTCCATTGTCTTCTCACTAGTCACTCACTGGACTCGATTTTATTTTAGTCGAATGTGGGGCTTGAACTCAGGGACTCGGGAGTCTCCTGGACGTTCCTGCCCGGGCTGGTTTCGAACCGGGATCCTCAGATCTCAGCCTCCTGGGTGGCTAGGGTTGCGGGCGTGAGCCACCGGCGCCCGGAGGGAGGAAGCTCCGACGGCGCGGGGCTCCTCGGAGCTGCCCCGCAGCCGTGGCCAGAGCGGCTTCCGGGCCCCCGGCTTCCGTCCTCATCCACAGCCGTCTAGGCCAAGCCCGGACGCCGTCGGGGCCGAACCACTCGCCGGACCCGGGAGGCCAGCGCCCGAAGCGAACGCCCCAGGACGCAGCCCGCCCGCGAGCCCCTGGCGTCGGGGGCTCTCGGCCCGGCCCCGCCCCGGCGCCCCGGCGCCCCGGCGCATGCGCGTTCCGCAATCTCGGCGGCGCACTCGGCCGGCCCCGCCCCCCTCTGCGCACGCGCGGCCCTCAACCTCGGCTGCGCACTCGCCGGGCCACGCCCTCTCTGCGCAAGCGCGTTCCGCAATCTCGGCTGCGCACTCGTCGAGGCCCGCCCGGCTCCTACGGCGAGCCGCGAGGCCCGAACCGCTGGGAGCCGCCGCGGGGCGAGGGCGGGGCGGGGCCGCGCGTGAGGTCAGCGCGGCGGCTCTCGGGCCCGCCGTGGTTGGCTGCGCCGCGCCGGCCGCGCCCTGGTTGGCTGCGCGCCGCGGGCTGGGCGGCCGGCCGTGCTGGGGTCGGAGCTCGGGCGCCGGCCGCACTTGCGCAGCGCTCGGCTCCGCGGCGTTCCGGGTCGGCGGCGGCCCGCGGGAGGGCGCGGCCGGGCGGCCGAGGGCGGGGGAGGCGGCCGGCGGCCGAGGGCGGGGACGGCGGGCGGGCCGCGACGCCGAGGGGAGGAGACCGGCCCATGGACCCGCGGGGCCCGGCGCCCCAGACTCCGCGCCGCCGGGACGGAGCCCAAGATGTCGGCCTAGGCCGGGGCGCTTCGACGCGGACGCGGACGGGGCGGCGGCCGGACGTCGCCGCCGCTGCTGCTGCCGCCGTCGCTCGCGGCCGCCGGGCCCTCGAGGGCCGGCCGTGACGCCCGGACGCCGGGGCGGCGCGAGGCCGGCGCGCGGGGAGCGGGCCGCGCGGCACCATGTCGGCCAAGGTGCGCCTCAAGAAGCTGGAGCAGCTGCTCCTGGACGGGCCGTGGCGCAACGAGAGCGCCGTGAGCGTGGAGACGCTGCTGGACGTGCTGGTGTGCCTCTACACCGAGTGCGGCCACTCGGCGCTGCGCCGCGACAAGTATGTGGCCGAGTTCCTCGAGTGGGGTGAGTGCCTCGGCCTGCCCGCGCCCCCCGACGCCCCCCGGCCGGCCCTGCCCTGCCCTGCCCGCGCCCCCCGGCCCTGCCCTGCCCTGCCCGCGCCCCCCCGACGCCCCCCGGCCGGCCCTGCCCGCACCCCCCGACGCCCCTCGGCCCTGCCCTGCCCGCGCCCCCCCGACGCCCCCCGGCCGGCCCTGCCCTGCCCTGCCCGCGCCCCCCCGACGTCCCCCGGCTGGCCCTGCCCGCACCCCCCGACGCCCCTCGGCCCTGCCCTGCCCGCGCCCCCCGGCCGGCCCTGCCCTGCCCGCGCCCCCCCGACGCCCCCCGGCCGGCCCTGCCCTGCCCTGCCCGCGCCCCCCGACGCCCCCTGGCCGGCCCTGCCCGCGCCCCCCGACGCCCCCCGGCCGGCCCTGCCGTGCCCTGCCCGCGCCCCCCGACGCCCCCCGGCCTTGCCCTGCCCTGCCCTGCCCGTGCCCCCCGGCCCTGCCGTGCCCTGCCCGCGCCCCCCCGACGCCCCCCGGCCGGCCCTGTCCTGCCCTGCCCGCGCCCCCCGGCCCTGCCCTGCCCTGCCCTGCCCGCGCCCCCCGGCCTCCCCACTTCCCCCCGCACTCCCTGACCTACCCGCGCTCCCCGTCCCCGCGTCCCCCCGCGCCCCCGCCCCAACCCCGGCCCCGCGCCGGGGCGACCCTAAGCCCCCCGGGCCCCGGCCCCTGCGCACTCTCCTCCTCCCTCGTGCCCGCGCCTCGTCGGTCCGCCCCTCCATCCTGCGCTCCGCAGCCACATCCTCCGTGTCCCCTCTCCCCCACGCCCAGCCACGGACCCGGCCGCTTCCTAGACCCACCCTCCCCGTCTGGATATCATTTCCTGCAGCTCCCGGGACATCCGCCCGCGCCGCCTTGGGGTCTGGAGTTGGCCGGGAGTTACCCTGTCCTCCTGTGTCCGGCTCCCGGACCCCCCCCCCCAGCGCCCCCCCCCCCCCCCCCGCAGCCCCGGCGACAGCCCGACCCCTCTCTCCTCTGTCACCTTCCAAGGAAAATTTTAGGTGTAAAGCTTCGTACAAAATGGGCCTGCAAGAGCGAGTCCCCGTCCCCACACCTCACTCCCCCAGCGGCGCTGCCACTGAAATCTCACCTTCCTCCAGTCTCTGCGGGCCCTGACGCCTCACCTTGGTCTGCTAACCTGTTACCTCCTTCCAGACAAATATTGATTAAGCCATTGAATGATTAGTGTCTCTAAGACTGGTCATCTCTGAAACACCCATGTTCTCTTAAAACTCAGTTTCCTACCCTGACGCCCTGGAAGGAAGGGAGAAGCAAGCCTTAGGTTCAGGCCAGACTCTGGAATTGATCTCTGGGGCTGATGATAAAGCTGGTATTTACATGAGGAAATAAATGAACCTGCTCCCAGGAGGTCTCCCACTCCACCACTGTGGTGGTTGGAATTAGAGATTTTGTTTACAAATTAAAACGTAAGTTGCAGTATTGTCCAGAAGCTCTGTCCCTGCCCTGCACTCCGATGTTATCTGTGCCTGGAGAGGCAGGAAGAGGTCCCGAGCTGTTTTGTAGACGATCCACTAGTTGAGGTTTTCTCGGGACCTTTCACAGTGGCGTGGTTTCTAGCTGGGTAGTGAAGGGCTTCGCAGTTGTTTCGCAGTGGCTCGTGTTAGTCTGCGACTTCGCAGCATTACCTTTGCTGTTCCTTTCTGAGCCCTGGATGTTCCACAGTCAGGTTGAGCGGGGTGTACAGCTCCTGCTCAGTGAGGGAGGAGGAAGCCGAGGGAAGGCTGGTTTCCCTCCGCAGGTGTGGTCCTTTGGCCTCCGACCTGGGACCAGGGCAGGGACTGGGCAGGGAGGGGCTGGATGCTCTCAGCTGAGCACGGGAAGCCCGGCTCCCTGGAGGAAACTTTAGCATTGGAGGAGGTCTGACTTGATAAGATCAGACCTTTCCAAGTCTGAAAAAAAGCTGTGTGCTGTGACATAAACATTTTCAAGTTATATTCTGGCTCTTGGAAATTGTGATTATAAGTCAAGTACACTTTTCTTTTAGCTCAGTTTGTGCAGACGTCTAAAATTGAAATTACATAGCAGAATGGCCCTTTTTTTCCTTTTTGTACTAGAGCTTGGGCTTGAACTCTGGGCCTGGGTGCTGTCCCTGAGCTTTTTTGCTCAAAGCTAGCATTCTACCACTTGAATCACACTTCCACTTCCAGATTTTTAGTGATTAATTGAAGAAAGGAGTCTCATGGAATGCTGGTGCTGTCTTTGAACCTCGATCCTTAGACCTCAGCTTCTTGAGTCACAGATGTGATCCACCAGCACCCAGCCAGAATTTCAAATAAAATAGCCTTTTAATGAAATAATTGACATTTTAGAAGTTCTGTGAATGCTCATGTATGTTAATCTATGTGTTATTGTAATACCAAAGGGGTTTATTACTGGTTAAGATACACATACAACCATTGTTTAATGTTACTTGAAATTGCCTAGTTATTTGTGGGAAAGAAAGACTGTGGTGTTTAAAACCACAGATGTGTTAACTCTAGCCATGCAGGAGCCAGACTCTCCCCATCTCTCAAGTCTTGCAAGGTATCTCGTGAAAAATCACGTAGAATTCTTGAGACTCACAGAAGAAAAGCAGCTTATCCAGTCCAAGTTTTGACTTGGAAATCTTTGAGAAAATCTGGGAAATATAACTAGTGAAAGTTTTGAAGTTTTAAGAGATTTTGCTTTTGTTTCTGTTCCCGTGGCTGCGGGGGCAGGCATTTCAGCTTGCACGGTGGTTTTTTTTTCCTTTTTTTTCTTTTCTTAGGTCCGGTCGTGGGGCCTGAACTCTGGGCCTGGGCGCTGTCCCTCAGCTCTTCAGCTCAAGGCTAGCGCTCTACCACTTGAGCCACAGCGCCACTTCTGGCTTTTTTCTTTTTGCTTATGTGGTGCTGAGGAATCGAACTCAGGGCCTCAGGCATGCAAGGCAAGCGCTCTACCACTGAGCCACCTTCCCAGCCCACGGTGGTTTTTTTTTTAACCTTTAATTTTTCTTTGATTATGTTTATAATTTGATTGGTTTTCTCTGTGAAATTCTAAACCGTGATTAGAAGTTGGGGAAATGCTCTGCTTTACGTATATAGCTCTTTAGCAGTTAAAAAAAAAAAAGGTAACTTGGATATCATTTGAGGCAGAGGACATGAAACACTGAAAATCTCCACTAGTAAATGGCAGCAGACATAAGCAGCCAGAGGGGTGAGGACAGGCCTCCCTCTTGGTCACACAAAGCCTTTTCGTGTGTTAGGCATTTTTTCCCCCCACAGCCCAAAGTAGAACTGCTAATGCCACGTGTGGACCTGGCTGCTGTTTAAATTCCACCTTGCGGCCCTGGACCACCATGTGCGGTCCAGTTCTCTGCTCTGCTCTGTTGGTGGCCCATGGAGCAGAAGACAGGCTTGGGGTGGTGTGGGATGGCCATGGGCTCCCTGCTCTGCCTTCTTGAAGACAGACCTGGGGAGGTATAGACAGCATCACGGCTCCCAGCCTCCTTCCCCTTCCATCTTCTTGCAGGCCTCATCTTTGTAGGCTTCTGGTTAATTTTCACTTGTGGTTCTCCTCATCACCAGAGATGGTAATGAGCTCTCATGGGGTGAGGGGACGTTGGTCCTTGGTGAGTGGGTGAGGCCACTGAACTTAATTGATGGCACCAAATGTTTCCAAATGTATTTAATTTAACTTAAAAAAAATTGGTTGGCTGTGGGGCTTGAACTCCAGACCTGGGCTCTGTCCCCAAGCTTTTGTTTCCTGCTCAAGGCTAGCACTCTGCCACTTTAAGCCACAGCTCCACTTCCGGTTTTCTGGTGGCTAATTGGAGATAAGAGTTTCACAGACTTTACTGCCTAGACTGGCTTTCAGCTGTGATCCTCAGATCTCAGCCTGCTGAGTAGCTAAGATTACAGGCGTGAGCCACCTGCATCCAGCTCCAAGTGTATTTTAAGCGTGGTGCTTTTTGTAGATAAGATCTTTGAAGGACACAGGAACATATTTGTCCTCCCCCCCCCATTGTGCTGGAGTTTGAAGTCAGGGTCTCACTTGTTTAGTTGGTGCTTTACCACTTGAGCCATGCCTCTAGCCCAGCCTTTTGGAGCTGGAGTCTCTTGAACTTTTTTTTTTTTTTTGTCAGTCATGGGGCTTGAACTCTGGGCCTGGACACTATCCCTGAGATCTTCAGCTCACGGAAAGCACTCTACCACTTGAGCCACAGCACTACCACTTCTGGTTTTCTGGTGGTTAATTGGAGATGAGTCTCATGGACTTTCCTGCTTGGGCTGGCTTTGAACCACAATCTTCAGAGCTCAGCCTCCACAGTAGCTAGGATTACAGGTATGAGCTACCAGCACCCGGCTTCTCTTGAACTTTTCTGTCCAAGGCTGTCTTCAGACTGGTCCTCTGAATCTCACCCTGCAGAGTAGTTAGGATTACAGAGTCACCGGACTTTTTGAGGCAGAGTCTTGCTACGCAGTCTAGGTTGGCCTGGAACTCTACTATTGTAGCTAATCTGGTCTCAGACTCATTCTTGCTCCTGCTGTCTCCACCACCCTGAATGCTAGGGTTATAGAGGTGTACTGCCACACCCAGCTAGGAAACAAACCTTTCAGTAATCTCCAAACTAGGGAAAGGTTGGAACTGCATGGTAAAAATTAGGTTCACATCACTTGGGTTTTATAGGTAGTTCTTTGAGATGTGCACTCACACTGACCACAGTGCAGGACACAGGACCTTTGAAACCATTGAATATTAACATTTCTCTCTTCACGTCTCTTCCTGGACAGTGGGGCTGTAACCTGACCAAGAACGGTGTCTAGGTGAAATCTAGAAACAAGCTTGGGTTGAGTGTTCTCAGGTCAGGACGCCGCTGTGTGGGGCGTCTGCCGTGGAGAGTTTGTGCTGTGTGCTGGGTTGCTCTGGAGCAGAGCACTGCAGTGTGGGTTGAGGACCTGGAGCACTGCGGGGCTGGTGAACCTCCCTCTCCTGCCTCCTGCTTGTCACTGAGCCCTGGATTGCAGAGTCAGAGGGGGCAGGGGCAGGACTCTTAGTTCCAAACTATCTTGAATGTGCCAAGGGGATCCTACCTGTTTCTTGATAAAGAGGTATCTGGTGAGACTAATAAAAGCTCTTGTTAAACAAGACCAATAATTTACCTAATGAAAAAGAAGATAATATAAAGTTAAAAGACATTTTGAAAGATTTTTAAAATCCCTCCGCAGTGTAGTGGCTTCGCCTCAATTCCATCCTGCCGCTCCTGGCCTCCTGCAGCGGCATCCTCTGTGTGTGTGTGTCGTTTCCAGGCCTGTGTGCTCTCAGCGTGCTCAGGGCTTGCACTACCACTGGAGCCTTGCCTTCAGTCTGGTGTTTTGCTGGTTAATTGGAGAGATGGATCTGAAAACTTTCCTGTCCAGGCTAACGTAGAACCTTCAGCTTCCACTCAGGTCTCAGCCACCTGAGTAGCTGCGATTACAAATAGGGGGGCACTGGCCCTGACTTGGTTTTTATTTTTGTTGGTTGTGGGGCTTGAACTATGGGCCTGGGCGCTGTCCCTGCGCTCTTCAGCTCAAGGCGAGTGCTCTACCACTAGAGCCACAGTGCCACTTCCGGTTTTCCAGTGGTTTATTGGAGATAAGAGTCTCACAGACTTTCCTGCCTGGGCCGTCTTTGAACTATGAAACTCAGATCTCAGCCTCCTGAGTAGCTAGTATTACAGGTGTGAGCCACCAGGTTTCTGGACCATTCTTAGTAAGCAGCCTCTGGCCATGGTGTCACCCCTCAGGTCTGGTCAGCCTGGGGCCTGTACTACTGCCTGTTTTAAAATATCTGATTTACTGTAGCCTTCCTTTTCTTATTTTCTGGTCATGGGGCTTGAACTCAGGGCCTTAGTGCTGTCCCTGAGCTCTTCAGCTCAAGGTGAGCGCTCTACCACTTGAGCCACAGCACTACTTCTGGTTTCCTGGTGGCTAATTGGAGATAAGAGTCTTACAAACTTTCCTGCCCAGGCTGGCTTTGAACCTTGATCCTCAGATCTCAGCCTTCTGAGTAGCTAGGATAACAGGCTTGAGCCACCAGTGCCTGGCTGTAGCTTTCTTTGAGGTGCCATTAGCACTGGCCTAGCCCAAGCTCTGGAGCCTCAGGCTTGAGTGACACATGAAGTTGGGGAAGACCCCTGCCAGATTAGTTTCTTACATATTAATTAATTAATTAGCTCCTGTCTTTCCTGATTTTTAAAATTTTTTATTTATTTATTTATTTTGTTGGTTGTGGAGCTTGAACTCTGGGCTTGGGCGCTGTCCCTGAGCTCTTCAGCTCAAGGCGAGCGCTCTACCACTTGAGCCACAGTGCCACTTCCAGTTTTCTAGTGGTTTATTGGAGATAAGAGTCTCACGGACTTTCCTGCCTGGGCTGTCTTTGAACTGCGATCCGATCTCAGCCTCCTGAGTAGCTAGGATTACAGGCATGAGCCACCGGCATCCAGCTCCTAATTCTTTTGTTGGCATAAATTAGTTGTATAAAGTGGTTTCATTGTGACATTACTGTATATGTGTGCAGTGTACCCCAATCAGACTCACCCCCTTTGCCCTCCCTCATCTCCCTTCCCCCCTTAAAACGACTTCAGCTGATTTCTTCTGTTTTCATAATGTACATGAATTACTCCAGCTTTGTTCACTCATATTTACCTTCCTGTTGTTTTACTTTTCCTGTGATTCATTTTCTCTTTGTTTAATGTACTGTAATTGTACAAAGGAATTTTACCAGAGTGCATTTATTATATTTTAATTTAGTTGGCTTAACCTCATCTGTTCCCTTTTGCTGTCCCCCTATTATTCAACAGCTTTCTGTGAATTAGTTTTCATTTTATTAGTCTCCCTTTCAAACACTTCTAAGATGGCTTCATATTCTGTAAAAAGTCAGGTTTGGAAGCCATACTCCATTGTTAGAATTTAAAGTTGACCTAACAGGATGCATATAATATAATCTTAGTTGTTGTTGTTGTTTAATTTTGGTGCTAGAATTGCATCTTGAACTCAGGTCCTTACGAGTTCATCTTTTTCATTCAAGGCTGGCACTCTACCACTTAAGCCCATATAAGTGGGAATGAAAGTCTCAAAGATTTGTCTACCCAGGCTGGCTTTAAACCTTGGTCCTTAGATCTTAGCTTCCTGAGTAGCTAGGATTACAGGTGTGAGCTACTGGTGACGAGTAATTAATCTTAGTTTTAGATATTCAAGTTGATATCATTTTTGACCACACTCTGTGGGGTGATTTTCTGTAAATAGAATTTTACTTTTATTAACATAACATGTTTACTTCGTCTTAAAAGCCAAACAGAACCACAGAATTATAACAAAACACTAGTCTCTGCCTCCTGCTCTGGGTTCTGAGTTCTAAGTGAGCCTCTTAATGAGAAGGTAGGATCGAGTCCCCAGGCGGCAGGGCGCTGGTGTCATTGCTCACTTCCGTCTTGTTGGCTCTCTGGGGTGAGGGGCGGGGGGGGGGGGTTCCCTGGGCTGCCCAGGCACACATCTCCTTCTCCGTCTCCCTTTCCCTAAGTCGGGCTTAAACTGGTAATTCTGCATTCCTACTATTAGGGTGAATATCACAGCTAAGCCCCCAAAGGGTGCCGTTAATTTGTGGTCTTCACTAAGGTAGCTAATTATTTTTTGTGTTATTGGCATGAATTATCTGCCCTCTGCTTGGTTTTCAGTGAACTGTCATGAATTCAGTCCCATGTTTTCAAAACAGAAGAGCTTAGTACAGTCAAACACCTCAAGCAATTTGTTACCTTAATCTGGTGTGAGCCACCAGCGCCTGGCTTAGTTCTTGGTTTTGATTTATTTAACTATTTGTGTATTTTGTGCTGGTCCTTGGGCTTGAACTCGGTCTGGGCGCTGTCCCTGAGCTTTTTTTGCCCAAAGCTAGCCTTCTACCACTTGAGCCACATCTCCACTTCTGGCTTTTTTGGTGGTTAACTCCCCAGAGAGGAGCTCCTGTCCCCTTCTGCCGGGGTGTGTGGTGGGGACACGTCTTCTGGAAGGTGGTGAGGCGGGCAGGGGCAGCCCTGAGGCGGCCTCCTTTGCCTGCTGCCGCTCGCCGCAGCTCAGGTCCGAGTGGTGCCTCTGGTGACGCCTGCGCCGTGCGTGCACACAGTTAGCCTTGGGTTTAGAGCTCTGCTCAATTAGTACCGCTTACCCATTCCCAGCACAGTGATTTGGACGAGCCTGGTGCCGGTGGCTCACATCTGTAACCCTAGATACTCAGGAGGCCAGATCTGAGGATTGAAGTTCAAAGCCAGCACAAGCAGGAAAGCCCATGAGATTCTGATCTCCAGTTAATTGCCAAAAGCCAGAAGTGGAGCCTTGAACAAAAATGCTCAAGAAGGAGCTGAGAAGGTGGCTCAGTGGTAGAGCGCTTGCCTTGCATGCTTGAGGCCCCGGGTTCCATTCCTCAGCACCACATAAGCAGAAAAAAAAAGCCGGAAGTGGTGCTATGGCTCAAATGGTATCCTTGAGCTGAAGAGCTGAAGGACAGCGCCCAGGCCCAGAGTTCAGGCCCCACAACCGGACCCCCCCGCCAAAAAAAAAAAAAAATGCTCAAGAATAGTGCCCAAGCCGGGCACCAGTGGCTCACGCCTGTCATCCTAGCTACTCTAAGATCTGAGGATCGCAGTTCAAAACCAGCCAAGGCAGGAAAGTCTGTGAGATTCTTTTTTTTTTTTTGGGTCCGGTCATGGGGCCTGAACTCTGGGCCTGGGCGCTGTCCCTCAGCTCTTCAGCTCAAGGCTAGTGCTCTACCACTTGAGCCGCAGCACCACTTCCGGCTTTTTTCTTTTTGCTTATGTGGTGCTGAGGAATCGAACCCAGGGCCTCAGGCATGCAAGGCAAGCGCTCTACCACTGAGCCACCTTCCCAGCCCTCCGTGAGATTCTTATCTCAACTAAACCACCAGAAAACCGGAAGTGGTGCTGTGACTCAAGTGGTAGAGCGCTAGCCTTTTTGAGCTGAAGAACTGAGGGACAGCGCCCAGGCCCAAAATTCAAGACCCATGACCAACAAAAGGAAATAATAAGTAAAAAGTTGACATTGCTGGTCTGCTATCATGTCCTGTTGTTCATTCCACAAGCCCATGTCCGTTCCTCCCCCCCCCCCCCATGTTGATGGAACTAAAGCCTTGAACACGCTGTGTAAGCGCTCTGCCGCGGGGCCACATCCCCAGCCCCACGTTTTTTTTTTCCCCAATCTTGGAGCTTAAATTCAGGACCTGGGTCCTGTCCTTGAACTCAGGACCTGGGCCTTGTCCTTAGACTTTCGTGCTCAAGGCTCACCCTTCCACTTTGCACCACAGCGCCACTTTAGCTTTTCTGGCTGTTAATTGGAGATAAGAGTCTCAGACTTTCTTGCCCTGAGCTGGCTTTGAAGCATGAATCTCAGATCTCAGCCTTCTGAGTAGCTGGGATGACAGGTATCTGCCCTCCCAGACATGTGTGAAGGATTCAGAATGTCCTGGGTCCTGTTGAGGTGAGTAGAAGTTCTTGTTCTGAAGCTCAGCTAGTGCTTGGGGTGGGTGGATGGAGCCTCTGTGTTCTGGTTGTGGCTTCTCCAGGGGTGTGTAAGGAAGGTGGTGTGCCGGGCAGTGTCTGTGACTAAGGGCGGCCCTCAGCAAGCAGTGCAGAGGCCCCATGCTCACACTTCCCTTTGACTCACTACGTTGCTGTTTGTGCTGGTGACACCGGTTCGTCTCTCCAGAAGGTCCCCAAGGAGATGACAGGGGCTCTGGAAGCACAGACTCTGGAGGAGGCGGGAGAGGAGGGGCTGGCCGCAGGGACTGGCCTCCCAGGGTTTGGCTCTGGGCTGTGTGACTCCGAGCTGTGTAGAGCTGACTTGACGTGGGCCAGTCCGCTTAGCCCCCGAGCGTGTGCGCGGGGAGAAAACCCAAACTGCAGAGTGAAGTCCCACGGCGAGCAGCGCCTCCCCTCGGCATGCTCACGCCTGTTCAGGGCGGCCTCTCGCTGAGAGCACCCTTGTCAGGGCGCAAGAAGTGGGCTGGAAGAACTTCTGTTACTTGTTGTTTGAAACGTTTAAATCTGACGGAACTTACTTAGTTTTTTACATGTATTGTATTTTTAATTTGAAATATTTTGGCACTGGTGGGGTTTGAACTCAGGTCCTTGTGCTAGCTGGGCAGGTGCTCTGCTACTTGAGCCACACCTCCACCCTTTTTGGCTTGCCAGTTCTAGGGCTTGAACTCAGGGTCTGTGTGCTGCCTCTGGACTTTTGCTCAGGGCTAGTGCTCTGTCACTTGAGCCACAGCACCACTCTGGTTTTCTTTTTGTAGTTTAAGGGAAGTAAGTCACATAGGAAACTTAGGTCGCTTATGCATGGTTTCCCTCTTTGTAGTAATTAGAATGTGCCTATAAATCTACAAGTAAACACAATGGGTGGTAAAAGACAAAACTTTACACTTGGATATGATAAATTAACCAGACTAAATATTCATACAGTGAGACCAAAGGAAGATAGTCTTAAAGGAGGATCACAAAAGGCCAATAGTTACGTTGCTGCACACGATCATATAAAATGATGTTTAGGGCTAGAAATGATGTTTAGCTGGAAATGGTAGAGTGCTTGCCTAGCATGCATGAATCCCTGGGCTCAATTCCTTAGTACCATATAAACAGAAAAGGCCGTTAGAGGTGCTGTGGCTCCAGTTCAAGTCTCAGGACTGGTGAGGGGAGGAGGGGAGGGGACAAAGAAGTGTCTATTAAATGAACTCCAAGAAGTAGATGTGAGTTTTTTTGTCATTTTACCTTTTGTGTCTCGCCCCCTCCCCATTTTGTGACTGCTTTTGATTTCTGTTCTTTTTGTCTTGCATGTAAATTTATCTGTTTGGGAGGGTAAAGAGGAGGAGCACAGGCGTGGTGGGACAAAGGGTGAACTAAGGCAGCAGGGTACTCGACAGTATATTGAAAATGAACTTTTCAGCTTGTGGGAGAGGGAAGAGATGAGACTTCAAAAAGAAACGTGCTCATTACATGACATGTAACAGTAACCCGCACTCTGTACATCACCTTTACAAAAAAAATCACATAGACTTTCCTATCCATGATGGCTTTGAACCACAGTTCTCAGATCGCAGTCTCCTGAGTGGCTAGAATGTGGGGCATTAGCCACGGGCGCCCGGTGAAGTCTCACGTTTTGACCCAAGACTCCCCTTGTACCGAGACCCAACTACCTACCACCTACCGTGTAGCTAGGATCACTGGCGTCGCCCACCATGCCAGCTTACTTGTGGAGATGGAGTTTGACTGATTTTTTGCCTATGGTGGCCTTGAACTTCCATCCTCCTGCTAAGCAGCTAGAACGACAAGTGTAAGTCTCCACACTAGCCGAAATACCGTGTTATATTGGTATTCACTATTGAGAAGGGATGTTGCTTTTTCCATTTAATGGGTATGTAGCAGTCCTGAGAGTAATTTTGCTGCTGTCTTACAAGTGTTTGTGACCCAAAGTATTTGAAAGTCATATTGTTGAAAGGTCTTCAAATATATTAACAGAGTAGTTTTCTGATAATACATTTAAAATGAGTCTGGGAAACATGGCAGGGACCTAGCTTTCAGCTGTGGAAACAGAATGTGTAGCAAATCGGGAAGGTGCTGGGTTTGTTTGGTTCTAACTTTACTAGTCAGAGTCAGAGGTATAGATGTACATGAAATCTGAAGTATTTCTTAAGACATCAGGCAGCTATAGGTGCTGGCGGCTCACGCCTGTAATCCTAGCTACTTAGGAGGGTGAGATCTGAGGATCCAGGGTTTTATTTATTTATTTATTTAGGGTCTGGTTGTGGGGCCTGAACTCTGGGCCTGGGCGCTGTCCCTCAGCTCTTCAGCTCAAGGCTAGCGCTCTACCACTTGAGCCACAGCGCCACTTCCAGCTTTTTTCTTTTTGCTTATGTGGTGCTGAGGAATCGAACCCAGGGCCTCAGGCATGCAAGGCAAACGCCCTACTACTGAGCCATCTTTCCAGCCCTGAGAATCCAGGTTTAAAAGCCAGCCCAGGCAGGAAAGTCTATGAGACTCTTATCTCCAATGAACCACCAAAAACCCGGATGTGGCGCTGTGGCTTAACATGGTAGAGTGCTAGCCTTGAGCAAAAGAGCTCGGGGACAGCACCCAGGCTATGAGTTCAAGCCCCATGACCAACAACCACAACAACAAAAAATCAGGCAGCACATGGTTTATCTAAGCAAAGTGACAAGCCTGGATATATTTCCCTTTATAAGTATTTATTTTTTTAAAAGCAAGCCTGTGTTTATGAAATTTAGATAATCCTTGTGAAATAATATGCTAGAGGGTAATGGAATAAAAACTGGATATCAGCAATATGAGAGAAATTTAAATTGAATTCTACAGCTTATTTTAGTGGAAAAGGTTTCTCTGCCCTTTGCAATTACAGATTTCTTCTTTTGGGAGGCAGTTTTATGAATGTGGAGTTCTCGGGTACAGTTTACCTGTTACAGTGCAAAGGGGGATGTTGGTATGTCCAGTTTTGTAACCATCTGTGGCATCTCTCTCTCCCTGTGGTTTAGGCTCAGAGCTCTGCTCTGCCTTCCTTATGTTAGCCTGTGTGGACGTGGACTGTAAGTGCACGTAAGCTACCCCATGCAGCTTTTGTAACTGCTGCTTTCCACTTGCATAGTATTTCCATGAGTCATCCTACAATGTAGCCTAAATTAGGATTTGTTCCTTTTTTGCTAGTATTAGGCTTGAACTCAGGACCTTGAGGTTATTTGGCTTGCTTGTTGAAGGTTTGAACTCTACCACTTGAGCCATGCCTCCAGTCTGACACTTTGCTGGTTAGTTGGAGATGGAGCTTTGAGGGCTTTTCTGTGTGGCTTGATCCTCCGTCCTCCAAGTCTCAACCTCCTGAGCAGCTAGGATCACATGTGTGAGCCACTGGTGCCCAGCTAATCGTGATTTTTGTATTCTAACAACATTTTATATTCTAATACAGTTTTCTTACTTCATTTGTCTCAATCTGTATTCCCAAAAGAAGATTAGGCCTTTTTAAAATGTAAACATTTATGGTTTTTTTTTTTTTTTTTTTTTTGTCTGTTGTGGGGCTTGAACTCTGGGCCTGGGTGTTGTCCGTGAGTTCTTCAGCTCAAGGCAAGCGCTCTACACTTGAGCCACAGCACCACTTAACATTTTCTGGTGGCTTATTGGAGATAAGATCTCATGGACTTTGCTGCTGGCTGGCTTAGAACTACGATCCTCAGATCTCAGCCTCCTCAGTAGCTAGGATTATAGGCGTGAGCCACCAGCTTCTGGCCTTTCTCTTTTTCTCTGTTTCTCTGTCTCTGTCTCTCTCTCATCAGTCATATGGCTTGAATTTAGGGCCTGGATGCTTAAGATTAGTGTTCTACCACTTGAGCCATAGTTCTACATCCAGTGTTTAAAAGGTGGTTAATTGGAGATAAAGTCTCATGGACTTTCTTGCCCAAGTTGGCTTTGAACTGCAATTCTCAGATCTCTGTCTCTTGAGGAGCTGAGATTACAGGGTGTGAGCCACCAGCAAACAACTAGAGGCTTTTCTTTATTTGTGATGCTAAAATTTACTTTTTTTTTTGTCTGGTCGTGGGGCTTGAACTCTGGGCCTGGGCGCTGTCCCTCAGCTCTTCAGCTCAAGGAGAGCACTCTACCACTTGAGCCACAGCGCCACTTCCAGCTTTTTCTGCTTGTGTGGTATTGAGGAATCGAACCTAGGGCCTCATGCATGCAAAGCAAGCACTCTACCAGTGAGCCTCCTTCCCACCCCTGTGATGCTAAAATTTGAACTTGGAGCGTGTGCTTGCTAGGCAAGGGCCTTTCCACTCTTACATGCTCCTGGGCGTGTTTCATGAGACATAGTGAAGTTCCCAGACTTGGTTTAGTGTAGAGTGTATTTTGTTTCTTATTTATTTATTTATTTTTGTGATGTTAGGTGTTGAACCTAGGGCCTGTACTTGCTGGACTACTGCCTACTGCTTAGCTACACCCAAGCTCCAGAGTGTTTATCACTCATTTATACTACCATCAGAATATAGTGCCTTTTAGCGGGGGGTTTTATTTTTATTTTTTGCCAGTCCTGGGGCTTGAACTCAGGGGGCCACTGTCCCTGAGCTTCTTTTGCTCAAGGCTAGCACTACCACTTGAGCCACAGCGCCACTTCTGGCCTTTTCTGTGTATGTGGTGCTGAGGAATGGAACCCCGGGCTTCCTGTGTGCTAGGCAAGCGCTCTACCACTGAGCCACCTGCCCAGCCATTGGGCGATATTTTTAGGGTATGTTCAACCTTTTCCTAAAGTTTAGTTTTCTGCTTACTAGGCTTATTGTCTTTCATATTTGTTTTGATTAATAATTACTGCTCTCTTAGAAACATCATCCACTATATTAGTAACTTCTGGTGTATGTTTCTTAGTGTGATTTTCTAATTTCCAGTAAACACTTTAAAATGATTTGTATCTAAAGTCATTTAATTACCTTATTTTCTCTTATGTCTATTAGTATCATTTTAAGTTTTCACCCAAGTTAGAGGAGCTACCAGTTTCATATTGTCAAAATTTATAACACTTGGAGTCCTCTCATCTCCTGCACAGGAAACAGGAAATGTTTCTCCCATTTCCCCTTTATCCTGATAATATTAAAATAATAATTCCAGCGGGGAGCTGGTGGCTCATCCTATAATCCTAGCTACTCAGAAGGCTGAGATCTAAGGATTGTGGTTCGACAGCAGCCTGGGCAGAAAAGACCTTGTGAGACACTTATTGCTACTTCACTCAAAAAAGAAAGAGGAGCTGTGGCTCCAAGTGGTAGAGTGCTGCCCTTGAGCAAAACAGCTCAGGAATAGCACTTAGGCCCTGAGTTCAAGCTCCACAACCAAAATAATAATAATTCCTTAATAAAAATGCCAAAAAATTACAACATTTAAATTGTATAACTACAAGGAAATCCCTCCCCTTCCCTCCTCCCTTTCCTTCCTTTCTTTCTTCTTCCCTACCCTCCCTCCCTCCCTTCCTCCCTCCCTCCCTCCCTCCCTCCCTCCCTCCTTCCCTCCCTCCTCCCCCCTCTCTTTCTTTCTTTCATCCCAGATACTGAGCTTGAACTCAGGGCTCTAGCAGTCTTACCTGGCTTTGTTGTGTATGGCTGGTACTTTACCACTTGGAGTCATGCCTTCAGTTCCAGCTCTTTGTGAGTAGTTGGAGATAAGACTCTCATGGACTTTCCTTGAGTTGGGGTTGGCTTTGAACTTTGACCCTCACAACTCAGCCTCTTGAGTAGGATTACAGGTGTGAGCCACCAGTGCTTGGATTCCCTTCTTATTTTTTTCCCACTGCTATAGTAGTTCTAGGATTATAGACCTCCATCACCAGTGCCTAGTACTTTAAATATTTTTACAAATAAAATCTGGGCCAGGTACTGGTGGCTCATACCAGAAATCTTAACTACTCAAGAAGCTGCAGCCTGGAGGATTTCAGTTTTTTGTTTTTTTTGGGTCGGTCGTGGGTCTTGAACTCTGGGCGTGGGCGCTCTCCCTGCGCTCTTCAGCTCAAGGCCAGTGCTCTACTGCTTGAGCCACAGCGCTACTTCCAGGATTTCAGTTTGAAGTTGGCCCAGACAAAAGTCTGTGGACAGGAAGACAGAAAAGTATAACCAGCAAAATGCTGGGCTGGAGTTATGGTTCAAGTGGTAGAACACAAACTAAGCAAGTTGAGCCTAGAGCAAAGCCCTGAGTTAAGATTCAAGTACTTCCAAAATGTAATCTAAAATGAAGTATAAGCCGAGTGCTCACCAGCTCATGCTAGTGTAATTACAGCTCAGGCTTGTAATGCTAGCTCCTCAGGAGGCTGCTAGCTGAGGATTGTGGTTAGAAGTCCGTTTGGGCAGAATTGTCCCTGTGAGAGAGACTCATCTCCAATAAACTACTCAAAAAAAAAACAGAAGTGGTGCTGTGGTTCAAGTGGTAGAGTACTAGCCTTGAGTGCAAAGAGGCTCAGGGACAGTGCCCAGGCCCTGAGTTCAAGCTTCACAACCGACAAAAACAACAGCAAAAGGAAGTATAAAATACAGCACTTAAAACTGGTGTGCAGTTTTGATGGTGGCTCTCACTTCCTCGGTGCTCTGCAGAAGTCCCTTGGGGGAGCCAGGTTCACCTTGATACACCCCTGGAAATGTAAGTCCCAAGGGCAGCGGGGCGCGCTGACCAGGCTGGGACGCCTGGATAGATAGGTAGATTAGTCATGCCAGCTCTGCCAAGTGCACAGAAGCTTTACCAGCTCATAAAACGTTTATGACTCAGAAGGAATGCCAGCAATAAACAAACGGGTTCATCGTGGGCTGGCCAGGCGTGGCGTGGGGTTCATCATGGGTTGGCCAGGGGTGGCGTGGCGCAGCAGCGGGGCTGCGGGTGGTGGGTTGCAGCTCAGCGGGGAGCGGCGTCTGTGACCCTGCGTGCAGAAGCCCTCCTTTTCTGGAGTGTCTTGGAGTTTTCGCACGTGTACATTTCAGCCATCACTTCCGTTCTCAGTCCTGGCCGTGACGGGTGATGGGCCGCCTCCCGCCCGGGTCTGCGTGGCCCACTGGCTTCCCGAGGTTTGCAGGGCATCTTGATGAGTGCCGTTTGCACCTCTGCCTTACACACTCCCCTCTCACACCTGTGTGGCTTGTCTGTGTCAAGGACAGTCTCCCGTTTCAGTGGGTGTTGTTAGTTTGCCACTCGTCTGAGTTGCTCCTGCTGGTGGTTTTTGCCCACGCGCCCTGGAGGACGGCCCCTGCCCTCAGGGACTGTGGGTGGGGTCTGCAGAGCCCGAGCTGCCTGTGTGAAGCGGAAGAAATGCCACCTGCCTGGCTTCTCCGCTGGGAGCCTGGAGTTTGCTGTGTAAAATGGGGGTGCCGGGGCTCACGCCTGTCGTCTTAGCTACTCAGGAGCTAGGATCTGAAGATCTGGGTTCAAAGCCAGCCTGAGCAGGAAAGTCTGTGAGACTCCTTATCTCCAATTAACCACAGAAAATGCTGGAAATGCTGCTGCTTTGAGGAGAAAAAGTGCCAGGATAATGTCCAGGTCTTCTCCAGCACGTGCATGTGTGAGGGGCTGCAGGCCCCCGGCTGTGGAATTCTGTGCGTGGGGCCCGAGGAAAGGCGGCCTGGCCGGGGAGGAGCTGTCAGGTGCTGTCAGAGGGCAGGGACAGGCCCCAAGTGGACTTGTGTGCCTCGCACAGGCGCGCACGGGGGCTTTCATTTGTGATGGTGACTTCTGGGACAAGGAACGTCCCGGAGTCCTCCCTCCTTCCTCGGTGCTGGTGAGGGCCATGGGCGGTCTTCTGCCACCCTCCGGCCTCACCGCAGGCCTTGGTTCCCCCGCGGGCTCACCCTGGGCCTGGAGAGGTGGGTGGTGGGAACAAGGGGCTGGGCCTCACTCCTGTTCCCAGTCAGTAGAGGGACAAGAGTCCGCCCAGCCTCCAGCCCCAGGGGCAGAGGCCCCCCCCTCCCCCGACACCCTCCCACCTCGGAAGAGGTCAGGAGTGCGCTCGGGGCTGTGGGCTGCAGTCCTGATCTTGGGGAGGGGTGGGTGCCGGGGGCTGTGTGCTAGTTGAGCGCAGGGAGCACCGGTGACTCCTGCCGGGTGGTGAGGGCCTATGTGGCTTCTTTCTAGCCCTTGGGTGGTCTGCTGCAGTGAGATCCGACAGAACAGCCTGCTGGGAGCAGCTTTCTGCTGCTGGGAGCTGGAGGGGCAGTGGCCTGTTGTTTTAGAGGTGCCAATTCTGGCAGCTCTTTTTGATTTATGGAAGGACTTGTAGATTTCACAAAGCTAGTGTGTGTGTGTGTGTGTGTGTGTGTGTGTGTGTGTGTGTGTGTGTGTGTGTGTTTGAACTCAGTGCCTCACGTCCTCTTGGACTTGCTTATTTGGCTGGCACTTTACTTAAACCTTGCGCCATACCTCCAGCCTTGCTTTTTGCTGGTTATTTTTAAGACATTCCATGGGCTTTCCTCTCCAGGCTGGCTTCAAATGGTTTCTTAGAGGCTCATCCTCCTAGGATTACAAGAATGAGCCACCAGTGTTGGTTAGCTGCCCTATTTGGAAATGTTGAACAGTGGACAATCTGTCAATTAATTTTTTGGTATTTGCTTAAAAAAATTTTTTTTGGTCAGTTGTGGGACCTGAACTCTGGGCCTCAGTGCTGTCCCTCAGCTCTTCAATTCAAAGCGAGCACTCTACCACTTGAACCACAGCGCCACTTCCAGTTTTTTCTGCTTATGTGGTGCTGAGGAATCGAACCCAGGGCCTCATGCATGCAAGGCAAGCACTGTACCACTGAGCCACCTTCCCAGCCCATGCTTTAAAATTTTTTCCTTCTGGGGTGCTGGGGAAGGGTCCCAGGATCTCAAATACGCTAGGCTAGGGCCGTGTCACTGAGCTACACCTAGTTCCAAATTTTATTACTTGGCAAGCTATTTTCATTTGCGTGGGTTGTGTGCATGTTTAGTTGGTGTTGGTTGGTCCTGGGGCTTGAATTCAGGGCCTGGGTGCTGTCCCCTGAGCCTTTTTGCTTAAGGCTAGTGCTCTCCTACTTAAGCCACACCTCTACTTAGAACTTTTTTGGTGTTTTAATTAAAGGTAAGAGTCTCACAGACTTTTTCTGCCCAGGCCAGCTTAGAACCTCGATCCTCAGGCCTTGGCCTCCTGAGTAGCTGGGGTTACTGGTGAGTAGCTGGGGTTACTGGTGTGAGCCGCCAGCGCCCGGCTTTCATGTGCCTTGTGTTCAGTCATCGGTTGGCAGCTAGTTGCAGGATGGCTATCTGAAATCAGAGCAGCACTTTAAAATGCTTGGTAAGCGTCAGGCATGGTGGTTCACTCCTATAATCCTAGCTGCTCGGGAGGACGAGATCTGAGAATCATGGTTCAAAGCCAGCCCAGACAGGAAAGTCAATAAGACTCATATCCAGTTAACCACCAGAAAATCAGAAGTGGCACTGTGGCTGAAAGTGGTAGAGCGCTAGCCTTGAGTGAAAAATCTCAAAGACAGTGCTCACTAAGGCCCCGAGTTCAAGCCCCATGAACAACCAAAAAAAAAAGTCTGGTGGGGGCTGTCCTGCTTTCTTGTTTATAACTTATTTGTGTTTTAGCTCCTTTTTGCTGACATTTTTGTATTACTGAAAAGATACCAAACATTGAGATACTTTTGTTTTTTCACAAAAAGATATCTTGCCAGTGGCTCACACCTGTAATCCTAGCTACTCTGGAGGCTGAGATCTGAGGATTGCAGCCCAAGCAGGAAAGTCCGTGAGCCTCTTATCTCCAATAAATCACTTAGAAAACGGGAAGTGGTGCTATGGTTCAAGCGGTAGAGCGGGCTTGCCTTGAGCTGAAGAGCATAGAGACAACGCCCAAGCCCAGAGTTCAAGCCACACGATCCTGATCTTGACCAAAAAAAAAAAAAAGATATCTCTAGCCAGGTGCTGGTCACTCACGCCTGGCTACTCAGGAGGCTCCAATCTGAGGATCATAGTTCAAAGCCAGCCTGGGCAGAAAAGTCTGTGAGACTTTTTTTTTTTGTTTGTTTATGTGTTTATTGATAGTCCTGGGGCTTTAACTCAGGGCCTGGGCACTGTCCCTGAGCTTTGTTTGCTCAAGGCCTAGCACTCTATGACTTGAGCCACAGCACTACTTCTGGCTTTTTCTGTGTATGTGGAACTGAGGAATCAAACCCAAGGCTTCCTGCATGCTAGGCAAGCACTCTACCACTAAGCCACATTCCCTGTGAGACTATTTCCAATAAACTACTCAGAAAAGGCCAGAAGTAACACTGTTGCTCAAGTAGTAGAGCACTAGCCTAGAGCCCATGAAGCTCAGGGACAGTGTCCAGGCCCTGAGGTTGAGCCCTAGGATGGGGGTGGGGGGAGGGAGATATCTCAGAAGCACTCAGGTTTACTTGGTTCTGTGGCACTTCATTTAAAGTAGTAGTGTGCTTGTCTAACAAGTATGAAACTTTTTGTTTCCAGTATGTCTGCACTTTAACTTTGTGAGCCTTTTTTGAAAAGGTCTAGATTCTTCTGTAGATTCTTAAGTGTTTGAAAAGCTGTTTTCCCACCTTAGATTCATTGACTGGCAGTGGGTGGGGGTGGTCGGTGCTCTCAGGCCCTGGAGACCTGGCCCACCAGGACCTGCCTGTCCTGGCTGCAGAGGGGCCGGGCCGGGGCCCTCAGGCGGGGGATGCCCCCTGGCTTTGCTTTTAGGAGGAGAGCGAGCAGCCTGCTTGGTCATTTTCTCTGATTCAGAAGCAGCTAAACACCAGTTGGAAGCAGGCATCGCTGAACGGGCTGCTCTTGTGACTTTGTTGACCTGTCCGACTTCTTTATAGCCTCCAGTGTCTGACAGGATTAGGCTCTCGAGGAGTCTTACAATTTTGGTGTAAAGTTGTTTTTTCCACTCCTCTAGAGATACATATTCCTTGTATGAAAGTGCAGAGCTGGGGGCTGGGAAGGTGGCTCAGTGGTAGAGTGCTTGCCTTGCATGCATGAGGCCCTGGGTTCGATTCCTCAGCACCACATAAGCAAAAAGAAAAAAGCCGGAAGTGGCGCTGTGGCTCAAGTGGTAGAGCGCTAACCTTGAGTTGAAGAGCTGAGGGACAGCCCAGGCCCAGAGTTCAGGCCCCATGACTGGACCCCCCCAAAAAAAAAAAATACAAGAAATTAAAAAAAAAAAAAAGAAAGTGCAGAGCTGGTGACTAAGCACAGTAAAGGCTTGAAGGAAAGTTTTGGATAAAAATGATGGCTTTTTTCTATGTCATAACACATCCACTATCGAATTGAGAAAGATGCACAGCCTTGGTTAATTCAGCCTTGGACTCTGGGCAGTTATTAAGAACATCGGTGAGGGCTGGGAAGGTGGCTCAGTGGTAGAGTGCTTGCCTTGCATGCATGAGGCCCCAGGTTTGATTCCTCAGCACCACAAAAGCAGAAAAAGCCAGAAGTGGTGTTGTGGCTCAGGTGATCGAGCACTAGCCTTGAGCTGAAGAACTGAGGGACAGTGCCCAGGCTCGAGTTCACGCCCCACGACCGACCCAAAAACCCAGCACATCGGTGAACATGGATGTTCAGGCTCAGCAGCTTAACCAGGCTTTCTGTTGTTCCTAAGGTGGAGGCTGGAATTCTTAAAAAGGAATCTGTGGCTTAGCCTTGCTTTTCTCTTCCTGTTTTCCAGTTTTGAAGGAGTTCAGTTAATTGGGAATTGCCCTGCTCCTCTTTGGATGCTGGTGTCTGCCCAGCCAGCTTCGGCAGGCCACGAGCACAGACTCACTCAGCGGGGGAAGAGGAGGTGGGGACAGCCCTGTTGGGAGCAGAGGCTTCAGGGCCTGGCCGGGTCTGGTCTGGAATGGCCTCTCGGGAGAGAAGGGAGGAAGAAGGCGGTTGGGTGGCTGGCAGAGCACCCAGCTGGGGAGAGGTGGGCAGAGGGCAGGCACCATCCATGCCCTTGGGTAGTGCCAGCCGAGTGCCAGGTGCCAGGTGCCCCTGGGTAGGAAAGTAGCTCAACTAAGCGTGTTTCTGTTTTGTTTTTAAATTTAACTTTATTATTATTATAAAGGTGATGCACAGGGGTTACAGCTGCAGAAGTCACCCCTTCCCTGCTCTCTCCCTGTGTTTCCCTTCTGTCCCCACCACAAGTCGCATAGTTCAGTGCCATTGAACTGTTCCGTGGCACCGCAGGCAGCTAGGTCTGCACCAGGCTGGCCGTCCCACTGCTTCGGCTCAGCAGCGTCTCTAAGCACAAATGACAGTGTGAATGGACCCGGCCAGGCAGGGGTCCTGGGGACCTGTGTCACGTGTGAGTGCTGCGTGTTTATTTGTGTACAGTTTCGTGGCTGTTGGTACATGCACACATTCTGGCCACCATCAACCCCCCTCATCTAATTCTCGAAGGCTTTGATACCTTAAAAGAAACCTTGAGGGGCTGGGAAGGTGGCTCAGTGGTAGAGCGCTTGCCTTGCATGCCTGAGGCCCTGGGTTCGATTCCTCAGCACCACATAAGCAAAAAGAAAAAAGCTGGAAGTGGCTCTGTGGCTCAAGGGGTAGGGCGCTAGCCTTGAGCTGAAGAGCTGAGGGACAGTGCCCAGGCACAGAGTTCAGGCCCCACGACCGGACCCCTCCCCCCCCCCCAAAAAAAAAAGAAAAGAAACCTTGGACAGGTCTGCAGCCTGGCTGTCACTGCCTGTGCCGCCTGTGTCCGGAGCTTTGCCCACCCGGACACGACTCACAGGGAACCGCACCGTGCGCCATCTCCGTGACGGTTTCCCAGTTGTCTTGGAGGGGAGCCTGCAGCACCCCACTTTGACGAGCACTGGACTGGCCTCAGTCTTGGGCCTCTGCGAGTGAATATTCGTGAGTGAGTTTTTATGGCAGTGGGTTTGCATTTCTCCTGCAGAGGCCTCAAGCGTGGGGCGCTGGTCACGCCGTAACGGTTTGCTTTTTTTAAAAACATTTTTGTACATTTTTTGTTTTTACTCTTTTTTCTCCTGTTTAGAATTTTGACGAGCTGCCATACTGGTTTCCATTCTTCTCTGTTTGTATTTCCCTATGGAGAGTGCGGTGGAGTGTTCTCATAGTTACTGGTCATAGCTGTTTCTTTGGGAAAACAAAATAAATGGAAAAGACTGAGAGTATGGCGTAAGGGCAGGGCACTTCAGAGGCCGGGGTTCAGCCGACCCCCCCCCCCCCCCCCCGTGTGTGTGTGGGGGGTTATGCAATGGTGACAGGACTGAAAGCACTGCTGGAGATGGAAGATGGAAGTTTCAGTGTGTAGCCTAGACTGGCCTTGATTGAATGCAAGACCCTCCTTCTGGGACTATAGGGTCCCGCTTTGTATTCACAGCAGTGGCACAAGACAGACTGGCTATTAGATGATTAAGTTTGGAACAATAAGAAAATAAACAGTTAACTTTTCCTGTGAGTTTTAAAACAGAAGAATGTTAATGTTATAGGAAATACAGAAGCCATGTATGTGGGGAATGAAGTAATAACAGGAGGATAAAAATACCAGATGTGTTTATGAACTTGGGCCTTTTGCTTCCTTGGTCTGCTTGCTGTTCAGAAGAGGCTATTGTCTGTTCCACAGGTTCTTGAGGTGGTGTGTGACATCCTTGACACTTAGGTATATGTTCAGAAAGTTCTAGCTGCTGTTAGCAATGGGCAAATTGAATACTTATTAAATACTTGAGGTGCAAAGAATAAAAAGAGTTTAAACAGATCAAGATCCTACCTTTCATATCCACCACATAGGAAAGACTGTAAGTTTTAATCCTAACAGAATGGTTGCTTAAAACACCCTCACATTACTGAGGTGTTGCTGTCTGCTATGGACTCGTATTAGTTTGCTGAAGCTTTGCAGAGTTCTGCCTCTCGTGTTCTGCTCCCCCCTCTTCTGGACTCAGTTTCTTTTCTGGGTGCCATTTTATCAAGCATACTTTGTCCTAAGTCCTCTGGCACTGTCCTTTGGAAATGTGTTAGCAAGTCGCAGACTCAAGGGAAGAACCAGGAAGAGGAAGCTGGCGTGCTGTCACAGATGAGTGGCCAAAGCGCAGGGCTCCTCTTTGTCCTACTCCGTCCAGCGGAGTTCATCATCCAGAGCGTGGTGGAGGAAGAGGCGCAGACAGTTCCTTCCTCTGTCCTGCCCCAGCTCTGTGTGTGTGTGTGTGTGTGAGAGAGAGAGAGAGAGAGAGAGAGAGAGAGAGAAAGAGAGAGAGAAGGGGGGAAATCTCTGTATGTACATAGGACAACCCAGCCTTGTGCCGGGAGGGAGGGAGGACTCCATTTTATTTCTCTTCCTGAGTCAGCACAGGCCTAAGCTGACTCCCGTGTTGCTGTCATGGAGATGGGCCTGGTCCCCAGTGCTCGCCTGCAGGCTCGGTTCTGCGCGGCCATCTGGGGAACTGATCTATAGTGATGCTTTTTGTTTTTTAAGGTAATTGCATAAAATAGGATGGAGAAAGCTGGCCTGGCACCACACCCCCGATGCCCAGTTCACCAACAGGCATGGGAGTTAAAAAGTCATCTCCAGAGTGTGCCGTGTTTCGTACAATCGTCTCTGTTAATTGTGCTGTAACACGTATGCATATAGTCTTTCTAGTTAGCTTTAGGAAACAGCGTGTTTGTAAATATACACAATTAAAGATTTTACTCAGAATTTGGTAATGATCAGAAAATGGAAGAACACTTGGTGAGCAAAACCATTCACTGATGGTTGTTTTTGTGCAGTTACTGTGTCTCTGGCGTGGGGTGACAGCTCAGCACAGATGCCAGTGTGGGTGGACGTAGCGCCTGGCAGGGCGGTCCTGACAGAGCAGGGTCGCAGGCTCTAGGAAGTGGCCAGTGTCTTTCTGTTGATGGTTTGCTAGAGGAAGCGCGGATCACACCCGAGAGTTTACTGCCAGGCCTCTGTGACCCTCCCTACCCCGTGGCCCCCCACGTTAGGCTTGGACTGGTGGGTTGGATGATGAGAGGGAAGTGAAGGTTTTGGATGGACCAACTCTGCCTCCATTTTTTTTTTTTTTTGGTCGGTCGTGGGGCTTGAACTCTGGGCCTGGGCGCTGTCCCTCAGCTCTTCAGCTCAAGGCGAGCGCTCTACCACTTGAGCCACAGCGCCACTTCCGGTTTTCTGGTGGTTTATTGGAGATAGGAATCTCACGGTCTCTCCTGCCCGGGCTGGCTTTGAACCGCGATCCTCAGATCTCAGCCTCCTGAGTAACTAGGATTACAGGCGTGAGCCACCAGCGCCCGGCTCCAACTCTGCCTCCATTTTAAGATGACCACTTCGTAAGTATTTGGGAACATTCTTGAGGCCACACTTTGTTCTCATACGGTAAGCTGGACTACCCACCCTCCGTGCCCCTGGGCGCCGTCTCTTCAGAGTGTAGTTGATTTTGTTTTTTTTGAGTCAGTGATGGTGTTGAACTCAGGGCCTGGATGCTGTCCCTGAGCTTTATGCACAAGGTCGTGATCCATTGCTTTTGAGCTCCACTTCCAGCTTTTTGGTGGTTCATTGGAGATAAGTCTCATGGGCTTTTCTGCCTGGTCTGGCTTCAAACCACAATCTGCAGATCTCAGCCTCTTGAGTAGCGAGGATTACAGGTGTGAGTCACCAGTGCCTGGCTTCATGTGACTTGACGCCTCTTCTCTTCTCCAGACTGCTTTTAGGCCAGGTAGAGTGGATCGTACCTGTTACTCTAGCTACTGTGCTCTTCTCAGGCAAAGATCAGGAGAATCACCGTTCAAAGCCATCCTGGGCAAAAAGCTATGGAGACTCCACCTCATCTTAAAAAGTTGGGCATGAGGGCTGGGAAGGTGGCTCAGTGGTAGAGCGCTTGCCTTGCATGCCTGAGGCCCTGGGTTGGATTCCTCAGTACCACATAAGCAAAAAGAAAAAAGCTGGAAGTGGCGCTGTGGCTCAAGTGGTAGAGCGCTAGCCTTGAGCTGAAGAGCTGAGAGACAGCCCAGGCCCAGAGTTCAGGCCCCACAACCAGACCCCCCCCCAAAAAAAAAAAAAAAAAAAAAAGTTGGGCATGGTAGTATGTGTAGTTGGGATTCCAGCTACACTGGAGTCAGGGTAAAAAAAACCAAAAAAGCCAACAAACCAAACTGGAGGAGATTCTACTTGAGTAATAACTGAAGACAAAAAGGCTAGGGGTGAGGATCAAGGAGTAGAGGACCTCAGCTAGTAAGCACGAGGTCCTGAGTTCAAACCCCAGTGCTCCTAAACCAAATCAAACCTGCTTTTGTCTGGTTACATGGATAAGACCAGTAAGTAACTGGTATTGAGCAGTGGTCCTCACAGCCTTTTGGGGTAGAGTCCCCAGCTTCCTCGTTCTTCTCCTTGCCTCTGGGTTGCCGCACCCCGTCAGTCCTCAGCCCCCTGTGCTGCCTCCGCGGGTGATCTCATCCTGTGCAGGGAGCACGCTGGCTTCTGGGAGTCCGCACTGCCGTAGCCAGCCCTCCCCGGCCCCCCGGCCAGCACTGCGCGTGGCTGCTCCGGCGGGAAGTCCTCGGCCCCGCCTCACAAATGCAGCTGAGGCGTGAAGGCCCTCACTGCCCACATGACCCCGTGCCCTGGCCCTGCCCCAGTGCCCGCTGCTCCTGCCGCTCGCATCCTGCTTTCATTGGCAGGAGCTGTGAAGTCCGACAGCCGAGAGCCCCACCCTCCAGTGTGCAAGGCTTTGTCCACACCTTCCGAGGGCGCTCGCGGCCTCCCTGTGTGGGGCGGAGGCCTGCGGTCAAGAGCAAAGGTGACTCAAGTGGCCTTTGTGTACCCAGTTTAGGGGCGTCCTTGAGCTGGGTGTCATCGGATGGGTTGGAGCCACCTCCCTCCGCACTCAGCCCGGGTACGGTCACCCCCTGGCAGTGCCCCTCAAAGGACACGGCCCCCAGGCCTGGCTGGGTCTGTGGGATGGCGGTGTGAGGCCACGTGTTTGTGAGCTCTGGTGAGGCGGCGGGTTCTTGGGTTACTGCACAGAGGCCTCAGGCGCCGAGGCTCACCGTCTGGGATCCCAGCGGCTCCGTGCAGTGCCTGCCCGTCCACGCTCACAGCTGAGAGTACAGGGCCCATCATGGGCATGAGGGTGGCACACGGCTCCCCACTTGGTGACGGGGACCTCGGGAGGCCCAGAAGCACTGGCGGGCGTCCCGGAGAGGCCTGTGTGTGCTCCGGGCCGAGAGGCGTCGGCTCCTTCAGTGCGGCTCCCGCTCGTTTCCCATAGGCTCTTCGCTTTGCCAGCAGCTCCCCAAAGACAGTGCCAGGCACTGGCCACCTGGGTCGCCTTCTCTCTGGCTGGGGACTCAGTGGACAGGATCACTTTGAGGGGAGGAAGGGCACTTCGGGGGTGAGCGGCCACCAGGCAGGGCTCTGTCAGGAGTGACGCTGCCGCAGATTCAGCCCACAGGGAATGGACGTGAGAAGCCCTTCGGTGAGGCGAGTGTGCGTGTGCAGTGTGGCCTGGAGTGGCAGCGCGGCGTGGAAGGCGTGTTCCTGCTCTGCTGTGACTACGCCGTGGCTCTGCCGTGGCAGCGTGGCCTGGAAGATGGGTTCCTGCGCTGCCGTGGCTCTGCCGTGGCAGCGTGGCCTGGAAGACAGGTGCCCGCTCCGCCATGGCATGGCCTGGAAGGCGGGTGCCTGCTCTGCTGTGGCTCCGCTGTGGCAGCTGGAATGCGTGTTCCTGCTCCGTGTGGCATCTCTGGCGTTGAGCGTTCAGCTCTGCCTTGGTGCCCAGTGTCTGTCTGCGTCTCAATATTGAGAACGATTTCCCTGTCAGCGCTGAGGCGGTGCAGCCCGGCAGGCTTGCGCGGGGCCGCGCCCACACCAGCAGGCCTCTGGGAAGCGGGGCTCGGTTTCTCCGTGTGTGATTGATGGTAGAGACTCGTGACTCCAGTCTAGGGAAAGTGCCTATGCGTCCCGAGACGGCTCAGTTCTTGGAATGAGTGCGCATATTGGTGATTCGACCACATTTCCTGTGGCTGTGTCAGAACTGTAGCCAGGAGGCTGAGCCTGGTGCCATCGTGGAGCCGTGGCTCCCTGCGCCCGCGGTGTCTCCCGGGAGCCCCCCCCCACTCCCCTCCCCCCTCCTGCAGCGGTGTAGCACCAGCCTGTGCCTCCTGAAGGGACCAGAGCAGGGGTGGCTGTTGCGGGGAGGGTGCTCCCAGGCCCGGTGGGTCCAGTGGGGCTGCCAGCAGGGGGGCTGTCCCTCGGAGCCGCTGGCTCTGCCCCCGCCCCCCCCCGCGCTGTTTGCATGTCAGTGGGTGACCCACTTTGAGGTCCTGGTTTCTTCGTGGTTAATGTGGACTTTTTGTATTGGAGAATGTAAGACAGTTCTCACGTCTAAGTGTGTGGATTGGACACAGAGCTGCTAAGGCCGGACGTGTGGAGAGATAGCAGGGAGGGCGGGCTCCCACAAGGCCTGAGGCAGGTCAGCTGCCGCTGCGTGGGCAGGGCTTCTGGAGCGGCAGCGAGATGCCTCGCCGCCGGCACTGCCACCCTGGTGCGGCCCGTCCCCCACCACCCCGCCAGGCTGCTCCGACAGGCGGACTGCGGTGCTAATGCTTCATTTCACAGTGATCCAGCCAGGTCCTCCTGCTGCCCCCCAGTCCTCCCTGCAGCACTTTTCCTGTTTGAAGCAACACTGGGCTTCACTTTTCCTAACAGTTTGGGTCTTACTCCTTGTTGATTACCTCTGACCAGTAAGTGCAGAGCCATGGGGGACAGGGTATCAAGAATTCGGGGGTCTGGGCGCTGGTGGCTCATGCCTGTAACCCTAGCTACTCAGGAGGCCCAGATCTGAGGATCTCAGAAGCCAGCTAGGTAGGAAAGTCTGTGAGACTCATCTCCAATGAGAATCCCAGTCCCTGAATTCAGGACTGGCACTAAAAAAAAACCAGAGTTCAGCGGGATCTGAGTTACAGATGAATGCAAAAATCAGGAGAGTGTTTCTCTTAATAAAAGCTCACTTATCTAAAGGTAGGCACAGTGGCACATATCTGTGATGCCAGGCACGGCAGCACCTGTCCCTGATGCCAGTTCTTGGGAGGCTCGACTGGGCTACGTAATGAGACCCATCTCAGCATCTCTCCCCACAAAAACTGTTAGCTATCTAAAGGCTAAAAAAGCTTCATTCAGTCCTTTAAAGCTGAATTCCAGTATGTTCAGTGTATTCTTACCTTAGAAAATCTGTGCCCTCAGGAGAGGTTACCTCTGACCTTGCTCGGTCGGGAGCACACGGAACTGTGCCCGTGGAGCTCCCGCTCTGAGCAGCACTGGGGTGGTGGTGGAAGGCCTTTCTCGGGCCTTTGATCCAAAGAGTCGCAGCCAGGGCCCAGTGTCTCAACAGGAGGGGCGGGCTGGTGCCACCCTGAGAGCAGTTCTGCGTCCAGGGGGCACCCTCCTCCCAGCCCTGCTGGAGCGCCTCCCTGGCCCAGCTCTGCGGGCCTTAACCCCTGCACACACCAGGTGGGCGTTTGCTCACCCAGTCCCATCGAGGATTTGTTGATGGAATGTGAATTTGTTTTGCTCTTGATTTTTATTCCTTGACACAGTGTCTTGCTAGGTGAGAGCCACCATACCCAGCTAGGAGCTTACGCTTCCTGAGACTTAGAAGTTTGTTTGGTTTTATTCCACAGTTCATAGTTCACAATCACATGAGAGTTCACCCACCTCTAACATTTGTCCGTGTGAGGGTCCTAGTGTGAAGGTGTGTCTCCAGACCTGCCACCGAGCAAGAGAAAGCCTTCAGCTCAAACTAGAACCAAAAGAAGTGCATTTACAAGCATAGTATAAATTATCTTTAAAGGGGCTGAGAAGGTGGCTCAGTGGTAGAGCGCTTGCCTCGCATGCCTGAGGCCCTGGGTTCGATTCCTCAGCACCACATAAGCAAAAAGAAAAAAAAGCCGGAAGTGGCTCTGTGGCTCAAGTGGTAGAGCGCTCTCGCCTTGAGCTGAAGAGCTGAGGGACAGCGCCCAGGCCCAGAGTTCAGGCCCCACGACTGGACCAAAAAAAAAAAAAAAAATCTTTAAAGCGGGGGTTGGTTTCTTCTTTTTTTTTTTTTTTTTGTTGGTCGTGGGGCTTGAACTCTGGGCCTGGGCGCTGTCCCTCAGCTCTTCAGCTCAAGGTGAGCGCTCTACCACTTGAGCTACAGCGCCACTTCCGGTTTTCTGGTGGTTTATTGGAGATAGGAGTCTCACGGTCTCTCCTGCCCGGGCTGGCTTGGAACCACGATCCTCAGATCTCAGCCTCCTGAGTAGCTAGGATTACAGGCGTGAGCCACCAGCACCCGGCGGTTGGGTTCTTCTTATGCAGCCCAGGCCAACCTTGAACCTGAGGTCCTTCTACCTCCTAATTGAGTTGAGATTGTATTGTCGTGCTTTTAGTATTGCTTTGTCTTCATTCACACATTTTAGGAGTATGTGACAAGCTGTGTTGCACTCTACCAGATGTAATTCATAAAATTACGTCTGTTGCAATTTGTATTGGGAAGAGAACCCTGCCACTCTAAATTGGGATGAAGAGATAACATGGAGTATGCAAAATGGCTTTACCCCCCAGCAGGCTCTGACCTCCGTGGTCAGCAGTACCTGCTTCCTGCTCTTCCCTCCGCCCCCCCGGCCCCCAGCTAGGTCATGAATGCCTCCCCTTCTTCCCTCTCTCCTCCCCAGAGCTAGGTCGTTCCCAGGTTATTATTTTGTGAATTCCACTACAGAAATAGAACCCTGAAAAAAAAAATAACAGCCGGGTGCTAGTGGTTCACAACTGTAATCCTAGCTACTCAGGAGGCTGAGACCTGAGGATTGCGGTTCATAGCCAGCCCAGGCAGGAAAGTCTGTGAGACTCTTATCTCCAGTGAACCACCAGAAAACCGGAAGTGGCGCTGTGGCTCAAGCGGTTGAGCACTTGCTTTGAGCTGAAGAGCTCAAGGACAGCGCCCAGGCCCAGAGTTCAAGCCCCATGACCGACAAAAAAAATCACTTTGGTCTTGTATCTCTCAGACCTCATATCAATAAGCGATTCTTTCTGCTTTGTTTTGTGGTTGAGGAGGAATTGGGATGTGTTGTTTTCATTGGGTTTTACTGCTACTGTATTCTTACTAGCATACTGTGCCCATTTGCGAAGGTGCTGGGACTGAGGAGCCTGGTGCTGCTAGAAGTGGTGGACTCAGTTTCCAGTAAATCCTGGGCGTCCTGCCCGGCCCGGCCCCTGTCCTGAGGCGCCTGCTCTCCCGGGCTGCAGCTCAGCTCCGCCTCGCTTCCAGCCCGCAGCAAGCCACCTCTTCAAGTAATGTCCAGAGTGGTTTTGAAACATTCCAAAGCTTCCTAACTTAGAGAAGAGTTGTAGATAGCAGCACAGAGTGCTCTCCTCCCCATCTGCGCCAGTAGGTTCTCATGCGATAGCCGGAGCGCCGGCCTGCGTTGTCCGGTCCGGTGTGCTTCGTGCTTGCCTCCCCGGCAGGCAGTGAGCCAGCCCTGCCAGGCCCTCTTGTCTGGGCTCACTCCTGCAACTGGCCCTCTGTGAAATACCCCATTTCTTGCAGATGAAAACTTTTCATTGATCAACATTTAGTTTCCTGATGGATGATAACATGACCTCCTGTGTGTGTGTGTGTGTGTGTGTGTGTGCTCCCGAGTGTGCGTGTGCGTGCGAGCCACGTTCTCAGGACCCTCCAGCGCATCTGAGTCTGGACTTGTGGGATCAGTCCAGCTGCACACGTGTAGGATCCCCTCTGCACCTTGCCCAGCTCCCAGACCCAGTTCTCTGCAGTCTGCCACCTCCAGCGGGCGCCCCCTTCTGTGTCACTGGGCCTGAAGAAGAGGCGGGGGAGAGGCTGGGAGCAGGGTGGCAGCCACACCTTGCACCTCTCCTGCCTGCACCTTGTCCTTCTGGTGGTGTGGGCAACTGCTTCCCCGAGGCATTCTCCGGAGCAGCCTCTGCTCTGATTGCTCACACTCGCTGTCCCTCGCCCCTCTGCCCCTCTGCCCCTCTGTGTCCGGGTCCTGGATCCTGCGCTGGACCCCTCAGCTGTCCCACCCTTTTTCTTTTTTCTTTTGTCATGGGGCTTGAACTCTGGGCCTGGGCGCTGTCCCTGAGCTTTTCATCTCAAGGTGAGTACTCTACCACTTGAGCCACTACACCACTTCCTGTCTAATGGTGGTTTATTAGAGATAAGAGTATCAAGGACTTGGGCTGGGAAGGTGGTTCAGTGGTAGAGCGCTTGCCTTGCATGCCTGAGGCCCTGAGTTCCATTCCTCAGCACCACATAAAGCAAAATGAAAAAAGCCGGAAGTGGCACTGTGACTCAAGTGGTAGAGCGCTAGCCTTGAGCTGAAGAGCTGAGGGACAGCGCCCAGGCCCAGAGCTCAGGCCCCACGACCGGACCCAAAAAAAAAAAAAAGAGTCTCAAGGACTTTCCTTGCCCAGGCTGGCTTTGAACCTTGATCCTCAGATCTCGGCCTCTTGAGTAGCTAGGATGACAGGCGTGAGCCGCCAGTGCCTGCCTCCACCCTTTTTCTTGTCCTCCTGGTCTGCGGGGCAGCGGTCCTGCGCCGGCCGGCCGGGTGTGTGCCATCCCTGCGGGGACCCCGGGCTCCTGGCTGTCCCCACACGCAGGCAGGGTGGGGAACCTTACTTCCTTGAGGGCCATGTGCACAGGCCACACGACATTATCAGGACAGGCAGACGCGTGGCGGGCAGCCACGAGGACAGGAGAAGCGCGCGTGTCTGTCCCTTGCCTTGTGTGGCTCGTGCTGCCTCTTTGTGTGTTGGTGCTGCTTGGCCCTCGTTCTTTCCACCTCCTCCCCAGCCCTCTTCCCTGGTGGGCCCGGTGAGCCTGGTGCTGCCGCCGCCGCCGCCACCTCCTCCTCCTCCTCCTCCTCCTCCTCTAGTTTTAGCTGATTTGCTCTCAGTTGTCCAACTCTGTGCTGTTACAGTGGCCTCAGAACTGTTATAAATACTGAGTATTAAAGGTCTTGCTTTAGACTCCTCCCACTGGGTCTGTCTTTTGAGGGCCCAGCCCTGAGTCTCGCAGTTTATCTTTTCAAGCTCTGGTCTGGGTTGTTTTCCAAAGTTCTTTTGTCCACACTGGTTCTGATAAACCCACGCGCCCGCACACGCCCGCCAAGACTGCGGAGATGTGTAAGCAGCGAGAACAGGGAAGGCAGAGTAGAGGAAGGAGCCAGATGGCAGAGGATGCCCGGCGGCCCTGGGGGGACTCACTGCGACCCAGCGTCCATGGGACATTGTGGACCTTTGGGGGCATGTCGTCAGATCTCACCCCGAAATCATCAGGCATGAGAACACCTATTACAAACTCACCCCAAAATCATCTTCGGAAGTAAATGTATGCTCAGTACACGCTGTGGTCTGTCAGTTCAGTGACCAACTATCACGTAATACAGAAATGGAAATGTGGATTTCCAAAGCAGAGCAGATGCAGCATGGAGATGAGTATAGGACGTGTGTGGCGGATTTGAGCTGCGCATGGATGGCATCATCATGGGTGGGATTTGCTTCTACTTCCTTGAATGCTTCTGTGTGGTTTGTGCTCTTTGCACCATAGCTAACAGGTGTGGATTTTGGGTGTTTTGTGTAGTCTGGAATGCTGGGCTGAGCCACAGCCTGGGGAGCTCTCTACCTTCGTGTTTCAGGTGCCTGTGTTCTGGCTGATTGGTCTCTTTCCCCCCTACACCCTTCTTCATGCAACTCCCCTCTCCCCCCCTTACCTTACTGGATTTAGGACCCCGCCTACTTTGGTCTGTGAGCCCAGTTTAACTCGGTTCCCTTGTTAAAGACCTTGTTTCCTCATGTCACTTTTTTTTTTTGGGGGGGGGGGGCCTTGCACCGCTAGTACATTATCCACAGAAACCTGGCTCCGTTTCCTCATCTGTAAAATGGGCACAAGCACGCACTCGAGTCAGTGCAAGGAGTGCAGGACCAGGGCCTGTGTGTCTAGCACGGGCCCTCCTGGGTGCACAGACGCCAGCCGCTCCGCCCTGGCAGCCTGCGGGGGCAGCCTGCGGGGAGTCTCCTGCCCCGGCCCGGGGCTCCTGCGAGCTCCGCTGTTACTGGGCAGAGCTGTCCTCGAGGATAGGGCAGCCTTCCCGTGAGCCTCCGTGGGTGACGCTGGTGCGAACCAGGAGATGGGAAGAGGTTCAGCATGTTTTTGTAGCGATTGTATTTAGTTGTTCCATTGTTGTGACGGGTGTTCTACAGTGGTTACCGTTTCCTGTCAGGCAGACCGGGTAACTTTCTTTTTGGACAGTGTCATCCCTTCCTTCACTTCCACCCAGTTTCCCTCTCTAGCCTCTGCCCACAAGCTTCATTTTCTGCAGTGTACACTGAATAGCATAGGTTCCCTCCCCGTGAGGCCCCTCTAAAAGACAAAAACACTACCACCCACAACCGCAACAAACGCTTTTCCATTTCCTGGAACTTGTCATAGGGCATTTTAAATATTCAGAAGTTACGCCTTTGGGTTTTCTCCCATAAGAGTAATTGTATTTCTTTTTTCATCGTATTGTCAAGGTGATGTACAGATTGGTTATAGTTATATACATAAGGTAGTGACTATATTTCTTGTCAAACTTGTTCTCCGCTTTCCCTCCCCCCAACCCTCCATTGTATCTCTCATAATAGTATAGTTGTTGATAAATATCTGTAAATTAGCATAAATACAGACTTCTAAAGCCTTTCTGATAGTAAATATTTATTTGTTGGCAGTGTTGAACTCAGGGCCTGGGTGCTGTCCTGGAGCTCTTTTGCTCAAAGCTACAACCCGGAGCCACAGCTCTACTTCTAGCTTTTTAGGTCTTTCCTGCCCCAGCTGGGTTTGAATGAGATCCACAGATCTCAGCCTCCTGAGTAGCCAGCGGTTCCCCACCATAGTAGATGTTATGTAAAAAGCATTTTAGGTGGGTGTCAGTAACTCTCATCTATGACCTTAGCTACATGGGAGCTAGAGATTGGAAGAATCCTTATTAGAGGTCAGCATGGGCAGAAGCTTGCAAGACCCTGTGTGAAGTCAGTAGCTGGGTGTGGTGTCACACCCCTGGCGTCCCTGCTACAGCCGGAGGCATAAATGGGAAGATTGCTGTCCAGGCTGGCTCCGGCAAAACAGGAGACCCCATCTCAAAAACAAGCAGAGCAAAAAGGGCTGGCGATGTGACTCAGGAAACCAGAAGCCTGGGGTTCGGACCCAGTACCATGGAAAATCTCAGTTGAGTTTTAAGGTAGCATTAATTTGTTAAATTCATTTCTTCTTTCTGTTGACAGCGAAACCATTTACACAGCTGGTGAAGGAGATGCAGCTTCACCGCGAAGACTTTGAAATCATCAAAGTCATCGGAAGAGGCGCTTTCGGTGAGGTAGGAGAACCTTCCTCTGTTCTCTTCACCCCGAGGCTGGGTGCTCCTTGCCTGCTTGGGGTCTACCACGGAGGGAAACCTTGAGTTCTACGTAAAATAGAGACTTCCTGCGGCTCACGCCTGCAGTCCTAGCTACTCATGAGGCCGAGAGCTGAAGGCCAAGGTCCTAAGCCAGCCCAGGTAGATAAGTCTCCAATTAACCAGCAAAAAGCCAGAACGGGGGGGCTGGGAAGGTGGCTCAGTGATAGAGTGCTTGCCTGGCATGCATGAGGCCCTGGGTTCGATTCCTCAGCACCACATAAGCAGAAAAAGCTGTAAGTAGCGCTGTGGCTCAAGTGGTAGAGTGCTCGCCTTGAGCTGAAGAGCTGAGGGACAGCACCCAGGCCCAGAGTTCAGGCTCCACAACCGACAAAAAAAAAAAAGAAAAGAAAAACCAGAACTGGAGCCCTCCCCAGGCCTCAGAGGTGGACACCAGCTGCGAGCAAAACTCCCGGGAGAGAGAGAGCTCAGGGCCCTGGTGAGTTCAAGCCCAGTACCCTGGAGCATGCGCATATGTACGCACCCACCCCCTGGGTGGTGAGTAGCTCATTGGCTGGTCGGGCGGCTTTTGGTGTCAGAGGACAGAGAAAGGCTTTCAGGTTCAGGCAGCTTCCGTGCAGAGCCTTTTCTGCCTGGGTGAGATGAGCGGGTCTCCCCCGCCTTGCGCCCAGCCGCCTTGGCCGCAGGAGCCGCGGGACAGGGAGGGACATGCCACCCAGGTGGCCACAAGCAGAAAAGCGAGAGAAGGAAGGGAAAGCTGTCTTGCCAGCGTGCGTGGCTGTGCCGAGTGATCTTCACGTGGGGTGGTGCGGTGCACTTGCAGCCAGCAGCCCTGTGAGCCTGGGCTCCGGCAGGGCCCAGGGAGCTGCGTGCGGCCTTCTTGCCCGGCCTCAGCCTTGCTTCCACTGCACGTTTTTGCAGCGTCCTTGGCACGCATGCGTTCGTTCACACGGTGACTCGTTTCATGGTGCTGGGGGCCTAGCCCAGGCCTCGCAAAGGCTTTTCTCGGCTTCGGAGCCCCTTCCCCCATGCCACCCACCGGTGTCCTCACTGTTCCCACGGCCTGGCCTCAGTGCCCAGTCCTCACAGCCTCTGGGCCTGGTCTGCTCACGCTCCTGCAGCTGCTGCCGCCCCTGGACCGCCCCAGCACCCACACCCTTCGCCTCTGAGGACCTGGGCCTCGATCTGAGATGGAGCTCTGGATGTGTTTCATGCAGTCCTGCAGACACCCAGCTCCGCCCCCGTGGCCAGCCCACTTGCGCTGCGTGGCTTTGAGGTGGCCCACAGCTGACAGGGAGGGGGCGGGGAAGCCGCTCATACCCACCTGGGCCTGTGCTAGCGTGGCTAGCTGGCAAGCCAGGTGTTTGGACAGGACGGGGAGGGCGCCTCCTGGTGGGCAGGGCTCTGAGTTGTCCGTGCCCTCATCGCTTGGGCTGCCGTCAGGGCAGCAGGCCGAGGCCTGACCACCAAGTGTGGTGAAGCCAAAGGGGCTGTTCCTTACATCCCACCCCAGCTCCTGCTAACACAGTTTACTGTCAGGATCGGGAGACCAAAGGAGGGACTGGAGGGGCTGCTTAGGCCTCTCCAGCTGGCGGCACTGCCACGACATGCCCACAGCTCCTTGGGGGCGGGCTGGACTTGCGTGGGGTGTTTAGAAAGCCGGAAAACCAGGCTTCCCATCTAAGAACCGTTTGATGATGCTGCGTACAAATGTGCTGACCAGGTGCTGGGCCACCAAGGGCTCAAGTCACTGTCACAGAGCAGCCATGGTGTCACAGCGGAAGTGACTCCCATAGCCAGGGCAGGACCTTGCTACGAGTGAGCCGGGAGGCTGTGCTGGAAGAGGTGGCGTTGGAGGTGGCCTTCAAGGACTGGCTGGCCACCAAGTCTGACCGCAGAAGGCACCTGCCCTCGCCAAGCACACCAAGCCTATGATACTAGCTCAGGCTGTGGTTTGGAAACCGAGGCCCAAGTCCCTGCGGGCCACACAGTCCCCGCTCCTGTTTGGCAAGCACAAGATGGCTGGCTCTCCCTGTGCCACGGGGCTGGCTGGAGCAGAGATGGGCCCTGAAGGGCGTGGAGACTGCACGGAGCTCGCCCAGGAGCCCTGGGGGAAGTCAAGGGTTTGTTGTGCCAGTACTGGGGCTTCAGCTCAGGGCTTCATATTTCTACTTGGCTTTTTCCACTCAAGGTGAGCGCTCTTCCATTTGAGCCACACCTCTACTCCTAGCTTTGTGGTAGTTTCTTGGAGATAAAGAGTCTCACGGCCTTTCCTGCCCTGGCTGGCTGTGAACCATGATCCTCAGGTCTCAGCCTCTTGAGGGGCTGGGATTACAGGCGGGAGCCATGGCGCCCAGCTATCAGGTTTGTTTCCAGTGAACATCTCCAGATGTACCCTGGGTAGAGTGGGTGAGCCCAGGAGCCCGTTGCTGATAGAGGTTTTCCACGTGGTGTGTGTTTAAAGTCAAATTTCACTGACCAGGGCAACCTTTATGTAGAAAACTTTCCTTGGGGTCCCAGGCGGCTAGGATTCCACCGTAGCAGTAAGTATGCAAGGATTTTGTTTCATGAACTACATTTTTGTGAAACTCACATTTGTGGTCTAGGTTGCTGTTGTCAAGATGAAGAGCACTGAGCGAATTTATGCAATGAAAATACTTAACAAGTGGGAGATGCTCAAGAGAGCGGAGGTGAGTGGGGGGGAGGGATGGTGCCAGAATGAGCAAAAATGGAGAGCCAGCTAATCAGAAAAAGCCAGAAGTGGGGCTGTGGCTCACATGGTGGAGCACCAGCCTTGAGCACACAGGCCACGCAAGACCATTCCTGCCTTGAGTTCAAGCCCCATTACTGGAGGTTTATGTGCAAGGAAGGGACGGTGGCCCTAGGCTGTCGGCCTCTGCACACAGGCCGGCTCCCGGCAGCTGATCCTCTGCCGGCGCAGAGCTCAGCGCAGGTTCAGGTGGGCTGGGGCTGGAAACCTGCGGCACTCGAGGCCTGCGTGGGCCCGTGGGCCTGCCCTGGGGCTGGGAGCTCCACTCGCGCAGTGGTTCCCTTGCATGCACGCCCCGCAGGGAACAGTGTCAACATGAGGCCACGGCTGCCTGGGGGTCTGCGTGCCCCCTGCCGTCCTCCCACCAGCCCACCCTTGGCCCCTGGGCTCAGGCCGGCCACACTGAGCAGGTGAGCTGTGCCACAAGCCCAGCACCCTTCCCTGCCCACCTCAGAGTGGTAGCTGCCACAAACACAAACCTCCTGAGCCACGCACGCGCATGCGCGGACCTCCATCTCTCGTACCCTGTGCTGTGGCCCGGGCCTCGCAGGCATGTCCTTACCCGGCTGCTAGAGGAGGTTCTGTGCGCACCTGGCCACCAGGCGCGGCCTGACTCCATGAGGCCAGGTGTCCACGTCCCGGACACAGGAGGCCGATTGCGCAGAGAGGCAGCAAGGGAGTGGATCGGAGGTGCGGGCCACGGAGATGGCCCTGGGGAAGGAAGGGCATCTGTGCTCCGGTGGCCTGTGCCCTGGCCCAAGCCCCGACGGGACAGTCACAGCAACTTGGCCTCATAGCTGCTAGAGGCCATGCGTGTGTGTGTGTGTGCACGCGCGCGTGTGTGTTGCACAGCCTCTGCGCAGCAGGAGGTCTGGCCGCTGTCCTGGGCCCCTGGTGGGCACTCACTGCCCGCTCTCTCACAGACGGCATGCTTCCGGGAAGAGCGAGATGTGCTGGTGAACGGGGACAGCCAGTGGATCACGGCGCTGCACTATGCCTTCCAGGACGAGAACTACCTGGTACGTGGCCTCTGCGGCCTTGCCATGCCTTTGCCCCTGTGCACTTCCTTAAGAAGTAGAACGTAGAAGGGACAGGCGCAGAAAGCGTGTGTGTGGCTAGATAGAGCTGAGGATCGCCGTAATGTAACTGCAGTAGTGTCCAGCAGGACTTGTGCTGAGACCGGCGAGCTAATCTCCAGCTTGTGGGTTACTTTGTTCTCTGGGTATATTACATTTAAATAAACAGGAATTTGGAATGTTTGTTAACTCAAATTGCATTACAAGAAAACTGGGAAGGGGCCGTGGCTCTGTGCTGGGGTGCTTGCCTGCCCTGCCTTCATCGCCACCAGGGAGAGGGACAAATGGAGCTGGGTGTGTGGTGCATGGTGTGTGTCTATAATCCCAGCACTTGAGAGGTTGAGACAGCAGAACTTAACTTCATGTAAGGAAGAAAGGGAAGGAGACCTGAGGGGAGGGAAGAATAAAGAAAAAGAAGTGGAGGTGTGGCTCCATTGAGAGCACAAAAGCCAAGCATGAATGTGCAGCCCTGGGTTCAAACCCTAATAATGCCACCAAAAAAGAAAGAGTTGCCAGGCACTGTTGGCTCACACCCTCAGGAGGCTGAGATCTGAGGATCGCCATTCAGAGCCAGCCTGGGCAGGATGTTACCTCCACCACAAAGCACGAGGTGGTGCCATCGGAGAACACGGGCCCCCCAGCCTCCCCACGCGCCGGCCTCTCACAGTGCCTTGAGGACGCTGGGCTGCCCGTGTGCACACTCCTCACACATGACAATAGCTTACAAGGGCAGGGCACAGGCACTGGTCTCAGGCTGTGAGTGGGACTTCATTCTTGGGACCCTCCAGGTGTCCTAAACCTGAAAGGCTGGGTATGGGCGGCCGGGGCCTCGGCAGGCTTCATTTCTCCTGCCAATGCAGCTGCCCAGCAGGCCCACGCAGGACACACAGCCACTGCCGCCTCAGCCCTGCGTGGGCTCCCCGGGCCTTCCCAGGCTAGTCTAAACTGCAGTTGCCCAACTTATACCTCCTAGGAGTGTACAGGTGGGAGCCACTGCTCCCAACTCCATCTTTGAGATGGGTCTTGCTAAGTTTTTTCCCTAGCTGACCCTTAACCATGATCCTATTCTCTCCAGCATCCAGTACCTCTTGCTAACGTGTGAGCCCCACACCCAGCATTTCAGATTTCTAGGTGACGCTCACACTGGTGGGCGGGGCTACTCGTGCTTGACTCAGGGCTACACGTTACCCAGGCGCCCTCCCTGTGCTCTCGTGAGCAGGTGCTGCCCCCCCCCCCCCCCCCCCCCCGCTGTAGAGCCCCTGCCGCCTTGCTCAGCACCAGCACCCTGTGACGCTGGCCAGAGGCCTCAGCTCCAGGGATGAGGGCTGTGGGTCCTGCTCCTGTGTTTGCTCAGTAGCTCTCGGAAGACTTTCTCCAACCACAGCACTTTCAGCCTTTCCAGATGAAATATGTATTTCCTGATTTTTTTTTTTTTTTTTTTTGCCAGTCCTGGGGCTTGAACTCGGGGCCAAGGCACTGTCCCTGAGCTTCTTTAGCTCAAGGCTAGCACTCTGCCACTTGAGCCACAGCACCACTTCCAGCTTTTTGTGTATGTGGTGCTGAGGAATGGAACCCAGGGCTTCATGCATGCTAGACAAGTGCTCTACCAGTGAGCCACATTCCGAGCCCATAACTATGTATTCTTTATTGAAGTACTTTCTCTGCCACGTGAATAACTTAAGTTGCTACATGACGTGTATGGTGGTTCATGCCTGTAATCACAGCTACTTCAGCCCAGCCAGCTGGAACAAGAAGTTAGTGCAGTCTTCATCTCAGTATGCTGAGAAGCCTTAAGAGGAGGAACATGAACTGGGCGTCAGGGCTCACGCCTGTCATCCTAGCTACTCAGGAGGCTGAGATCTGAGGATCATGGTTCAAAGCCTGCCCAGGCAGGAAAGTCTGTGAAACTCTTATCTCTAATTAAGCACTCAGGAAACCAGAAGTGGCGCTGTGGCTCAAGTGTTACAGCACTAGCCTTGAGCTGAACAGCTGAGGGGCAGTGCCCAGGCAAGGCTGAAAAACTAAGCAAAAAAGAGAAAACAGGGCTGGAGACATGGCTCAAGTGGTAGAGTGCTTGTCTAGTAAGCACAAGGCCCTGAACTCAGACCCCCCCCCCCCAGTTACCTCTGACCCCCAAAAAGAAGAAAAGCGCAGCAGCACTGTGAGGCCAGTGGGTGGCGCGGGCAGATGGGACAGGAAGCGTGGGCTGCTTCCACTGCCTGCTCTCCTTCAACTCTAGTACCTGGTCATGGATTACTACGTTGGTGGCGATTTGCTGACCCTGCTGAGCAAGTTTGAAGACAAGCTTCCGGAAGACATGGCGAGGTTCTACATTGGGGAGATGGTGCTGGCCATCGACTCCATCCACCAGCTCCACTACGTGCACAGGTGCGTCCTCCTGCGCGTCCCCAGGCGCGGGCCTCAGGCTGCCCAGGCCGCCTCGACCTCCCTTCGCACCCCTCCCCTCCCCGCACTCACCTCCCTGCCCTCCACCCGCAGCAGCCGCCTCTGGGGAAGAGGGACTTTCCTCTGCACTGGAAATGGGGGGCTCCCTCCAGGGGTGTGGGATGCCACCCCTCTGTTCTCCCTCCCTAGCCCCCCTTCAGGGAGGCTATTCCCCAAACCACCCTCTCCTTGTTCTTCGCCTTGGGTTTTTGGCAGGGGCGGAGGGAGCTGGTCTACTTTTATCTTGACCAAAGTAATTTTGGGAAAACAGATTTTCTTGCTTTTTTGTTGTTGTTTTTACTGTTTTTTTACATTTATTTTTTGTGATATTGAAGTTTTAACTCGACCTCGTCCTGAGTTCCTCCGCCACTCGAGTTCCTTCCCTAGTTCTTTCTTGCTTGACTTGTTCAGTCGGGTCCTGGAGCACAGTCCTCCTCATTTTCTGTCCAGCAGGGATCACAGGGCACACCACCATGCCTGGTTTATTTGTGGAGATTGGCGGCTCTCTAACTTTTTGCCTAGGTTGGCCTCAAACCATGATCTTTGCATCTTACTCTCTTTTTTTTTTTATTTAATTTTTTTTCTTTCTCTTTTATTTTTATTTTTGCCAGTCCTGAGGCTTGAACTCAGGGCTTGGGCTCTGTCCCTAGGCTTCTTTTGCTCAAGGCTAGCACTCTACCACTTGAGCCACAGTGCTAGTTCTGGCTTTTTCTGCTTTATTGATTCTTCGGAATCAAACTCAGGGCTTCATGGATGCGAGGCAAGCACTGTACCACTGAGCCACCTTCCCAGCCCCTCAATTTCATTTTTTTATTTCTATTTTTTGAGTTAAACCTTTTAAATTATTGTCATAAAGATGTGTGCAGAGGCATTACAGTGACGTGCGTCAGGGAAGGAGCACATGTCTTTTTTGGACAGTGTCACCCCTCCCCTCGCTTCACTTTTTTTTATTAATGTCCAAGACTGAGTTGGTATCTGACACTTGCTTTCACTCGTTGACTGGCTCTGTACCACCTGAGCCACACCTCCCACCCACCTTTAGACTTTGTGGTTTTCAAAAGTCCAGATGTTCTGCAGAGTTTATCCAAAAGCACAGTCCCTGCTCCACCCTGCCCAGATTTCTCTAGCTCCATCTACCAGTGTGGGCGTTGGCCGCTCTTTCTAGACTGACATCTTTTCCACCCACAGGCCTGTGGTGCTGGTGTCTTTCTGCGCGCACGCGCTCTCTGTTAGACAGTGTGTTAAAATGAGGACTTAACTCCTTCATGTCACCCCCCCCTCCATGGGTACCCCAGACCCTTGGGTCCCCCCTGCCCTGTGCTCCCCTGGTGGTAAGACCACTTGGTGGTCAGTGCGGGGATCAGACATCCCGTGCAGTGGTCACGCTTTGGGATCTCGTGATTTCCTAGGTTTGCCATCAGCGTCACCGTGAGCACACTCAGCCGCAGGCCTCAGGACACACAACCTGAGGCGGACTTTTCTAGATGTCCCTCTGCCTTCTCCCTTTTTCCTGCCATCTGTGCTCTGCTGGCTGGCGAAATAGAATTAAGTCTGAGATTGTGGTGGTGCATGGTGCGGTGGCCAGACTCCTGCGAGTCATAGCCATTGCAAATCACGCAGCTTGTTGAACCAGTACTCGGGAAGGCATCGGCCCCCGGCGCTCACTCACGTCTGCTTTGCTCACCAACAGAGACATTAAGCCTGACAATGTCCTTTTGGACGTGAATGGGCACATCCGCCTGGCTGACTTCGGCTCGTGCTTGAAGATGAACGATGATGGAACTGTAGGTATTTTGTTGGAGGCTGGTCTCGGGGTAGGTGAAGGGGTTAAACGTTCCACTGGACGCGTCATAAGGAAACCACGTTGCAGACTGAGAAAATGAATCCCTTAGGGGAGAGTTGAAAATTCCTACTGGGGACGTGTTTGTGAAGTGTAACGGTGTCTGTGTATGTGTGGGCCTCGCGTGTCCGGCCCCTCGCGCTGTGCACGCGTGGACGCGGTCATGTGTGGGCCTCGCGTGTCCGGCCCCTCGCGCTGTGCACGCGTGGACGCGGTCGTGTGGGCCTCACGTGTCCCGCACTAGGTCATTACCAGTGCTGCGGCAGGCGGCAAGGCTGGCTCCCTTCCTAGCAGGACCCCATCCTCACTGCGGGGGGGGGGGGATAAGGGGGGAGGGAGCCTGAGGCACACAGTTCCTCACCAGTTGGACTTCTTCTCGAGGGCTGTGGGCACTGGCTGTCACCTGGCCGAACCCAGTGGCCTGGCTCAGACTTGTCCCCAAGCCAGGCCAGCATGGCCAGCCCCAACTCAAGCTCTCCCTGCCTGAGCCTGCCGAACCCTGGGCTTGCCAGAGGGGCCCACAGCGCCCAGCTCTGTCATCCGGTCCCCAATCCTGAGCGTCCTGCTTCTTTCTGTGGTTGGGTCATTTTCTGAGGCCGGTGGCTGGGTGTCCACGCTGGGAGCTCAGAGCCCTTCGCCCCTCCCTCCCAGGTTCAGTCGTCCGTGGCGGTGGGCACCCCCGACTACATCTCCCCGGAGATCCTGCAGGCCATGGAGGATGGCATGGGCAAGTACGGGCCCGAGTGCGACTGGTGGTCCCTGGGGGTGTGCGTGTACGAGATGCTCTATGGAGAAACGCCCTTCTACGCGGAGTCGCTGGTGGAGACCTACGGGAAGATCATGAACCACGAAGTAAGCCGCTGTACCCTCTCGCTCTCCCTTCTAGAAGCTGGCCAGGCCTACGGGAGGGGAGGTCAGGTCAGGCAGACACAATGGAGGTTAGGCCTGGCGGGTCAGAGAGGGTAAGTGCATTAGAGCCTTGGGCGGTGGCGTCCAGGGCTGGCGGAGGCTCCGACCTGGGAGACAGGGACCTGTGCGCAGTGAGGAGCCGGGTTGGTGGGAGGTGCGGAGTCACTGCGAGGAACTCGCTGTGCTCCTCAGTCCCTCCCCAGGCTTGGAGCACCAGGGCTCTCAGGCAGCGGGGCCTGAATCCTTCCTGACTTCATTTCTTTCCTCTTTCCATTTTTCACCTTGAAGTTGCCTTTCTCATTCCCCCTTTGTACGTGTGCACATGGATATACACGCATGTGCCAGTTCTGGGGCTTGAACTCAGGCTTGGGGCACTTACCTCTGACCAGTGTTCTACCACTTTAGCCTTAGCTATGCTTCCAGGTTTTTGATAGTGCATTGGAGATAAGAGTCTCAGACTTTCCTTCCCTGGCTGGCTTTGAACCATGATCCTCAGTTCTTGGCCTCCTGAGTTGCTAGGATGACAGGCATGAGCCACTTGGTCTATTATTTCCTATTCTAATTTTTTTCTTTTTGTTCTCCACAACCAAGTATTTCCTCCCTCTTTCCTCCCCTCCCTGCCTTCCTTCACTGGCTTTGATTTGCATTTAGTAACCATGGAATAATAAGGACTTTGTGGCTTGAGCCTTAGCTGAGCATATCTTCTTATTTGCTGCTTTCACACAGGAGCGGTTTCAGTTCCCTTCCCATGTCACAGACGTCTCCGAAGAAGCAAAAGATCTCATTCAGAGGCTGATCTGCAGCAGGGAGCGCCGGCTAGGGCAGAACGGAATAGAGGACTTCAAAAAACATGCCTTCTTTGAAGGTCTGAATTGGGAAAATATCCGAAACCTGGAAGCACCATACATTCCGGATGTGAGCAGTCCCTCGGACACGTCTAACTTCGACGTGGATGACGACGTGCTGAGAAACGTTGTACGTGTCACATTCTCCTCTGTGCCCTCACCACAGCCTGAGCGCCAGCAGGGCCGGGGGCAGGCGCTGCTTAGCAGGTCCCTGGGTTGCAAAACTGTTCTGGTTTTTGTTTTTGTTTTTGTTTTTTGGGTCCGATCGTGAGGCCTGAACTCTGGGCCTAGGCGCTGTCCCTCAGCTCTTCAGATCAAGGCTAGCGCTCTACCACTTGAGCCGCAGCACCACTTCCGGCTTTTTTTCTTTTTGCTTATGTGGTGCTGAGGAATCAAATCCAGGGCCTCAAGCATGCAAGGCAAGCCCTCTACCACTGAGCCACCTTCCCAGCCCCGAAGCATTAATTCTTTCCATGGAAGTGTACCTTTTACAGTAGCCTTCAGCTTGGTCCTTAGTGTTACCTCTGGCCCTCAATCTGTCATGGGGCTTGAACTCAGCGCCTGAGTGCTGTTCCTGAGCTTTTTTGCTCAAGGCTAGTTCTCTACAACTTGGAGCTATAGCTCTGTTTCTGATGTTTAGGTGGTTAATTGGAGATAAGAGTCTCCCAGACTTTTTTTTTTTTTTGGTTAGTCATGGTGTTTGAACTAAGGTCACGGGTACAGTCTCTGAGCTATTTCACTCAAGGCCACCTCTACCATTTTGAGCTGTAGCACCACTTCCAGTTTTCTGGTGGTTAATTGGAGATGAGTCTCACAGCCAGGCACCAGTGGCTCACACCTGTAATCTTAGCTTCTCAGGAGGCTGAGATCTGAGGATCTTGGTTCAAAGCCAGCCCAGGTAGAAAAGTCCCCATGAGTCTTATTTCCAATTAAACACTCAAAAACCAGAAGTGGCACAGTGGCTCAAATGAGCAAAGAGGCTCAAGTGAGCAAAGACAGCACCCAGTCCCTGAGTTCAAGCCCCATAATCGACCAAAAAAAAAAATTCTCACAGACTTTTCTACCTGAGTTGGCTTTGAACCGTGATCCTCAGATCTCAGCCTCCTGAGTAGCTAGGATGACAGGCGTGAGCCACCAGCGCCTGGCAGTGCTGCTTTATTTTGGAACTTACTGAAACCTTTTAGCTTTTTTTTTTTTTTTTCCCATACCTTTCCACACAGCATCACACGCTTTGTTGTGAGAGCTTCTCTTCACCTACGGCATGGCTCCTTGATGAATGAAGGCAGGCGTCCGTAGAGGCGTCAGGAACCTGCCACAGTTCCTGGGTGGTGTAGGGCCTTGGTCTCTGTCAAGAGCGCAGGGGTTATGTTCATTTGTCTTCATATAGCAGGAGTTCGGGGCGATAGGTCAGAGTTCTGCTCCCAGGCTTGTCAGCATTGGTGTGGCAGGCCTCCCTATCCCTGCCACATGCCCAGGCTAACACGCCACCCTGGGGCTGCGTGCCCACCGCCACCCTGTGGTAAGCCACCAGATCCACTCAGCTGAGACCGACTGCATGGTCATGGGAACCCCTGTGACCCTTAGGTACTCCGGCAGGTACTTGTCTGAGTAAGCGGAAGCTGGCCAGCATCCCAAGGCACCTTCCTGTGGATGAGTTTTGAAAAAACATTTCTGGGTGGACAATCTTTTGCTAAAAAAAAAAAAAAAAATAGAACCAAAGGCCTGGGCTGTAGTTCAGTGGTAAAGTGTTGCCTACCAAACGCAGTGTCCTTGGTTCGATCCCCAGTACCAAATAAGAGAAGACAACCCAAATTGAAAAGAAAAAAAAAAGAAGCAGAGGTAGTTACGGAGCATAGAAACATTTAGTTTGAGGTCTGGGCAGACCCTTCGCGAGGGCTGTGGGCGCGTGTCCTCTTGCTCTGTGGGGGTCAAAGCAAGTCTCTCCCTGTCGACACCTGAGCAACCAAGGAGACGTGTGTGCCACAAACTCATTCAAGGTCATTTTAAGAGGTTTGAGTGGTCGAGCACATGGTGAGTGGTAGTATGTTACTATGAGAAATTTAGTAGTAAAGATATTTCTTCTTTCATTTGGTGAAACTTCAGTTTTTCTCTCCTCAAACCAAGTCACATTTAGTGTTTAAGGAAACCAAAGAACTGTATAAACCATAAGCAAGAATGTACATGCAAAGCTTGAAAATCACAAGAAGTTTGGCATCACTGTTACTGCATTAGTGCTCTTTCTGACAGCGTCCGTGTCCTGGCTGCGCCTGCTGTGTTGGCAAGGCCCCCCTGCAGCCCACACCCCAGGAAGCCCGGCCGGGCCGCGCCCTCCTGCTCCCCACAGTGGGAGCTTCTTGCTCACTGGTTTGGATGTAGGTGTCATTTGTGTCTGTGTTCTCATGCAGGAAGTATTACCTCCTGGCGCTCACGCAGGTTTCTCCGGATTGCACTTGCCATTCATCGGCTTCACCTTTACCACCGACAGGTACGCAGTGGCCCGAGCTCGCGTTGGTGCGTGCCTGAAGGCTCAGATCTTACCAAGAGGGCTGGGTGGGGTCCCTCTAAGGTTTCCTGTTCTTAAGAAACGCACACGCAGTTAGGGCGGCCGGCCGGCGTGCGATGGCATCTGTGATAGGTGACATTCTGTGGCAGAGCTGTGTGCTTGCGCACAGCCCAGAACCAAGCTCTCCCCTCAAAACAGGGCTCCTGCACCCAGGCGAGAATTAGGCAGACAGAATCCCCTGTGGCTTAGAGGGCGGGTGTGGCTGCAGCCAGCTTGTCTGCTCGCCCAGGCCCCGCACAGGGCTGCTCAGTCTTCAGGACAAGAAGATGAGCCCAGAGATGTTGCCCCAGAGCCCGCCATGAGTGTCAGAGCCCTTGGTAACCTGCACTGCCCTGACCACCTGCCAGGATTGCCGTGCGGTATGCAGCCTGCCCGCGGCCCACCAGGCAGGCCCCCTCTGCTTTCCCATCTGAGTGGGTGAAGACCTAGGCTTAGCTTCCCTCGCATGACAGCTGCGCAATTGGGGTCTGTTCAGGCTCCATCACAGTGCAGGCTTTCCACAGGCATTTTGTTTGCCACTTTGCAAACTGTCTCTCACCCCAGGAAGTGACGGTGGGGTGGGTGGCGAGCCTGTCGCTCTGCTCTACAGCTGTTTTTCCGACCGGGGCTCCCTGAAGAGCATGATGCAGTCCAACACTCTGACCAAAGATGAAGACGTGCAGCGGGGTCTGGAGAGCAGCTTGCAGGTCGAGGCTTACGAGAGGAGGATCCGGAGGCTGGAGCAAGAGAAGCTGGAGCTGAGCCGCAAGCTGCAGGGTGAGTGGTCGGGGCGGGCTGCCACAGGCCGGGCTGTGTGGACGGCACTCGCGGCTGGCCACGCTCACTCTGTGTCTCCCCTAGAATCCACCCAGACCGTGCAGTCCCTGCATGGCTCCACACGTGCCCTGGTTGGTGCAAACCGGGACAAGGAAATCAAGAGGCTGAACGAAGAAATCGAGCGGCTGAAGAATAAAATGGCAGGTGTGTGTTCTGTTGGCCATTAATGTCTCCAAAGACCAGGCATGGTTGTTCATATCTGTACTTCTGGTTACTCAGGAAGGCCAAAACGTGAAGCCATTTTCAGGGGAAAAGATTATAGAACCCCATTTCCGTTAGTAGTTGGGTGCAGTAGCTTGCCCTTGCAATCCTATCTCTGCAGAAAGCATGAAGCAGAGGTTTGTGGTTCATACATAACAGTGAGACCCTGTCCCAACACAGAAAGGGCTGAGTGTGGCATTAGAGGCGTCCTCGCCCGCATTATGCGGGCTGCTAGTACTGCAGGGGACTGCAGGGGAAGGGCTGAGGAAAAGGCTCCGGAAGCCCACTCGCAGCTCTTGGCCTTGCTTGCTTCTCCTGATGAAATGCGTGGTTAATGGGCGCTGGCAGGCCTCGTGCTTTCTCCTCGCATCTCCCTTTTCCTCTGTCTAGCTCTGACGGTTAACTTGGCTGTGTGTGTGTGTGAGTGCACGCGTGCACCCAGCCGTGGGCCTTGAACTCAGGGCTTGGGCAGGATTCCTGAGCTTTCTTTTGCTCAAGGGTAGCACTCTGCCAATTGAGCCACAGCTGTACTTCAGACTTCATTAGACAGTTTATTGGAGACGAGAGTGTCACGGACTTTCCTGCCTGGGCTGGCTTTGAGCCATGATCCTCAGATCTCAGCCTCCTGAGTGGTTAGGATGACAGGTCTGAGCCACTGGTCCCCAGTTTTTAACCTGGCCTCTTGCATGAGGAGCCAGGGCTACTGTGACTAGCGGCCCAGCCCCATTTCTCCACCTTTTTTACGGCTCCTGGTTATCTGTCAATTTCCTGAAGCCTCTGCTCTAGCCTCCTCCCCACACGGCCCGTGCTGCCGCCAACTCCATGTGTGGTTCCTGCGTCCCCAGGAGCCCCACTACTCTGGTGGGAAAAAGACCCGAGTCAGTGACCACTGTCCCCATAGTCCACCTGAGAAAGGGCAGCACTGGGCTGGTGACGCGGCTGGGACTCCCGCAGGTGGACGCGTGTCCTCTGGCGATGTGGGCAGGACTCCGGCGGGTGGACGTGTGTCCTCTGTTGGTGTGGGCAGGACTCTGGCGGGTGGACGTGTGTCCTCTGGCGATGTGGGCAGGACTCTGGTGGGTGGACGTGTGTCCTCTGGTGATGTGGGCAGGACTCCCGCAGGTGGACGTGTGTCCTCTGGCGATGTGGGCAGGACTCCGGCAGGTGGACGCATGTGCTAGCGCCAGAATGGAGAAAAGCCTCTGATCAATGTGAATTGTCAAGTCTTTGTTTTTTTTGGTCTGGTCATGGGGCCTGAACTCTGGGCCTGGGCGCTGTCCCTCAGCTCTTCAGCTCAAGGCGAGCGCTCTACCACTGGAGCCACAGCGCCACTTTCAGCTTTTTCTGCTTATGTGGTGCTGGGGAATCAAACCCAGGGCCTCAGGCATGCAAGGCAAGCGCTCTACCACTGATCATCTTCCCAGCCCATAATTGTCATGTCTTTTCCCATGAGTAGCCAAGCTAGGATGCAACCCCATAACGGAGGAATGTGGCTTGTTTTTTCCAGATTCGAACCGGCTGGAGCGGCAGCTGGAGGACAGTGCGGCGCTCCGGCAGGAGCACGAGGACTCCACACAGCGGCTCAGGGGCCTGGAGAAGCAGCACCGCCTGGCGCGCCAGGAGAAGGAGGAGCTGCACAAGGTGGCCTGGGGCTGGGGGCGGGGCCCACAGAGGATCACGGTTCAAAGGCAGCCTAGGCAGGAAAGTCCGTGAAACTCTCATCTCCAATGAACCATCAGAAAACCAGAAGTGGTGCTGTGGCTCAAGTGGTAGAGCGCTTGCCTTGAGCTGAAGAGCTGAGGGACGGCTCCCAGGCCCAGAGTTCAAGCCCCACAACCAACAAAACGGTTGTGTTCTGGCAGGGACAGCCCTCCCACGGCGCCTTGTCAGGCGTCAGGCGCCATGCTTCACACCGTGCGCTGATGCTTCCTAAATTATGTCCGGTTGAACTCATGGTCTGCAGCGTGTGGTCCTGGCAGCCGCAGTGATTTTTGTCGGTGTGGCATGGTCTCTCAGAGCGGTCCAGGGGGCTGGGAACCTCCTGTCCGTGCCTTCCTCTCTGTGCAGGAGGGTGACGTAGGCACAGTGGGGGGGCAGGCCGCTGGTCTCTACACAGTGAGGTCTTTCCTGGTATGGACCTGTGGCGCAGCCTGCAGTCCCAGCCGACTGTGTTCAGGCTGTGTGTGTAGCTGGGGGACGAAGAAAGGGGCTAATTCCAAGAAGCTAGATTTTCAGTCGGGTGCCAATGGCTCACGCCTGCAATCCTAGCTACTCACCTCGGGGGCTCGTGGTTCAAAACCAGCTTAGGCAGGAAAGTCCGTGATACTCTTATCCCCATTTAACCACTGAAAAGCCAGAAGTAGAGTGGTCTCAAGTGATAGAGTGCCAGCCTTGAGCAAAAAAGCCCAGTACAGTGCCCAGGCACTGAGTTCAAGCCCCAGGACTGGCACCAAAAATAACAAATGAAGGCAGGCTCGCTCGCTCCTTCCTTCCTTCCTTCCTTCCTTCCTTCCTTCCTTCCTTCCTTCCTTCCTTCTTTTTTCTTCTTTCTTCTTTCTTCTTTCTTTTTCTTTTTGTCTTTCTTTTTGTGGGGCCTGAACTCTGGGCCTGGGCACTGTCCCTCAGCTCTTCAGCTCAAGACTAGTACTCTACCACTTTAGCCACAGCGCCACTTCCGGCTTTTTCTGCTTACATGGTACTAAGGAATCAAACCCAGGGCTCATGCATGCAAGGCAAGCACTCTACCACTTCCCAGTAGGTTCTTTCTTAGGTACATAGTTATAATCTATAGCCAGCATTTCCATAATTTTTAATGTTTTTTTTTTTTTTTTTTTGCTGGTGATTGCAGACTTTTCTTGTCAGGACTGGCTTCGAACATGGATCCTCAGATCTCAGCCTCCTGAGTAGCTAGGGTTACAGGTGTGAGCTATTGGTGCCTGGCAATAGGTTATTCTTTATTACAGTAGGAAATAGCTCCTAGCTTTCTAGACCTTTGCGGGTTTAAAACTTGTATAATTAGCAAGGCACTAGTGGCTCACGCCTGTAATCCTAGCTACTCAGGAGGCTGAGATCTGAGGATCGCGGTTCAAAGCCAGCCCGGGCAGGAAAGTCCGTGAAACTCTTATCTCCAATAAACCACCAGAAAACCGGAAGTGGTGCTGTAGCTTAAGTGGTAGAGCACTCGCCTTGAGCTGAAGAGCTGAGGGACAGTGCCTAGACCCAGAGTTCAAGCCCCACAATCACAAAAACAAACAAACAAACAACTGTGTAATTTTCTTCTGTTCAGCAATTGGTGGAAGCTTCAGAACGACTGAAATCCCAGACCAAAGAACTGAAGGAGGCTCACCAGCAGCGGAAGCGGGCCCTGCAGGAGTTCTCGGAGCTGAACGAGCGCATGGCGGAGCTCCGCTCCCAGAAGCAGAAGGTGACCCGGCAGCTGCGGGACAAGGAGGAGGAGATGGAGGTGGCCATGCAGAAAATCGACTCCATGCGGCAGGACATGCGCAAGTCTGAGAAGTTCAGGAAAGAGGTACTGTTCCAGATGGGGACAGAGGCAGGCCTGGAAAGCCTGCTGTATGGCCTGCATTTTTCTAAGTGGATCTTAAGTGTTATGTGAAGCTAGCTACTTTGATCTGCGAGCATTTATTTTGTAGTCCTTAATCTTCGCAGTGCTGGAGGTGGGATTCCCCCCATGAGCAGGTCTGCCACACCTGCAGCCCCTTTTGATGGGCTGAGGAGAGATTTCTCAGATGTGGGCTGTGATCACTCCAACCTGTTTGGTTGGCTGAGATTGAAGAACATGGTTTAGAGCAGGGTGGGGCTGTCGGGAAAGACAGGGACTCCATCTCCGTGAAGGGCCTGGATGGGTGGCGCACAGCTGATTCCATCCATGACAGAAGCCTGAGGAGGCAGACTGAGGCCTGGCTCACACTCAGGTGGCAAGCAAGAAGACCCATTTCTAAAGTAACCAGTGAATAACAGACTTGGAGGCTTGGCTCAGCAGTATTGCACCAGCCTAATAAGCTCCACGCCCCTCCAATTCAATCCCTGCTCCCTCTTCAATTGTTTGTTGTTGTTTTTTTTTTTGGGTCCGGTCGTGGGGCCTGAACTCTGGGCCTGGGCGCTGTCCCTCAGCTCTTCAGCTCAAGGCTAGCGCTCTACCACTTGAGCCACAGTGCCACTTCCGGCTTTTTTCTTTTTGCTTATGTGGTGCTGAGGAATCGAACCCAGGGCCTCAGGCATGCAAGGCAAGCGCTCTACCACTGAGCCACCTTCCCAGCCCCTCCTCTCTTCAATTGTGTCCTTCCTCCCTTCCTCCTCTCATTGCTGCCTCCGCCCCCCGCCCCCCCCCCCCCCCCCAAGCCTTTAATCTCAGCACAGCACTCCTCAGTACTCTGGGAAATTATTGAGGGTTTTTGTTCTGGTAGAAAATTATCCTGTATAGAAATGTAAAAAATATCTTTTTTCTTCTTCTTTTTTTTATTGTGGAAATACCATACAGAGGGGTTACAATTACATGGGCAAGATAATGAATACATTTCTTATCAAGCATTGTTGCCTCCTCCTTTGTTTCCCCTTCCCATCCCATGCTCCCCCGCCCCCCACCCAGCCCTCCCCCCCCACCAAAGTTGTAAAGTTCGTTTTCGACATAAGGACTTGTATGTCTCATTGTTGCAATGGGTCCACCTGTATTTTTATTTAAACAATTTGTTTTTTCCCTTCCTCTCCACAAATTATAACAACATCAAATACAGTGAAAGCAGGGGTTATACCGTGAGGGAGGGACATACAAAGCAACAAAGAAATAATCTTATAAATGTGTTAGAAACAATCGCATGAAAGAAAAAAAACATTTGAATACATATCTTAGGGTTCATTTCCCTAACATCAACTTATCTGACCTTTTCTGCTTGACTCAGACATATATTAGTTATTGCAAATAAGGGAAACCATGGGACCTATGTTTCTATGGGTCTGGCTTACTTCACTTAATATAATTTTTCCAAGTCTTTCCATTTCCTAACAAATGGGGCAATGTCATTCTTTCTGATGGAGACGTAGAATTCCATTGTGTATATATACCACATTTTCTTGATCCATTCATCTACTGAGGGGTATCTGGGTTGGTTCCATATCTTAGCTCTGGTAAATAAGGCTGTAATAAACATAGTCGTGCTGGTAGCTTTAGTGTGGTCTTGTTTGTGAACATTGGGTAAATGCCCAAAAATGGGATTGCTGGGTCATAGGGGAGCTCTATGTGGAGTCTTTTGAGGAACCTCCAGACTGCTTTCCAAAGTGGTTGAACAAGTTTACACTCCCACCAACAATGCAGTAAGGTTCCCTTTTGTCCACATCCCCTCCAGCATCTGTTGTTATTAGAGTTCTTGATTTTAGCCATTCTAACTGGGGTGAGGTGGTATCTCAATGTTGTTTTGATTTGCATTTCTCTTATGACTAGAGAGGTTGAGCATTTCTTCATGTGTCTATTGGCCATCCTTCTTTCCTCTTCAGAGAAGTTTCTCTTTAAGTCTTTAGCCCACTTATTTATTGGGCATTTATTGGAGATTTGTTGTTGGGGATTTAATTTTTTGAGTTCCAGATATATTTTAGATATGAGACCCTTGTCTGTTGTATGGCTAGTGAAGATCTTCTCCCAATCCGTGGGCTTTCTATTGATCTTGCTAGCTATGTCCTTTGCCATGCAGAAGCTCTGCAACATCATGCAATCCATTTGTCCAACCTTTCTTTGATTTGTTGTGTTTCTGGGTCTCTATTAAGAAAATTTTGACCTGTGCTAAGAAGACCTAGGGTTTCTACTATTCCATCCTGTAGTGTTTTCAGAGTGTCTGCTTTGACTCCAAGGTCTTTGATCCATTTGGAGTTGATTCTGTGCAGGGTGATATATAAGAATCTAGCTTTAGTTTTCTACAAGTAGTTAACCAATTTTACCAGCACCATTTACTGAAGAGGCTGTTAAAAATATCTTTTCAGGACAGTAATAAGTATGTTAATGTAAGTACCATTTTCTTGAAATCCATTTAAAAGAATGGAAAAGCATTCCTGATATTTTTGTTCATTTCAGTATCTAGCCCGAGTTCTCTTTCCTGTTTTCTTGCTCACTTGTGAGCAAGGAAGAAGCTGGCTCTCGAGTGGGGCCTGGTAAGGGTGGGGGGGGTCACGGCAACGCCTCAGACTGGCACCCTTCCCCTGAGTGCACTGCTCCCCTGAGTGTTGACCTGCTCAGTGACCGCGTGAGCAGTGCTAGTGCAAGTTCTGCTCACACTCACTTGATGGACTCCAGCATGGATGCACACTGTGTCTTTCAGGTCAGGATCTGGGTTGTTTAGCTCTAAGGGCCTATTTGCTTTCTTCTTGTACACTTTTGTAGTTATAGCTAACTAGAATCCTAGGAACTATAGGTGAAATGAGAGGTCCTGGCTTTGCTTCCATAGACAAAGGCAGACTGGCCTTTAGCAGGATGCCACTGGTTGAAGCTGGGTTACGGTAGCATGGGGTACTGGCTGCTGTCTCTTCTCTTGAGGGGGTTTTGACTTTGATTTTAGAAAAGAACCCATGTTCCACATGTGACTGCGGCTCGGCGGCAGAGCCCTTCCTGAGCATGCACAGTGCCCGGGCTTCGTCCACTGAGACGATACTTGGGTTTCCCGGATTGGTATCCTTTCCTGAAATTCAGTCTCCAGGGATCCATTGTCTTGTGTTGTGGCCAGCTGGCCCTGCTAGGGTGTGTCTCAGCGGGGGTGAATCACCACAGGATCTTTCCAGAACCCTGTGCCTGGCGGGTGGCTCAGGAGAGTGCTGCGGCGGGGGGACTTGTGCTGTGTCCACCCCAGGCAGATCTTGTGTCTTTGCAGCTGGAGCTGCAGCTGGAGGATGCCGTCGCAGAGGCCGCCAAGGAGCGCAAGCTCCGGGAGCACAGTGAGAGCTTCTGCAAGCAGATGGAGAGCGAGCTCGAGGCCCTCAAGGTAGCCGCCCGCCTGCGCCTGTGCACGGCAGCACTACTTAAAATCCGGTTCAGTTCTGCTTTTGTGGAAGTTTTAGGCGTACGTAGTAGGTTGTGGTACGTTTTCGGCTGATAGCTTCCTTACGTCCCCATCTTCTTTTTTTTTTTTTTTTTGCCAGTCCTGGGGCTTGAACTCGGGGCCTGGGCGCTGTCCCTGAGCTTCTTTTGCTCCAGGATAGCACTCTACCACTTGAGCCACAGCACCACTTCTGGCTTTTTCTGTGTATGTGGTGCTGAGGAATTGAACCCAGGGCCTCATGCATGCCATGAGCCACCTTCCTAGTCCATACACCCCAGTTTCCTAAACTTGCCCAAGTTCTTTTTTTTTTTGGTCCGGTCGTGGGGCCTGAACTCTGGGCCTGGCGCTGTCCCTCAGCTCTTCAGCTCAAGGCTAGCGCTCCACCACTTGAGCCACAGCGTCATTTCCGGCTTTTTTCTTTTTTGCTTATGTGGTGCTGAGGAATTGAACCCAGGGCCTCAGGCATGCAAGGCAAGCGCTCTACCACTGAGCCACCATTGAACCCAGGGTCCTCATGCATGTAAGGCAAGCACTCTACCGCTGAGCCACCTTCCCAGCCCCAACTTGCCCAAGTTCTGAAGAAGCGCTAGTGCCCACGTCCTGCTTCTGGGTATGGGAGAGGCAGCCAGGGCCTTTGGTTTCTTCTTAGAGAAGTGGCCTCCCTGCCTGTGGTGTGGCCGAGCTCCACGCTGCGTGTGCTGCTGTCACCTCTGCCTGCTCAGCCACTGGCCACGCTGCCTGCGGGGCCTCTGTGTGCTGTGACCCTCCTCCTTTCGCCTGCCCGTCTGCAGTGCGCCTCCATGCCAACCGTCCCCGCGTGGCGTGCTCTGCGGCCTCGTGTGCTGCCGCCCTGCCTCAGAGCTCCGCCACGCACCTTCCCATGCGCCACAGACCCACATGGAGCCTGCCTAGTGCCATTGCTGCCTTTTACTCCTGTCTTGTCGTTTATCCTGTGGTTTGCTTTCAGTTGCCAACCCTGAAATCAGGGACTTTGGTGTCATCCCAAGTCATCAGAATGTTTCATGGCAACAGCCCTAAAAGGGATGTTGTTGGTGAATGAACGTGGGGTGTGGCCAGTGTGGACAGACTGTAGGGCCGCAGTCACAGTTGGGCATGTGTTGTTTGCTCCCGTGTGTCTGTAGATGAAGCAGGGCGGCCGGGGGCCAGGGGCCACGCTGGAATTCCAGCAGGAGATCTCCAAAATCAAGTCGGAGCTGGAGAAGAAGGTGCTGTTTTATGAGGAGGAGTTGGTCCGACGGGAGGCCTCCCACGTACTGGAAGTGAAGAACGTGAAAAAGGAGGTGCACGACTCGGAAAGCCAGCAGATGGCCCTGCAGAAGGAAATCTTGGTGCTGAAAGACAAGTTAGAAAAATCCAGACGAGAGCGGTAAGCCTCCGGGACAGAACGCGAAAGGCGCTCCCTGCGCGCTTGAGCCGGCTTGCAAGCGAGCCTGGGCCTGCACCCGCTCTTCACCCGCTCTCCTTCCCTCAGGCATCACGAGATGGAGGAGGCAGTGGGGACTGTGAAGGACAAGTACGAGCGGGAAAGGGCAATGCTGTTTGACGAGAACAAGAAATTAACTGCTGAAAACGAAAAGGTCATTTGAATTATCTCAGTGGTCACTGTGTGAATTGGTAGTGTTTTTACCCTTGAGTCTTTGGTAGCTTTAGTTTGAAATGTTTTTGGTCTTTTTTGTTGTTATTCTTGTTAGTCATGGGGCTTGAACTCAGGACCCGAGCATTGTCCTTGAGCTTAAGGCTAGTGCTCTACCACATTGCGCCACAGCGCCCTTCATTTTTCTGGTTATTCATTGACGATAACAAGTCTTCCTGCCCAGGCTGACCTCAAACATGGTCCTCAGATCTTAGCCTCCTGAGTAGCTAGGATTACAGCCATGAGCCAACAGTGCCCGTCTCTCTTTGGTCTTTTAAATGGGATGTTTTCATCCAGTGAGAGATCGCTAATGAACTGAAGTTACTAGCTCTGTCACTGTCAGGGTTAGATCTGAATTGAAATGTGACTTAAGTTAGTCACAAGTCCCTAGCTTAGTTGGGAAAAACAATGACAAAAACCTCCAGCTTCCGGTTAAGGAGCGCCAGTTTAACCCGTGATTTGGTGAAATTGTTTAATTTCAGCTTTGTTCCTTTGTGGATAAACTCACAGCCCAAAACAGACAGCTGGAGGATGCGCTGCAGGATGCGGCGTCCAAGAAGGAGTCGGTGGCACACTGGGAGGCGCAGATCGCAGAGATCATTCAGTGGTACGTGCCGGGCGGCCAGACACCTGCCTGTGGCTGCCCACTGCCCCGGGCAGCCCTCCTTCCGGGCCGAACCACCCAGGATGCGGGCTGAAGCAGTGAGCACTTCCACGTCACCAGGGCGAGTGTCCCTCGTCACAATCCCGAGACCCAGGAAAGACCGCGGCCCGGTGTGTAAGACAAGCCTGTACTCCCACCTAGGGTCAGCGACGAGAAGGACGCCCGCGGCTACCTCCAGGCGCTGGCCTCAAAGATGACGGAGGAGCTAGAGACGTTGAGGAGTTCCAGTCTGGGGTCCAGAACTTTGGTAGGGGTCTTCCCAATCCAGTGTGCTCGCAGCTAGGGTCCTTTGTGGGGCTGTTCTCTGTGTGGATGTGCCCCTGCCCCCCCCCAGCCCGAGCCGCTCAGATTTCCCAGAGACAGAGAGGTCAGCCCACTGGGGAACAGGTGTCAGCTAGGCCACGCGCTGAGCCAGTGCCGACTGAACACGAAGTAGCAGCCCCGGCTCCGCCTCCGGAGCTTTGTTTATCTACTCGACTCTGTAATGGGTAGAAAGTAAGAAACTCTAGCAAGTGTGCTCGAGGAAGGCTTGGAAGGAACGCGGGACAGCACTTCTAGATGGCAAGACCCTCCAGAGCTCAGCAAGAATGCTGAATAAAGAAGCCTGCTGTCTGTAATCCCAGGAGTTAGGAGGCCAGGTTCTCTGTAGCCCGGGCTGCGGTGAGACCCTGCCGTCAGGCCAGCTGATCTGAATTCTGTCATTTAGAAAACTGAAAAAGAATAAAGGTTACGAAATAGGTCTGATGTTTAAATATAACCGTAAAGGTTTAAGACTAGAAAAACATGAATTATTTGCTTACATTCATTTTATGTAACAAATAGCTTGTGATGTGTTTTTGATATTTTAACCACTGTGAAAGGATCCGCTTTGGAAAGTTCGGCGGAGTCAGAAGCTGGACATGTCAGCGCGGCTAGAATTGCAGTCTGCTCTGGAGGCGGAGATCCGTGCCAAGCAGCTTGTACAGGAAGAGCTGAGGAAGGTCAAGGACACGAACCTCTCCTTCGAAAGGTACTTTGTCCTGTGGGAGAATGACAGCCCCAGGACCCCGCCCTCAGCCTGTCAGGCCTGGTACAGGAGTGTGTGAAGGCAGGAAGAGCTCAGAGGAACAGAAAGGTGTGGTACCTAGTAGGTGCTTAGTAAGGACTGATTGGAGGAATGTACAAAAGCATCTGACCTGTGGAGGAGTTGACTAGCATTCTCAAAGAATAATGAGCACGTGACAGTGGCTCATATGTGTAACTATATCTACGCAGGAGGGTGAAATCTGAGGATCACAGTTGAAACCAGCCCAGGCAGCCAAATCTGTGAGACTGTCTGAACAGCAAAAAGCCAGAACTGGAGGCATGGCACAAATGGTCAAGTGCTGGCTTTGAGTGAACACACCAAGACTGAGTTCAGTCCCAGTACCTGCATACACAAACACTGAAATAGCAGGGAGCTGAGTGTGGGGGCACTGCTATAGTTTCAACCCTGTAGATACAGGGCAGGAGAATCATGAGTTCAGGGTCAGCCTGGGTACATAATGAGACCCTTGTCCTCTGGCCCTGTCACCACCCCCAGAAAAGCCAGGTGTGGTGGTGTCTGTCCACGCAGGAGGTGGGTAAGACACCTGTGAGTCTAGCCCTGGGGGAAAAAGTAGTAGATTCTGTCTGAAAAAATAAGCAAAAAAGAGCATAGATTGTGACACAAGCAGTGGAGGCCCGAGTTCAAACCCCAGTACTATTTAAAAGAAAAAAAAAAAGCAAGCAAGCTAGGTGCTGTGGCTCATACCTGTTATTCCAGCTGCCCAGGAGGCTGGGATCTGAGGATCATGGTTGGAGGCTAGCCTGGACAGGAAAGGCCATAGACTCCCATCTTCAGTGAACTACTCAAAAAAAGCCAGAAGTGGCACTGTGGCTCAAATGGTAGAGTGCTAGCCTAGAAAAAAAAAATAAAAGCTCAGGGGCAGTGCCCAGGCCCAGAGTTCAAGTTCCAGGATAAGGAAAAAAAAAAAAGAAGGAAGAATGAGGACATGGGTGCTGATAGCTGTGGCCGCAGGTGCCTCAGCCCGAGCTGCTCTCTGCTCTCTGTGGGCTGCGGGTCTGCCCCTCCTCCCCAGAGGCTGTTCTGCCTTCACTGGTCATTGGTAGATCTCGAGTCCCAAATCCTGAAAACAGTAGTGATGGCGTCCCAGATGTCCTGCCCTTGTGGCTGGGAGCCCAGGGGAACTGGGTGCTTCCAGCCCTGTGACCCTTGCACACCTCCACGCGGCAGGTATTCTCGTCTCCATTTTACAAACGGCACCGGGGCATGGGTATGAGCTAGAGAAACATGCCCTGCGCCCTCCTCCAGGCCCAGCTCGCCCCGCCACCGCAGCTCTGATGGCGGGCGATCTGGGCTGCGTGGGGTCAGGTTGATCTGGAACAACATTTTAGAGTGTCAGAAACACCAGAGGCTTCCCACACCACCACGATGGGCAGGGAAAGACAGTCTTAGGGCTTGACTTCAGGACCTTGCTTTTGTGCAGTTGGTGCTCTACCACCTGAGCCTGTCTCCAAGTCCTGTTTTTTGCTAATTACCTTTGAAATAGAATCTCAGGGAACTTCTCTGCCTGAGCTGGCATCAAGCCGGCAGGACCCTGATGCTCCCAAGCCTCCCATGAAGCTGGGAGTCCGGTGTGAGCCGCTGGGGCTTCAAGTCATGGCTGGCGCTGGCCTGGGGCTCGCCCGCAGCCTGGGCGCTGTTCCTCAGCTTCTTCACCCAAGACCGGTGCTCTGCTACTTGAACCACAGCTCCACTTGTAGCTTTCTTTGGTGCCTAATTGAAGATAAAAGTCTCAAGGACTTTCCTTCACGGCCTGACTTCAACTAATGATCCTCAGATCTCAGCCTTCTGAGTCACCGGCACCGCCAGGTCATGACGTTTGAATATTGGAGATGATATGGGTCCTCACGCACAGTGGACAGGCCCAGGGTGCCCCCCCCCCCCCCCAAGCCTTCAGCACACTCACCACAGTTCACCTTTCATTTCAGTAAACTAAAGGATTCCGAAGCCAAAAACAGAGAATTATTAGAAGAAATGGAAATTCTGAAGAAAAAGATGGAAGAAAAATTCAGAGCGGACACTGGTAATTAAAATAAGGATTTGAATGATTGAATATCAGCCTTTTTTGCATGTTTTTTTTTTTTTTTTTTTTTTTTGTGGGGCCTGAACTCTGGGCCTGGGCGCTGTCCCTCAGCTCTTCAGCTCAAGGCTAGCGCTCTACCACTTGAGCCACAGTGCCACTTCCAGCTTTTTTCTTTTTGTTTATGTGGTGCTGAGGAATCGAACCCAGGGTCTCATGCATGCAAGGCAAGCACTCTACCACTGAGCCACCTTCCTAGCCTGTGTGTCAGTTTTTATATTGGTCTTACTCATTCCTGGCTCCCAACACTTTCTGACTAATTAATTCAAGGGGCCACTAGTGTTTCACCCTAATCCTCACAAGGTTTTGTGTATGTGTGTGCACACGTGCATGTGTGTGCACATGTATGCATGTGTGTGTATACACTGGTACTGGGGCTTGAACTCAGGGTCTGGCACTTTTGCTTAGTTCATAGCTGGTGCTCTGTCATGTGAGCCATACCTCCATTTCCTGCTTTTGCTGGTTAATGGAAAATACGAGTCTTGTAGATTTGTCTGCCTGGGCTGGCTTCCGACTTCCATTCTCAGAGCTCAGCTCCTGAGCAATTGGGATCACAAGCATGAGCCCCTGGTGCCTGGCTTACTTAGGTTTTTTAGATGGGTTCTGATTGTTACTTTGGTTGGGCTCAAACTCTTGACACTCCCACTTCAGCCTCCTGAGTAGCTAGACTATAGGTGTGTACCACTGTGCCTGGCTTCATTTCAGTTGTTAAGTTCTGGTGGTTAGTCTCTTTGGAATTCGCTCCAGCCCGCAGTTTGAGGCGTCTCCTAGTTTTCTCTTTTGACTGGAACTCTTTCTTGGTTCCACGTGGCTCTGGCTCACAAGGTCTCTGCTGTTTTGGGGTTCTCCGTCCAGTTGTGTGTCAAAACCTTCTTGCTTCTAATCCATGGCTAACAGCCTTTGTCCCTCCTATCTAGAGGCTTCTTTGAGCTGGGCGTGTTGGTTCTCTTGTTCACCTGCCTGTCGCTGATGCTGCAATCCTAGTCATGCTATTGACAATGGAAACCAGTTTTTAACTTCCATCCCTCTTGCAGGGCTCAAACTTCCAGATTTCCAGGATTCCATCTTTGAGTATTTCAACACTGCGCCTCTGGCACACGATCTGACATTTAGGGTGAGTAATTTCTTTCTTTTTCTTTTCTTTCTTTCTTTTTTTTTTTCTTTTCTTTTTTTTGGTTGGGCATGTGGATTGAACTCTGCCCTCAGCTTAAGGCGAGCACTCTACCACTTGAGCCACAGCACCACTTCTGGTTTTCTGTTGGCTCATTGGAGATAAAGAGTCTCACGGCCTTTCCTCCCCAGGCTGGCTTTGAACCGCGATCCTCAGATCTCAGCCTCCTGAGTAGCTAGGATTATAGGCGTGAGCCACCAGTGCCTGGCTAGTAATGTTTTTTTTTAAGTGACAGATGCATTTATGTAAATTAAAAACCACAGAATTTTATTTGACTGACGGACTAGAAAGTGAAGCCGTGGTGTGGCCACACAGCTGGCCTGGGCTGCTACATGGGGACAGCCAGAGACACACGCGGTGTTTCACTGCTCCAGCGAAGCGCTTTCGTTTGATGACACGCGTGCTCCGAGCCTTTGGGGACTGGCTGTGTAGCGAGTGTTTGGGTAACTGAAAGCACATTAATGGTAACTGCTGGTGTCCCGTTGCCACGCCTGTCCCTCCGCTTTGTGTCCTCGGTCGCAGGCAAGGTGGCTGGTGAGTGACCGGCCCCGGCCTTGGCCTGGCAGCCACTTTGGGTGGTGGGGCTTTGTTGGTCGTGGAGCTTTGTTGGGTGGCGTTGCCCGTGCGGCCGCCTGGGTGACAGGACAGGTGTTCTTGTTCGCGTGTGGCTGCGCGGGGCTGGCGGCGTTCAGTGAGGCGGGAGAGCTGCTCCCCTTCTCTGAAGCAGTGAGGGAGACGCGCTCTGCGCCGCTGCTTGAAGCCAGTCGGCAGGTGGTAGCCACGACTTGATAGAAATTCCGGTGCACTCCTGCTGTTGCTTTTCCACCTTTCTTCTGAGAGAATGTGGCCTGGATAAGACAGTGGGGAGGGCGGGCAGTGCGTGCGCGCCCCCACCTGGTGTGTGGGTACCGTGGCGGCTCGCCCCCTCCCCCGCACAGCGTGCTTTCCCGGGATGAGGGGGAGAGGCAGCGGTTCACCCTGCTGAGCGCATGCGTCCTTCCTTGCGTCCTGGCCGCGTCCTGCGCCTGGGGCTCCTCCTGGTCAACGGCCAGAGGTCGGGGTGGCAGTGTGTCCTCGGGGCTCCTTGCCATCCTCTTCTGGGACAGCACCTGCCCTCTGGGGCTCTGCAGGGTGGGCGAGGGCGCTCCTCCACACGAGCGAGCGCTCACGGCGCGGCTGCGCCGGTGCTGAGGTGGTGTCCAGAGCCGGGCGGTGAGAGCGGCCGCTCCCGCTCCCTGCGCGCAGACCCCGCGGGCCCGGCTGGCAGCCGCTCCGTCCCAGGCAGGGAGAGAGCAGCTTTCCTGTGGCTCTCACCACAGATGGCAGCTCCGGGGCGGTGGTTTCCAGCCGGTCCTGCCTCCAGCAAGCCACAGCCATGGGCTGCGTGCATCAGGGTGCTCTGCCGGCCCACAGCGTCAGCCAGACTAGTTAGCAGCTGGGGGCACGGGCCGAGCCCTCGCTGTGGGTGCAGCCGGCCCCAGCAGCGTCAGCAGCGGGCCGGAGCATGCCAGGCTCTCGGCCGCTTCACCCTGCTGTGCTGCTGAGTGGGAAGTGGCCACTTCTGTTACTCCTGTTTGTTGCACCAAGGACCTGTCCTTGTCTGTGTCCTTTCCACTAGCAGCTTGGGAGGAAGTAACCGCAGACAGCACCCTACGTTCCTCCCTTCGCACCCTTTGGTCCATTACCCAGCTCGTGGGGTTCTGCACAGCTGAAGTGCTCTGTGTCTCAGGTCCCGGCGCTGACTCCGTGGTGCACCTTCCTTGTGGGGCGTTTCCAACCTGACCACCACTGCCGGCCAGTGGTGTCGCGTGCTGCCTTCCTGTGGGCACGGGGCTCCTTACACGGCCTGGTAGAGCACAGCCCTTGGGGTAGGGCCTGATTTGGACCCATGGGATTCTGGTGTGGAACCAGGGCAGTGTAGAGTGCTGTCTGGGCCAGAACCCAGCTGTGTGGTGGTGGGGCGGCAGTGTGTGTCAGGAGTCGGCTATGGGAGCTGTGCAGGTGACCCTGGCGTTACATGGAAGGCTGTGGAACATCTTTGGAGCTCTGTGTTGCTGGAATAGGGCACCAATTCCAAGGACGAGTGTGCTCTGGCTCACAGGTCCCAGGACTTTAGCTCTCGGGAGTAGTGAGAAGCGTGGACCGGTTAGTCTGATGGTGCCAGGTCAGGTAAAATGGCTGGGACTGCCCCGTGTCAGTGGCTTACACCTGCAGTTCTAGCTACTCAGGAGGCTGAGATCTGAGGAGAAGATTTTTTTGTTTTGTTTGCTCACGCCTGTCATCCTAGCTACTCAGGAGGCTGAGATCTGAGGATCGCGGTTCAAAGCCAGCCTGGGCAGGAAAGTCCGTGAAACTCTTATCTCCAATAAACCACCAGAAAACTGGAAGTGGTGCTGTAGCTCAAGTAGTAGAGCACTAGCCTTGAGCTGAAGAGCTGAGGGACAGCGCTCAGACTCAGAGTTAAAGCCCCACAACCTTAAATAAATAAATAAAAGAGTCTCACAGACTTTCCTGCCCAGGCTAGCTTTGAACCGGGATCCTCAGATCTCAGCCTCCTGAGTAGCTAGGATTACAGGCATGAGCCACCGGCAGCAGGCAAGGATGAGGTTGGAAGCTAGCCTGGACAGGCAAGTCTCAGAGACTCTTACCTCCAATCAGTAAACAAGCTAGAAGTAGAGGTGTGGCTCAAGTAATAGAGCACCAGCTTTGAGTGAAAAGAGTCAAGGGAAAGCACAAGGCTGAGGTCAAGCCCCAGTACCAGCGCGCGTCTGAGAGGTGAAGGGTTCACACTTCCCAGTGTCTGCCTACCATGGCCAGGCAGGTAGGTGATGCGGGTGGCAGGTGACACTCGCCTGTGGGATGATACTGGCTTCCCCACTCTGCCTGCCCACATTCTCCTCGGACCCTTAGAGCACCGGGGGCGGTGGTCCCAGACAGAGGGTAGCTGGGAGCGGATGGGGCAGGAGGGCCCTGGCCTGCCTGGTAAGTAAGGAATGCTGTCTTTTCTTACACAGGGTAGCTCGGCTAGTGAACCGGAAACACAAGCCTCCAAGCCGGAAGTGACCTCTGCTTCTGTGGCTGCAAGCGCAGAACAGCAAGAGGTAATGCTGGTGCCCTGAGTGTGCCCCTGTGGGTGCTCGTGCGACACCATGCCGCTGGAGGAGCCGCGCTGGCCCGGGCCGCCCTGGGTCACCCTGTGCGCCCCGCCAGACTCCTGCCCCCACCTTCAGACCCCATTAGCACATCAGCGGACGAGGCCGCAGCAGGTGTTTCAACAATGTAGTAAATTAAAAATGCAGGACGCTCATTATTAATACATCCTGGAGGGAAATAAACCCTAGTGGGGCCGCCAGCCAAGATCAGAGCTGGTGATGCTCACCGTGCCTGCTTGCCTCCCAGGACATGGCCCGCCCGCAGAGGCCGCCCGCCCTGCCCCTGCCCAACGCACAGCCCCTCACCCTGTCTGGACCAAAGGTAGGTGGCGTGTCAATTCTTAAAGATCTCCTTCCAGCCTGGCACTTGTGGCTCAGGCCCATAATCTTTACGCAGGAGGCTAAGATCTGAGGATTGTGGTTTGAAGCCAGCCTAGGCAGAAAAGTCTGTGAAACTCTTAACTGCATTAACCACCAAAAAGCTGGAAGTGGAGCTGTGGCTCAAGTGGTAGAGCTCCAGCCTTGAGTAATAAAGCTCTGGGACTGGCAGGGAAAAAAATAAAAGTGTGTGTGAACAGGGTGTGCTAATTTGTCTGCACCTTAGGGTCCTCATGTTCTGTTGAGGGTTGCTCAGCATAGCATGTTTTCACCCCAAAGCCACCCGAGTGTGTGCCCCTGAAAGCTGTCTGCGTGCAGTCTCTGGTGGGCTCTCATCTGTCTGGTCCTTTTCCATGTTTGTTGATAATTATCTGTCTGCGCTTAGCTGTGATGCTTTCTCCCCAGCACAAGTGCCTCCATGTCTTCAGCCCCGCCTTGTAGGCCTTGCGGTTGGTCTTCATTCTCTAAACACTAATGCAGACTAAGTTTTCCTGTTGTGTCCAGGCCCTGGGATAGGCATGGCAGCCCAGCCTCCGTGCTCTGAGCAGTAGATTCGGCTGCTGGAGCCTGGATGGAGACAGGAAGGGACCTTGTCAGAGGAACATCAGCTTTTGCTTTGGACTTAGGGTCTTGGAGAACCAGGGACTGCCAGGTGCTGGTGGCTTACGCCTGTCATCCCAGCTGCTCAGGAGGCTAAGATCTGAGGATCATGGTTCAAAGCCAGCCCAGGCAGCAAAGTCTGTGAGACTCTTATCTCTAACAAACCACCAGGAAACCAGAAGTATCGGTGTGGCTCAAGTGGTAAGGGCACTAGCCTTGAGCTGAAGAGCTGAGGGACAGTGCACAGGCCCAGAGTTCAAGCCCTATGACCAAAAAAAAAAAAAAAAAAAACCCCAAAAAACCAAGGACCTTGGGAGACCATAGTTGGGAAGATGTGCTTCCCAGATGCAGCTCTGTAAGAGCCTGTGACAGTGGGGCCGCCCCTCCTCCCTGCTGGCCTCCAGCCTCCCCTGCACTGCCTCCTGCCCTCCTCTCCCCCACCCCAAAGTCCATTCAGCTGTCTGCTTTGTCACCAGGTGGAGGCTTTATAATCATCATCCTTGGGCTGGGAAGGTGGCTCAGTGGTAGAGCGCTTGCCTTGCATGTCTGAGGCCCTGGGTTCGATTCCTCAGCACCACATAAGCAAAAACAAAAAGCAGGAAGTGGCGCTGTGGCTCAAGTGGTAGAGCGCTAGCCTTGAGCTGAAGAGCTGAGGGACAGTGCCCAGGCCCAGAGTTCAGGCCCCACGACCGGATCCAAAAAACAAAACAAAAAAAACAAATATAATCATCATCCACTCCAGCCAGCCTCACCCCTTCCTCTCCCATGGTCACACTGAAAGCCTGGCCTTGCCCACCAGGGCACGGGGTCTTCCCAGGCTTTGCTTGTACGAACTGTCCTGCCCTGGTCACTTGCTCAGGGCTTCTCCAGATAGACTAGGCTCCCAGAGCCGGCCAGGGCTGGTGCCTAGGTAAGGAGTGTGCTGTGACAGGCATCTGCTCACACACAGTCCTGCAGCTGCGCCTGGCTGTGCTGGCAGGTCTCAGCGGGGCAGCGTGTGGACTGGGCTTTGCTCAGGCCCCATGGCAGCCTTGGCCACTGCAGAGAAATGATTTCAAGATAATGGCAAAGTTGGGTATAAATTGATCACAAGCAGAAAAATCAGGTCTTGGTTCCTGGTCCTGAGTGAGGGGTGTGTGTGGGGGGTGGTAATTGTAATAGAACTTAATTCAGGGTCCTGCTGTCAGCTTGTTCAGTCACAGCTGATGAGCCACACCTCCCATCCAGCTTTTTGCTGGTTAACTGGATCCAGTGACCCGTGGACTTTTATGCCTTCGCCACTTTCCACTTGCGATCCTCGGATCTCAGCCTTGTGCATGGCTAGGAGTGCAAACTGATCAGTTCTTTTTGTTCTCCACAGCCCAAAGCTCACCAGTTCACTATCAAGTCCTTCTCCAGCCCCACCCAGTGCAGCCACTGCACCTCCCTGATGCTAGGACTGATCCGACAGGGCTACGCCTGTGAGGGTAAGTGCCGCGGTGGGGCCAGACCTCCGACCCTCTGCTAGGCGCCGTGCCGCGCTGGCTGATTCCACCAGGCCGTCCTCAGGCCTGCCTGGGAGTTGTTCTGAGGCTTGAACTCAGGGTCTGGGCTTCATTTGCTCAAGGCTTAGCACTCTTAACACTTTGAGCTCTACTTCCAGTTTTTGACTAGTTAATTGGAGATAAGAGTCTCATGAAGTTTCCTGACCAGGCTGGCTTCAAACCGCAATCCTTACATCTCAGTCTCCTGAGTAGCTTGGATTACAGGTGTGAGCCACAAGTACCCAGGCTTTCAGCTTTTTTTGATAGATATGAGTCTCACAGACTTTCCTACCTTGGCTAGCTTCCAACCATGATCCTCAGCTCTCAGCCTCCTGAGTAGGATTACGCCTGTGATCCCTCCCTCACCCCCCTCTCTCCTGGCCATTATTTTCACCCTGTGCTGGGATCTGCTGACAGCCGGCAGCCCATTCACTCTGACCTCAGGTCGTTTGTAGAAGGGTTCTGCAGAAGCAGTTTTTCTGTTGTCTTCACAGAAGCCTCTTCTTTTGTCACTTTGTCAGGAGTTGTTTTTGTTTTGTTTTGTTTTTGACAGTCCTGGAGCTTGAACTCAGGGCGGGAGCTTCTTTTGCTTAAGGCTAACTAGGGCGCCACTTCGGGCTTTTTCTGTTTATGTGATACCAAGGAATGGAACCCAGGGCTTCATGCATGCTAGACAAGCACTCTACCACTGAGCCACCTTCCCAGCCCTGTCACAAGTTTTTTTTTTTTTTTTTTGGTTGGTCGTGGGGCTTGAACTCTGGGCCTGGGCGCTGTCCCTCAGCTCTTCAGCTCAAGGCGAGCGCTCTACCACTTGAGCTACAGCGCCACTTCCGGTTTTCTGGTGGTTTATTGGAGATAGGAGTCTCACGGTCTCTCCTGCCCGGGCTGGCTTTGAACCGCGATCCTCAGATCTCAGCCTCCTGAGTAGCTAGGATTACAGGCGTGAGCCACCAGCGCCCGGCTTGTCACAAGTTTTTTGATGGGCTCTGTGCACTGGCATGCACGCCCCGTAACCGCACAGGGGGTTGTGGGCAGATGTGGACGCTGGCCTGCGTGGTGGAGGGCGTGCTCTGGACCCCACGGAACAGCCTGAGGCGTGCTCTCCCTCCTCTTCCTTGTGAGGGCTGCTCACGTGTTGAGGTGCAGCTGAGAGCCCTCGGACTGCCTGTGTGGGACTGGCAGCTGTGACTGTGGACTGCACCTCACGAGCTGGCCCTCACTTGCAGTGTGCTCGTTTGTCTGCCATGCGGCCTGCAAGGACAGCGCCCCCCAGGTGTGCCCCATTCCTCCAGAGCAGTCCAAGAGGCCTCTCGGCGTGGACGTGCAGCGAGGCATCGGCACCGCCTACAAAGGCTATGTCAAGGTAGGGAGGGGCAGCGCTGCTCGCAGCCTGGATGGCTGGTTTTCCGAGTCATTTGCAGTCCCAGAGGAGTAGGCCGTGGCCGCACGCCAGTTGCTCTTGATGTGGCCCTGGTGTGTGTGTTGAGAGAGGCTGCAGGCCAGCTCCATAGCTGTCTGACCTGACCAGCAGCACCCCAGAACCCGGGACGCATTCTACTGTGCACTCGGGACTTGAAGTCAGCCGCGAGCTCTAAGTGGCGCCACGCAGAGTGTTGCCTTTGCCCATCCTGCCGAGGGCAGCGTGCTGTGTGCTGTCAGCCAGCCCTTCCTCTCAAGATGCGCCAGCGCCGCCCCACCCAGCATAGCCTGGCCACTCCCCTGGCAAGAGGCTGAGAGCCGTCCTTGGGGACAGCCCCACAGCTAGAGGCGGACCTGGGTGCGTGCTGCCTGCCCCCTGCCCCGGAGAACACGCCTCTTGTCTGCAGGTGCCAAAGCCCACGGGCGTGAAGAAGGGCTGGCAGAGGGCCTACGCCGTGGTGTGTGACTGCAAGCTCTTCCTGTACGACCTACCCGAGGGCAAGGCCGCACAGCCCGGCGTCGTTGCCAGCCAGGTCCTGGACCTCAGGTAGATGTTTGCTCTGTGACCTTTGCTTCACTTCTAGATCCTGCTCCGATGAGTGTGTAAATAAATGAGTCAGGCAAATCAAGCCTTTAACACAGTTTCATCTCTTTAGAAGAATTGTACTGCTTCAAATGATACGGGGCTGGGAAGGTGTCTCAGTGGTAGAATGCTTGCCCTGCATGCATGGGCCCTGGGTTTGATTCCTCAGCACCACATAAGCAAAAAGAAAAAATCCGGAAGTGGCGTTGTGACTCAAGTGGTAGAGCATTAGCCTTGAGCTGAAGAGCTGAGGGACAGCGCCCAGGCCCAGAGTTCAGGCCCCACGACTGGACCCAAAACAAACAAACAAAAAAGAAAAGAACACGATACGATGTTCTGGCTTTGGGTATTTCTGTGTAGAAATCTTGTTGGGCACGTTACATAAAAATATGTGCCGAGAACGAGCAATAACCACAGGGGCCCAGAGAAAAGCGGCAGCGTGTGCTGTCTCTACTTCTCCCTGTAGTGGGTTGACGCTGTGGCCTTGACTCCAGCGTGCGAGACGTGGCGTGGCCTGGCTGCCCTGGCTGCCGCCCTCTACCTCCCGTCAGGTTCACATGCCCGCCCGACTCCTGGAATGAAGGGGCAGGCGGCCAGAGTTTGCCTCTGGCATGCCAGAGGGCGTGCTCAGACCATGGCACAAAATGCTGTGCCCGTACCAGCTCCATGGACATGCAGGTCTGCTCTGTCCAACACTGGGTGGCAGGTATATCTGGTTGGCACTCAGCCCGGGGCCACAGCAGCTCCCCAGGGACAGCCACAGAGCACGCGTGGGTCCATCAGAACTGGCCGCCAAGGGTCTTCCTCTCTCCACGGCCTGGCTCGAGGGCACCTGCATGCACGTGCCCCAGCCTGGCATGAGCCCGTGCCGCGGCTGCTGTCTGAGCCGGAACTCCGCCTGTGCCAGGCACGGTGCGCAGGTTCTGGAGCATGTCAGAGCTGGCGGGCCGCCGGCCCCACGTGTGTGCTCTCGCTGACAAGTGGGCAGGGGCGACTGCCTGAGTGCACCTCAGCAGACGGGGTGCGGGTGAGCACGGTGGCGTCCGGTGTGGGCTCTGCCCTCGGCCTTCGCCAGCCGTGGAGACTGAGAGGTTCGCGCCGGCGGCGGCCCAGGCAGGTGGCATGCCCTGGCAGCAGGGCACTGGGAGGGCGGCTGTTCTTCCTGGAGCTCTGAGTGCTGCTTTCTTGCCAGAGATGAAGAGTTTTCGGTGAGCTCCGTTCTGGCTTCGGATGTCATCCATGCAACTCGCCGAGACATTCCTTGTATATTCAGGGTAGGAGTTTCTCTTATTTCTTCCGTTCTAGTTTTCAGAGCCCATTTTATTAATCCTGAGAGGCCCATACAGGTAGGATCAGTGGTTCTGTGAGCCGCGCACGCTCTGTGAGGGAGGCCTTGTGGCTTGCTCAGCCCGCCACATGCCTCTTGTCCCCGCCTCCCCCCTCCCCCACGTCACACGTCACACAGGTGCCGGCGCCGCCCTGGGGCCTCACCAGCCACCGTGCCACGGCGCTGGAGGAGCTTCTGGCAGATGCTGTGCAAACTGTCTGCTTTGGGAGCCGGCTGAGTCCACTGTTGGGTCCCCACGCACTGCCTCGTGCTGGGCACTGTGAGCACTCCACACCCTCCTACCCGCCACTGGGAAGTTTTGTTGAACACAAAATTTGGTTAACCGCAAAATTAGTCCAAGAGTGATTTTTTTTGTAAGTCACATTTATTCAGAAACAACCTCTTACACACACACACACACACAGATACAAATTGCTATCACTGTATGATGGTGAGAGTATCATTTGGGACTGTGGAAGCAAGCGCCCTGTTCTCCTGAATGCACCCCATGAGCGCCACAGGAAGCCAGCGTGCGTGATCCGCCCGGAGTCACACTCCAAGAGTAACTTCATTATCGCCAGGTGCCAGGAGGCTGAAAGCTGAGGACTGCAGTTCGGAGCCAGCCTAGGCTGGCTAGTCTGTGAGGCTCTTACCTCAGCCACCAGAAAGCTAGAAAGAGGGAAGCGGGGACAGCCCAAATGATAGAGCAAAACAGCCAAAGGAGAGCTTGAGGTCCTGGGTTCGAGCCCTAGTCCCACAGATACACACACGAGTGTTCAGGAAAGCAGTGTTCAACTGGGCAGTTTGCCAGGGTGTGGAAACCGGCCAGGAAGGACTTCCCGGAGCCGTCTCAGTAGCAGTGCTGCAGACTGCGTCTGCGCAGTAGCATTGTAGCGTTGAGGCTGTCCACCCCGCTGGCGCCCGGGCCCCGCTGCACATCGCCGCGCTGTGACCTGACTCTCTGCTGTTTCTCTCGTTTTCTCTTGTGAAGGTGACGGCCTCTCTCTTAGGTTCCCCCTCTAAGACCAGCTCTTTGCTCATCTTGACGGAGAACGAGAATGAGAAGAGGAAGTGGGTGGGGATTCTGGAAGGGCTTCAGGCCATCCTGCACAAGAACCGGCTGCGCAACCAGCTGGTGCACGTGCCACAGGAGGCCTACGACAGCTCCCTGCCGCTCATCAAGGGCATCCTGGCCGCCGCCATCGTGGGTACATGGAGGCAGGGTCTGGAGGGACTGAGAGCCCAAGGGGTTCTATAATGCTGCTGAGAGTTGGAGCAGGTTTAGTCCACGCCCCTGCTGGTCCCCCCCCCCCCCCCCATGTGCAGATGCTGTGTGCTGCATGTAGCAACAGGCTCACAGCCCCGTCTTTGTTGTCCCCAGATGGAGACAGGGTCGCCGTGGGCCTGGAAGAGGGATTGTACGTGATAGAGCTCGCTCGCGACGGTGAGTAGAGACCGCGTGGCAGGCCCTGCGGGGACAAGCGCGGGCACATGAGTCACTTGGATGCGCAAGGACTGCACCAGGGAAAGGAAAGGCACACAGCAGAAAAGTAACTTGTGGCAGGCAGTGCAGGCGTGGGTTCTGTCATGTGGCCTTGACCGTGCCTGGGCACGGTGGTCGGGGGCGTTCCGTGCCTCACCCAGCGGCGAGCCCTTGTTTGGTGTGGGCTCTCCGGGAGGGCAGGCCAGGGATGGAGACCTGAGAATCGTGCGGTTCCTAGTGCGCTGAAGCATCTCCTGGAGATGGGGTCCTCGCACACCCGGCATGGCTCACTGGCCAGCCAGGGGAGGTGGGGTCTCCCACCCAGCCTTACCCTGCAGCCCGGGCAGAGGACTAGATAGGCAGAGGCTAAGATTTCCCAGGCCCCAGCCCCAGTTCTGGACCTGTTGTGGGGGTCTGGGGCAGCCAAGTTCTTTCTCCCTCGGAGGCCTGGCTAGCTGCGGCGAGGGGTGGGTGAGGAGTGGCGCAGTGCCCGGGCTTCCACCCGCAGGGCATCTGCCTTAGCCGGGAGCCGCGTGAGCCGGCTGCCGGGGCAGATGGCATGTCACCGGGGTGGCAGGCTGAGGGCCCTGCCCTCGCAGAGCTGCCACGGAGCCCGATCCCGGCCACTCGCAACTCGCCCTCTTTGCAGTGATCGTGCGTGCTGCCGACTGTAAGAAGGTGTACCAGATCGAGCTCGCACCCAAGGAGAAGATCGTCATCCTGCTGTGTGGCCGCAACCACCACGTGCACCTCTACCCCTGGGCTTGCCTGGACGGCACCGAGGGCAGCTTTGACATGAAGCTCCCAGAGACCAAAGGCTGCCAGCTCATGACCACCGCCGTGCTGAGGAAGAACGCGTGCACCTGCCTGTTTGTGGCCGTGAAGCGGCTCATCCTCTGCTACGAGATCCAGAGAACTAAGCCTTTCCATAGAAAGTTCAGTGAGCTCGTGGCTCCGGGACACGTGCAGTGGATGGCTGTGCTCCAGGACAGGCTCTGTGTCGGCTACCCTTCTGGGTTCTCTCTGCTGAGCATCCAGGGGGACGGGCCGCCCTTGGACCTGGTGAACCCCAGTGACCCCTCGCTTGCGTTCCTCTCGCAGCAGTCTTTCGATGCTCTGTGCGCTGTGGAGCTCAAAAGTGAGGAGTACCTGCTCTGCTTCAGCCACATGGGAGTGTACGTGGACCCTCAAGGCCGGAGGTCGCGCAGGCAGGAGCTCATGTGGCCTGCGGCTCCTGTTGCCTGCAGTATGTATAGTTTTCTGTTGCTGCTCTACTCGGCAGTCGGCTTGCGTTCCCTTTGCTTTGGTTTGTCTCCCTATCACAGGACGACAGCGGCCTGGCCACAGGGGCCAGACCTGGGCTGGACACCACCAAGGAGCGCGGGGTCTGGCCACTGGGCCTGCCCTGCCTGCCAGCGGCCCCAGGCACAGCCACTCCTCCGCCGGAGCCCGGGGGCTGGGGTTCCATGGGCACTCGGGTGCACCCAACAGATGATCTGCAGGTTCCTTTCTTTGAAAGGCATTCCTCGTAGAGAACCAACGTACAGGGCAGTGTGAACAAGCTAGAGGTCTGGTGTTCAGGTGGCAGTGCCCAGTAGACTGCAGGACCACTGTACCCGTGCAGTGCCGCTGCGCCCGTGCGGTGCCCCTGTACCCACGAGGTGCCGCTGCGCCCGTGCGGTCCCCCTGTACCCACGAGGTGCCGCTGTGCCCGTGCGGTGCCCCTGTACCCACGAGGTGCCGCTGCGTCCGTGCGGTCCCCCTGTACCCACGAGGTGCCGCTGTGCCCGTGCGGTGCCCCTGTACCCACGAGGTGCCGCTGCGCCCGTGCGGTCCCCCTGTACTCACGAGGTGCCGCTGTGCCCGTGCGGTGCCCCTGTACCCAAGAGGTGCCGCTGCGCTCGTGCGGGACCACTGTACCCACGAGGTGCCGCTGTGCCCGTGCGGTGCCCCTGTGCCCACGAGGTGCCGCTGCGCCCGTGCGGTCCCCCTGTACTCACGAGGTGCCGCTGTGCCCGTGCGGTGCCCCTGTACCCAAGAGGTGCCGCTGCGCTCGTGCGGGACCACTGTACCCACGAGGTGCCGCTGTGCCCGTGCATTGCCACTGTGCCCACGAGGTGCCGCTGCGCCCGTGCATTGCCACTGTGCCCACGAGGTGCCGCTGTGCCCGTGCATTGCCACTGTGCCCACGAGGTGCCGCTGTGCCCGTGCATTGCCACTGTGCCCACGAGGCGCCGCTGCGCCCGTGCGGTGCCCCTGTGCCCACGAGGTGCCGCTGCGCCCGTGCGGTGCCCCTGTGCCCACGAGGTGCCGCTGCACCCGTGCATTGCCACTGTGCCCACGAGGTGCCGCTGTGCCCGTGCAGTGCCACTGTGCCCACGAGGTGCCGCTGTGCCCGTGCATTGCCACTGTGCCCACGAGGCGCCGCTGTGCCCGTGCATTGCCACTGTGCCCACGAGGTGCCGCTGTGCCCGTGCGGTGCCCCTGTGCCCACGAGGTGCCGCTGTGCCCGTGCAGTGCCACTGTGCCCACGAGGTGCCGCTGTGCCCGTGCATTGCCACTGTGCCCACGAGGCGCCGCTGTGCCCGTGCATTGCCACTGTGCCCACGAGGCGCCGCTGCGCCCGTGCGGTGCCCCTGTGCCCACGAGGTGCCGCTGCACCCGTGCATTGCCACTGTGCCCACGAGGTGCCGCTGTGCCCGTGCATTGCCACTGTGCCCACGAGGTGCCGCTGTGCCCGTGCATTGCCACTGTGCCCACGAGGTGCCGCTGCGCCCGTGCATTGCCACTGTGCCCACGAGGCGCCGCTGCGCCCGTGCGGTGCCCCTGTGCCCACGAGGCGCCGCTGCGCCCGTGCGGTGCCCCTGTGCCCACGAGGCGCCGCTGCGCCCGTGCGGTGCCCCTGTGCCCACGAGGCGCCGCTGCGCCCGTGCGGTGCCCCTGTGCCCACGAGGTGCCGCTGCGCCCGTGCGGTGCCCCTGTGCCCACGAGGTGCCGCTGCGCCCGTGCGGTGCCCCTGTGCCCACGAGGTGCCGCTGCGCCCGTGCGGTGCCCCTGTGCCCACGAGGTGCCGCTGTGCCCGTGCGGTGCCCCTGTGCCCACGAGGTGCCGCTGCGCCCGTGCAGTGCTCTGTGCCTTTGCAGTGCCGCTGTACCCACGAGGTGCCGCTGCGCCCGTGCAGTGCCACTGTGCCCGTGCGGTGCTGCTGTGCCCGTGCAGTGCCAGTTGCTCTGTGCTCGTGCAATATGGTTAGAATAAGCAGCTGTGCTGAGCCAGGTTCTGGTGGCTCACGCCTATAATCCCTGCTACCCAGGAGCTGAGATTTGAAGATTGTAGTTCAAAGCCAACCGGGGCAAGAAAGTCTGTGAGACTCTTATTCTTTTTTTTCTTTTATTTTGGGGGGGGAGGGTGTCCGGTCGTGGGCCCTGAACTCTGGGCCTGGGCGCTGTCCTTCAGTTCAAGGCTAGTGTTCTACCACTTGAGCCACAGCGCCACTTCCAGCTTTTTTCTTTTTGCTTATGTGGTGCTGAGAAATCGAACCCAAGGCCTTATGCATGCAAGGCAAGCGCTCCACCACTGAGCCACCTTCCCAGCCCTGAGACTCTTATTCTTATCTCCAGCTAACCACCAGAAAACTGGAAATGGTGCTGTAGTTCCAAGTGGTAGAGCACTGGCCTTGAGCAAAAGAGCTTGGGGACAGTGCCCAGGCTGTGTTGAAGCCCCATGGCTGACGATAAAAAATAATAAGCAACTGTGGATGGCGGCACATGAGAAGCTAGTGCGGCCCTCGAGGGAGGCGTGCGCTCCACAGAGCTCGCTGCGCTGCACGCCTGCTTCTGTCTCTTTCAGGGCTTGTAGCGCCGGGGGACAGGGTCAGCACAGGAACAGGGGTGGCTAGTGAGGCGCAGCATGGACTCGGCCTTTGGGTGTGCTGGCACCTGAAGCTAAAGCCTGTGCGGCCTTCAGTGGGCCCTGCTGAGCTGGCATGTGCCCAGCACACCAGAGCTGGCGCATGGCTGTGGCATCCTGACACGCCGCATGCAGGTGGGGCCAAGCAAGGGTCAGAGCCCCTGAAGGAGGCAGTCGTGGCCTTTGTGCCCCTGCCTGGTGTCATACCTCTCCTCGCCCTGCCAGCCTCCAGAGCTGCAGTTTTCTGCCGTGTTCTCAGTGCCAGGGACCTGGCAGCCACGTGCACTCTTTGGTTCGGGGATCCTGGCTGCCCGCCCCCCCACCTTCCTCTCACCCCCTCCCAACGCGTATGTCACTCCAGCTGTGGAGTTGGCAAGGGCAGAAAGTAGCATTGAGGCCAGAGCGGTGCTTGGAGTCCCATGCCGGCACTGGCGCTTGGGTCTGGCCGTCCCTGCCGTGCAGGCTCATGTGCACCCCTGGAGCTTTGGCGTTTAATCATCGTTGATCAGCAAGCCGGCACCGTAGGCACCCACTCGGAGCTTGGTCTTCCGAAAGCTCATTCGGGCTAGCTGTTGCACAGTGGCACTGCGGGTGTGCCTGGAGCCTAACTCCGAGGTGTTTAACACAGGTGCTGCATCTTACCTGCAGGCTGGAATCATTTTCTTCTATTTTTTGTACTTAAAGGAGAGAATGATTGCATAGTCGGGTTGGAATGTGCTAGAAACAGATGCTTTTTAAGTGCATCCGTTTTCTGTGGGCAGTGCGTGGGGTAGAGGCGAATGGGCCTGTGTCCGTGCTGCAGTCTCCCCTTCAAGCCGTGCTGTGTGGGGCCGAGCCGTGACAGGGAGGTTGAGGTGGGTGGCAGAGCTGCCCTAACTGCCCTCTTCAGTTTCACATGCCTCGCGGACCGTAGCCAGGGATGTCTGGGAGGCCCGTGACCCAGTGCCGTGGAAGCTGGGGGGAGAGGAGACGGTGCCCATACAGGAAGCCCAGGGCCGGCCCGGGCGGAGCTGTGGTATCCTGAACGCTCGTCCTAAAAACGGATTTGCTGGTGTAAACATCCAGCCCTACCTGGCTTCCTGACCCGAGCTTTGCTCGGCAGCGTGGCCCTCGGCGTGGCCGCAGCACTGTGCTCTGTCTGAGCTGAGACCTGGCGCTGCGGCCGCACATGGAGCTGTGCTGCCCTCTCGCGGGGCGTTGGGGGAGGGGTCCGGTGGGAGGCACTGCAGAGGCTGTGCTGCGAGGGCACGGGGGCGGCGCCTGGGTGGGCACAGCAGGGCACAGGAGCCCCTGCTCACGGCCCGCCCCTCGCAGGTCGCAGCCCCTCACACGTGACGGTGTACAGCGAGTATGGTGTGGATGTCTTCGACGTGTGCTCCATGGAGTGGGTGCAGACCATCGGCCTGCGGAGGGTGAGGCGGGCGGGGTGCCCTGTGCTCACCCAGCCCCGGTGCCCCCCTCCCTCCCGGGTGCCCCCCTTCCGCCCGCCCCTGTGCACCCAGTGCCCGCCCCATCCAGCGCCCTTGGCCTCTCTGGTCCCCGCAGATCCGGCCACTGAACGCGGAGGGCAGCCTCAACCTGCTGGGCTGCGAGCCTGCCCGCCTCATCTACTTCCGGAGCCGGTCCTCGGGTGAGGGGGAGCGGAGGGAGGGAGGGAGGGAGAGAGAGAGGCTGGGGGGAGGGTCCCTTCACGCCTGCCCCGCCCACCCTCCCTGCCCAGGCACAGTCCTCAACGTGCCAGACACCTCCGATGGCAGCAAGAAGCAGATGCTCCGCACTCGCAGCAAGAGGCGCTTCGTCTTCAAGGTGCCGGAGGAGGAGCGGCTGCAGCAGCGCAGGTGAGGGCCGGGGTGGTGGGAGGGGTCCCCTCCGCTGGCCCGCGCTGGGAGTCCTCCACTGGATGCTCTGAGGTCTGCTCCGCTGGCCCGTGCTGGGTGCTTGGGGGAGCTGGACTCGGCACTCCCGCACTTAGGCCTTGTCCTTTGCACAGAGAGATGCTCAGAGATCCGGAGTTGAGATCCAAAATGATTTCCAACCCCACCAACTTCAACCACGTGGCCCACATGGGCCCCGGGGACGGCATGCAGGTGCTCATGGACCTGCCACTGGTGCGTGCGCATGGAGAGGGATGGGGAGGGCAGAGGGAGGGAGGGGAGGGCGGGGGACAAGGGGATGGGGGGGGACAGGCCTGCGCCCTCCCGCCCAGGGTCCTGCCTGTGCCGTGCTGTCTCGTGGTCTCTGGTGGGTGTTTTCCTGGCACTGCTGGACCACGTTGGGGCCGGCGTGGGGCTGGTGTGTGTGCGGCGTTGGCCCCTTGTGTCACCATAGCGGGAGTCTCCGTGCGTGACTCCTTGGCACAAGTGCGTGGCGTGGCGTGGCCTGCTGTATCTCGAGGTTCCTGTGGGACTGGCGTTCTTGGTTCCCAGTGACCAGAGGCCTGGTGGTGTCGTGGTTGTGGGGGTGCGTGGCCCCGGGCCTTCTGCCGTGCTCATGGGCCTCTCTCCCTCAGAGCGCTGCGCCCCCTGCCCAGGAGGAGAGGCCGGGCCCCGGCGCCCGGCAGCCCCCCGCCAGGAGCAAGCCCTACATCTCGTGGCCTTCCTCAGGTAGTACTGGGGGGCGGGAGCCCGGGAGCCCCGGCCCTCTGCCCCGGCCTCGCTGAGCGCCCGCCGGCCTCCCCTGCAGGCGCGACAGAGCCGGGAGCGCCGCTGCGCAGCGTGTCCGACCCGGACCAGGACTTCGACCGGGAGGTGCGGCCCAGCCCTGCTCAGCCGGGCGGGGGGCGCGCGGGGGGCGGGGCGTGGGGAGCACCGAGGGGGGGCGCGGGGAGCGAGGGGCGTGGGGGACGCGGGGAGCACGGGGGGCGTGGGGAGTGGGGGGGAACGGGGGGCGTGGCGAGTGGGGAGCGCGGGGGCGTGGCGAGTGGGGGGCGCGGGGAGCACGGGGGCGGGGGGGCGCGGGGAGCACGGGGGCGTGGCGAGTGGGGGGGGGCGCGGGGGCATGATGAGTGGGGGGCGCGGGGAGCGCGGGGGCGTGGCGAGTGGGGGGCGCGGGGAGCGCGGGGGCGTGGCGAGTGGGGGGGCGTGGCGAGTGGGGGGCGCGGGGAGCGCGGGGAGCGCGGGGGGCGTGGCGAGTGGGGGGCGCGGGGAGCGCGGGGAGCGCGGGGGGCGTGGCGAGTGGGGGGCGCGGGGAGCACGGGGGCGTGGCGAGTGGGGGGGGGCGCGGGGGCGTGGGGAGCGGGGGGGGGGGCGTGGGGGACGCGGGGAGCGCGGGGGCATGGCGAGTGGGGGGCGCGGGGAGCACGGGGGGGGCGTGGCGAGTGGGGGGTGCGGGGAGCACGGGGGCGTGGCGAGTGGGGGGGGGCGCGGCGGGCGGGCCTGCAGAGCATGGGCATCTGAGAGGAGAGCAGCAGGGGTGACTGAGTCGGGGCTGAGCGCCCCACCAGGTGAGGCGTGGGGGGGGGGAGGGGAGGGGGGGGGCGAGGGGAGGGTGGGGGGCTCCCGCTGCTTCGCCCCACCGCCCCCGCAGCGGCAGTGCGGAGGCGCCCGGGTCTTGGGGGGTTCCCCTGGCGCCTGCACCGCCGCGCGCCTGTGTGAGGTGGTGCAGGGCGTGGGGGAGGCCGGGCGGGGCTCCTCTCCGGGGGCGGGGCTCCTCTGGGGGTGGGCGGGGCTCCTCTCCGGGGGCTCCTCCCGGGGTGGGCGGGGCTCCGGGGGGTGGGCGGGACCTCCTGCAGCCTCTCCGGCCTCCGCGGGCCTCTCCTGCTGGCGGCTGCCCATGGCTGCGTCAGGGTGGGTCAGTCCTGTGTCCCCTGCTCATCTACCTCCAGACCCGCCGTGTGTTCTGCCCGTGTTCTCCACGTGGCCGGAGCCACTCTGGAGGTGTCGTCCGCCCGTGGGGCTGCCGTGCCCGTGCCCTCTGACTAAGCCGGGGCTTGAACTCGGGCCCGGGCGCTGTCCCCGGGCTTCTTTTGCTACCACTTGAGCCACAGCGCCCCCTACAGTTTCTGGTGGTTACTCGGAGATGACCATGGGGGCTTTTCTGCCTGGGCCGGCTTTGGACCACGGTCCTCAGCCCTCAGATTTTACAGAGGTGAGCCACCAGCGCGCGGCCCCCTGCTCAGCCTCCGGGCTGACTGCGTCTGCGATCTGAGCCCTACTGACGACGAGCTCTCCAAACCTGCTGCCGCTCTGCGGCTCGTCATTCCGTAGCTCCCAGCTTCTGTGGCTTCCCGTTACTTATCCTTCAGGGCTGGAGCTGTGGCTCCAGGGGTAGAGCACTTAGACAAGTCGGAGGCCTTGAGTGTGCAGTTCAAACCCCAGTACACCCAACCCCGGACCCTCTGCGGTTCTGCTTCTGTTCTGTGAGGTGGCTACTGTGTTAATCTGTGTATACACAGTGGGAAGGAGATGGTTTCCTTCTTTTTCCGTCTGGTACTGGAGTTTGAACTCCAGCAGAACTTCCTACTTGCTAGCAGACGTTCAGTTCTTTTTTAGATAGGGTTTCTCGTTTGTTCCGGTTAGCTAGTCCTCCTGTTTACACTTTCTACATAGTTGGGATAACAAGCATTGTTCACTGCCAGCTTTTGACTCTCATTTTTTGTTTTTGCCTGTCCTGGGGCTTTAACTCAGGGCCTGGGCGTTGTCCCTGAGCCTCTTTGTGCTCAAGGCTAAGTCTCTACACCTTGTGAGAGCCACCAGTGCCACTTCTGGCTTTTTGTGTGTAGTTTATTGGAGTTAAGAAAGAGTGCTTAGAGCTGTGATCCTCAGATCTCGGCCTCCTAAGTAGGATCATAGGCATGAACCACTGGCACCCAACTGTTTATTTTTAACCACACTGGGAGGCACTCAGGGCCTTGTGCTTGGTAGGCTGATGCTCCACCACTTGGATCTCTAGTTTTGCTTGTTGCGAGTTTGGGTCTAGTGAACTCTGAGTCAGCCTCAAATTGCTACTTCCGACCGTAGCCTCTTGCATGGCTGGGATTTATAGGAATGAGCTGCAGGTGCTCTGCTGCCAGCCACTTTATTTTATTTAATTAATTATTTATGTTGGGTCCGGTCGTGGGTCCTGAACTCTGGGCCTGGGCGCTGTCCCTCAGCTCTTCAGCTCAAGGCTAGCACTCTACCACTTGAGCCACAGCGCCACTTCCGGCTTTTTCATTTTGCTTTATGTGGTGCTGAGGAATCAAACCCAGGGCCTCATGTAAGGCAAGCGCTCTACCACTGAGCCACCTTCCCAGCCCCCCCCCCCCCCCCCCCCCCCCCCCCCCGCTTGATTTTTTATTGAGCTGTTCATCCCTTCCTTCCTTCCCTTCTTTTCTCCCTTCCTTCCTGGAGTCCTTGAGCTGCTTTTACTGGAGGCTGGTGCTCTACCACTTGAGCTACAGCTTCACTTCCAGCTTTTTTTTTTGGTAATTTATTAGAGATAAGAGTCTCACAGACTTTCCTGCCTAGGCTGGCTTTGAACCACAATCCTCAGATTTCAGCCTCCTGAGGAGCTAGGATGATAGGCATGAGCCACTGGAGCCAGCCCAATGGAGATGGTTTCTTACATTTTGCCCAGGGTGACTTTGAACTGCCTTCCATCGTGTGTGTGTGTGTGTGTGTGTGTGTGTGTGTGTGTGTGTGTGTGTGTGTGCGCGCACGCGCTTGCTCCTGTAGCTTGATTGTGGTGCCTCAGTGCTATCCCTGAGCTTTTCTTTTGCTACACCACCTTAGCCAGAGCTCCACTTCTGGCTTTTTGATAGTTAACTGGAGATAAGGGTCTCATGGACTTTCCTGCATGAGCTGGCTTCCAATTGCTATCCTCAGATCTCAGCCTCCAGAGTAGCTAGGATTATAGGTGTGAGCCATTGGCACTTGGTAAATCTATTTAATTTCTTTTTTGTGTGGCAGTGGTTGGTGTACCTTTTTTGGTTAAAATTATTCCTAATGTTATTTTCAGTGTTTTAAGGTTGTTCTTTGCTGGACTATAGAAGCTGTTGCTCCTGTGTTGCTCTTGAACCCTGCAGCTGAGCTGAGTTCTCTTTGGGGTCTGTGTGGATTCTGTGAGATTCTCCATGTAGAGAATAGTGTCATCTGCAAATAGTAGGTCAGTTTGCTTCCTTTTCACCTTGGAAGTGTTTTCTTGCCCAACTGTCAGGCTAGAACTTGCAGTGTGACGTTGAACAGCAGCGCTAGAGCTGTGTCTGTGTTGTTCTGACCTCACGGTTGTCTGTGATGTCAGCTTTGAGAATGATCTCAGCTGTGGGTGAGCATCCTTATCATGTTCCTGATTGACCCTGGACTATGGCGTCGCTGCGGGCTTTCCCTAACGTCCCTGTTCCATGGAAGAACTCCCTCCCCCCCCCCCCCCCATCTCCCTCCCTCCACCTCGAGCCTTTCCTGGAAGCATGGTGTGTGTGATTTCTGGGCTTGGCAGCTGGCTTTCTTCGATCACTTTTGAGCACAAAAGGGTGGTGGTCTCACTGTGGAGTGTGAGGAGCAGCTGACCGGGGCTCCCACAGCCTCCCTGACCCCCGTGTGACCCTCCACAGCCCTGGCGCTTGGCCCTCACGTGTCCCCTTTGCTTTCCCAGCCTGACTCTGATTCCACCAAACACTCAACCCCGTCAAACAGCTCCATCCCCAGCGGCCCACCGAGCCCCAACTCGCCCCACCGAGGCCAGCTCCCCCTGGAAGGCCTGGAGCAGCCGGCCTGGGACGCCTGAACCCAGCGCTCGGCCTCCGCAGCGCCGAGACTGAGCTGCCCGCCGCGCCGCACCGCGCCGCAGGAGGTGTAGAGTCAATTTGTAGATACGGAGATGCAGAGAAGTCTATTATAGTAATGATCCGTCTTTCACCACGTGGTTGGGAGGAGACCAGAGGCACCCTCCCTTCCGTTTGCACATGAAGGACCACGCACCTCTCCCGCCGAACCTCTGGGAGGCGCTGGCTTGGCCCCGGCCTCGGCCTCAGCCTCAGCTGCCCGCAGGGAGAACTGGGCCCCCAGCAAAGCCGCCCTGGCTCCGTGCCTCCCACGCCACTTCCTCAGCCAGAGCACAGAGGACAGGACAGGCGTCCTCCACGGCGGCCTCGTCCATTCGGCGCTTGAGTGGTCAGCTGCCAAGATCCTGCTGACCCCTCAGTGCGGCCATCGCGTCTCCTGCCAGCCGGCCCATACCGGCCTCGGCACCAGGCGTGGCCGCCCTTCCCAAGTGTCTCCCAAGCCACCGTGTGCCAGGACGTGGCAGAGCCCCAGGGCCACCCAGCCGCCCTGGGCCCTTCCTCACCCCTCCCTGCATGGAGCCCCGACCAGTGCCCCGCGCCTCCTGGCGCCCCCTCCTCCCGCACCAGCCCCGTCTGCCACCTAGAACCGCCCCCCCCATGCCAGGCCCGGCCATGCACGCGCGCTGCCGCGTGCTGACTACTGCGTGTATTTAATCTCCCCTCGTGCCATGCAGGTGAGGTCCTCGCACCACCTCTGCTCGGCTCCCGAGCACGCACGCCCCCGGGCTCATGCGGGGCCAGGCGCCCCCTGGGTTTGGGGGTTCTGGTTTTTACTTTTTTAATGTCAGTCTGAGTCTTTGTAATTATTGAATTGTGAGAACATTTTTGAGCAATTCACCTGTCAATAAAGCAGATGGCAGTTTTAAAGTTCCCTGGTTTGTCTGGCTGAGGTCACCAGGCCCCCGGGGAACCTGTCCTCTAATGCAGCAAAAGCAGGTCTGCGAGGGGACACCCGCGTGGGGGGGGGGCGCCCAGGCCCCTCCGCAGGGCAGGGGCATGGTGGGGCGCGGCAGTGCTGCTGGGAAGCAGGTGGAGTGCCGAGCAACGCCCGAGACCTCGGAGACCCCTGGGTCCCATGAGCAGCAGAGTCCTGTGGTCACTGCCGGTCTTGCCCCCGGCCTGGCGGCTGGGCGGGGCAGGGCGGTGGTGGCTGCAGGAGGCATGGAAGGGCCTTCCTGCCATCATGGAAAGGTAGGGACTAGGGGGTGGTTCTGGGGGGACCAGCAAAACAATTTCCACAACTGAGTCCACGTCTGACAACAGAACAAAAGCCACTGGGCTCCTAAGAGCTAGGACTCCAGGCACACACCACGGGCATCCAGTCTTTTTTGCAAAAATAATTTTGCAGGGGCTGGGAAGGTGGCTCAGTGGTAATTGCTTGCTTTGCATGCATGAGGCCCTGGGTTTGATTCCTCAGCGCCACATAAGCAGAAAAAAGCCAGAAGTGGCGCTGTGGCTCAAGTGGTAGAGCGCTCGCCTTGAGCTGAAGAGCTGAGGGACAGCGCCTCAGAGTTCAAGCCCCACAACCAACCAAAAAAAAAAAATTATTAAGGTGCTGTATAGGGGGATTGTCATTTTGTAAGTCAAATTCCTTTTTAGAGGTCACCCCCTTTGCCTCCCTCCAAGACAGAGAGAACAAAACAAAGCAAAAAGTAATGAGGCTATTTTTGCTTTTTGGGTTTCTTTGGGGGGAGAGGGGCAAAGTATTATAGTATAAATAGTATTTTAAATGTTCAGAAACCCTGCTGGAAAAAATCCTTTAATTTTTTAGGCTGGGCACTGGTGGCTCACACCTGTAATCCTAGCTACTCAGAAGGCTGAGATCTGAAGATTATGGTTAAAAGCCAGCCCAGAAAGTCAGTGAGACTCTCATTTCCAATTAACTACCAAAAAGCCACAAGTGTAGCTGTGGTTCAAGTAGTGCCTCAGTGAGCCCACAGTTCAAGCTCCAAAACTGGCACCAAAACAAAGCCACTTTTCAAACTACAGCAATTGCTATCTCTGTATTACAACTTACAAGTCTGATCCTTCACATTTGCCTAGTTTATTTTCAAGAGTTATTTCTGGATTACCCATGATCACTGAGATAGTGAATAAGCATAATCAGGTCTTTTGGGATTTTTTGGGTCAGTCATAAGGCCTGAACTCTGGGCCTGTGCCCCGTCTCTCAGCTCTTCAGCTCAAGGCTAGCGCTCTACCACTTGAGCCACAGCGCCACTTCCCGCTTTCTCTGCTTATGTGGTGCTGAGGAATCAAACCCAGGGCCTTGTGCATGTAAGGCAAGCACTCTACCACTTTAATCAGGACTTAGTTGTTTCTTTGCTGGAAATTACAAGTTGTTGAACTTGCATTGTGTTGGTGCTGGCTTGTTCTGGAAGTTCCTTGGGTCTCTGGATGCAGTGTTTAAGATGGGACTGCGGCACCCAGTACATAAGAGCTCTGGCGGCTGAAGTCAAGAGAGAGCCCAGCCTTTGATCCCCAGTGTCGACAGAATAAATAGGAGCAGGAGGGTGGCAGCTTGATCTATTTGCCATGTGATGCTCGTGATGCTGGGAGACCCAGCACCCAGGTGTGCACAGACCTGCGCTCAGCCTGGCATGAAGGTGGACCAGAGAAACTCCCGAGATTCCACAGCCTGTATCCAGGTCCACCACTCCCTGTGCATCTGACTACTTCTTCCACAGCACCCCACAATCCCAATCTCCTACAGGCTCGCCCCAGGTTCCACTCTTCCTGGAATCGTAGGAGAAAATTGATATCTCAAAGACACAGACCTCAACTAATGCCAAGAAGGGCTTAAAGCCACAGGTGACAGAATCCCAGGGGAGGACTGACAGCCACATTTTCCCTATTGTACCAGGTAATCAGACACAGACACAGAGGCTGAGAGGTCCCTACAAATGGACATTTTTTTTTTTTGGGTCCAGTCGTGGGGCCTGAACTCTGGGCCTGGGTGCTGTCCCTCAGCTCTTCAGCTCAAGGCTAGCACTCTACCACTTGAGTCACAGCGCCACTTCCGGCTTTTTTCTTTTTGCTTATGTGGTGCTGAGGAATCGAACCCAGGGCCTCAGGCATGCAAGGCAAGCGCTCTACCACTGAGCCACCTTCCCAGCCCCCAAATGGACGTTTTTGTTGCTATGAATTCTTAAAGCAGGAGGCCTTTGCAGACCTGTATAAAACCCTTTCCATCTGCCTTGTCCGGTCACCCACGTGGCCTTTGGAGTCCTCTAGCCCCAGGCAGCGCACCATCTTTCCCTTCTCTATCCGAGCCAGACCTGACGCCCCGACAGGTGTGGACCAGGGTGTGTTTCTAGTTAGGACCCTGGCAGAATGACGACTCATTCACAATGGTCAGCACCGGGAAACCACTGCATTGGTAAACACGTCCAATCACAAAAACCTCAGGCGCCCGACTTGTCTGCGATTTCCACAAATGCCTCATGGGAATCACCTGAGAGGTGGATCAGCTCGAGGGTCCACAGGCAAGCGACTTCCGAGACTCAACCGCGGCACCCGGACCCAAGACTCAGTCCACTGCCTGGAATCCAGCCGGAGGACGTCCAAGCCCCTCCTCCCCTCCTCTGACCTGACTAGATCTAATCTGACCTCCCACTGGGACACCCTTTGCTTTGACCCTCCGGGTAACCTCTGGACCCTGCTGTGTTAGTCACCAGTGAGTCATTAAGATGGGGGCTGTACCACCTGGAGGCCAGGGGAGAACACGGTGCATTCACAAAATGGACGTGGCTAGTGAAAGTCAGCGTGTCCGTGCGTCCCAGCGAGCAGCTCGCTCAGGACGCCGAGAACCCAAAGCGAAGCCAGGTTTAGGGCGGCAGTGGCCCACCACGCCCAGGGCGGTCGGCGGGTGGCGGGGCCGGGCCTGGACCCAGCGCTCGGAGGGAAGACCACCCGGCCCAGTCCTCGAGGGCGCGGCCACGCCAGCCACAGACAACCCTTTATTGGTTCTTGGCGTCCAAGGAGAGAGCAGGGAGGGTCGGGGTCAGAGGGCAGAGGTCGGGGGCCAGGCCGACGGCGGGCGGGGCAGCCGCGGTCAGGCCTGGGCCTCGGCCTCGGCGGGGAAGGTGAAGAGCGGGTTGACGAAGTAGCTTTGGCGGGCGTCGACGCTCTCCGGGGCCAGGCTGGGCGGCTGCGGGAACGGAGCAGGGTCAGGGTCAGGGTCAGGGTCAGGGGTCAGGGCAGGGCTCGGGGGACCCCCGGGCCTCCCCCTCACCAGCTCCACGGAGGCGGCCTCGCCGAACACGGGGTTCCGGAAGCCCAGGGGCACCTCTGTGGGCGCGGGCTCGGGCGCGCCGCGCCGCATCCACCTGCGGGCACGGGCCGGGGTGAGGCTGCGGGCGCCGGTGCGGGGCGCGGCCGCACCCCCAACGCCGCCGCCCGCGTACCTGAGCCTCCCGGTGCGGCACAGCAGCAGCAGGGTCCCCAGCAGCGCCAGCAGCACGGCGGCCCCCACGCCAGCCGCCAGCCCCGCGCGGGCCCCGGGTCCTTCCTGTTCCACGGTGTCGCCCCGCACGGGCTCGCCCGACAGCCGCAGGGCCGCGGACATCACCCCCAGGGCCGCGCCTGCGGGCGGGGCGGCTGGGCTCAGCTCCGGGCGCCGGCGGGGCGGACGCCCGGTGAGGAGGGGGAGGGGCGGGGCGCCCGGTGAGGAGGCGGAGGGGCGGGCAGGGAGGTGGGCGGGACGCCCGGTGAGGAGGGAGGTGGGCGGGACGCCCGGTAAGGAGGGAGAGGGGCGGGCAGGGAGGTGGGCGGGGCGCCCGGTGAGGAGGCGGAGGGGCGGGGCCGGCAGGGAGGTGGGCGGGACGCCCGGTAAGGAGGGGGAGGGGCGGGCAGGGAGGTGGGCGGGGCGCCCGGTGAGGAGGGGGAGGGGCGGGGCCGGCAGGGAGGTGGGCGGGGCCTTACCGTGCTCCTTCGCGTCGGCCACCAGGGCGCGGGCCAGCTGCTCCGCAGCACCGGCCACGGGCCGCGCCTCGGCCACCACCACCTGGATCTCCGTGCCCGCCGCGCGCGCCGCGGGGGAGCGCGGCACCCTGGACACCGCCACCTGCAGGCCCCGGTGCTGGGGCTGGGGAGAGGGCGGGGTTGGCGCGGGGCCGGAGGGGCCGGGCGGGCGCCCCTCGCTGCGGCCCGCGCCCCCATTACCAGAGCCAAGAAGAGGTCCAGCACCCGGGCTCGGTACCGCTCCAGGTCGAACGTGGGGCCGTGGTCCAGCGACACGACGGCGCCTGCGACAGAGGGCCCGCGGGGGTCAGCGCTGCGCGGCCGGCCGGGCGGGGCCAGCCCGCTGGGTCGCGGCTGCGGGGCGCTCACCGCACAGGTCGCAGCACTGGCCGAGGGGCCGCAGGGCGGAGCGGCAGGCGGCGGCCGGGCAGCGGCCGCCCACGGGCTGGAGCAGCGCGGCGCAGATCCACGGCAGCGCCTGGGGAGGCGCGGAGGGCGGAGGTCAGCGCGGGTCGGAGGCGGGAGCCGCGCCGCGCCGCCCGCCCCGCCGCGCGGGCCGCTCACCTCCGCGTTGCCGCAGACGCAGCCGGACCGGTCGGCGCAGGGCTGGGAGCCCAGGCTCAGCGAGCCCGGCCCGTGGAAGCGCAGACGGCCCTCGCGGGACGCCAGGAAGGCCGCCAGGTCCCTGTCGCGCGTGAACGTCTGCGGGAGGGCACGTGGGTCTCCCTCGGGCCGGCCCGACGCGGAGATCCCGGGTGCTGAGGACCTCGCATGCGGACGGGGGTGGACTCGAACCCTAGCCCTGCTCACCTGACCCAGGGCTGAAAGGCTGCGGATGCGCGCGGGGCTGGCGCCCGGGCCGAGCTCCACGCGGAAGGAGGCATTGGATGGGAAGAAGACGTCGTCGTCGCTGCAGGGCACGCGCTCGGCGTCCACAGAGAAGAGGCCTTGCGCCTCGTCCCGGGTACGCCACAGGTGCGGGTCCCACCACGAGAAGCGGTCCGGATTGCGGAAGACCGCGGGGCCCCCTGCGGGAGATGTCCCAGTCCCTGAGGCCCCGCCCCCGGGCGGCCGAGACCACGCCCACAGGACTGCCAAGTCCCGCCCCGAGAGACCGAGACCACGCCCACAGGACTGCCAGGCCCGCCCCGAGCGGCCGAGATCACGCCCACAGGACTGCCAGGCCCCGCCCCGAGCGGCCGAGGCCACGCCCACAGGACTGCCAGGCCCCGCCCCGAGCGGCCGAGGCCTGCCCCTGCGTCTCACCGGCGTTACAGTTGGGGTGCGGGCCATCACCCGCCACGCGGAATCCCGCTCCCGAGGCCAGAACCAGCTCTCCATCCAGCGGCAGGAGCTGCGGGAGACGCGGACTGAGGCGTGCGGTGCCCCGGGCCCTCTCCAGCCGGCGGAACCTTCAGTCCGGGCAGGGGGTGCGGGAGGCCGCGCTGCTGGGGCGGAGTCCCGGCCCGCGCCGCTGCCGCGGTCGCTGAGGCCGAGGTGAATTCCGTCCGCGCGTGAACGGTCGACGGGACACGCGCACCCCCTTTTGAGTTTCCCAGGATCTTAAATGCAAGCACCGCTCTCGGGCCCGACACCGGGGTCCGCGTGTGCCCGGCGCCCGCTCTTCCCGGGGTCGTCCTCGGGTCTCCTCAGAGCCTTCGGCGCGTGGAGACCGTGCGGGATGGGGAAGGCCCGGCACCCTCGTCCCGCCATCCCCGGGACTCTAGCAGGCAGCGGGAAGCGGCCCGGCGCCCGTCTGCGGGGTGGGCGCGGCCGGCGGAGCACGTGCGCGCTTCCCCGCGGCGCCGCCCCGCGCCCCAGTCCCCCGCATCCCGGGGACCCCGGGCCCCAACCCCCGCGCCCCAGACCGTACCACGTCGGAGATGGCGTGATTCTCGCGCACCAGGACAGTCACCGCCTGCGGGAGACGCGGGTCAGCGCGGAGGGGCCGACACCCCGGCCCCGCAGCGCCGACCCTGGCGGGACGCGGGCACCTTGTCCGCGGGGAACTGGACGGCGGCGCCCGCGCACGGGGTCCGGTTCTGGTTCCAGTTGGCGGCGGTCTCGAAGCCGGTGTTGGGGACCCAGACTTTGTCGGCGGCCCGGGTGAGCGCTGGAGAAAGGGCGCCTGAGAGCGGCCCCGGGAGGCGGCCCAGCCCTGCCCGAGCCTCGGCCTTCCCGGACAGGCCGCCTCCGGCCCGGCGGCGGGCGGGCGGCCGGGGCCCCGCAGAGGGACGTGGCCGCCTGGCGGGGCCCGACGCCCGACCCCGGGCGCGCGGGGAGGCCGTCGGGGAAAGCTCCCGGCCACGCGGCAGCACCAGGGCGCAAGAGGCAGGGGCCGCCCCTCCACGGGGAAACTGAGGCCGCTGAGGACCGCGCCCGTTCGCCCGCCTCCCGCTCCCGGGGTCCGCCCCGGGGCCCCTCGCCCCGGCCTACCGCAGAGCTGCAGCCACAGCAGGAGCCGGTCCGCTGCGCCCATCGCGCCCGCCGCCGCCCGCGCGCCTGCGAGACTTTGCCCGCGCGGCCACGAGACCCGGCGGGGCGGGGCGGGGCGGGGCGGGGCGGGGGGCGGGCGCGTCCGGTCCCTCGGGCGGCTCGGCCCCTCCGCGCCTCCGGGCCCGGTGCGCGAACGGGCTGAAGTCCGCCCGGAGCCTCGGGTCCCCTTCCCGGCCTCCGGAGCGGGCGGCGGGAGGGCGTGGGGCGGAGCGGAGGGCCGGGCCGCGCGGGTCAGCGGGCGCCGCCGGCCCGCCTGGTGCGGAAGTGGACGGAGCGGAGGGCCGGCCGGGGTGGGCCGCACGTGGCCAGCGGCGCGTGGAGGAGGCCGCCGGCGGAGGGAGCACAGCCCGTCCCGCGCTCCCGGCCCTCGCCCCGCCGACCCCGGTTCCGGCCTGGCACTTGGTGGGACCGGCCGCGAGCCCTCACCCGAGGGCTCTCCGGTCTGTCCTGCTGCTGCTCGGTGCTGGTCCTGGGCGCTGCCAGGAGCTTCCCAGCCCCGCTGCCGCTCTACCACCGGAGCTTCGGCGCCACGCTGGCTTCCGGCCCAGACTGGTTTTGAACCACGATCCCCAGATCTCGGCCTCCTGAGTAGCTGGCACAGGCGAAGGACTGAGACTTGTTTGAGGAGGAGGCAGCCCGCTCGCGGCCTTCGTCTGCACGGGGCTCTGCAGTTAGGCAGGGCCGGCTGCCGGAGGGGTGGCTGCCGGCCGGAACCCGGCCTCACCGAGGAGCCGCGTCCACGCGTTGCTGCTCCCCCTTCTAGGTGGACTGGGCGCCGGATCTCGGAGCAGAGCCGCTGTGCTGAGCCAGCTCCACCGGGGCAGGCGGTGGCCAGGGGTGGGGGGGCGGGAGACTCACGGGGTGGAGGCTGGGCCTTGGAGTGGGAGCTTCCTTGGCTGCTGCCCACTCCCAGAGCCTGCAGAGCGAGAGCAGTGTGTGCGTGTGTGTGCACACGCGTGTGTGTGTGCGCATGTGTGTGTGTGGGGGAACGGTTAACTCCTGGAAGAGGTGGCCTTAGGCGTTAATGAAACCAGAACCAGGTCAGGGCCGCAGCCACAGCGCTGCAGGAATCCATCCGCTACGCCCAGCGTGTGTCCACGGCAGGCCCTCACCTCACGCCCAGGAGAGGGCAGGAGGGGGGCCTCTGAGGAAGGGGAGGACAGACCCTTGTCTTGCTATCTGCTTTAAGGTCTCTTCCAGAATCTCACGATGTGGCTGGTCAGGGAGGGCAGTGTCATGTGGCTCTGTCTAGCTGCTGGTCGGTCTGTTTTGGGCTGGTCACCTTCCCGTGCTGGTCCTGGTGCACACCTCCCTGACCCCAGAGCTGGAATCCCTGAGGAGGCCTCTGCAAGGCCTCTGATTGGCTCTCATTTCCAGCTCTGCACCAATTGCTATGTTTTGGCCCACAGCCTGGCGGTGATGTGTGGCACCAGGGGTGACAGCTCTGCCACCTGCTGGGGGGAGGAAGGGGGCTGGAGCAGATGCAGGAAGGGCCCTGAGGCAGAGGCTGGGGGGGGGGGGGTTCGAGGTCAGGAGAGGAGCGTGTGGAGGGCAGACACTACTGGAGCAGTGGCTGCGGGAATCAGTTGGGTGCGGGCTGTGAGCGGAGCGGGGCTCCCTGGCCTGGATGGGGTTGGGCTGCTTACACCTGTCCTGTAAATGCTGTGTGAGGCTATACAACTCACCTTGTCTCTGTTGAGCCCCTCAGCCTGCTACACGGTAGCCGTGCCTGCTTCCCAGGGCACAGGCCCAGCTTCTGTTGCACCCCTGCCTAAGGCAGGAAGGGCACAGAAAGACAGATGGCCCCTGGTCTCTGGGCCAGGGGGAGCCATGGCTGGAGGTGAGGAGGGCACACTTGGGCCTGATCTGCGTCCCCTAGGCAGGGCCTGTGTGAAGCTGGCCGGGGAGCGGATAGGAAGGATGGGATGAGGAGGACAAAGGCAGTTAACTAAGGGCAGCTCGTGAGGGCAGCATCTCCAGCGCTTAGGGATCTCCGGTGACATGCTTCTCCGGAGCAGACCCACAGCGCAGGCCCTGGCCGCTCCAGGGCTCCACGACCCAGGGCCACAGAGCCTGTTGCAGCCCAGTTCTCTGGACCCAAGAGACTGACCTGCTCAGGAGGGAGGGGCACAAGGCACAGCCCGTGCCCACCTACCACCACAGGCCCGAGGAGCGGACGCCGCTGACCACAGAGCTGCCTGGCACCCAGGTGCCAGTGCTCTCCTGGCCGTCCTCAGCCCCCGTTCCTGCCGCTCCAGGTATCCTGGGGCCGGGGTGCCCCCACCCTGTGCAGAACTCGAGCTCCAGGCTCAGGGGTGGAAGGAAGGGCTGCCGCTCGCAGGCTCAGGTAGAAGGGGCGGGGCAGAGAAGCCCCTAGCTCTGCGGCTGTGCCGGGCTACCATGGGGCGTCAAGTCTGGAGGACCCAGTCCTGCGAGGCTCTGGCTCCACCAGCCTGGGGAGGGGCCTGACGGGGGGAAGGGGGGGTAAGGGCGCTGCCTGCGGGCCTATCCCCTCCCACTGGCCAGGGCCTCTGGAGGCTCAGGACGTGTCTGGATCTAGCTTTCAGCCTTGGAGGGCAGTTACGGCTGAGCAGGTGCTGTGGTGGCTCCCGGTGGCACCTAAAGGGAGTAGACAGATGAGGGCTGGGCACCCTGCCAGCCCTGGCCCAGAGGTCTATCTGGGGACTTGGAGGACAACCCGTGGGCAGAGCGGGCTCAACCCTGTCCCTGCACCGCATGGCTGACGTGAAGCGCAGGGGCTCGCAGTGATGTTGCCGATACTGAGCTCAGGTCTGGGAGCCAGACCTGCACACGCGTCTGGCAGGAGGCAGCAGCTCACCCTGCACCAAGCCCCTGCTTCCAGAGGCTGCTCAGGCCCCTCGGGCCGCGCCGGGCCGTGCTGAGCCAGCAGGCCTTGCTCCAGAGCTCCCGCAGCTCTGAGCAAATGAGGACCCAAGGCCAGAGGATGACGGCTGGAGGACGGGGCTGGGGCAGGGCCTCTCTCACCCCCAAGGCCCAGAGGTGACAAGCCCTATCGGGACACCAGTGACTCACACCTGTAATCCTACTTAGGAGGCTAAGCTCTGGGGATCATGGTTCAAAGCCAGCACAGGCAGGAGAGCACACGAGACTTTCATCTCTAATTAACCACCAAAAAGCCAGAAGTGTAGGTGTGGCCCAAGTGGTAGAATGCTAGCCAGTAGCACAAAGGTAAAGGGACAAGAAGGAACAGGAAGCACCCAGGACTGAGTTTAAGCCCCAGGCCTGGCACACAAAGAAGAAGAAACAGGGATTCTTAATCAGATTTATTTTCTTCTAATAAGACAGTTTAGCATTTCAAAGTTTCGCATTCTACAGTCTTACAAACTTTAGTTATTAGCATCAGAAACACAAAAACATCGCAAGACCTCAAAACAAATAAATACCAAATAAAACCACACACAATATACAGTAAACAAAAGTATGGAACATAATAATGCTTCAGGAATCAGATATGTTGCTAACTCCTAGTAACAACAATTATTGCTGAGCAATAACTCACACCATCCTTGTTTTCTTAGAAGAGCAGAGGAACGCAGGACTCGAGTCACTGGTCACGATCACTTGGACTGTCAAGATGGGTCCTCACAGCGAGCCGTTACTACAGACGGCAATTTGTAAAACAGGCAGATTAAAAATACACAGTCAAATGAGAGATTGGCCTTCTTTGGTCTTCGTGTTTTTGGGTAATAGAACTGAACGTAAGAGGTGTACCGTCAGAGAACAGAATGCAATTCTAGAAACGTGCCACAGTCTACGTGACTTCCACACTTCCTTCATCACAGAGGTTCTAGGTGTTTCTTATGGAAATCCTTCGAAATAAGGCCGGCTCTGGGGTTTCCAATTAAGCTGTTTAGTTTGCTCGTGAAGGTTGCCTCACTTGTCTGAGGGGACTAAGGTATAAAACCACACGCCGCTCCTACAGGAGTGGCGCAGGGACTCCGAACCCTTTCTCACGCTGAGCTCACAAGACAGACTCCAGATGCGGGGCGAGGGGAAGGGGCTGCGCCCCCCCCCACAACTGACCTCCCTGCGGGTCACACTCTGCCCACCTGCCTGGCGTCCAAGGCACGCTCCAACAAGCGGTGACACCTCAGGGCGCCATGGTGGTCTGCCAGGCAGCGCCATGACCGGACGCCCGGCCCGCCCGCAACCCCGACCTCACCGACACCCCTCATGGACACGGGTTACTCTGGGAAGAAAACAAAACTATGATTTGCACACGGAAGACAGAACCATGGTCTTGGGCCGAGAAGTGGGTGTGGGTTCAGGCCTCCCTCACACGCAGAGGCCCGGGCCTCGCAGCCTCCAAGTGAAAATCTGGACTGAAAGTAAAGAAAAAAAGCAGCATCTGGAGCTCTGTGGGGCGCTCCCGCGTGCGCGGCTGCCCGGCAGAGGCTTCCCCGTGGCACCAGAGTCTGCCGCTGACGGCCTTGTGCCACCTGTGGCCGTGGCGGAGGCCTGAGCCGGGACGGGATCCGCACTGCTGCTGAAGCCTGCCCTAGCACCCGATCCTTTCCTGGGTGCGACCCGCCCGCTGCTGGGGCCATGCGCTGACCGTCGGCGCTGCCAGCGTCAAGGGAAGGAGTGTTGGTAATGACAAGCCGGGATGGCGGGCATCTGGCGATGGCATGGCGCCACAGGGAAGCCGGTGCAGCAGGAATGTCGGAGGGCAGGGGGTGTGCAGGCCCTGGTGACCCCCAGCAGGTCGGAGCCCCGCCTCCCCGGTGCCACAGGCCCACGAGGAAACCGGGACGGGCAGAGAAGGGAGAGGCGGGACGCCACCGCCGAGCCAGGGCCCCTTTTTGGCTGGCTTGGGAGCACAGGGCCATGGTGCTGTCCAGGCAGAGTGCTCTGGAGGAAAGGGACCAAGACCAAGATGGGAGCCTCTCCCCATCCTCTGCTGGTCTGCACGGGGCACGTGTCAGTGTGCCCAGGCTTAGTCCGGGCTCCTGGGAGCTGCGGGGCGGGGGTGGGGGAAGGGCTGCCCGCCTTCCACTCAGACTCACTGCATCGCTCTGCCCCCACCCCCCCACTCCCCCCCAAAGCCACCTCCGGCCGGCTCTGTCTGGTCTCTAAGAGCCAAAGGACGCCCAGCCACGGCCCCCAACACCTCTACCGCACCCCTGAGCACCTGGCCTTGCTGGGAAGGCCTTCACTCTCAGCCTCTCGTGCCAGGGGCGGGGCCTCTGGGCCCGCAGAAACAGCAAGCTGAGTCCATTTCCCTCAGAGCCAAAGACTTAGTCTCTTCAAAAGGTGGACAGTCGTGTCCCTGTACATAAAAGCCAACACCCAGACACACACGAGGACCGGCGCTTTGCTCTCTGGAGCCGAGGCCCTGCGCAGGCAGAGGGCGCCCTGCCGCCGCCGGACCTGCTGCCAGGAGCCAGCCGCACGGGCATCCAAGCCCCAGAACGGCCCAGGCTGCAAGCACCAAAGGGGCACTGAGGAATGTGGGGGCGAGCGGCACAAGCACACGGCAGGGCGTGTCCAGCACCTCCCGGAACGGTGTTCTAGCAGGGCCGTGACACGCGCGAGCGCGCGGGGCAGACGCACGGCTCCCCACTGCTGCACTGTTACCAGGTCACGCGGAAGATGGCTGCAAAGAGCGCACCCTCATCTCGAGACAGCGTACCCCAGCTTTCCTATGGGCGTTGGGGCAGGGTGGGGGGGAGGGGAGCACACCACATCCCCCAGGAGACCCCTCGGCAAAGTCCCAGGAGAGGGGAGGTACAGCACACCCAGGCCACACCCCACTGGGGTCTGCTGCTCCCCCACACCTCCCGCCACGTGTCTCTGGGGACTGGATGACTTGTTGAATGAACAGGCCAAGGGCATGCCGCTGCCGGCCCAGGCTGCAGAGCCCGGGGTGTGGGCTTTCGGGGGCCTCCATCCGCCCCAGGGGCGGGGCCAGGGCCAGCCAGGAGCCAGGGCTGCCGGTGCTGGGCAGTGGACTCGGCAGCTTCCGCTCGAGTCCCCTTGTTCTGAGCCAGGGCGCGGATCTAGCCCTCAGCCATCCCAGGAGAGCGCGCGCGGACAAGCAGGGCTGCGGAGCAGGGTTTCAACATGGAGGGGGCATGGAGGGGCGGATGGAAGCGCGGGATGAGTGTGCGAGGAGGGCACTTCCAGCAGGCACTGGGGCAAAGGCACACCCAGGACAGAGGCAGCACCAGAGACAAGATGGGCCGCCGGGCACCAACCCAGCAGTCCCCGCGCGACCACGGGCGAGCCCAGAGGCAGGCAGTCGGGAGCACGCGGCCCAGCTGGCCAATCGTGGGCGCGCCTTTTGGGCAAGTGCACAGATGTGGAGTTCGCACACATTGGTTTTGCCTAAGAAGCACCCGTCACGCGTAGCACCCGTCAGTGTAAGAGCACCATGGTGTGTGGTGCATAGCGAAAGGGGCACAGGGGCAGGGCTCCAGGCTTCCAGTCACAGGCGGACATCCGAGAGGTGGTGACAGGGAGGTGACAACGCCGCCTGGCGCAGGCGTGGGCTGCGCCGTCCGCCTGGCACCGCTCCCGACCGGGTGGCGAGGGCTGTGCAGCAGCCAGCCCAGGCATGACTCCAGAGCCGCGGTCCCCCGGAGTGCTCGGGGGTTCTGCTTTGGGCTGGGCGGGCTCCCAGGGCCTGGGTGGGGACGCGGAGAGGCGCGGCTTCTCACACCAGCCTCCTTGGGAGTGGGCCGAGAGTTTGGAATCTGATAATTAAGCAGTGAAGACTCGAGAAGCCATGGATGGAGCTTGGCTTCCCCCGGAAGGTATGGAGTTGCTGAGGGCCCTCGTGGACACAAAGATCTAGCCGTGGAGAGAGAGTCTGCGGAAGCTATCACTTTTGACAATCACGCTGAACACAAACCCACCAGGGGCAAAAAGCAGCATGTCACAACTAAGGCACATGTACCGTACGCCACCATCTCTAAGCTAAGCCGTCGCTTTCAGGGATCACTGAGCAAACGCAGCAGCACGACAGAACGAAGCAACACCAGCCGGGCCCCTGCAGCACAGCCCCCGCCCCCACCCGGCACTGGACGCGGGAGGCCTGTGCGGTCAGCAACAGAGCTCGTCTAAACGTGGGGCAGAATTTTAAAAACCTACAGGATTTTGTTTAGAACTCCAAAGTTCAACTAACGCCCTATTTTAGGGTGAAAACAATTATAAGTCTGAAAATGATGCACAGCATCCATGAGCAATGTTCCTTTCATAATAATTTTGAAGTAGTGTCATTAACTACGACAGATATTGAAGGTTTACATTTCTAACGAGAAATAACAACAGGTTGAATATTCTCTTTCCTATCACAAGTGATAACCAGTGTTTGATAGTTTACATTTTCTTCCAAGAAATATCAGTCCTTCAACGTTTTCAAATAAAATGTTTGCAGTAACAATTATCTGTAGAACTTTAAATTAAAAAATGATTTCTGAATTTAGAGACTTAAAAAAAACAAAGACCTGGGTGTACGTCAGGGTCTTCTGACAAGCAAATTATTAAAATGGAGACCAGATGAGGCCTGAAAAATAGACAATATACTCTATTTGAAACAAGATTGCACTCTGAATCTTAGAATGAATATATCAGAACTGTGTTATTATTTTGTAAAATCTCCTTTTACTTGACATGCTGACGGGCCCAGCCACCCCCATGTGTATTTTCTTTGTTTGATGTTCAAGTTTAAGGAAGAAAAATCACATTTCTTTTGTTTAGCATATATGTTTTCCACCTTAATTAACTAGATCTTTAGAAATGAAAATGGAACTTCTCTGACAGCAATATTTATCTTGCTGAAGGTAAGTAATTCTTCAGAGTGGAGTGTGGCTGAGTCTATTAGAAACATATCGGGGTCTGTTTTCACGTGTGGCGCCTCCCGCTGGCCGGACATCCTCCTCCTGCCACTTCCTCCTTTCTACAAGATCCTTTCCTGAGCGCGAGGACCTCAGTGAAGACAGACCGGTTCAAGCCCCCAGAGGAGTTACCTTCTGCGAAATCCGCCTCCGGCTACTGTCAGGGGTCAGGCAGGTCCGAAGTATCCACTATGACTTTAATAAAAATTGTATCATCTTTAATATACGTCCCGTTTTCTAGAACAGTTTGGGCCACAAAGACGGGGCAGCCGGAGGCGATGTTCATCTCTCCGGTGGGCTTCTTGAAGCTGCTGCTGTTGGGGTCGGGTTTGAACGCATCACCCAGGTGACGCCGGGAGGAGCCCTGATCCATCAACATGAGCGTCACTTTCTGCTTAAATGGCCACGGTAGCAAAGCATCATATTCTCCACGCATGATGACAAAGAAGAGTGACAGATGTGTCCCTTTCCCCATCCCATCCCCGTTCAGGTAGACCCGGGCACACATCTTATAGCCAAAGTAGCCAGTGTAGAAGGGCTGGCTGTAGAGAGACAGGGTCTTCCCCATGACGGCCTCCTGCTTCCGGCGCTTATAATCCCGGATCTTCCAGATCAGCACGCCGTTGTAGCTGGCGGTCTCCAGCACCTGGAACCGAAGGTCCATGTCGGCCAGGCGGATGTCATGAACACTCAGCATCTGGTCATGCCTGCTCAGCTGGGACTCCAGCAAGCCTGCCGCAGGCGAGGACAGACGCGGTGATGAGACTCGCGAACAGCACAGGGTTAGGAAAGCAAATGGCACCACCCAGCCCCTCCACAGCCATCCCCAGGCCACCAAGGCGGCTGACATGGCAGAAGCCCGAGCTGTGCTGTGGCAGGTGGCTGTTCCCAGACATGGACACTGATCTCCCTCCCCCAGGTAGCAGCAGTGCACGAACGGCCAGACCACGCCTGCTGAGGTGGCTCGCTCCGGGTGGACGGCCAGGGCCTACATTTTCCTGCTCTGCAGCCCCAATGCCCGCAGGGCCGGCAGGCAGGCTGAGTGTAAGCTGTCACCTTCTCTATTCCAACCCCTCATCTCAGGTCCGCTGACTCCAACCCCACAGCACCACAATTCTCCCATTCCCTCAACCATTATTCCTTCCCATGGGAACAATTGCAGCACCCATCTGGGCCCAGAGCCACGGGACTCATCTGCTGACGAGGGCAGGAAGCGGCTCATCCTTTGCCGCTCCTGCCATGTCCGCCCTGGCTCCGGACTAGCTGGCCCTGACCTACGGCTCCCCCTGTGGCCACAACCTCTCCCTCTTGGCCATGCTGGGCAGCATACGGAGGAAGCAGTTTAAGGGCAAGCCCCTGTCTCCACGGAGGACCCAGAGCCCGCGCCTGCGCACGCGTGCACCATTTACCTGTGTTTCGCGCCGCCTGCCCCGCACTTTTGTCCACACTCTCCAGCTCGGTCACACGGTTCTGGAGAGACTCCACACTGCTCTTCATGCTGTCTGCTTCCTCCCAGTTCTGACGGAAGGGTCGGATCTCCTTGTCGAGCTCTTTCAGTTTCTCCGCTTGGCTGTCTATTACTCGCTTCCAGACCAAAGGTGTTAAAAGGCAAGCACCAGTCAGGTTTCTCAGAAAACACTGTGCTGCTACCCACTACGCACAGGCCAGCGAGGAGGGGCGCAGTAGGCCCCGCACACTGGAAGAGGCCTCTGGGAGCTGGGTGGGGCAGGGAGCACTCTGCACGGGGCACACACGTGCTGGACACTGTTGGCTCTAGAATCCTAGCTACTCAGGAGGCTGAGCTTGAGGTTCGAAGCCAGCCCTGGCAGAAAAATCCCTGTGAGACTCGTCTCCAATTAACCACTCAAAAACTGGTAGTGCAGCCATGGCTCAAGTGGTAGAGCAAAGAAAGATCAGAGATAGTACCCAGGTCCTACGTTCAAGCCCCAGGGCCAGAACAAAAATTAACTAAAATGAAACTCTGACTTTGTCTTCTCTGTGTCCCTCTCCATGGAGCAGACTTCTGATTCTCCTCCGCTTCCTCATGAGTCCGAGAATACTCAACAATACTTTCCCTGTTTTTACTTCTCTGCCTCCATTGCCCTGTCACTCACTCCCATTTCCCTTCATTTGTTCAACTGCAAGAAGTCTTCAAAACCACATGCTATGAAGTGATGAAACTGGATTAAAAACCAGTGTAGATGAAAACTGATGGGAGGAGGGAGAAGAGGGCCTGGGAAGGTGGCTCAGTGGTAGAGCACTTGCCTCACATGCATGAGGTCCTGGGTTCGATTCCTCAGTACCACATAAGCAGAAAAAGCCGGAAGTGGTGCTGTGGCTCAAGTGGTAGAGCGCTAGCTTTGAGCTGAAGAGCTGAGGGACAGCGCCCAGGCTGAGTTCAGGCTCCACAACCAACCAAAAAAAAAAAAACCCATGGGAAATCTCAGGTTTTAGACAAGGGCTTCTCTACATCATTTTCCTAATTTTGACATAAATGGCGATGTTACACATGACCAGTGTACTACATATGTACTCTGTGGTGGACTATGTTTTGCTAGTACCGGGGAGTATGAACTCAGGGCCTCACTCTGGCTTAGCTAGCATTCTAGCTTTCAAGCCACACCTCTAGCCCAGCTTTGCCTTTTGCTGGCTAACTTGGAGATAGAATCATGTGGACTTTTCTTTCCAAGCTGGCCTCAAAGTATGATCTGGATCTCAGCTTTCTTTGTAACTAGGATTACAGATGTGAGCTACCAATTTGTGAACATTTTTATAGGTGATTTTCCAACAGTTAATTTTCTATTCTAATGAATAGACCCCCAGACCCCAAGTATGGGGGGAAAAAATCCCTACACAATTCTGAAGACTATGACTAATCTCCAGTATGAAAATGGGAGGGTGGGGGGGTAATGGGTGGAGGGGGGGGAGGAAGGGATGGGAAGGGGAAACAAAGGAGGAGGCAACAAAGCTTGATAAGAAATGCACTCATTATCTTGCCCATGTAATTGTAACCCCTCTGTACGGTATTTTCACAATAAAAAAGAAAAAAGAAAATGGGAGGAAAAGCATTCTCAATGATGCTACACCCACATTATTAGAAATACTTAGAGCTGGTGCTGGTAGCTCACACCTGTAATTCCAGCTACTGACGAGGCCGAGATCTGAGGATCATGGTTCAAAGCCAGCCTGGGTAGGAAAATCCCTCAGACTCTTTTTTTTCTTTTTTTTTGCCGGTCGTGGGCCTGAATCTGGGCCTGGGCGCTGTCCCTCAGCTCTTCAGCTCAAGGCTAGCGCTATACCACTGAGCCACAGCGCCACTTCCAGCTTTATCTGTTTATGTGGTGCTAAGGAATCAAACCCAGGGCCTCATGCATGCAAGGCAAGCGCTCTACCACTGAGCCACCTTCCCAGCCCCCCTCAGACTCTTATCTGCAATTAACTACCAGAAAAACTGGAAGTGGTGCTGTGGCTCAAAGTGGTAGAGCACAATTTAGGGAAATGCACTGTTAAGTGTAGGCACTGAAACCCCCTTAGTGACACAATGGGTGTGACCCCCGGAATTTCTTCAGCACCCACACACAGAGCAAGTCCAGTGCAGGTCTAAGGGCAACAGTGATGCCAACAAAATCTTCATAAGGCCCATCTTTAAAATCACCCTAGTTCAGAATGGCAAAGGTTTATTTGTTATTTGGGGATGCCTCTGAATTACCACGGTGAAGTAAAGCTGGGTAAGCGTGTGTGACACTCAGAATGAAGCCGCTGGCTTCATTTCACATTGGGAAGTCAAGCTTTGCGTGCAAAGATTCATGAACAACATATCTATCTTAAGTAGTAATAAAAGTTTTTTTTTCCAGTAGTGGGGATGGAACATGGGTTTTTGCACATGCAGGCATGTACACCCCGGCCAAAAGAAAAACACTTTTCTTGTCAGTGGTGAGGCTTGAACTCAGGGCCTGGGCCGGGGCTCTATCCCTGAGCTCTTCAGATCAAGGCATGCACTCTACCACTTTAAGCCAAATGCCCTTTCTGGTTTTCTGGTGGCTAATCAGAAAATCTCACAGATTTTCCTGCCTGGGCTGGCTTTGAACCATGGCCCTCAGATCTCAGCCTCCTGAGTAGCTAGGATTACAGGCATGAGCCACCAGTGCCTGGCCAAAACAAAATTTAAAACATAAGTTGTTTTGTTTTGTTTTTGGGGTCCAGTAATGGGGCTTGAACTCTGGGCCTAGGCGCTGTCCCTAAGCTCTTCAGCTCAAGGCTAGTGCTCTATCACTTGAGCCACAGCACCACTTCTGGCTTTTTTCTTTTTGCTTATGTGGTGCTGAGGAATTGAAGCCAGGGCCTCAAGCATGCAAGGCAAGCGCTCTACCACTGAGCCACCTTCCCAGCCCTAAAACACAAGTTTGAAACCTCACTTCGCCACAGTAGGTAAGAAGTACGGAAGGGTGGGGAGGGGCTGCTTTCGGGGCCGGCCCCTCGCTCACTCAGCTTGTCCCCAAATCTTCCCATAAGCAAGAGAGCAAAGGAACACTGGGCCTGGCCTCTAGGCCTGTCCAAGCCAGTTCTCAGCTTACAGAGTGCTGAGGGAGATCTGAGGGAGACATAGATAGCTCCACTGCCCTTTGACCCTTCTAGTCTTAGCTGCTTACCTGTAAATGAAGTATTTTGGATTCATTATTTCGCAACATTTCCTTTTGTCTCTCGATTTCAATTTCAAAGCTACATATTTGATTGTGCAAACTTTGTATGCTCTTGTTTTTTTCTACACTTTCATTCTGCAACAAGGAAACCTGAAAAACAAATTCTTCAATTAACTTAGCAAAAAGTACTTCTGACATTGGTTAAACAGTATGACAAGTGACCATAACTTCACAGGACAAATCTTCTCTGGCAAGGACTCCCTGTCACCCATCCTGACAGCAAATCCTGGAGAGCACAAGGCCTGCTGGCATGGGCTCCCGGATTGTCCTCATCAGTTAGCGCAGCATGAGCAGCCGCTGACCAAGTGCATGAGAGGGGAGCTCGCTAAGTATCTGCTGGCAGAAGAACATATCTCTCGCCAGAACAGCTTACAAATCGCCATCAGGAAACAACAAAAAAATACTTCACTGCTTGCAGAAACACTGTGTGTGTAGCTGGAAACAGGGTTCACAAAACCATACTTACACTAATAGCTTAGAATGGATCCTGATATTTTATATTTATTTGGTTAACTTTAAAAAAGTGACAGCCCTTGGGGCTGGGAAGGTGGCTCAGTGGTAGAGTGCTTGTCTTGCAAGCATGAGGCCCTGGGTTCAATTCCTCAGCACCACATAAGCAAAAAGAAAAAAGCCGGAAGTGGCACTGTGGCTCAAGTGGTAGAACGCTAGCCTTGAGCTGAAGAGCTGAGGGACAGAGCCCAGGCCCAGAGTTCAGGCCCCACGACCAGACCCCCCCTGCCCCTCCAAAAAAGTGACAGCCCTGAAGGGCATTATATCAAGTGAAGCAGACCAGACACAGAAAGAAATTCCTCACAATTTCATTGACATGTGCAGTCTAGAAGATTGTCAGAAGCAGACAAGGGCAGTTGGAGTGTGGATGTATAGGTCAAAGATACAAAGTCTCATTAGACAAAGGAATGTGTTTTTGAGATGAGATCTACTGCACATGGTGATCATAGTTAATAATAATGTATATTCCAGAGTTGTTGGGAACAGATTTCAAATGTTTATACCATGAAAAATGAGCAAAATAATTGATGCTACTTAGCTTTTTTTTTTTTGTCGGTCGTGGGGCTTGAACTCTGGGCCTGGGCGCTGTCCCTCAGCTCTTCAGCTCAAGGTGAGCGCTCTACCACTTGAGCTACAGCACCACTTCCGGTTTTCTGGTGGTTTATTGGAGATAGGAGTCTCACGGTCTCTCCTGCCCGGGCTGGCTTTGAACCGCGATCCTCAGATCTCAGCCTCCTGAGTAGCTAGGATTACAGGCGTGAGCCACCAGCACCCGGCTTACTTAGATTTCTTTTTTTGCTACCTAGCTTTAATCATTTTACTGTGTGTGACAGTGTGTGTATGTACATGAAAACATTACACTTAACTCTTTTTTTTTTAAGGTAATAAGCACATTTATTTATTTATTTAGCCAGTCCTGGGGACTGAACTCCAGGCCTGACCTTTGTCTCTGAGCTTCTTTTGCTCAAGGCTAGCACTCTACCATTTGTGCCATAGCGCCACTTCTGGCTGTGTATGTGGTGCTGAGGAATGGGATTCATGCATGCTAGGTGAGCACTCTACCACTAAGCCACCTTCCCCACACTACACTGAACCTTTTTTAGCCAACATCTGTTACCGCAGCTCTGGCAGTAAGAAAGGAAACAGGAGGATCAGAATTCAGGTAAACTCAGACAAAAAGCAAGAGTCAATCTGAAAATTGTATATGCATTTATTATTTGTCATCCAAAACTTGCTGGTCAGTCTGCTAAATGCCACTTCATATCTACTAATGGTCACATCTGGTAGGTAGAAGAGTGCCTCAAACAAGAAGCAGAGTGACAGTAAAGTTAGGTGCTTCTGCCAACCCATTAACTTCTCAAAGGAAAGAAGGGGCTGTCATGTGGAGAGGACCATGTGAACTACCTGGCTAGTCAGAGAAAGGAACCTCAAGAGTGAGCACCTCCAAGCTCACCTCTGACCTTTGCTTTCTGGAAAGTAATTAGTTCCTGCCTAGGTACAGCGATGCACGCCTGCAATCCCAGCGACGTGGAAGCTGGAGGTACGAGGATAGTGGTCTGAAGCAGGCCTGAGTGGCAGTATGAGCCCCTGAAAAAACAAACTAAAAAGCAAAAGGACTGGGAATGTTGACCAATTAGAAGAGCGTTTGCCTAGCAAGCATGAGGCCCTCGATTCAGCCCCTCATATTGCCCAAATAATTGGCTCCAAAGACCGGTTTCTATGGGTGTTAAAAGGCCCTGAGGTGAGGAGTCCAAGGCCCATCTTTGCAAGGTCTCCACATGTGGATCTGACACTGAGGAAGAACTCTCACACTCTTCGGGTTCTGCAACCACCAGACACTGTAAGCACCACGAGTCCTGCCCCCTCTAACTCGCTTCTGCCTGGGCTCTGAAGCCACCATGGCTAAAGACCCGTGCAGCCAGCAGCCGCCAAGAATGACCGTCTGAAACCCCCTCACAGAACCAGCTGTGAGCTGGGCGTGGCCGTGTACATTTGTTGTGTAACGGATGGCAGTGTGCAGAGGATCACAGGTCAACCCAGGGAAAGAGCAAGAGTTATCTCAAAAATAGCGCATAAAGGGCTCAAGGCATGGCTCCAGTAGTAGAGTATCTGCCTGACAAATGCAAAGTCCTGAGTTCAAACCTCACTACTGCCCAAAACAAAACAAAAATAAGATGTGGTAAGAAATGATCCCTGAAGCCATCAATTTAAAAACAAATAACTAAAGACCAGTAGCTATGGCTTATCCCTATAATTCTAGCACTCAGAAGTCTGAGATCTGAGGATCACAATTCAAAGCCAGCCCAGGCAGGATAGAGTGTGAGACTCTTATCTCCAGTAAACTACACATAAAAGCAGAAGTGGAGCTGTGGCTCAAGTAGTAGAGTGTGGGCCTTGAGCAAAAAGATCCATGGATAGCACCCAGGCCCTGAGTTCAAGGCCTAGGACTAGTGCATGCACACATACACACACACAAAAATCAGTTTTCCTTCCTAAAATGTAAGAACTCCAAGTGATGAAGCCTGAGGTTGTGAACTTTAGTCTAAGGAAGAGGGGAGGAGCATCGGTGGAGACACACAGCAGCTTTGCCTCTTATATTTCACTTATTCCCATCTGGGAACAAATTCCTAAAAACTGTTCTCACACTGTGCATACTAACTTGATAAAAAGTAAGTATTTCAAGCCAGGAGCTGGTGGCTCACGCCTGTCATCCTAGCTACTAAGGAGGCTGGGATCTGAGGATCATGGTTCGAAGCTAGCCCAGGCAGGAAAATCCGTGAGACTCTTATCTCCAATAAACCTCCAGAAAACCAGACGTGGTGCTGTGGGTCAAGTGGTAGAGTGCTCGCCTTGAGCTGAAGAGCTCATGGACAGCGCCCAGGCCCTGAGTTCTTTTGTCAAGACTGACAAAAAACAAACAAACCTAAGTATTTCCAAAAACATCAACTTATCTGCAACAAATCAAGTATGAGTAGAAGCAACTCCCATTAATGAGATATACCATATTAACTAAACTCTTGTTTTGTTTGTCAGTTGTGGGGCTTAAACTCTGCGCCTGGGCGCTGTCCCTCAGTTCTTCAGCTCAAGGATAGCACTCTACCACCACTTGAGTCACAGCGCCACTTCTGGTTTTCTGGTGGTTTACTGGAGATAAGAGTCCTTTGGACTTTCCTGCCCAGGCTGGCTTTGTTTTTTTTTTTTTTTTTTCTTTTTGGGGGGGGCAGTCCGGTCGTGGGGCCTGAACTATAAACTCTGGGCCTGGGCGCTGTCCCTCAGCTCTTCAGCTCAAGGCTAGCGCTCTACCACTTGAGCCACCTTCCCAGCCCCCCCCAGGCTGGCTTTGAACCGTGATCCTGGATCCCAGCTGCCTGAGCAGCTAGGATTACAGGCGTGAGCTACTGGCGCCCAGCTCTAACTAAACTCTTAATATCTTTCATTTAAGGATTCCCTAAGTTGAACATTGAATTTACATTTGCTCATCTTAAACAACCACCCTAGCTCTGAGTGCTGCAGACCGTGGCTCTATCCATCTCGTAGGCAGCTGCCTTCTGTGTGAAGTGGAGCCGGCAGGTGTGCGTGTCAACAGCACTGAGTAATCTGCACATGGCCAATGAGAATGTGGTCCCCTTCTCCCCTCACCACTCTCCACCCTTTACCTTAGCCTCTTTCAGTGAAGGCATTCTACTTTTTATTTACTTCTGATTTTACCTTAAAAAAATGAGTGTTTCTAATAATATCTACAGTTTTACATAGTTTTTCCTCAACCAACACAAATGTTCTATCTTCTATCATGATCAACAAAGGACCAGAAGATCCCAATAGAATAATTCTATCAGGAGAAATACTTTCCCAGTGTAGGAAAGTGCAGGTGTGTCGTCTGCTGGCCAGCCGTTGCCTGTGGGGGCAGAGCAGGGCAGGCACGCACCTTGGCAGCCCAAACGAGGCTCAGCTCATACAATGGGGCAAAGTGTCCATTCTGATGGGCAGCCAGAGGAAGACAGTCTTGAGCAACCGTCCCAAACAGCTCAGAGCTACACAATCTGAGTCTCACACCGTCATGACCTACTCCTGCCCCAGCAGGTGATCGTTCAGAGAGAAAATGCAGCGGGCAGGCTGCTATTAAGTCCTGCGGCTTCCAACCACGCACACTGCTCACTCTGGAAAACCTCTGGCCACAAGGCAAGTGGGAGGAGAGCACATCGCCAGGCCAGCCTGGAGGCTGACGGGTGACCGCACTGGAACTTCCAGATTGTTCCACGCACAACCACATTCCTCAGAGCCACTAAATCACCACGCAGCCAGTACAGTGGTAACAATATCAATTCTTAAAATCAAAGGAGGAGCCTTTCAAATGAGAAACAGCATCTACAGGAGGCGAGTCGCCTTGAGATTTGTCTGTAGTTTTAAAATAGCAGAAACAACACATTCTTCAAAAAGAGGAAACGGATTTATAGTGAAGCCATTGATGAACTCAGAGCAGACACTATGTGCTCACATGAAAAGCACCACCACCGCTGCCACCGCCCTGAGCCTCACCTCCCTGCTGAATGAACATGCCTGTGCACACTTGCTGCACGTGTGCACACCTGCTGCACATGTGCACAGGTGTGGTGTTGCCTCTTAGTGCTTCCGGTGATTGTAGGTGCTAACTCTAGTGAACTATGCCCTGACAGCTTTCATGAGCACCTCTGCTTTAAAAGTTTGGACTCAAGGCCAGGATGTGGCTCCAGTGGGAGAGTGCCTGCCTGTCTGGGAAGTATAAGGACATGAGTTCAAGTTCCAGTCCTGCCCCCGCCCCCCAAAAAGGCTTAAGCAGGGCACTGGTGGCTCACGCCTGTAATCTTCAGCTACTCAGGAGGCTGAGATCTGAGGATTGCGTTGTAAGCGCCATTCTGGGCAGGAAAGTCTCTAAGACTCTTATCTCCAATTGACCACCTGAAAAGTGGCTGTGTGGCTCAAAGTGGTAGCGTGTTAGCCTTGAGAGAAAATGTTCAAGGACAGCACCCAGGCCTGGAGTTCAATTCAAGTCCCACAACCGACAAAAAGTTTAGACATGTATATTTAACATTCAGCCATGGGCTGGGAGGGTGGCTCAGTGGTAGAACGCTTGCCTTGCATGCATGAGGCTGTGGGTTCGATTCCTCAGCACCACATAAGCAGAAAAAGGCAGAAGTGGGTGCTGGGGCTCAAGTGGTAGAGCGCTAGCCTTGAGCTGAAGAGCTGAGGGACAGCGCCCAGGCCCAGAGTTCAGGCCCCACAACCGGACCAAAAACAAAAACAAAAAAACAATAACATTCAGCCAGATACTCCTGGGAGCAGAGGTGGGAGGATAGAGTTCAATACAATGAGGGGAAAGGTAGCAAGATCCCATCTCAAAGCACAAGGAACAAGACATTCCAATCTTTACAATTCCCAGCCCCTCTTTACAAATTTTTGAAAACTCAAAGGTCAACTCCACTGCCTTTTTCAATTAATCTCAGTCCCCTCCGGCTACAAAGTTCTCCACAGATGCTGTTGAATACTTAATTGAGTTTGTTTTTTTGTAAATAAACCACTGGGGAAGAACTGTGGGCTTGGGTGAGTTTCACCTCCCTTGAGGAGCACGCTGAGAGGAGCGTGCGGAAGGACTGACCCAGAGCGGGGGCTGGAGGACAAAGTCCTTAGGCTGCGGAGTCTGCAGCTCGAGAGCCAGCTATTCTCTCAACCTCCAGCCCTCGGGATAGGGAGATGTCTGCTTCTACTGTTGCTCATGACGGACACGGCTATGAAACGTTTGATACAGGCAGCCAGTCACATCAGGGGCTGGCAAACCTGTTGTCAGGAGGCAGGAGGCAAGAATTTGGGGATCCACAGAGCATTCAGCTCAATCTTGGCACCCTACTCAGAGCCAAAGCAGCAACAATGACAATGCGCTGACGTGAGGGGTAGGGAGGGGAGGACTGAGGAGCCTGACTATCTCTGTGCTAGATTAATGCCAAGATAACCACCACGAGTCTTGGAAAAATAAAACCAGTGTAAACTACGAACTGTGGAACTGACACAGCGCACCCCTGTGAGTAGCTGTGCTGCTGGTCCGTGGGAAACTGTATATCGTGAGTATACCAGCAACAGACGGAACACACGCACATGTGCACAAGACCCGGCGCTAAGGCACAAAAACTCCTGTGCCCCTGTGCGAGCCCAGCCTTTAGAGGCCAATGCGAATCCCAGAGGCCTGGATCTTCTGTCCCAGCTCCGGCTGCTACGGGACAGAGCACCTTTCAGCTAGCCCAGGCAGAGGGCCCACAGGTACCAGCTGGCCTGGGGCCCAGCCTGGGTCGGCCTGCCCCGCGCCAACCACCCCAGGCCAAGCCAGGGCCACAGCTTTCACAATCCCTGAACCCACAATGAAACATTGTAAGATTCATAGATAATCAAGACAACCAACCAAATTCAAAAGCCAACAGCAATCCAGGGAAGAACTCCAGTGAGAGTGAAGAAATGGAGGACAAAAGAACCACTAAAGAAATGATAACAGAACAGGCTAATGAAGTAAAAGGGAAGACGCAAAAACAATTTAAAGAGCACAAAGAAGAAATATCAGGGCTGGGAAGGTGGCTCAGTGGTAGAGCACTTGCCTTGCATGCCTGAGGCTCTGGGTTCGATTCCTCAGCACCACATAAGCAAAAAGAAAAAAAAGCCGGAAGTGGTGCTGTGGCTCAAGTGGTAGAGCGCTAGCCTTGAGCTGAAGAGCTGAGGGACAGCGCCCAGGCCCAGAGTTCAGGCCCCACGACCGGACCCCCCCCCCACCAAAAAAAAAAAAAAGAAATATCAAAGGAATTCCAAGACTTCAAAAAAGAGAGGCAGACAAAAATAGACACAGTATATACCTCATTAAACGATGAAATTAACACTTTGAAAATGAATATAGGAAGCATAAATGGTTTAATTTCCACAATGCAAACCACAATGGAAGTCATAGGTAACAAATAAGTGAGATGGAAAATAGACTATCAGGAGTTGAGGATAAAACAGAGGAGCTGGAAGAGAAAGTCACAGGTATGGAAAAAACACTCAGATATTACCAAAGGGAAATCCAAGTAATCAAACCTACATATAATTAGGATGGATGGGCCGGGCGCTGGTGACTCACGCCTGTAATCCTAGCTACTCAGGAGGCTGAGATCTGAAGACTGGGGTTCAAAGCCAGCCCGGGCAGGAGAGACCGTGAGACTCCTATCTCCAATAAACCACTAGAAAACTGGAAGTGGCGCTGTAGCTCAAGTGGTAGAGCGCTCGGCTTGAGCTGAAGAGCTGAGGGACAGCACCCAGGCCCAGAGTTCAAGCCCCACGACCGACAAAAAAAAAAGAAAAAAAATTAGGATGGATAAGGGGGAAGAATTCAGTAAGATAATCACAGAAAACTTCCCCAATCTTGAGAGAAAAATCTCATCTGCATAACAAAAGCATATATAACACATAGTAGACAGGATCCTAGAAGAAACACTTCCAGACACATCATAATAAAAACATTAGACCTGAATAGCAAGGAGCTGATTTCAAATGCTGCAAAATAAAAGGAACTATATTACAATGAAAAGAAAATCAGAATCTCTGTGGACCTCTCCACGTAAACTCTCAACACAAAGAGAGCCTGGAATGGTATAATCCAAGCCCTGAAGATCAACAACTGCCAATCCAACAACTGCCAGCAAAGCCATCATTTACATTTGATGGTGAAATTAAAACCTTTCATGGCAAACAAAAATTAAAGGAATTCATGAAAACTAAACCAATGCTACAAAGAATACTAAAAGGAGGAATTCAATCTGAGGGAAACTATCAAAATCAAGGAAACATCAGATGAAAACCACTAGATCAATTTAGTAAGCACAGGAAGAAGAAAGAAGCAAAATACAGGAAAACAAAAAATGGCAGGAAATGTAATACATCTCTCTATAATAACCCTAAACATTAATGGCCTCAATTCCCCAGTCAAGAGAAAAAGAACTGCAGGGTGGATCAGAAAACAAGATCCATCCATTTGTTGTCTCCAAGAGACGCATCTCACAGCCAACGATAAAAACAAACTCTGAGTGAAGGGAGGGAAGATCTTCCCAGCATAAATGCACCCTGCAAGAAGGCAGGGGTCGCCATACTGATACCTGATAGGCTTCTGGCTAAAATCAGTACAAAAAGACAAGGAAGGTCATTACATATTAATAAAGGGAATGATCCATGAAGAGGAAATCACAGTGGTCAACATCTGTGCCCCAAACAACGGAGTAACAAATACGTTAAATACTCTCAGGCTTACAGAACAAAATACACACAAACACAGTAACAGTGGGAGATTTTCACACCCTACTCTCACCAAAGGACAGGTCAACCAAACAAAAGATAAGCAATGAAGTCTCTCAACTAAATGACACTGTAACCCAAATAGGCCTAACAGTAATCTACAGAGTTTTCCACCCAGCAATGCCCCAATACACTCTTCTCAGCAGCCCATGGAATATTCTCCAAAATAGGTCATATCATAGTTCACATTAAGAATTTACACAAATACAAGAGGACTGGCCCAATCCCTTGCATCCTATCTGACCATAGTGGAATCAAACTAGTTCTCAACAACAAAATTATGAATATATGGAGGCTGAACAGTATACTACTGAATAACGCCTGGGTCATGGAAGAGATTAGGAAGTTCTTACAATCCAAGGAAAATGAAAATACATCACAACCCAAACTCAGGGATACAGCAAAAGCAGTGCTGAGGGGAAAGTTCATATCCCTAAGTGCACACATAAAGAAAACAGAAGCAGCTCAATTAAAACTGGTAGGGAAGCAAGAAAAAATTTAATCTAAAGCTAGTAGGTGGAGAAAGATAACAAATATTAGGGCAGAAATCAACGAGATAAAAAAAATTTAAAGTATACATAAAATTAATGAAACAAAAGGTTGGTTTTTGAAAAAATTATTAAAACTGACAGACCATTCATGAGAATAACAAAAAAAAAAGAAGAAGAGAGGGAACTCAAATGAATAAGATCAGGTATGCCACAGGAAAAATTACAACAAGCATCCCAGCAATATAAATGAGTATAAAGAACTATTTCCAAAATTTATACTCACTAAAGAAGGAAAACCTAGCAGAAATGGATGAATTTCTAGAGAAGTATCAATTGCCCAAACTGAACCAAGAAGATATCAATCAACTAGATAAATAAGATAGAAGTAATCAGAAGTCTTCTGACAAGGAAAAGCCCAGGCCCAGATGGAGTCACTGTGGAATTGTGCAAGACTTTTAAATATGAGCTAGCACCAATACTCCTCAAGCTTTTTGGTGAAATAGAACGAGAGGTAGAAATCCTAAACTCATTCTATGAAGACAATATCACACTCATCCAAAACCAGGTAAGGATCCAATAAAAAAGAACTACAGACCAATTTTTCTGATGAACACAGATACAAAGCTCTTCAATAAAATATTAGCCAACAGAATCCAGAAACAAATTAGAAAAAAAAGGTCACACATTATGACCAAGTAGGCTTCATACCACAGATGCAAGGCTGGATTAACATATGCAAATCAATAAATATAATTCACCACATCAACACAGCCAAGGACAAGAACCACAGGATCATCTCAATAGATGCAGAAAAAGCCTTAAACAAAATGCAACATCAATTCATACTTAAAAAGCGTCAGAGAAACTAGAAATAGAAGGAACATTCCTTAAAACAATAAAGGCCAAGCTGGGTGCCGGTGACTCATTCCTGTAATCCTAGCTATTCAGGAGGATGAGATCTGAGGATAGCAGTTCAAAGCCAGCCCAGGCAGGAAAGTCTGAGAGACTCTTATCTCCAATTAACCACCAGAAAACCAGAAGTGGCACTGTGGTTCAAGCAGTAGAATGCTCTCCTTGAGCTGAAGAGCTGAGGGACAGTACCCAGGCCCAGAGTTCAAGCCCCACAACAGACAAAATAATAATAATTTTTTGTTGTTGTTGGTCGTGGGGCCTGAACTCTGTCCCTCAGCTCTTTAGCTCAAGGTTAGCGCTCTACCACTTGAGCCACAGTACCACCTCCAGATTTTTCTGCTTATGTGGTGCTGAGGAATCGAACCCAGGGCCTCATGCATGTGAGATAAGCACTCTACCACTGAGCCACCTTCCCAGCCTCATAATAAATTTTTTTAAAGGCCAAATATGACAGACCAACAGCCAACATCATACTTAATGGGAAAAAACTAAAACCATTTCCCCCCAAATCAGGACCAAGGCAAGGATATCCATTCTCTCTAGTCCTCTTCAATTCAGTTCTAGAATCCTTAGCCAGAGCAATAAGGCAAAAAAAGGACATTAAAAGGATTCACATAGGGAAAGAAGAAATCAGACATGATTTTTGTTTTTTTTTTGCTGGTTGTGGGGCCTGAACTCTGGGCCTGGGCGCTGTCCCTCAGCTCTTCAGCTCAAGGCTAACGCCCTACCACTTGAGCCACAGTGCTACTTCCGGCCTTTTTCTGCTTATGTGGTGCTGAGAAATCGAACCCAGGGCCTCATGCATGCAAGGCAAGCACTCTACCACTGAGCCACCTTCCCAGCCCAGATGACATGATCTTATACCTGAAGGATCCAAAAAACTCTATTCCTAAACTCCTAGAACTAATAAATCACTTTGACAAAGTAGCAAAATACAAAATTAACCCACAAAAATCAGTAGCCTTTCTGTATATCCACAATGTACAAACAGAAAAGGAAATCAGGAAAACAATCCCATTTGCAATAGCGTCAAAAAAAATCTAGGAATTAACCTAACCAAAGATGTAAGGACCTATTTGGTGAAAACTATAAAAGCCTAAAGAAAGAAATCATAGAGGATACCAGGAAATGGAAATACCTTCTTGGATAGGTACAATCAATATGGTGAAAATGGCCATAATGCCAAAAATGATACACAAATTCAATGCAATCCTCATCAAAAATCACAATGATGTTCTTTACTGAAACAGAGAAAGCAATTCAAAAATTCATTTGGAACAACAAAAGACCTAGAATAGCTAAAGCAATTCTAGACTAAAGAAGCAATACAGGCAGTATCACAGTACCAGATTTCAAGCTCTACTACAGATCCATAAAAACAAAGACAGCTTGGTACTGGCACAAAAACAGACCCAAAGATCAACGGAACAGATTAGAAGATCCAGAAATAAAACCACATACTTACACTCAGCTGATATTCAACAAAGGAGCCAAAGATATACAGTGGAAAAAACACAGTCACTTCAGCTGTTGGTGCTGGGAAAACTGGGTGGCCACATGCAGAAAACTGAAAGTGGTCCCTGCCTGTCACTATGCACTAACATCAACTCAAAATGGATTAAAGACCTCAACATCAGACTGGAACCTCTGAAAGTATTGCCAGACAGAGTAGGAGAGACGCTGGAATTTATAGGCACAACAGATTGGAGAGAGACAACACAAATGGGACTACCTTAAAATAAAAAGTTTCTGCACACCTAAAGACATAGCTACTGGGGCTGGGAAGGTGGCTCAGTGGTAGAGCGCTTGCCTTGCATGCCTGAGGCCCTGGGTTCAATTCCTCAGCAAAAAGAAAAAAGCTGGAAGTGGTGCTGTGGCTCAAGTGGTACAGCGCTAGCCTTGAGCTGAAGAGCTGAGGGACAGCCCCCAGACTCAGAGTTCAGGCCCCACGACTGGACCCAAAAAAACAAAAACAAAAAAGACATAGCTACTACACAAGAAGGACAGCCAACCAACTGGGAAAAGATCTTTATCAACAATACATCAGACAAAGGCCTAATATCCAATATATACAGGGAGCTCAAGAAACTAATCCTTCCCAAATCTAATGAACCTTTTCAAAAAGCTAAATGGGCAAGGGAGCTAAAGACAGTCTTCTAAAAAGAGGTAAAAATGGCCGGGCGCTGGTGGCTCACGCCTGTAATCCTAGCTACTCAGGAGGCTGAGATCTGAGGATCGCGGTTCAAAGCCAGCCCGGGCAGGAGAGACCGTGAGACTCCTATCTCCAATAAACCACCAGAAAACCGGAAGTGGCGCTGTAGCTCAAGTGGTAGAGTGCTCGCCTTGAGCTGAAGAGCTGAGGGACAGCGCCCAGGCCCAGAGTTCAAGCCCCACGACCGACAAAAAAAAAAAAAGAGGTAAAAATGGTAAATACACACATGAGGAAATGTCATCATCCCTAGCCATAAAGGAAATGCAAATCAAACCAACTGTGAGATACCATTAGACCGGTCAAGATTCTGAATTCAGACAACAAATGCTGGAGGGAATGTGGAGGGGATGTGCACTGCTGGTGGGAATGTAAACTGACACAATCACTCTGGACAGCAGTCTGGAGGTTCATCAAAAACCTAAGCCTAGACCTTCGTTATGACCCAGCCATACCACTCCTAAGCATCTACCCTGAGCATCATGAGCCAGGATATGATAAAGACACCTGCACATGCATGTTCATTGCTGTACTGCTCACAATAGCCAAGATATGGAAACCGCCCAGATGACCCACTATAGACAAATGGACCCAAAAAATGTGGTACCTATATACAATGGATTTTACACAGCCATTAGAAAGGATAAATAATGGCATTTGCAAGAAAATGGACGGAACAAATCATGTTGAGCGAAGTAAGCCAAGATCAGAGAGGCAAATGGCACATGGTCTCCCTAATATGTGGATGTGAGATTTAAAATGCAACAGGATATGACAAAGGATACAGGATTGTAGACACCCATACACAGTGAGACCAAGAGAGGATAGTCTGAGGAGAAAAGTACCACACGGTAATACCCAAGAACCTCCTCATAGGTATATAATATATACACTGAAACAACTCCAAAGATAAGGAAACAAAGGACCCTTTCTTAATTTGCCTTATTGTTTTTAGATGACTCTGTGTTCTTCATCTCATCTACGGTGTATACATGTACACATCTGGGGGGCACAGATCAGTGGACAGTGGGTGAATATGCGCAGCCCCAGGCCCACCCGCTGCCCTGGACATTGAGGGAAGTGAACCACCAACTCTTGGGTGGAGGGAGGAGGAGGAGGGAACGAGAGAGAATGAGGGAACAGATGATACAAAGCCCAAGGAAATAAATGTACTTATCACCTGACGTATGTAAAGGTAACCCCCTTGGATATCACCTCTAAAATAACAATAAAGTAATTTTTTAAAAAACACTGTTTTTTTTTATTGTAAAGATACTATACAGAGGGTTACAGTTACATGAGTGAGGTAATGAGTACACTTCCTCTTGAACATTGTTACCCCCTCCATTGTTTTCCCCCTACCATCCCCTCCCTCCCTCCCTTCCCCGAGGTTCTTTTTTTTTTTTTTTGATTGTGATTAAGTGATTACATAATTCCCGGAAATGCACAGTATTGTGGAATAATGATGCTCATTTAAAGTCGCAAGTTCATTCTAACTTTCCTGGAGCAAATTGTCTATCACAGTCTGTAATATATAACGGTGTTCACATGTTATATACCATATAAAACACTGTATTTTTGCTTGATAACAAAAAAAAAAATCTTCATTTGTCAGTCCAAGATCACACAAAGGCTTTACTGATAATCTCTTCATGTTTTATCTCCAAATTATTAATAACTATAAAAGCCTCCTTCTTTAAATAACGTGCATAATTAGCCAGCCCCGGAGAAGCTGGCATGGTGGCCCCGTACCTTCTTCTCCAGGGAGCTGCTCCACTCCTTCAGCAGGTTGACATGCTGCACTGCAGAGCTGGCCTCGTGCGCCTTGATCTGCTGGTTCGTCCCCTGAGAGAGCAAAGGCAAGTCCCAGTGAGCCAGTCCCTCCACCTCCCACTGCAGCACCGCATCGCACCGCACGGGGGGTCTTCATGTGCGCTCACCCCGGGCCCCCTAGCTATGGCTGTGCCTGCCACACCAAGAGAAAGCCGCTTCCAGCCTGCGCTCCTCCTTCCTCCAGCTGAATCACGTCTTAGCAACATTTCCCATTTGCCAGGTCAAGAAATCACATTTTAAACTCATTCCTGTTCCTCTATAAATTATTTTCTCATTGAAAATCATTAGAGAATGTCCAGGAACTTGCAGTGACAGCTGGGTGCTGGGACAGCGGTCCCGAGAACACACAACAAGAAGGATTCTGAGCAACTGCGTATTAACTGATGTTTTCACTGCACCCAAAAAGCTGCTGATCTTCCCCTGCCTGAGTATACTGAGAAAGTTACATACAAAACATAAACAATCTACAGAGTACATAAGATGTAGACCATTAAAGAGTCAAGGATAATCACATTAAATAGTACTTCATATGTTTAATATGAGAATGTAATTTGTTTTGATACTGGAAAATTGAAAAGCCAGAGGAAGCATGTCTATGATCTCCAAAACATATACTCTGTACATAGAATATCCATATATGTATGTTGATATAAGCACTGCTCCATATCAGCATACATATACACATACACAGAGAATGAATGGCGCTACGTACGACATTAACAGGGCTCCACCTCATCCGGGACTACAGCAAGGGGGAGCTATGCTCTTACTGACAGCATTGCACTTCTCAGACAATACCAGGATGCCAGCTGTCTCTATGACTTCATAATACTGTATGAGTGGTACTTAAAATTAAGTATGCCATACTTTCATAATGATATATTTTGCCTTTCAGTAATGTAAAGATTAAGATGTACAATTAAATGAAAACTCAGTCCTAACTCACTAACCATTTCAGACAAGTTAAACAACTAAAATGCAGAAGCGGGTTTCTCCTGCTCAGTGTGCAGCACCCCCAATTCCCGGGGTAGGTATGGTTTCTATGCTCTGCGCTCCATTTGGATCAGTCAGTGCAGGCGAGAAAACAAAACACATTTACGGCCACGTGTGTGTGATGCTTACAGCTGAGTGCTGGCACACATGACATTAAAACTATGTCCAGTGATAATTCACTGTAGTCAAGAAACAGCTACCGCTTCTGTAGAAACACTACCAAGAGCAGCACTACCCACGACTCGCTGGTTTTGCTGTAGTTCTCCACATGTCCTGGCTTCTTCCTCAGCACAGGGTCTCAAACCCCCCCGGCCTGGCAAGCCTACACCCACGCCTGCTGCACCCACGCAGCAGGGTGTTTCAGTTTCACAATAGAGACTAAGAAGTCCAGCATGTGCATGTTAAAATGGTAACATCAGAACTTTCTCTCACAGCAGTACGTCAGGGACTGGGAAGGGCAGATGTTGGATACTGACCTGAAAAACGCAGCCATAGCGCTTAAAACTACACGTGCTGGGGGCATTGACACACTCTGACAAGTGTGCACTCAACTGCAACGGGAAAGAGACATGAGTTGTGGCACAAACGTTTGCATGAAAATGTTCAAACATATCAGGGCACAGAGAGCATCTGGGCTACGTTGTTAAGGGTGTTTATCAAATCCAGGTGTGTACGCATCATCTGCCTGTTACACTTAGAGGCAGTCAATATAGTTTTCTCACATGTACACACATACACACCAATATACAGATACATTTACTATAACATTTCTTAAACTTGAGGTTTCTTTAGAACAAATTGTTCAAAATGTGACATGCTATCTGAAGTGCCAGAATTAAAAAAGAAAGAAAAGGAAACATAAATTGAAATGCACATTTAAAGACTATAAACAAAAGTTACATGAAACACAAAAAATAGAAAGCATTAGGGATGCAACTGGGTCACGCACCTAAATACAGTAGACAAAAATCCCCCGATTTTCAAAGTAAGCTCACATGCTACTACGCCAGTACTCCAAGTACTCAAGGTAACTGGAGTGAGTTTTTCTTTCACATGAAAAGGCTTTTCCCCTCCAGCACAGGTTACTCAAAAGCTTTTCAAAGACCTCCATGACCATTCTAACACAAACCTGATGTCTCCTCTAATTGACTAGGAGGGACTGGAAACATACACCTTATCCCACAAGGAAAACCCCTCATTCAGCTCCAATACTAGTGAGGCAGTAAAAACACTTGTGATGCCCCAGGAAAAGAAATGAAATTTAAAAAAAAATCCAAACCTGTATTAAAGACATGGAATTGTGCACTTGGCTAATTCAACCGCAGTTCCAGGATGTGCTTTTGGTGTGTGGTCTTGCCCCCAGAGGCTTAAATATGGGGGCAGCACGTGAATAAAGCTGGAACTGGGACTTCTCAGTCTACCACAGGTGAGGCAGTCATTCCTCCAGGCTGGTGTATAGAGGACACCTGGCTCTCCATTAGTAAGGAAGAGGCTTGCGTGGAGCAATGGCTGGGAGACCCAGCCAGGCTCTGAGAATGGTCTGGGAGCCAGCCAGGGCTGAGCTCACCATTTCCCAGAACCTGGTCGGCAAGTCCTGAGCTATACCTGAGGAAATCAGACAAGGGCGCCCAGCCGGAGGTTAGCAAGGGACCTCATGGAGAAGGCTTTTAGCAAAGTCAATTCAAAACTAAATACATTCTTCCAAGCCCATTAATATCATCCTAAACCTGAACAGTGAACACTGACAATGTTCCAGTCAAGGATGGACTGAGGGTGGCGCGGCAGCTTTGTGTCCTGCCTTCTCCTAACCTGTTGTTATCAGCACCCTCTAACATCTACAGAGTTCACAGGAGGCGAGACCAATCTACAGCCAAATAGCTCTTTTTACTTGAAGAGCGCTGCAGTTTAAAGGTCTTATTTTGAAATAAAAGCTCAGAAGCAAAACTAGAACCCACTCTGACCCTATTTCAGAGCGCTCTGAGTGAGCAGGGCTCAGGGATTCTGAGGCGCTGGAGGCTCCTCCCGCCAGCCCTGGCTGTGCCTTACCTCGCTCCTCAGCAGGGTCTGCACGCTGCATTTGTGAGGGCAGGACACTACCACACAAGGACACTCCGTGTCTTCGTGTTTCTACAGAGAAAAAGGAAACACGTCAACTCTCAACACACATCAGTCCCTGTGGACATCCCCCTCTAGATCAAAGGAAGCTATGCATGCAGTCATATGCTTTTTTTTTTTTTTGGGGGGGGGGTCAGTTGTGGGGCTTGAACTCTGGGCCTGGGCGCTGTCCCTCAGCTCTTCAGCTCAAGGCGAGCGCTCTCCCGCTTGAGCCACAACACCATCTCCGGTTTTCTAGTGGTTTATTGGAGATAAGAGTCTCACAGACCTTCTTGTCCGGCTGGCTTTGAACCGTGATTCTCAGATCTCAGCTAGGATGGCAGTTATGAGCCACCAGTGCCTGGACTGTCGTCAGCTTTTTAAGTGACAGCACTCACGTCTCACTTGGATGAGTCATGAAAGGATGTTGAATCAGGTCAGAGCAAATAAGCAATGTGTGGAGGACACACTACTGGACAGGGACCCTAACAGGAACTTGCTCAGGATGGTCCTCAGCACCTGGCTGCTTCCAGCCAATGGCTCGTGCACCTGCGCTCTGTGGTTCTCAGAGTGGGGGTCTGTGCAGGATGCTTCTCAAACGTAAAAACAGCATCATCTATTTGAGCATTTAACTTTATTCTGTGCTGAGATGAGGTTTGAACTCAGGGCCTGGGTGCTGTCCCTTACCTTTTTCACTCAAGGCTGGTGTGCTACCACTGGGCCACAGCTCCACTTCTGGTGGTTAATTGGAGCTATGAGTCTCACTTATCTGTCTTTCCAGGCTGGCTCCAAACCAAAATTCTCAGACCTCCAGATTACAGGTGTGGGCCACCAGCACCAGACTTTCTACCAACTATTTAAACCATCTTCTCAACACCTGATCTAGATTATATCTAGTACATGGAAGATATGAATACACTTTGGTATCTATATTGGCACAAATGTCATCTTTGCAGAGCCAGAGAATGGCAGCTGTTAAAGTCAACGCTGGGGTATCTGCGGGACACAGGCATGTGCTGGACAAGCAAAGCCAGGAAAGACACGCAAGGCACACATAATGGCTCTGGAAAGCAGCAGCACCATCTAGCCACAAAGGCAGTACCAGAGAAGGGCAGCCAACGTGAGAACCACCGAGCAGAGGGGACCCTTGGCCTCAGGGGGCTTCCATGTCTTGCCCGGTTTTCTGGCGCTCCTTCAGCCTCCACAGACACGGTTGCTGAGGCAAAGAATGGAGACCAGGACAGTGCTCCATAGCAGGGAACATCCACTCTGAGGAGGAGCTGGGCCAGGCTCTGGGCTCAACCTAGTTTGCCATGTTTCTGAAAGCTCTCAGGTCTCGGTGGGCACAGTGGGCTGGCAACTCTTCTGGGATGGAGGTTGTTCTGCTCCTCCAATGGGGTCCACGGGTCTACAGAGGCCACAGAGGGCAAGTCCACTACCTTCCCATCCCAAGCTGACCAGTAGGCCTGGACAGGGTGCATCTTGACCACAGGCTTCCCTCAATGGGAACACTGCTAGGGACCCCAGGGTGTGGGAAGCCCCCAGATCCAGAGTTCCCAGGCACCTCAGGGCAAGGCTGCACACACCAGTGAGAAACCTCTGTAATAACCCCACTGCTCTCGCCTGACTCCTCATCTGGGAGCCAGGCGCACTCAGCCCCGGCTCCCTCAGGAGCCAAATGAACCATGGAGCTGGAAAGGTGACGGAGCATTGTCTGAAACACTTCTAGGGCTGCTCCGCAGGTGCTCTGGCTCCTCTCTGAACCCACCCACTCCCCCCTACATTCACCTGGCCACTGCCTAGTTCCGTGCAAGAACAGGGTCCACCCATGGCAGGCGCTATGTTCCAGAGACCCCCGTGAGAGGTAAGAATCCACAAAGCAGGAGCATTGTAACACCGTCCCTCATTATATCTCAGTTCACATAAATTATTGCTCCACTTTGCAGAGAGAATCCAAGTGGAACAGGCCTGGGAGCCAGAGTAGAGGCCACAAGGCCAGGAGAGGGCAGGGCCTGAGGCAAGGCTGGGAAGCCGGAGGGATCGCAGTTCTCTCTTTCCAAATCTACATGAGGATGTCTAAGTGATGTTTCTAAAAACAGATGTTTGTTTTGGTCAGTCCTGGGGCTTGAACTCAGGGCCTGGGCCCTGTCCCTGAGCAGCTTTTGCTCAAGGCTAGCACTCTACCACTTGAGCCATAATGCCACTTCTGGCTTTTTCTGTGTATGTGGTGCTGAGGAATGGAACCCATGGCTTCACACATGCTAGGCAAGCACTCTACCACTGAGCCACATTCACAGTCCTAAATACAGGTTTTGTAGGACACAGATATTTTAAGTTGGATTTTTGTGTTTTTTTGGGTCTGGTTTGTGGGGCCTGAACTCTGGGCCTGGGCGCTGTCCCTCAGCTTTTCAGCTCAAGGCTAGCGTTCTACCACTTGAGCCACAGCACCACTTCCGGCTTTTTTCTTTTTGCCTATGTGGTGCTGAGGAATTGAACTCAGGGCCTCAGGCATGCAAGGCAAGCCCTCTACCACTGAGCCACCTTCCCAGCCCTTAAGTTGGATTTTGATAGGTGCCCAACTTCCCTCCACTAATGTGACACCGGTGCCCTGCCATCCTCCTGAGGGTGTGTGCCACACCCCTCTACTGATGCTACACCTTTCAATATTTGGCAACCCGAGAGGTTAAAAAAAATGCAGCAAATGGGCCTGCAGTTCTCTGGTAATGTTTAAAATATTGGTGAATTGTTGGTATTCTTTGTGAATACCTCTCAGGCTTCTGTCTACAGTAGTGGATGGAATCTTTGAAAGGTGCCCCCTCAAGGTAAGACTGATGTCCATTCAGATCCTCAGTAATGGGACCTTATTTGGTCACAAAGACAGGGTCTCTAAAGGTGTAAACATGCTGGATTAGGCTGGACCCTAAACCTGATGAGCAGCATCTGGAGAAGAGGCAAAGACTTGTTTAGAAAGAGTGTCATGTGAACACAGAGGCAGAGTAGAGTGATGAAGGTATAAGCTAGGGGTGCTGGCAACCAGCAGGGGTTAGAAAGAGACAAGGAATCTCCCTCAGAGTTTGCAGAAAAGTGCCACCTTGAAGCATGTTGGTTTCTCATTTCTAGACTCAGAAAGGTGAGAGTATACACATCTACTGTGGTAAGCCACCAACTGAGTTCATTATAATTAATAGCCAGAATAAAATGAACATTAATACACGGATTTAGTCTATTGGTTTGTAAGAATTCTGCATATTAATAAACTAAAGACATCTATAAACAAAAACTTTTGTTTTTGTTTTATGAGGCAAGGTCTCAATACGTAGCTCAGGCTAGTCTTGAACTCATGATCTTTCTGCCTCACCTCCCACGTTGCTAGCCTTACAGGTATGCACCACCATATCTGGTTTAAATGGAAATCTGATGTACACCCAAGCACTTACAGGAGGTAGAAGGTGTAGCTACACAGTGAACATCCACAGAGCCACCACGTACCTGTCCATGCTATCCTATTCTCATCCTCATTTATTTCAAGGAGCAATCACTAAGACAATCCTCAACTTTTATTTACTTATTTTGGTGCTGGTCCTAGTACTTTGAACTTGGGGCCTGGGTACTGTCCCTGAGCTGTTTTGTTAAATTGGCACTCTACCACCTGAGACACTGCTCCACTTTTGGTGGAGCTCCATTCTCTTTGGTGGAGCTCCATTTTTTGGGTGGTAAACTGGGGATAAGAATCTTATGGACATTCTGCTTGGGCTGGCTTCAAATTGCAATCTTAGTTCTCAGCATCCTGAGTAGGCAGGATTATAAGTGCGGGCCACTGGTGCCCAGCTCTCAATTAAAAAAAAAATTTTTTTCTACTTCCTTTCCTTAAAAATGTTTCATTTTTTTGGTTGGTCGTGAGGCCTGAACTCTGGGCCTGGGCACTGTCCTTCAGCGCTTCAGCTCAAGGCTAGAGCTCTACCACTTGAGCCACAGTGCCACTTCTGGCTTTTTCTGCTTATGTGGTGCTGAGGAATTGAACTCAGGGCCTCATGCATGCAAGGCAAGCACTGTACCACTCTAACACAAGGCAAGCCACCTTCCCAGCTGCATCACTTTTTTTTTTTTTTTTTTTTTGTGGCTGACAGTATTATTTCATTCTGGTTATTCTGGATTCTTCTACAATGCAATTTTACCACAGGAGTACAGAGTGAGCTGGCTCAGCACCATGCTTCTTAAGCTAACCTTGCTGTGTGGGGTGGCAGGCCCCGACTGGCACTGCTAGCTATGTGCACATGCTATCATTTAGTTTTCTGTGCCATACTGCATCTAGCGATGGTGGAGAGAAACACGTACAAATAATTCTACAACATACAGAGGTCTCAAAAGTCTGAGAATGTGGCACATTTTATAACCTCTTGAGAGGTTATAAAAACTCTTGATCCTCCTGCCTTCGCCTCCCAAGCTCTGGGATTACAGATGTCCACCACCACTTCCAGGAACCTTCCATTCTTGACAGCATTGTGTGAATGATGCATCTTTCTCCTACTCTGAAGAAATTCTGCTTTTCAACTATATTTCTCATTAGAAGCCTACAAGCAGTATGACAAAGAGACATGTGAGAGCAGTTCTAAAACTTACTTAAGAGGCTCACACTCCTCTGACAGAAGATCTGAGCTGTTTCCAGATGTCTGCTACCCTGCTGACCCTTGCCCAGATTTCCTGATAGGCATGTGCAATAGTTTCTCCTAGTATCCAGGAGAGGAACTGCGAATGAGTTGTGTGCATGAAGTTCCAATCTAACAAAGCATTGCTAAGTTGTCTTCCAAAGGGCTGTGGTGGTAAACCTACCTCACAATGGTTGCACTTTCTTGTGTGATGTCTTCATAAAGCTAGCTTTTTCATAAACAGCTCTCCTTGAAAAAACTGATATTTGATTATTTCTAGACTAAATATACAGGCAATTTTTTTTCTGACACTTCAAATTATGCTAACACTAACCTATAGGAAAAAAAAAAGCTTAGAGCCAGGCACCATTAGTCACATCTTTAATCCTAGCTATTCTGGAGGCTGAGATCTGAGGCCTTGGTTTGAAGCCACCTTGGGCTGGAAAGTCTGGAGATTTATCTCCCATTAATCACCCATAGCTCAGAGGCAGAACTGGGGCACAAGTGGTAGAATGCCAGCCTTGAACGAAAAACTGAGGAACAAAACCCTGGCCCAGGCAGGCCTCACACTGGCACAAAAGGAGACAGCTTAGAAACAGCTGACAAATCTTCATATAAACTGCAATCATCTAGCTTTTCCATACTTTGTCAATGTACATCTGATCACAACCAACCAAAATACACTAGGTCTGCACACATTAGATGCTGCTCTTTTAAAAATAAAGTTCAGGCCTGAGAGGATGAGCTTATGTGTGCTGAAGCTGAGAGACCAAGCCAAGGAGGCTGAGGGCAGGAGAGGTCACAGCACCCACTAGGTGTGTGAGGACCTGGGTGTGCACCTGGCTCTACCCAGGACAGGAACAAAGCACACAACTATTTTGTTAGCAGCAGGGATTATTGAGTGTGAAGGAGTCAAACAAGCAGTGACCTCAAACACGTTTGCTTGTTAAAGCTCCAAGCCTTAAAACACACTGTACTACCAACACCATAAAGGCGGTAGGCAGTTGTCACAAAGTATAATGAAATTTATATGGAATATTTGTCTAACTTGGGTTCCAAACTTTTTTTTTTTTTTGGTGCTGGTACTAGGGCTTGAGTACTGACCCTTAGCTTTTTTGCTCAAGGATAGTGCTCTACCATTTGAGCCCCAGCTCCACATAAAGTTTTTTGGTGGGTAACGACATGAGAGACTCATGGACTTTCCTGCCTGAGCTGGCTTTGAACGATAATCCTCAGATCTCAGCCTCCTGAGTAGCTAAGATTACAGGCATGAGCCACAGGTGTCTGCCTCCTTCTTTTGTTTTTTTGTTTGTTGTCAGTCATAGGGCTTGAACTCAGGGTCAGGGCACTGTCCCAGAGCTTCCTTTTTTTGGGGGGGGTGGGGGGGTGGGGAAGTGTCAGTCATGGGGCCTGAACTCTGGGCCTGGGCGCTGTCCCTCAGCTCTTCAGCTCAAGGTGAGCACTCTACCACTTGAGCCACGGCGCCACTTCTGGCTTTTTCTGTTTCTATGGTGCTAAGGAATCGAACCCAGGGCCTCATACATGCAAGGCAAGCACTCAACGACTAAGCTACCTTCCCAGCCCCCAGAGCGTCTTCTACTAAAGGTTAGCATTCTACCACGTGAGCCACAGCACCACTTCCATTTTTTTCTGTTTATGTGGTACTGAGGAATCAAACCTAGGCTTCATGCATGCTAGGCAAACACTACCACTAAGCCACATTCCCAGCCCCATGTCACTGAGCTTTTTTCATTCAAGGTTAGTGTTCTACTACTTTGAGTCCCAGTACCACTTCCAGTTTCTGGTGGTTAACTGGAGATAAGAGTCTCACTGAGGGCTGGGAAGGTGGCTCAGTGGTAGAGTGCTTGTCTTGCATGCATGAGGCCCTGGGTTCGATTCCTCAGCACCACATAAGCAAAAAAAAAAGAAAAGAAAAAAAGTCGGAAGTGGCGCTGTAGCTCAAGTGGTAGAGCACTAGCCTTGAGCTGAAGAGCTGAGGGATAGCACCCAGGCCCAGAGTTCAGGCCCCATGACCAGACCCCCCCCCCCAAAAAAAAAAAAAAATTAAGAGTCTCACAGACTTTACTGCCTGGGCTGGCTTTGAACCGCGATCCTCAGATCTCAGCCTCCTGAGTAGCTAGGATCACAGGTATAAGCTACTGGTACCAGCTATAATTCTTTCTCAAACAAAAATTAACTGCTAAATGATATTCTGCAAATAATTTTTAGATCAGGTGCAGTGGGACATGTCTATAATCCCAGCTACTTAGAAGGCAGAGGCAGAATGATACTGAGTTCAAGCCCAGTCAAGGCAAAAATACTGAGCCTGTCTCAAAAAGGAGGGTATCTGGGGGTATGACTAGAGTGCTTGGCTCAGAATGCATAAGACCCTAGTTCATTCCTCAGTATTGAAAAAATATTTCATTTTCCTAAGAAGCAAAATATAACTTTAAGAACAATATGTTAATATGTATACGATCAGGAATATTGTTCATTAGATATGTATCTCTCTATAAGTTAGCAACTAGAGGGAATGACTCAATTATTATAAATACTATTGATATTTCCCAAAGGGGAAGGCATGGTTCTTAAAAATTCTTAGTGACAAGCTGGGTGCTGGTGGCTCACACCTATAATCCTAGTTACTCACAAAGTTGACATCTGAGGACCATGTTTCAAAGCCAGTCCAGGGAGAAGAGTTCATGGGACTCTTATCTCCACTTAACTTACAGAAAACTGGAAGTGGTGCTGTGGCTCAAAGTGGCAGAGCACTAGCCTTAAGTGAAAAAGCTTAGGGACAGTGCCCAGACCCTGAGTTCAAGCCCCACAACTACTACCACCACCAAAAAAGTCTGTTTTGTTGGGTTTTTTTGAATTTTTTGGTTGGTCATAGGGCTTGAACTCTGGGCCTGGGTGCTATCCCTGAGCTCTTCAATTCAAGGCTAGTGCTCTACCATGTTGAGTCACAGCACCACTTCCAGCTTTTTCTGATTAATTAGAGATAAGAGTCTCATGGACTTTCCTTCTTATGCTGGCTTTGAACTGGGGTCCTTAAATCTCAGCCTCCTGTGCAGCTAGGATTACAGGGGTGAGCTACTGGCACCTGGCCAACAAAACATTCATAATGACTAGAATAACAGACTTTCGCTAACTTGTGATCTGGAATGTACACTAGGAGCTGAACAGGTGCGCTGAGCTCTGGCTGCAGTCCCACAGTCCCCTCCCAGTCACCCCCCCCAAGTCCAGTCCCCTTGCTCAGCATCTCAGCAGTACTTGCCACCCAGACTGCCCAGCACCTGAACACCTTCCTCTTAGTCCCCTTTAATCAGCTGTTTCCAGACCTCTGTGAACTCTAACTTCCTCTCCTCTTGCTCCAGCCCCTTAGCCACAAAACTACCAGTTCAAATACGTCCATGGCGTAGAGCCTGCTTCTCTTACTCCCTCTGCCAGTCTGTTATCTCCCACCAAGAACCACTCTGCTCCACGGTCTGAGTGCTGGCATCACCCCATTCACACCCTTCCCATCATCAGCTAATCCCTTGCCCTACCTCACAACACACCCCAATATGGCTGCTCTCTTCCTCCCACACCGACCTCCCTGGCCATCCAGTACTCGATCCTTATCCTCACATCTGTGTAGAGTCTACTCCCATCTCCAAATCCTGGGCTCCCTCACCGCTGAGCCCTCGGGGAAAATCTCCCTGAAGCTAGCCCTGATCCCCAATCCTCCCAGAAGCCAGGTGATCTTCTTCATAGTGTGTACCAGCTCCTGACACTGTATTTGTGGGTACCACCAAGTGGGTACAGTTTTGTCCTCTACCTTCCACTTCTGCATCTCCTCTTTCCTCTTTCATTTACACGGAAGCTAAAATGATCCCAATTCATACACACACAGTACAGAACCACACCAAAATGAATGAGGCAGGTAAACATTTCCAACCCTCATCTCCAAGACAGACAGCTGCACTTCCACACTGCAAGATAAATTAGCTTGTTTCAAGTGATGGTTATGCCACACAGCTATGAAAAGCAATCTGTCAAAATTTTGAGGCCATTCTCTGGGACAAGTTACTAATTCTACCTTTTTTGAAATAATCATTCTTCATTTTTTTGACGCCCCAAATGATAGTCAATCAAGGCAATGGAAAATGTTAATTATATAAATCAAAATAAGCAAAACAAATACAGCTTTACTCTGAAATAAAGTTAGATGAAAATTGCTATTTAGTCCCATCTATCTCTTTATTCCCGCTAGAATCATCACTTAAAAGCCAGCCGCTCTGTGGAGAAGCGAGGAGCTGCATCTGAGCTGATCGGAGGGAGGTGGACCGGGCAATACCACACCTGCAGCGTGATCATCGGGACTTGGCTCTTGCAGTGATTACACGTGGCCTCTCGGTATTTACAGGCCTTCTCCACGTGATCACGCAGGTCCTTCCTCTGTACTTTTTCTTTGCAGGCTGCACGCACACAGGGAAGCTCCTCAAACTGGCACTCATTTTTTAGGTGCACCTGTAGAGGAAACCACAAGTTCTTAACTGACACACACAAAAAGTCTGAACTGCCAGATGCTAACCTCCACGCAGCGAGACTACACGGCATGTTTGCAGTGTGCCATCAGACCAGCCAGCTCTTCACAGCAGAGCGGGGCACACCATACCACACATTAGTGTTTACAGAGCCATGCTGTGGCCCACAAGCACCGTCAATTCCTCCAGATTAAGACAATGGTAGAATGCTACAAAGAACTTCGTTTCACTCTAATTCAAACACTCTACCAGGATAAAATATGATACTAATAAATCTAACTCAAACTCCTCTCTATTCTAACTAGGTGTCTGCCAATGATGTCATGAAAATGAGACTGCACATCTGGGGACTGGACCAATTTCTGTATGGCGGTGTTCTGAAAGAATATAGCAAACGTAGCCCTTAAGGTATCATCCTGCATGGCTAAGTCATTAGCTGGATGAGGTGGGTGACCTGTTCTCCTAGAGTCAAAGCCTCTGGTGTCTGTCAGGTCTTACCAGCAGATGTCCCAGCATTAACTGCTCTGCACAACCTCTGCTTTCATTCCGACAATAGATCTGAAGGGCCAGAATTTCTCTCTTGCAGCAGTTATCCTTAAACACCTGTAATGGAAAGATGGTTTTTTCAGTTATTTCCATCACATCTGATATATTGGACAAGGCAAAACCACTTTATAAAGAGCTGAAGTCCAGCCAGGCACCGGTGGCTCACTCCTGTCATCCTAACTACTCAGGAGGCTGAGATCTAAGGATCGTGGTTCAAAGCCAGCCCGGGCAGGAAAGTCCGTGACACTCTTATCTCCAATAAACCACTAGAAAACCAGAAGTGGCGCTGTGGTGGTAGAGCGCTTGCCTTGAGCTGAGGAGCGCAGGGAAAGTGTCCAGGCCCAGGACTGACCAAAAGAAAAAAGAAAAAAAATCTGAGGTCCAGAGTGGACCTCAGGAAACATTAGGACCATCTTAATTTCTACAAGTAGAACAAAGGCGTTGTTTCCACTGAGATATAATTTAATTCATATAACATTAACTACTATCTCTTATTAGATAAACCTAAAACAAATGAATTACACCAAATTGGTGAAGATTACTTTGGATTATCCATGTTCCCAGAACGCTGTAACCGGGGCCAAAGGGTGGGCAGCAGCACACACTGGAGACACAGGAGTCAGAGCTAAGCAGCTCACAGACACGCTGGAGACACAGGAGTCAGAGGTAAGCAGGAGGCTGCAGTGTGTAGTCCTCCTCCTACCAAAGGAACTGGCAACATTCTCACTGGGTGCTAGCTAAGTCAAACCAACTGTGACACAAACCACACTTTGGGGTGATTTGTAAACAGATTTTGGTTTCTTCTCCTGAGGTTATACTGCTTATAACTCATTTTTTTCCATCAGAAAGTAAGTTTTTAATATGTATCATTAAGGTCAATTTCAATTAAATGGTTCTCCTTGGACATAAAAATCTGCCAGGGCTTTAAAATTAAACCCCATTTAAAATTTTATGTTCCCTTAGAAAAAGGTACACTTGCTCTTTCTAACAACATAGTGTACAGCACCTTAGTCCTTAGGCATTTCCCAACTCTACAGGCAGAAAAAGAATCAACAACTGTCAGTTAAAAAAAAAAAATCAGTTTGGCAGAGCATCTGTAATCCTACTCAGAAGGCTGAGATCTGAGGATCATAACTCAAAGCCGGTCCAGGTAGAAAGCCTATGAGATTCATATCTCAATTAAGTACCCTCCACAAAAAAAAGAGCAGAAGTAGAGCTGTGGCTCAAGTGGCAGAGTACTAGCCTTGAGCAAATAAGCTCAGGGACAGTACCCAGGCCCTGAGTTCAAACCCCAGAACCTGCACCAAATAAATGAATGAGCCAACTAATTTGGAGACAAGCCTAATCCTTCATAAACACAATTTCTTAAAGGTAATGACTTAAGGTATGAAATCAATAAAATAACTTTTTTTTTTTTTTTGGGTCCGGTCGTGGGCCTGGGCGCTGTCCCTCAGCTCTTCAGCTCAAGGCTAGTGCTCTACTACTTGAGCCACAGCGCCACTTCCGGCTTTTTTCTTTTTGCTTATGTGGTGCTGAGGAATCGAACCCAGGGCCTCGAGCATGCAAGGTAAGTGCTCTACCACTGAGCCACCTTCCCAGCCCTAAAATAACTTTTTTTTGGTCAGTTGTGGGGCTTGAACTCGGGGCCTGGGCACTGTCCTTGCGCTCTTTAGCTCAAGGTAAGTGCACTACCACTTGAGCCACAGTGCCACTTCCAGTTTTCTGATGATTAATTGGAGAGAAGGGTCTCACAGACTTTGCTGCCCAGGCTGGCTTTAAACAACATGATGCTCAGATCTCAGCCTCCCGAGTAGCTAGGATTATAGATATGAGCTACCAGCACCCAGACTAAAACAATTTATTTTAACTGGGAAAGCAATAAAGTTTCCTTTCTGTACCACCAATTTCCTATGTCATTTGAGTTTAACATTACAAATAAAAAACCCAGATTGAGCAGGTTACTGGTGGCTCATGCCTTTATGAGATCTGAGGACTGCAGTTCAAGCCAGTCAAGGCAAGAACATCTGTGAGATTCTCATCTCCAATAAACCACCAGAAAACTGGAAGTGGCATTGTGGCTCAAGTGGTAGAGCAGAGCCCTCATCTTGATCTGAGTGACAGTGCCCAGACATAGAATTCAAGCCCCATGACTGATTAAAAAAAAAAAAAAGGATTGAAATACCAGAGTAATTAGAGTATAGAACTTGAGAGCTAATAACTTGATTATTTACTGCAAATGTCCTTTTTCTAGAGGGAAACTGAGGGGCCAACATCACCCAGTGGGCACAGGTGGTCTCCTGGGGTGCAAATGGCCGTGCTCTGTCCAGCCCACAAGGCTCAGCATCAGGCTTTCTCATTACTGATTCTTCAATAAAACATCATTATTCCTCAGCTATCACTCCTGTAGAAAAACAGGATCCTAATTATGAATAATGAATCAGACATACTAGAACCTTAGCTTGAGCTTTCAACCTGCCCTCACCCATCGCCTTGTCAGATACACATGAACAAATTACTTTTTTTGGTCAGTTGTGAACCTGAGCTCTGGGCCTGGGCGCTGTCCCTCAGATGATCTTCATCACAAGGCTAACACTCTACTACTTGAGCCACAGCACCACTTCCTTTTTTTCAGCTTCTGTAGTGCTGAGGAATCAAACCCAGGGCCTCATGCATGCAAGGCAAGTGCTCTACCACTGAGCCACCTTCCAAACCCACTTTTTTTTTTTTAATTGTTGGTCCTAGGGCTTGAACTCTGGGCCTGGGCGCTGTCCCTCATCCCTTCAGCTCAAGGTGAGTGCTCTACCACTGGAGCCACAGTGCCACTTCTTGTTTTCTGGTGGTTTATTGGAGATAAGAGTCTCACAGGGCTGGGAAGGTGGCTCAGTGGTAGAGTGCTTGCCTTGCATGCATGAGGCCCTGGGTTCGATTCCTCAGCACCACATAAGCAGAAAAAGTCAGAAGTGGCGCTGTGGCTCAAGTGGTAGAGTGCTAGCCTTGAGCTGAAGAGCTGAGGGACAGTGCCCAGGTCCAGAGCTCAGGCCCCATGACTGGCAAAAAAAAAAAAAAAGAGTCTCACAGACTTTCCTGCCTGGGCTGGCTTTGAGCCATGATCCTCAGATCTCAGCCTCCTGAGTAGCTAGGATTACAGGTGTGAGCCACCAATGCCCAGCTAATTAACATGTTAATAGTGTTAAAATAAGTAGTGGAGTTGAACGATTTACTTTTCTTGTACTAACTAACTGGAGTCTCAAGAAGTGAATAAATGCTAAGAAGTAGTACATGGAGGGTTGGATAATTTCTATACCTACAACTTCCAGTGAACATCCTATCAGATGCCCCTACTCCTGGCAGTTCAAGTGCACCTAGCACCAGCTGCCTTACACTACTGCCCTTACCTGAGTTGACACAGCCAACACACCCAACATCAGCAAGAGCTGTGCCCAGGAAAACCCAGAAAAAATCTTACCATGCAAAATAATGACCTTCATTAAAAAAAACTGTTAGGTTCATTAATCAAAATATTAGAATTGCATACATTTTTATTGATATTTAAGTACTTTAAGAATGAAGCCAGGGGCTAGGAAGGTGGCTCAGTGGTAGAACTCTTGCCTTGCATGCCTGAGGCCCTGGGTTCGATTCCTCAGTACCACATAAGCACAAAAAGCCAGAAGTGGCGCTGTGGCTCAAGTGGTAGAGCACTAGCCTTGAGCTGAAGAGCTGATGGACAGCACCCAGGCCTAGAGTTCAGGTTGCACAACTGACCAAAAAAAAAAAAAACACAAAAGAAGAGTTGTTTCAGATGAGAAGTGTGCCCAGCTGGGGTTGGCCGCAGGTGAATGGGACGCAGCCCTGGGGAGCTGGATGACTAGCCACCCACATGGGTGTGCATCTGCTCTGGCTGGCCAAACATGGGAGACAGAAGGTTAATCTCATTGGTGTCTAACAGCTTCAAGACCTTGGGGTGAGCCATGAGTCAGTGGCTCACGCCTGTCATCCTAGCTACTCAGGAGGCTGAGATCTGAAGATCATGGTACAAAGCCAGCCTGAGCAGGAAGCCCTTGAGACTCTTATCTCCAATAAACCACCAGAAAACCAGAAGTGGTGCTGTGGCTCAAGTGGCAGAGGGCTAGCCTTGTGTGAAAGAGTGCAGGGACAGTGCACAGGCCCTGAGTTCAAGCCCCACTACTGACTCAAAAAAAAAAAACATACTGGGGCAATGTGGAGAAAATTTCAAAGGACCCCCTAGAGTAGTAAGTTTGAACAAAGAGCTTGTGAAAGAGTTGAGCATAACCTGCCTAGAACAGAGATCTATGTCAACAGCAGTGGCCCGATTGTGACCCTACCTAAGGTAAGCACCCCAGCACCTGACTCAACCAAATCCCTCATTCCTTCCACACCCACAGGGTCTTAAGTGCTAATAGTACTGCTATGGGCTCCAAAGCCAGAGCACCTTGCAGGAGTTACACAGTGTAGACATCAACTCCTCCCACCTCCTTAGTCTACCCAAATCATCAAAGCCAAGATAAAACAAGTTCCAGAGCACTGAATGCAAGCTATGGGAAGTGCATTAACAGGCTTAAATGCTTGACAAAGTAAGGTATTAGCAAGCCAAGGATACCTTGTCTTTAACGATGCTTTCTTGACACGCAGTACATTTTGGAGCAGAGGAGCTAAGGGAAACAAGGAACCAGGTTAGAGCAGCAATTCCACTCCCGGGCTCCCCATACACAATCACCCCCTGCTGGCCAGGCCGGCTGAAGCTCATGGGCATGGAGAATCTAGTTTAAATAAGAAGTCACAGGAGCAAAGTCTCAACTATTTTTAAAGGGCTGCTTTTCCAAAGGAAGCTATACAGCACAGTAGCCTAGTTCAGTCCTATGTGGAAGCTCTGTCTATGTACATGACCATGACGTGTTCTACCAGATGCCACACCAGCTGCTAAGGAGTGCTTCTGATACTCACAGGTACTGGGAGCTCAGGGTGTTCCTGCCTAGTGTACTCTACAGCAACCTGTCTTCACGGTGTATCAGTCTAATGTCTACTGCTCACTCCCAGCCAGCCTCCCTGCCTTGGGCCGCCAGCAGACCTCCCTTATGGCACAGCTGACTAGGGAGAAATCAGGAGCTGAGTCCACGGTACCAGCACTAAGCCTGCCTCACACCTCTCATCCTCAAGTGCACACAGCCAAGAGGATAAGATCACAGCAGGAAGACTGAGGTGGAGGTGCAAGTGGATGATGGAGGAGAAGACAGACTGCCATGATCAGCTGAGGGCTCGAGAAGGCCCAAGTGTGATTAGCCAGTGAGCGGGGTGGCCTCCCAGACCACTGTGCTCTGAGGGTAGCAACCTTGCAAAGTGCATCCCGCAGTGACTCAGCACCCAGCACAATGCCTGACAAATCACGATGAGGAAGATGCTTCCTTAGCCAGTGCTATCTCTGTCAGCACACTTCAGTTAGCCTCTGTGATCGTGGCAGCATCAGGACTCAGCTGGTGAGGGAGGCATGCTCTGTGTGCATGTGCAGTCTGAATTCTGCATAGGTGAGAGACCTGCCTTTCCTCAAGCTGACCATGACCACCCTCCACATGGACTAGCAGAACTCTAACATTTTAACGACTTACTGTCAACTCCCCACAACACCTGGGCCTTCTCAAGCAAGACGCAGTAATACACAGAGGTCACCATGCTTCATGGTCAGCATGGCTGACGCTGCTGGGGGAGAGACTTTTTGGGAGCAGCTTGAGGAAGCAATTCGTGGTATGCGGAGAAAGGGTACACAGAGCCTCAGGAAGGTGTGTGTAGAACCTGAGCCTCCCTAGAGCTTTCTAAGCTAGGCTCTGAGTCTTACATCCTCAGGGATAGAAGCCTACAAGGTTTACTCTTTTCTTTTTTATGCCAGTGGGGCTTGAACTCAAGAGGCTAGATTGTGCTCAAGGCTAACACTCGAACACTTAAGTCACACTTTCATTTGTGGGTTTTTTTGTAATTAACTGGAGATAAGAGTCTCACAGACTTCCCTGCCCAGGCTGGCTTCGAACCATAATCCTCAGATCTCAGCCTCCTGAGATCAGATTATAGACAGAAGCCACCAGCACTCGGCCTAAGGTTTACTTTTTTTTTTTGGTTAGTGGTGGGGCCTGAACTCTGGGCCTGGGTGCTGTCGCTCCGTTCCTTAGCTCAAGGCTACCATATGAGCCACAGCACCACGTCTGCCTTTTTCTGTTTATGTGGTGATGAGGAATTGAACCCAGGACTTCATGCATGCAAGGCAAGCGCTCTACCACTGAGCCACCTTCCCAGCCCAAGGTTTCCTTTTGAGAGCACTAAGTCACCAGTGGGAAGGGAGAGGCCACGGGGCCTGGTCCAGCAACAGAAGGCATGCACGCACCCACCTGAGCAGGGTGGCCATGCAGCTCTCACAGAACCGGTGTCCACACTCAGTCTGCTTGGGGTTGCACAGCACCAGGCGGCACTTCTCACATTTGTACTTGTCCTCCACTGTCTTCACAAACTTCTCCTTGTAGCCTCCCTGGTCCGGGACAAACACAGCCCCGGTGCCACGGTCCGACTGCAGCTTTAGTGGTGGGTTGGGGTGCAGGGCGCCAGCAGAGTCCATCTTTTTACTCGATTCCATTTTTGGAAAATAAAATTCTGCTAGGAGAGAAACAGCAATAAATAAATAGAGTGCCAAGTCAGGCACAGGTAGCACACACCTGTAATCCTAGCTACTCAGGAGACTGAAAGCTGAGGACTGTGGTTCAAAGCCAGCTCAGGCAGGAAAGTCCACGAAACTCTTATTTCCAATTAACCAGCAAAAAGTCGGAAGTGTAGCTGTGGCTCAAGTGGCAGAGTGCTAGCCTTGAGCAAAAGAAGCTCAGGGACCATGCCTAGACCCTAAGTTCAAGCAAACAGGCAAAAATATGAGAGAGAGAGAAAGAGAAAGAGAGAGAGAGAAGGGAGACAGGAGAGAGAGACAGAGAGAGAGAAGAGATGGGAGGGGGGGAGAGAAAGAGGGAGAAGGGAAGGGAAGGAAAGGGAAGGGAAAGGGAGGAGTGGGTAGGAGAGGGGAGGGAAAACGGAGTAGCATCCTGTTATTCCATGCAAAAAAAAAAAAAAAAAGCAAACATAGTTTGCATAGCTTGCTCAGGCAAAAAGTCCCTAAGCAGCAGGCTTTCAGTTTTAACGTAAAAAAACGATCCTATTTCCTACTTCTATGATAGAAGTAGACATGACTGCACAGCTTCCTTACTTCTCCTATTAATGCTACTGCTCAAAATACTTTATAAAAAGTGTAACTAATAAACTGTTTTCAAAGCTGGGTGCTGGTGGCTCAGACCTGTAATCCTAACTACTCAGGAGGCTGAGATATGAGGATTGCGGTTCAAAGGCAGCCTGGGCAGGTAAGTCTATGAAACTCCTCTCCAATTAACCACAGGAAGTGGCACTGTAGCTTAAGTGGTAGAGCTCTTGCCTTGTGCTAAAGAGCTGAGGGACAGCGCCCAGGCCCAGAGTTCAAGCCCCAGAAATGACCAAACACCAAAAAACAAAAAAACAAAAACTTTTCTAAGTTCTGTAAGATATACATACTAGGTGGGTGCTGGTGTGCACGTCTGCAATCCTAACTACTGAGGAGGGTACAATTTAAGGACTGCAGTTCAAAATTAGCCTGGGAAGGAAAATCCAAATAAAGCTACCACAAAAGTGGGAAGTGGAATGATGGCTAAAGTGGCAGATGCTAACTTTGAGCAAAGGAAGCTCAGAGATAGTGCCCACACCCCACAATTCTCTCTCTCTCTCTCTCTCTCTCTCACACACACACACACACACACACACACACACACACAATACTTTGTTCTGTTGTAACTTCAAACATTATACATCATTCGCTGTCTTTTAGCCAAAGCAATATCCATTCTCACTTAATTTTCCTTCTCAGTGAACTTCTTGACCTTCCAGGTGGCCCTGCAGCACGCAGTGCGCATGTGGGGAGCACTATGTGCCTCCAGTTACCACAGCAGTACTTGTAGGCGACACACTCCCAGACAATAGCATCACTCTACTATGGATGTGGTAAAGCCAGGAGAACATGCCCACAGGACCCGGAGTGCCTGTCTCTGCCCACCACCCTTGTACACCAGACCTGATTCACTCTGACTCAGAACTGCACACAGAACTGTGGCCTGCAGGGTGCCATCACAACACGCCATGAGCAGCACAGGGTGGAGGTCTCTGTACAAAGCTGAGACAGGCGCCGAGGTGCCAGGGATGGGGCTGGCGCATGCACAGGCTCAAGTCCTGTACCTGAGGATCTGTTTCTTTGCAAGGATGTCTTCTTGCCACCTCTAAGTTCCACTGATGAGCAAACTGACACTCCTAAAACGAGCCACAAAGATCCCAGCTGGGACAGCGGTCAGCTGAGCTTCGAGGTCAAAAATAAAAATGTGTAAGGTAGATGGGGGCTGGGAAGGTGGCTCAGTGGTAGAGCGCTTGCCTTGCATGCATGAGGCCCTGGGTTCGATTCCTCAGCACCACATAAGCAAAAAGAAAAAAGCCAGAAGTGGTGCTGTGGCTCAAGTGGTAAAGCGCTAGCCTTGAGCTGAAGAGCTGAAGGACAGCGCCCAGGCCCAGAGTTCAGGTCCCATGACCAGACCCAAAAAAAAAAAATGTGTAAGGTAGAAAGCAATGAAGTCAGTTTCCTTAGGAAATATTAGATTTAATTAAAATTATACCTCCATTGATAAATATGCAATAATAACGGACTCATCATTCTTAGTATTTGCCAACAACACTTATCTGAATCGTGTATTAAGTGACTTCAGATGGTGGTATAATGGCTTCTCTTTATTTTTGGATATTATTCAGTAAGTGTGTACTATTTTTTGGGGGGGGGGTCAGTTGTGGGGCTTGAACTCTGGGCCTTGGCACTGTCCCTCAGCTATTCAGCTCAAGGCTAGTGCTCTACCACTTGAGCCACAGCGCCACTTCCAGTTTTCTGGTGGTTCATTGGAGATAAGAGTCTCACGGACTTTCTTGCCCAGGCTGGCTTTGAACCAAGATCCTCAGATCTCAGTCTCCTGAGTAGCTAGGATTACAGGCGTGAGCCACCGGCACCAGGCAAAGTGTGAACTTTTATAATGAAAAATTTCGAATGCTGGACAGAAAGAATCAGGATCAAGCCATACACTGCCAGCTTTTCAGCCCAGGCTCCCTGCCCCTCTTTGATGTGGCCTCTGCTAGTTGGCTCCAGCAAATGGGTGGGCACCCATACCTTCCTGTCTCTGGGCCCAGTCACCTCCACTCTGACACTTGCTTCAGTAAAGAAGAGTATGGTGACCAAATATGGACAGGACTTGATGGCTTCAGGAAGATCCTTTTCTCAGATGCCTGCACCGGCCTCTGCACTATGCAATTTACTTCCTCTCTCTATCTCCTCCATCCTTTTCTCACACCATGCTATCTATTCACTAAAGGGACTTTAGAAGATTCTTTCAAAACTAAACGAGCTGTCTTGCCAGGCACTGTAATCCTAGCAAATCAGGAAGGCTGAGATCTGAGGACAGCAATTTAAAGCTCAAGCAAAAAGGTCCATTTAATTCAAATCTCCATTAAACCACCAAAAAAAAAAAAACTGGAAGTGGAACGATGGTTCAAGTAGTAGAGTGCCAGCTTTGAGCAAAAAAGCTAAGAGACAGCACCAAGGCCCCAAGTTCAAGTCCCAGTACGGCCCCATCTCCCCCAAATATACACTGTGTTCCTGTTCAATCTATTTTTGTTATTTAACAAGAATATGGAGGCTGGGGGTGTGACTCAAGTGGCAGAATGCTAGAGCAGCAAGGGTGAGGCCCTGAGTTGAAAACCCTAGTACTGTTAAAATTGAGGCGGGCTGGGCGCCACTGGCTCACACCTGTAATTGTAGCTACTCAGGAGGCTGAGATCTGAGGATCACAGTTTAAAGCTAGCTACGGCAGGAAAGTCCATGAGACTCTTATCTCCAATAAACCACCAGAAAACCGGAAGTGGCACTGTGGCTCAAGCGGTAGAGCGCTCGTCTTGAGCTGAAAAGCTGAGGGTCAGTGCCCAGGCCCAGAGTTCAAGCCCCATGACTGACCCCCCCCAACCCCCGCCCTGCCAAAATAAAACTGAGGTGGGAGAATTCTGTCTATTCACTGTCTCTCAGACCTGCAGGTCTCACCCTTCTTTCTACAGTACGACACATGAAGCTGTCAGCCAGTGCCAAGGTCTCTCGCACACCCCCAGATGGCCCAGGGGAGACCCCAGGTGCCTGGGCATGGACTGGGTGCAGCACTGGCTTCTTCTACCCGGAGCCTGGTTCGGAATCCAAAAGAACTGTTTGCTTCATGGCTATTGTATCTGAAAATGACCTCCAGCAGCAGCATCCGGCAGATTAATGAAACATGGATTTTCAAGATAACCTCAACAGGTCAGTAACTTCTTCCAACCCTGCCCTTTGGAATGTGGTTCATGAAGATGGCAGCTGAGTGCTGTCAGACAGAAGGGCCAGCCAGGAGCCCCCTGCCTGCCACCCCCTTCCCTGTGTCCCTGCCCATGCCCTAGCCCACCCTGCAAGCCTCACCTCTGGGGTACGTCCCCTCCTCCGGGCTCCATCCGGCATGTCTAGCCTTGAGGACGGCACACTAGGTGTCTCTCCGTTTTTGCAGAACATAGGTAAGCTTTTGAGGACTCAAATTCCCATCTGTTTTGCTGACTAACAAAGCCCAGGTACATAGACTAGAAGCTGCCAAGAACTCAGTGCTTACTATGTATTTGCTGAGTTAATGAACAGGTGGGAAGGCAAGATCCTAGCTAGTCAGCCCAAATTCTTTCTTGACAAACTCACTCCTCCTGGAACAGAAGACTAATTTTTGGAGCTGATCTTATAGCTTTATGCCCTGAAGAGTCCTGCCAGGATTAGAAGCTGCTTACCACAACCATTTCATATTTTACTCTACAGTGCCCACAAGGCTATGTGCTCAATAAAGAGTAGGTGATGAGAAACACTGGCCCTTGGAAGGTGAGTTCACGTTTCCTCATTTTCATTGTTATTATGAAGGTGATGTACAGAGGATGACAGTTACGTAAGTCAGGTAATACGTGTGTTTCCTTAGGGGCCGTGTCACCCCTTCCCTCGCTCTCCCCCAAGTGGTACAGCTCATTTTCAACACAATGTTTAACGAACACCACTGCAGCATTTGTTCACCATTTGTCCCTCCGTCTGAGCCCCTGTGAGTTCACACTTCTAGTCTGAAAGGGCAAGGACCAGGCTAGTGTGATGTGATGTGTGCTCCTGCTGTAGCAGCATGTCATACTCTATACTCTATATAAGCAAAGGAAGAATACAACCTAAGGTCTTTGTTTCTTAGAATACTGAAGAAAACTGAACAGATGCAAATGATACTCCAAGGGCATCAATGAAAAAAGCCTCATAGCAGCCCTGACCCACATGGCAAAGGAAAGCCCAAAGCCAAGAAAGTAGTTGTAACTCACCCAGAGTACAGAGCTCCCACAAAGACATCCCCGTTGATGGGTCATGAAGGGCTTCTTACAGCCCCCAGCCGGCCCCTAAGCTCAGCTGCTGTCAGGAAAAGTCTTGAGGAAGGAGGAAAGAGGGCTGCTGGGATAGCAACAGCACCAGCTCTCCTCTGCTGAATCTGAACCCAGCCTGAGGGAGACAGCATTAGAATCCACCTCTACACAGTCCCGGGCACCATTAGAAACCATTAGAGCCAGACACACATGGCAAATTGGTACTCGGCAGGCATGGGGACGAAGGGAACAGGGAAGGCAACTGCTAAGAGGTGTGGGGTTTCTTATTGAGAAAGAATATTCTAGAATCACTTAGTGGTGATGGCTATACTAGTTTGTAAAAGACTAAAAACCGCCATCTTGTATACTCTAAATGAGTGAATTTTAAGACATGTTAATTATATTTCAATTTACAATATAAACAAAGATTCTTTTCTCTCTCTCTTTCATTCTTTCTCTTTGTGCTGATCCCTGGGGTTTGAACTCAAGGCCTGGGCACTGTCCCTGAAATATTTTTGCTCAAGGCTAGTACTTTACTACTTAAGCCATAGCTCCATTTTTTTTTTGGGGGGGGGGGAGGGGGTCCGGTCGTGGGGCCTGAACTCTGGGCCTGTGCGCTGTCCCTCAGCTCTTCAGCTCAAGGCTAGCGCTCTACCCCTTGGGCCAAAGTGCCACTTCCAGCTTTTTTCTTTTTGCTTATGTGGTTCTGAGGAATCGAACCCAGGGCCTCAGGCATGCAAGGCAAGCACTTTACCACTGAGCCACCTTCCCAGCCCCATCTCCATTTTTTTTGTTTTGTTTTGTTTTGTTTTGTTTTTTGGTGGATTATTGGAGATAAGAGTGTCAGGGACTTTCCTGTCTAGGCTGGCTTTGAATTGCAATCCTCAGATCTCATCTCCTGAGTTGCTAAGATTACAGGTGTGAGCCACCAGTGCCTGGCTAAGCAAATAATTTTTTTCTGGTCCAGGGCCTGGGCGCTGTCCCTAAGCCTCTTTGTGTCAAGGCTAGTGCTTGGCACTTGAGCCACAGCACCACTTCTAGCTTTTTCTGAGTCTAGTTTTTGTTGGAGATAAGAGTCTCACGGACTTTCCTGCCTAGGTGTACATTCAGTGTGAGACTCCCTGCTGTTACACAGCAGAAGGCTATGTTCCTGGGCTTTCTCCTCAGGTGTTAATGGCTGCACTGCTAGTCATCAGCCAGTCACTGCCTAAATGCCTATTTCTATCACCTCCAGGGGGATTTGACTCTGCCAAGCTCTGCTGTAGAAAATACTGTTTGGAAGAGGGCAGGAGGTAGGTTCTAGACCCTCTCTGATGAAATCTTTCCTTACACTTCAAAAAATAAATTCGACAATACCTGACACAAGCAATTACGTGCCATATTTGTGTTGCATGTGAAGTGGGCACTTCAGGCAGCACCTGTGTGCCTCAGCCCATGCTCTGCTGTTCTCCAAAGGTAAACATCACCTGAACCTCCTGCTTATGATTCTACTAGTGTATTTCTTCTTAAGCAATAGACTTTTTTTTTTTTTTTTTGCCTATTCTGCATTTCAACTATCCTACACATGTGGTCTTCTGCTGTAGCATTATAAACTTGTGTCCACAGCATCATACACTTGCATCCATGTCTACTTATGTTTGCTGCAACATTGATGGCTGTCTCCAGGTTTTGAACAGTTTGTTCTGCACATCCTGACACATTTCTTGGGGTACTTGGACAATTTTTCTAGGGCAAATGGCCTTAGATCAATGTAACTACATTCATTTGGATCAAATCAAGCCAACAGCCTGGTAGCATCAGCTTAGACTGAAGGACTGAGTCCTGCCTTATTCCCCAGGGACAAGCAAAGCACGAAGCTGTGTGCTCACACGCTTATCCACAGGCAGGTCCTTCCAAGTTTGGCCCCCAGGAGACAAAGACCCCATACCCACCTTCCACTGTGGGCCTGGCCAAGGACATCGCCCTTGATCCCAAGGAGACCTCAGCCCATTTTTTATTATCCTCCTTGTAAGCCCTATATAAGCCAGTCCCAAAATACAGTCCCTTGCACAACCACCAAACTCACGGGTGTGTGTGTGTGTGTGTGTGTGTGTGTGTGTGTGTGTGTGTGTGTGTGTGTGTGTGTGTGTGTGTGTGTGTGTGTGTGTGTGTGTGTGTGTGTGTGTGTGTGTGTGTGTGTGTGTGTGTGTGTGTGTGTGTGTGTCTCTGTGTTTTGAAACAGGATCTCATTTAAAACCTGGGCTGACTTTGGACTTAAGATGCTCCTATATTAGCCTCCCAAGTACTAGGATTAGAGTCATCATATCTAGCTCCATTTTGTAAGGGTTAAAAAGGTTTAAAAAAAAATAAAAGAGAAAATAAGATGTGACGAAGAGCACCAGTGCTCCACAAAGCCTAAGGTATGTTCCTCTTGCCCTTTACAGAAAGCGTATGCCAGCCCTACCTCCACTCCATACCTGGGGAGTGCAGAACTGCTGGTGGGCAGGCTGCACAAATGACCAGCTTCATGGGGGAATGCCACAGGGCTCCGCATGGACAGACAGCAACACACATTCCTATCAGTACAGACAGCACTGAACTCCATGTCTTCTGACACTGAGATAGTTCAGGACTCAGTCCCCAAGATGGTTCAAGGCTAGTCCAGGCTGGAAAGTCCATGAGACTCTTTGACTCCAATTAAACACACACACACACACACACACACACACACACACACGCGCGCGCGCGCACCAGAAGTGGCATTGTGTCTCAAGTGGTAGAATGCTAGCCTTGAATAAAAAAAGCTCAGAGACAGTCCTCAGGCCCTGAGTTCAAACCCAGGACCAGCAAAAAAAAAAAAAAACCAAACCAAATCCTCATAACCTTTCTTTAGGTGAGGTTCATTTTCTGGGAAACACAGCGGTTTGTTAAGAAGTGCATCACAGCGGCTGAGAGGACAGATGAGAGGGCAGGAGCCCTCTCCGGAAACCTCAAGCTCAGCCATCTGAAAGCTATCTCTAAAACCAGTTCTTTTGTTTAAATTGAGGCTTCATTGCATCTGCACGGTTATTGAATCACCGCCATCAGTGACTAACCTAACCTCCAGCCTTGTTCTCCTCCCTGAAAAATTAGGGGTAGGGAGGTAAGGCCCAACTCTCTTAATTCTGTACGGGGTTTTCCAGTGACCAGCCTCCACCTGAAGTTGCCAGCCATCAGTCAACTCATTGTCAGCCTAGCTTGGAAATGTCCACCTGTAATATCAGCACTTGGGAGAAGAGTCCATACTCCAGCCAGCCTGGGCTACACAGAGAGCCAATCTCAAAATAAAAACAAAACAAAGCACCCACAACCCTGAACCTTAGTAATAGCCCATCTTACTGCCTAATTTACTTAGCTGTGTTCTATTCTTGAACATTTAGATTTATTTTCCTAACTACAAATAACACAAATAACACTTCTTTTTGTAAAGAAGTTCTGATTCATGTAACAATGTGGATGAACCTTGAAAATATCAGGCTAGGGGCTGGGAAGGTGGCTCAATAGGTTCAATTCCTCAGCACCATATAAGCAGAAAAAGCTGGAAGAGGCACTGCGGCTCAAGTGGTAGAGCACTGGCCTTGAGCTGAAGAGCTGAGGGACAGCGCCCAGGCCCAGAGTTCAGGCCCCACGACCGACCACAAAAAAAAAGAAAACATCAGGCTAAGTAAAATATACCAGATACAAAAGGTCATGTTAATTTTAAGCCAAGTGCCAGTGATGCACGCCTGTAATCCTAGTACTCAGGTGGTTGAAGCAGGAGAATCTTGAGTCCAGCCTGGATGACAGAGACCCCATCTCAAAACAGACCAGAACAAAAGGGCATAGGGTAGGACTCCCTTCCTATAAAAGGTGCAGAATAAATAATGTAGAGAGACAAAGCTGACTGGTGGTTGGCAGTGCTTGAGGTGGGGATAGTGGGGACTTTTTAAAGGGTAAAGGTTTCCTTTTGGGGTGATGAGAATGTTAGAATGAGAGAGGCTGTAGCTGCACCGCACTGTGAATGTACCACGGGCCATTTTGATCCTACCTACTGGGGATGCTCAGTCTGGAAGGCTGAGAGTTCCTTGAGAGTCCTCGGCCCACGGCCGGGTGTGGTAGTACATGGCTGTTAGCCCAGCTACACGGGATGCTTAGATTGGGAGAACCATGGTTCCAAGCCTACCTGGATAAAAAAGCGAGACCCTATTTCAAAAAATAGGGTAAAAAAAAGCCAGAGGTATGGCTCATCAGTAGAGCACCTTCTTAGCACCTGTGAGACAGAGGTCACACTCCAAAAGAATAAAGTAAACTTTAAATAACATAAATTATTACATAAATTTTAATTCATCTAAAAATACTGTTAGAACAAAAAACAAAACAACAACAACAAAAAAAAACTTACTGCCAGGCACTGGTGGCATATAATCCTAGCTACTCAGGAAACAGATCTGAGGATTGCGGTTCAAAGCCAGCCCAGGCAGGAAAAATCGGTGAGACTCTCACCTTCACCAAAAATATAGAAGTGACTTCTGACTCAAGGGTTAGAGTACTAGACTTGATCAAAAAAGCTCAGGTACAGACAGGACCCAGGCCCTGAGTTCAAGTCTCAAAACCAGCACACACACAGAAAAAGAACAAGTACAAGTGCTGCTGAAAATATGGAGAAACTGTAATCTTCACGCATCACATAGTGTGTGAAGTGTCATAGCAGCGCAGATGCTGAGGAACACAGTCTAGCAGGCCCTTCAGTTATACAGTCCCTCATGACCCAGCAATTCTACTTTACATACTTTACCATGGGACCATGAAAGCAACATTCACACAAGAGCCTGTGCACATGCTCCCAAGTAGCCTTATTCAAAACAGCCAAGAAGCTGCTGTCCTGGCCTCATTTGGCTTTTTTTTTTTTTTTTTTTTGGGGGGGGGGGGGGAGTGGGTGTGGTGGGCGGGGTTATGGGGTTTGAACTTGGGTGCTGTCCCTGAGCTTTTTCCGCTCAAGGCCTACCACTTTGAATGACAGCACCACTTCTGGTTTTCTGGTGGTTAATTGGAGATAAGTATAATGAACTTTTCTGCCAGGGCTCAAACCATGATCCTCACATTTCAGTCTCCTGAATACCTAGGATTACAGGCATGAGCCACGGGCACCCAGCCACATCTGATATTCATTTTTTATTTTTTTGGTCTGTTGGGGGGCTTGAACTCTGGGCCTGGATGCTGTCCCTCAGCTCTTCAGCACAAGGTGAGTGCTCTACCGTTTGAGCCACAGTGCCACTTCTGGTTTTCTAGTGGCTTTTGGGAGATAAGAGTCTCATGGACTTTCCTGCCAGGGCTGGCTTTGAACCACAATCCTCAGATCTCAGCCTCCTGAGTAGCTAGGATTACAGGTGTGAGCCACCGGTGCCCAGCACATCTGATATTCTTTTATTCTTTTTTTTTGGGGGGGGGGTGTCCGTTGTGGGGCCTGAACTCAGGGCTTGGGTTCTGTTCCTGATCCTCTTTGTGCTCAAGGCTAGTGATCTACCACTTAAGCCACAGCACTACTTCAAGTTTTTGGGTGATTAATTGGAAATAAGAATCTCACTGAGACTGATACTTTACTGGGGAAAAGAGTCTCGTGGGCTTTATCTAAAGCCCAGGAGGGCTTCAAACTGTGATTCTCAGATCTCAGCCTCCTGAGTAGCTAGGATTACAGGCGTGAGCCACCAGAACTGATTCTGCAGTTTCCTTCAAGCAAAATTGTTTCTCCATTAACTACTATTTGCTTTATTTTTAGGTATGAATTTATTGTATTTTAAGGTTTTATTTTACTCAATGAAAGACATCTCCAATTTTCTGAGGAAGTATCAGAATTTATTTTCCAGTTAGCTGCTCTAGAAGCCCTGGCTATTCACACAAAGCACCCAGCTCTGTAATGGTGTAGTCATGCTGCCTACTTCTGTGATTTAAGTTGGGCCTCACTTTAATTCCAGCACTGAGAAACTGGAAACAAAAGTACATTTGCTGACAGAAGGATGTTCTTAGAACTGGAAAGCCCGGGGAAAACCAAAAAAGGGAAACATAGATAAAGAAAATGGCTCTCACCAGCAGGAAAAGACAAAACATCACACAGAAGGAAAACAAGCTCCACATCAAGCCCAGCAGAGAAATGAGAAGTGTCATGCAAGTGATGTCAATACTAAAGCGGCAGAAGTTAATCCAGAAACACGCAGGAGTGTCTGATGATAAAGACATCTTCTGGAACCCATCTTTATGCAAACATTTCAACACAATCACCCCCTTCATGATTCCTATGCCAAACGTTCCACTGTGGGACAGGGCCCTGGCCAACATGAGGATGGGGGGCGGGGGGGTGGAGAGGAAGAGAGGAAACTAGACAACTCCAAGGGAGTGAGGGAGAGAAACAACAATCAAACCACACAGGCCAACAACTGGAAAAGAGCTTGATTTACCACAGGATAAAGCCTGGTCTTACAATCTCTAAGAAAACAAGAATCATGAGGCCCTGCACTGTAGAAAAGTGTGTGTTTGTGGATTTTAAATTCTGAACACTTGCTTGGCCCTTACGGTGTGCAGATCTGTGCCTCTCCTGGCCGTGGCCAGAGTCTTGCCAAGTGCAAGGGTATTGCGGCCCTGACAGCCGTCCATCCAAAAGGCCTGGACAGCAGGAAATGAGAGTTGTTTAGAGAAACAGGCCATTTCAGTCTTGGGCAGAAAAGGTACAGGAATATGGAACATCAAGCTGACAGGGACATAAAGGAAACAGGAAACTCAAGCAGTCGGCTGGCTTGAAGCAGCACAAGTTGAACATTAAGATTAACTGGGATGAACTGTAACATACGCTGCAATCCAATTTAATGATAGTCAACACCCTCACTGGCCATTCTGGAGTAGCACAGTTCCATTTGGTTGATAATTGACACAAATGAAGAATCAGGTACTTATGTATCCTGTACTTTCTGTTTGAATTGTCCCTTAGAGGTAACCAAATATCCAGTGAAGTAAAAACTGGGTAATAATAATAATAATGATAAGGAAAAGTGACAAAATAGAACACCATTTTGTGCCCTCTAATGACCATGAGTCCAGACACTGAGCACTAGGAGCAGACTTGGAGCCTCCTGAGGAAGACATGGGCCAGTGCTCCAGGAGCCTGTCCTGAGGGCTCTGGGTCCACCCACCTGCCACAGGAAATACCCAGGCAGAGCACATGCTCAGGGCAAACCACCAAAGTTAGAGTGGGAAATCTCTGACTAAAGGATAAACAGCCTGGACATTCCAAGAAACAAACTCAAAGACAAAAAGGGTAGGAAGGAGGACTGTAATGACTAAGAAATTCTAGGGAATCAGCATCCAACTGTGTAGACCCGGCCTCTAAGCAACAACAGGAACAAAAATGGGACTGTGCTTGGGAAAACTGGTACTATGATGATACTGCAATTATAAATAAAAAATTTCAACTTATCAAAAATATCTCAAGGCTGAGCTGGGAAGGTGGCTCAGTGGTAGAGCGCTTGCCTTGCATGCCTGAGGCCCTGGGTTCGATTCCTCAGCACCACATAAGCAAAAAGAAAAAAGCCGGAAGTGGCGCTGTGGCTCAAGTGATAGAGCACTAGCCTTGAGCTGAAGAGCTGAGGGACAGCGCCCAGGCCCAGAGTTCAGGCCCCACAACTGGACCAAAAAAAAAAAAATCTCAAGGCTGGGTGCCATTGGCTCACACTTATAATCCTAGTTACTCAGGAGGCTGAGATCTGAGAATTGCAGTTCGAAGCCAGTCCTGGCAGGAAAAGCTGTGAAACTTTTCTTCTCCCTTTTGTTGGTCATCTGGCTTGAACTCTGGGCCTGGGCACTGTCCCTGAGCACTTTTGCTCAAAGCTAGCACTCTACCACTTTGAGCCACAGCACCACTTCCCATTTTCTGGTGGTTAACTGGAGATATTAGCCTCAAGGACCTTCCTGCCAGGCTGGTTTTGAACTACCATCCTCAGATTTCAGTCTCCTTGAGTAGCTAGGATTACAGGCGTGAGCCACCAGCAACCGGCCTCTTATCTCCAATAAACCATGAGAAAACCAGAAGTGGCACTGTGGCTCAAAGTGGTAGAATGCTAGCCTTGAGCTAAAGAGCTCAGAGACAGTGCCCAGGCCCTGAGGTTCAAGTCCCATGACTGGGAGGTTAAAAAAAAAAAAAAGCTGAAGATGCATTGTACTCAAATTGACTTGAACTAAAACTCCTTTGTACAACTATTTAAAGGTAACAGAAAATAAATTTAATAAAAAAGTAGCTATCTATGAAATGCCACTTTTGATGCAAATATTTCATAATTCTTTAATATTTATCTTAATGTTCTACATATGAAGGCTTCTAATTTCAAGTAAAAATGCCACCTAATCACAGTAGAGCTTAAAACACAAAATATTTTGTTCCCTTTCAAATTCTTATAGAATGACGATTAACAAGCCAACAGTTCACAAATCAAAAAAGCACCCTTCTTCAGAGGGGATTGGGTCTCTGAGACAGTATATAAAGCATTACTCTAATGTCCGAACTCACTAAGTCATTCCTGTATCATAGGGGTCCTGTCTGCTATTCTTAAAACTTAATGTAGGGTTAAAGTAGTTAAGAAGTAAGGTCAGATACAACCCAAAACACAGTGCCACAACTGCAGAAGATTCTCAAAACATCTGCTGAAGAAGGAAATTGCTAAAACCAAAAAATGAGTATAAGGTATCTGGAATTAGATTATTTTTATACAAAGCACACAATAAAAAATGAGCTGAAGAATGGAACCTATGTAGCATTACCTGTGTGTCATAGGCTCCACGGAGATCTAGGGAAGAGTGATCAAGGAGGAACTGAGTCTCCACAAGCAAGAAGCACAGCTGTGGAATCTTGCCCCTCTTCAACTGGAGTGGTGTCCCTTACCTGGAAAATAAGAGTAGTTCTTGGTCATCTCTTAGATGAATAAGTTTTTTTTTCAGTAAAACTAAAAATTTAAAAAACAGATTTTCAAAAGTATACATTTCTATAAAGTAATGTTTTCAACCACTCTATATGCACACATATTGTATGTTTTCTACATTCTTTTTTCTTTATTTTGTGCTGGTAGTAGGGCTTGAAGTGACAGGGCCTACACATTGTCACTTACCTTTTTTGCCAAGGATGGTGCTTTGCCAATTGAGCAACACCTCTATTTAACTTTTAGTGATTAATTGGAGAAAACAGTCTCACAGACATGCCTGCTCCAGCAGCTGGCTTTGAACTCCATCCTCAGATCTTAGCCTCCTGAGTAGCAAAGATTATAGGTGCCAGCCATTAGTGCCCAGCTTTTCCTTTTTTTTTGTGGTCAGTCATGGGGCTTGAACTCTGGGCTTGGGCGCTGTCCCTCAGCTCTTCAGATCAAGGCTAGTGCTCTACCACTTGAGCCACAGCGCCACTTCTGGCTTTTTTCTTTTTGCATATGTGGTGCTGAGAAAAACATAGCAATTACAGCATCATTATGCTGTTATAGAGCAGTTACCACCCAGGCTGGGCCACAGGGTATTCTAGAAAGGCTGTGTGCCTCTCTCACCTAACCCTTTTACCTCTAAAAAACTACTTCTTAAGCTTTCCTCGGTTTTCCTTTGCTTCAGAATTTTCTATCAGTAGAATCATTTGGTATATATTCTTTGTTCCTTTCTGTGTATCCATTGAGCAATATAAGACTTTACATCTGACAATTACTTCTATGGAGATTTAATTTTTTTTGTGGGGGGGTCTAATTGTGGGGCCTGAACTCTGGGCCTGGGCGCTGTCCCTCAACTCTTCAGCTCAAGGCTAGTGCTCTACCACTTGAGCCACAGCGCCACTTCTGGCTTTTTTCTTTTTGCATATGTGGTGCTGAGGAATCGAACCCAGGGCCTCATACATGCAAGGCAAGCGCTCTACCACTGAGCCACCTTCACAGCCCTGCACCCTGATTTTTCACCAGGTGTAACTCCTCATTGGGAGCCCACCAGCTTCTAGAGACTAACGGCAGGCTGAGCCCAGGAAAGCCTGTCACAAGGGCCCTGTCATCACGAGTTCCCTGGCCAGAGGTGGCTGCCTTCTGAGACTACAAAACCCAGGTCAGTATGAATGAAAATTCTACCTTCCACATTAGGACATTCTTTCCCAAAGAACCAAAGTCTGAGCTGACGCTGCCACGTGCCACCTGTGAGCAGAGTTTGCTGTAAGTCAGCGCAAATTTGGAGAAAAAGGTAGAAGAGGAAGAACCTTACCAACTGGAGCATCTCCAACCAGCCTGTTGCAAGTTTTCTAGCTGGATTGTCAGCAAATCATTTAAATTTTTTCAGAAAGATACAATGATATATTTAAAATACAATCTTTAATCTTATACTCAAGGAACACTATCTAGATCAATGAAGGTAATATAACATGGACACGTATGCATACACACATTCCCAGTATTCCTTCATTTGCACATCTGTCAACCTAAAAAGAAAATTGGGGGGACTATAATCTCACTAAACAGAGCACACTACCCTGCAACTCACTATGTAGCCCAAGCTGCCCCCAACTCTCAATTTTACTGTCTCAGCCTCCAAGGTCTTGGGGCACTGCCATGCCCAGCTCTTAAGCTAAATGTTTTTAATGGTTATAGGGATAAATTTTTATTTCTTATGTTGCATTTAATAAGTTACATTTTCCCAAGAATTATGTCTATACTTTTCAAATTTGTCAGCATGATGCTATTTCTAGTACCGATGTGATACTTTTTTTTAAAGACTATAAATATCCCTCTAAATATAGCTTTGGCTGTATACTACAAATGCATTGTGTGTGTGTGTGTGTGTGTGTGTGTGCGCGCGCGCACACGCGCGCATGCGTGCGCCAGTCATAGGACTTGAACTTAAGGCCTGGGCACTGTCCTTGAGCTCTTTTGCTCAAGGCTAACACTCTACCACTTTTGAGCCACAGCTCTACTTTTTTATTTTATTTTTTTGATGGTAAATTGAAGAGTCTTACGGACTTTCCTGCATAGGCTGGCTTTGAACCGTGACCCTCAGATCTCAGGCTCTGGAATAGCCACGATTACAGGCTTGAGCCCAGCTTGTTTCTGTGTAGTCCAGACTAGATTCAAACCTCAGACCTTCCTGCTTTAGCCAGTCCAAGTGTTAGGATTATAGGCATGTAACATCATGCCCAGCCCAAAAGTTTTCTTCTTTTTGGCTGGAACCAAGGTTTGAACTCAGGCCTGTGTCTGTTCAGCCTTCTTGTACGGCACTCTGCGAAGTCTGAGCCGCACCGTCAACTCTGCCTTTACTGATTATTTTGGAGATGGCACCCTCACAGCCTCTTCTGCCCAGGCTGGCTTTGAATCACAAGCCTCTAAGTCTGCTTCTTGAGTAATGAGGATTACGGCTGCGAGCTACTGGCACCAGCAATTTTCTTCTTAACTAAAAGGTTTTTTATAGCAATAAATTTAGTGGAAAAACAAAGATAATGAAATTAAAAGTTATAACTTTATGAAAGCAGTGTCTAGAACTCATGGTACTCCATTTAACTGTCAGATGTCCATTGAAATTCACAAAAACGCAACTGCTCCTCAACCTGGCCTTTGAATGTAGGTCTATCCCACATAGTGGCTCCACCTCACCCTGACTGTCTTCATCTGGGTTTACTTTTTTTTTGTCAGTCGTGAGGCTTGAATTCTGGGCCTGGACGCTGTCCCTCAGCTCTTCAGCTCAAAGCCAGTGCTCTACCACTTGAGCCACAGCACCACGTCCAGTTTTCTGAGTGGTTTACTGGAGATAAGAGTCTCATGGACTTTCTGCCTGGGCTGGCTCTGAACTGTGATCCTAAGATCTCAGCCTCCTGAATAGCTAGGATTTCAGACATGAGCCACCAGCGCCCACCAGCGCCCGGCTCTGGGTTTACTCTTGAGCTGTCTGTCAAACGCACTATCCTCTGGGCTCCACTCTAGTGTTCTAGTTGTGACATTATCTACTGTTTGCCATGAGACTCTGGGTTTTACTCAAGTGCATGCATCTATAGAGCAAGGACTGTGCTCAAGAGATACCTGGGCCCAGCATCTAGCCAGGTACCAACACACAGAGCAGACATTTCCTGACTGTGGAATTAACCTTTTCTGGAACTCTTCCTACCCAGTGAAACTGGCCAAATCTCCTCCAGCCCCAGCCCTGTGAGGACACCCTTCACACTACTGTTAATTAAACCTGTGCTCACCCTGCCTTCTCTCTCCCACCCGGCTAACTTTCTGACAGACATTCAGGTTCACATCCTCAGCACTCAGAATAAAACACACAGAAAGTATTTCATAAGCTGTAGCTTTATTAATTTATTCCTTACAACTATGAATATTTTTTCTTTTGTCGGTTATAGGGCTTGAACTCTGGGCCTGGGCGCTGTCCCTCAGCTCTTCAGCTCAAAGCTAGTGCTCTATCACTTGAGCCACAGTGCCACTTACGGTTTTCTGGTGGTTTATTGGAGATAAGAGTCTCACAGACTTTCCTGCCTGGGCTAGTTTTGAACCAGGATCCTCAGATCTCAGCCTCCTGAGTAGCTAGGATTACAGGCATGAGCCACTGATGCCCAGAAACTTTTCTTTTTTTCTTGGTCCATTAGAGAAACGAGGAAGCTGCAACACAAAGATTCAATCCCTGGAGTCTATGTTCTTTACTACATCTGGTTTGGACAGTGACCACATCAACAAAAGCATGCCAACGAATTGTGCTGTAAGAATCAGCAAACATGCCATTACCTCAAATTTGCTCTGTACGCTTCTCAATGATTTTAAAACAACTGCTGAGTGACTAGGATGATATTTACTAATTTGCCCAAAGCCCAAGACTGAAACCTAGGTCCTCAAGGATCAGTATTCCTTTCATGGTGACTGACCAAGGTATCAGTCACAGTAAAGACTTATAAATTCCAACACTACACCATACCCAGATGCAAAATACATACCTCAAAATTCCCAAATATCGCCAGGTGCTGGTGGCTCACACCTGTAATCCTAGCTACTCAGGAGCCTGAGATCTGAGAATTGCAGTTCAAAGCCAGCCCGGGCAGGAAAGTCCATGAGCATCTTATCTCCAATTAATCACAGAAAAAGCCAGAAGTGACATGTGGCACAAGTGGTAGAGTGCTAACCTTGAGCAAAATAAAAAAAAGTTACAGGATAGCACCTAAGGCCAGAGTTTGAGCTCCAGAACCAGCGCACGCACATATAGGCACACATGTGCGCACGCATACAGACACACTTATGCTTAAATATCGCTGTTTAATAGATGTGCATGTCCCATGTTAAAAGCATCTTTTCTCGTTGTTTTGGGTTTCGGCACTGGCATGGCCTGTTTGCTCTTTGCTTTGGACAATGCAGGAAATTCACCGTCACCTTACAGCTGACTGTAGAGCACGCTTCATGGAACCAAAGCCATTTCTGACTTTGAGGAAGATACTACGTGATTATACTAAAGTTTCTCACATCATGTAAACAATTTGCTTAAATCCTACTACCTGTTTTTCAAACCTTCAGAATTGAGTTCAGGGTCTAGCACTCTTGCCTGGCTTTTTCTGCTGCTCAAATTGGCATTCTACCACTCTAGCTACACCCTCCACATTTTTTTGTGCTGGTCCTGGGGCTTGAACTCAGGGCCTGGGCACTATCTCTGAGTTTTTGCTCGAGGCTAGCACTTGAGCCATTTGAGCCACTTCTAGCTCTTTGGTGCTTAATTGCAGACACTAGTTTCCTGAGTAGCTAGGATTATAGGCGTGAGCTGTTGGCACTTGGCCAAATTGTCATTTTTAATTGACTATCAGCTTTTTCTTGATAAATCAAGATACTGTCCTCTTTCAACTAATGAAATTTTTCTTTTTCTAAGCCAAAGAACCATTTTAATGAGATTATGCTATTGAATTCATTTCTGGCATATAACATGCTTCTAATATTAGAGCCTGCCTCATAATGCAGAGACACAGAACTGCCCCCAAACATTTACCATCTGGCCCTTTACACAGAAAATGTGCTGCCCTGGTCCAGCAGTAGGACCGTGCCATTGCTTCTGCCCACAGTATCACCTCTGTATGTACATGAGTAGGCACGAAAGAGTGCCCATGGGAAGGCTGGCGAAAGTGTTAAGTACATGAATGTATGGCAAGGGAAGAGTGGGTAGACGTGTTACACACTTGAACTCAGCCAATGTGCATCAAAAGCCCTGTGCTCCATTCTCCTGATGGGAGATAAGCTAGAGATGTTCTTTCTGCCTACAGCACAGCCTCTGCCAATCACATTCCCATGATATCCCCTCCCCCTCCACCATGAAAACCTGGATGTTTGGGGTTTTTTTCAAACAAATAATGGGTTTCAATATAATATATTTACCACTCCAAATAGTGTTCCTTATATGTTCATATCTTTTTGTTTGTTTTTGGATCTAGATTCCAGATATGAAAGAAAACATCCTATATTTGTCTTTCTCCCTTTCTCTTTCTCTCTCCCTCCCTCCTTCCCATCTTCCTTCCTTCTTTCTTTTGTTCTGTCAGTTGTGGGGCTTGAACTCAGAGCCTGGGCACTTGAGCAACAGTGCCACTTCTGGTTTTTGGGTGGTTAACTGGAGATAAATCTCAGGGGCACTTTTCTGCCTGAGCTGGCTTTAAACCACAATCCTCAGATCTCAGCCTCCTGAGTAGCTAGGATGACAGCCGTGAGCCACGAGCACCCAACATTCTATATTTGTCTTTCTGAGTCTGACTTATTTCCCTTAACATGATTCTCTCCAGTTCTATCCATTTTTCCTGTAAATGGTATAACTTCATTCTTCTTCATGGCTAAATAATACTACATTGTATATATAATTCATAACATAGGCTAATCCTATAGCTTGGCTTTGACATACTAACTTTGATTCCTTTGGATATAAGCCCAGGAGTGGCACAGCAGGATCATAGGGTAGTTACTTCTATTTGCCAAGGAACTTGAATAGTGATTTCCATAAGGCCCAGACTACGTTACATTTCCAACAGTGTAAAAGAGTTCCTCTTTTTTCCTCACATCTTTACCAGCAAAAACCTAGTTTAAAGTTCACATCTACCTAAGCCTAAACATGAACCCATAATGCATGTAACCAATGTTTCAGAAATGCTGCAGCCTTGGGGGTGGGGGGAGGATTGGGGGGGAGGCTTGGAAGGGATGGGAAGGGGAAACAAAGGAGGAGGCTACCAATGCTTGATAAGAAATGTACTCATTATCTTGCCCATGTAATTGTAACCCCTCTGTACAGTTTTTTCACAATAAAAAAAAAGAAAGAAAGAAAGAAATGCTGCAGCCAAAGCTACCAGCAACCTTCAGTTTACCAGTTTCCATCTTAGACCTGAATTCATGCTAGAGGGCTCAAGACATGTAGGTCTACAATTATACATAATGTATAGTGATCCTAATCTTTCATTTTTGGCCACAGAATAAATTAATAGTCCATCATTTCAGGTCAGTGAAAATATTCTAAATGAACTGGTAGTGATGCTGCACAATGTGAATGAGTAACCTGACTAATAGGGTCGAGTTTGATATGCAAATTACTCAGTTATCAAAAACATTTGTTTTCTTCTTTTTTTTTTTTTTTGGTCTGTCATGGGACTTGAACTCTGGGCCTGGGTGCTCAGCTCTTTAGCTCTTTAGCTCAAAGCCAGTGCTCTACCACTTGAGCCACAACACTACTTCCAGTTTTCTGGTGTTAAGTGGAGATAAGTCTCATGGACTTTCCTGCCTAGACTAGCTTGGAACCTCAAATCTCAGCCTCCTGAGTAGCTAGGATTACAGGCGTGAGCTCCCAGCACCCGGCTTCCTTAAGGTTTTTATTTTGCTCAAGGCTAGCACTCTACCACTACTGAAGATAAAAGTCTCCAGTACATGTATGAGCCATGGACATCCGGCTTAAAACATTTATTTTTTAAATGCCTGATTATCAAAAGAGTACAAACTCCTCATGTTTTAATCTCTTAACATAGCAATGTTAAAACGAAAACTCCATCATCTAATATCCATGAATGAAACACCAAGAATTTTAGGAATTAGGCTATAGAACAAATGGCCCCAAACTGTAGCACAGGAACCCACACTTGTTATGTCCCTGGACTTGAGGTTCAGAGATCTGGACGGAGCAGAGAGGATGATGGTCAGTCTGCTTCAGTGCCTTGACTGAAAAACATAAAGCTACAGTCACTTGAAGGACCATTCACTCAACTGCTGGGTGGCTGCTGAACTGCACACCTTGCCACATGGTCTTTCCATATGGACTAGATGAACTTCCTCCACATGGCAACTAGATCTCCCTACAGCAAATATCCCAAAAAGAGAAGCCAAGCAAAACCTGTGCCCCATTCAAGACCTAACTCAGAAGTTACCCAGACACTCTCTCCCGTGTCAGGGTCATTCCCACCCTAGGTTCACAACAGAGGAACAGGAACTCCATCTATTTGTGAAAATCCCACATCAGAACATGTAGTATAAAAGATGATGGGGCTGGGAAGGGAAGGTGGCTCAGAGGTAGAGCGCTTGCTGCCTAGCAGGCATGAAGCTCTGGGCTCCATTCCTCAGTACCACGTAAACAGAAAAAGCCAGAAGTGGCGCTGTGGCTCAAGTGGAAGAGTGCTAGCCTTGAGCAAAAAAAGCTCAGGGACACTGTCCAGGCCTGAGTTCAAGCCCTAGGACTGGCAGAGATAGAGATAGAGATAGACAGAGATAGAGAGAATGAGAGAGAGAGAGGATGCCAGTTGCTCATATCTGTAATCCTAACTACTCAAGAGGCTGAGATTTGTGGAATCTGTTCTGTTTTTGTTTTTTGTCGGTCATGGGGCTTGAACTCTGGATCTGGGCGCTGTACCTCAGCTCATCAGCTCAGGGCTAGTGCTCTACCAGTTCTGGCTCTTTCTGCTTATGTGGTGCTAAGGAATTGAACCCAGGGCCTTGTGCATACAAGGTAAGCACTCTACCACTGAGCCACCTTCCCAGCCCCTGAGGAACATGTTTTGAAACCAGCCTGGGCTTTCCGGAAAGTTCATAAGACTCAGACCTCCAATTAACCACCAAAATGTTGGAAGTAGAGCTGTGGTAAGAATGTCAGTCTTGCGGGGAAAAAAACGTAAAGAATAGCACCTAAGCCCTTAGTTCAAGCCCCAGTACTGACACAAAACAAAACAAAAAGAATATGTAGTACAAAAAATGTCACTGAGGCCATTTGTCATACTAAGTGAGCTACAATAAAATCTCAACCTTCTGGCTGGGCGCTGGTAGCTAATGCTTGTAATCCTCGCTACTCAGGAGGCTGAGATCTGAGGATCACAGTTCAAAGCCAACTCGAGCAGAAAAGTCTATGAGACTCATCTCCAATTAACCACCAGAAAACCAAAAGTAGCATTGTGGCTCAAAGTGGCAGAGGGCTAGCCTTGAGCAAAAAAGCTCAGGGACAGGGGTTAGGAAGGTAGCTCAGTAGAGCACTTGCCTTGCATGCATGAGGCCCTGGGTTCGATTCCTCAGCACCACATAAGCAGGGAAAAAAAAGCCGGAAGTGGCACTGTGGCTCAAGTGGTAGAGTGCTAGCCTTGAGCTGAAGAGCTGAGGGACAGCGCCCAGGCCCAGAGTTCAGGCCCCACGACTGGACCCAAAAATAAAAAAGGTCAGGGTCAAGGCCCAGGCCCTGAGTTCAAGCCCCATGACCAAAAAATAATAATAATAATAATAACAACAACAACAACAATAAAATCTCAATCCTCTCTATAAACACTGGAAATAATAAGCCAGGGTTAACAAGAATTTGGCTAGAAAAATTAATTAGCATTACAAACACTTGTAAGCTAACATAATAAATCAGTTGTGATTTGTAAGCAAATCTACAGTCACTCTGTTATCTTGCTTTCCTAAGTTCAGTTTCATGATCTTCATTTAACTGGTGGTGAGTCCGGTTTGCCGAGGGGCTGCTGGGCACTGCAGCCTCTCTACAGGGCTCAGAGCACAACAGGCAGGCAGACCACACTCGGGTGTGCAAGTCCTCTCCTACATGGTATGCGGTCTGAAGGGCAGAGGTCATGTTCTTCACCTGATTTTACAGCTGCCTCCAGCACTGAGTATAAAAGTTTGATAAATGACCCAAGAAAGGGAAGATGGGGTGTTTCAAAATTCTTAACTAGAGAGCTCTGTCACAGGCCTGTTATGACAGGCCTCTTTCTGACAAAAGGAAAACAAACAATGAACCGAGAGCAAACCTTGTCTGTCAGGAAAGTGATCCTCAGGAGACTAGAGAGCCAGGAGCCAGGTTTCTGATCCTAAATCTGGTTCTGACTTGCTTTGGGATCTTAACCAAGTGGCATAACTTCTTTGGGCCTCAGTTTCTTCATCTGTAAAATAAAGGGATAGGAGTGAACAATTCCTTCCTTTTTTCAACAGTACTAGATTCTGAACTGAGAGACCCCGCCTGCCAGGCAGGGGCTCTTCCATCTACCAAAGTCACACCCCAGCCCTTCTTTGCATTAGCTATCTATAAAATAGGACCTTGCATTTTTGCCCAGGGCTGACCCTGACCTCAATCTTTCTACCTACCATAGCACCAGGCCCAGCTTATTTAATATGAAGTCTACTTTTTGCCCAGGTTAGACTAACTCGATCCTCTTTACTTCTCTTCCCAAGCAGCTCTGATTATAGGCACGAGTCACAGCACCTGACCTAGACAAAGATTCTTCAATGAAGCCACAACAATACAGCTACTGACACAGACCTGAAAGACTAGCCTTCCTCCAAGTTTAACTATATGAGCAGAGCACTGACCAACAAAAGAATGAACTATCACCAGTGGCTCATGCTTGTCATCCTAGCTAATCAGGAAGCTGAGATCTGAGGAGTATGGTTCAAAGACAGCTTGGGCAGGAAAGTCTGAGATTGTTATCTCCAATTAAGCAAATGGTAAAATACTAACCTTGAGTAAAAAAACCACTCAGAGACAATACCCAGACCCTGAGTTCAAGCTCCAATACCAACAAGAATCCCAAATAAATGTGAAAATGTCCTACTGGCCAAGGAATCACCACCTTGGCAGACATCATTCTTACATCTCCAGGTTTCTAATCTCAGACCTCTTAAAAGAAGTTTCAGCCAGGCGCCGGTGGCTCATGCCTGTAATACTAGCTACTCAGGAGGCTGAGATCTGAGGATTGCGGTTCAAAGCCACCCCGGGCAGAAAAGTCCATGAGACTCTTATTTCCAATAAACCACTAGAAAACCAGAAGTGGCACTGTGGCTCAAGTGGTAGATTGCTCGCCTTGAGCTGAAGAGCTGAGGGATAACTCCCAAGCCCAGGGTTCAAGCCCCACAACCAAAAAAAAGAAAAGTTTCAATTTGGTAATGTCAATGTAGTCTAAATGTTCAATAGGAAGTAATTTCAAAGAAACTAAGCAATAAACAAAAAATGATCTTTTGGTATGAAAACAGTAAGCCCTTATTCATTATCTTCAAGTTTTTTGTATTTGTGTGAGAGAGAGTGTGTGTGTGTGTGTGTGCATACTCGCGTGCGCATGCACCATTCCTGGGGCTTGAATTCAGGGTATGGGCACTGTCCCTGAGCTTTTTTGCTTAAAGCTAGTATTCTACCACTTGAGCCACAACTCCACTTCTGGCTTTTCAGTGGTTATTGGGGATAACAATCTCACAGATTTTTCCTGCTGGCTTCAAACCACAATCCTCATATCTCAGCCTCCTCAGAGTCATGGATTTTCCTGCATGAACTGGTTTTAAACCACAATCCTCAGATTTGGCCTCCTGAGTAGCCAGGATTACAGGCATTTATCACCAGCACCTGGCTTAACCTTGAACATATTTTTAAAGACTTTTTTCTATTAGCATACTTTAGTTGTGCAAAGGGAATTCACTGTGACATCTCCAGGCATATACACAACGCACCCTATCAACTGTACCTCTTCTATCACTCTCCTGTAGCCCCTTCTTAAAATAATTTCAATGGTTTCATTGTTCTCTTTTCTTTCTTTTTTTTTTTTTTGTCGGTCATGAACTTGAACTCTAGGCTTGGGCGCTGTCCTTGCGCTCTTCAGCTCAAGGCCAGCGCTCTACCGCTTGAGCCACAGCACCACTTTCAGTTTTCTAGCAGGGTTTATTGGAGATAAGAGTCTCACGAACTTTCCTGCTCAGGCTGGCTTTGAACCGAGATCGTCAGATCTCAGCCTCCTGAGTAGCTAGGATTACAGGCTGGTGGCTCACACCTATAATCCTAGCTACTCAGGAGGCTGAGATCTGAGGATCATGGTTCAAAGCCAGCCCGGGGAAGCAGAAGGAGAGTCCCATGAGACTCTTATCTCCAATAAACCACTAGAAAACTGGATGTGGTGCTGTGGCTCTATGGTAGAGCACTAGCCTTGAGCTGAAGAGCTGAGGGACAGTGCCCAAGCCCAGAGTTCAAGAACCACGATCCACTAAATAAATAAATACACCCACAAAACTATTTCACTATATTCATTCTCCCCTCCCTCCTGCTGATAACTACCTCCTCCCCCACCAAAGAGCCTGTTTTACTCTTGTGTCAATTTTTTTTTAATTGGTTGACAAGCATGAGCCACTGGCATCTACCTTCAATTTTTTTATATATTAATCATACGAAGGAATTTCACTAGGACATGTTCTTTCTAACGTGAGTCTCTCTCCACTAAACCAACAGTTTAGATGACACCCTAGACATAAACAGGCAGGGTTGCCTCCCAGAAAGTGAGGGTCTCTGGAGCTTCGGGTATGCGCCTGGACAGAGTGCTTCAGACAGACAGACGGCCTGCCAGAGCCACAGCAACACTCTGCTGCGACGATCTTTTGCGGGCATCAGGTAGGTACTCCCAGCCCGAGGGAGTCACACACAAGCCAGCCCCAACCTGAGGCCAAACCATCTGTCAACCAAGGAACCAAGAGGTAAGATGTCACCGGAGAAAAAACTGAGCTGAATGGCCAACTCTGGTATGCAAAGAGAAAGAACATGCGTCCCATCAACAGCCAAATTCATTTACACTAATCATGAATAGCCAAATTTATTTACACTAATTGTGAATGCAGGCCCTCAGCTGGAAAATCTCACTTGAAATGCCAGAAGGTTGAGCCCATTCATATGCTTTTCAAAATTCCTGCAGTTGCCATGGTAACCTTGACATTGTATTTTTTGGCATTGGACATGTAGAATTACTACCCATAATGCACTTAATACAGTTTGGGGCCACCAATTCACAGCAAAATAAATCTGAGTTCAGACTCTTTTCCTCCCTCTCGGATAAACAAGAAGGAGCAGCTGGAGGTAGTACCCACATACCCCACGGACAAGCTCTGAGCCCACACCTGACAAAATGCCCTGCTGAAAGCGCAATAAACACTCTGGGAACTGGACCTCCTCACCCATTACCATACGGCGGGACTCATAAGAAGGAAATGTCCCCACCAGATTCATGAAATTGTCACTGTTCAAAAGAAACAAACATGTTAAAATTTTTACCTACAGCACTGAAATGCAATTCTGTGTAGAAGGACAAAGAAAAACACACAGAGCTCTTCTAAGAACACATTTACTAATCCATTTAGAGGACACTGTCCACACTGAGTAAGATAATCCTTCAAATGTCACAATTATTACTAAAATAACAAAAAGTTTTATTTCTTAGGTTTAGAAGGGACTTAATGATTAATTAATCATAATGCTTTGACGTGGAATATTCCTGAACATTTAAAATACATGCAGGATTTTAAAAGTCCCTTACCTTTGTATAATCCACCATCTGAACAGAAAAATGAAAAAATTATCGGGCACCAGCTGCAAAGCCATACTCGATGCACAGGAAAGCCCGCTGCACCAGAACCTCAGGGTTGCAGGACAAGGCTATGCTTGCTACGGCACTCACACAATTACCAGCCTACCTCTGACTGCTGAACCGCAGGTCCAGGGCAGAGCTGCCTCCCGCAGCTCCTCCTTCAGCTCCCAGGAAGCAGTGTGAAGGGGAGTAAAAGACTCCACCACGGGCGGTTTCCATATTTACAGAGACTTTGATAACCGCTGCATTGCAGTCTTTCTGAAAGCTACTAACCTTAGAAGCAACAGCGCAGATGAGAGACTCCCCAGCAGAGGAAGCTGCCTTTGGAATCACACGGATTTTTAAGGATCTTTTTAAAGTGTTACCAACTCCTGGGGATATTTCTGGATTTCCAATCTGTTTCCTACAGGTTGATTGGCTTGAGGTTTTTACTGGAGGATGGCTGTGGCAGTTGGTCGTACTGGGTGCGAATGCTGAAGTGGATGTAATGTGCATTGTGACACACACCCATTAATGCGCGAGCACTCCCTGCACATCTGCCGAACTCCAGCTTCACAGCCCCTGCAGAGAGCTCGTGGGAGTAAACCACGGTTTTCAACACATAAAAAATGCAAGCACAGCAAGCATGTCTAGCTCAGATGCAGGCAGCAACCACCCAGACACCCAGCTACCTCCCAGTGTGGTACAAACCATGATGTGCTCAGAGCACTTGAAATAGTAAACCTATCAGATTCGTAACAAGACTTCTGAAACAGCACAGTCACTGAACCACCTCCATTCATTTGTTCATTCATTCATGCATTTACTCAATACCCTAGCCACTTGCTCTATGTAAAAGGGCATGTAAGTTAGAGGTTGCAGAAGAGCGAGGACAAGTACTACAGACAGGGCCAGCACACAATAGGAGGGGGAGTGCAGCAACCTGGGGACGCAGCCAGGAGTTAGGACCAGCCCCACGGGGGAGGAGCACTTGATGGGAGTGAAAGGATATTCTGATCCTTTCCGTTGGGTCTGGAACAGGGGGGAATGAGGGTAAGCATCCTTTTCCGGATCCTCAACAATGGTGCACAGGCTCTCTTCTGTCTGGAGCACCAGCCCCCCAGACCTCACAGCAGCTCTGCATACCCACAACAGACACGCACTGAGTCACATGCATGCCCGAGGCATGAAGGGGCTGAAAGGAGGTGCAGAATCTGCAGGTGGCAGCAGCTGTGTGCCAGGCTATCCCACCACACCGCCCTCAGCGGAGAGCAGCGGACTGGCTCCTGGTGATCTTGGCGATACTCCTGGAAGAGACCCAGCTACTCTTTGTACCGCCTCTGCACTGTACCTAGTGCCCAGACCCACAGTGATCAAGCACTAAAAACGGGATGAATGAACACACACATTAAGAACTGACAGTCAGTCCCTCGCTGCACTCATGTGAGACGTCCAGCGGCACACCTGCGGACAACGTGCTGTTCTCTGCATGAGAATACCCCTTCTTTGCCTTCCCCATCCACTAACTCCACTTGAACCCCGATGCTCTGGAATCCTCTCCTGCAGGAAGTCTTCAGGCTTCCCACCCCTAGCACAGGGTCCTTTGCCCAGGCTCCTGACCTCACCAGTCAATTCACTGTACCAACCGTCAACTTTATATCCACACGTGTAAGGCATTAATTACCGCTGTGGCTGTGTTCACAGTAGACACATAGACAGCACTCCAACCCTTCTCCCACAACTCATTTGTTAAGTATCATCTCCAAACTGACAAGACAGGGAGTGTGAGGCATGAAGGAGCTAAGTCACGTCCAATCACAGGAGCCGGGATCCAAGCCCAGGCCCTGCCCCCGCAAGCCACCCCTGCTGGCCATCTTTTGCTTTCATGGGCAGTTGCAAGGCTCCAGCCAGAAGGACTGGACAGGACAGCACTGAGGCCATGCCAGTGGGATGGCGCTGATGGGAACTTGAAAGGCAATTCCACAACCTTCTGACCCTCTCCTTCCCATCTTCAAGGGAAGATGAGTAAGTGAATAGTTACGTGGCAGAATGGCATTCTGGTCAAGAAGGGACTGCCCAGATGACCACAGAACCCGAACATCACACTGCCCAGGGCCTCTGGGCCCTCTTACAAAGAGCTCTGTGATGTTCTCATCATGACAAAAACAGCTAATGAACCACTTCTCTGAATGCATCCCCATCGTCTCATGATGCATGACTGAGTATCAGACCAAAGCAGACACACCTGTATAAATTCCTGACTGGGAAAAATCTCACAGCACGTGGTAGAAGAGCAGAGAAAGAACACAGGAGGCATGAGGAAATCCCTTTTCCCATCACTGCTTTATAAGCTCACCAGAGCAGTTTAAAGCCCCAGAGGAGCTTTTATCAGAAGCGGCTGGGCACCAGGGCTACTCTGGTCACAGAAGTTCCTAGAGAACCCTGCCTTTCAAGTCAGGAGCCACGGCTTCCTCCCTGTGGAGTCCCACTCCTGTCACTGCAGTGCAGTGCCACGACTTCCCCACCGAGCCTCTGCAGCCAGCCCCTGGGTCCGGGAGAAGACAGAGGTCTCACATCAAGGCTCTGTCTCCTGGGATGGACAGAGAGGGAGGCTGGCAGATGGACGGGCAGGCGGCGCATGCAGGTGGAGAGGCCTGAAGAGAACACAAGCAGCCTCCCCGCGCTGCCAGTGGGGAGGGCCAGAGGAGCTCGCCACGCGTCCCTCCAAATCACCTGTCAGCTTGACGCTAAGCAACAACGGGGAAGCTCAGTGGGCAAGAGCCAGGCGTCAGGGCTAGTGGAGGCACCTGTGCCATCTCTTCTCTACAGATGGATGGGGAGGGGGCAAGACCAACAGAGAAACAACTTTCCAGGTGCCCCTGTGGTGCGCAAGCAGAGCGGCTTCACCTCGGCTCCGTTGGTTCTGTGGACATGGTGGGGCGCTCCCGGCAAGGGCAGGACTTAGACATCTTACCTCTACTGCAGGGGAACAGAAAGGGTCCTGAGTCTCTGACTCCTCCAATCCATCATGCCCTCAGAATCCCAGGAAAGGTGTGCTCCTGAAGGGACAGATACCTCAACATGTTTACACAGGAAGTGGCGCTGTGGCTCAAGGTGATAGAGCGCTAGCCTGGAGCAACAAAGCTCAGGGACAGCCCCTGGGCCCGGAGTTCAAGCTCTGCAACCCACAAAAAACAAAACCAAACAGTGTGCACAAACATTTACAAAATGTAGCCACAAAGCACTCGGTAATTTTTTTCAATCTTAACTCACTTTAAGTATATGATGAGAGAACTAAAGGACTCTCACTATTAATTGGAGTAACCATGGCAAATCTGCTTCTTTATTAAATAGCAGCAATAAAAATAATCTAATTAAGACAAATCAGCTAATGGACATTTACACAGATTTGATATAATTATGGAGGCATCTGTACAGGTTTCATTTGGATACTTAACAAAATGCTAAAGAGCACCATTACTATCCTAAGGTACCTACCACTTCAAAAATACAACCCAGGGCTGGGGATGTGGCTTAGTGGTAGAGTGCTTGCCTAGCATTCAAGAAATCCTCAGCACCATATAAACAGAAAAAGGCAGAAGTGACACTGTGGCTCAAGTGGTAGAGTGCTAGCCTTGAACAAAATGAAGCTCAGGAACAGTGCCCGGCCTCTGAGTTCAAGGCTCCAGGACCTGGGCTGGGAATGTGGCTTAGTGGTAGAGTGCTTGCCTAACATGCATGAAGCCCTGGGTTTGATTGTTCAGTACTATATAAGCAGAAAAAAGCCAGAAGTGGTTCTGTGGCTCAAGTGGTAGTGCTAGCCTTGAGTACAGAGAGGCTCAGGGATAGCGCCCAGGCCAAGTTCAAGCCCCAGGACTGGCACACACAAAAAAAGCTCCAGAACTGTCAAAAAAGAAGAATGAGGACAAGGAGGACAAAGAGGAGGAGGAGAAAAGAAGGAAGAAAAAAATACAACACAGTACCTAAATCAACATGAAAAAACTAAACTAAACTAAAGGAGAGGGTGGAACACTTTCTGAAGGGAAAACACACAATCATTCCCAGTCACTCTCAGTACTGCTGGAGCTGAACAGCAAAGGATGTCCCCAAGAGGAAGTGGGAGAAAAAAAAAGAACAAAATGTACAATAAAATAAAGGCAAAATTCAGTTGACTAGAATATATGCTTAGTTTTTTGCCCAAAGTCTAACAGACAGGACTGCACCATGCCTGTCAGGTTTGACTTGGTCTCGGGAAAGAAGGGCGAGGGAAGTTTGTTTCCCTGAGCAACAGTGGGTCCCAGGGGTTTCAAACCTGAAGAACACAGCCACTGAGTGATAGACACAGGCCAAACAAGCTCCAGTGACAAGCAGCAACACCTCTTCACACATAAAAATGGGAACCAGAACAGTAACTAAAGAAGCATGATATAATGAAATCATAAACTCCTAAATATGTGTGTATGTGTGTACACATATGTGTGTTATGTTTATACAAACTCTTGTGTGTGAATGAATGAATGTCATAACAGCCAAAAAGCCACACCACCACCAATGTTTATTAACAGGATTGATGAGTACCTCCAAGTGTCCATTCAATGCAATAACAGCTGACATTGTAACAACCTACTGTTCACCACTGACACGTGCTACAACATGGACAAACCTTGAAAAACATCACGCTAAGAACAACAGGCCAGTCACACAAAAATAACACTGCCAGATGTGGTGGGTCACACCGTAATCCCAGCTAATCAGAGGGTAGGAGAAGGGTTATGCTCCCAGATCAGTTCCAGCAAAATTATCAAGGTTCTAGGAAAACAAAACTAACTAAAAACAAAAGGGCTGGGCAACAGTGGCTCACACCTGTAATCCTAACTACTCACAAGGCTGAGATCTGAGAATCAAGGTTCTAAGCCAGCCCAGGTGGGAAAGTCCATGAGACTCTTGAACTCTGGGCCTACGCTCGGCTCTTCAGCTCAAGGCAAGGCCTCTACCATTAGAGCCACAGTGCAACTTCTGGTTTTCTGAGTGGTTTACTGGAGATAAGAGTCTCACCACCTTTCCTGCCTGCACTTCTTTGAATTGCGATCCTTATATCTCAGAGTAACTAGGATTGGGGCTGGGAAGGTGGCTCAGTGGTAGAGCGCTTGCCTTGCATGCCTGAGGCCCTGGGTTCGATTCCTCAGCACCACATAAGCAGGAAAAAAAAAAAAAAAGCCAGAAGTGGCGCTGTGGCTAAACTGGTAGAGCACTAGTCTTGAGCTGAAGAGCTGAGGCGCCCAGGCCCAGAGTTCAGGCTCACAACCGGATCCAAAAAGAAAAAAAACAGAGTAGCTAGGATTACAGGAGTAAGCCACCATACCCAGCCACCACACCCAGCATTCTATGAGACTCTTAACTCCAATAAACCACAAGAAAACCAGAAGTGGCATGGTGGCTCAAGAGTAGAGCACTTGAGCACTTGCCTAGAGTTGAGGAACTGAGGAACAGTGCCCAAGCCCCGAGTTCAAGCCCCACAACCAACCAAAAAGAAGGGGTGTGGCTCAAGTGGTAGAGTGGTAGAGTGCCTGCCTAGCAGGTTCTCAATCCCCAGTATTAAAAAGAAAACAGAAAAAAGGTCTGCCTACTGTGAAACATGAGCACCTACATTTTTAAGAGCTAGAAACATTTCTGAGCCTTGAGGTTGAAATTAATTCACCATAAAACTCACAAGAACAAAAATAAACCTGTGCATTGTCTAACCTGAACAGGTTCCGCCTTTGCCATCTCTCCATCTGGAAGTCCTCAACAATCCAACTCACAGAAAGCACAGAGGCCAATGGGGAACCAGAGCCGAATTTGCTAATTGGCTGAAATTGTCTTCACAAAGTTGCATCTCTTCCACAGGAACCGAAGCACATCTACCCACAATTCACAATGATTCAGCCAGTGTGCAAAATATTTTACATAACAGGAAAATTTATTGTGACTCCAAAGTTCAGTATGTTCTCATTAAATTACCAGAAATTACAAATGTGAACATGCCTCTGTTAACTGAATCAAAATGAAAACAAGAACTTACTTTAGGTTTACACACATTTTTGGTCTGGCTGATCAAACCTTTTAATGACACTATTTTTAATTACTCAGGTTGGTAAAGTCATAGTTTGAATACTAAAAGAAGAAAATCTGCATGTTGGCAAAATAAGTAATTAGATTCTATATCACAGCAAAGTTTACAGAGGTTTTGTAAACAGCTGCATGGTAAAATGATTTCTCCAAAATTATAATGCCATCTAATGTGCTAATGAATCCATTGTTTACAAAAACACATTTCTGAGGAGCATCATACATTACAAGCCATTTAGCATTTTTCTACATGCTATATTAAGTGCTTTTTTAAATCCCAGTAAAAGAAGGTATTTAAACAATTAAAACAAGTCAGGAACCCATAGCTCACACCAGTAATCCTAGCCACTCAAGAAGCGAGATCTGAGGATCCCGGTTCAAAGCCAGCCCAGGCAGAAAGCCCGTGAGACTCTTTTCTCCAATTAACCAACAGAAAACCAGAAGTGGCGCTGTGGCTCAAGTGGTAGAGCGCTAGCCTTGAGCTGAAGAGCTGAGAGACAGCACCCAGGCCCAGAGTTCAAGCCCTACAACCGACCAAAAAAAAAAAAAAATTAGCTAAGACTTTTCTATTGTGCCTTAATTTTTAAAGACCACACTTGTATATAAACACGCTATACACACAATACAGATGTATATATTCTAAACTACATAACCTATCCATGTGTATCGACAGATTTAAGAAGTCAAGCATTCCAACTCTATGAACAAAACCATCAGGGATTTTGGGGGGTTTGGGATTTCGCCAGTCCTGGGGCTTGAACTCCTGGGTGCAAACCCTCAGCTGCTTTTTCCTCAGGGCTAGCACACTACAACTTGAGCCAAAGCTCCACTTTTGGCTTTTTGGGGGTAGTTTATTGGAGATAAGTCTCACAGACTTTCCTAGCTGGCTTCAAACTGCCATCCTCAGATCTCAGCCTCCTGTGTATCGAGGTTTACAGGCCTGAGCCAGAGCTCAAAGCTTCATTAGGCATTTTTTACTTTACAGGTTGGTTCCCAGAACAGAGTACTTGCAAAGCACAACAGAGAGTCTCTTTTTGGCTGCATTAAATAAAACATTTGGAAATAATAACTATAAAACCATTTGGTGGGCTGGGAAGGTGGCTCAGTGGTAGAGCGCTTACCTTGCATGCCTGAGGCCCTGGGTTCGATTCCTCAGTACCACATAAGCAAAAAGAAAAAAGCCGGCAGTGGTGCTGTGGCTGTAGTGGTAGAGGGCTAGCCTTGAGCTGAAGAGCTGAGGGACAGCGCCCAGGCCCAGAGTTCAGGCCCCACAACTGGACTCAAAAAAAAAAAAAAAAAAACCATTTGGTGATGCTTCCCTGTCTTGGCATTATTACTCATTTTAAAGACCCAGAGTATATCTCAAAGTTAGATCTTGCAACGCAAATGCTATTCTTAACTATCTGTTGCAAAGAGACTCTTCTCTTGTTGCTCTTTTAAATAAAATCTGAAAGTTGGTTTGGTTTTTTTTGGGTGGTTCTTAGGGCACCAAACTTGCTAGACAGGCGCTCTACCGCTGAGCCATGTGCCCAGGCCTGCTTCTTACTTTTTTTGGGGGGGGTGGGGGGTGTCCAGTCATGGGGTCTGAACTCTGGGCCTGGGCGCTGTCCCTCAGCTCTTCAGCTCAAGGCTAGCCCTCTACCACTTAAGCCACAGCCCACTTCCGGCTTTTTTTCTTTTTGCTTATGTGGTGCTGGGGAATGGAACCCAGGGCCTCATGCATGCAAGGCAAGCACTCTACCACTGAGCCACCTTCCCGGCCCTGCTTCTTCCTTTTTTAAGGCAGGGTCTCACTTGCAGGATGAGTCTGGGTTGCAACTGACCTTCTATAAGGCTTCCTATCTTGTGTTTTTGGCATTGCCTTTATATTCTCTCAATGAATCTTCTGAATCATAAGAGTTGTAATTTTTCTTTTCCCAGTCCTGGGGCTTGAACTCAGGGCCTGGGCACTGTCCCTGAGCTTCTTTTGCTCAAGGCTAGCACTCTACCACGTGAGCCATAGCTCCACTTCCGGCTTTTCCTGTTTGGGTGTGTATATGTGGTACTGAAGCATGGAACCCATAGCTTCATGCATGCTAGGCAAGCACTCTACCACTAAGCCACATCCCCAGCCCCAACTGTGATTTTATGACATCTAACCTACCTATTTTTCCTTGCAGGGCTATCTACGCTTTTGGTAAGAAACACATTGCCTAATACAAGGTGATGAAGATTTGTCTATATGCTCATTTCAGAGTTTTGTATTTAGGCTTTTGGTTCACTCTCTGTGAACTTGCATAATGAGGTAGGGATACAACTTCATTTTTCCTGTGTGGATATTCTGTGGTATCATTTTTAAATTTTTATCTTTATTTATTTATTTTTGGAGGGGGGGCACTGTCCCTCAGCTCTTCAGCTCAAGGCTAGCGCTCTACCACTTGAGCCACAGCACCACTTCCGGCTTTTTTCTTTTTGCTTATGTGGTGCTGAGGAAACAAACCCAGGGCCTCAGGCATGCAAGGCAGGCGCTCTACCACTGAGCCACCTTCCCAGCCCCTAAATTTTTATTTTTTATTGTTATTATAAAGGTGATGAACAAAGGAGCTTTCAGTTACATAAGTCAGGTAAAGAGCCCCCTTTTTTTTGGTCAGTTGTGGGGCTTGAACCCCGAGCCTGGGCGCTGTCCCTGAGCTCTTTTTGCTCAAGGCTAGCGTTCTACCACTTTGAGCCACAGCACCACTTCTGGTTTCTGCTCAGGCTGTCTTGGAAGGGTGGTCCTCAGATCTCAGTTTCCTAAGTAGCTAGGATTATAGGTATGAGCCACAGGTGGCCAACAGGAGTACATTTCTTTTTGGACAATGTCACCTGGCTTCCTATCCTAGGAGGATAGACACACACCACTGACCAGTTTCCCTCTGTTGACAGAGTCTCACAGATTTTTCTGCTCAGAACTGCCTGAGCCTCCCAGGTGGTGTAGAATGATAAGCACATGTCACTATGCCCAAATATAGCTAAGAAAAGGTCTTACAAACTTTTCACTGGCACCAAATTGAATAACTGAAAGTATACTTCTAGAGATACTATCGCTTAATAAACCTTAACTCATGTACTATGGACAAAAATAATACATTAGCTGGGTGCTGGTGGCTCACACTGTAATGCTACTAAGTACTCAAGAAGCTGAGATCTGAGGATCATGATCTTTACTGCCAGCTTGGGCAATAAAGTCTGTGAGATTCTTATCTCTAAAAAAAAAAAAATCCAGAAGTGGGCTGTGAAGGTGGTTCAGTGATAGAGCGCTTGCCTTGCATGCATGAGGCCCTGGGTTCGATTCCCAAGCACTACATAAGCAAAAAGAAAAAAAGCCGGAAGTGGTGTTATGGCTCAAGTGGTAGAGCGCTAGCCTTGAACTGAAGAGCTGAGGGATAGCACCTAGACCCAGAGTTCAGGCCCCATGACCAGACCAAAAAAAAAAAAAATCCAGAAGTGAGGCTGTGGCTCAAGTGGTAGGACTAACCTTGAGCAAAAATAAACAGTAAAAAAAAAAAAAATTAAAATGGCCTATTTAAAAAAATAAATAAGTAAATAAACACCAAAAACTCAGGCACAGCACCTAGGCCTTGAATTCAAGCACCAAGACTAGCACCAAAAAACAAAACAACCAAACCTAAAGCAAAAGCACATTTTCGGATGAATTAATATGTTCTGTATAACTTATCAAAGATAACAGAATAACTGTAGGAGAACTAGAAATAACGCAAGAGTGACATCTACTTCAGGAATATGCTACTCTATTCTAGAGTCTTCTTAATGATTGTAATACTCTAGATGATTGTAACACATATATTTAGACATGTTTTAATATTAACAGTTTGTTTTCTAATTTAACAGGGCACAATTTCCTGAAATCTTGAAAGTACACCTATTTTTAAAGGTAAATATCATGTCAAAACAAGTACATATTTAAATCCTGAAGGGATTAATTTTTAAGGTTCTGTAAGAGGATTTTCTTTTTTTGGGGGGAAGGGGGTTCGGTCGTGGGGCCTGAACTCTGGGCCTGGGCGCTGTCCCTCAGCTCTTCAGCTCAAGGCTAGCGCTCTACCACTTGAGCCGCAGCGCCACTTCGGCTTTTTTCTTTTTGCTTATGTGGTGCTGAGGAATTGAACCCAGGGCCTGAGGCATGCAAGGCAAGCGCTCTGTCACTGAGCCACCTTCCCAGCCCTGTAAGAGGCTTTTCTTGGTTGTTGTTTTTGTTTTCTTTTTGTCTTGTTTGTTCATTTATTTCTCTTTGGGATGGTAAGGGGAGGCACAGAAATAGAGGGACAAAGGGTGAACAAAACTCAGCAGTGGTAGTCACTAGACACTATGTTGAAAGCGAACTATACAACTTGTGGGTAGGGATGGGAAGGAAAAATTAGGAGAGTGTGTGCAAGAGAAAAGGTAACATTGGCCAAAAGGAAATGTACTCTCGTCGGGTGCTAGCAGCTCACACGTGTAATCCTAGCTACTTAGAAGCTGAGACTGAGGTTTGAAGCCAACCCAGGTAATGAAGTCCATGAGACTCATCTCTCCAATTAACCCTGGAAAACCGCAAATGGAACTGTGGCTCAAAGTGGTAGAACGTTAGCCTTGAGCATAAGAACTCAGGGACAGTGTCCAGGCCCTGAGTTCAAGCCTCATGACCAACAAAAAAAAAAGAAAAGAAAAGAAAAGAACTCTCCATCTGACTTGTATGACTGTAAGCCCCACACCCTACTTCTCACCTTTGTAATAACAATTTTAAAAAGTTTCTGCATAGTAAAGGACACAGTAAATTAGAAAGACAGTCAGCAGACTGAGAGTTCTTTACCAGCAACACATCTAACAAAGGACTGATATCCAAAATATACAAGGAGCTCAAAAATTTAACACTTCCCCAAACTAACAAACCAATCACTAAATGGGAAAGGGAGCTTAAGAGAAACTTCTCACAAGTAAGAATGTCAAATGGACACATGAGAAAATGCTCAACTTTCCTGGCCATAAAGGAAATGCAAATCATCTCACCCCAATTAGACTGGCCAACACTGTGAAATCCAACAACAGATACTGGGGATGTGGGGGAAAAGGAGCCCTATTGCACCACTGGTGAGTATGTAAACTAGGACAACCACTCTGGAAGGCGGTTTGGGGGGATTCCTCCAAAAACCAGACATTGGTCTTCCTTATGACCAGCCACTCGTGGGCATCTACTCAGATCATCACAAGTCAGGATACAGTAAAGACACTTGCACACCCACGTTCACTGCTGCACTATTCACAATAGCCAAGTTATGGAAAAACCCAGATGCCCTACAATAGATGATTGGATCAATAAAATGTGGTACTTAGACACAATGGAATTTTACTCATCCATTACAAAGAGTAAGATAACATCATCTGAAGGGAAATGGAGGATCTAGAACAAATCATGCTAAGTAAGGCAAGCCAAGCTAAGAGAGACAAATGGTATATGTTCTCTCTCATATGTGGAAGCTAGATCGAAAATATAGCTGGACATGATCATCTACACAGGATGGGCATTCACATCAGACTAACGGAGGACACCCTTGGGGGCAACCCAAAGGTATAACTTCTCTGAACACTGATCAAAATGAATTCCAGAAAATGGAAACGTGTTTTGTTTTTTTTTGCTGTGACTATTATTGGTGGTAGTAGTGGTGGTGTTTTTGTCTGCTTTGGGTTCTGTTTTCTTTCCTTCTTGTGGGAGAGGAACGGGCACAGATATGGAGTGAGGAAGGGTGAGCAAATGCAGTCATGCTATTCAGTATACACTATGTGGAAAAGAGCTATGTAACTTGTGGGAAGAGAGGGGAGGGGGGAACAGTGAAGGAAGAGGTGGTACTGTCCACAAAAAGAAATGTACTCATACCTGACTTATAGAATGGTAATCCCTCTGTACAACGCCTAATAACAATAAAACAGTATGTAAAACAACAAAAAAAGGGCTGGGAAGGTAGCTCAGTGGTAGAGCGCTTGCCTTGCATGCATGAGGCCCTGGGTTCAATTCCTCAGCACCATATAAGCAGAAAAAGCCAGAAGTGGCGCTGTGGCTAAAATGGTAGAGCGCTAGCCTTGAGCTGAAGAGCTGAGGGACAGCGCCCAGGCCCAGAGTTCAGGCCCCACAACCGGCAAAAACAACAACAACAAAAGCCATTTTAAAAAGTATACTATATTTAAAGAGTCAAGGAAAATGTTTTAGTTTCTTTCTTCACTTATGTTCAAAGTGCCCACAGACAGGTCTGGGCTGCTGGGGAGTGAGATCGCTCATCATGCCTCCAGTCCTAGTCCCTTCCAGTGCAAGAGAACAGTACAGGGGTGGGGCCAAGAACCCATGCTGTGAGCATTACTTGAACTCTTTCCACATCTTCAACCCACTCAGCTGGGCCTGAAGGGTAGGAATCGGGAGAATGTGAACAGATGCTTCCTACACCGAAGGGCAACATGTCTGTCAGCCATAGCTGCATCACAAGAAAGGCCCCAGCTCTGTGTGGCTCCCCCGCAACGTCACACACTGCAGGGTACAGAGGGCCAGGCACTGGTGATTCATGCCTGTAACCTTAGCTATGTAGGAGGCTGATCTCTGTCTGAGGATCCTGGTTCTAAAGGAAGCCTGGACAGGAAAAGTCTGAGAAATTCTTATCACCAAATTAACCACCAAAAAGCTGAAAGTGAAGATGTGGCTCAAGTGGTAGAGTACTAGCCTTGAGCAAAAAAGTACAGGCCAGGGCTGGGAAGGTGGCTCAGTGGTAGAGCGCTTGCCTTGCATGCTCGAGGCCCTGGGTTCGATTCCTCAGCACCACATAAGCAAAAAGAAAAAAGCCAGAAGTGGCGCTGTGGCTCAAGTGGTAGAGCGCTAGTCTTGAGCTGAAGAGCTGAGGGACAGCGCCCAGGCCCAGAGTTCCAGCCCCACGTGAGAGAGAGAATGGGGGGGAGGGGAGGGGAGGGGAGGGGATTGGAGGGCAGGGGAGGGGAGGGGAGGGGAGGGGAGGGGAGGGGAAGGGAGGGGAGGGGAGGGGAGGGGAGGGGAGGGGAGGGGAGGGGAGGGGAGGGGAGGAGGGAGGAGGGAAATGTCAGCAATGTCTGTCTAGTACACGGTATCCATCTCCACATGTGGATAGCCCATCTCCTGTATGGAAAGACAGGTGCCTTGTTTTCCTTTGTGGCTGTCTCAGCATAATGCCCCACAAACATGCTTAGAAAATAGGCCCATAATCCCTTATCTACAATTCTACAACCCAGCAGCTCTGACAGTGAGGATGTGTTCACGGCTCACCAGGGGAGGCTGTCTGACACAAGGCTGCCTGCTCACTGCAAATACTCACCCACGCTACTACGAAGATCGTGATGCTTGATAACATGATGCTGCCTAAGCTGTTCCACAACGAGCACTGTATTCACTAATTTTGCTCTAACATCTCAAAACTTCCAAAATTCCAGAATCTTTCCTGGCCCCAAGATGAAGGTATGGCCTTATAACTGTTAAGCGACAACAGGACAAGCACAGTAGAAATGGTGACAGACCAGTGATAAGTGGACAAGAGGAGGAAATGCCGGTCCTCACTGGTCTCAGGAGCACCAGTCTGGATCGGGGCACTTTTCACTCCACGATCATGCATGGGCTGGTGCCCTGCCGGGTGGGAGGAGGCCCTGCCGGGTGGGAGGGCAACAAGGGAGCACTGTCTCACTCACTGGGAGTAGGGACCGCAGCGGGCATGAGAGGGTTTAGGGCAGGGCACATCCGCTCTACGGAGCCCAGACCTGAGTGGCAGCACAGCCGCACAGCACCTGGGGTGGAGAACGATGCATCTGAGCATTGGTGGAAGAGTCGGGATTTTTTTTAATATCTAGAATATATAGACAAGTCAAAAACTTGCACAGCAAGAGACTGGGAAGGTGGCTCAGTGGTAGAGTGCCTGCCTTGCATGCAAGAGGCCCTGGGTTCTATTCCTCAGCAGAAAAAGCCGGAAGTGGCGCTATAGCTCAAGTGGTAGAGTGGTAACCCTGAGCTGAAGAGCTGAGGGACAGCACCCAGGCCCAGAATTCAAGTCCCATGACCGGCAAAAAAGGAAGAAAGGAAGAAAGAAAGAAAGAAAGAAAGAAAGAAAGAAAGAAAGAAAGAAAGAAAGAAAGAAAGAAAGAAAGAAAGAAAGAAAGAAAGAAAGAAAGAAAGAAAGAAAGAAAGAGAAAGAAAGAAAGAAAGAAAGAAAGAGAGAAAGAGAGAGAGAGAGAGAGAGAGAGAGAGAGGGAGAGAGGGAGGGAGGGAGGGAGGGAGGGAGGGAGGGAGGGAGGGAGGGAGGGAGGGAGGGAGGGAGGGAGGGAGGAGAGTGGGCCAGAGGGAGGATAAAGGAGGTCAAATCTGTCAAAGTAAATTATTTGCAACAATAAAAAGAAATAAGGAACCCTGCTGGACTTCTATTTCCTGGGGGACAGAGCATGGTAGAGCGGGTGAGGTGGATGGGAACACATGTACACATAGATGGAGATGTAACAATGAACCCTCCTACCATATAACAAAACACATTAAAAATATACATTGTTATTAACTATGGACACAGATAAACCTGGAAGATATTATGCTGAATGAAATTCTCCAGACACAGAATGTAAAACCTAAAAAAGTTGAACTTGAAGAGCCAGAGGGCTGGCTCTTCAAAAAAAAAGAACTTTAATAGTGGGAAGGACTTAATCATACAAAAACTGTTTAGAAAGAAAAAAACAGGCAATGTGATAAACAGGACTAATGACAAGGAACTTTTAATTAGTGCTGTTAGTTACAGTAAGTGGTATTACCACTATACTCAGCTCATCCAAACTAAGCTCATCCTGCCAAAACTAAGGGAAGTGCAGAGTGTGTATTAACTGCTATGAACACAGGAAAAGGGCCACTGTCATGCCCCCAGAGAGCTCTGCATTCTGGTCTGGGATGCCTGGTCTCTTCCCCCCCTTACCTCTGAAATGACTGGGCCCATGGCACCTCCCTTCCCCACACAGCACCCACAGTGCACACAGACTCCCCAGTGGGGAAGGAAGTGGTTTGCCAAACAACTATTAAGATGCACAAATGGAGGGATATTTGGAGCGGCTGCAAAAGCTCTATTAGGGATAACAAAATGGGTAAGTGAATCTCAGACTCTTTAAGGTTAAATACTCACTTGGGTGAGGTTAAACAACATAACAATAGACTACAATAATGAAATGGCGTCTCAAACTTTTCCACCAAAGTACCCCCAAAGGCACCGCGAAGAGAAGGCTGAGGGTAAGCACTCTGAAGCAACTCAAGTCATGTGAAGCCTCCTGTGTTGTATTAAAAATTCAGTCAGTTTACGCTAACCTTGGAAACAGATCCTCCTCCCTCAGTCCTACCCAGTTTCTTTTGGAAACAGAGGCTCTGCTTCCCCTCGCAGTCCTGACAGTGAGGGTGGAGAGCCAGCCCCTCCCAACTCCTCTGTCACCTCTCGCTGTGGCTCAAGTAAGTGGTAGCGCGGCCCCAGCTCCTCGCCTCCACCCCCATCATGCTTGGCACTGTAGAGCAAACCTTCCCCCTCAGCTAATACTTTCGCCCACCATGCCTACTGACCACTCTAGCCGAGTTCCCCATTGCCAACGCGGAAGTCAGCACACACAACCTGCTTGATGAGCAAAGAGCTTTGCGTAATGCTGATATATAACCAACCCCACCTCCCTGGCCTTTCCACACGGCTATCTGACTACCAACTCACTCTCTCTACTTAAGCCTCCAAAAGGCACTCAAACTTAGCAGATCGCTCTGGGCTCCGTAGATGCCACCCGCCACCATGGCTGGGGCCACAAGGAAACCTCCTTCTTCACAGAGCCCCATCTGGTCCAGCAACACCATCTGGCAGCCCACTCCACCTTCCAAATACCTTCCCAACTGCAGCCACCTCTCACCTCGTCCCAGCTACCTACTCTCTCAGCTGTTTCTGCAACATGGCAGATTCCAACCCAAGGTCTCCGCACTTCCTGACCCCCTGCCTTCAACATCTCTCCAGGCCTTTACCTGCTCCCTCTCTCAACTTACATGTCAGTTACTCAGCAAGATCCTTCCTGGAAAATTTACCAGGAAAAGACTCAGCCCACACTCTCCCATAAGCCTGTCTCCCTTTCCTTCCTAATACTGCTCTTCAGTATTAACTGATACAATTACTGGTTGGTTGAATGCCTGACCTCGACTAAAATAAACTTCAAGCATGCATGAGCCTTGAGCTGAATTGCTCAGGGACAGCTCTCAGGCCTAGAGTTCAAGCCCCACGACTGACAAAAAAAAAAAAAAAAAAAAGATCTTTCATGCGATTGTTTCTAACATATTTATAAGATTATGTCTGTGTTGCTTTGTATGTCCTTCCCCCATGGTATAACCCCTGCTTTCACTATATATGATGTTGGTATATGTGGAGGGAAAGGGAAAAAACAAATCGTTAAAACAGGGATACAGGAGGACACACTGCAACAATGAGATGTACAAATCGTTATGTCGAGGGCTGGGAAGGTGGCTCAGTGGCAGAGCGCTTGCCTTGCATGCCTCAGGCCCTGGGTTCAATTCCTTAGCACCACATAAGCAAAAAGAAAAAAGCCAGAAGTGGTGCTGTGGCTCAAGTGGCAGAGCGCTAGCCTTGAGCTGAAGAGCTGAGGGACAGCGCCCAGGCCCAGAGTTCAGGCCCCACGACCGGACCAAAAAAAAAAAGTCGTTATGTCGAAAAACGAACTTTACAACTTTGGTTGGGGGGACGGGGGCGGGGGGAAGGGGGGAAGACGGGGGGGGGGGGGTGTAGAGGGGGGGGAGGGGGGTAGAGGATACGAAGGGATGGGAAGGGGAAACAAAGGAGGAGGCTACAATGCTTGATAAGAAAAGTGCTCATTATCTTACCCATGTAATTGTAACCCCTCTGTATACAGTATTTTCACAATAAAAAAAAAACCTGATGACCGGAACAACTGCTCTCCCTCATGACTGTGGCAGTGGGAGGGAAGTTGGGCTGGAAGTCAGAACTGGGCTCTGAGCACCAGGACGCATCTATTTCCCCGTGGGATCTTGGGCAAATTAGGTGATCCTCAGGTTCCTCATCATGAAACAAGAATAAATACTCTCAAAGCTGATTTTCTTCTAAAAATAAAAATAAAAAACAAACTTCAAGCATGCCACCACCATGTCCATTCCCTTCCCTTGAAATAAGACTTCTTATGGAAACGCGATTATTTGTTGAATGAGTCTGCTCAGTCTTAGTTTAATGTCCACTGCTTTGTTAAAATGAAAAAATCTCTTCAATGACTTCTAGCACAAGAATCTGCATGGTGTTAAGACTTAAAAGTAAGCAAACGTGTTTGTGTGACCTGTCCTGGCAGCAGTCACGCAACTTCAGGACAACTCACCACAGCAGTGTGTAAAACAGAAAAAAATTGGGAACAACCTAAGTGTCCAACAATAAAGAACAGAACCAAGAAACTCTGACACAGGCTGGGCACAGGTGGCTCACGCGTATAACCTAGCTTCTCAGGAGGCTGAGGTAAGAGAATCACAGTTCAAAGCCAGCCCCAGCAGGAAAGCCCATGAAATTCTTATCTCTAAACAACAAAAAGCTGCAAGCAGAACTGTTGCTCAAAGGGTAGTGCTAGCTTTGAGCACAAAAAGCACAGTGCCCAGACCCTGAGCTCAGGCCCCAGGACTGGCACAAAAAGCAACTCTGACACAAGCATACAATTGTGGCATAATCCATGGTGCATATAAGAAATATCTGGAAGCCAGGCGCGATGGCTCATGCCTATAATCCTAGCGACTCAGGAGGCTGAGATCTGTGGATTGCAGTTCAAAGCCACCCAGGGCAGGAAAGGCTGTGAGACTCTTCAGAAAACCGAAGCGGTGCTGTGGCTCAAGTGGTAGAACGCTAGCCTTGAGCTGAAGAGCTTAAGGGACAGTGCCCAGTCCCAGAGTTCAAGCCCACGACCGACAACAAAAAAAGAAAAGAAAGGAAACGAAATGTCTGAAAGCCTGGTGCTGGTAGCTCACACCTGTAACCCTAGCTATTCAGGAGGCTGAGATCTGAGGATCATGGTTCGAATTCCAGCCCAGGCAGAAAAGAACGTGAGACTCTTATCACCAATTAACCATCAGAAAACAGGAAGTAGCACTGTGGCTCAAAGTGGTAGAGTACAAGCCTTGAGCAAAAAAAGCTCAGGGACAGTACCCAGGCCCTGAGTTCAAGCCCCAGAACCAAAAAAAAAAGGAAGAAAGAAAGAAGCCTCAAACCAATAGAACTATGGGAAAAAAACATAATTTAGATGGTCTACCATCAAAAAGCAAAGAGAAACAAGATAATTTCGTGTATACTGTTTAATACAATATAAAACTGTATCATTTCGTGTGCCTTGCCTTGTTTTTCTGACAGTGTTTCACTAGGTAGTCCAGGATGGCCTCAAAGTCACCCTCCACCTCCGGGAAGAGATTACAGATGTGTACATGTTAAAAAAATCTTTTAAAACCAGTCCCGAGGCTTGAACTCAAGGCCTGGGCACTGTCCCTAAGCCTCTTTGTGCTAAAGGCTAGTGCTCTGCACTTGAGCCACAGTGCTACTTCTGGCTTTTTCTATGTAGTTTATTGGAAATAGAATCTGATGTGTTTTTTAAATTGTTATCATAAAGGTGATGTAGAGTCAGGTAAAGAGTCCATTCCTTTTTGGATAATGTCACTTTCTTGCTCTCTCGCTCTTGCTCTCTTCCTTGAATAAAATGCTGATACTGGAGCTTGAACTCTGGGCTTCATGTTCTTGGCGTTTTTGCTCATGACTGTTGCTTTAGCACTTGAACCATGTCTCCAATTTCAGCTTTTTGCTAGCTACTTGGAAATAAAAGTCTTGAGGTTTTGATCTTTGATCCTCAGATCGCAGCTTCTGAGTAGCTAGGATTATAGGTGTGAGCCCATAGCACCTGGATGGCAATACTTTTTGATACTAAGTACACACTGAAACCATAAAACGTCAGCAGGACATAGCGGGACATGCTTGTAATCCCAATACTTGGAAGGCTGAGGCAGGAGGATCTCAAGCTGAAAGACAGCCTGGGCCCCATATGAAGGTCTTGTCCCAAAAAATAAATAATCTGGTAATGTGGCCCAAGTGGTAGAATGCTGGCCTGGCAGTGCAAGATCCTGAGTTCAGACATCAGTTGCTACCAAAATTAAAAATAAAAGTGTGAATAAAAGCATTTTAGGCACTGGAGGCATGGCTTAAGTGGCAGAGTGCTGGCCTAGAAAACATTAGGACTGGCGTTGAAGACAAGAACAACCAAAGAAAACCGTTCTTATGAGATCACCTGCTTTCTTATGTTCACACTAAGTCCTCACATCTAGTTTGCAGGTTACATGGAGAGGGCAGTGAAACGTGGGCTGGCTGACCTTCAAGGGCCCACCGTGTCAGCGCATACACGTTAGGACCGCACCATCACCAACCAAGCAGAGAAAATGGTCATGGTATAAGTGAAAGAAACAAATCATGTTTTTCAGAAACTGAAAAACACTGTAAAACATATATGAAAGTGTTAAGGCTACAAAAGAGAGAAAACAGTCTTTAAAAAAATAAATTTGGACTCAAAATTACCAATATCAAAACTTACTACAAAGCCGGAGGCAGTGGCTCACAGAGAATCTTAGCTACTTGGGAGGTAAAGATCTGGAAGATTAAGGTTCAAGGCCAGCCAGGGAAAAGGTTTACAAGACCCTCATCTTAATCAATAAAAAGCGAGGTGTGTGGTGAGTGCCTGTCATCCCAGCTAAGGCTAAAGCAAGAAGTATAATCAGGCCAGCTCAGGAAAAAATAAGACCTTACTCAAAAAATAATGAAAGCAAAAAAAGAGATGCGATGTGTGGTTTAAGCAACAGAACATCTGCCTAACAAGTGCAAGGTCCTAAATTCAAAACAGGAGAATGCTGGGAATGGTGGCTCACACCTGTCATCCTAGCTACTCAGGAGGCTGAGATCTGAGGATCACCGTTCAAAGCCAGCCTGGGGAAAGTCTGTGAGACTCTGATCTCCAATAAACCACTCAGAAAACCAGAAGTGGTGCTGTGGCTCAAGTGGTAGAACACTCGCCTTGAGCTAAAGAGCTGAGGGACAACACGCTGGCCCCATGACCAACCAAAAAAAAAAGGAGAGAGAACCTAGCACTGGCATAAAGATAGAAATACATATCAACAGATACAATTCAGGATCCCCAAATGAGCCTTTACTTTTTATGGTCAATTGGTAATTTTTACCAATTACAACGGTCAGTTAATTTGGGGGAAAGGCAGTACTATGGTTTGAGCTCAGGCTCCATACGTGCTGGCCTCCAAACCCTTTTCTGCAGTTTGTTGTTGTTTGAGGTCTATTCCTAGAGTGTGATCTCCTATTTCATGTACCTGGTTAGAGCTGAGATCACACTGTCACTGTGCCCAGCTTCTTCCACTGAGACGGAATCTTTTTTTTTTTTTTTTTGTCAGTCATGGGGCTTGAGCTCTGGGCCTGGGTGCTGTCCCTCAGCTCTTCAGCTCAAGGCTAGCGCTCTACCACTGGAGCCACAGAGCCACTTCTGGCCTTTTCTGCTTATGTAGTGCTGAGGAATCAAACCCAGGGCCTCATGCACTAATCAAGCACTAGTCTACCACAGAGCCATCTTTCCAGCCCCATGAGATGGAATCTGAATGAACTTTTTTGCCCAGGCTGTGCTGGAACTTTGATCTTCCTGAACTCAGCTCTCATGTGGCCAGGTAACAGGCAAGCACCATCACACTCAGCTACCAGTTGAAAATAAGTCTTTCAAACTTTTTACCCTGTCAGGCCTCAAGCCAGAATAGTTCTGATCTCTGCCTTCCTAGTAACTAAAATTACAGACACAAGCTACCAGTACACACCAGGTCATTTTAAATAAGTGTACTAAAAGTATTCAATAGAAAAAGAATAGTCTCTTCCATAAATGGTCAACTAAATTATCTATATACCAAAAACAAACAAACCAACAGAACTAGAGCCCTACCTTATACATAAAAATCAACTCAAGGGGCTGGGAAAGAAAACAACAACAACAACAATCAACTCAAATGACCAGGCACCGGTAGCTCACACCTGCAATCCTAGCTGAGCTGAAGATCTCAGTTAGAAGCCAGCGTGGGCAAGAAAATCTGTGAGACTCTTATCACCAATTAACTACCAAAAAAGCCAGAAGTGGAGCTGTGGCTCCGGTGGTAGAATGCTAGTCTTGAACAAAAAAGTTCAGGGACAGTGCCCAGACCCTGAGTTCAAGTTCTCAGGACTGGCACCAAAAAACCCCAACAAAACAAAACACCTCAAAATAGATGACAGATTAATGAGCTAAAAGAATTTAACTCTTGGAAGAAAATGGGTTTAAATCTTCATGATCTAGAGATCAGGCAATAGTATGTTAGTTATGATACCGAAAGGCCAAGTAACCAATAAAACCCCTAATAAATTAGACTTCATAAAAGTGAAAAACTTTTGGCTTGTTGTGATGACACACAGGAATAGCTGTAATCCCAGCACTCATGAAGCCGGGTGCTGATGGCTCACTCCTCAGAAATCTGAGATTTGAGGATCACTATTCAAAGCCAGCACAGGCAGGGTAGAAAGTCTATGAGACTCTTATCTCCAATTAACCAGTAAAAAACTGGAAGTGGAGCTGGGGCTCAAAATAATAGAGGGCTAGCTTTGAGCAAAAGAGCTCAAGGACAGTGCCCAGGCACTGAGTTCAAACCCCACAACTGGGGGAGGAAAAATAGCAGGAGCTATATAGAGACCTTATCTCAAGAAAACAAGATCCTGGGGCTGGGAAGTTGGCTCAGTGGCAGAGTGCTTGCCTTGCATGCATGAGGCCCTGGGTTCCATTCCTCAGCACCACATAAGCTGGAAGTGGTACTGTGGCTCAAGTGGTAGAGCACTTGCCTTGAGCTGAAAAGCTGAGGGACAGTGCCAGGCCCAGAGTTTAGGCCCACAACCAACCAAGCAAAAAAAAAAAAAATCCCTACTACTAAAAGATTAAAATAAAAAAAAAAAAAATCACACAAGTTCTTGAGATGGAGCAAAGCCCTGGATTCAATCCCCAGCACCAGACAAAAGAAACACCAAAATAATTCTTTTGTTTTGTTTGAATAATATCAAGAAAATAACAAGATAACCCACAAAATGGGAGAAAATATTTGTAAATCATGTATGTGATAAGGAAACTATATCTACGTAAAGAACTTAGTTTAGTTTGCATTTTGAGACCTATTTGCAAAAACAAATTTTTTTCTCTGTAACCATCACCACTAATTTTAGAATTCTCACTTGAGAATCTTACAATGGGTTTATTTCCCACATGTTTGCCTTAGTGCCTACATATTGAAAGACTGTTATATGCAGACGTAGATATTTATCTCTAAAGGTGGTGTAGGGAAAATCGTTTTCTTTCTGGGCATCTCCCATCTTTTTTTTTGTTTTTTTGTTTTTGGTCGGTCATGGGGCTTGAACTCTGGGCTTGGGTACAGTCCCTGCGCTCTTCAGTTTAAGGCGAGCACTCTACCACTTGAGCCACAGTGCCACTTCCAGTTTTCAAGTGGTTTACTGGAGATAAGAGTCTCATGGACTTTCCTACTCAGGCTGGCTTTGAAACACAATCCTCAAATCTCAGCCTCATGAGTAGCTAGGATTACAGGTGTGAGCCACCGGCTCCCGGCATGCATCTCCCATCTTTTATGAAGCTGGTCCTGGCTTGAAATGAGTGGCTGAGGAGGATGCCCGCAGGGCCAGCCTGTCACCAGGCCCTGGACCATCCACTGGCCTCAGGACACCTTTTTTCATGTCTCCTCTGAAAGCACACCCACACCCAGATGTGCTGAGCCAGGACCCACGTGGAGATTCTCCACACACAGGATGAACAGCTAAAGCAGCAACTGACTTCAGCAAGAATACTTCCATCCTTCTCCAGATCCTCTCAAGCTCTTCAATGCATGGGAAGTGGTGAGAATCCAAAGTTGTTTGCTGCTGACAGGAAAATGTAAACAATTAGGATAAGCACCTAGCTGAATCTTCAGGCTTCAACGGAAATTCTGGATCCTTGTACACATCCAATACTAGAGTCCGGAATCTGTCAAGCTGTATAGTAACGTCTGAAAAACTAGTTTACAAGATCAGGAAAGCATGTCTTGGAAAAAAAAGTGGAATGCTTATTTCATTATCTCCTAATTAACTTTCTTACACTGTGATATCCTCCTACTCCAATGTTTCTGATGGATTACTGCTCTAAAACCCAGCACCAACATGCTACCACTTAAGATGGGTCCTAACCATCACCCCTTTCTCCACAGGCCCCACCACTTACTAGGCCTTAGGGTACTAACTGCCATAGGCCACCACACTGCATTTGACGCACAGGATCTGTCCTCCCTGCCTAGCAACACTGTTACCAAACTGATACGTATTTTGTAAAATTCTCCCTACATTAGATTTTTTTCTTCTTTGTAAGGTATCCCCTGTCCTTTAAGCCAAGAATTGGCAAACATTTTTTCTGCACCAGAGAATAAATATTTTAGACTTCACATATCACATATGATCTGTCTCATATTGTTCTCATTAAACAATAAAAACCCACATTTAAACAAATTCTGAAACATGATGAATTGAAACCCTTTTGAACAACTACTTAAAGATTTTGAGATTGAGAAAAAAAAGGCAGGGTGCCAGTTGCTCACCCCTATAACTACTCAGGAGGCTGAGGTGTGGGCAGGAAAGTCTGGGAGACTCTCTCTAATTAACCACCAAAAAGGCAAAGTGGAAAAGTGGAGCTGTGACTCAAGTGGTACAGTGCTAGCCTTCAGGGGAAAAAAGTTCAGGGACAGTGCCCAGGACTGACACAAAAATAAAAACCTATAGTTTGCAAGCTCATTTTACATACTATTACTCCATGCTGGATTCTACTCTAACCTTTTTACCTTGGTTATTGTTATTACTCTACCACACTCTGCACTTCTCCGTTTGTCTAATAATTCTCATACTGGCCTGGCACCGGTGTCTCACACCTATAATCCTAGCTACTCAGGAGGCTGAGATCTGAGGATCGAGGTTCAAAGCCAGCTCTGGCAGGAAAGTCCTTGAGACTCTTATCTCCAATAAACCACTCAGAAAACAGAAAGTGGCCCTGTGGCACAAGTGGTAGAGCACTAGCCTTGAGCTGAAGAGCTGAGGGACAGCGCCCAGGCCCAGAGTTCAAGCCCCATGACCGACAATAAATAAATAAATAAATAAATAAATCCCATTCTGTCTGCATGTCTGCTATACCTTCTGCCCAGAAGACTCCATGTTCTCTGAAGGCAAGAAAAATCTTTGTCTATACCTTACATTACAGGGTAGATAACGTTAATACAAATAAAGTACTTGGTCTGTGTATCGTTTAAATGACATACGCTGGATCTTTGAGCTTTTTTTTTTTTTTTTTGGGGGGGGGGGGGCCCGGTCGTGGGGCCAGAACTCTGGGCCTGGGCGCTGTCCCTCAGCTCTTCAGCTCAAGGCTAGCCCTCTACCACTTGAGCCACAGCGCCACTTCCGGCTTTTTTCTTTTTGTTTATATGGTGCTGAGGAATCGAACCCAGGGCCTCATGCATTTGTAAGGCAAGCGTTCTACCACTGAGCCACCTTCCCAGCCCTCTTTGAGTTTATTTAAACACTTTCCATCACAAGTAGCTAAAGACTGTTGAAGCAGATATCTAAGTGCCTTTTGAACATGAGAAGACAATGTGGAGTCAGAGCATGAATCTCCCTAGTTTAATTACAACTAGAGAACTTCAAAGCTAAATTAAGGCTTTCCTAAAAAAATAAATAAATAAGGCTTTCCTTCCAAGATCCACAAACTTTAAAATTACATGTTGTCAGGGCTGGGAATGTGGCTTAGTGGTAGAGTGCCTGCCTAGCTAATGCATGAAGCCCTGGGTTCCATTCCTCAGTACCACATACACAGAATAAGCTGGAAGTGGCACTGTGGCTCAAGTGGTAGAGTGCTAGTCTTGAGCAAAAGAAGCTCAGGGACAGCGCCCGGCCCTGAGTGCAAGCTCCAGGACTGGCAAAAAACAAAAAAACAAGCCAGTCCTGGCTTGAAATGAGTGGCTGTGGAGGATGCCCGCAGGGCCAGCCTGTGACCAGGGCCTCAAACATCCACTGGCATCAGGACACCTTTTTTCATGTCACCTCTGAAAGCACACCCATCACCAGGTGTACTGAGACAGGACCAACGTAGGACCAGAATTAGACAATTTCTATAAGCAGCATCCAGCCATCAGATTCTGAGGAAAATGTGCCTTCAGTGTGTCCAGCTCCTTAGGATTGGGAGGGCTGAGGTTGATAAGAAAGGGGCGGCACCAATCAAGGTGCACTGTACTTACACATTGATTCACTGAATGATAACTTGTTTGTATAACTACTAAAAGATAATAAAGATAGAATTAAAAAATAGGTCACCATCCAAGACCTGCTTCTTAGAGCAATTTGGAAAATTCTGTCACCAACAAGTCATTTTAAATAACATCTCAGGAAGTGCCTTCTCTCGGCTGTCTCAGAACCCCTCTAACATCTGACTAGCATAGTCCTTCTATATTTATTTTTCATAAATACAGAAACTTTAGAATTCTCCAGCATCAGCCTGAGAAGGCCAACAAGGAACCTTCCCACAAACTGTTCATTCAGAACACCAGGCAACAAGTAAATGCAACTTCTGGTTAAATACCAATACCCGGCCCATGCACTCCTCCGCGTCAGACTGCATGCATCTTGGACGTGACTTTCAGAGCAGAGACCCTTTGAGTGCACTGCCTCAGCTCCCTTCCAGCACTGATCTGCATGCTGCTGTAATTATGCCAATGCAGTCATACAAGTTTCCATTTCCTTTTTTTAAAAAAAAAAAAAGAGAAAAGCCACGTAAGACAGCAAGCTCTACTTCAAAAGCTTCCTGACGGCATCCGTATGTGGCTCTTTCTCTGAAGGCGGCCAGGGCAGCCAGGGTCTGAGAGCCCCGCTGGGGGGGGAGGGGAGGAGCCACTGTCCCCCCCACCCCTCACCACTTTGGCCTCAGTTCTTTTCGTACTCCAAAAAGTGAGGAAAAAATAGCTGACAGAAAAATCCCCTATGCAAAAACCCCAACTCTGCGGGAAGGAGGGTGGGTCCCAGTGAATCACCCCCACCTCCTCCACGTGAACGGGAGAGGGTTCTCCCAACAGGCCAGCAGCAAGAGGCACAGCCCTGGGGTCTGAGGGCACCAGTAGGCACCAGTATGAAATGGGTTAGCAGGACTAGCGTCTGCAGGAAGATGACAAACTGGCAAGAGAGCAGGCAGGCACCCAGAGAGGATGTGTACAGCCTTTCAGGGAAGGCTGCACATGGAGGGAGCATGGCAGGGCTGGGATGAAGGGGAGAGGCCATCTGCAACCCCAGCCTGGCAGAAACGCTGGCCGGGCTGGGGAACCAAGGTATGGGGAAAGCAGTGGAGAACAAACGCAGCAGTGGTACCCACTAGACACTACACTGAAAATGAACTGTACAACTTGTGGGTGTGGACAGGAGGGAACACTGGGAGAGAGCAAGGGAAGGGGTGACACTGTCCAAAAAGACTTATTTAACTATAACCCCTCTGTACATCACCTTTATATGAACGATAAAAAATAAAAATAAAACAGTAGGAACAACCGAGCACCAGGGACCAAATATAAGGGAAAGGGGTCAATGAATGACCCTCCCCCTAGACTTCCTCTCTGTCTGGTAGCAGGAAGGAAGCAAAAAGTTCTAGCTGAGCTGGGCGCTGGTGGCTCACTCCTATAATCCTAGCTACTCAGGAGACTGAGATCTGAGGATCATGGTTCAAAGCCAGCCTGGGCAAAGTCCATGAGACTCTTATCTCCAAAAACTGGAAGTGGAGCTGTGGCTCAAAGTGGTAGAACACTATCCTTGAGCACAAAAGCTCAGGGCCAGTGTCCAAGCCCAGGTCTGACACACATGTATGAGTATGTGCGCACGTGCGCACACACACATACACACACACACACACAAATAAAAGTTGACACTTCCTTCAGAGAGTGGACCTAAATATGAGCTATAGGGGTGCCTCACATGCTAGGTGCAGGAACACATTACCCGCCTCTTCTCTTTGATGGTTCCCAAGGAAACCACCTGGCTGACATAAACATAAAGATGATTCTCTCCATAGATAAAACTGGGTATAATCAGAGAGGGCAGAATTCAGGGACCCCCCGGCACCTCCTTCCTGTCCCGCCTTCTGCTAAGAAGGACGCAATGGAAGCCCTGGGCAGGAGAGCCAGGCCGGCAGCACCCCTGCCGTGCTCCTCTGCAGTCAGGGGCAGCGAATCCACGGCCAAGGACAACTACCGTCTCACATGGACTCTCTTCTCCCTGCCACCGTCTTCGAGAACACCATCGCTTCAGAAAAACCAGGATCTGGGCTCGGAAGATGGCTCAGTGTTAGAGCGTTTGCCTTGCATGCCTGAGGCCCTGGGTTCGATTCCTCAGCATCACATAAGCAAAAAGAAAAAAAGCCGGAAGTGGCGCTGTGGCTCAGGTGGTAGAGCGCTAGCCTTGAGCTGAAGAGCTGAGGGACAGTGACCAGGCCCAGAGTTCAGGTCCCATGACTGGACCAAAAAAAAAAAAAAAAAAAAACCAGGATCTCTAACACACTTTATAAAGCGTTACAGACAACTGTAATATGTGATGCCCACACCAGCTTACCAGAGCTTTTGAGGTCCTAACTTTTCCCTCCCTATCTAAGAGCAAGCTCTCAGTGGGCTCTGACTTTCCAGACTTACACACACACAAAGTAAGCACTTAGTGGATTCTGCCTTCCAGATCCCTCTTGATGCGACTAGTGATGGTGGTATCCAGACTGACTTTCTGATGATTAGATCAAACTAGTTGCCAGGGCTGGGAATGTGGCCTAGCAGGCAAGAAGCCCTGGGTTCAATTCCTTGTACCACATAGACTGTAAAAGCCAGAAGTGGTGTTGTGGCTCAAGTAGTAGAGCTAGCCTTGAGCAAAAGAAACTCAGGGACAGGAACAGCACCCAGACCCTGAGTTCAAGCTCCAGGACTGGCAAAACAACAACAATAACAACAAGCTGGGCGCCAGTGGCTCATGCCTATAATCTTAACTACTCAGGAGGCTGATATCTGAGGATCACGGTTCAAAGCCAGCCCGGGCAAGAAAGTCCGTGAAACTCTTATCTCCAATAAACCACCAGAAAACCAGAAGTGGCGCTGTAGCTCAAGTGGTAGAACGCTAGCCTTGAGCTGAAGAGCTGTGGGACAGCGCTCAGGCTCAGAGTTCAAGCCCCACGACCAACAACAACAACAAAAAATAGTTGCCAAGTATCTATATTAGCTAAGCCAAAGAACACTCAACACACACATAGGGAAAATACTCCCCCCTAAGGACCAAGAAAACTGAAAACAAGTAATGAAGATGTTAAATAATAATAATAATAAAAGCATCAATCTCAATACAGATTTTTCTGTGCACAGGAAAGGTCATAATCCTTCCTGGAATAGCTGGGCGCTAGTGGCTCGCACCTGTAATCCTGATTACTCAGGAGACTGAGATCTGAGGATCACAGTTCAAAGTCAGGCCGTGCAAGAAAGTCCGTGAAACTCTTATCTCCAATAAACCACCAGAAAATGGGAAATGGAACTGTGGCTCAAAGTATAGCACACTAGCCTTGTGTGAAAGAGCTCAGGGACAGTGCCCAGGCTCAGAATTCAAGCCCCACCACCAACAATAACAAAGAAGCCTTTCACCCCTACTTTGACACAGTCTCTTTGTAGCTCTAGCTGGCCTCCTACTGCTCACCTTGTAGCCAGGGTTTGGCTTCCTTCAACCTACCTCTGTCTCTCAAGTGCTAAGATTACAGATGTATGCCACCAGGCATTTCTGGAATCTTAACTGATAATATTATTTGGGAGCCAGGCTCACACCTGTAATCCTAGCTACTCAGGTGACTGAGACATGAGGATCTCAGTTTGAAGCCAGTCCATGAGACTCTTATCTCCAATTAAGGACCAAAGAAGCTGCAAGTAGAACTGTGGCTCAAGTGGTAGAGCACTAGCCTTGTGCAAAAAAAACTCTGGGACAGCACCCAGGCCCTGAGTTCAAGCCCTATGACCAACAAAAGAAGAGATAGATAGATAGATAGATAGATAGATAGATAGATAGATAGATAGATAGATAGATAGATAGATAGATAGATAGATAGATAATTAGTAAATATTATATATAGATAATTAGTATATATTATAGAGAGAGGAGGATACATGGGGATATGAGATATGGGGATATATATATATATATATATCTCTGTCTGTCTCTACACACACACACACACACACACACACACACACAAACACACAAACACACACACACACACACACAGATGAGGATCTATCTCTATCTATCTATATGGGGACCTCTGTTTTTGTGGCTGTCTACTCCTTCTAATGTGTGTCCAGGACTCAGAATCACCCAACAGAAATAAGTCAGTAATGAAGGAAAACTCCAAGAGGGCACCCTACAAGCCCCTTCCTGAGCTCCCCCAGAACTCCTCCTTCCCACCAAGGTGTGGGGGGCCTCCTATGGTAACCACAATGTGTTACTAAATTCCTGAATGAATTTAGGAATGCCCCGTGCCAGACTCCACGGACCACAGCGTTTTCCCCTCCTCTGAATCCAACAAAATCCTAACACCACCACACTGAGGGCAAGTCCTTGTGAACTCACAAACAGCGCTGCCTGGCAGTGAACAGAAACGTCCAGCTGAAGACTAATGGGAAGAAGTTCCGACATTTACCCTGCGGCTACATTGCGCATGTGGGTTCATTAGCCGAAGTACAAATGCACAAGGTCGAGGTATAGATCTCTAAACCGTGCTCCCAAGACCCTAAGATTAAAGGACGGGGACCCAGGAAGTCACCCAGCCCGCTCCCTCCACTGTGCACAGGCTGTGTGCTAGCTGGCTGCCTCCCAACCCCAAACTCCTAATTCTCCTTCCAGTGCTCCCCATTAGCCACCATCTCCCACACCTGGAGTCAGCTCATTCCTGCCATGACTCCTGTGTCCTCTAGCCCACGTCCTACCCTAGTGCTGGTTCTGGAAAAATCCCTCATGTAGTCACAACAGAGAACTTTCTGACCTAAGCATTTGCTTACTGACTTACTCATCTTGTGATCTGGCCTTTTCGTTTCTTCTGCTGCCTCTTACATGAAGCACAAAGTTCCAGGTTGAAGTTAGCAGCTGAATTGCTTTTGTTTTGGGTGCTTGTGGGTGGGGTTTGAACTCAGGGCCTGCTTGCTGTTCCCAGCTTTTTGGTGCAAGGCTAGCACTCTACCATTTGAGCCACAACTCCACTTCTAGCATTTTGGTGGCTAATTGAAGATAAAAGAGTTTCCTGGACTTTCCTTCCCAGACTGGCTTCAAACTGTGATCTGAGTCTCCTGAATAGATAGGATTACAGGCGTGAGCTACCAGCACTCATCCTAGTGTTTTTTTCTTTTTATACTTAGAACAAAAAAATATACTCCATACTTAAAAAGCTAGGCAGGCATACAGTAAATACATGCCAAACTGGTAAATGTTTGGTGGACATGGCTTTTCTTTCCTTTAACTTTAGAAGTAATTTTTCATTTTTGTGGTGAATTCATTTATGCTGAGTTCACTGTATCTTAACAACTCTGACACCCATCGAGACATACTACACTAAAGACCAAGTCCTGGTCCCTTATAAGAAAATGAGGGCTTCCACAGCAGGTTATGCTGCTCATCCAAAGTCATCAAGACAGAGGGAACTAAGCTGTGGCTCTGACTCTCCACTGTGTCTCTGTCACTGGGCCCTGACAAGAAGAAAGCCGCTTGCCCTTCTACCCCTCCTTTCCAACTTTTTCCCACCTGTACATTCTCCATGTGCCCAAAATTACACAGAGACAAAAATGGGTTAATTTTAAAGGTACCACACTTAGCCAGGTGCTGGTGGCTTATACTTGTAATTCCAGCTACTCAGAAGAAGAGGATGAGATCTGAGGATCAAGGTTCAAAGCAGTGAGGGCAGAAAAGTCTCTTATCCCTAATAAATTACTCAGAAAAAGCCAGAAGTGGTGCTATGGCTCAAGTGCTAAAGCACTAATTAGCCTTGCACAAAAGAAGCTCAGGGGAAGACCCTGAATTCAAGCTCCAGGACTGGCAAAAAGAAAAGAAAAAAAAAAAGTGTCACACCTAACAGAGCTAGAGCTACTGTATGTGGAGCTGAGGTCTTATTGGAGAAACTTTTTCAGCTTGAACCATGACTCACCGTTCACGCTAAGACAAACTGGAAAACAACTACATTAATTTATCTCAAGGCAAGGAAGACCTAATCATAATAAAACACAGGAAGACAGGCTGAGTATATGTCATCATGTATAGGAAATGTTCATCCTTTCTTCAGCCCCACTCAGGCCGCCTCCAGGCTCAGTCACTTGACTGTGGCTCAGAGAATACTAAAGGGAATTATGAACCAGAGAAGCAAGTGATATTAAAAGCAATCCCAGAGGAAGTGGCGCTGTGGCTCAAGCTGTAGAGTGCTAGCCTTGAGCTGAAGAGTGCAAGGAAAGCACTCAAGCCCAGAGTTCAAGCTCTACAACCAACAAAAAAAAAAAAAAATCACACACACATGAAAGCAATCCCAGAGGCTCAAAGAAAGCAGTGATTTTATCCCCTTTAATATGTCAAAGACCAGAAAGCTTTTAGGATTTAAAAAAAAAAAAGGAATGCTGGGTGCCAGTGGCTCACGCCTGTAATCCTAGCTACTCAGGAGGCTGAGATCTGAGGATCGCAGTTCAAAGCCAGCCCAGGCAGGAAACTCCATGAGACTTTTACCTCCAGTAAACCACTAGAAAACCAGAAGTGGAGCTGTAGCTCAAGCGGTAGAGCGCTTGCCTTGAGCTGAAGAGCTGAGGGACAGCGCTCAGACCAAGTTCAAGTCCAACGACCAACAACAAAGGACAATGAAAAGCAAGCACTTATTCAAAATATTCAAATATAACTTTATTGTGGGCAGAGACCACAGACCAAGAAGAACAGAAGTTCTTGACTTCGTTTAGGAGTCAGGCGAGGGAGGGGAGGGAAAGGGGCGGGAGGAATAAGTGGCTAGGGCTCCCAGAATTCCCCTGGTGCCTGTGACTTGCCCAGTGGTCTCCCTGCAGGGCTGCCGGGGCTCTTTGTGCAGCCGCAAGCAAAGGTGGCCACAGGACCCAGGCAGGCACTCTGCCCTCATTAATCCACACACGTTGCTCCTCCGGAGCCCAGGAGGCAACTTCTTGTTTCATTATTTAAATCTGCCCCGTGGCCTCATCACATCTGCTCTGACTCAGAGGAGCCAGGCTGAAAAGGGAGGGGGAACAGAAAATGAGATTTCTTTGTTAGCACATATGCATTCACACCTCTGCCCATGCAAACGATCCCTTCTGTACATAAACAACCAGAAGTTAATTCTAACCAGATTCCAAGGGATGTACCTGGATGATCTAGGTGAAGAAAAAAAATTTTAAATGCACTCAGAAATGAACAGAACTTCCTTAATATAACAAAGGGCTATTATTTCTAAAACCCACAGCTAAACATGTTTTTCCTTTGATGGTATCCAACCCATGGATCTGCATGTGCTAGGTTAGTGCTCTACCACTGCGCTACCTCCTAGACTTCACAGCTAACTTCATGATAACCAATAAAGACTGAAAGCTTCCCCTAAGATCAGAGCAATACAAGGATGCTCACTTCTACTACTACTACTCATCTTTCTACAGAATGTCCTAGACAGTGTAATTAGGCAAAAAAAAAAAAAAAAAAAAAATACAAGGCATCCAAGTTGTAAAGTAGAGGTGTCCTATCTCTACTTGGAAATAGCAAGATTCTACATAAAGAATATTCCACAGACTCTGCCGCGGACCGGGTTCTGTCGGGACAACGGAGGACACCTAAGGGAGGAACCTGGAATAGGTGGGGAGATGGCAAACAGACAACTCACACACATTAGGAGTGGATGCTGAGTGCGATTTAATGCAGAGGATAACAAACTTTTATAGCAAAAGTCTCCATGAGGAAGGGCAAAAGGTTACACAATCTTGCTGCAGGGCTTCTTTCTTGGGTGGTCACCAGCTGGTCACCTGATAGGCACTTGTTTCCGGCTTATCTCTAAGAAATATAATGGGTTTCGATGTTTTGTCATCAACTAACCATTACCTTATTTCTATAGAGGCCTTAACTGTCCCATAAGATCTTTCCTGTTCTTTCCTCAATAGCAAGGTCACCTAGGCCTACATCTAGCAAGTCTTTTAGTAAATGAAAGAGAGTAACAAGAAGTTCTTTCTCCTAAGTAGTTATCTCAGCAATTGCCATACATTCCTTCTATTCTAGCCGAGCCTACAGCTTCTTGTAAATCTCTTACAAACAATTCCTTCTGCTGAAATGACATCATGAAACCCCCAATATTTACTTATGACTTGTCTACTAGCCTCCATAAAAGGGGTTTCAGGTTAGCACTTAACTCTGGTGAGTTAGTCATATTTTTAAGACACTCATCAGATATTGGAGTCGTCAACACTCTTAAGAAAGAGCTTTGAATAAGGGAACGTTGACAATGAGCAAGTACAAAGAGCAGTAGAAGCAGTAAAAGATTAATAGGCACTCTTATGCAGTGAAGAAAGGCAGAAACACATCTTTTCCCAGGGGTTTTTCCAGCCTTTTCCCAGGAGTAGGCCTCTTAGAAGCCCTATTCTCCGAGGTAGACTTCGGTGAAGTCCCAAAACTTGGAGATAGGTTTCTGTAAAGCCCCATTCTCTGAGGTAGACTTCGGTGAAGTCCCAAGACTCAGAGATAGGTCTCGAAGCCCCTATCATGGTCTGATAGATGGTTTCCCATGCTAAGCAGACTCTACTGGGGTCGGCGTGGCAAGACTCCACCAAATAACTCCTCAAGGTAACATGAGTTCAGCACAGCTATAGGGCATCAAACCAACACAATCCAAATTGAGAATTTAAGCAAACAATCCATTTACAGTAGAATACACAAGGACAACATACCTTGGAATGAATTTGTCCAGGGGGATAGATGATTTGTATATTCAAACTATAAAATATTGACAAAATTAAAGAAGATGCTGGGCACCCCAGTAGATCATGGCAAGTTCAAGCCCCAGCACACACAAAAAAAGTAAAAAAGCTGGGCGCCAGTGGCTCACACCTATAACCCTAGCTACTCAGGAAGCTGAGATCTGAGGATAGAGATTCAAAGCCAGCTGGGCAGGGAAGTCTGTGAGACTCTTATCTCTAATAAACCACTAGAAAACCAGAAGTGGTGCTATGACTCAAGTGGTAGAGGGCTAGCCTTGAACTGAAGAGCTGAGGGACAGCGCCCAGGCCCAGAGTTCAAGCCCCACCACCGACCAAAAAAAAAAAAAGGCCGAGTTCCACAGCAGCACTTAAAACTCTACTGAATGGAAGCAAACATGCAAATCATATACTGAATAAGGTTTAATACCTAGAATATATAAAAACTCTGGTAACTCAGGAGAAAGACAACCCAATTAAAACACAAGCAGAGGGCTTGAATAGACATTCTAAAAAAAAAAAAAAAGACATGAAAAGACATTCAATATAATTAGTCATCAAGGAACTACAAATCAAAACCACAATGAGATTAACACTTCACACTCACTGTACAATTCACACTCATTGTAATAGCTTTAATCAGAAAGAAAAAACAGCAGTGTTAGTGAAATGTACAGTATTCCAATTTCTGTACTAGAACACTGCTGGGGGAATAAATTAAACACAAACTTAGAATATTCCTAGTAATCCTATTCCTAGATATAAACTAAAAAAATAAAAACACATCTTCAGCCGGGTGCTGGTGGCTCACTCCTCTAATCCTAACTACTCAGGAGGCTGAGTAGTCAGCCTGGTAGGAAAGTCTGTGAAATATGAGATTCTTATCACAAATGAACCACCAGAAAACTGGAAGTGGCACAGTGGCTCAAAGTGGACAGTGCCCAGGTCCTGAGTTAAAGCTCAGTGAATGACAAAAAACAAAAACGCATTTATTTGGACACCTGTACACAAATACTTATGGCAGCAGTATTCATAGTTAAAAGGTTGAAAACAAAAGAACTGGAAAATTGTGGTATATACACAAATACATTCCTACTCCATCATAAAAATAAAATACAACTTAGATATGCCTCAAAGTAAAAGAAGGTAGACACAAAGCTCACACACTGCATGCTTCAATACACTGCATGCAAAATACAGAGACAGCAGACAAGAGGAGGAAGCAGAATGAGGAGGAATGGGATGACAACTAAGTGGGTATCAGGTGATGAGAAAGTTTTAGAACTAGAGAGAACTGTGACTATTGGTAAAACCACTGCACTGCACACTTTAAAATGATTAACTGTATGTCAGTCAATTTTGTCTCAAAGAAATTGTTGGACTATTCTGATTCATTTATACAAACACTTCAGTACCTACCACATGTCTGGCACTCTCCTAATACGGAAGTTCAGGTGATAATACATTGTCGGCTACAAAGGAAAAAAGCTAAGAGACTATAGAGAAAAGGAGCTCCTTACAATGTCCAGGGAAAACTGTTCAAAGAGATGAGATCTGAATATTATTCCTGATAAATAGTGGGATAAAACTAAAGTGCTAAAATATGAATTTAAATTACCAAAATGTATATGCAAAAAGTTATCTGCTTTCTCTTCTTGTTTTTTGTGTTTTTTTTGGCGGGGGGGGGGGGAGGTGGGAGGGTGGGGGGGGTGGGGGGTGGGGGGGGGGTGGGGGGTGGGGGGGGGTGGGGGGGGGGGTGTCCGGTCGTGGGGCCTGAACTCTGGGCCTGGGCACTGTCTCTCAGCTCTTCAGCTCAAGACTAGCGCTCTACCACTTGAACCACAGTGCCACTTCTGGCTTTTTTCTTTTTCTGCTTATGTGGTGCTGAGGAATCGAACCCAGGGCCTCATGCATGCAAGGCAAGCGCTCTACCCCTGAGCCACCTTCCCAGCCCCTCTTCCTTCTTTTCTGAGACAGAACCTTGCTGCATGGCCCAGGCTAGCCTTGAACTTTTTGATCTTCCTGGCTCAGACTCCCAAGTTCTAAGATTAGTTATGTGTTTACCATGGCCAGATCAAAAATTGCTTCCTTTGAAAAGAGGATATCTAAATGTAGGAGTTCCTTTTTGTACAGATTTACTATAGTTTTGATTCCTAGACATTTTATCCTTTGTACTTTTTTTCGTCTGTCCTGGGGTTTGAACTCAGGGTCTTCCCACTTGCTTAGCTGGTGTTCTACCATGGGAGCCATGCCTCCCGCAAGGCGTGTTTTGCTGGTTGTTCTGGAAGCAGAGTCTAGCAGACTCTGTTGCCCAGGCTGGCTTCAAATCATAATCGATCTCAGCCTCCTGAGTAGCTAGGATTATAGAATGCCTATAATGACCATTGGCATCCAGCATAAAGACGTCATGTTCCGATAATGTCCTTCCTTCTCCTTCCACCTGTAAGGTATTTTGTTGGGGCCAGACCTTACTCCCAAGAAAGCTTGTCACTCAACTCTCTAGTAAGTATTTTCCCTTTATGAAATCATTCAGGAAAGTAGATGGGAAAAGGAATTATCTTCTTTTTTTCCCCCTGAAACACTATTCAGCCCAGGCGGGCTTGACTTCTCAAGGCTCCTACCCTTGCCTTCCAAGTACTGCAATTACTATGGGGTAAAATGTACATACATTTGGCAATAATTTTCACTTTCAATATGCTAACATCTTATGTTATCTTAAATTCTCACTTTTGTGTGTGTGTGTGTGTGTGTGTGGTCAGTCATGGGGCTTCAACTGGCCTGGGCGCTGTCCTTCAGCTCTTCAGCTCAAGGCTAGCGCTCTATCACTTGTGCCACAGCACCACTTCCAATTTTCTAGTGGTTAATTCTCACAGACTTTCTTGCCCAGGCTGGCTTTGAACCGGGATCCTCAGATCTCAGCCTCCTGAGTAGCTAGGATTACAGGCGTGAGCCACCAGCACCCAGCAAATTTTCACTTTTAATCCTCACATTTTGTTCTAAAATACATGTATCATAAAATTCACCATCTTAACTTCTTTTTTTTTGTCAGTCCTGAGTCTTTAAGTCTTTTTTTCCTCAATGAAAGTACAGTACTAACACTTGAGCCACAGTTCCACTTCCAGCTTTTCAGTGCTCAATTGGAAATAAAAGTGTCACCAACTTTTCTGTCCAGGCTGGTTTAAACCACAATCCTTGTGTCTCAGCCTCCTTAGAAGCTAAATTACAGACCTAAGCCACTGGTGCCTGGTTTAACTGTTTTTTGTTTTTTCTTTTGGCAGCTGAGTGCTTGAACCTGTACTATTCCTGAGCTCTTTTGCTCAAGGCTAGTAGTACTCTACCACTTGAGCCACACCTCCACTTCTGATTTTTTGGTGGTCAATTGGAGATAAGAGTCTCACGGGCTTTTCTAGCTCTTTTCCAGCTCTCTCTTTCCCAGGCCTTTCCCAGCCGCGTGGAGGGCCAACGTGGCCTGGTGCCAGTCAGAAAGATGAATAAACCTACCCCATACCCGAATACCACATGTGTGGTGCTGTCCTTACTCAGCTACCTCTTTTTAAAAACCTAACATAAATGGTGCCGTGACTCAGATAAAGGGCTTAAAGTCAGGATAGGTGGGATTCCTCTCCAGGTTTTTTCCTCTTTTTTTTTTGTTTGCTTTTCCCTTTTTGCTCTGAGGAATCCCCACAGTTCTGGCGGCCTTTTGTGAACCCGTCTGTCTGCTGCGGACACAGCGCATCGATACCATTGCTGCCTTCACATCCACGTCCACACCACTTCTCTACCCTGGTGAGTGAAACTACTCTCTACGGCTCTCTGTTGCTCAGTCTCTGTCCAGACGTGGCGCCACGCCAGAGAGCTCCTACTGCCTTTACCTGAAAGGCCGGTCTCCTCTGAAGCCGAGGACGCTTGGTTTGGGGGCTTGGCCATTTCTCTCTAGAGGGCTCTGGGGGAAGGCTGGACGCCGCTTCTGCCTTCTCCTTCACTCACCGCACTGACTCTCCTACACACATTTAATGGGGTGCTGCAAGTTACGCCTGAGCCGTGAAACCTCTTTGAAATGCCTCCTGCGCTCCCTGGAAAGCCAGAGTGCCTCATTTTTATGCCATTCTCAGATGTAGACAGTTTTTGTCACTGCAATGGTAAATGGTCAGAAGTCTGTTTGCTTTCAGGCTCTCTTTGCTCTCTCTCTGCCAGTCATGCCCAATGTTCCCTATCTCTCCCTTTCTCTTTTCTACATTTTGGCTTGTGCCCTGAAGAGTGCCACGCAGGCTGGGTCCCGGGGACCCCCGTCTAGGTTCCCTCTCAAAGGCTAGCCAATGTAGGCTTGATCTATTTGTTTAGGGTTTCTTTGCATTCTTTCAGAAATTTGCCATCTTGAGTTTGCCATCTTGGCCACATGGTGGGTTAAGGGTTTGGCCCCATCTGACCCTTAACCTTCCACCAAGCTTACTCTCCATCCAGCTATTCTAAGGTACCTTGCTAACGAGTTGCTCTTTTCATAGGCCCTGGTAAATGAGGCCCAACCATCTGATGTGCTTTGTTAGCAAAGATGTCTACACATTGTTGTCAAAAATTTTAGGTTTTGAGTTTTGCCTTTTTTGTTTTGTGTTGTGTATTCTACTGACTATGTGGTTCTAAAATACTGGGCTTATCTGTGCTAAAATTCTTATCACATCTAACAAGTTTTGTCATTGAGGAATATTTGATGGTCAATTCTTGATAAGGACCAGGTGAGCTCTATTCTATTTGATCTCCTTGTTGCTTTAATTGGAAATAATAAAGGGCTTTTATGGCAAAGATTGCAGTTCAAAGCCAGTCTGGGCTGAAAAATCCCTAAGACTAACCTGCAAAGAGCCAGGCTGGAAGCATGGCTCAAGACTCTTATTTCGAACCAGCCAAACACTGGAAGTGCTATTGTAACTCAAAGTGGTTCAGTGCTGGCCTTGAGAAGTGCTCAGGGACAGTGCCCAGTCCTTGAGTTCAAATTTCCTTGAATACCAACCAACTGGGATAAGCCATCCCAGCAACGAGCACCTAGACTCAGCCAGTCTGGGGAACAAGGGACCATGGAGAGGAGTAAGAGGACATGGTATCACATCAGCAACTTTGTGCCTACCCTTTCAAAGTTAACCAGAGCTGGAGGTCAATAGAAGTAAGGAGCCTGCCCAGCTAGTGTCCATACCTGTCCACCTATTAACTGGACAGGAATTTATATTCTTGCCTTTGTCACCTGACTTCTCTATCTAGTCGCCAGATGTCAGAAGTAGCTAGGGACTAGCCGGGCGCCGGTGGCTCACACCTGTAATACTAGCTACTCAGGAGGCTGAGATCTGAGGATTGCAGTTCAAAGCCAGCCCGGGCAGGAAAATTCATGAGACTTTCATCTCCAATAAACCTCTAGAAAAACCAGAAGTGGTGCTGTGGCTCAAGCAGTAGAGCGCTTACCTTGAGCTGAAGAACTGAGGGACAGCGCCCAGGCCGAGTTCAAGCCCCACAACTGACCAAAACAAAAACAAACAAAAAAACCACTTCTACTACCCCTCCTCTTTTGGTGCTAGTCTTAGTGACTCAGGAGGCTGACATCGGAGGCTCCGGGTTCAAAGCCAGCCTGAGCAGTTAAGTCTGTGAGATTCTTATCTCCAAGTAACCACCAAAAAGCTGGAAGTGGTAGAGTGCTAACCTTGAGTAACAAAGCTAAAGGAAAGCGCACAGACCCTGAGTTCAAGCCCTAAGGACTGGAGCAAAACAACAACAACGAGTCTGTAATTTAAACCCAAGAGACTTATCTGATATACACCAGAACATTCCTCAATGTAGAAAAGTGGAGAAAGGGGCTGGGAAGGTGGCTCAGTGGTAGAGCACTTGCCTTGCATGCCTGAGGCTCTGGGTTCGATTCCTCAGCACCACATAAGCAAAAAAAGCCGGAAGTGGCGCTGTGGCTCAAGTGGCAGAGCGCTAGCCTTGAGCTGAAGAGCTGAGGGACAGCGCCCAGGCCCAGAGTTCAGGCCCCACGACCGGACCCAAAAAAAAAAAAAAAAAAAGTGGAGAAAGCTACAGAGACCGTGTGGCCCTTGCTATCATACAACAGCTTCTACCCTCGAGGGCTAACTTGCCTAAGAACCACAACAAAATCATTACCTTCCATCAAGTGTATCAAGTTATGAACTCAATTCTCAGCACTCCCTGGAACAGGAACAGATAGCCATGAACAAGCCCCATACCTTTGGCCCAGCAACCACAGGCACTTCCTAGGTCCAAGTTAAAAAACATCTCAGTGGGGCTGGGAATGTGGTTCAGTGGTAGAGTGTTTGCCCAACATGCATGGAGCCCTGGGTTCCATTCCTCAGTGCCGTAACAGAAAAAGCCAGAAGAGGTGCTGTGGCTCAAGTGGTAGAGCAGTAGCCTTGAGCAAAAGAAACTCAGAAATAGTCACCAAGCCCTGTGTTCAAGACCCAGGATTACCCAAAAAAAAAAAAAAGAAAGAAAGAAAGAAAAGAAAACAGGGCCATGATTGTGGCTCAGTGGTAGACTGCTTGCCTTCACACATGAGGCCCTGGGTTTGATTCCTTAGCACCATATAAACAAAAAAAGCCAGAAGTGGTGCTGTGGCTCAAGTGGTAGAGCGCTAGCCTTGAGCTGAAGAGCTAAGAGACAGTGCCCAGGCCCAGAGTTCAGCCCCCATGACCAACAAAAAGGGAAAAAACAAAGAAAACGAACACCAACCAAAAATAAAACAAAACAAAAAACACCACACATCTCGGTGGTTTTACAAAAATCTCCTCTCAAATAGCCAACATCTTCATTTTCCCACTAACTGTGGAGAGGGCTTCTTTGCCTTTAACTTATATTCCCCTAAGTAATTTGCAGTTATAATTGAACTCAAGATGAATGGGTGCTGGGCTCTCCACAGAGTGCCAGGCTCAGAGACTTGCTCACCACTAATAAGCTAATGTTTGCAAAACTCTGTAAAGACATAATGACTAAATACTATCATTATTACAGACTTCCCGTTTAAATGTAAATTAAAAGAGATAAAGGGGAAAGAAACACGTTAGGGACCACTACTCAGCAAGATGTAAACAACATTTGAACCACAGGGGTAAAAGTATCTTAATTTTTTTTTATGTAGTTTTATTTGTTTGCAGTGCTGGAGATGAAACCCAAGCCTTGTACATGATGGGCCAAGGCCCTACTCTTACTACTGAGCTATTCCCCACATCCTAACTGGAGTCATTAAAGGATATAACGATGTTATTTACAAGACACTAACCCAAAATTCAGAAAATGACACACTGACTAGAAAAACAAGCCAATACAGGTGAAGCATGCTGGAAAAAAATGGAAAAACTGAGCTGGATGCTGGTGTCTCACACCTGTAACTCCAGCTGCTCAGGAAGCTGAGATCTGAGGATCACAGTTCAAAGCCAGCTGAGACTCTTATCTCCAATTAACCACCAGAAAACTGGAAGTGAAGCTGTGACTCAAAGTGGTAGAACACTAATCACCTAATCTCAATTAAAGAAAAAAAGCGAAAGAAGGGGTGGGGGGGTTAGGAGAGATGGGTGACAATGTTGTCAGACACTTCGTATTCATAAACTGTTTTGTAGAATGGGAACTTCTTTGGACAACTACTTAAAGATAATAATAAAAAAACAAAACCAAAGAAGTGGTAGAACACTAGCCTTGAGTGAAAAAGTTCAGGGACAGTGTCTAGTCCTTGAGTTCAAACCCCTCAAGTGACAAAGGAAAAAAAAAAACAGGGAAAGACTAGAAAAATGTCTGAAACAGTTTGTTTTAAAACACTATATAGGAGCTAACCGAAAGTTCAGGATATGAATAAAATCTAAAACTGGATTGTGACTCAGTTTAAATTGCCCACAGAACAGTTTTTTGCCAATCCAGGGGCTTGAACTCAGAGCCTGGGCACTGTCCACGAGCTTTTTTTGCTCAAAGCTAGCACTCTACCACTTGAGCCACAGTGCTCCTTCTGGCTTGTTTTGTTTATGTGGTGCTGAGGAATTGAACCCAGGACTTCATGCATGCTAGGCAGGCACTCTACCACTGAGCCACACTCCCAACTCCAGATTTGGGATTTTTTTTTCTGAGATAGATAGATAGATAGATAGATAGATAGATAGATAGACAGACAGGAGCTATGGAGTTCCTATGGAGCGATGGAGTCAATATAAGCATTCATTGATGTTTCATCTACATCTGATGAACACAGCCGTAGGTAATTTTATACAAAACATGGTATTAGGGCTGGGAAGATGGTTGAGTGGTAGAGTGCTTGCCTTGCATGCATGAGGTCCTGGGTTCAATTCCTCAGCACCACATAAGCAGAAAAGGCTGGAAGTGACACTGTGGCTCAAGTGGTACAGGGCTAGCTTTGAGTTAAAGAGCTGAGGGACAGTGCCCAGGCCCAGAGTTCAGGCCCTATCACTAACAAAAAAAAAAAGGGGGAGGGGGGTATTTTACCATGTTTTACCTGTGACCAGCCATGAGGTCAGATATAGGATTTCCATTTGTGGTGTCATGATGGTGCTCAAGAAGACAGACTTCAAGCCAGGCGCCAGTGGCTCACGCCTGTAATCCTAGCTTCTCAGGAGGCTGAGATCTGAGGATCACGGTTCAAAGCCAGCCCAGGCAGGAAAGTCTGTGAGACTCTTATCTGCAATAAAAACCACTAGAAAACCAGAAGTGGCATTGTAGCTCAAGCAGTAGAGCACTCGCCTTAAGCTGAAGAGCTGAGGGACAACGCTCAGGCCCAGAGTTCAAGCCCCACGACTGACAAAAAAAAACAAAAACAAAAAACAAAGTAATGTTCAACCTGTAATTCTCAACCCTAGTTGGAATTAGAAGACAGTTTCCCTGGGATAAACCTTGAGAACATATAAAAATGCAGGAAGAAAAGATACTATTGTAAGGGGCCGGCTCTCCGTCATTATCTGACATGGAAGTCATTTACCTGCACACTGAGCCTAGCCACCTCCCATTTAGGAAACACATTTCCTACCAAGCTCTGTCCTACTACAGTTACACACCGAGACTGTGACATCCTCACGCTACTACGGCTCAATCCCCACTGCTGTGAGAAATACCATCTGTCAGACGCTTTCTCATGAATCTCCCTGTTAACACACAGTGATACCCACTTCACAGATGGGAGGCTCTCCACCGCCAGCTCATCCGCTTGTAGGCAAGCGGGGCGGGGCTTCAGATCCTCAAAGCGGTATCACCACCAGCTTGGAACCCAACAGCACCAAGTGGGATTGGAGGGCCCCGCAGAGGTTCAAAAGAACCATGCATAAACACAATGCATCTTCCAGAGCATGAACTTGCTACAAGATTGGTAACAAAAAGTGTTTATATTAAAACAGACATATTACTAAGTATAATGTAAAATTTGTATTAAATTTTAGGATACAACATAATGGGCTTGCCCTTATTCCCACTGAGGGGAAACTCTTACAGAAAAGTCTCCTGAAACCTGTACATTTAATTTACCCTACAATAAGATTTCAAAGAACAGGCTCCATTAATCTAAAAGGCAGAGAATTTAATTTCTAGTAGAAAGTTATGACTTCTGGGAATTAGTGGGCAAGGAAGGGCTCAAGAGAACTAATCTCCCTGTTCTTCCAAGAAAGTCCAAACTTACAGTATCAGCCAGTATTCCTACCTGTAATCTTAGCTCCCCAGGAAGTTGAAATTATGGTTCAAGGCTAATCTAGGCAGAGATGTCCACAAGACTCCACCTCCAAAATAGCCACCAAAAAGCCAGGATTGGAGATGTGGCTCAGTGGTAAAGTTCCAGCTAACCACATAAGCGGAGCAAATACAAACCCCAGTATCTCTCCTCTCTCTCTCTCTCTCTCTCTCTCTCTCTCTCACACACACACACACACACACACAGTGTCAATGAAGTTTCCAATCATGCAAATATCTGCCAAGTACAAGGACAAGATAATGCCTTCTAGAACAGTCAAAGGAGGCCCTACAGGACGGACCATGTGCCTAGCAGTGGAAGGAGAAAAGGAAAGCCGAACAAGCTAGCCTTTACCTCATGTGTGTGTGCAGGCCTCGTCATGAGCACTAGGCATTGTAATGGGCACTAGGCTTTTACTTTCCTGAGTAAAAGTTAAATCTATGAAAAACTTCAATAGGCCAGGGCTGGGGAGGGTGGACCAAGAAGTAGAATGCTTACCTAGCAACTAGAAAGAAGTCCTGAAGTTCAGACCTGGTGGCTTATGCCTGTAACCGAGCTACTAAGAAGGCTGAAATCTGAGGATCATGGTTTGAAGCCAGCCTCAGTAGGAATGTCCATGAGACCCCAATTAACCACAAAAGCTAGTAGTGGAGCTGTGGCTCAAGTGGTAGAGCATTAGCATTGAGCACAAAAGCTCAGGGACAGCATCCAGCCCTAAATTCAAATCCTAGAACTGTCAAAAAAAAAATTATGGCTGGATAAGCATAAAGGAGCACACCTACTAAAGTTGTGGCAGGAAGGTCCAGAGTTCAGAGCAGCCTGGACTACATGTTGAGACCGTGCCTCAAAAACTAAGGCGGGGAGGGGTGTCCTGACTCCCTAAAGCCACATTTCATCATGTCACCACTACTTTCATATATCTTTCTTGGCTCATAAGTTTAGCATTTCTCTCCTTAAAAATGTTAAGATTCTAGTAAATATGGTTTCATGGTTTTATCACTGAAGCAGTGTTTCAACTAGAAAGGAAATCAGAATATCAGAACATCAGGTCCCAACATCTTCCTTGGTAGATTGACATCAAAAGAAGTTACCATCTATTTTTTTTTTGGGGGGGGGGAGGGAGGGTCGGTCGTGGGGCTTGAACTCTGGGCCTGGGCGCTGTCCCTCATTCTTCAGCCAAAGGCTAGCGCTCTACCACTTGAGCCACAGTGCCACTTCCAGCTTTTTCTGTTTATGTGGTGCTGAGGAATTGAACCCAGGGCCTCATGCATGCGAAGCAAGCACTCTACCACTGAGCCACATTCCCAGCATTAGGGCACTGTTCTTGAGCTTTTTTTTGTTCAAGGCAAGTGAGCTAACACTTGAGCCACAGCACCACTTCTGGCTTTTTCTGAGTAGTTTCTTAGAGATAAGAATCTCATTGCTGGGCACCAGTGGCTCAAACCTATAATCCTAGCTACTCAGGAGGCTAAGATCTAAGAATTGAGGTTCAAAGCCAGCCCAGGTAGGAAAGTCTGTGAAACTCTTATCTCCAATAAATCACCAGAAAAAGCAGAAGTGGCACTGTGGCTCAGGTGGTAGAGTGCTGGCCTTGAACTGAAGACCTGAGGGACAGCACCCATGCCCAGAGTTCAAGCCCCACCACTGGCCAAAAATAAAAGAATCTCATGAACTTTCCTGCCTGGACTGGCTTTGAATCAAGATCCTCAGATCTCAGCCTCCTAAGTAGCTTGGATTACAAGAATGAGCTACCAGCACCAGGCTAAGATCTCTACTCTTCCGTGGTGAATTCCAACCATACTTATACTTATCTAACACAAACCACTACTCTGCACATTGTGCCTTTCTCAGAACAAGTCTTCTTTCAGCCAAATAGCTCCTCAAAGGGCAGAAGAGTAACTTTTCATTTTTCTTCATCATTCCTGCACTAGCTCCTGTCTCAGTGGTTCAAACAAATTTCTATTGGGCTCTGGTGTCTCCCATCAAGAAGCACAGGGCCAAGGGGAAGGGGAAACAAAGGAGGTGACAAAAATGCTTGATAAGAAATGTACTCATTATCTTGCCCATGTAATTGTAACCCCTCTGTACAGTATTTTCACAGTTAAAAAAAGAAAAGAAAAAAAAAAAAAAGCACAGGGCTGAGATGTCCCAGATTTCTGCAGAGCCCACCTCTAGAAACAGATGTGTGCCTCGCTCATCCTAGCACACTAACTAGAATATTATGGGAACTCAGGGCACATTAACCGAACATTAATTAAATGAGAAAAAGACTCCCAAGTTCCAGTTAATGATCTGCTTATCTGAAGGAATACAGAATGTAAGAACTCCAACCTGACATCCCAAGCCAAGTCACCTGCTTTTTATGACATCCCTAGCTGCCAGCAAATTTCCACTAAAAAAAAAAATTAAATAAGTAAGTTAGAAACACCACCTTTTCCTTTCTAGGCTAGTTTGTCTCTCCTGATCCTTTCCTGGAAGAGAGAGAGAGAGAGAGAGAGAGAGAGTGTGTGTGTATGTGTGTGTGTGTTAATTCTGGGACTGGACACTGTCTCTGAGCTATTGTGCTCAAGGTTAACATTCTACCACTTGAGCCATGGCTCCACTTTGGCTTTTTGGTGTTTAACTGGAGATAAGTCTCAGGGACTGGGAATGTGGCTTAGTAGTACAGTGCTTGCCTAGCATGCATGAAACCCTGGATTCAATTCCTCAGTACCACATACACAGAAAATTGCAGAAGTGGCGCTGTGGCTCAAGTGGTAGAGTGCTTGCCTTGAGATGAAGAGCTGAGGGACAGCACCCAGGCCTAGAGTTCAAACCTCACAACTGACCAAAAGGAAAAAAAAAAAAAAAGCTCATAGAATTCACAAACTGTATAGATCATGATAATGACAATTTGCCTTGTGAAAGTTAAAGTGTGTTTATGACTCTAAGTTTCACTATTCCACCATATTGTGAAATATGTGAAATTTATGTAATCACCTAATCTCAATTAAAGAAAAAAAGTGAGATGGGTGACAATGTTGTCAGACACTCTGTACTCATATACTGTTTTGTAGAACGGGAACTTCTTTGTATAACTACTTAAAAATAATTTAAAATATAAATAAATAAAGGCTTTCCAGAATTAGATAGCATTTTGTATTTTTGTTAATTATGGATAGAAATTACATACATGTTTGCTTACATTTTTCTCTTCTGTTCAACTGAATGTGTCTTTCCACTGGGTACTCAGGAGCACTCTAATCCTCGCTCTAAAGCCCTCATGTCTACAGTCCTCCAAGTGCCCTCAGCTTTGGTTCCATTCCTCTTGCATAAGACTAAGCATGTCCAGGTACCAGTGGCTCACGCCTATAATCCTAGCCACTCAGGAGGCTGAGATCTGAGGATCACGGTTCAAAGCCAGCCCAGGCAGGAATGTCCGTGAGACACGTTATCTCCAGTTAACAACCAGAAAAACCAAAAGTGGCACTGTGGCCCAAGTGATAGAGCGCTTGCCTTGAGCTGAAGAGTCCAAGGATAGCACCTATGATTGACCAAAAAAAAGACTAAGCATGGGCTGGGAAGGTGGCTCAGTGGTAGAGCGCTTGCCTTGCATGCATGAGGCCCTGGGTCCAATTCCTCAGTACTACATAAGCAGAAAAAGGAAAAAGCTGGAAGTGGCGCTGTGGCTCAAGTGGTAGAGTGCTAGCTAGCCTTGAGCTGAATTGCTGAGGGACAGCGCCCAGGCCCAGAGTTCAGGCCCCACGACCGGACCCAAAAAAAAAAAAAGACTAAGCACCATTCCCCATTCAGGCTTAGATGCCTCTCCCTGGCCACCTTCCAAATGCCCTAGCCTCACCTCCTATCTCAAATTCTCTGGCCTCCTTTCTCACTGTAGCTCTCTTCTGTTTGCCATGGTATCCAAAATCAGTTATCATGGTCCGATGCCAGTGGCTCATGCCAGTAATCCTACCCAGAAAGTTGAGATTTGTGGTTCAAAGCCAGCCCAGGCAGAAAAGTCCATAAGACTCTTATCCACAATTAACCACAAAAAAGCCAAAAGTAAAGCTGACATTAAGTGACAGAGCAGCAGCCCTGTGCAAAAGCTAAGAGAACCCTAAGATCGAGGCCCAGGACTGGGGGAAAAAAATTAAGCATGCTGTGGTACACACACTTGTCATTACAGCTGCTTGGCAGATAAAGGCAGGATTGGGTGTTCAAGGGGTAGCCCCAAGAAAGTGAGGAGCTGTCTCCAAAACAAAATGCAAAAAACTGGGAGGGGAGGGGAAGGGAGTGTGGTTCAAGTGGTAGAGTGTTGTCCACCTAAGCCTGGGTACAATAGCTGAATCTGAAAAAAATTAAAAAATACAGTAATTTTTCTTTCTCTCTGAAGAATGTAAGGGGTCCTGGTTCTAAAGAATCGACAGCGTGGGCCTTGGTCATGAGACTTCTCCTCTGTTACTAGTGCTGGGATTGACCATGCAGAGAAATTGAGCTATTGCATAACATTTGATGGGTTAGATCACTTGCTGTTTGGAGAGCCTTGCAAGACAAGATGAGAAAACAGAGCTGGGCAAATTTAGTGCAATTTCCTTTGTGTGCTGGAGCTACCTCAGGCTTGCAACACCACACTGACACCTTTATCTTTCTTGAAGTATAGCTTCAGTATCCTAAAAAAAGGATTTTAAAGGAATTATAACTCATTTTCATCTTTTGGCTCATTAGCATATTTATCCTGACAATACCCTAGAAACACCTTCTTGATTTGCACACTGGAAAAAAAATGTAAGGGCTTGTAGCAGAGGTGTTTAGAAAAAAATTCAAACACAAAGAAAACAAGCTGCAGCTTGGATGCTTCCGTTAAACAGAAGGACTGCCTTCAAAGCACAAACAGGAGCATGGAGATTTTGGTGGTACTGGCAGAAGCAAGTGACCACTACTGGCGGCTGGTTCTAGTGGAGTGTCTCTGCAGTCTTCCGAGTGAGGCCATCTTACTAATTCCAAAAAGACTGGAGAGCATCCAAGAAAAACAAATGGTCTTCACTCCCCTCACAGAAAAATTCACATGAATGTCTTTTTAAAAAAAAAAAGGCTAAAATTCTCCCCGGCCAGCTCTGCTTCCCTGGCTTCGGCATGGTGACAGCTGAACAGACGCATCTGGGTAAGACACCTTGCGTCTTAAACCTTATCTGAGATTCAGTCTGATTTTACCCAGCCATGGAAGACCCGAGGCTTGGTGGTTTCTACCATGAGCACCTACTCATCGAGCATTCCCCAGCTTTCACACGAATAACGTTTATTTCGCTTTGCCCAAACAATTCTCACCTTTAAAAGTCATTCTTAAATTTCTGAATGTCACTACACAGAGCGAAGAAAAATGTTTCCTCTCTTTGAAATAGAGGCTGGCTGTCCAGTTTTTTGCCAGACACCCTGCCTAGGATGCGGTCTTTTCAACAGGCCATTTTCCAACACTAGGTGATTTTCTTTTAAGCCCACCTGATGGTCTACCTGCACATCTCTTCAAACAAGGATTTTACAGACACCTACAAGATGACGGCAAACAGCCTGTCCAAAGGCTTCCCCAGCGCGTGCTCACAGAGGACGAACAAAGCATGGCTCCTCCACGGTTGTGTGCTGTGAATGCAAATGAAGCCAAACCGCTACGAGGCTCCTCGATGCGGCCTTATGACTCCACAGAAATAAATAGATCGATAGCATATGGACACGCGCGCGCGTGCACACGCACACGCACACGCGCGGCGCTAGCTCATCTGAACACGGATCCGGGCTCCGTGCAGAAAACGGGAGGTGCACTGGGGTCCGCGCCCCAGCCGGCGGCAGCCGGGGCCCGCGCCCGCACTTCGCCCAGTGCCATTGGGTGGCAGCTTCCGACGGAAGGCTTTCACAGCTCCCCGCGAGGGTCCGAGCCGAGGCCGGTCCCCACGCGCGGGGCGGCGGGGGGCGGGGCGGCGGGCCGCACGGGAAGACCGCGGCGCCCGGGGCGCGGTGCCCCGCCGCCCCCGAGCCCACCCCGACCTCGGGGGCGCCCGAAGGTGACCGGCGCGGGCCCCGGCCTCGGCCTGCGGCCGGGCCCCGCCGTTCGCCCGCAGAGCGATGACTCAGGAGAAACTTTTCAGAATCGCCTCAAAACCCACCGCGGGGGCGGCGCGCGCCGGGCGGACGCCAGACCCGGGCCCGCGTCCCCGCGCCGCGGGCGCCACGCCGGGGCCCGGCGGAGGCCTCGGCGCCCGGTCCCCGCCCCGCCGCGGCCCCCGGGCCCCGCCCCGCCGCGGCCCCCGGGCCCCGCGCCCCGCGCCCGCAGCCGGCCTTCCGCACAAAGTTTCTAAAGTTGAAGCGAATGCCCGCGCGGGCGAGCCGGGCGCCGGGCAGGCCGGACCCGAGGGGCGCCGGGCCAGCGCCGCCCCCGCCGCCGCCGAGGGCGCGGGGAGCCTGGCCGCGACCGAGCACGGGCGCCCGGGCCCACCCGCCGCGTCCCGGCCGCCCGCCCGCGCGGCCCTTACCCCGCGGTCCGCCCGCTCGGCCGGCTCAGGGGCGCCCGGCGCATCCTCCGCCGCCATCCGCAGAGTCCAGCTCCCCGGGCATCCCCATGTCGGGGGGCGGGGAAGGGCCGGCGGCCGCCGCCGCCGCCGCCGCCGCCGCCGCCGGCTGGAAAGTCCCTGCTGGGCTGCAACCCGGCTCGCGCACGCGGCGGCCGCCGCGCCGCGCCGCCTCACGCACCCCGGCGCTGGCACTTCCTCCCGCCTGCTGGAAATCCCCGCCGGCCGCCGGCGCGCGCCCGGCGCGCCGCCGCCCCGCCCCGCCCCCGCCCCGGCGCGCGCGCGCCTGAGCCCCGGGAGCCCGAGCGCGGGCCACGCGCCGCCCCGCCCCCGAGCGCGCGCCCGCGGCTGTTGCTAAGGGCCCCGGGCTCCGCGCTCGCCGCCGGCCTTAACGACGGCTCCGCGGGCGCGCGCGGAGCCCCGGGGCCCTCGCGCCCTCCCCCGCCGTCCCGATCAAAAAGCCACGAAGGCCGCGTGGACCCCCGCTCCCGTGGACACGCGCGCGCGCACTCCGGCTGGCGACGCCTGCCCCCGGGAGCGCGCGCCGCGCGGGGACTCATGTGCGCGCGGCTCCCCCCGTGCCGACCCCGCGGGCTCCGTCCCGCCGCACCCCGGCGTGCGAGCGCCGGCTGCACCCGGCTCCGCCGGGGCCGGCCCGCGCGGGGCCCGGGCTGGGCTGCCGCCTGGCCCCGCTCTCTCTTGAGGGGGCTCGAAGGGCTCCTGGGTCCGGTCCGGATCGGCCCAACTGTGGCAAGATCCCGGGGCTCCCAGCCGGCCCGGCCCCCGGAGACCCCGCCTCCCGGGCACCCCTGTCTGCTCCAAGGTTACCCTGTGGCCCGGGGTCCCGCTCCCCGCGGGCAGCGGGGACCCCTGAGGACACGGCACGCGCGCACCCCGCCAGCCCGCAGGGTGGGGCCCACCCCTGGGCGGCGGCGGCCCGGCCGGACCCGGCCACCGGGGGTTCACAGGTCAGTTGAGGAGACCAGGTGGACTTCAGAGGCCAGGGTGCGCGGGCTGGAGCCGAGGCCGGGCCCGCTCACGCCGGTCCGCCTTCTCGTGCATGAGTCTGGAGACAGCAACTCCGGCACCTCCCGTGCGACTTCGCTCCGTGGAATGTTCCAGAACCTTAGCTGATCGGACCCGCATCTCGGGCTGTATTAGCCCAACAGGTGCCCGTTCCGCAGCCCGGGGCCAGGGGCCTGGCGGGCCGGGCTCAGTCGGGCCTGCGGCGCCCCCCTCTGGGCACGGCCGAGGTGACAGGCCAGCCTCCGCCGCCGGGCCACGTGGGCTCCGGGGCTGGGATCGAACCCGAGTCCTCAGGGGCGCTCTTTCCTTCCCCCACCCCCCCCCGACCCCGGGACTGACCCCTGCCGCCTGTTGAGACGTCGTGATGACCCTGCCCCCGAGACCGGGGCCGAGCCGCCGTCCCACGGCCCCGGCCCCTCCGCCCAGGCCCCGGCCCGGCCCCGGTCCCGCCACGCGGGGGCCCAGGCGCCCGCCCCCGTGCACCTGCCGCCCTGCGCGGGACATACCGGGGAACAACCCAACTCAGGAAGACTCCCCACGCCGGGACGGACGGTTTGGGGCTCTTTACAAATGGACCACGGGGAAGAAGGTGCAAAGACGCCGCCACCGGCCCGGAAAGGCGCCTTTCATTTTCTGCCAAAGCGCCAGCTCGAGAGCCTCGTTCGGGAGCAGATTAGGCGCATCCGGTCGAGCCATCTGCCGCGCGGCCGGCGCCGGCCCCCGCCCGCCCGGCTCCCGCCGGGGCCCGGGCCCCGGCCGCCCCCGCCAGCCCCTTCCTCCTCTCCGCCGGCTGAGCCGTGCGGCCCTGGGGGGGCCGCGGAGAGGAAGCTCGCCCCCCGCCCGGCCAGGGCTTTGAGGGCGGGCCCCCTAGCCGCCGCAGGTCTAGTGGCTGGGCAGCCGTGATGGACGGCAAGACGAGCCAATCAGCGCGCTCTCCTCCGGGCATTTCAAAGACAGAGCTCTCCCTTCGCTATGGCAACGCGGAACAACACGCTGACTGGGTTTCTGGACAAAGACATTTCTCGCAGGAATGTACGTAGCGTGACATGTTCCTTCTGCTGCGTCTTGCGGAGACCTGCATGCAGATGTGGGGGTGACTCACCAAATGCAGCAGTCCACGCAGCCAATCCTGTTCTTCCGAGAGGAGGAGGAAGTACTGCGGGGCAGGCGGCAGCCCTGGCCTGGCAGGCCGGGCCCGCGCTCCAGCGCACGCGGGGCTGAGCGACCCGGCAGCACCGCCGGGGACCCCGCGTCCTTCAGCCCACAGTGCTCCCCAGCCTGTTCAGCACACGTTACCCATGCGCACACCTTTCTACAGAACTTAATCCCAAACATGCGGTGTTCCCTGATACTTCCTACGGTTTCCGTCGTCCTTCTGGATGCCAGGTCTCGCTCTGCAGCCCCGACGGGCCTTGAACTGGAATCCTCCTGGGTGCTGGGGTTACCGGCCTGTACCACCACGCCTAGCTTGTGTCTTTGCTATTTTTATTGTTCTAACGAGGTTCCTTTCATAGTGTCATCCCTTCCCTGCTCTCCCAGTCCCTCCTTCCCATTTCTACCCCAAAGTTTTGTTCGTTTTTGTTTTTTGTCGATCTACCACTTGAGCCACAGCACCACTTCTGGCTTTTTCTGCTTATGTGGTGCTGAGGAATCGAACCCAGAGCCTCAGGCATGCAAGGCAAGCGCTCTACCACTGAGCCACCTTCCCAGCCCTTGTTTGTTTGTATTTTTTCGGTCATAGCTTGAACTCTGGGCCTGGGCGCTGTCCCTCAGCTCTTCCGCTCAAGGTGAGCACTCTACCGCTTAAGCCACAGCACCACTTCTGGTTTTCGAGTGGTTTATTGGAGATAAGAGTCTCATGGAGTTTCCTGCCCAGGCTGGCTTTGAACCATGATTCTCAGATCTCAGCCTCCTCAGTAGCTGGGATTACAGGCGTGAGCCGCCGCCCGGCTGTCTACTCTAGAGTCTCATACTTCACTTTCAACAGTGTCCAGCTGCACTTTTCCACCCTTTTCCCTTGAGTTCTGTGCCACCCACAACCCTCCCAACAACAGACAAACTAGACAGAAGAGAAGATAGAAACAAGAACAGAAAAGAGATCCCATTTCCCTTCCTTAAGAGTTCATTTTGCTATATATGCTATATAATCATAGGCATTGTCCTTTTGTGAGGATTGTTAAGGTTTGTCCTGCTATTATAAAGATGATGTACAGAGGCTGACAGTGACATAAGTTGGGGAAGAGTACATTTCATTGTGGACAACATCACCCATTCCCTGCACCTTTGTGTTCTCACCTAAGAGTATCCTCCTTTAGTTTCACTGTGAGTGCCTTGAATCCTATGTAACTTATCACATCCGGGTGTATTTTAGATCTGGCTTCCACATATGAGTGAAAACAGGCACCATTTGTCCCTCTGAGCTTGGTTTACTTCACTTAGCATGATTTGTTCTATGTCCATTGATATGATTTTTTTTCTGCCAGTCCTGGGGCTTGAACTCAGAGCCCGAGTACTGTCCTTGAGCTTCTCTTTTGCTCAAAGCGAGAACTCTACCACTTGAGCCACAGCACCACTTCCGGGTTTTTTTGGTGGTTTACTGGAGATAGTCTCGTGAACTTTCCTGCCTGGGCTGGCTTTGAACTGTGATCCTGAGATCTCAGCCTCCTGAGTAGCTAGGTTATAGGTGTGAGCCACCGTTGCCTGGCTTGTGAACTCATCTCCAGTTAACCACCAAGAAGGCAGAAGTGGAGCTGTGGCTCAAGTGGTCAAGTGCTAGCCTTGAGAGGAAAGAGCTGAGGAACAGCACCCAGGCCCTGAGTTCAACCCCCGGTACTGGGACAAAAATTAATGATATTATGGTAAAACACTAGGAGACATACAGCCAGAGAATTCAAGACCAAAAATCAAAAAAGCAGAAGTTAACTTGTGACTACCGTGAGATGCTAGGATGCCGGTGCCTGCGGCCTGGGTTTCCCCTGTTGCAGAGCGGAAATGCACCGCCACCCCAGGAGCTGCAGGAAATGCACTGCCACCCCAGGAGCTGCAGGAAATGCACCGCCACCCCAGGAGCTCCAGGGGAGCCCTTACCCGTGAGGACCAGGGGCTTCCCAGATCCCTGAGGGACTGTGACACCCAGCAGAGAGGCACCGTGGCACTCACTTGCTGCCCCGTGACCACGGCCCCCTTCAGACATGCAAGCCATTGCTGGAGCTAAAATTGCACTTGCCCTAAAGCGACTGAAATAACACAACGGGGTCTGACCCATTCTGCACCCTCGCAGGGGCCACTTTTGCCATGGTCCACCGGGCGAACATGGCTATATACTCACCGAAAATCATTTCCCAAGCAACCGTGGGGCCTAGGACCTCCAAGGCAGATAGGAGGCAGCGTCAGAGCTGCGTCCACCCCACGGCCTCAGCACAGCCTTCTGTCCATGGTCCCTCCACGCTCCCTCCACCCTGCCGGCTGCCCCCAACCCTAGGTTGTCAGGGAGTGCATTGGGTGTGGCCAGCATCTTATTTTAAAAAATAAATGTGCAATTGAATTCTTCAGGCAGCTGGCCTGTAATTCTTTTTTTTTTTTTTTTTTTTGTTTTTGTTTTTGTTTTTTTTTTTTTTTGGATCCGGTTGTGGGGCCTGAGCTCTGGGCCTGGGCGCTGTCCCTCAGCTCTTCAGCTCAAGGCTAGCGCTCTACCACTTGAGCCACAGCGCCACTTCCGGCTTTTTTTCTTTTTGCTTATGTGGTGCTGGGGAATCAAACCCAGGGCCTCATGCATTGCAAGGCAAGCGCTCTACCACTGAGCCACCTTCCCAGCCCTGGCCTGTAATTCTTTACCTACTTAGGAGGCTGAGATCTGAGGATCGAGGCTCAAAGCCAGCCCAGACAGGAAAGTCTGGGAGACTCTTATCTCCAATAACCACCAGAAAACCAGAAGTGGTGCTCTGGCTCAAACGATAGAGTGCTAGCCTTCAGCTGAAGAGCTCATGGACAGCACCCAGGCCCAGAGTTAAAAATAAAAAAGCAATGATGGGCTGGGAATGTGGCTCAGTGGTAGAGTCTTGCCTAGCATGGGTTCCATTCCTCAGTACCACATACACAGAAAAAGCTGGAAGTGGGGCTGTGGCTCAAGTGGTAGAGTGCTAGCCGTGAGCAAAAGAAGCTCAGAGACAGCGCCCAGGCCCTGAGTTCAGGACTGGCAAAAAAAAAAAAGCAGTGATGGTGGCGTCGGGCAGGAGTCAGGAGCGCCTGCTGGCTGCTGCCTCTCTGTTTTAATTCTTCTTTTTTCACCCTGTGAAGTGGCAGGGAGCAGGAAGGCCGGGCCAGGGCTGCACTCGGGTCTACAGGACATGGGGGCACCTGCCCCATGGGCAGTCACAGGAAATGGCTTTTCCTCCCTCCCTGTTTCTTTTTGAGTGTTTGGCAAATGAAAAAATTTCCCCTGCAGACGGTTAAGGAACCAAAATTGGGGGTTCTCGCTTTGCTTTGGGGGTTTTGCTCTTCAGAGGCCTCGTTCGGTGCCACGGGGGTCCCTAGAACCAAGACTGAGCAGCCACAGAGGAGGCTGAGGTCTGGGACCGCCTCCTGAGCGCCTCTGAGTGCCCTCGGATGCCCAGACGCAGGTGCTTCCAGTGGGGGGTGCACTGTGACTTTTGGCTTCCCCAGAGACAGCAAAAGCTAGAACAAGGTGAAGGGAAAACACCCTGTGCACCCACAGCCTAGATTCCATTTTCTTCCTTCTGCGTTTAAGGACAATTCAGATTTATTTTAGCTGGGTATAGCAGCTCACATCTTTTAATCTTAGCTATAAGGGAGGCAGAGATCTGGAGGATTGATGTTTGAGGTCAACCCAGACAACAATTAGTGAGACCCCCCATTACTCCCCACCATCCCAGCCACATAAGAGCTAGACATAGTGGTATACACCTGCATTCCAGCTGTTCAGAAAGTACAACAAGGAAGATGCAGTGCAGGATAACCTGGGGGATAAATATTAGTAAAATAATGAAAACACAAAAAGCCCCAAGGGCATGGCTCAAGTGACAGAGCACCTGTCTAGTACACACAAGCCCTGAGTTCAAATCTCCACTTTTTTTTTTTTTTTTGGTCAGTCGTAAGGCCTGAGCGCTGTCCCTCAGCTCTTCAGCTCAAGGCTAGCACTCTACCACTTGAGCCACAGCGCCACTTCCAGCTTTTTCTGTTTATGTGGTGCTGAGGAATTGAACCCAGGGCCTTATACATGCAAGGCAAGCGCTCTACCACTGAGCCACCTTCCCAGCCCCTCCATATCATTTTTTTAAATTGCCCTAAGATCTATCCAAAATAACACCGGCCCTGTGTCTTAGGAATGTTCTGTCACTGATTCCAATACCCCTGACTTCAGAAGGACCAAGTCTGTCATGAGCCTGTGTGTCACGTCTGTAACGTAAACCCTGCAGTGCTGCCCGCTGGGTCGGGGTGTCCCAGGTGAACCCAGGAAGGCTGAGCCACGGCCACCCCTGCCGGCACCCCATCCTCCTTCCCGCCCCCACCTTCACAGTCAACTCCTAAAACCCTTCATAAGCAGCTAGGACCTGGCAGCGTCTCCTAGCTATTTTCACAAGGCACTGGGATCATTTCTAAATTGCTAGAATTTTCCTAAAGCCATTCCTTGCTGCCTACTGCCACCAACTATGCCCTCACCATCTTCCCCACACACACACACTGCCGCCTTCCCACCATCTCCCCTCCACCCTCCATCTCTGCTCAGTGGCAGTGTGTCATTCTCCTGGAGGAGGAGCAGGCAGCCCAGCAGTAGACCCTCCTGCCCCCGCTAAGTCGCACCTCATGTCTGGAGAGCTGGACATAGGTAGCCTTGTCCGTCCTGACCCTGGTCCCTTCTCCTGGCCCTGGAACATTCTCCTGCTCCAGATGATTGAACAGGCAGGCGGTGCTGACCGGGAGTCTCAGAAACTTCCATCCCCTGGGAAGTAATCCTGGTTTGAGGATCTCTCCCAGAGGCCAAAGTCCCCATCAACAGAAGCTTCTGGAGGCCTCTGACAGCCTCTTTCATACATACTTTCATAGATACTTCATAGATGGGAGGCTAGAGGGACAGAAGATGTGCCAGGAAGGGGAAGGGGAAGATGTGCCGGGAAGGGGTGTTGCCCAACACCAATCGTAGACCTTCTTCACAAGCTCCAGAACCTGCTAACAGGACCAGAGGACACACACGGATGGCTAACCCAGGCACAGGGCAGTGACCCAGACCAGAGTAGGACACAGGGTTCAACGTCCTCAGGAAGCCATTTCTTGTGCTCCTTGTGAGGACAGGGAGATAGACCGGCCTGGTCAGAGTTCACTCACCACCAACGCCAACAGCAGAGCCCAGGACCTGGCGGCCTAGACACACAACCACTTCGGAACTCAGGAAAGGTTGAGGGGCCGGTCTGTCCTCGGGATGCAAGCAGACAGTGCTGATGTCTGTTCATGGATGGACCCCAGGCATCTTCTCCACAGGCTAGCCTGGGCTTCCTCACAACATGGCGGTCTCCAGCCAGGCTGAGGGAACTCAGTCCACTATTCATGACCTACTATCAAAGGTCACAAAGTGTCACTTTCTCCATACCATGGTGGTTAGAGCAAGTCAGAAAGCCTGCCAAGCCCAGGGGGAGGGCCACAGACCTTTCCCCTGTGGATTAATGTGAGGACCTCAGCCCAGTTGTGGGTGGGGCAGGAAATGCCACTGGGTAATCCCCTTGGGAAACAGAACTGCCACAGTTCAGTTCTCTGAGTGGCAGCAGGTATTTTGGGGTCATGAGGCCAATAAAACCCTGTGGGGAAGGAGAAAAGCAGGACAGGAAGGGAAACTGAGTTCAGGAACAGAATCACACTCCAGAGGGGCTGGCCTTTCGCATCTCCCCTCAGCCTGCAAGGGCTGTGAACCGGCTCCGCCTGGGCAGAGAGGAGGGGCAGCACTGGGGGTGTGGCTCTCACTGGCCAGGCCACTTCCGATGGCTTGTTGGCAGCCCACCCTCCAGCGGCCCCCAAACACGTGCTCCAGGTGGGCTCTGCGGTGGGCTGCGGCATGGCGGGGCATCTGTCCCTGCCTTTCTGCGGAGTTCTGCCAGGCCTTCCTCTGGGTGTGGCTGGCTTTGATCAACCACGTATCAGCAGGTGTGACCCCCAAGAAGGCTTAACAAGTGAACCCTGTGGCACTGGAACTCTGAGAGTGAGGGAAGCCGGCCGAGGAGGCTGCCCAGAGCCTCAGGGAGGAAAGCAAGGGCCCTAGATGACATCCTGCAGCCATCTGAAGTCTGTATTCATCTCTCTGTGTGTGTGTGTGTGTGTGTGTGTGTGTGTGTGTGTGTGTGTGTGTGTGTGTGTGTGTGTGTGTGTGTGTGTGTGTGTGTGTGTGCCAATCCTGGGGCTTGAACTCAGGGCCTGGGCGCTGACCCTGAGCCTCTTTTGCTCAAGGCTAGCAGTCCACCACTTGAGCCTTAGCACCACATCCAGCCTTTTCTCTGTGTGTGCTAGGCAAGCACTCTACCACTGCACCACCTTCCCAGCCCCACCTTTCTTTTTTCTTTTTCTTTTCTTTTTTTTTTTTGGTCAGTCACAGGGCTTGAACCCAGGGCCTGAGTGCTATCCCAGAGGTCTTTTTGCTCAAGGCTATCGCTGTATTATTTTAAGCCATAGCCACTTATGGTTTTCCGATGGTAACTTGAAGAGTCGCACAGACTTTCCTGCCTGGGCTGGCTTTGAACTGTGATCCTCAGATCTCAGCCTCCTGAGTAGCTAGGATGACAGGTGTGAACCACCAACTCAAGCCACTTTCTAAGTTGTATATTATACAAAAAGCCCATTAGCTGATACCCACTACGGAGGTCTGGAACCTGGAGGCCTTCTTACCCTCGGTCTGGGTCTTGGTCCTGACCCCTGACCCTACACCTGCTCCTCAAGTTGACCCAGGGTGTCCGAGTCCCACTGGCCAGACTGGGGCTCACTTAGAGTCTCTGGAGCTTCGGGAATTCTGGAAGCAAGTGGAAAGAGGCCCTTGAGGAGCTCTTGGAGCAGCCCCAACCCATGCTTTTGACCTTGGGTCTCTGATCTTAGGACCTGGCGAAGGACAGGGTCACTGCTCCAGCTCCAAATCAAAGCCCCAGGAGGTTTCATGAAAGCCACACACATTCTCCTAAGCGCTGCTTAAGGCAAACAGATCAGTCTATCTATTTGGAATTCAGAGGAAAGCCTTGGAAGGAAACGTGGGGAGACTGTCCATTCCCACAGGAGCCCCAAGAGGGGTTCCAGAAACATTTTTGGGCCCTCTCGAATGAAGCTTTAATATTTACCATCAGGATTTTGCCATGACTGAAATCTCAGTAGGCTGGGGAGAGCTGAAACTACATTTCAGTGCTGTGCTAGTAAAAGGATTTAGGAAATTTTTCCATTCTTTTTTTTTTAATGTCATATCTTTCAGGATACAGCCAATGGCAAATTTCTGATGGAAAAAGACCCCTCAATGGATTTAAGAGACCAAAAAGGAGAGTGAGAAATCTACAATTCCAAAAGGATGGAGCCACAGAGTTTTCTGGTTAATTCAAAACCATCTCAGTGGAAAAGGTCATGAGCTTTCCATCGATAATCCACGAGAACGACAGCAGGTAGGAACTTGGAGGAGGTCTTGCTCTCTGAATAAAATGATCCCACACAGATCACAGGCACTGGTCGGCAGTCAGCCCTCATTCCAGAAAACACAGGGTGAGTTGCAGGCCCGGGCCTCCTCTCCTTCCCAGCCCATCCTCCTCCTCTCCCCGGCTGGGCCTCTCAGCCAGCCAGCGTGCAGAAGAGACCGTTTTCAATTTTATGGTGCAGTGAATTTTGTAGTAAATATTTATTAGCTATTTAGTAAATACAATTAAATTTCTGGCTGATCTTCACATGACTCTTATTAGAATCAGCTAAGATTTACTTTGACTCTAGGAGGAAATAGAATAAAGTGGCAGAGATATTAAAATGTGAAGGAAAAATGAGTGATGGAAGAGGGCAGAGGGCAGGGCAGAGGGCAGGGGGCAGGGCAGGGGACAGGGCAGGGGGCAAGGGGCAGGGCAGAGGGCAGGGCAGGGGGCAGGGCAGGGGGCAGGGCAGGGGGCAGGGCAGGGGGCAGGGCAGGGGACAGGGCAGGGGGCAGGGGGCAGGGCAGAGGGCAGGGCAGGGGGCAGGGCAGGAGGCAGGGCAGGGGGCAGGGCAGGGGGCAGGGCAGGGCAGGGGGCAGGGCAGGGGGCAGGGCAGGGGGCAGGGCAGGGGGCAGGGCAGGGGGCATCCCCTTCAGCATCCTTGTCAGTGAGACCAACCCAGAGATCTTTGGCCAAGTCCTGTGGTCCCCAGATAGCTCAGTGCAGACCACAGCCCAACTCCCAGTTCCCTCCCCGGTGCCAGCTTTGGCTACTCAGCTCCACCATTAACCCCCTCCAGGCAGTGTCCTCCTACCTTATCAAAATGGCTCCTGCCCAGTGATTCCGCTCACGGGCATTGTCTAGAAGATGAAGACCTTGGCCACACAGCAGCTCAGGGCTTCAGTATTCACCACAGCCCAACAGTAGAAGAAACCAAGCGTCCATCAACTGAAGACCGTCTACGATGGGACAGGAATGAAGCTAGAGGAAAGTTAAACATGAAAGAAGCCATTCAGGTGCTGGTGTTGACACTTGTAATCCTACTCAGGAGGCTGACATCTGAGTATCCCGGCTCAAAGGAGGAAGGATCAGGCACGGAGGACCGCGTGCTGTGTGGCTGCATTGTAGGAAGCGCTGGGAAGAGGCAAATCCATCCTGGCTCTCTCAGGCCGGTGACAGGGGGCAGGTGGGTGACAGCTCTCACGCGTGCATGGTTTCTTTCAAGGGTCATGAACTTGTTCTAAAATTGACCCGGGGGGGGGCGGGGCTGGGAAGGTGGCTCAGTGGTAGAGTGCTTGCCTTGCATGCTCGAGGCCCTGGGTTCGATTCCTCAGCACCACATAAGCAAAAAGAAAAAAGCCGGAAGTGGTGCTGTGGCTCAAGTGGTAGAGCACTAGCCTTGAGCTGAAGAGCTGAGGGACAGCGCCCAGGCCCAGAGTTCAGGCCCCCTGACCAGACACCCCCCCAAAAAATGAATTAAAAATAAAAATTGACCCAGGGACGGGAGGGGTGGGGGGGGTGGGAGTTGCACAACCTCGTAAATAAACTATTGACACACTTCAAGAAATTGAATTTTATAGCTGCTGCCAGTGGTACACACCTACAATCCTAGTTACTCAGGAGGCTGAGATTTGAGGATCGCAGCTCAAAGCCAGCCCCGGCAGGAAAGCCCGTGAGACTCTTATCTCCAATGAACCACCAGAAAACCGGAAGCGGTGCTGTGGCTCAAAGAGCCTGGAGCCTAAAAGCTCGGGGACAGTGCTCAGGCCCTGAGTTCAAGTCCCATGACTGACGAAAAAGAAAAAAGGAAAAGAATTGAGTTCTACTAGGCGGAAGTTGTCAGCTGCTAGCCAGCGAGAGTTGTTCCCCCCACAGATTCCACAAGGCTTCGTCCTGGACTGATGCCACCCTTGTTATGACTCTAGGTTGTTGGTGTGGTAGCCCATAGCCTTGGCTGAGGCCTCTCCCTGGCTTGGGGGGCGTCCGCGCCTGCTGCTCTTGCCAGGGCAGCCTCCTCTTCTCTGCTCCCAGCGTCTCTCTGGACAGTCTCCCTCTACTTGTTCTTTAGGCTGGCATGAACAGATTCTGCTTTCTGGTGTTCCCAGGGTTTAAGCCTTGTCTTTGCAGAGTAAAGTGCTATACCATTGAGCCATGTCTCCAGCCCCTTTGTATATTTTTTGTGCCAGTCCTGGGTGGCTAGCACTCTCCCATTTGAGCCACAGCTCCTCTTCCAACTTTTTGGTCATTCATTGGAGGTGAGAGTGTCATGGACTTTGCTGCCCAGGCTGGCTTTGAACCACAATCTTCAGTCCTCAGCCTGCTGAGCAGCTAGGCTGCTCAGCAGGCAGCACTGGTTATTTCTTTTCTTTTTTCTTTTTTTGGGTCTGGACGTGGGGCCTGAACTCTGGGCCTGGGCGCTGTCCCTCAACTCTTCAGCTCAAGGCTAGCGCTCTACCACTTGAGCCACAGCGCCACTCCGGCTTTTTTTTGCTTATGTGGTGCTGAGAACCCAGGGCCTCAGGCATGCAAGGCAAGTGCTCTACCACTGAGCCATCTTCCCAGCCCATGCACTGGTTATTTCTGAGGTAGGTTCCTGCTCATGCGCAGGCCAGCCTGGGCTGCGATCCTCCTGCTTTGTGTCCCCATGAATGGGGGAAACGCGTGGACACCACTGTGCCCAGCCCTTGGTTCAGATGGAGTCTCTCAAACTTTTCAGCTTGGGTTGGAACTGTGATCCCACTAACTTCACCTCGCAATAGGCCCTCTGAGAGAAACTCTAGCCACGTGTCCAATGTCACATAGGGATGCCAGCAGGTATCTTTCCTAGCAGGTTTCTAACTGAGCCATTTACTTATTTACTCCTAGAGACATGACACTAATTCCTGTGGTGCATGCAAAGTGTATTTCTTCTAGACTGAAATGTCAGAGACTCGGTCTGCGGTGGTGCTGTGCTGTAGAGTTGGTTGCTGGCAAGGGCAAAAGGCCCTGTTCTATGTAGCTTCCTGCGATGGCTACGACCTTTCCCTGTGCCAGCCTTGGCTTCACACCACAGGGAGGTGGTCAGATGCACCAGCACTGGGCCTCAGACTCCTCTTAGAAACTCCTGAGAGTCAGGCGCTGGTGGCTTGTGCCTGTAATCCCAGCTACTCAGGAGGCTGAGATCTAAGGATTGCAGTTCAAAGCCAGCCCAGGCAGTAAAGTCTGTGAGACTCTTATGTCCAATAAACTACCAAAAAGTTGGAAATAGAACTGTGGTCCAAGTGGTATAGCACTAGCTTTGAGCAAAAAAGCTTGCGCGTGAGAGGGGGGGAGGGAGAGAGAGAGAGGGAGAGAGAGAAATCTCTGAGAAGCCAGACAGTCCTTACCCAGGGCCGCATCCTTCCGTGGTGGGAGAAAAGATTCCTTTGGGAAGAGGATCGCAAAGACAAGCATGAGGGACGGGAGAGTTTTGGGGTGAGGATAGGGAGGTGAACAGACATGGAAAGGCGAGTCCCAAGGTCAAAGGCGACCCCCAAGGTCTCCGGATGTCTCCTCCAGCAGGAAGCCTGGCAGGCCCTCAGAACCCCAAGACCCTTTTGGTTTGCATGAGTCTGAGCATCTTGGTCAAGCAAAGAGCAAACCAGGAGTCTGGAACCAGCCCTGGGGCCTACGCAGCTGGTGCCCAAGCGCCCTTGAATTGAGAACAGTGAAAATAACCCAGCCCGGGGGAAATCCCGCGTCCAGAGCAGAGTCAGGCGGGCTGAGAGCAGCCCCAGGCCTCTTTCATCAGCGCTTGGGTTTGGGTGACCGGCTCACGTCTGCCTCGGTTTCTCATGGCTGGCAGGACTTGCTCCTGGTCATGGCCTCAGCCAGGGGGCGGCGGTCACCCTGAACTCCAGGTCCAGAGGGAGAAAGGAAGCGCCCATGTATTCGACGCCCAGCCCGGCCGCCCGCCGCGTCTCCAGCAGGGATTTATCAAGATTTAATAGCCAGGCTGGAAGGAGAGCTGGGTTGTTAACATTGAAAGTGTCTCAGGAAGAGTTCGCTTATGTAATTAAAGCTAAATTCCCTTGTGAAAATAAATGCGCAGAGCTACTTGGTGCTGGCATTGTGGGCAACCCCCCAGCCACCCCCCCCTGCGCCCCAGCGATTTTCGGGGCTGCCACCAGACAGACTCGTCCTGGACTTTTCTAAATTTTGTTTTTCCTCTTCTCTGAGATCCCTGCTGCCCCTGCTGACAGTGGCCCAGCCGCTGATCTCCCCGCGAGGGAGAGAGGCAGGAAAACCAGACTGGCACACACCAGACCATGACACCCATTGGCCAATCCCAAAATAAAGACGGTATACAATGGAAGAATGCAGCTCCGCTGTACTTAGGCTGTGGAGCTCACGGTCCCCGAGAGCCAGTGCTGGGAGCAACTGTTTATGGATGTCACTGGTCACCTCTTGGCGCCAGGGTCCTCTGGGTGAGTCCCCCAGGGCCGCCCCCCCCCCTAGTGAGGATGGAGGTGACTTGTGGAGCAAACAACAGGGAGGAGGGAAGAATGATGGAGCCAGTGGGCCGGGCCCTGGTGCTCACGCTTGTCATCCTGCTGCTCAGGAGGCTGAGCTGGGGGTCGCGCTTCAAAGCCAGCCTGGGCAGGAAAGTCTGTGAGTCTGTGATCTCCAATAAACCATCAGAGAACCGGAAGTGGCGCTGTGGCGCAATGGTAGAGCGTCACCTTGAGCTGAAGAGCTGAGGGACAGCGCCCAGGCCCAGAGTTCAGGCCCCACGACTGACAAAAAAAGAAAAAAGAAAAAAGATGCACCTGGCCAGGGGCTCAGGGCCAGTCTCTTCGCGCAGGAAGTTCCTCCAGGTCTTGGACAAATATAAGACATGGGGCTGAAGCTGCTAAAGTGTGGGGGTGCCTTTCCCTGAACCCACTGCAGAGGCCACCGTGCGGGTGGTGGGAGCAGAGGAGGCAGCCAGGCCCTGGAGTGGCGGACATGGGGGCATGTGCCCTGCGCCCGCCCGGCGGCCTCCTCACTGGCACGCCGGGCACTGCCATCTGGCCTGCGTGCCACGGAGTGGTGCCAGCCTAGCCCACCACTGCCTGTGGCTGCCACTTCCGGGGCAGGCGTGGGGGGCCGTGGGGGGCAGGCGTGGGGGGCCGTGGGGGGCAGGGTGGGAGCTGGCCCTGGGAAGGGAGGCATGGGCAGTCCGGGGCCGCCGCGGCCAGGCCTGCTGGACGTCCCGCCCCAGATGACCCTCTGCTGGCTGAAGAGGTTTGGTCACAAAACCCGGGCTCTGGGTCACCAGACGTCCTGTGGAGCCATGGGCCACACGCGTGGACACAGAGCTCCTGTGTTCAAAATATCCCAGCTGCACCTGGCTGGACGCCCCGGGCCCCATGACTAAGGCAAAGGCCGATGACCCACAGCTGGGCAGCCGAGGGCTGTGCTGTCCATCGCCAAGAGGAACAGGGGGACAGGGAGCCCCAAGTGAGGCTGAGACCCCTCGTCCTCTGCCAGGACTCCAAGCCTCAAGACCACCTGCAGCATCAGTGACCCCCGTGGCAGCCGGTGCGAGGGCCCAGCCTGGGCTCTGCCCTGTACCTGCTGCACCTGCCAGCCCTGCCCAGGATGGAAGACCAGGTGCCTCACCCAAGGCCTGCCACCCGAGACCTGCCACCCACAGCCTGCCACCTGAGACCTGTCACCCGAGGCTGCCACCCGAGACCTGCCACCCGAGGCTGCGACCCAAGACCTGCCACCCACAGCCTGCCACCTGAGACCTGCCACCTGCAGCCTGCCACCCGAGACCTGCCACCCGAGACCTGCCACCCACAGCCTGCCACCCGAGACCTGTCACCCACAGCCTGCCACCCGAGACCTGCCACCCGATGCCTGCCACCCACAGCCTGCCACCTGAGACCTGCCACCTGCAGCCTGCCACCCGAGACCTGCCACCCGAGACCTGCCACCCACAGCCTGCCACCCGAGACCTGCCACCCACAGCCTGCCACCCGAGACCTGCCACCTGAGGCTGCCACCCGAGACCTGCCACCTGAGACCTGTCACCCGAGGCTGCCACCCGAGACCTGCCACCCGAGACCTGCCACCCACAGCCTGCCACCTGAGACCTGCCACCCGAGACCTGCCACCCACAGCCTGCCACCTGAGACCTGTCACCCAAGGCCTGCCACCCACGGCCTGCCACCTGCGGCCTGCCACCCGAGACCTGCCACCCAAGGCTGCCACCCGAGGCTGCCACCCGAGACCTGCCACCCGAGACCTGCCACCCACGGCCTGCCACCCGATGCCTGCCACCCACAGCCTGCCACCTGCGGCCTGCCACCTGAGACCTGCCACCCGAGGCTGCCACCCGAGACCTGTCACCCGAGACCTGTCACCCGAGACCTGCCACCCGAGGCTGCCACCCGAGACCTGTCACCCGAGACCTGTCACCCGAGACCTGCCACCCGAGACCTGTCACCCGAGGCCTGCCACCCGAGGCCTGCCACCCGAGACCTGCCACCCGAGACCTGCCACCCGAGGCCTGCCACCCGAGGCCTGCCACCCGAGGCCTGCCACCCGAGGCCTGCCACCCGCCACCTAACTGGCTTTGGAGATTTTGGTGGGGGTTCTATGCCCTGAAATCCCTGCCCACACCAGCTAGCAGAGGGGGTGTGGGAGGGGGAGGGGGGACCACAGGGACACGCAGGAGTCCGGGGAAAAGCAGGAGCTCTGGTAGTGTCCCAGGGTGTGTGGGGACAGGGAAGTGGGGAAGGCTGTGTGCACAGGCGCTTGGGAAAGGCAGCTCTGGAGTCACTTTGGCCTGGGTTCAGATCCCACCACTGTCTTCCCTTCACTGCGAATCTGGGACAAGCATAAGCCTCACCAAGCCCTGGGTCATCCACAGATGGGGCACCAGCAGCTGTGGGCAGAGGAGGGCGGCCACGTGACAGGTCAGTAGCCGCCCGGCTCACAGACGGCTTAGCGAATGAGCCAGGAGCAGGAGCTGACCAGGGGTTGGGCCCTGGGGACAAAGCTCCAGTGTAAAAGATGTCCAGTCTCAGGGGCAGGGTGTCCACAGGCCGCAGTGTCTCCGTGCCCAGCTTCTGTACTTTGGGGCGGCCCCAGGTTCCAGTGTTAGGCAGCCCCGCCTGCCCTGCGGCCCTCGGCCCTCTGACGGTGTGGGCTTCCCACAGCATCCTTAGCAGCCCCCTGACCAGCTGTTCTGGATAAGGAGAACAGCTGTTCCCTCTGGGTTCTGATTCTGGATTTGCTCCTTCCTCCCTTTGTTCTGATGGTCTTTGATCCTTGCATGTTTGCCGCTGTCATCCAAACATGCTTATTCATAATTTTGTGTGTCTGTGCCAGTCCTGAGGCTTGAACTCAGGGCCCAGGTGCCCTTGAGCTTTTCTGTTTTGATTTGCTCGAAGCTAGAGCTCTACTTCCAGCTTGCTTGGTGGTTCATTGGAGATCAGAGTCTCATGGACTTTTCTGCCTGCGCTAGCTTTGAACCTTGATCCTCAGATCTCAGCCTCCAAAGAAGCTAGGATTACAGGTGCGAGCCACCGGTGCCTAGCTTTCTTCATAATTTTTTTTTGGGGGGGTCCGGTTGTGGGGCCTGAACTCTGGGCCTGGGTGCTGTCCCTCAGCTCTTCAGCTCAAGGCTAGCGCTCTGCCACTTGAGCCACAGCACCACTTCCAACTTTTTTCTTTTTGCTTATGTAGTGCTGAGGAATTGAACCCAGGGCCTCATGCATTGCAAGGCAAGCGCTCTACCACTGAGCCACCTTCCCAGACCCCTCTTCATAATTTTTAATGTTTTGAAGTGTTCTTTGTCTTGAGCAATACGTTTTTGCCTAGAAACGGATTTGGGTGCAACTCTACGGTGGCCAGTTTATTCCTAATGCTGTATACAAACTTCTTCAAAGTTTCCACTCAGCTTTATCTGTGCCTTTTGGAAATACCATGTATCTGGGCCTTTGTGTTTGCTAGGTGAGTACTTTATCACTGAGCTACACCCTCAGCCCTGGGCTTTCTGGGGCAGGGTCTTGCTGTGAAGCCTAGGCTACCATTAGACACCAGATTCAGATTCTTCTGCCTGGGATTCTTCTTCTAACCCCAGGACTGGGATTGGAGGTATGCACTGCTGGACCAGACTATCTTTCTCTTGTGGTCAGAGTGCGCAGTGCAGCGTCATGGAATTCCAGCTGGCAGCTGAGGTGACTGGGCCTGAGACCCTCCATTTCTTCTGCCCACCTGTTTTGGTTCTGCTGCTGGTCCTTTGGGCAGTTGTGTACACACAGTATGTTTTAGCCTTCCATGGTTTTCCTATTGCGTTTTCATGTGTATTTTTAGTGACGGCTCTGGGAAATGGGCATTTACGTAGGATTAGTTGTCACTTCACGTGGAATATAACGCTGCCCTTAGTGCTGCGGTGACTGTGGGCCATTTATACAGTGTAAGCCAGTACAGCACATCACTTCAGCTTTTTAAAATTTTTAAAAATTAGGATTGGAACTCAGGACCTCACATTCACTAGTTAGGAGCAGTGACATTGAGTTATGCCTCCCTCCCGTTGTGAAGCTGGTGTGTGTGTGTGTGTGTGTGTCTGTCTGTCTGTCCAAATCTGCCCTCTTTGTCTTGCTTTGTGAGGTGGAGCCAGATCACACATTGCTGACGCAATGTCAGGTGCTGTCAACAGAGGGCCCCAGAGGGTCACTGTGGGCCACAGTCCAGTCTGGATTTCTTTCTGTCTGCTGTGGGCCACAGACCCCTGCCCACCTCAGCAGGTTCCTTCTGTTAGGATCTGCTCCAGGGACTGGGAAGGTGGCTCAGTGGTAGAGTGCTTGCCTTGCATGCATGAGGCCCAGGGTTCCATTCCCCAGCACCACATAAGCAAAAAGAAAAAAGCCAGAAGTGGCGCTGTGGCTCAAGGGGTAGAGCGCTAGCCTTGAGCTGAAGAGCTGAGGGACAGTGCCCAGGCCCAGAGTTCAGACCCCACGACCGGACCCCCCCAAAAAAGAAAGATCTGCTCCAGAGCCGGGGGGGGGGGCGGGGCCTTGGCAGTGGTGGCCACATGTGGACTGGGAGTCTCAGCAGTGGGGGAGATGTTGATTTCTTCTTTATTCTCCCTGAGCACTGAGCTATTCCTGTATCCCTTAGGGTCTCTTTTACCCATTCTAGTAGCTGACTACCTTCCTTACCTGCTTAGAATGTTGTTTTTTTTTATTTGTTTTTTGTTTTTTTTTAGGTCCGGTCATGGGGCCTGAACTCGGCCTGGGCGCTGTCCCTCAGCTCTTCAGCTCAAGGCTAGTGCTCTACCACCTGAGCCACAGCGCCACTTCTGGCTTTTTCTGCTTATGTGGTGCTGAGGAATCGAATCCATGGCCTCAGGCATGAAAGGCAAGCGCTCTACCACTGAGCCACCTTCCCAGCCCTAGAATGTTTTTATACCAGTCCTGGGGCTTGAACTCAAGGCCTGGGAACTGTTCTTAAGCTTCTTTTGCTCAAGCCTCATAGTGTTCTACCACTCAAGCCACAACTCCACTTCTGTTTTTTTGTTTTGTTTCCTGTCGTTGGGTCTGAACTCGGCCTGGGCGCTGTTCCTCAGCTCTTCAGCTCAAGGCTAGCGCTCTACCACTTGAGCCACAGCGCCACTTCCGGCTTTTTTCTTTTTGCTTACGTGGTGCTGAGGAATCGAACCCAGGGCCTCAGGCATGCAAGGCAAGCGCTCTACCACTGATCCTCCTTCCCAGCCCCTTTTTCTGGTCAGTGGTAGGGAGTGAACTTGTGGGCAGGGCATTATCCTTGAGCTTCTTCTGCTCAAGGCGAGTGCACTACCACTTTGAGCTACAGCACTATTTCCAGTTTTCTGGTGATTCACTGGAGATAAGAGTCTTATGAACTTTCCTGCCAGGGCAAATTTTGAGCCACAGTCCTCAGATCTCAGCCTCCTGAGTGACCAGGACTACAGGCGTAAACCACCAGCGCCCAGTTTATCTGCTTATAATTCTCGAGTAAACCCAGCTGCCCTGTGCTTCTGCTCTGGTGGGGCACTGGCCGGTGCATGCGGGCCTGCGGCCGGGTGCATGCGGCTGCCGCCTTTTCACCACGGGAGAGAGGCTGCGCGCTGCGCTTCACCTGAACAGCTCACTTAGCTTTTTTTTTTAATGTCAAGGAGCTGCTGGTTCTCCCGTTTGGTTTGGAAATGCCCTTCTTCCTCTGTCCTCCTTCTGAGGGACACTGTGCGTGAGGTCAGCACTGGCCGGCTTTGCTTTGGCGCTGTGGCTGGGCAGGGTCGGTGCTCTGCCACTCTGGTCGTCTCTGCGTGCGGCCAGCTGACTGGCACCCAGGGAGCCCTGCTTTGGTTTACTGAGACTCTCAGACCCAGACTTTAAGGTTTCCCACCAAATCTGGGGTGGCTTTAATCACCATTTCCTTAATAGCTTCCTATCTGGAGCTCCGTCTCTTCTGAGACAGTGAGGAATCTTCCAGATCTCTCACGCAGCCCTCTCCTTTTGCAGCTATGCTTACTCTCCCTCAGTCGTTCTCCATTTTGTTTGGATTCGTTCATTTCTATTGCCATCTTGAAGTTCACCAACTCATCTGCCATCTCTCCCTTGATAATCTGTCTTTATGGGGGAGGGACCAAACCCAGATCATTCATCTTATTCATAGGACTCTTACCTCTAATGAACCAGCAAAATGACAGAATTGGAAGTGTGGCTCAAGTGATAGAGCAGCAACTGGGAGCAGGGGAGGAGAGCCAAGTGAGAGCAGTAGGCCCTGAGTTTCAAGCCCTACCAGAACAAAAGAGTAACACTGCGCTGCATTGTACGTACTCCATCTGGCAGATAAGTGCCAAGGAGAACTCCAGTGTCTACTTACAACTTTACATTTCCAAGAGCCAGTGGGATGGCTTCCTCACTAAGCAGCTTCAAGGCCTAGACTCTGAGTTCCCAGCATCCTCTGCATGCGCCTTCCTGCAGGCATGCGTGGAGCCGTCCTCTGACAGTCAGATGCAGGAAGGACAGGCGCACAGACAATCCTGCCTTCCTCTCTCACCTGAGGTCCAGGAACAACACCGGTTTTTCAAAGAAGTTAGGCAATCCTCTCCCTTATCTCTCTCCAAGAGGAAGAAGTAAACTGTCCTCAGACATGACACAAAAAAACAGAGCAAACCAGCTATAAGAACTGGGACCACAGCTGGTCTCCTGTGGCTCACGCCTGTCATCCTAGCTACTCAGGAGGCTGAGATCTGAGGATCGTGGTTCAAAGCCAGCCCGGGCAGGAGAGACTGTGAGACTCCTATCTCCAATAAACCACCAGAAAACCGGAAGTGGCACTGTGGCTCAAGTGGTAGAGCGCTCGCCTTGAGCTGAAGAGCTGAGGGACAGTGCCCAGGCCCAGAGTTCAAGTCCCACGACCGACAAAAAAAAAAAGAAAAAAAAACGAAAGCCGGAAGTGGTGCTGTGGCTCAAGTGGTAGAGCGCTCGCCTTGAGCTGAAGAGCACAGGGACAGCGCCCAGGCCCAGAGTTCAAGCCTCATGACCGACAAAAATACAACACACAAAAAAACAAAGGTTAAATGAGGCCACAAGGGTGAGGCCACAGGACCGCGGCGCCCTACAGGAGAGGCCTCAGTGCCAACTCAGGGCCTGGATGTGGGACACCCCGCACCCCTGGCCCGCAGGGTCCACATGACGGGGGGCCGTCACCCCAGGGAGGCCGCCCAGCAGGGACCGCACTCACCTGACTCAGAGAGAGAGCACCCCACACACCCCACTCAGAGAGAGAGAGAGAGCACCCCACACACCCCACTCAGAGAGAGAGAGAGCACCCCACACACCCCACTCAGAGAGAGAGAGAGAGCACCCCACACACCCCACTCAGAGAGAGAGAGAGCACCCCACACACCCCACTCAGAGAGAGAGAACACCCCACACACCCCACTCAGAGAGAGAGAGAGAACACCCCACACACCCCACTCAGAGAGAGAGAGAGCACCCCACACACCCCACTCAGAGAGAGAGAGAACACCCCACACACCCCACTCAGAGAGAGAGAACACCCCACACACCCCACTCAGAGAGAGAGAGAGCACCCCACACACCCCACTCAGAGAGAGAGAACACCCCACACACCCCACTCAGAGAGAGAGAACACCCCACACACCCCACTCAGAGAGCGAGAGAACACCCCACACACCCCACTCAGAGAGAGAGAGAGAACACCCCACACACCCCACTCAGAGAGAGAGAGAGAACACCCCACACACCCCACTCAGAGAGAGAGAGAGCACCCCACACACCCCACTCAGAGAGAGAGAACACCCCACACACCCCACTCAGAGAGAGAGAACCCCACACACCCCACTCAGAGAGAGAGAGCACCCCACACACCCCACTCAGAGAGAGAGAGCACCCCACACACCCCACTCAGAGAGAGAGAACCCCACACACCCCACTCAGAGAGAGAGAGAGAACACCCCACACACCCCACTCAGGGAGAGAGAGAGAGAGCACCCCACACTACATTGCATGGCTGGCCGGGCCCCTACCTGAGGGTGGTGGGGGGGCGCAGGGCCCTCAGGGCACACAGCAGGTGGGGTCAGCAGAGCCACCGCCAACCAAGATGGCCTCCCACAAACAGCCTCAGAGCACCGGGCCCACTGCACTGCCAACACCCAGCCTCAGCCCTCACGGCTGTCAGCTGCCCAAGCCAGCTGGGGCTGGGCTTTCCCATCCCCTGGCCAAAACCCCTGCAGTGACCTGGAGTCAGCTCAGAGTCAAAGGCCAGGGGACCAGACCCCTGCACAAGGACCAACGTGGATGATGATAATTAACTCAGGCATACACAAAAGAGTGGGTAAGGAAGCCCCCAGAAAGCGACAGTGTGAAGCCAGCCTGGTTAGGAAAGCCTGCGAGACTCTCATCTCCAACAAGCCTGCCAAGAGTGGAGGTGTGGCTCAGGTGGTAGAGCTCCAGTCTTGAGTGAGAAAGTGGGACAGCGCCCAGGACCTGAGTGCAAGCGTGCAAGCGCAGCACCAGCGCAAAGTAAGAAAGTGGGCGTGCCTCTGCTTACCTGAGTGTAGAGCGACATCTTTGATCTGTGGTTCCATCAAGCACACAAATGACCCTGGCTGCCGTCCTCCTGCTCTGATTGCTGCAGGTCCCACTGCTCACCAGAAATTTCATTTGTTTTTCATTGCTGAAAATGGAACCCAGGGCCTTGTGCAGTCTAGACAACTGGTCTACCATTGAGCTACAAATTAGCCCCCATCCCTGCCTATTTGGGAATCTTGCCAGTATCAAACCAATATGATGAACCTTTTCTGGGTCTGTGTCTGTGTCTGTGTCTGTGTGTCGGCCCTGGGGCTTGAACCAGGGCCTCGGTGCTATCCCTAAGCTATTGTACTGAAGGCCTGGGCTCTACCACCTGAGCCACAGCTCTACTTCTGGTTTTTTTGGTGGTTACAGCTGTCCTGCCCAGGCTGGCGTCAAACTGTGATCCTCAGATCTCAGGCTCCTGAGTAGCTAGGATTACAGGCCTGAGCCAATGGCGCCTGACTTGAACCCTTTCCTTCCTTCCTTCCTTTCTTTCTTTTTCCTTCCTTTCTTTCTCTCTCTTTTTCCTTCCTCTCTCTCTCTTTCTCTCTCTCTCTCTCTCCTTCTCTCTTTCTTTGTCATGGGGCCTGAATTCTGGGCCTGGTTGCTGTTCCTCAGCTCTTCAGCTCAAGGCTAGCGCTCTACCACTTGAGCCACAGCACCACTTCCAGCTTTTTCTGCTTATGTGGTACCGAGGAATTGAACCCAGGGCCTCATGCATGCAAGGCAAGTGCTCTATCACTGAGCCACCTTCCTGGCCCTTGAGCCATTTCTTTCTTTCTTTCTTTTTTGGTTGTGGGACTTGAACTCTAGGCCTGAGCACCAAGGCTAGCGCTCTACCACTTGAGCTACAACGCCACTTCTGGTTTTCTAGTGGTTTATTGGAGGTAAGAGTTTCATGGACTTTCCTGCCTGGGCTGGCTTTGAACCGCAATCCTCAGATCTCAGCCTCCTGAGTAGCTAGGATTATAGGTGTGAGCCACTGGTGCCCAGCTGAGCCACTTCTTAACACTCTCAGTTTCCCAGGCCGTGTTCACATTGTCGCTGCAGGACTACAGTGACAATGGCTTCCCATGGTTGTGCTGCTCCTGTCATAGAATTGCGGGGTTAGGCCACCGCTTGCTGGCAGCGCGGCTGCTGTCTCTTTAGGCCCTGGGCTGGATGTTTTTTAAAATGCTATTAACCTGAAGAAACCGCACTCCTGTTTTGTGGAATTGCACTCGTTCTAAGCTGGCCTAATTGATTTTTTGGGGCCTCGTGTGAGCCGTTCCTCTATGTCTTCTGGTAGAGTAGTAATTAGATCTAGAGGTTCCTGGATTCAGCTTCAGTTCATCATGTTTTTGGTGGTGCTGTTGTTATTGGAAATCTTCCTGTTCTGAAGTTACAAAGGTTCCTCCTGTCCTTTCTTCTACAAGTTTTGTAACTGTGATGTGTTCTGAGTTGATTCTGTTTTATTTATTTATTTATTTATTGTTGGTTGTGGGACTTGAACTCTGGGCCTGGGCGCTGTCCCTCAGCTCTTCAGCTCAAGGCAAGCGCTCTACCACTTGAGCTACAGCGCCACTTCCGGTTTTCTAGTGGTTTATTGGAGATAAGAGTCTCATGGAGTTTCCTGCCCAGGCTGGCTTTGAACCCCGATCCCCAGATCTCAGCCTCCTGAGTAGCTCGGATGACAGGCATGAGCTACCGGTGTCCGGCTTATCTTTTTTGAGACACAGAGTTTTGCTATGTGCTCAGGCTGGCCTTGATGTCAGCCTCCTGAGTGCTGGGATGTCAGGCATGCCTCATGATGCCTGACAGGTGAGCAGACTTTCAGACATGGAGTGATGCGGGGCCAGGACTGCTTTCCTGCCCATGGACGGCTCCAGCCTGTCCTTGCAAGGCATCCTCATACACACCCCATTGGTTTCACTCACTAAAATGCCCAAACACACTAGCACGGTGTAGTAATGACTCAGAAAGATGGAACCCCCCCAACATCTCCACCAAAACACCCTGGTTCTTTTAGATCTTAACTTTTCCATTTGCAAATGGAAATCAATTTGTAATTAGAAATGATAAAATTAAAAACTGGTAATACCAAGTGTTGGCAAGGACAAGGATGGGCTGAACTTTTCAACAACTAAAATGCTTTTCACTTTGGAAAAGAATCCAAACCTCCATTCCATAAGATAAACATATTGTACTATATGGCCCAGAAAAGAAAAGGAAGAAAATGCATACACATCAACACAGACGTATCTTAAAATGAAGAAAAAAGACTAAAAACAAACAAAAAAAAATCCAAGCCGGGTGCTGGTGGCTCACGCCTGTCATCCTAGCTACTCAGGAGGCTGAGATCTGAGGATCACAGTTCAAAGCCAGCCCAGGCAGGAAAGTCCCTGAAACTCTTATCTCCAACTATCCATCAGAAAACTGGAAGTGGCATTATGGATCAAGTGGTAGAGCATTAGCCTTGAGCTGAAGAGCTGAGGGAGAGTGTCCAGGCCCAGTGTTCAAGCCCCATGACAAATAAATAAATAAATAAATAAAATCCAGTAACAAGTAAGACAGACATAAAATGAATTAGATCAGAAATCACTTTGAAGATCAATAGTATAAATGTGCCAATAAGAGCACAGACTTAGGCTGGGCGTTGGTGGCTCACACCTGTTATCCTAGCTACTCAGGAGGCTGAGATCTGAGGATGCCAGTTCAAAGCCAGCTCAGGCAAGAAAGTCTGTAAGACTCATATCTCAAGGTAATCACCAGAAAACCAGAAGTGGAACTGTGGCTCAAAGTAGTAGAGCACTAGCCTTGAGCAAAAAAGCTCAAGGACAATGCCTAGACCCTGAGTTCAAGCCCAATGACTGACCAAAACACAAAAAAAATACACAGATTGTCAAAGCGGATCAAAAGACAAGGCTCACTGGGTGCTGGTGGCTTAATGCCTGTATTCCTAGCTATGCAAGAGGCTAAGATCTAAGGATCATGGTTTGAAGCCAGCCCAGACAGGAAAGTCCATGAGACTCTTATCTCCAGTTAACTAGCAAAAAACCTGAAGTGGAGTTGTAGCTCAAGTGGTAGAGTACCAGCCATGAGCAAAAAAAGATTCTATTCTATATGATAAGACTTTTCTTTTTGTTGGTTGAGGCCTGAACTCTGGGCCTGGGCGCTGTTACTGAGCTCTTCAGCTCAAGGTGAGCACTCTACCACTCGAGTGGTGCTGAGGAATTGAACCCAGTATGTACCTCATGCATGAGAGGCAAGCACTCTACCACTGAGTCACCTTCCCAGCCTTAAGATCTTTTCTTGATGCTTTAAAAAATCCCTCTCTTTCTCTCTCGGATGTCAGTATTACAGCTTTAAACTCTTTTCTTTTTTTTTTTTTTTTTCACTCAGCGCTGGTGATTTATTATTTAAGCCACAGATCCTCCTCTTCTTCCTCCTCCCCCTCCTCCTCCTTCTCCTCCTCCTCTTCCTCTTCCTCTTCCACATTCTGGGTGTTTGATTATTCTGTGTTCTTCTCTGGATGGTCCTGTCTGTAAATTCTTTAGCTTCATGAAATTCCTTAGCCCTCTGAACACCTGCATGTTTCACTGATCACTTTTAGGTATTTTTTGTGGTGTGGGAGGGGAGAGGAGTCCAGAGGAGACCAAGAGTCCTGAGGAGAGGGGAGTAAAGGAAAGAGCAAGTTCTGAGGGGAGTAGAGGAGAGGAGAGAGTAGGGAAAGCCTGCCGGAGCAGAGCAGAGCAGACCTGTGGACAGTGGAGAGCCTGCAGTGGAGGAGGAAGGGAAGAAAGGGAAAAGCCTTCCCCTTTGGACATTTGGAGCATTGGAGCTTTGGAGGTCTGGGGTTGGAGGTTTGCAGGCCGACTAATAAAGGTCTGGGCTGCCCATTGCAGGCTTGGAGGTTTGGTGGTCGAGGCTGCTCTTGGTGCTGGATATCTAGCCTGGACAAGGTAGTCTCAGGCCGCCTTTCTGGTGTAAATAGTGTAAATAAACTTCTTTTGTTCACCTTTCACTGTGTCCCTCTCCAGAGGTCATAAGTGCGATCAGGAGGTCAGGCGATCAGGCTGTGGCCCAGGCGATCAGGCAGTCAGACGGTCAGGTGTACAGATGGTCAGGCGGCCAGATGCACAGGCAGCAGTCAGGAGTGGTCTGGTGGTGAGGAGGTCAGATGGTCATGTGGCTAGGCAGATGGTCGGGTAGACAGGTGGTCAGGCGATGGTCAGTTGGTCAGGCGGCAGTCAGGTGGTCAGGTGGCGGTCAGTTGGTCAGGCGGTCAGTTGGTCAGTCAGGCGGTGGTCAGGTGGTCATGCAGTCTAGGCCGTGTTCAGGTGGTCAGGTGGTCAGTCAGGCGGCGGTCAGTTGGTCAGTTGGCTGGATGTTCAGTTGGTCAGGCGGCGCTGGGCTCCGGGGCACAGGCCGTGCGCCCTCGCTGCTCAGCGGAAGGACGGACGGACTCGCGCCCGGCACGGCAGCGCGGGGCCCGGCCGTGGCCCAGGCAGAGGACGCGGGAGCCCGGCCGAGAGCGCGGAGCCAGGAAGCCGCGCGTCCGGGGCGGGCTCCCTCCGGGCCCCTGGCCGGGCCGCGGTGACGTCACCGTGACGCCAGAGGCGCGGCGACGTCACCATGACGCCAGAGGCGCGGCGCGGCCTGGCGCGCGGCCCGGGGCGTTTCCAGACCCCGCTCCGCGCCCGCCGCGAGCCTCCCCTGCGCGGCCCCGCGGTGGCCCCTCCGCCCCGGGCCCCCGGCCGGGCACGCGGGGTGGCGGGGGCCGTTTCAACTTCCTCACAGGACACAGAATGTTCCAGAGCCAGCGCAGGCAGGGCCTGGAGCAGCGTCGTGGCCAGAGCGCGCCGGCGGCCGGTGCCCTCGGCAGCGCCGCGCGGGCCCCGCCCGGTCTTGAACTGGTCACCCTGAGGCCGCCGCCCTTCCGTGGTCGGCCGTGGGCCCGAACTCGCGGCCTGGGCGCTGACCCCTGTCGTCTCACGGACGCCCTGCCCGGGCACGTCCCGGAGGCCTGGCCGGGCACCGGGGCCTTGCGGAGAGGGCGAGGGCGCAGAGCCCGGCCCACGGCCCCACGGCGCAGGGCGTCCCCCCGAGCCGGAGCGCCGGGCCTGGGGAGGAAGAGCCGCGCGGGGTGCGTGAACGCAGGCCTGCCGAGGAGGCCGGGCCGGAGCTGCCGCCGGGACGCTCCCAGCGCGGGCCGCGAGCCTCGGCCGCCGGGCGGAGCCCGCGCCTCCGAATCTCCATCCTCAGAGTCGCTGGGACGGCGGCGTGGGCCCCGCGCCTCCGATCCGCGGCGGGCCGCAGGCAGCGCGAGCGGACCCCGGGCCTGGGGCTCGGGGCGCCCTCGGGGGGACACCCCGCTTTCCCAGGGCTGCCAGCCACACACACTGGTCCTTTCAGAAACCAGCGCATCCGCATTTATCCGGTTTCCGTTCCACTCGCTGGCCGCTGCTTACGACCCGCTGCGTGGCGCGGGCCGCGGCCCGGGGGATGCAGCGCCCGGCGGCAGCGCCCAGCGGCAGCTCGGTGGCAGCGCCCAGCGGCAGCCCGCGGCAGCGCCCAGCGGCAGCGCCCAGCGGCAGCCCGCGGCAGCGCCCGGCGGCAGCGCCCGGCGGCAGCGCCCGGCGGCAGCGCCCGGCGGCAGCGCCCGGCGGCAGCGCCCAGCGGCAGCGCCCAGCGGCAGCCCGCGGCAGCGCCCAGCGGCAGCGCCCAGCGGCAGCGCCCAGCGGCAGCCCGCGGCAGCGCCCAGCGGCAGCGCCCGGCGGCAGCGCCCAGCGGCAGCTCGGTGGCAGCGCCCAGCGGCAGCGCCCGGCGTCAGCGCCCAGCGGCAGCTCGGTGGCAGCGCCCGGCGGCAGCCCGCGGCAGCCCGGTGGCAGCCCGGCGCTTTCCTCGCCGCACTCACTGCCGAGTCCTTGACTTCTAAACCGGGATGGCGACGGAGCCGCTGGTGTGTCGGGTTTGGATGAGGGACCCCGGCATCGCAGGCCCCGCAGGTCCGGGATGGACGGAGGGGCTTCGCAGGCTGGGCCTCCCTGGGCGGCGGCTACGCTCCTCGTGGGAGCGCAGGGCCTCGGCCTGGCCTCTCCATGCCCCGGTCAGACACCGTGTCACTCCGGCGCGTTCCCATCTGGCTGTGCTGCCCTCCCAGCCCAGCAGAGCTGCCCGACCCTGGACTTGAACCCTCCAGAACCACGTGCCAAAAGTAAATGTCCCTGGGGCTGGGAAGGTGGCTCGGGGGTAGAGCACTTGCCTCGCATGCATGAGGCCCTGGGTTCGATTCCTCAGCACCACATACACAGAAAAAGCTGGAAGTGGCGCTGTGGCTCAAGTGGTAGGGCGCTAGCCTTGAGCAAAAGCAACTCAGGGAGAGCGCCCAGGCCATGAGTTCAAGCCCCAGGACTGACAAAAATAAATTTCTCCCTTCTGGAAGTACCTCTATCAGGCACATTTCCAACTGGTCTGGGCAGAACGGGAGGCAAGCTAACTTTCAAAGAGTTTAGCAACTGTTACTAAACCGTAAGCACACATACTTTGCTGTACACAGTCACTACCTTTATTCAACCAAGTACAGCGAGCCCCACGGGCAAGGCACGTCTGCAGGCCCCAGCCCGCTGCATCTCCAGGGGGTCACAGTGGCAGGATTGGGGTGCTGGCAGACGCAGGTCCAAGGCAAGGGGTTTCAAAGGCCAGCCGAGCCGGAGCCCCACGCAGGAGGTTCATGTGAGCTGGACGGTGCTCCTGCCTGGCCCATGACCCGGCCTGGAGGCCTCTGGAGGGGGAGCGGCCTGCAGGACTGCCCCACCCCCACCCAGAGCCTCACCGTGCCGACAGGCACGTCTGGGGGGGGGGGGGTGAACATCTGCGCAGCTGCTGCAGGCCAGCACTCAAAACATCTGCTTAAATCTGCTCAGCTTAACACTGGCTTTGTGTGGGGCCGGAGAGCGAGGCGGGTGACTTGGGACGGGAGGCAGAGGGTGTACAAGGCCACCGGTTACCATCTCTAACCATCAGATTCGGTTTGAATTCAATTCCCCATCATTCTGGCAGCATCGGAATGGCAGGGTGTCCCACAGACAGCAAAGAGTCCCCCCCCCCCCCCCCCCCCCCCCCGCAGCAGACCCCGCCGGTGTCCAGCTCCCAGAGCTGGTCATGACCAGTAGGGGACTCCCTTCCCCCAGTGCAGCCATGCCTGAATCTGGGAGGCCCACGCGTGCCTCTGCTCCCCGGTACGCCCAGCGCCTGTCAGTGGCTGGTCACACACAGGGGACAGACAGCTTGCCATGGTGAAGACGGGCCTCCTCATTCCTGGCCTAAGAGTCTGGCACAGCCTCATGCCAGCGCAGGAGTGAAGCTGCATTGCCCTGCACCGGGGCTCCAGTCCCGAGGCTGAGCTCTGGAGCGCCCTGCTGCTGGCTCTGCACCCGTCTGTGCCATCCGCCAGGCTGCTCTACCGCATGCGCCCGGGGCAGAGCTGCCGTGGCGGGCAAGTGAGCCACGGACACAGTGAGGCAGATGTGAACAGAGCAGAGTCTGAGTGTGCAAACACACTTGTGGCCGTGTAAGGAAATGGCCGAGAGCAGCCTGTGGGCAGGACTGGCTGGTCAGAGGACCGGCCAAGTGCCTTTGGGTGTGCCTGCACGCCAGGTATAGTAGTTAAATGTAAAACCACTTTGGGGTTTCTCTTCATCTGGTGGTGAGGGGCTGGAATCAGGAACTCGTGTGTCAGGCGAGTGCTCCAACACCCAGCTGCACCCCAGCCTGTTACTTTGTGCGTCTACGTAGCCCAGGGCAGCCTTAGACTCACTATGTAGTCCAGGATGGTCTTGAACTTCTGAGTCTCTTGGCTTTATCTCCCAAATGCTGGCTAGAAGCCACCTCTTTACAAGTTTGTTACTATTATCAAATAACTAATCACATGGGCTTTACTACTGGACACGTGCAGTATTTCCAACACCAATGATTCTGGCCTATCAATTAACTAATGATACGGGCTTTACTGCTGGACCTTCTAGTTCATTCCATTGATCTTCGGACCTGTCTCTGTACCAGCATCAACTATTTTTTATTATAGCTATGATTGTGATACCACCAGCATTGCTTTTTTTTTTGGCCCAGAATTGCTTTGGCTAGTGGATGGTTTCTCTTAGTGAAGAATGTCATTAAGGAATGCATTCAATTTGTAGATCATTTTTGGCAGCATGGCCATTTTTTCTTTTTCTTGCCGGTCGTGGGGCCTGAACTCTGGGCCTGGGCGCTGTCCCTCAGCTCTTCAGCTCAAGGCAAGCGCTCTACCACTTAGCTATAATGCCACTTCCGGTTTTCTGCTGGTTTACTGGAGATAAGAGCATGTCTCACGGACTTTCCTGCTCAGGCTGGCTTTGAACTGTGATCCTCAGATCTCAGCCTCCTGAAGAGCTAGGATTACAGGTGTGAGCCACCAGTGCCCGGCTAACATGGCCATTTTCACAATATTCACTCTACATAGCTGTGAACACGGGAGGTCTTTGTTTCCTGATGCTGTCATCTACTGAAAGCCAACTCTGTACAGACATCACGAGGCTGAGTGGCAGAGCAGAGGCCACATCGTCTCGAGGCCGGGTCCTGCAGCGCCGCCTGCACCGCGCGCAGGGCTATGGACGGTGGTGGTGGCCGGCCCTCCTACTCCAGGAGCCCCGCACTCACCTGTTGGTTTCCACTGCAGTCCTCTGACCTTACATGCTTGTGGACGTTCCGGACAAGGCACTACAGGGAAGTGACAGAACCTTCAAGTCCCTTGTCCCCCGCCGTGAGACGGGCAGCCTGTTCTGCCACGGGCTTCTGCCTTGGTGAGCTAGTTGCTCACCAAAAGGGCCAAAAAGGGGAAAGCAAAGAAAGGGTGACATTATCCACGAAGCTCTGCACTTATTAACATTTAAAAAAGGGGGCTGACTGGTCACTGAATTAAAATCTCTAAAGTTGTGAGCAAAAGAAATCTCCTTTGGTAAATCTATTTATTTTTTGGGAAATTGATTTACTCAAGTACTTGTCAATTATAATAATCTCCTCATCAATCCATTATCTGGCGAAATCCAGGGAGACCCGCACACACCAGATGTGCTCCTCAGCGACTCAGAGACACCAAGCCCAAGGTGGGGTCACTTCCTTTTTACTTATTTTGGTCGGTCGTGGGGCCTGAACTCTGGGCCTGGGCGCTGTCCCTCAGCTCTTCAGCTCAAGGCCAGCGCTCTACCACTGGAGCCATAGTGCCACATCCAGTTTTCTGGCGGTTTAGTGGAGATAAGATTTTCATGAGTGTTGCTGTGGCTCAAGTGGTAGAGCGCTCGCCTTGAGCTGAAGAGCTGAGGGACAGCGCCCAGCCCAAAGTTCAAGCCCCATTACCAACACCACCACCAACAACAAAAAAACCCTCGACGTTCCCTTTGGGGCTGGGAAGGTGGCTCAGTGGTAGAGCACTTGCCTTGCATGCCTGAGGCCCTGGGTTTGATTCCTCAGTACCATATAAACAGAAAAAAGAAAAGCCAGAAGTGGCGCTGTGGCTCAAGTGGTAGAGCACTAGCCTTGAGCTGAAGAGCTGAGGGACAGTTCCCAGGCCCAGAGTTCAGGCCCCACGACTGGACCTCTCCTCCCCCGTCCCCCTCCCCCCCCCCCAAAAAAATTTTTTTTCATGGCTTTTTGTGCCTGGGCTGGCTTTGAACTGCGATCCTCAGATCTCAGTCTCCTGAGTATCTAGGATGATAGGCGTGAGCCACCAGCGCCAGCTGGATTCACTTTTGACTGCTCAAAAGCAACAAAGGAGCTGGGTGCTGGGGGCTTATGACCATGATCTTAGGTAGCTACTCAGGAGGCTAAAACTATGGATAGTGGTTCAGAGTCAGCCTAGGGAGAAAAGTCCATGAGAGGCGTGGGTCAAGTGGCAGAGTGCTAGTCTTGAGCAAAAGAAGCTGTAGTAGCTTGAATCGCTGAGTTCACACCCCAGTAACAGCACTTAATAACAAAGGCAAGCTGGGTGCTGTGACCCGGGCCTGTAATCCCAGCTACTCCGGAGGCTGAGGGCGGGAAAGTCTCACAGACTCTTCTTTACAATTAACCACCAAAAAACTGGAAGTGGAGCTGGGGCTGGGCAAAATAGTTCAGGGACAGCAACTAGGCCCCGAGTTCAAGTCCTAACTACCTACCAAAAAAAGAAAAGAGAACAAACGGCAATGAAGGCAGTGGTATGGTCTTGCACAGAGCCAGCCTCCAGGGTCAGCTCTAGTAAAGCTGAAGAAACAAGAGCTGCCAACAGTAGCCAGGCCACAGCGTGGCTCAGCCTGGCCTGTAATCCCAGCCTCCCCGGAGGCTCAGGCCTCAAGATCGAGGTTTGATGTCTGTCCCAGCAGGCAATCTGAGATTCTTATTTCCAATTAACTCCTCCCTCCTACCCGCCGGAAGGAGAGCTATGACTCCAGTGGTAGAGTGCCTGTTATCTTGAGCACTGGGAGCAGCACGTGTGTGAGCCCTCAGCTATGCTAAAATTTATGAAATTCTGCACCACAACCGAGGTCAACTACAAGACCATCACACAGGAAAGGACCAGCTCAGAGGTCAGGCACGGCTGAAGACGGACTTCGAGGCCTCCAAGGACCAGCTCAGAGGTCAGGCACCGCTGAAGAAGGACTGCGAGGCTGCCTCAGAGTTCAAGTCCTGGGAAGTCGCACATACCACGCCGCCCCCCCCCCCCCCACCAGGCCTGCTCAGAAGGAAGAACAGCACCCCACTTCATATGAGGGTGGAGATGGGGGTGCAGATACTGTTTCGTTTCATATTTTATTACATCAATGGCTTGAAAATTTTTATTTAACTTCAGCAAATATTGGAAATAGAAAAATGAATTCTGCAGAATTTCACAAATCTTCCAATTTCCACTAACAAATTTATCATTCAATGGCTAAGCAATTATAATGCTATGAACATTCACCACAACGTATGTGCTGAAATAGAAAACAGGCAGAGAGACAGGAAAATATTACTTACAACAGCATTATTACAACATATTTTCTTTAAAATTCCAAAGTGGATTTTTATCACTTCAAAAGATATACAGCATTTCCATTATATTTGCAAACTTAACCTTATACATCTTTTAAAATCTTGAAAAAGTTTTAAGCAATCTAAAAAGCACTTAGCAAAGTTGTAAGTCTACATGGTGGAGCAGTGTCGGCTCCAGTATGAACTTCGCTGTAGAAGGTGACTGTAAACACTCATTATTTTACAACATGCATAGACTAACTGACCTGTCTTCTTCTCAGCTATATAGCGTTCCTGCCATTGTGCTTTACTAGTTAGGAAAAGCCACGGAGGTCCGGGAGTGGCAGAAAGAGCATTGCACGAGGTCACTAGATTAGATTAGGAGGCTCTAACTACTCTGAGTAATTGGAGGCAAAGATTGCTTGATACCAAAAGCTTGAATCCTGGGTCACTACTCATAGAAACAGGCTAGTGGAGAGAGAGAGGCTCGTGTTGGGAGTTGGCTCTGTCTTTCCTTTGCTCACATAAAAGCAGGGATCCAGTTAGTGTAATGCACTGTTTGGCTTATTTTTGGTGTACAATTATACCAATAGTACATCTGATATTCAGAAAGACAAAAATAGGGTATAGTTGAAATTTAAAGTGACAATGAGCACGCAGAATGGCGTGTGATATTTGAGGAACTTTTATATGAACAGAAAGCAACTACTGAATTACTCCAACACAGTAAGCCTTTCGTCTTCTTTTGTGATTACAGGCTTGTGATCCCCAGCGGATCTTATAGAATAAAACCAGTAACTATCTTGAGGAAGCCATGTCTTGACAAACATACAAGACAAGGCAGCGGGCGGACAGTGCTAACCGGGAGCTCCCGCCCACACCGGCACCTGACTGTGCGCCCCAGCGGGCGACTCGGCGGGTGCCAGCTTCCCAGCTACAGCAACGTTACAGAGACGACCACTGCTGCTCGCCAGTCCACGCGACATTCAAGTAACAGGTGTCTAAATGGTAAGTGAAAAGGACTTTTACCTAAGCCTTTACACATCTACACAAAATTAAATAAAACAAACTTTTAATGCATATGCAATACAATTGATCTTTTAGGGATTCCTAAACTAAAAGTTAACTATTATTTGTGTTCATGATACTATATTTTGCACAATAACTTATACTTAGGAGAATTTCCCCCCCAAAATATATATAATTATGACATTCACATTGATAATTTTAAGAACACAAAGCTTGAGTGACATTCTATCTGAAGCAGTTACCATGTCCCAAATGCACCCTGCCAACGCACCTAATTCTTGATATGTTAGAGTCTTCACGTACGTAAGACCAGACCACTCAGCTTTGAAAGCTAAGTGGTTTCTTGCATTATCTCACTGGAAAGACAATGTAATAAAAAGTTTAAAGCACAGTGCTGTTTTACACGAGACCGCAGCAAAAGCAGCTATGCAAAGACCACCTTTCCCCTCTGTCCAATGAGAATGGGCGCCTCTTTCCCTCCAATGAGCGACCATGATCACAAGCGCACCAGCACGTGACTCTTCAGGGCTGGAGGCCGTTCCAAACCAGGAAGCACGCAAGGGGACAGGGCCCAGCCCTGCCGCTCTGCCTGCCACGCCTCCTGAGGGTTAGCATGAATTCTAGATATTGCCATGAGGGATTAAATTGGAAGGAAAAGAGCCTGGGCTTGAAGAAGCCAGACAGAACCACAGGCAGAGGGAGAAAGCCGCTGCCTTGGTGCTGGACACAACCCGCTAGCAGGAGCAAGCACTTGAGAAAGCGAGGAGAGCGGAAGGCGGTGGCAGGGGCTTGTGCAAACCGGGCCCCTCCAGCCCGCCATTCCCACCATCCTCCAACTCCACAGCAGGCTGGCGACAAAGACACAAGACTCAGCTGTGCCCAGTGTGGCTTTGCTACCTGCCCTCGGGTCGGACCAGCAGGCCAGGCCCTGGTCCTCATCTTCACAAGTGCTCCTTGGCCAACAAGCGCATGATCAGCAGCAGCAGGACCGGAAAGTCCTGCCTCGCTCCCTGCCCAATGACCTTCCTCCAGACCTCTCAGAAAGAACGGACACGCCACCAAACCCGAGATTCCTAGCTGAGCCTCTTCCTAAAGAGAAAAACCCCCAAAATCAGTGGACCTAAGTAAATAGAAAAAGCAAGGTGCTTGAGACTCAAAACACACCAATTTCTAATTGCATATTTAAATTCTTAAAAATTGTTTATGCATTAAAGCATCTACTTTTGTTTCCTTTTTGGTATTCAAAGCAGAAAAAACTATTTCAGCGATGCAACAACCAGGCTCCGTCTTGACTGGCTGACAACCCTCTATCCCAGGCAGGCAGACGGGCGGGCAGGCAGGCAGTCTAGTAAGAGAACAGAAGTCTGTAAGGAGCTCCGCTGTTCCTAGCCAGTCCTCTCTAAATGTATTCTGGAGCACTGCAGATGGATTCTTTCCATCCTGGTAGCAGTGGACCAGTACCGATCACTTCTCTGCCCTGAACTCTGCTGAGAAGGGAGGCCATGATGTTTGTGGGACCACACTGTACACAAATGACACAAAGGACACACACAGTCACACACAACAGGCCAGGCACACCAAAAGGGTGGGAACAAATGGTGTGTCTCTTGTAAAAAACCATCTCCAGCTATTCTAATGTCCTGCACTAGCCTGACATTTAAAAACCCTCATTGTCAGAACCTCCAGCTCCCGCCACGTCTTGTCTCAGCGATGTTCTCTTTGGCAAGCAATAAACATTAAATAAGACACTTCAACAGAAAAGGATTGATAACATGGTTGCCAAAAGGAGAAGGCACCAATTCCAAATGTACAAGCACCAGGTACAGTGATATGGACCGAATCTCTCGGGGTGGGGTGGTGGCAATGGTGGCTGGGGGATCAGGAAGAGATGGGGTGCACCCACCCTGGGATCGCACTGCTGAAGGCTGAAGGCAGAAAGCGCCGAGGTCCGTATTCCTGGTAAACTACAGTGTCCAAGGACAGTGGCTGTGAGCGAGCCACTTGGGAAGGGAGAAAGGCGTAGCATTAGAGAAAAAGGGGAAGGGCACCCAGTTTCTAAACCGTAGCTCTACACTTGGGGGCGGTGAGCGGCATCAGGATGGCTGGTACAATAAAGATTGTGAGTCTGCCAATAAACGTTTGATTTCCAAGGAAGCATGATATTACTTAGGTGGCTGCCCCCAAAAAGAACAAGGAGCTTTCTAGAAGGCCAGCAGGGCTGGTTACTTGGAGAATCGCAATACGCACAAAGTAGAAAGTGCGGGCCATGCAAGGGCGGAGCCGGGCCCTCCATCACGACCTGCCCTGCGCTGCTGCGCGGCTCGGGCGGGGCGGGGGTTGGGGTTGGGGAGCGTGCAGCCGTGGGCCCCAGCACGTCGGCGGCGGAGTGGGATGCAGCGGAGCTCTCTGAGAAGTGGCGCCAACATGGAGGAACGAGCAAGGACTTAAGGCAGATGTAGCGCAGGACTGGAAGTGTATGCCTTTTTTGGTAATAGCTGCTTGTCCACAGAGATGTGATGCAGATGGCTAGGTGATGTCTTGTAATACCTGATATCCTGGATAACATCGTGGAGTCCATACCAAGTGCTCCGAGCCCCCCGCGGCGCTCACGAGGCCGAGGCGTATCTCACATCGAGGACGGAAGCAGTCTGCAGGAGAGGAAAAGAAAGGAAAGATCAAAGACTGGGGAAAGGCACACAGCTATGGCTGGGTGCTCTGTGGGGGGAGAAGGTACATGCCACCAACCCCACGTGGCAGACGCAGTGCCTGGCCGCACAAGCGCTTCCTGGGCGGGGAGCGTGCGAGTGTGGACGCACGCGATCCCATCCACAGCAGTGTGCTCCTAGGTGAGGAAGGGCAGCGCAGGAGCACAGTGCTGGCTGAACAGCGCGGCAGTGGCAACGATTCATTGTCCAGAGACAGGTGGTGGCAGCCACTAATTCCTGCCAGAAGACAGAATGCCTGCTGGGGAAGCTGCCAGGCTGTGAATCCAAAATCCAAGAATACCATTGCTTCAGGGTGGTGCTGAGACAGAACGGAGATAGTCCTGCCAGAACTCTCCTTGTTGGCAATACATCCTAATCTTCAGCAAGACTCAAACCTGCCACCTCTCCAATTGGTAATTCCATCTTTACATAAAGAAGGATGTCAATGACCACTAGCTGTTGGTTATACATGCTTTCTCTTCTCCAGTGCTTTTCTTCCTTCCATCTCTATATATGGAAGTCCTGGGCTTGAATTCAGGGCCCAGGCTCTGTCCCTGAGCCTCTTGGTGCTCAAAGCTAGTACTCATTTGAGCCACAGCGCTACTTCCAGCCTTTTCTGTTTATATAGTTCTGAGGACGAATCCAGGGCTTCATGCTTGCTAGGCAAGCACTCTACCACTGAGCCACATTCCCAGCTCCTCCAAATAATTCTTTATTGAGATTAAGTGACTACATAAATTTCACAATACTGTGGCATAGTTATACTTAGCTAAAGTCACAAACACTCGCTGGTAGCTCATGCCTGCAATCCTAGCTATTCAGGAGGCTGAGATCTGAAGATCATGGTTCAAGGCCAGACCAGGTAGGAAAGTCCGTGAGACTCTTATCTCTAATAAACCACCAGAAAATGAGAAGTGGCGCTGTGGCTCAAGTGGTAGAGCACTCGCCTTGAGCTGAAGAGCTGAGGGACAGCGCCCAGGCCGAAGTTCAAGCCCCACGACTGGCTAAATAAAGTCACAAACACATTTTAACCACACAATGATAATCATCACCTTAATCTACAAAGCTTTAATAATAAAACTATTTCTTTCAAAGTGGGTGGCAGTACATTGCTTAGTATCAGCTCTTTCCTTTCTCTTCCATTCCCTCCCTCCCATCACAGTCCTGAAGTTGAAGTTGCTTAGTTCACTTCTGCTGTGTTTTTTTACCTGCTTTCCACCGATTCTATGCCCTCCTCCCAGCAGCCTCAGATGTGCATGTGTACACGGTACGTAAGGTAAAGAATACAGTCATCTAAAAGTGATAAGACAAATTTAGAAGTCCTTTTTTTCCTTGTTTTCGGGGTTCTGGCAGTCTGTAGATGACTGGGTGTCTTCTGGCTTCACTGTGTATGGTGTCTTCTGGCTTCACTGTGTGTATGGTGTCTTCTGGCTTCACTGTGTGTATGGTGTCTTCTGGCTTCACTGTGTGTGGTGTCTTCTGGCTTCACAGTGTGTGGTGTCTTCTGGCTTCACTGTGTGTGGTGTCTTCTGGCTTCACTGTGTGTGGTGTCTTCTGGTTTCACTGTGTGTATAGGTGTCTTCTGGCTTCACTGTGTGTGGGTGTCTTTGGCTTCACTGTGTGTATGGTGTCTTCTGGCTTCACTGTGTGTGGGTGTCTGGCTTCACTGTGTGTGGTGTCTTCTGGCTTCACTGTGTGTGGTGTCTTCTGGCTTCACTGTGTGTGGTGTCTTCTGGCTTCACTGTGTGTGGTGTCTTCTGGCTTCACTGTGTGTGTGGGTGTCTGGCTTCACTGTGTATGGTGTCTTTGGCTTCACTGTGTGTGTGGGTGTCTGGCTTCACTGTGTGTGTGGTGTCTTCTGGCTTCACTGTGTGTATGGTGTCTTCTGGCTTCACTGTGTGTGGTGTCTTCTGGCTTCACTGTGTGTGGTGTCTTCTGGCTTCACTGTGTGTGGTGTCTTCTGGCTTCACTGTGTGTGGTGTCTTCTGGCTTCACTGTGTGTGTGGGTGTCTGGCTTCACTGTGTATGGTGTCTTTGGCTTCACTGTGTGTGTGGGTGTCTGGCTTCACTGTGTGTGGTGTCTTCTGGCTTCACTGTGTGTGTGGTGTCTTCTGGCTTCACTGTGTGTGGGTGTCTTTGGCTTCACTGTGTGTGGTGTCTTCTGGCTTCACTGTGTGTGGTGTCTTCTGGCTTCACTGTGTGTGGTGTCTTCTGGCTTCACTGTGTGTGGTGTCTTCTGGCTTCACTGTGTGTGGTGTCTTCTGGCTTCACTGTGTAAAGGTGTCTTCTGGCTTCACTGTGTGTGGGTGTCTTTGGCTTCACTGTGTATGGTGTCTTCTGGCTTCACTGTGTGTGGTGTCTTCTGGCTTCACTGTGTGTGGGTGTCTTTGGCTTCACTGTGTATGGGTATCTTGAGTCTTGTTTACTTGGTCATCTCACTGCATTTTAAATCTCACATCTGCCTATCAGGGAGGACAAGCACCATTTGCCTCTCTGATCTTGGCTTACCTCACACAACATGATTTATTCTACTTTCATATATTTCTCTGCAAATGCCATTATTTTATCGTATCTAATGGCTTTGTTGTTTTGGTTTTTTTTTTTGGTCTAATCGTGGGGCCTGAACTCTGGGCCCGGGCGCTGTCCCTCAGCTCTTCAGCTCAAGACTAGCGCTCTACCACTTGAGGCACAGTGCCACCTCCGGCTTTTTTCGTTTTGCTTATGTGGTGCTGAGGAATCGAACCCAGGGCCTCATGCATGCAAGGCAAGCGCTCTACCACTGAGCCACCTTCCCACCCCCCCCCCCCCACAGTATCTAATGGCTTTGTAAAATCCATTTATATAGGTACACATTTTTTGGATCTATTTGTCTATAGAGGGGCTTCTGGGTTGCTTCCGTATCTTGGCCATTGTGAGCAGTGCAGCAATGAACATTGAGGACATATGTAGGTGTCCTTGAGTATCCTGGTTAATGATGCTCAGGGTAAATACCTAGGAGTGGTATGGCTGAGTCACAGGGAATGCTAATGTTTAAATTTTTTTTTTTGGGGGGGGGGGGGCCGCAATCATGGGGCCTGAACTCTGGGCCTGGGCACTGTGTCTCAGCTCTTCAGCTCAAGACTAGCGCTCTACCATTTGAGCCATAGTGCCACTTCTAGCTTTTTCTGCTTATGTGGCGCTAAGGAATCGAACCCAGGGCCTCATACATGTGAGGCAAGCACTCTACCACTGAGCCACCTTCCCAGCCCTTATGTTTAGTTTTTTGAGGAAACTCCTGACTGCTTTCCAGAGTGGTTGTACTAGCTTACATTCCCACCAGCAGTGCAGTAGGGTTCCTCTTTCTCCACATCCCTGCCAGCATTTGTCATTGCCTAAATTCAGGATATAGGTCATTCTGACTGGGGTAAGGTAGTATCTCAGGGTGTTTCCCTCTCTCTCTGTTTCTCTCTGTCTATTTAAACAAAGAGCAGCTCAAACAGTTTGACTTCCGACATTCAGAATTTAGTACGGTCAGGCACAGGATGGTGAGCGATGTCCCGCCAAGCTGAAATTAGGGAGCGGAGGAGAGGAGGGATGGGCTATGACTGCAATTAATTAGTTACTGAAGTTAGTTTGTTACTAAAGGGGTAATTAGCACTAGAACAGAATTACCGCCAAAAGGTCAAACTCCATTTGCTTTCTCATTTGCGACCGGGTCTCAGGTCTCAAGCTGTCACAAAGTGACGCGTCAGGCGTGCATTCATACAGGCCTTGGGGCATTTTCAGGTTTCACTGCTTTTCTAATGGAAGTGCTCAGAGCCCCTTAAGACCTGAGAGGCCCTGTGTGGCCTACGGTCACCCCTTCACTGCCATGCTCTGGGTGCCAGGACATTGTGCAAAGGGGCAGCAAACACATGCCACCCAGTGATGACATAAACGGACTGCAGGGGCTGTGGGATGTTTCAGAAAACTAGGCAAATCCTTGAATTATGATGTCAGTGAACAAGCTCAGATGTGCAGTGATGGGCTAGGCCAAGCCCCCTCTCCAGGTGTGATTTCTGGGAATGGAGGACAGAGCAGAGCAGGCCAGGCCAGGTGGGAAATGACAAGCGAGCCTGGCACAGGAAGCTGAAGTGTCTCTGGTCAGTCCAATCCTTCACACACCAGCCGATGGAGCGGAGGAAATGGGCACCCCCTCCCAGAAATGATGGCTCAGCCCCTGGCATAGCTGTTGGAGCTGGCAGAGGACACACACAGGCGCTCACCAGTAGGTGGCAGAGCCGGGCGGTCCGCGCAGTGTGCCGACGTGGCTACGCCTCCGCGCGGATCTCACACGTCTCTGCTGGGATCGCTCTCTACTGGCCACTGAGACCAGTGGCTCAGCAGCCTCTGCGTGGAGGCAGAGCACATGGATTATGGCATTTTCTGGGAAAAGCCGTTGGCACAGGGAGAGGGAAGGGTGACACCGTCCAAAAAAGAAAAATAGTCATAACTTGACGCACGTAACTGTGACCCCCGCCCCCCGTACATCACCTTTATCATAACAATACAAAATAAAAATAACATTTTAAGCAAGCTGCCAGCACATCTGACGGGGGAAGGTGCGTGCCGGTGAATGGCTGTGGGAAGGGACCGCTGCCATAGATTTACCTCATCTTCCTCCTCGGGCATCTTGATAGAGCTGTCAGGGGGCTTGGCAGGTCTCTGGTTACTGGGCCCATTGGTCTCTTCTTTACCATGTTCTGCCTCCCATTCTTGTAAAACTTCATCTATGTTGAAGCGGCGTCGATAATTTACAAAGAAATTTTTCACCTGTACCACTGACTTGTTCCCAATCACGTCTGAGATTGCCTGAAAATCTCGCCCGTATTTCCTGATGGCTAGGGAGACAAAGAGCATTTTTTTTTAAATGCAAGAGAAAAAACAATCCTTAAGAGCCACAATTGAGCCTTGTCCTTTCATCCTGATAACAAAACATAGAGTACAGGCTTCTGACAGCAGGCGTTCCTGTACATGTTTCACCAGTGGAAAGAGCGCAGCCAACTCAAGAAACAAACACCCCACAGATGGGCCCTGGACTTGAGTGACACCCTGCCACCCACAAACCTGTCTTCCCAGATGTAATATGACCCCATGGTGGGAACGCATTCTGCATTTTTTTTTATTTTAAGGGGGTCACAGCAGGTCTAATACATTTCCCATCTTAAAAATCTTAACACTACATCTTTTTCTTTTGGGATTTTGTACTTCTTGACTATGCAACACTCAACAAGCAACAGCTGAAGTGTAATACAGGTTACAAAACTGTGGCTTCCAAGTTCATATTTATAACTTATAAGTCATGGGGAATAAAACAAAATCAAGATATAAAAGCAGAGGAGCTATGGCTAAAGTGTGTGGAGAGAAGGTAGTGGTCACTGGGGGGGGGGGGAGGGGGGGAGGAGGTGGGACGTCCCCTCCCGAGACCGCCCGCCGCCGCCGCAGGCTGTCTGAGGCGCCGTACCTTGGACAGCAAGGAGCTGCTCTTCCGTGGTCCACCGGGCATTACACTTCTGAACGACCTACACATCCAGAAAGATGGTTAGCATATTACATGGAAAAAGAAGTATGTCTTTAAGGAATCTTTCTTTTCCTTGTAGAGAATTTTAACATAACTAGGTTTATAAAATTATGGCTACAACCAGGTGCTGGTGGCTCACACCTGTAATCTTAGCTACTCAGGAGGTTGAGATCTGAGGATCGCGGTTCAAAGCCAGCCCAGGCAGGAAAGTCCGTGAGACTCTTATCTCCAATAAACCACTAGAAAACTGGAAGTGGCACTGTAGCTCAAGTAGTAGAGTGCTCGCCTTGAGCTGAAGAGTACAGGACAGTGCCCAGGCCCAGAGTTCAAGACCCATGATGGACCAAAAACCAAAAAAAAAAAATTATGTCTACACCCTTCATGTCCTACAGCACGCACGCACACTGGGGATGCAGCCACACATCAGCCTCTGAGACAAGGAGCAATCCTACCTCTGGGAGCCGGTACGGTTCTATTCCACCATCAAGTTTTTCTTTGAGAGCACTATTGGTCTGTTTAATGTTCTGAATCTAAGAAGGAAAAAGATTTTCATTTTACAATTTTTTATAAAGAGAACTAAAAAGTTAAAAAAAAAAAAAAAGAGCAAAGAAGTTCCTAACCCCTGCTGTGGCCACAAGAACCTGGGCGTCTGTCTAATCAAACTTGCCAGTCTGCTCCCCGGGCAAGAGACAAGGGGCAGCCTCGGCAGGAAGGGGGCAAATGCAGCCCACTGCCTCCTACAGGTGACAGTCTGTGCTGCCCTACACCTAACTAGAGTCCGACCCAAGAAAGGAAGCGTCTGGGCTTCCCACCACTCACAAAGGTAACAACAGTTGCTAACTGCACAGGCTCCAGAGCAGAGCTGCAGCCACAGCCTCCCGGTTCAGCCCAGAGGAAGGGGCACAAGCACCCACAAGCACGCACAGGCACGCACAGGCACGCACAGGCGCGGGCACCTTCAAGAGGGAAAAAAGAATCAACTGTAACATTGTCATGTTTCCATAAGGTGTCTTTCCTCACATTTTTGCTTTGACTCCATGTATCGAACTGTCACTGCCTACATCCAATCAGACGCTTCACAGCCATCAAGCCAAAGCTGCTCTGATTTCCAACAGGTTTCTGACTGGGCTGACCACAGGAATGCCCTTTGCCCTGCACTCCACCAGCACAGAGGCGCTCCACGCTCAATGCAGCAACGCTGACTCTAGCATGTTCCATCTGTTAATAACCACACAAACCAATAAAGGAGTAATGGAAAGAAGAAGTCTTTCCCAGGAAAAAAACACCTTACAACACTCAAAAATAGAAGATACTCCAAAAAGAAATGAAGAATAGCAGGATTTTTTTTTGGGGGGGGGGGGGGGGGGGGGTCTGGTCGTGGGGCCTGAACTCTGGGCCTGGGCGCTGTCCCTCAGCTCTTCAGCTCAAGGATAGCGCTCTACCACTTGAGCCACAGTGCCACTTCCAGCTCTTTTTGCTTATGTGGTGCTGGGGAATCGAACCCAGGGCCTCAGGCAGGCAAGGTAAGCGCTCTACCACTGAGCCACCTTCCCAGCCAAATAGCAGGATTTTAAATGTAAGGCGAGAGCTGGGCGCAGTGCCTCACACCTGTAATACTAGCTACTCAGGAGGCTGATCTGAGGATCGCAGTCCAAAGCCAGTCCAAGCAGGAAAGTTTGGGAGACTTATCTCTAATAAACCACTCAGAAAACCAGAAGTGGCGCTGTAGTTCAAGTGGTAGAGTGCTAGCCTTGCATGTATGAGGCCCTGGGTGTATTCCTCATCACCACATAAGCAGAAAAAGCTGGAAGTGACACTGGCTCAAGTGGTAGAGCACTAGCCTTGAGTTGAAGAAATGAGGGACACTGCCCAGGCCCAGAGTTCAAGCCCCAGGACTGACTAAAAAAAAAAGATAAGGAGAGAGCAAGATGTGCACACCGTTTAATAATTCCTTTTTCTAAATAACCTTTTTTATACTTATATAATCTCATTCAAAGCTGCCTGATGCTGGTGGCTCACTTATAATCCTAGTTACTGAGGAGGCTGAGATCCAGAGGATCAAGGTTCAAACGGTTTGGAAGCAAAGTCTGAAAGACCCCATCTCCAAAATAATTAGCAAAAGCTGGACTCGAGGAAGAGCTCAAATGGTAGGTTCCAACTAAACAAGTAAACTGAACAAGCATGAACCCCGAGTTCCAACCCCAATACTGGCAGCGGGCTAAGACAAGAGAATGGAGAGTTCAAGACCACCCAGGGCTCTATAGCAAGATCCTATTAAAAAAACGAAGAAAAGGTAATTTTTAGAAAGGAATTAAAGAAAGCAACACCCAGCATTTAGGATCAGAACAGCAGTAAGAAGTCAGCTGTCCACACTGTGCCAGCTGAAAAGGAGCCAGGGTGGCACAAGCCGCGAGACAAGAAGATCCCACGGACACAAAGGAAACCAGGTGGAGCTGCGCGGCTGTGCACCACATAATGGAACTGCGCGCCCTTCCTCTCCGCTTCAGCCTGCGCTCCTGCGAGGCCACTCACTGTCCGCTGGGGCCCGCCAGGCTCTCCCCCTGGTACCTGTGAGGTGATGCCCGCTGGAGCCAGAAGCAGCGTGTAGGGTGCCACGTCACAAGGAGCGAGCGAGGGCTGCCCTGTCCTCTGCTTATTCCCCTGAATACAGATGTGATGGCTACAACACATGACCAAAGAAGAGAAGCCAATAAACTAGAGAGCCTCAGAGAACCCGGTGCGTCACGGAAGAGATGACGGCTGGACTGATGGCGATGGGGCAAGCATCATTTGTGGGTGGCTTGTTTTCAGGTGAGTGTCTCTGACATAGCTGGGCTCCTTGCATGACTGGTCCCTTTGAGTGTAGAAGGGCACCCGGCAGCAGATGCACTGCTCGGCCATGGCCCTGGCCCTGTGGCACACGTCTCTTCTCTATGTTATAGACTCTATGCCTTCCCTCCTTAAAATGTCAACTGTTCAGCGGCTGTCTTCAAATTATAACAATTCCTGCCCTTGACCCTGCTCTGAAAACCAGACCATGTTTTAATCTCTCATGGTAGAATAAGGAACCGCTCTACGGAAGAGAGGAGCCTCTTGTTTTTGTTTTTTTTTGGGTCGGTTGTGGGGCTTGAACTCTGGGCCTGGGCGCTGTCCCTGCGCTCTTCAGCTCAAGGTGAGCGCTCTACTGCTTGAGCCACAGCGCCACTTCCGGTTTTCTAGTGCTTTGCAGAGGACTGGAGAGGGATAGGAGCTCCCCGGCTCAGCAGCGATCTTGCTGCTCACAGAGGTTAACAGGCTGTGGCAGCCACCCTGACAGATCCTGGGAGATCAGGCTGAAAGGATTAATCTCCTCCTCAGAAAAGAGGCCCAGGAAGATTAAGTGATTCTCCTAAGATTAGAACACAGCTGTGCCAGTCCATAAGTGATTCTAGTTCTGGGGGCCTTGCTTGGCCAAGCCAGTGCTGCCTCCTACCCCCAACACAGTGGCCACAGACCCCCAACCCTTCTCACGGGGAAACCACAGCTGCCTCCCATCTAACCTTTCAAGGACACCATCAAGACTAACAAGGCAAAAGCCGCAAAATTCACAACTAACGGGCAGCTGCAATCTGCTGATGGCTTTCTAGAACCAAAGAGAAAGAATTAATGAGTTACCAGTACTAGATTATCATGCTGAATTTTCAGTCTGAGTGTATTCTGCAAATTGAAGTGATAAGTCCTTTCTAGACGGAATCTCAGAAGATCCTTACAAATATATCATAGCCTGGCGTCACTCAGGAACTGAGATCTGAGAATTGAAGTTCAAAGCCAGACTGGGCAGCAAAAACCATGAGAGTCTTATCTCCAATTAACCACCAGAATGCCAGAAGCAGAGCTTTGGCCTAAGTTGCAGAGTACTAGCCTTGAGCAAAAAAGCTTGGGAACAGCACCCAGGCCCTAGGAGCAAGCCCCAGAACCATCACAAAAACATAAACAAACGAACAAAACAAAAATTCTCTACAGAACACCAAACACCAAGGAGTGATGCTAGCAGAGGATGCACAAGCTTGTGCACAGAAAGCACACAACACACAGACACTGAAGGCCTGAGAGGGAGAGCGTGCGCCTCCACTCAGAAGATTCAATGAGCCGGGCGCTGGTGGCTCACACCTGTAATCCCAGCTACTCAGGGGCTGAGATCTGAGGATCGTGCTTCAAAGCCAGCCCAGGCAGGAAAGGCCGAGAGACTCTTATCTCCAATAAACCACTCAGAAAAATGGAAGTGGCACTGTGGCTTAAGTGGCAGAGCACTAGCCTTGAGCTGAAAAACTGAGGGACAGCGCCCAGGCCCAGTTTAAGATCCATAACTGACCCCCCAAAAAAGAGTCAATGAGGACAGCAAGTCCATAGCTAAAACAACATCCCAATCTTAATGTTAACAGAATTGTTCTTGGAAATTTACAAAATTTCCATTTTTATATGGAAATATAAAAAGCCAGGGATTTAAAAAAAAAAAAGGTATAGGAAGCTGGGCACTGGTTGTTCACACCTATAATCCTTGCTACTCAAAGAGGCTGAGAAGTGAGGATCCTGGTTATAAGCCAGCCAGGGTAGAAAAGTCTATGAGACTCTTCATCTCCAATTAACCACCAAAAAGCAGGAAGTGGACTTGGCTCAAGTGGTAGAGTACTCGCCCTGAGAGAAAAAAAAAGTAGCCAACAGGTTCATCTCAGCCAATAAAAGCTGAGGTGGTGGCACACACCTGTCGTCACTGCTGTGTGGGAAGAATAAACAGGAGAACCACAGTCCACACGAACCCATGCATAAACATGAGACCCAATGTGGAAAACAACTAAAGGGAAAAGCACGTGGGGCACAGGTCGAGTGATGCTTGCGCATAAACCCATCATTATACACACATACACGTACACACACATAAATGTACTGTATATAAACCTAACATCCATATAGTTGTCTCTTCTGTTCATTTCGTTAGGAACAAAGTGCTCTTTTGGGATGGTGTCTGTGTGAACGGCAGCCACACCTCTGGGATGTGCACTTGGCTGGTGGTGTCACTGCACACACGGTGGCAGCTGCCATGGTGGCTGGTGGGACAGTACCTGTCGTTTGATGGAGATCAGCTCCATGTCCAGCTGTCTCAGCACCGTGGTGGCAGCCGTGGCATTGGCAGAAACCGCTTCCACGTCTTCTTGAGAAAGAAACATTCCTCGCGGAGGTTTCCTTTTCGCTCTATTTTTGGCCTGTGTACTATGTTTTTCTTTTTTGACCTGAGGAACTGTCTCAGTAGGCGGTGCCTGCATGACATACATATTAGAAATATGAAAGTGTAAAACAGAAACATCAAATGAACGGTGCAAAGCCTATGTCCTTAATATAGCCCCAAATGACCCAAAACAAATACTACGCTGCGTCTGAATCCCCATTGTGGTCAGCAGCCACAGACTGGCCTCGGGATTCTTATTGTTTCCTCTTTCTCTCTTTACGCCTCTGATAGTAACAGGCAGAAAAACAGTTTGTGTTCTCTGTGAGCTCTGTGGCCCTATCTTTATCAAATGAGTAAGTGAAGCAGGAATAATTCTATCTCACTACTATACTATTCTCTAGCAATACAGACCACTACATGCCACAGACAGAAAAAATAGGCTCTGTAAATCTAAATCTTGTTAGTTAGGTGCTTGTTAGTAACTCGGGTCCTTGCAGTCTCGTTTGGCTTTTTTGCTGGTAGAGCTGTGCTCTGCCATTGTGAGCTATGCCCCCAGCCCAGCACTCTGCTGGTTAACGGCAGACAGGAGCTTCGGGGGCTGGCGCTTCAGCAGCTCCCACCCGCAGCCGCCAGCACCAGGTCCACGTGTGGATCTTTAACTCATCTGCAATACGAACTTTTAGGGCTCACAACTATAATCTTAGCTACTCTAGAAGTAAAGACTGGAGAATCAAATTGGACAAAAAATAAAATTAAAGTTAAAAGAAATTTGGCAAGAGCCTATCTCTGGGGTGGTGACTCACTTCTGTAATCTTGTATAGAAGGCCAGAGGTAAGAAGATCTTCATTTAAAGTCAGTCCCTGGCAAATACTCAAAACCCTATCTCCAAAATAACTAAAGCCAAGGGACTGGGAATGTAACTAGTGGTAGAGTGCCTGCCTACCATGCAGGAAGCCCTGGGTTAAACTCCTCAGTAGCACATAAACAGAAAGAGCAGGGAGTGACACCGTGGCTCAAGTGGTAGAATGCTAGCCTTGAACAAAAGAAGCTCAGGGATAGTGCCCAGGCCCTGAATATAAGCCCCAGGACTGGCAAGAAAAAAAAAAAAAGACTAGAGGAATGGCTCAAGTTGTACAGTGCCTGCCTAGTGCATGCAAGGCTATGGACTTAAACCCCAGCAAGCAGCCCCCAGCCCCTAAAAAACCTCACCAAAACACACACTGTAATATGAACTCTGACCTCTGCATATCACTGCTGAATGCTGGTGGCTGACAACCTGCAATCCTAGCTTCTCAGGAGGCCGAGACCTGAAGATCACAGGTCAAAAACAACGCAGGAAGAAAAGCATTCACTGTTTCCAATTAAGCACTAAGGAGGAGGTGGGAGTGAGTCAAATGCAGACACCAGTCTTGAGCAAAAGCCACGTGAGAGCCGCGGCTCTGAGCGGGGCTCAGCACAGGCACCACACAGCCACATATCCAAGGCAGGCTAACTTTTCTGTGATTCCTCAAAAATAAAGAATTCCCAAACTGAAACACAACAAAATCTTGGCAAGACAAGGACTGTCTTGCTAGTAATCATTTTAAGAAGAATAAGTTCCAACGGTTGCTCATGATTGATCTCCTTTTGCTAGGTTAACATTTGCTAATAGAACTATTAAAGTGGATTTTTGCTTCAAATTTTAAAAACTAAAATACAAAATACAAACTAAGATCTATGATAGTAATGGCAATTTCTGAAGTGATAATAACATAAAAATATTAGCAGGCATAAACTATGTTCTGAATAGCACTGTTTTATAAAGACTACCCAATGACCTGTGTGTGTTGTTAATAGCATTATACATTTAAAAGAAATTAAGATTAGCCAATTTTCTTTTTGAGTCAGAAATTGTGCTATGATATAAATAAGAATTATAGAAAAGCCTCTCCTTGTTCATTTTAAATACCTCACCAAAGTCTCTAGTAAGTAGCAATCTATCAAAACAAAGTCCACTCAAAATTCCAAGTACAACATCCTAAACCATGCGATCGAGTTAACTCTTAGACCTTGTCATTCAGGCACTCCTACAAATCATTTGCAAAAATACCATCCAGACAAAAGGCAGACACCCATATGAAAACACCAACAGTCATATGCAATTGGAGGAGCTCATGAGCTGCTTAAGTTCAGAGTCTTCAAAAAACATCTCTTGTGCAACGATATATATATTTTTTTTTTTGGCCGGGTGGAGGTGGGTGGGTAGGGGGTGAGGGGTGTCGGTGGTGGGTCTTGAACTCTGGGCCTGGGCTGTTCCTGAGCTCTTCAGCCCCAGGCGAGCACTCTACCACTTGAGCCAAAGCTCCACTTCTCGTTTTCTGGTGGTTCATTGGAGATCAGAGTCTCACGGACTTCCCTGCCCGGGCTGGCTTTGAACCACATCCTCAGATCTCAGCCTCCTGAGTAGCTAGGATGACAGGCATGAGCCACTGGCGCCTGGCTTTTGTTTTCCTATAAAGATTCTTTTACTTATGATTCCTGGCAAACAGAATTCTAAGTTGCATAAAGTTAAGTTGGCAGTAAAGTCCTAACAGGAACTTTTCACACGGCACTTAATGTACTAGGGAGAATGCGCAGAAAAACGAGTGATGAAGTTCCTTTGCCTGAGCAATTATGGGGCAATACCTCCTTTTTGCTTTCCTTGTTCTGATCAATCTCAATGTCAATGGGGTTACTTCCGTTTGTGTCTTCCAGTTCATCCTCACTGGAAGACAAGAAAAAATTACTAAAAGGTTATTCTGGATTAATTCTAGTTCATATAAAAATATAACTCGAAACTTGATTTAGTGACAAGTTTAATGTAAAATTACTCTACATGACCTCAGACTGCTGAGACAAAAACAGTTCATAATTCAAACTGAACAACAACCATTTCATAGTTCTACTGGAGTAGACGTCTAGGGTACGGTTATGCAGCAAGACAAAGAACTTCTACAAGAATAAACAAACTTAGCAACAAGTATCAATCCATTTTCAAGTCCCAACTTTCTGTTCACAGTCACAAAAAGCCTGAGGCTTTTGGTGACCTGCATTTTGTGTGTGTGTGTGTGTGTGTGTGTTTTCCTGGCAGTATTGGGAATTGAACACAGGCCCACACTCAACCACTGAAGTGATGACTCCTAGTCCTCTGATGGGAGGAGCATGGTTTAAGGGCAAAAACCCTGTAGCATCCATGCTAACAGGTAAGGTGGACATGGTGGTAAATTTCTGTAATCCCAGCTAAGTAGACAGGAAAGACAGGCAGGAAGATGGTGACCAGAGGGGACAAGATGACCTGAAAAATAACCGAAGGGGAACAGAAGTGTGTTGGGGGTGGGGTGTGGGGGGAGTGCGGGGTCATGCCTGACACTGGGCCGAGTTCAAACTCCAGTACTGCCATTAAAACAGCGACGACTTGCAGTGGCCTGACACTTCAAAGGTCCACCCGCGTGTGCTTGCTGGGAAGTTTTTTATTTTTAGGAGGAACAGAGTCAGGCTGCCTGCCCCCAGAGAACTGAGACGGTGGTGGAAGAGGGGAGTTCAGAGCCAGCCTCCACTGTGTCCCCGTCCCCATCTCTACCAAGCAAGGAGAGGCTCTGGGGGAGAGTGTTCAAGACAAGAGCCAGTGGCTACACAAGGCCTGCGAGAGCTCAGTAAACCCTCGGGCCACGGCCAGTGTGTGTCCTCGCAGCGTACGGTGCACAAGATGGCGCCCACTCTTCCCCAGCAGCAGTCGTGCGAAGAGAAGCACGTGGGTGTGAAAACGCGGGAGTGTCAGCCAGCACTCGAACGTCATAATCAAGGATAATCAATCCCAATCTATTTGACTTAATTTAGATTGCTGCTTAGTAGATTGAACATGCTTGTAGTAACAGATTCAATTTCATAATTAAAATAAATAACATATAAAAGAAGTCAAATATTTAATCAAAAACCAAAGAGTACTAATACATAAGTAGATCCAATAATCTGTATGCAAAAGAACATACATACAAATCAAGATTCATGGTTTTAGTGATGCTTTTTTTTTTTTTTTTTGCCAGTCCTGTGGCTTGAACTCAGGGCCTGGGTGCTGTCCCTCAGCTCTTCAGCTCAAGGCTAGCCCTCTACCACTTGGGCCACAGCACCCCTTCCAGCCTTTTCTGTTTATGTGGTGCTGAGGAATCAAACCCAGACCTCATGCATGCAAGGCAAGTTCTCTACCACTAAAGCCACATTTCCAGCCCCATTTTGTTTTTCTGAGAAGGGACTTGCTATCTGAACTTAGTTGGTCAAACTCCTGAGTTCTGGGTTCAAGTGATCCCCTGCCTTAGCATCCTTAGTGCTGGAACTAAGCACTAAGCACCACCACACACCCAGCTTTGGATAAATGTGGTTTTATTATTTTTTTTTGTCAGTCCTGGGTCTGGAACTCTGGGCCTGGGCACTGTCCCTCAGCTCTTCAGCTCAAGGCTAACAACGCTCTACTACTTGAGCCATAGCACCACTTCCAGCTTTTTCTGTTTATGTAGTGTTGGGAATCGAACCCAGGGCCTCATGCATGCGAGACAAGCACTCTATCACTGAGCCACCTTCCCAGCCCATGGATATGTTCTTAACATCAGTACCAATTTACACTTGGTCCCAGAGGTTCAAATTTTCCAAAAGTGATTTTTTTTTGGGGGGGGAGGGTCTGTCATGGGGCCTGAACTCTGGGCCTCAGCTCTTCAGCTCAAGGCGAGTGCTCTACCACTTGAACCACAGCACTATTTCTGGCTTTTTCTGTTAATGTGGTGCTGACGAATCGAACCCAGGGATCTCATTCATGTGAGGCAAGCACTCTACCACTGAGCCACCTTCCCAGCCCCTGACATTCTATTTTCAATGTGTTCTTGCACATAATTTTTCTTTGTAACAAGTAATATACTCTAGAAGGGACATTGGGGATAATGTATTTATTCTCCAAGGTATTTTGTACTTTCAACGTACTAAAACAGTATTATTATAGAAAATGTGGAAATACTTTTAAAGGCCACCTTGTGCATATGCAGTGCCTTTTGGATATCAAGCACCTTCAGCTACTATCACCAAAGCAGGCTTGGGAGGAACTAACTTTCCCAGGAGGATGCAAAGTGGGACTTCTGAGCCCAGCCTGGAGTCCATTCTGAGAGCTGAAGAGATGGCACTGTCACTGCCCGCAGCTATGGAAGGCTGAGGAAATGGCAGCTAACACACACCTTCCCTTACTAGGCGTAGGGAGCTTCTCTTCACTCTGATGATCCAGGGTGGGTGCGGCTCAGTGGTAGAACATAGGTCTAGCATGTGCAAGGCCCTACGTTTAATCCCCAGCGTGGGGGAGGAAGGGGAGATGACAAAGGGAACAACAGAGGAAAGGAGAGGAGACGGAAAGGGGCCAGAGAGAGTGGAGACAGAAAGAGAGGAGAGGGCAGAGGGGGAGAGAGAGAACTCAAAACTAACAGCAAGAACAAAACTAAATAAATGTATTATTATTTTTTTTTTTTTTGCTGGTCCCAGGGCTTGAAGCCAAGGCCTGGGTGCTGTCCCTGAACGTCCTTTTTTGTTCAAGACTAGCCCTCCACAACTTGAGCCACAGCTCTTCTTCTAGCTTTATCTGTGATTAATTGGAGATAAAAGGTTCGTGGGCTTTCCTGCCTTGGCTGCCTCTGAACTGAGATCCTCAGATCTCAGCCTCCTAAGTAGCTAGGATTACATACGTAAGCCACAAGCAACTGGCAAAACTAAATAAATGTCTTTTTAAGAAATTAAACAAGGGGGCTGGGAAGGTGGCTCAGTGGTAGAGTGCTTGCCTTGCATGCCTGAGGCCCTGGGTTCGATTCCTCTGCACCACATAAGCAAAAAGAAAAAAGCTGGAAGTGGCGCTGTGGCTCAAGTGGTAGAGCGCTAGCCTTGAGCTGAAGAACTGAGGGACAGCGCCCAGGCCCAGAGTTCAGGCCCCACGACCGGACCCCCCCCCCCCACCCCAAAAAAGAAAGAAATTAAAGAAGGGTCTGGGAAGGTGGCTCAGTGGTAGAGTGCTTGCCTTGCATGCATGAAGCCCTGGGTTCGATTCCTCAGCACCACATAAACAGAAAAGGCTGGAAATGGTGGTAGCTTGAATGGTAGAGTGCTAGCCTTGAGCTGAAGAGCTGAGGGACAGCACCCAGGCCAAGAGTTCAGACCCCACGACTGAGACAGACAGACAGACACACACACACACACACACACACACACACACACACACACACACTATACACAAATTAGCTCACATCTATAACCTTAGCTATTCAGGAAGCTGAGACCTGAGGATCATAGTTCAAAGCCAGTCCAGGCAGGAAAGTGTGAGACTCTCAATTCCAATTAACCACTAAAAGCCTGATGTAGAGATGTGGCTCAAGTGGTAAAGTGCCAGTCTTGAGCAAAAATGGTAAACCTGAGAGGCCGGGAAGGTGGCTCAGTGGTAGAGCACTTGCCTAGCATACATGAAGCCCTGGGTTTGATTCTTCAGCACCACATAAACAGAAAAAGCCAGAAGTGGTGGTGGCTCAAGTGGTAGAACGCAGGGACAGTACTCAGGCCCAGAATTCAGGCTCCACGACCAACAACAACAACAAAAGAAGCAAAGGGTGAGTGGGAGGCCCAACAAACAAAACAAAAACCCACACACAAAACTTGCACAAACAAGACAGATATGTAGATGGGTCAACAAAGGGAAGAAGGAAATCTAAAATCAATTATTATTATTATTATTTTTTTTTTTTGGGTCCGGTCGTGGGGCCTAAACTCTGGGCCTGGGCGCTGTCCCTCAGCTCTTCATCTCAAGGCTAGTGCTTTACCACTTGAGCCACAGCACCATTTCTAGCTTTTTTCTTTTTGCTTATGTGGTTCTTAGGAATCGAACCCAGGGCCTCATGCATGCAAGGCAAGCGCTCTACCACTGAGCCACCTTCTCAGCCCCTTTCTAGTGGTTTATTAGAGATAAGAGTCTCACAGAAGCCAGGTGTCAGTGGCTCACCTTGTAATCCTAGCTACTTAGGAGGCTGAGATCTGAGGATCTCTGTTCAAAGCCAGCCAGGGCAGGAAAGTCCGTGAGACTCTTATCTCCAATAAACCATTAGAAAACCGGAAGTGGCGCTGTGGCTCAAGTGGTAGAGTGCTAGCCCTGAGCTGAAGAGCTGAGGGACAGCGCCCAGGCCCAGAGTTCAGGCCCCACGAATGGACCCCCACAAATAAAGTCTTACAGACTTTCCTGGCCAGGCTGGCTTTGAACCTCAATCCTCAGATCTCAGCGTCCCAAGCAGCTAAGTTTACAGCCGTGGGCCACTGGTGCACGCCTGGCTATGTGTTTTTATGAAAAGGAGTGAAAGCTTTCATCTGTGCTTTAGTTGACGCATTCAAATCCAGTGGCTTCAGCTGCAGGGCATGAGCGCTCTGCTTCCCAGCGCTGCGCGAATGTTTGACAGGAGAAGAAATGCCGTGTAAGTCGTGCTGTCAGGAAGGTGTAGCTTCCTCCTGTGTGCTTCGCCTGACACCCCAGTTGGCGCTCACCTCTCTTCCCGCTCCCGCTTTTGTTTCCGGGCATGTCGGTCCATCACGCTGGTTTTAGTTCTTGTCTTCTTCCACGAGTAGTAAAATTTCACCAAACTCGCTATAGATTTATCAGGAAGCTAAATGTACAAACATGAGTTGGCTTAGGTTTGACACTCATCTTTACCAGTCAAATCCAATTAGATGTATTTAATAAGGGTTACTCTCACTTATGCAGAAATGTCTTAATTCACATCCTTTCTTTTCTGATAAGGAAAAACATTGACAAAATGAATTCTCTATACAGACAATAACACAGGTTACTCAAGAGTGCAATGCCAAATAAAGAATTGTGAAATCAGGTTGTAATTTTTTTTCACGTAATCCATGTCCTTAACGTACCTTTTGGTGCAATTTTTAAAAATTCATTTTAACATTAATGCAACCGTCAGTAAGATTTAAGTTGGAATTTACCCAAATAGCTTTTTTCCCCTCAGATGTGGTACTTAAACTCTGGGCCTGGGCACGGTCCCTGAGCTCTTCAGCTCAAGCAAGCGCTCTCTTTCTCTACCACTGGAACCACAAAGCCACTTCCGGTTTTCTGGTGGTTAATTGGAGATGAGTCTCAGGAAGCTGGGCACTGGTGGCTCTGTCATCCTAGCTACTCAAGAGGCTGAGATCTGGGGATCGAGGTCAAAGCCAGCCCGGGCAGAAAAGTCTTATTTCCAATAAACCACTCAGAAGTGCTGCCTTGAGCTGAAGAGCTGAGGGACAGTACCCAGGCTCAGAGTTCAAGCCCCACAACTGACCAAAAAATAATAAGTCTCACAGACTTTCCTGCCCAGGCTGGCTTTGAACCGCAATCCTTAGATCTCCGCCTTTTGAGTAGCTACAATTACTAGAGTGAGCCACTGGCGCCTGGCTTCATATAGCTTTTTTTCTTTTTGGTTCCAGTACTGGAGCCTGAACTCAGTCCTTCATGCCTTTGAGAGGTTTTTCTGCTCTAGGCTGGGACTCTACCACTTCAGCCACAACTCTACTTCCTACTTCCTGCTCTTTGCGTTAACTGGAGAAAAGAGTCTTGAGGTTATCTGCCAGAAATGGTTCTGAACCTGCATACCTAAGTATCTGGTATTATGGGTGAGAACCAACACCACCTAGCCAAACAGTTTTCCACTGCCTTGCTGGCAGGGGCATGGGTAGACTCATCAAGCAGAACTGGGGGAGGGGCGGTGACAACAGGTGTCAAGCCAGAAGCAGGAAGTGCTCACTCCAGTGGAAGAAGGGCTCACTGTAGCTGGAAGTTTCCCAGCCATAGAGCAGCACTAGCAAGCCATTCTTCCCCTAAAGCCATCTTTATAAATGAAAACTTTTGAGATTGAGGTTGTCTTTCACACAAGCTTCAAAGTAGAGACTAACACAAAAACAACACAAAGCGCACCACTTACCATTTGTTGGATTCTGTGGAAAGTTTTCCCATGAAAACTAAAGGCTTGCTCAAATAATACTTTATCTTCCACAGTCCACTCATCTGGGAAGGGGGTAAAGTTGGGCAAATCAGCCAATGATTTTTCAATATTATGCTTATGCCAAAAGAGCATCCCAAGAGCCTAGAAAAATTATATCAGTGAAATATATTAGATCAGCCAAGAAACTGATGGAAGAAGAGAATGTGTGACTTTCCATCCAGGTAAGTGAGTATCTGGCTACTGTACTGCTAAGCGGGACACTGACATCTTCCTCCCTCTTCGGTTTGTTCATTACTGGCAGTGCTGGCAGGGGTTGAACTTAGGCTTTCACACTTGCTAGTGTCAGTCTTGGGGTTTGAACTCAGGCCCTGGGCACTGTCCTCCAGCTTTTTTGTGAAAGGCTAGTGCTTTACCACTTGAGCCACAACTCTACTTCCAGCTTTTTTTTTTTTTTTTTTTTGCTGACTAATTCGGTCTGGCTTCAAACCATGAATCAGAATCTCAGCCTCCTGAGCCCCAGGTCACAGGCATTCTTAGTGCCCTTTACTTCAGGTTTTAGATAGGTCTCCTGCTTGGGGCCAGGACTAGCCTTGGTGTGCAATCTTCCTATCTCTATTGCCCCCCACCTAGCTAGAATTACAGGGACCTACTACATGCCTGGATTGTGTGTTGAAATAGGTGGCTCAGTGGTAGAGCACTTGCCTTGCATGCATGAGCCCCTGGGTTCGATTCCTCAGCACCACATAAGCAGAAAAAAAAGCCGGAAGTGGTGGTATGGTTCAAGTGGTGGTATGGTTCAAGTGGTAGCGTGCTAGCCGTGAGCTGAAGAGCTGAGGGACAGTGCCCAGGCCCAGAGTTCAGGCCTCAGGACCAGACACAAAAAAAAAAAGAAATAGGTTCTCAGCCAGGCCTGGGTTCAAACTTTGATTCTTTTAATATCTGCCGCTGCAGCAGCTAAAATTACAGATGTGCCCCATCATCCAGTCTTTTATTGTAATAAAATCGTAAGACACAAGTATCATCTCAACCACTTTAGTGTACTGCATACATTTAGCATTAGGTAGGCTCAGAGCATCCGTCCAGTTTTCATTTCGTTTTGATGTTCTGGAGACAGAATCTCACTATGGTGCTTCACTGGAGCTTAACTCCTGATCCTCTGGCAGACTGGAACTGCAGGCAGGTGCTACCGCAGCCTAGGTCCTCTGTGACTGGCTTATCAAGGTCCATCCATATTGCTTCCTCACTCCCTTTTTTTTCAGTGCTGGCCCAGGGCTTCATCTTGGGGCCTGGGTGCTGTGTTTTAGCTTTTTCACTCAAGGCTAGTGCTCTACAAGTTGCGCCACAGGTCCACTTCTGGTTTTTTGTGTTCTTTTTTTTTTTGTAGTTAATTGTTGAGACAGTCTCAGGGTCTCTCCTGGCCAGGCTGGCTTCAAACCACGATACTCAGATCTCAGCCTCTTTAGTAGCTAACACAGGTGTGAGCCACCAGCATCCAGCACCCTCTTTTAAGGGTGAACAAATTACCATGGTAAGTATAGACTGTAGTTTGCTTATTTGTTTGCTTGTTCCATACTTGGGCTGCTTCCTTGTTTTGGTTACTATAAACACAGATGTACAAATGGTTCTTTGAGAACCCGCTTTTGTTTGTTTGGCTATGTATCTAGAAGTAGAGCTGAATCCTATGGTAATACTGCTTTTAATTTCTTAAAGCACGGCACCTGCTCTCTTTAGCAGTCCTGCCATTTTACATTCCCACTCACAGCCAATGTCCCTGTCGTCTCTTGTAACTTGTTCTGATTTAAAGTCTATTTTGAGCTTAGTGTGGTTATACACACCTGTGATCCTGGCACTTGGGAGGTAAAGCAGGAGGTCTAGGAAGTCTGGGCTACAAAGTAAGGCAACCGAGGTCTCAACAAAACAAAACAAAAAACCCCCAAACCCTAAACAACAACAAAAAGTGTAAAGCAAAGTCTATTTTATAAGCTTAAAGTACTCCTGCCACTTACCTATTTCTTATTTATAGGCCTTAAAGATTCAACTTCTATATTGCCAACTTCTGTGTTCAGCTGGTTACCGGTTATGAATGCTTACGTTTATTTCTCATGTCCTTCTGCGTATGTGTTCTGCACGTGTTCTTGTTTCCCTCCTTCCCACCTCCCTGGGGTTTGTAGGGTCTCATGCTTCCTAAGCTGGCCTAAACAATGGTCTTCCTACCTCCAATTCCCAAGTAGCTGGCATTGAAATGTACCACCAGGTGTACGTGTATGCGTGCAAACGTGTGCCAGTCCTGGAGATCAAACTCAGAGCCTGGGCACTGTCGTGACCTTTTATGCTCAAGGCTACTGTTCACCCACTTGAGCCCCAGCTTCACTTCTGGAATTTTACTGGTTAACTGGAAGGTAAGAGTTTCATGGACATTCCTACTGAGCTGACTTCAAACCTTGATCCTGTGAGCTCAGCCACTTCAGTAGCTAGGATTATAACCATGAGCCACTGGTGCCCAGCTCTACTAGGCTCCTTTGTTGAGATATTAACTTTTAAAACTCTCTTTTGCTCAGGCTAGCCTCAACCAGATCCTATTTTCACTTACTGTCATACTCTGCTGTGTGGCTGTTTTTTCTTGTGGTTACCTCCATGGTTACAATTAAGATCTTAAACGATATTCTAATTTGAATTTATACCAGAGTACTTCCAATAAGGTGCAAAAATGTGGCTCTTTAAATATCTCTGTCCCATCCCTTTCAGCTGCTGACATCACAAAATTATATCTTTCTATACTGTACACCAATAATTTTTTTTTGCATGTACTGGTCTTTTAAACTATATGGGAAAAGTGTAGCATCTAATCACTAAGGTAATAATGTTAACGTTCAGACTATTTTTTCTACTATATTAGTTTCTTGAAGCACACAGAAAATCAAGAGTACACTTACAAACCATTGCTTAGTAATACTAGCTTTCACAACTACTCGTGTATTTTAAAATCTTTATTCTCCTGTAGGATACCTTGCTTGTTCTTGAATGGGAATGAACTCCCTCCCGGGGTGTGTGTGTGTGTGTTTTGTGCTCAAGGCTAGTTTCATCGTGTGTGTGTGTGTGTGTGTGTGTGTGTGTGTGTTTTGTGCTCAAGGCTAGCCATGGCTCCACTTCTGACATTTTGGTAGTTAACTGCTTGGGCTGGCTTTGAACCTCAATCCTCTGATATCAGGCTCTTAAATAGCTAGGATTACAGGCATGAGCCACTAGCACCTAGCTCATCTTCACTTTTGATGAACAACTGTCTATGCAGGCTTTCCTGTCTCTGTGTGGTGCTAGGGTTGGAATCTGGGACCTGGCACATGCCAGGCAAGTGCTCTAATACTGAACTACAAGAGCACACATACAGTTCTTGGTTGATGGTTTTTCCCACTTAGCATTGTGAATTCATCAGACGACGCAAACATTTCTGATGGGAAATACGATAATCCTACTGATGATCTCTTCAGTGTGAAAAATGGTCTCCCTCTTAAAGTCTCCTATCCCCACCTCTGCCCCCAGTATGTAATTTGAACTCAGGGCTTTGTGCTTGTTAGGCAAGCAAGTACCACTTGAGCCATGCCTCCTGCTATTTTCACTTTAGTTATATTTCTAGGTAGGTTCTTGCTTTTTGCCTGGACTGGCCAGGGACCTTGAGTCTCCTACTTAACCCCCCCCCCCCCATATAGCTACAATGACTGGCTTATTTGTTCAGATGTAATCTCATTTATTTATTTATTTATTTGGTAGGGGTGGGGAGGAGACTGTGGGTCAGTCATGGGGCTTGAATTCTGGGCCTGGGCGCTGTCCCGCAGCTTTTCAGCTCAAGCAAGTGCTCTACCACTTGAGTCACAGCACCACTTCTGGTTTTCCGGTAGTTTGTTGGAGATATGAGTTTCATGGCTTTTTGTGCCCGGGCTGGCTTTGAAGCATGATCCTCAGATCTCAGCCTCCTGAGTAGCTAGGATTACAGGCGTGGGCACTTGGCTCATTTTCTTTTTTATATCTACCAATTTTGTATCATGATCTTCACGATTTCTGCCTCCTGAGTAGCTAGGATTACACGTGTGAGCCACACACCCAGCCCATCATTGGCTTTTGGAAGCTTTATTCTGTGTCTTATGTAGGCATGGTTCACCTTAGTTGAAGTTTGTTGAGCTCTGATGTTCATACTCATGATTTTGATCAGCTTTGAGAAGCTATGGGCCATTATTTCTTCAAAACTTCTCCATCCTGAAGTTTTCTCCCTCTGAAATTCCCAGTGCTCTTGATTCTTCTCATTGATGACATCCTACAAGCCTCTTGGGTTCTATGAACTTTTTTTTTTTTTTTTTAATTTCTGCAGAGCTGAAGACCGAACTCAGGGCCTTGCATTAGGCAAGTGCTCTTGCATGGAGCGGAGCTAAACCCGACCCTTTTTCATCTGTTTTTATTTTGGCAGTACTGGGGTTTAAATTCAGGTGCTATACCGCTTGAATCACAACCTAGCCTTTCTTGTGCTGAGACAGGATCATGCTTCATACCCCGGCCAGCTTAGACTGCAATGCTCTTCCTTTTTTTGCTTTTTTTTTTTTTTGGTCGGTCATGGGGCTTGAACTCTGGGCCTGGGCACTGTCCCTCAGCTCTTCAGCTCAAGGCGAGCGCTCTACCGCTTGAGCCACAGCACCACTTCTGGTTTTCTGGTGGTTTATTGGAGATAAGAGACTCACAGGCTTTCCTGCCCAGGCTGGCTCTGAACCGAGATCCTCAGATCTCAGCCTCATGAGTAGCTAGGATGACAGGCATGAGCCACTGGCTCCCAGCTGCAATGCTCTTATTTGTGCTTTTCTCAATAGGCTGACAGTCATGTAGCATGGAAGATATCCAGACATTTGTTGAGATGGGCGTCTCATGAATGTCTACTCCAGACTGCCTTCAACCTGCAATGTTCAACCTCATCCTTCCAAGTAACTCAGACTGTAAGCTTGAGCCACAGCATCAGGCAGTTCACCCAGTTGTCCCCTCCTTCCCTTCTTCTTGCTCTTCATGTTCAGTAACATGTACTCTGATGGGGGAAACTCAGCAGACTTCCCGCCTGGCATGTGGGGGTCCTGCATTCCATCCTCTGCACCATAGATTACAAAGAAATTGTCCTATGCTCAAATGCACTGATTCTTTCTTTCGTCTGCTCAAAACCACTCAACTCTCAGATGAACTTTCCTTACATGTATTGTCATTTGTAGCTCCAGAATTTTTTCAAATTTCAAGTCAGGTTTTCTTTTTAGTCTCTCCATTTTCTCCGGCACACCACTTTGTTGCCGTCCTCCACGTGGTCTTTGGGTCAGGGGCCATGTCAGTGGTCTTTGAGGCAGGTCTGGCTGGGGTGTGGACTAAACGGAGGGTTTGCCCGGACCGGCATGCACACAGCGCTGGCCTCAGTCCTCAGCAATGCCCAAGAAGTCAAATAAAATAAACATCTTCAGGAAACAGGTTTTTGTCAGAGACAGATTCTGTTGGTTTGTTTTCCTGTCAATGGGCTATTCTTTCCTGTTTCTTTCTAGCTTTGTGCGGTGTGTGGATGTCTGAAGTTAAAAATGCAATTACCATGGTAAGTCAGATGTTCGCTGCTCTCCATAGTGTGTTATTCTTTTGTGATTATTTTTCTTTTTTTTCATAATTGCAATCTGTCTCTGCACCAGGGATCTGGTCTGATGTATGAGTTTGGATTTTTCTAAGCCTACTTCTTTCTCTAGCTATGTACATCAACTTTCTAATTTTCCCTCATATGTAGTTGCTTTTGAATGCCCTAATCTGTACTGGCTGCCTCTCAAGAGGAGGAAAAAAGGAGAAAAATGAAGGGAGCAGCAGAGGGCCTGGGCCTTGGCCCTTCCGTTCACCATTAAGTCACCGTATCTGAAAGGAGAGGCGCTCAAGGACCAGGAAGAGCACCGGCGATGACTAAGTCTCGGCCTGCGCTGCGATGAGAAGCAGACATCTGCCAGCAGAGCACAGATGCTGAGCATCTGGAGGGCAGGCATTTTGCCCGCTGGGTCCTGCAAGCTATGTATAAACTATTCCAGAAACACACATATAGCTTCCTGTCATAGGGAGGGCTGTGTCAGATCGTTCCATCAGTGCAGTTCAAGTTTAGATGGGGAGACAGATGCTTGTGCTACCCGGCCAGTCTCAGAAGCCTCCTCCTGGTCACATGACTTTCCGCACACTGACTCTTTTATCTCATGAGTCCTGTGAAGTGCATTCCATTATCTTTATGTCTCAACTCAGAAGACCCTGAGGCTCTGAGACACTACAGCTTTAACCAATGCATATGCAGAGCAGGCAGTCTACAAAAACAGTTGTTTTGTTTTGTTTTACAAAGAAACCTCTCACGAGTACTGTCGGATTTTTCAGTTCAGAAAGAAAAGAAATACAAGTAGGTGAGGAATGAATTAGAAACAAGATAATCCAGCAATACTTTCATATACAAATTTCCTATGTCCAATTTTTTTTTTTTTTTGGGTCCAGTCGTGGGGCCTGAACTCTGGGCCTAGGCGCTGTCCCTCAGCTCTTCAGCTCAAGGCTAGCGCTCTACCACTTGAGCCACAGCGCCACTTCCGGCTTTTTTTTTTTCTGCTTATGTGGTGCTGAGGAATCGAACCCAGGGCCTCATGCATGCAAGACAAGCGCTCTACCACTGAGCCACCTTCCCAGTCCCCCATGTCCAAATTTTAAAGTAAAAACCATCTTGCTAAATATGAAAATAATCAAGACTAGCATCCTTAAGAACAGATATACTGCTGGGCACTGGTGGCTCACGCCTGTCATCCTATCTACTCAGGAAGCTGAGCATCGTGGTTCAAAGCCAGCCTGGGCAGGAAAGTCTATGAGACTCTTATCTCCAGTAAACCATTCAGAAAACTGGAAATGGTGTTGTGGCTCAAGTGGTAGAGTGCTCGCCTTGAGCTGAGGAGTGCAGGGACAGCGTCTAGGCCCAGAGTTCAAGACCCATGACCAACGAGAGGGGGAGGGGAGAGGGGAGAGGGGGAGAGAGAGAGAGAAAATAGAATAGAAATATTTAGCAATCAGGTTAATATTTAAGCATTTTAGGCCATAAAAATTAATGTTTTTTTTCTGAACCAGTTTATGAGTATACTTTGGAAAAAGAAAGCCATTTTCTCTTTTGAGTAACTGTTGTTTTATGACTTGTTACTGATTCAAATTGAATATTAAAACATTATTCAACAGGCATGGTGATGGATGCTTGCAATCCCAGCACTTTTAGGAGGCTGAGGCAGGAGGACCTCATGTTTGAGACCAACTCAGTGAGCTCTGGGCCAGCCTGGACCACACAGCAAGACCCTTTCTCAGATAGATGAAAAAAAAAAAAAAAAAGAGTATGATACAAAATCAGAAAAAAAATCCCACAACCCAAAGAATGATCCACAAATCACATACTCGAGAAGAGCTTCGTGCTGCAGACGGGCGCCTCACTGCTCGCACAGGGCCACTGCCCTGGCGGTTGGAGACCTGCAGAAAGAACGTCTGCCTTCCAAAGCCAAGATCCACTCAACGGACACCCCAGCAAGGAGAAAGACAACCAAGGTCTATAACACCGCCAAAAGCCCATGAAGAGACACGGTGCTCAATAAACAGAGGAAACCATGTGGCCCCATTGAACAACAGAGAACATGCCAATACCTGCTCCATGTTGTACCCGTGCTTCTCTTTGGCAATGGCGATGTACTCATCCACTGAAAAACAGGAGGAAACCAGTGAACAGCCTGAGGAGAGCACAATCCCCATCCACGGACACGTCGCTTAGGGCTGCCACATCCCGGGGGAAATACAGGACACCTGGGGAATCGTGGGGTGCACAGAGCCCACAGGCGCGCCCGGGCACACCCCATTACTGATGGCCAGATGAGTGCTCTTGGTTCTAACTTATATTTTCTTCCTTTTCACTTTTTGGTGGTACTAGAGTTGACTCAGAGCCTTACGCAAGGCATGAGCTAGCTGTAGTTATTTTTCAGATAGGGCCAGCAGGGTCTCTGCTTTTTTTTTTTTTTTCCAGTTGGTCGTGGGGCTTGACCTTGCACTCTTCAGCTCAAGGAGAGTGCTCTACCATTTGAGCCACAGTGCCACTTCTGGTTTTCTAGTGGTTTATTGAAGATAAGAGTCTCATGGACTTTCCTGCCCGGGCTGGCTTTGAACCAGGGTCCTCAGATCTCAGCTTCCTGAGTAGCTAGGATTACAGGCGTGAGCCACCGGCGCCAGCTGGGTCTCTGCTTTTTACCTAGTCTGGTTGTGAGCTGTGAGCCTCCCCAGCTCTATATCCTGAGTAGCCAGGCTAACTTCCACTTTCTAAAACAAGTATTACTTTGGTTGGTTGAAAATTACATTTTGTAGTAAAAAGAAATATGAGCCGGTGTGGTGTTGCCCACCTTCAATTGCTGGATCGGGGAGGCTGAGACAGAAGCCCCCCCCCCCCCCCAAGAAATCAGCATCCTTTAAAGGGTTTTCTTGTCTTTTCAGGCATGCCAGATAGCAATGAACTACTGTCAAGAGCACCATCCATGGCTGACTTTGCTTTATAAATTCTAAAAACAGCATAAACCCAGAAAGTAAAATGGCAAAGAATTTCATGGAATAAACAACAAAATCTCCTCCAGCCCATATGTCCTCTTACTCCCAAATCTCACTGTCCAGGCAGAGGCACGACATGGAAAGAGAGGCCTGGTGTGTTTGCCTTGACCGTGGTTACCCCGAGAGAGAACATCTCAATCCCAGCACACTAATCCTACTGTATGCCACACATGCATTCCCCCGATTATCATAGAAATGACACAACCAAGTTTAAAAATCAATAGTGAAAAAGAATTCAAGCTCTTTTATTAGTATGTATTCTAATACTCAGAGGAAGAAAATTGTATTGACAAAAGAGAGTTGACTTAATTCAAACAGCAATCAATATGTAACTCAGTATTAATTGAGACTAAGGCACTAATTTTCTTTTTCTTTTTCTTTTTTTTTCCGGTCGTGGGGCTTGAACTCTGGGCCTGGGAGCTATCCCTCAGCTCTTCAGCTCAAGGCAAGCACTCTACCACTTGAGTCACAGTGCCACTTCCAGTTTTCTAGTGGTTTACTGGAGATAAGAGTCTCTTGGAGGGGGCTGGGAAGGTGGCTCAGTGGTAGAGCGCTTGCCTTGCATGCGTGAGGCCCTGGGTTTGATTCCTCAGCACCATGTAAGCAAAAAGAAAAAAACCGGAAGTGGCGCTATGGCTCAGGTAGTAGAGCGCTAGCCTTGCGCTGAAGAGCTGAGGGACAGCGCCCAGGCCCAGAGTTCAGGCCCCACAACCGGACCCAAAAAAAAAAAAAAAAAATTCTCTTGGACTTTCCTGCCCGGGCTGGCTTTGAACCGTGATCTCAGATCTCAGCCTCCTGAGTAGTTACGATTATAGGCGTGAGCCACCGGTGCCCGGCTAATTTTCTTTTATTAGTTTACATTAGTTGTACAATGAGACGAGGCACTCAACTTATATTTTTTCAAAATTTGAAATATTTACAAATTTCCTAGTTTCTTCACTCACAGAATACAGTAAAATTCCAACTGATTTATCACTAATAACAAATTGAAAGGTTTTATTCTGCCACCAAGGTTGAAACTGGTGGTTGGGGCTTAGAGCCAGGTATTACAAGACTATCTCTAGCTTTTTCCCTCATGAAAGGGTGGCTATGCTAGCCATTTGTTCTCTAGGCAAATCAAAGTCTGAAGAGTGTCTGGATCACCTGTCCTCCTGAGGCCGGTGCCAGCTGCTCCTGCTCCAAGAGTCCATCCTTTTGCATCAGTAACAGGCTCACGACTCATGCCTGGCCCAATGCCTTCAGAATGAGCTAAAAACTCACAAGAGAAGCACATGCACTTTGAGTGCTACTCCACTTCCCTCTGATGCCACACCACCGTATGGCAAAACCAAGGCACTTTTACTAAGATTGCCTTTCAAAGGACACTACTGTGAGATGTGCTATGAGACCACCCTGAAGACACAGACCTAAAGAACCAACAGCACCACTACTACCAGCTACAAAGGAGCTGCATAGGGGGCTCGGAGGGTGGCTCAGTGGTAAAGCACTTGTCTTGCATGCATGAGGCCCTGGGTTCGATCCCTCAGCACCACATAAGCAGGAAAAAAAAAAAAAAAGCTGGGCTGGGAGCTGGTGGCTCACGCCTGTAATCCTAGCTACTCAAGAGGCTGAGATCTGAGGATCGTGGTTCAAAGCTAGCCCAGGCAGGAAAGACCGTGAGACTCCTATCTCCAATAAACCACCAGAAAACCGGAAGTGGCACTGTAGCTCAAGTGGTAGCCCATCTTGATCTGAAGAGCTGAGGGACAGCGCCCAGGCCCAGAGTTCAAGCTCCACGACTGACAAAAAAAAAAAAAAAAAAGCTGTAAGTGGCGCTGTGGCTCAAGTGGTAGAGCGCTAGCCTTGAGCTGAAGAGCTGAGGGACAGTGCCCAGGTCCAGAGTTCAGGCCTACGACCGGACCCAAAAACAAAAACAAAAACAAAGGAGTCACCTAGTGTGCCTACGGAGCTCTGGAGACTAGGAAGAAATAAGGTCGTGCGTGGAAAGCCTTGTAACCTGTGAAATGACGCCATCTAATACGCACTAGCAAACACTTTTTAGCCATTCATCATCCTGAATTTCTGACAAAGCTTACACAAACAATTGCTAAGTGGCTGCTGGCAGCACTTTGATATATTCAATGCCAGTGTTTTCTTTTAGGTTGTCTGTCTAGCAAGGCAGCAAGGTCAAGTGTGTTTCCAAAAGGTCAAGATCCAATCTGGACTGTTTATTACTGAGTTCATGTGGCAGGGCAGAAACCACAGAAAGCATCTTTTATTTCCTTTAGGAACTTCCCTGACCTTCCCAGGGCTAAATAAAAATTACAGAGCACCAATCTGTACTGTACTAATCTGTACTGAGTCCCAAAAGACCAGGCTAGAAATGAAAATGGAGCCCTACAGCTAACAGTCCATGTCACTCAGCCAAGACTAAGCTGTTTATCTGCCCTTCCAACTCATCAGGATTAGACAACAGCCTGATGTCCCAAATAGGCCAGGTTCAACTGGCATAATAAAGGTCTTTCTGCTTTAGCCTTTACACAAAAGTAAACTGAGATAACTGGAAGTGACCTGGTCAGCATCTGTCTACTGTCTAGTCCTCAACCCTTACACTAATTAAGTAACCAGTTTACTTTTTGTTCTTTTGTTAATGCTTCCTCCTCCCCATGATCTTTTCAGTTTACATATAATAAATAAAGCCAATCAAGACCTTTATACTGCTGTGACTATTTTATAAGCCTGGGAAGGCGCCACCACAAGCAAAGCCTGGCCATCGCCTCAGGAGAAACCTCAGGCACCTCCCGGCCTCTTCTCAGCACGGGCCTTTTCCTGGCCGCGGGCGGCTCACGCCTGTCATCCTAGCTGCTCAGGAGGCTGAGCTATGGAAGACTCCGGTTTTGAAAATAGTCTGGGCAGAAAATTTTTGAGATTCCATCCTTAATTAAACAGCAAAATCCCAGACTGGAAGTTTGGCTCAACTGGTAGCATAATAGCTCTGAGCAAGCAACGCACCAAGGCCTGGACTCAGGGTCTAGAACTGGGAACCAAAAAACCCCACAAAACCCCATGGCTTTGACAGTCCACGTTTCTCTCTGCCTTCCTACCCCACACAGCCTGGGCTCTCCTCCCAAGTCTATGATTGCTATTCCTCAGCTAGGTGCCCCACAGATGGCAGCAGCTGCTATGGGTACAACAGTAATAAACGCAGATACAAGGATTTGAACTCAGGCCTGAGCTTGCTAGAGAGAAGCTCTACTACTTTGAAAATGTGCAATGTTCAAAACCAAGTCATTTCCTTAAGTGAAAAAAAGCTTTTAACATAAAAAAAATAAAACTAGCCTGGGCACTGGTGGCTCATACCTGTAATACTAGCTACTCAAGAGGCTAAGATCAGAGGATAACAGTTCAAAGCCAGCCTGGGCACAAAAGTTCATAAGACTCTTTTTGTTTTGTTTTAAAGGTTTCATCTTTTTTTAATTTTTTTTTCTAATTTATTTTTTTGTTGGTCATGGGGTCTGAACTCAAGGTGAGCACTCTACCACTTGAGCTACAGTGCCACTTCCAGTCTTTTCTGCTTATGTGGTGCTGAGGAATAGAACCCAGGGCCTCATGCATGCAAGGCGAGCACTCTACCACTGAGCCACCTTCCCAGCCCCTCATAAGACTCTTATCTCCAAGTAACCACCAGGAAACTGGAAGTGGCACTGTGGCTCAAAGTGGCAGAGCTCAGGGAATGTGACCAGGCCCTGGCTTCAAGCCCTACAACCAACAAAAGAAATAATAATTATCTAATCTTAATTATAATGCAAATGAATTATGCTCTATAGTAAGTAGATTGAGCCAGGTACTAGTAGCTCACACTTTTAATCCTAGCTACTCAGGAAGCTGAGATGTGAAGATCATGGCTCAAAGCTAGACTGAGCAGGAAAGTCCATGTGACTCTTATCTCCTATGAAATAGTCAAAAAGGCTAGAAGAGCACTGTGGCTCAAGTGGTAGAGTGCTTGCTTTGAGCTAAAGCAGCTCAGGGCCTAGGCTCAGAGTTCAAGACCCAGGACCCACAAAAAAAAAAAAAAGTAGACTGTTCAAACCCATGGCTGGCTTTCTTACAAGTTGAGAAAGAGGAAGAGGGAAGAAAAAAAAGGGGGGGGGAGAGATTCCTAAATACCCCAAAGTTACATGGCTGCACATCTTCAGTTCCAGGCTAGCGCTCTACCACTTGACCCACAGCGCCACTTCTGATTTTCTGGTTATTACAACTGGAGATGTCCCACAGGATTTCCCGCCCTAGCTGGCTTTGAACCAAGATCCTCAGATCTCAGCCTCCTGAGTAGCTAGAATTACAGGCGTGAGCTACCAGTGCCCATGCTCTAAGCTCTTTATAAGCCTTTTATCATTCTTACTCACAAATGAAGAGACAAGCTCAGGAAATGTAAGAAGCTGGCCAGAGTCACTCACTGATTTCTGCTATCTACACTGTGATCCCAGAATACTTGAAATCTTCCTTGAGAGCAGATAGAAGGAATTCCACTCAGTGGAAAAGGAAACCAAGCAAAGCCGGCCACACCCACTCTATCTACTCCAGCTTGAAAGGAGCAAGGATAACAGCTGTGGCTGGAGGGAGTGGTACCAGGGATGCTTATCTTTTTTGTGGGGACTCAGCTCTGCTTCTGTTTATTCATGGTTCAGTAGAATGAACCCAGTGCCCTTGGTGCAAAGGTAAGAGTCTCAAATTCAACTGCAAAAGAGACTGCAGATGAACACTGCCACCATGACCTTCACTCTCCCGGCCCTCCCGCGCACACTGCGCCTGGCCTGTTCCAGTGGCAAGCGCTGCGTAAGGAGCTAAGGACACCCCGTGGAGCTCTTAATAACCATTTGCTATCAGCATCTGCAGTGATGCTTACATACTGCAAAGGAAGCACGAGAGTGGCTCCCTCACAATTCAAACTGAGCATGCCAAAATCTTTGAAGATCATGGTCTTGGCTAGAGAAGGAGCAGAGTGCAGAGTACTTGCCTAGCATGCACAAACCCACCCCAGGTTTCATGACAGCACCACCAAAAACAAGCAGAATATGATAGCAAATATCCTGGCATCTCCATCTCCGTTATTATAAAAACAGGAAATTATCTGTCACTGAGTATCAAAAAAGAAGCTTGAATAAAGCAATTCTGCCACCTGGTGGCAGCCATTCTACAGTTTCATTCCAATGATCCCTCTGAGTAGCTGTAGGAGGTAGGTGAGAAAGAGAACAAGAAACAGATTGTTGATTAACCAGTCCTCCAGTCTGGATAAAGTACACCCTTTATAAGGAAGATGCAGAGACTAGCAAGATCACACTTCGAGGAGACAGCCAGCCACCATTCCACCTGCCTGTGATTTCAGCATGCAGAAGGCCTTAGGTAGACAGACTTGATCTCGGTCTGCGGCCAAGGCCTCGGCAAAAGCACAAAAAAAGATAACTAAAGGTAAAAGGGTTGGGAGTATGGCTCCAGAGGTAGAGTACTTACCTAGCAAGTGATGGTACTGCCGTAAGTGATTTTAAAATACATATTTAAAACTAAGACTAAGGCGCTGGGATTGTGACTTAGTGGCAGGGTGCTTGTTTAGCATGCATGACGCCCTGGGTTCCATTCCTCAGGACCACATAAAGAGCAAAGGCTGAAAGTAGTGCTGTGGGGTTCAAGTGGTAGAGTGCTAACCTTGAGCAAAGGAAGCTCTGGGACAGGGCCCAGGCTGTGTTCAAGCCCCAGGACTGGGGGGGGAGGGGGGAGGGCCGAAGGGGCGGTGGAGGTGCAAAAAATATTAAACTACAAATAATTTATTTTTAAATGTTTGGATGAATAATACATCAGAATTTCCTAAGTGATACAAGGACAAGACCACACCCCAGCTTTTGCCTCAGAAAGTCATTTGCACAATCCATCTCCTATATCTTTAAAATCGAACCTGGGTATGGTGACTCACACCTATAATATTAGGTACTTAAGAGGCTGAGATCTGAGGACTGCAGTTTAAAACCAGCCCAGGTAGACAAGTCCCCGAGACTCTTACCTTCAATCAATTAAAAGCCCAAAGTAGAACTATGGTTCAAGCAGTAGAGTACCAGCTATGGGAATAAAAGCTCAGGGACAGCTCTCAGTCCCTGAGTTCAAGCCTCAGGACGAGCACATAAATAAATAAATAAATAGTAGACAATGATGGAAAGCTTTAACAGCTCCAAAGACAATCAAGCTGAGTTAACATATGTAACATGAAAACTGTGTAAAATTTCAAACTGTGTCAAAAGACAAGGCAAAGTCAAATTAGGGAGCCAGAGCTCCACTTCTGCTTTCTCGGGTTAATTGGAGATAAGGTAAGAGAGTCTTGGACTTTCTTACTTCACCTTAAGGAAATGTAAACTGAAACCACACTAAGATTGTATCTCCATTTGCTCAGAATGGACGCCACTGGGCAAACAAACCTCAGATATTGGAGAGGATTCCGGGAAGAGGACAGATACGCTCCTAGGGGCATGGTGAAAAAACAAAGTGACATTAAATTAAGCACAAGGGGAAAAGACACAAACATGGGGCAATGTGAGATGTGTGAAGCCACTGGTGTGAGGTGGCCTTGCTGTTACCCAATACTTTTTTCCACATATTTCTTTATTGAGATTAAATGACTACATAAATTTCACAATACTGTGGTATAGTTAGTTATACTTAGCTAAAGTCACAAATACATTTTAACCTTCACAAGGCCAACTGTCATTATCATGGTCTATAATGTCTGTGAATTCTATGAGACTGAGAATACAACTATTTTTTCCACATTGGGTGATATATACACATTTCTTTCCTTTTGCTTAGTACCAGCTATTCCCTCTTTCCCCTCATTCCCTCCCTCCCTCCTTCCCATCGCTTAGTTCACTTTCATCAATGTCCAGTGCAGCTGATGGGCCCCTCCACTAATACTTCTTTTTAAGTACGAGTACAATTTAACAATTCAAAGTGTAAATGCGCAAGCCAGTGGTTCATTATCTTTACCGTGGACTTGCAGCACAATAGGTTTGTTTACACCAGCACTATCACAAACATGAACAACTTATTGGATACAACACTAGGCAACAGGAATTTTCAGCTCTATTATAATCTTATGGGACCATTATGTACATGTTGATAAAAGCACCATTATGATGTACTGTAAAAAAAAAAAAAAATGTCCAAGGTGCAATCTTAGCTGCTCTGGAGGCTGAGATCTTAAGATCACAATTGGAAGCCAACAGGGGCAGGCAAGTCCTTGAGACTCATCTCCAGTTAAACCAAAAAGCTGGAAGTGGAGTAGTGGCTCAAGACCCCGAGTTTAAGCCCCAGGACCTACATCTACACATCTCATTCTCTCTCCCCGCCTCTCTCTTCACTTTCTTCTGTTCTTTGCCTTTTCTTGTCATTCATGGGCTTAAACACAGGCCTGGGCGCTGTCCCTGAGCTCTTTTGCTCAAGGTATCACTTTGAGCCACAGTGCCACTTTTGGTTTTCCAGGTTTTATTTATTTTTGGGGGGTTGTGGGGCTTGGACCCTGGGCCTGGGCGCTGTCCCTGCTCTTCAGCTCAAGACTAACACACTATCACTTGAGCCACAACACCACTTCTGGCTTTCTGGTGGTTAACTGGAGATGAGAATCTCATGGACTTTCCTGGCAAGGCTGGCTTTGAACAGCGTTACTCAGATCTCAGCCTCCTGAGTAACTAGAATTATAGATGTGAGCCACCGGTGCCCAGCTGGTTTTCTGGTTTTCAATTGGAGATAAGAGTCTTCCCGGGCTGGGAAGGTGGCTCAGTGGTAGAGCGCTTGCCTTGCATGCCTGAGGCCCTGGGTTCGATTCCTCAGCACCACATAAGCAAAAAGAAAAAAGCCAGAAGTGGCGCTGTGGCTCAAGTGGTAGAGCGCTAGCCTTGAGCTGAAGAGCTGCGGGACAGCGCCCAGGCCCAGAGTTCAGGCCCCACGACCAGACCCCCCCCCCCCCCAAAAAAAAGACCTAAAGTGGTGGAGTGCTAGCCTTGACAAAGCTCAGGGACAGTGCCCAGGCCCTGAGTTCAAGTCCCAGAAAGGCAAAAAACAACAAGAACAACAACAACAACTTGACCTCCAGTGATAGACAATCACAGAAATGAAAAGAAGACCAATGGGAATTTACCCTGAGAGTGAGTCAGGATTATAACTCAATCCAGGAAATGCCCCGGTGAGAACAGATAGCAATTCCTGGTCTAGATGCCACACAGTGAGCCTACCCACCAGTCAATCATTTGCCTCTTTGACCTGCAGAATGCCATCTGTCAAATGGGGACAAAGTTCCCACAGATGGACTGTGGAGACTGAAAATTCCAGAAAAGTGAGTATCTCAGGACACTATGCTTGGCATAAACCTCAATAAATGCCTGTCTTTCCCAACATTCCATTTTGGGTACTGTAACTAAAGATGGGCATCATGACCAACTGGAACACATTTCTGAGGGCAAAGGAGATAAAGACACCCCAGAGTCACATTGCCTGAAAAATACTCAAAGCAACGTGGCAGCAAATTGAGGATAAAGCACATTTATCTTGCAGAACTGGGGGAAAGGGGGAGCTATATAAGTTATAAAGGAGGCAGGCATATTTTGAGCTTTCTGTAAGGAAGAACACTAAAAAGATTCCAATACAGTGCTCTTGAAAGTCACTGTAAGTGCTCATGGAGAAGAAAACAAACCAAAACAAAAAACAGGAAATATGAAGAACAGTTCTCCAAAGGTATCAGAAATGCTACTCAGTTCTCCACTATGAACTCATAAAATACCATCCTAATAGTAGTGAAATTAGGATATCCTTCAAAAATAAAAAAATCACATTATACTGAAAAGGTTATTCTATTATAGCTAAGTCCAATACCATTCAACTATTGTCGGTTGAATTTCCCACACTCGAGGAAGGGCAATTTAAAAAAAAAGATCCCCTGGGTCCCGGCTTCTTTCTGTGTGAGCCTTCAACTTTTTTTTTTTTTTTTTTGGGTCTGGTCGTGGGGCCTGAACTCTGGGCCTGGGCGCTGTCCCTCAGCTCTTCAGCTTAAGGCTAGCGCTCTACCACTTGAGCCACAGTGCCACTTCCGGCTTTTTTCTTTTTGCTTATGTGGGGCTGAGGAATTGAACCCAGGGCCTCATGCATGCAAGGCAAGCGCTCTACCACTGAGCCACCTTCCCACCCGAGCCTTCAACTTTTTAAACCCAGTAGGGCAGACTGTGACTGTTCAACACAGAGTACGGAACGCACACCGCCTCTCACGCTACCTTGGCATGGGAGGCTGGAGCACCTCTGTTACCACCGCTAGGCACAATCGGGGATACCCTGGCCGAAGCCTGAAAATTTCAGGCTTAACCTACAACTTAACCATTTCTTACAAACATAAACATGAACAGATCTTCCCCTCTGCCTTATTTTTGTGGACAAGGCCTTGCTATGGATGCCAAATTGGCCTCAAATTAATAATCATTTTGCCTTGGCCCATGGGTGTGTGTCCCCACACCAGGCGCCAATTGCCGCACTTGCCTTTTTGTAACCTTTTTTAATTAGTGCATATCATCTGTACTAATTCACTATCCAATCAATCAATTTCTAAGCCCTACTTTGTTGGAAAATAATGATTCGAAACTTGTATTTGTCAAAGATGCCTCTGAGAATCCAGAGTCCTTTACTACAGAAAAATGTATACAATATTAAAAAAAAGGTTATTGCATAATTAAAAAAAACATAAATACTATCCACAAACCTCACTAAAAAATTCTCAAAGAAGGACCTATCTTGTCTCAAATGATAAAATTGAAGTACAAAATGCAAGGAAGCCAGGTGCCAGTGGCTCAGGCCTGTCATCCTAGCAACTCAGGAGGCTGAGATCTGAGAACCACAATTCAAAGCGAGCCCAGGCAGGAAAGTTCATGAGACTCTTATCTTCAATTAACCAGCAAAAAACCTAAGTGCAGCTGTGGCTCAGGTGGAAAACTGCCAGCCCTGACTTGAAAAAGCTATGGCAGAGCCCAGGCCTGAGTTCAAGCCCCAGTACTAGGGCACCAAAAAAAGAAAGAAAAAAATTATGATATAGCTGATTTAAAAAATAATCTCGGGGGTGGGGGTGGGTATCCTGGGAAGATGGCTCAGTGGTAGAGTACTTGCCTTGCATACGTGAGGCCCTGGTTCGATTCCTCAGCACCACAGAAGCAGAAAAAGCGGGAAGTGGCACTGTGGCTCAAGTGGTAGAGCACTAGCTAGCCTTGAACTGAAGAGCTGAGGGACAGCGCCCAGGCCCAGAGTTCAGGCCCACAACCAACAAATAAATAAATAAATAGTCTCAGGGGCTAGGAATGTGGCTTAGTGGTATAACATTTGCCTAACACGCATGAAGCTCTAAGTTCCTCAGTACCTCGTAAACAGGAAAAGCCAAAGTAGGTGCCATGGCTTAAGTGGTAGAGCACTAGCCTGGGGCACAGAAGGCTCAGGTACAGAGCCCAGGCCCTTAATCTCACTTGGTATCATAAACAGTGTAGACAGAAAGTGAAATTAAACACCTATAAAATCAATCCTTCAAAAAAAATGTAGTACAGAACATTTACCTAATAAATTGCAGACAGCCTTGGGCTGGAGTATGAGCCAGAGGTAAGAGCCCGCTGTGCGGGGTAAGGCTCTGAGTTTAATCCCAGCAATGAAGAAGAAAAGAAAGAATTCTAACTGTCAGAAAGCCTCAAACTTTATTTCCAGATATGATCAAGTTCCATGTGATAAGGGGCTTTTTGTTGTTGTTGTTGCTGTGGGGCCTGAACTCTGGGCCTGGGCGCTGTCCCTCACCTCTTCAGCTCAAGGCTAGTCCGCCACCATTTGAGACACAGTGCCACTTCCGGCTTTTTCTGCTTATGTGGTGCTGAGGAATTGAATCCAGGGCCTCGTGCATGCAGGGCAAGCACTCTACCACTGAGCCACCTTCCCAGCCCAGGCTTATTATTTTTAAGTCCTGCTTTGTACTGGTCACTATGATACTTTTTGTCAGTACTAGAGCTGAACTCAGGAGCCATACACTCATACTCCCTTGCTCACCTTACTCACAACTGGCACTCTACTGACTGAGCAAGGCTTCCAGACCCCCTTTTTGTGCTGGTTAACTGATGATAGTCTCAGAAGCTTTTCTTCTTGGGCTGGGTTTGACCCAAAATCATCCAGGTTGCAGCCACCTGCACATCTAGGGTTATAGTCATAAACTGCTAGCACAGGGATGCACTGGCTATTTTTGAAACAGGATCTCATTTACTGTCCAAACATGCACCTGGACCTCAATCAGCTGATTTTAGGCTTCCAAGTTGTAGTTGCAATAACTAGCACACGCTACCAGCTCCACCAGATTCTTCTCCTTAGAGCCTTGAAAATGTTTCTGTATAATCTCTACCTCCAACAAAGCTTAGGATGAGAGGCATGTACCACTACACTCAGGCTGAGAAAGGGTCTCACAAACTTTTCTGTCTAGTTGGCCTTGAATAATGATCCTCTAATTCTCAATCTCCCAAGTAGCCAGGATTACAAGTGTGAGCACTGACATCTAGCCATTAGAGTCTATTCTTAATAATGTGTATTTGTCCTTTGCAGTCCTTCAAAGTAAAATCTGTCTCTTTAACTATAAATTCAGTCTGGTGGCATATGCCTGTAATCCCAGCACTCAGGAAGTTAAGTCATGAGAGGTCAAAGTTTGAGTCCAGCCTGGGCTACAATGTTGAGATCCTACACCAAAAAACAAACACAATAAAAACTCCATAAATTCCCAACTGAGAAAACAATTTACTACATTCTATTTTTCTTTCTACTATGAGTCATTTCTCCAAGTTACTTCAATATTGGCATATAAAGCACTTTGGAAAATGCAGACCTTGAAATGTTTAAGTTTCTAAACGCGATTAAAGAAATACTTACCAGCCAGGTATGGTGAGCATGCCTCATGACGAAGAGCATGCTCATCAGGAAAATGAGCAGGAGAATTACAAATTTGAGGCTAACCCGGGCTACATCATGAATTTCAGGACATCTTGGGCAACGGAGCCAGAATCTTGTCAGGGATGGTAGGGGGCGTGGGGGGGGGGGGGGGAGACAAAAGAGGAGAAAAAAAGAAAAACAACTGGTTTTGATAGCTCTGGCCGATAATCCAGGCTACTTAGGAAGCTGAGATCTGAGAATCACCATATAAAGCCAAAGTCAGTCCAGAGAAATCTTATCTCCAATTAATCAGCAAAAAGCAGAAAGTGGAGCTATGACTCAAGTGGTGAGTGCCAGCCTTGAATGAAAAGGCCAAGCAAGAACGCAACATCCTGAGTTCAAGCCCCAGTATCAGCACAAAAAGAAAAAGAAATTATTTCACTCTTCAAATTATTTTTAAAAGGTAAGAGAATGTAACATATAAGGGGATTTTTAGCTACAAAGATACCTCTATTAAAATATTACATTACCCAAGAAAGGTGGAAAATAGAGGTGCATGAAGACTTACGTTTTGCCTCTGATAGATTCTGATTAGGTGACCAGACCAACATGCCAAGGTTATCTCGTTCTTGACTGCGCCTTGCCAGTTTGGCTTGGTAGAAAGAAAAGAAAATTCTCATTATAATTGAGCAGATACAATAACCAATCAACACCGTCCGTTCTGGTCTTCCAAGCTTCAGAATGTGTCACCCCTCACCCTTTCCCTAAACAGGTGCTCAGGTGGCGCACAGTGGCCTCCCTGGAACCTGGCGGCAGCGACAAGCTGTTGAAGAGTTCGTGGGTCCCAGTCCTCTCCCACCTCCCCCACTCACAGAGCGCACAGGTGCGCAGGCGAGACGCTGCCCCTGCAGTCCAGGGAGGCACTCACAGCAACCGCCACAGCAGTGCTGACCGTGAGCAGGGCACTGTGCCCAAGGGCGGGAGCCCTGGCGCTGCTCTGCTCTGAGACAGCTCATCTGGAGAAAGCTTACTGCGGCAAGTTCTTTCCCATGGTGAGGCTCCACCAGGGAGAGTGGAATTTGTTGACAAGCCCTGTACTCCAGAAGATGAGGCAGGAAGAGGAAGGGCTCAAACCACCTTGCGCTACAATGTAGCTACCCCATTTCCAGAAAGAAGGAAAGAACTGAGTTCAGTGCTTTGATCACTTAACACTTCTCATTCATTTTTCAGTGTCTTGGTAACCCAACAATGAACAACTGTATAAAAGTTACTAACTCAAGCTTGTGAGATCCCTTCTCAACGCATAGCTGGATTCAGATGCATGCCGGCCATGCCAACCTACATGGAAGGCTGCAATGGCAGGGTGAGGTACAAAGCCAGCCCAGACAGGTAGGTGCACGAAACCCCATCTCCACCGAAGGTGAGCTGAATGAGGTGGTGTGTGTCCTTCACTTGAGCTACTACATTTAGCCCAAAGTGGATGACAGTTCAGGGGCTCACCCTGGCAGGAAGCAAGACCCTACCCTAAAAATAACCAGTTAAAACAGGGTTAGTGGCCCAGCTAGGAGTACTGCTCCAGCCTTAACAAGCACAAGGCCCAGGACCACCAAAATAAATAACTACTTACAAATTTAACCTGGCTCAAGCCTACAGTAAGATCTCAGCCTCCTACGGATACAGAACTATAGGCATGATAGGATAGAGGTCAAAGCCAGCCCAGGCAAAATCCCTGTGAAACTCTTATCTTCAACTAATCACTCAAAAACCAGAAGTGGAGCTGTGGTTCGAGTAGTAGAGTGCTAGCCTTGAGCAAAGGAAGCTCAGGGGCAGTGCCCAGGCCCTGAGTTCAAACCTCATGACCAACAAAAAAGAAAAAGAAAAGGATACAGAATAAATAATCTGAAAATATAATACAACTATGTATGAAGGCTATGAATGAAAGCTGTTAACCAAAAGAGAGGTTGGTGGGACAGGGTAAGAGAAAACAATGAAGAGAGTTACATTGCCCAAATTAATACATGCATGTCTGAAATACCATAATGAGCCTCCTTGTGCACTTCTCACTAAGAAGAAAAAAGGATGACAAGAAAGTCAAACATGGGCTGGGAAGGTGGCTCAGTGGTAGAGCGCTTGCCTTGCATGCACTGGGTTCAATTCCTCAGCACCACATAAGCAAAAAGAAAAAAACCAGAAGTGGAGCTGTGGCTCAAGTGGTAGAGCGCTAGCCTTGAGCTGAAGAGCTGAGGGACAGCGCCCAGGCCCAGAGTTCAGGCCCCACGACCGGACCCCAAAAAAAAAAAAAAAAAAGTCAAACAAACCCTATGTGGGGAAGGACTGGAAAAGGGATTGGGCCAATAAGATGTGTGAATGAGGATAAGTATGGTCTAAGTAGTTTGTTTGCATGTATTAAAATAGAACAAGGAGGCCAGGTGCTGGTGCCTCACCCCTGTAACCCTAGCTACACAGGAGGCTGCAATCTGAGGATCAGGAGGCTGAAATCTGAGGATCACAGTTCAAAGCCAGCTCTGACAGGAAAGTCTCAGACTCTTTATCTCCAATTAACCACCAGAAAACCAGAAGGTGGTGCTGTGGCTCAAGTGGTAGAGTGCTCGCCTTGAGCTGAAGAGCTCAAGGGCAGAGCCCATGCCCAGAGTTCAAACCCCATGACTGACCCCTCCCCCCCCAAAAAAAAATTTAGAATAATGAGCCAGGTGCCAGTGGCTCACACCTGTAATCCTAGCTAGCTATTCAGGAGGCTGAGATCTGAGGATCCTAGTTCAAGGTCAGCCCATGGCAGAGAAGTCCATGAGACTCTTATCTCCAATTAACCACCAGAAAACCAGAAGAGGAGCTGTGGCTCAAAGTGGTAAGCACAAAGAGGCTCAAGGACAGTGCCCAGGACCTGAGTTTCAGCCCAAACTGGCAAAAAATGAAAGAACCCTAACTGATAAAAACAATCACTACAGAATTGGGCAGTAAAAAAGTATGTAAAAACCATTAATTTTTATTGACAGGGATTAGAAAAATCCATGGCCATTTAAAAGAATACAGAAAATAAAATTAATCAGCTGTATAGCATCATGATTACAAACATTTAAACGTAAAAGTGATGTGTTGTGTCATGGGATACATTTAAAAGTTAAGATGTGCACAATAAAAAGCCTCAGAAATCAGGTTAACAGCCACACTAACAGAAGGAGGTTTTGCTCTGTAGCATCTTTAATGTTTCTTTGAGAATCTAGGGAGTAGGCAGACAGAAGAATGAAAAAGAAAGCCTTTGCTGCGGAGCGCGCATGGTTCACACCTATGATCCTAGCTACTCAGGAGACTGAGATCTGAGGCTGGAAGCCAGCCCAGGGAGAAAAGCCCATAAGAGGGCTGGGAAGGTGGCTCAGTGGTAGAGCGCTTGCCTTGCATGCATGAGGCCCTGGGTTTGATTCCTCAGCACCACATAAGCAAAAAGAAAAAAGCCGGAAGTTGGCACTGTGGCTCAAGTGGTAGAGCGCTAGCCTTGGGCTGAAGAGCTGAGGAACAGCGCCCAAGCCCAGAGTTCAGGCCCCACGACCAGACCCAAAAAAAAAGCCCATAAGATTCATCTCTAGTTAACCACCAAAAAGCCAGAAATGGAGCTGTGCTCAAGCAGTAGGACCCTAGCCTTGAACAGAAAAGTTCAGAGACAACACTCAATCTCTGAGTTCAAGCCCCAGGACTGACAAAAAAAAAAAAAAAAGACTTCTCCCTCACAATGACCAAATGGTCAGCTGAATGTGTTGACACATCTTGAAACCAAACTGGTGATGACTAACGACAAACCCCAGGGCTCAACGTAACACCAGCAGAAAGCTACCTACCCTGGTGGCTTCACGCTCCGCGGCTACGGTTCTCTCCACCTACATTCGCAAATTTAAAGACTCTGGGGAAACTACTTCAGGTGGCACTGACATGATCAAACTTTCTGCCTCTTCTCACTTCCTCTAAACCCATTTCATCTCTGAATAGTAGGAAGAAATATCTTTCCTGAGCTTACAATCCTAGCTACTTGGGAGACTAGAATTTAAGGTCTGTGGTTCAAAGGCCAATATGGGCAGAAAGTGCGTGAGACCTATTCTCAACCACAGCTGGGCACAGCAGCACAGGCTAAGTGACACAAGAGGCTAAGATTAGGAGGAGACGGATGCAGAAGGACTCGAGCAGGAAAGTCTCATGGTGGGAAACTGAACATGGTGACATGGTGACATGTCATCCCAGCAATGAAAGTCTAAAATACGCAGATTGCAAGCAAGATACATGCTTGGGCAGAAAGTGAGAGCAGTCAGCCGGGCGCCGGTGGCTCACGCCTGTAATCCTAGTTACTCAGGAGGCTGAGATTTGAGGATTGGGGTTCAAAGCCAGCCCAGGCAGGAAAAGTCCGTAAGACTTTTTTTTGGGGGGCGGGGGGGGGGGCGGGGGGTGGGTCTGGTTGTAGGACTTGAACTCTGGGCCTGGGCGCTGTCCCTCAGCTCTTCAGCTCAAGGCTAGCCCTCTACCACTTGAGCCACAGCACCACTTCCGGCTTTTTTCTTTTTGCTTATGTGGTGCTGAGGAATTGAACCCAGGGCCTCAGGCATGCAAAGTAAGCGCTCTACCACTGAGCCACCTTCCCAGCCCTCCATAAGACTCATCTCCAATAAGCCACCAGAAAACGGGAAGTGACGCTGTGGCTCAAGTAGAGCATTGCCTTGAGCTGAAGAGCTGAGGGACAGTGACCAGGCCCAAAGTTCAAACCCCAGAACCATTGAAAAAAGAAAGTGAGCCCACTCTATCTCAAAACCAACAAAAAGCAGAGCTGGGCCAGGTGCCAGTGGCTCCTGACTATAATCTTAGCTGTAATCTGAAGGCTGAGATCTGAGGGTCCCAGTTCAAAGCCAGATTGGGCAGAAAAGTCCCTGAAACTCTTTATCTCCAATAAATTACTCAGAAAAAGCTGGAAGTGGTGCTGTGGCTCAAGTGGTAGAGTGCTAGGGACAGTGTTGAGTTCAGGTACTGAGTTCAAGCCCTAAGACTGGCCAAAAAGACAAAAAGCAGAGCTGAAGATGTTGATCAATAGAACTTATGCCTAGCAAGCGTGAGACCCTGAGTGATCCTAGATAACAGGAGGCTGAAGACCGGGCGCCGGTGGCTCAGGCCTGTCATCCTAGCTACTCAGCAGGCTGAGGTCTGAGCATCAGGGGCTGGGAAGGTGGCTCAGTGGCAGAGCGCTTGCCTTGCATGCATGAGGCCCTGGGTTCTATTCCTCAGCACCACATAAGCAGAAAAAGCTGGAAGTGGGGCTGAGGCTTAAGTGGTAGAGCACTAGTCTACAGCTGCAGAGCTGAGGGACAGCGCCCAGGCCCAGAGTTCAGGCCCCACGACCAACAACAACAAAAAAAGAGATTTGAGGATCAATATGTATGTGTGTGTATACACACACACACACACACACACGCGCGCGCGCGCGCGCGCGCGCGAACAAGAGGTTTAGACTGGGAGGACTGAGGTCCGAAGCCAGCCCCACAAAAAAAAGCTGACAAGATTCCACCTCCAATTCGCTAGCAAAAGACTGGCTAGAAGGGCTGGGAAGGTGGCTCAGCGGTAGAGTGCATGCCTTGCAAGCAGCATGAGGCCCTGGGTTCGATTCCTCAGCACCACATAAACAGAAAAAGCCGGAAGTGGCGCTGTGGCTCCAGTGGTAGAGCGCTAGCCTTGAGCTGAAGAGCTGAGGGACAGCGCCCAGACCCAGAGTTCAGGCCCCATGACCGGCAAAAAAAAAAAAAAAAAAGACTGGATAGAAGCATAATTCAAGTGGCAGAGTGCTAGTTATGAACATGCATGCCTGTGATATGACAATTAAATGTAATGTGACACAGAGAGGGAGAAAAAATTCTGGAAAGACTAGTGAAATATTAACCATATGGAGTAATAAACTCATGTTGGTTCCTTGATTTTGATAACCACACCATGATGACAGAGGATGTCATCATCAAGGGAACCTGCATGACTCATCTGATATTATCTAACACATACACAGGAAGAGGAGAGGTGGGCAATCACCACACTACTTCTGAGACAGTAACACAAAATTCCCAGAGCCAGGTGCAGGGGCTCACACCTGTCATCCTAGCTACTTAGGAGGCTGAGATCTGAGAACCATGCTTAGAAGTCAGCCGGGTCAGGAAAGTCCGTGAGACTCAATCTCCAATTAACCACCAGAAAACCAAAATAGAGCTGTGGGTCAAGTGCTAGAGTGCTAGCCTTGAACAAAAAAGCTCAGTGACAGCACCCAGTCCCTGAGTTCAAGTCCCAGGACTGGCACACATAAAAATAATACCCGGGCACCGGTGGCTCATGCCTGTCATCCTAGCTACTCAGGAGGCTGAGATCTGAGGATTGCAGTTCAAAGCCAGCCCAGGCACAAAAGTCCATGAGACTCTTATCTCCAATAAGCCATCAGAAAACCAAAAGTGCTGCTGTGGCTCACTTGGTAGAGCGCTCACCTTGAGCTGAAGAGCTGAGGGACAGCGCCCAGGCCCAGAGTTCAAGCCACAGGATCGACAAAAAATAATAATTAATAAAGGAAAAGGATATGAATATGCATTTCTACACAAAAGCACAGGAAAAGATACTCAATATGGTCAAGCATCAGTGAAATGCAAATTCACACTCCCAACATGATTATAATTAACAAGACGGAGCAACAAACCCTCTTGTACAGTACTGCTAAAAATGGTGTAGTTAAGCTGGGCGCTGGTGCTTCACGCCTGTAATCCTAGCTACTCAGGAGGCTGAGATCTGAGGATCGCGGTTCAAAGCCACCCCGGGCAGGAGAGACTGTGAGACTCCTATCTCCAATAAACCACCAGAAAACTGGAAGTGGCGCTGTAGCTCAAGTGGTAGAGCGCTAGCCTTGAGCTGAAGAGCTGAGGGACAGCGCCCAGGCCCAGAGTTCAAGCCCATGGTGGGGCGGGGGGAGGGCAGAGACACTAATCCAGTCCATAACACAGAAGAACCTTCTAAGTATTACACCAAGTGATCAAGGCTAGTCATCCATGTCTCTATTTACATGAAAATGTACAGAACAGGCAACTCCAGAAACAGAAGTAGATCAGGAAGGGCGCAGGACTGGGTGGTTGAGGGGACAGGAGGTGACAGTGGGCATGGGGTTTCCTTTAGAGAGATGAAAACATTCTACATTAGGTGTGGTGAGGGCCCTGCAACTCTGAAGATGCTGTTTACCACAAAACCACACATTTGAAAGATGGATCAACTGTAGAAATTACATCTCAATAAAGCTATTATTTTTATTTTGTTGGTGGTGGTGGTTGTGGGGCTTGAACTCTGGGCCTGGGCACTGTCCCTCAGCTCTTCAGCTCAAAGCTAGTGCTCTACCACTTGAGCCACAGCGCCACTTCCAGTTTTCTGGTGGTTTATTGGAGGTAAGAGTCTCGTGGACTTTCGTGCCCTGGCCGGCTTTGAACTTTGATCCTCAGATCTCAGCCTCCTGAGTAGTTAGGATTACAGGCATGAGCCACAGGCACCCGGCTTCAAAGCTATTATTTTTAAAAGAAAGTAATTTCAGTGGGGGAATATCACATCTGCAACTTATTTTCCAATGTTCCAAGAATAAAAAGATAATAATATGTAGAAAAGAAAAATATGTCCTCTTCCTTTAAAATACAAAAATCCTAAGCTGGGCGCCAGTGGCTCACGCCTATAATCCTAGCTACTGAGGAGGCTGAGATCTGAGGATTGCGGTTCAAAGCCAGCCCAGGCACAAAGGTCCGTGAAACTCTTATCTCTAATAAACGACCAAAAAACTGGAAGTAGCACTGTAGCTCAAGTGGGAGAGTGCTCGCCTTGAGCTGAAGAGCTGAGGGACAGCATCAGAGTTCAAGCCCCACGACCGACCAAAAAAATCCTTGGACATCTAAAAATGCGTGTGTCTGGTTGAAGCGTGTTACTGGTGTTTGTCTTTCAAGGGCTTTCTGTGCCCTGTCCCTTCCTGGTTGCTGTGAGCTGAGCCGGCGTCTGTCACTCATTCTCGGGTCGATGATGGGTAAGTAGAGATGAGCCAGTGGGGCCAGGGATGAACCTCTGAAACTGTAAACCAAATTGTATCTTTTTCCTTTTTTTTTGGCCAGTCCTGGGGCTTGAACTCAAGGCCTGGGCACAAGCTAGCATTCTACCACTTGAACCACAGCGCCACTTCCAGCTTTTTCTGCTTACGTGGTGCTGAGGAATCGAACCTAGGGCCTCATGCATGCTAAGCAAGCACTCTACCACTGAGCTACCTTCCCAGCCCCATCTTTTTCCTTACATTGATTTCTCTCAGATATTTTGTGACAACCAAAAATTGACATAGTATCTAAATTCCAGTGTCATCTTCATTCTCAATCAAGTACAGTTAACTCCTCCAAGATTCTGGAGTCCTCTCCATTCTCTGTTCCGAAGTCTCACCATGGTATACCACCTTGTCTTGGGCTTGAACTAGAGCCTGGACACTCCCTAAGCTTTTGTGCCCAAAGTGGGAGGTGAGCGAGAGTTCCACTTCCGGCTTTTTAATGATTAACTGGAAATGAGGAGCCTCACAAGCTTTCCTGCACAAGCTGGCTGAGATCCTCATATCTCAGAATCCTGAATCGCTAGGATTACAGGCATGAGCCAGTGGGGCCCAGCCTCCGTTTTTTTTTTAATTCATTGTGATAGGCACTTAGTGGCTCTGTCCATCTGGAGACATAACTTTCCATCCCTGGAAATTTTCCAAAAGTTATTTTGTTTCCTTATAAGGTTCTTCTTCTTTCTCTAGAATATCTAATAGTTCAGATACCAGATATCCTGAATATTCCTTTCGGTTGTGAGGGTCTTTTTTTTTTTTTTTTAATTCACCAATTATAAACATTATACATAAATTCTTTCTTTTTCATTCTTGCCTATGACCTGTTTCTTTCCTCCTGTATATAGTATATGTGTATATTCCATCTGAAAAATTCAGACATCATGACTATTTAGTACTTATTTTCTAAAACTGAGGACATTTTCCTACATGACCAGTGTCATTATCTCACTTACCCAATACCAACATAAATTTTCACCATTCAGGATATAATCCTCAGTCACATTTACATACTTCCTCCTATTACCTCAAATAATATCTTTTTTTTTTTTTTTTTGTTCAGTCGTGGGGCTTGAACTCTGGGCCTGGGCGCTGTCCCTCAGCTCTTCAGCTCAAGGACAGCACTCTACAGCTTGAGCCACAGGGCCACTTCCGGTTTTCTAGAGGTTTATTGGAGATAAGAGTCTCATGGACTTTCCTGCCTAGGCTGGCTTTGAACCGCAATCCTCAGATCTCAGCCTCCTGAGTAGCTAAGATTACAGGTGTGAGCCACTGGTGCCCAGCTTCAAACAATATTTTATAACCAAGGATCATGAATCAAGGCTTGGGTACTGTCTGTGCCTACTACTTTCTAGATTTTCTGTTTCTTACTGAAGCTTTTCCTCCTATTTTCCAAGAGTTGTTTTGTTTTATTTTGTGTTTTTTTTTTTTTGGTCCGGTTGTGGGGCCTGAACTCTGGACCTGGGCGCTGTCCCTCAGCTCTTCAGCTCAAGGCTAGCACTCTACCACTCGAACTACAACACCACTTCTGGCTTTTTCTGTTTATGTGGTGCTGAGGTATCGAACCCAGGGCCTCATGCACTCTACCACTGAGCCACCTTCCCAGCCCAAGGTCCCTATTTTGTAGCATGCACTTGAAGCATTTTTGAAGTTTGAACTTGCTTTTGAAATGCACTTCCTGTTTCTTCACTCTGTTTCTTTTTATCTGCTTGCATTGGACTGTTACAGAGTTTCTTCATGTGCCTGATAATCCTCAAATCCTAAGGAAGTGCTTAGGCTTTAATATCATGAGCACAGATGGGACTTATTCAGTGGCAAGACTTCTCTGCAATGATAAGACAATGATCTAACTGCTTCACCAATGGCTTTGTATTTTCCAAAGGTGGCTACATAACTGCCCATCTCACAAGGTGGCTACATTACCACCCATCTTGTGGGATATTTTATTGTTAACTAACACACCTATGTGTGTCAAAAGAGGTCTATGTTCTCTCCTTTTGCACCTGGGCAAGTTTATAACCACAGCAGAAACTATGTGAGATGAAATGGGGGTACAACTCAGTATAGCACCTTTCAAGCATGCTCAGGGTCCTGGGTTCAATTCCTAGCACCAGAAATAAAAAGACTAAATTATAGGGCTGGGAAGGTGGCTCAGTGGTAGAGCGCTTGCCTTGCATGCATGAGGCCCTGGGTTCGATTCCTCAGCACCACATAAGCAAAAAGAAAAAAGCCGGAAATGGCGCTGTGGCTCAAGTGGGCTGTGGCTCAAGTGGTAGTGCGCTAGCCTTGAGCTGAAGAGCTGAAGGACAGCGCCCAGGCCCAGAGTTCAGGCCCCATGACCGGACCCCAAAAAAAAAAAAAAAGACTAAATTATAAAAAGCAATCAGTCAGGTACAGTGGCTCATGTCACTGTAGCTCCTGTGCAGGTAGTAAAGTCTGTAAGACTCTAATCCTCAATTAGCCACCCCAAAGTCAGAAATGCCCAACTCCAAGTACTGCATGCCTGCCCAAGCCCATACTCTTGGATCTACCAAGAGGATTTCTGCAACCACAGAAATAACCCGAGCCAGAATTGCCCAGCCAAAGATCTTCGAAATTCCTTACCTACACAAACCATGAAATTATTCTAATTCATAACCCTGGGGGAAGATGAAGCAGCAATGCTTTTCAGGTAGCAAGATTGAATGTACTGTGCTGGTGCCAGTGGCTCATGCCTGTAATCCTAGCTACTCAGGGGGGTGAGACCTGAGGATCACAGTTCAAAGCCAGTCCAGGTGGGAAAGTCCGTGAGACTCTTATCTCCAATAAACCACTAGAAACCCGGAAGTGGTGCTGTGGCTCAAGCAGTAGCTCACCTGGAGCTGAAGAGCTGAGGAACAGCACCCAGGCCCAGAGTTGAAGCCCCATGATCGACAAAAACAACAACAAAGACTGAATGGGACTGGGAGAGAGTGTGGGGAAAAGGTAGTACTGTCCACAAGAAGTGCACTCTTAGCCCGGTTCACACCTGTCATCCTAGCTACTCAGGAGGCTGAGATCTAAGGATCACAGTTCAAAGCCAGCTCAAGGCAGGAGAGTCCCTGAGACTCTTATTGCCAATAAACTACACAGAAAAAGCCAGAAGTGCCACTGTGACTCAAGTGGCAGAGCACTAGCACTGAGCACCAAGAGGCTCAGCGACAGCACCCAGGCCCTGAGTTCAAGCCCCAGGAATGGAAGAAAAAAAAAAAAAAAAAGGAAAAGAAATGTACTCTTTACCTGACTTACAAAACTGTAACCTTTACCTGTACATCACCTTATAATAACAAACAAACAAACAAACAAAAAGCAAACGGGAACTGAGAAGGTGGGTGAGAAATAGAGTGCTGGCCAAGCATGCTGGGAAGGAGGGCGGGTGAGAGGTAGAGTGCTGGCCAAGCATGCTGGGAAGGAGGGCGAGTGAGAGGTAGAGCGCTGGCCAAGTGTTCCATTCCTTGTACCACATAAGACAGTAAAAGCCGGAAGTGGTGCTGTGACTCAAGTGGCAGAGTGCTAGTCTTGAACAGAAGAAGCTAAAGCCCAGGCCCTGAGTTCAAGCCCCAGGACTAGTTTCTTTAAAAAAAAAAAAAAAGAGAGCAAATGGAACAGATTTTGGCTCCTGGAAGAGCTGCTGCTGCATCAAGAACAAAAGCTGGAGCTGCCAGGCCTAGAGGCCCATGCCTGCCACCCCTACCAGACAGGAGGCTGGGGTCTGAGGATCACAGTTAAAAGCCAGACTGGAGCCGGGCCCCAGGGGCTCACGCCTGTAATCCTAGCTACTCAGGAGGCTGAGATCTGAGGATCGCGGTTCAAAGCCAGCCTGGGCAGGAAAGTCCATGAGACTTTTATCTCCAATAAACCACTAGAAAACCGGAAGTGGCGCTGTGGCTCAACTCCTAGAGGCATTGCCTTGAGCTGAAGAGCTGAGGGACAGCGCCCAGGCCCAGAGTTCAAGCCCCATGACCGACAAAAAAGCCAGCCTAGCAAAAAAGTTCATGAGACTCTTATCTCCAATTATTATCTATTCAGAAAAAGCCAGAGTGGTGCTGTGGCTCAAGTGGTAGAGTCCTAGCATTGAACACAAAGAGGCTCAGGGAGAGCACCCAGGCCCTGAGTTCAAGCCCCAGAACAAAAAAGCTGAAATTAGAGCTGTGCTCATGTGATAGAGCACTATCCTGGAGTTAAAAGCTCAGTAACAGCTGGGCACTGGTTTCTCACACCTGTAATCCTAGCTACTCAGGAGGCTGAGAGCTGAGGAGTAATGTCTTATCTCCAATTAACCACCAGAAAACGGGAAGTGGTGCTGTGGGTCAAGTGGAAGAACGCTAGCCTTGAGCTGAAGAGCTGAGGGGTAGTGCCCAGGCCCAGAGTTCAAGACCCATGGCCAGAAAACGGGGGCGGGGGGGGGGGGGGGGGGGGGACGACAAGCTCAGCGCCCAGACCATTGTTTTATTTGGTCAGTTGTGTGGCATGACCTCACCTCCTGAGCACAGCAGTTCCTGAGCTCTTCTTTTTGTTGGTAACAGCCTGGGATGCGGGGTGACTATTACTGTACTTTGAAGAAAAGGGAGCTCTGTCATGCAGTGGAAGGAAATGTGGCCTGTAAAAATGTGGAAAACAAGCCAGGCGCCGGTGGCTCCCGTCTGTAATCTAGCTACTCACAAGGCTGAGATCTGAGGGTTGTGGTTTTCAAAGCCAGCCTGGGCAAGAAAGTCCATTAGACTCTTATCTCCAATTAACCAACAGAAAACCGGAAGTGGCACTGTGGCTTAAGTGGTAGAGCGCTCGCCTTGAGCTGAAGAGTTCAGGCCCAGAGTTCAAGCCCCACAACTCACAAAAAAAAAAAAAGAAAAAAAAATCCTGAACTTTCAGCTAATTCTAGGAGGGGCTTTGGCTGGAGGCAGGGTAGGGTGCGAGTGTTAATATACATCAACTATTGTGACCAAATTGAAAACTTGTAGGTATTTTCCAAAATGACAATCTTTATTTCATACCTTTCTCCTCACAATGAGCCTTTGATCCAACTCCTTTAGCAGAAGGAGCCCCTTGAAGCTGAGACTTGTGACTATGGCAAAAATGTGAGCCACATGATCTCCCTGGCCAGGTCCTAAAAGACCTTACCCTTCACAAACTTACCTTAGCTCTCAGAATGCTGGCCTTGGAAGCCTGCTTTTAAGCAGTCAGAGACTACTACAACAAGGTGAGGAACGTGAATCAGCCCGCGCAGGATCTACATGAAGAAGGATGTGTAGCCAGCCACCTCTGACGGCTTTGGCTCCATCTCTAGAGGGACAAGACCAGACCAGAGGTGTATCTGAACCATTCCTAAACCCTGGCAGCAAAAAGGTGAAGACATGCCGGCACCGGTGGCTCACGCCTATAATCCCAGTTACTCAGGAGGCTAAGATCTGAGGATCACAGTCCAAAGCCAGCCTGGGCAGGAAAGTCCGTGAGACTCTAATCTCCAATAAACCACTAGAAAACTGGAAGTGGCGCTGTGGCTCAAGAGGTAGAGCGCTTGCCTTGAGCTGAAGAGCCGAGGGACAGCGCCCAGGCCCAGAGTTCAAGCCCCACGACCAACTTAAAAAAAAAAAAAAAAAAAACTTCTTAGCTTCTTACAAGCCATGAGTTGGCGCCGTGGCCTGGCACTGCCAGCCTTTCTGAGGTCCTTCGAAGCAGTCAGCCCTAGAATAGCACCACACCACCACCCCTTTTGTTTTGCCAAGTAATGACTCCACTCACATCCACTTTTTTCATTTCTAAAACATGAATGCTATCTCCAAACTGCGCTTCTCTCCACAGAACCCCAGCACTCAGCACACCAACACACAAATCCTTGTGATGAATATAGTGACACAGCATTGGAATCCTGGAACTCAGAGGCAAGATCATGAATTAAAGGCCAGCCTGAGCTACATAGTCAGACCTTGTCAGGGAAGGAAAGAAGGGAGGGAGGGAGGGAGGGAGGGAGGGAGGGAGGGAGGGAGGGAGGGAGAAGGAAGGAAGGAAGGAAGGAAGGAAGGAAGGAAGGAAGGAAGGAAGGAAGGAAGGAAGGAAGGAAGGAAGTCTTTTATTAGCTTTTTTTCTTTTTTTGGGAGGGGGGGGTGTCCGGTCGTGGGGCCTGAACTCTGGGCCTGGGCGCTGTCCCTCAGCTCTTCTGCTCAAGGCTAGTGCTCTACCACCTGAGCCACAGCGCCACTTCTGTCTTTTTCTGCTTATGTGGTGCTGAGGAATTGAACCCAGGGCCTCATGCATGCAAGGCAAGCGCTCTACCACTGAGCCACCTTCCCAGCCCACCTACTCTTTCATCTCTAGTTTGTCTACATTCTCTCACAATTAATCTCTTCCATTTCTTTGTTTCCCCTTCAGATCCTGGATGCTTGTCCTAGACTAGCTTGATGGGCACTGGTGGCTCACGCCTGTAATCCTAGATACTCAGGAAACTGAGATCTGAGGACCATGGTTCAAAGCCAGCCAGGGCAGAAAAGTCCATGAGACTCATCTCCAATTAGCCACCAGAAAACCAGAAGTGGTGCTGTGGCTCAAAATATTAGAGTGCTAGCCTTGAGCTGAAGAGCTCAGGAACAGCACCCAGGCCTGAGTTCAAGCCCTACAAATGGACAATCAATAGAGACAGACAGACAGACAGACAGACAGACAGACAGACAGACAGACAGACAGACAGACAGACAGACAGACAGATGGCAGAGAATGTCTTAGTAAGTGGGTTGGGACTTGGACCTAACTTCTAGAACTATTTATGTTTGTGCGTACATGTATGTATGTATGTATGTATGTATTCTCTGATTCTAAGATTTAATGCAGAGCCTTGTACATGCTAGGCAAGAGGTCTACCACACCAGCCCGACTTTGAAATTTTTTAAGCTCCATAATCCTAATGTATTCCAATTAATTAAATGTAAAAGGCCATGGACCTCCTTACTAATTAAGAATATAAAAGGCCAGGGACCTACCATGTGGGAAAGGAGTGAAGGGAAAGAAGGAAACACTAAGCGCACCCGACAGAGCAGCGTGACAATGACACGCATCTCTCCTGCTCGCTCTCCTCACCCCACACACTGGCCCTAGGAGGTCACCAGGCACTCTCAAATGTTCCCAACATGAGAAGGTAAAGTTCCTCTGCCAAATGTGTGGCTCTAATGCTGCTCAAATATCCCACGGGACTTCTCCATTGACAGAAATTTCAAAGCTGGGCACTGGTGGCTCCTGTCTATAATCCTATCTCCTCAGGAGGCTGAGATCAGGATCATGGTTTGAAGCCAGTCCAGGCAGGAAGTCCATGAGACTCTTTATCTTTACAACTAACCACCAGAAAACCAGAAGTGGTACTGTGGTTCAAAGGTAAGAGTCCTAGCCTTGAGCGCAAAAGCTCAGAGACAGCACCCATGCCCTGAGTTCAAGCCCCACAACTGACAAAAAAAAAAAAAAAATTAAAAAGAGAAGTTTCATGGAGCTAGGAAGGTGGCTCAGTGGTAGAGTGCTTGCCTTGCATGCATGAGGCCCTGGGTTCGATTCCCCAGCACCACATAAGCAAAAAGAAAAAGCCTAAAGTGGCGCAAGTGGTAGAGCACTAGCCTTGAGCTGAAGAGCTGAGGGACAGCGCCCAGGCCCAGAGTTCAGGCCCCACAACTGACAAAAAAAATAAAATAAAATAAAGAGAAATTTCAGTCATAGCTATGTAAGCAGAAAGCCAATAAAGGAAGATACAGCAACCACCTTTGTGATACCAGCCTTTACAATCAGTTGATATACAACTTCAAAACCATAGAAATTATGCTAAGTAGGGGCTGGGAAGGTGGCTCAGTGGTAGAGCGCTAGCCTTGAGCTGAAGAGCTCAGCGCCCAGGCCCAGAGTTCAGGCCCCATGACTGGACCCAAAAAAAAAATTATGCAAGTATAGGAGCACACAGCAGATATAAAGCATAGCCCTGCTTCCTTGGAAAATACAATCTACTGGGCAAAGATAAGGTAAATCTTGTGCAAGTTATTTAACACTTCTATGCTTCAATTTCCTTATCAGTAAAATGGAAGTTGACAATAAATACTTCTTAAAATTATTCTATAAATCACTTATTAGCTGCTGCAAAGAAGTGCATGAATAGTGCCAAATAACTATCCAGTCAATTCTCTAAATTATAATTAGAGGAGGAATCTGGAGAAACAAAATATGTGACACAGACAATTTAATAGAAAGCCAATACCAAACCACTGTATCTTTTTTGAAATTTAGTTTATACCAATGAAATATTTGTTGAAGAACTTCTAATTAAATTGAGATTATAACAAACTAAAAATAGATGTCTCTACATCCACAAGGCTTCTCTAGTTAGTCCTCTGGACTCTAGGTCAGGATACCTAAGACCCAAAGCTGCCGGCCCCTCTGAGATGTGGGTAACTCGAGGGTAGGTCAGACACCCATCCAGCCCATGCTCTCTACACACCATCAGGTCCTCCGATGCTGGCAAGCCTGGAGTTAGAGCGAAACATCAATTATTTCAACTGATTCTCTTCCATTTCAAACATTCAAAACTTTCTGTGGTGCTCAGGGCTGAACGCAGGGTTTTGAGATTGCTAAACAGCTGTGCTGCTGCTTCATGCATGTCTCAGACCTGCTAGCTTTCGGGCAGGGTCTCCAGTTAAGTCTGCTCAGGCTGTCCCTCAACTGTGAGTCTCCTACCTTCCCTTCCCCAGTAACTAGGACTAATGCTGTTCACCACCACCCCAGAACTAAGATTACTTTCCTACTACAAAAGATTTACACAGTTTCACAGTTGTGATTCTAAACTAACCAACCTTCCCCCAACAGAAGGTAAAACATATATCCTTTTTTTTTGGGGGGGGTGGGGGGTGGGAGGTCTGGTTGTGGGGCCTGAACTCTGGGCCTGGGCGCTGTCCCTCAGCTCTTCAGCTCAAGGCTAGCGCTCTACCACTTGAGCCACAGCACCACTTCCGGCTTTTTTCTTTTTGCTTATGTGGTGCTGGGGAATCGAACCCAGGGCCTCATGCATGCAAGGCAAGCGCTCTACCACTGAGCCACCTCCCCAGCCCCCATATATCCTTTTTTTTTTGCAGGGGAGAGGGGCGATGTTAGCAGTAGGGTCTCAACTCCCATCCCTTTTTCGGCTTTGTTTTCACACAGGGTCTCCTGTTTTTGCCTGGGCGTGTCGCAGGCCACTGTCCTCCTAATTATGCCACTGGGAATCTGGTACAATACAGGCATGACACCATGGCCAACGTGTGTTTAGATGAGGGTCTCATTTATTGTTTGTGCTAGCCTCAAACCTCAATCCTCCAAACACTACCTCCTCCCTAAGTAGCTAGAATAAAATGTGGAAGCCACCGATCCTGGCCAAACACATTTTTTTTTTGGGGGGGGGGGTCTGGTCGTGGGGCCTGAACTCTGGGCCTGGGCGCTGTCCCTCAGCTCTTCAGCTCAAGGCTAGCACTCTACCACTTGAGCCACAATGCCACTTCTGGCTTTTATCTTTTTGCTTATGTGGTGCTGAGGAATCGAACCCAGGGCCTCATGCATGCAAGGCAAGCGCTCCTCTACCACTGAGCCACCTTCCCAGCCCCCCAAACAATTTTTTAAGCTAAACAGAATATTTGAAAGTGAGAGGAAAGCCCTGAAAAGACATCAGCTCTACAGCAGGACACCAGTGGCTCCCTCCCCGCTGTACTCCTAGATATACTTAGGAGGCTGAGATTTGAGGATCACAATTCAACTCTTTTTTTTTTTTTTTGGTCGGTTGTGGGGCTTGAACTCTGGGCCTGGGTGCTGTCCCTCAGCTCTTCAGCTCAAGGCTAGCGCTCTACCACTTGAGCTACAGTGCCACTTCTGGTTTTTCTGGTGGTTTATTGGAGATAGGAGTCTCACGGTCTCTCCTGCCCGGGCTGGCTTTGAACCGAGATCCTCAGATCTCAGCCTCCTGAGTAGCTAGGATTACAAGCGTGAGCCACCAGCGCCCGGCCACAATTCAACTCTTATCTCTAACTAACCAGAAGTGGACCTGTGGCTCAAATGGTAGAGTACTAGCCTTGAGTACAAAAGTTCAGGGACAGAGGCTGGGAAGGTGGCTCAGTGGTAGAGTGCTTGCCTTGCATGCATGAGGCCCTGGGCTCCATTCCTCAGCACCACATAAGCAGAAAAAGCCAGAAGTGGGGCTGTGGCTCAAGTGGTAGAGCACTAGTCTTGAGCTGAAGAGCTGAGGGACAGTGCCCAGGCCCAGAGTTCAGGCACCATGACTGGCAAAAAAAAAAAAAGTTCAGGGACAACAATCCAGGCCCTGCATTCAAGCTCCACGACTGACACCAAAAAAAAAAGAAAGAAAACAGAAGAAATGAGAATACAGCTCTCCACCCAGAGAGGGGCCCCAAGAGAATCCAATGGAGTCCTCTCCAAGGGTAGTTTAATGGCACAAGGCTCCTCGCGTATCTCTTCCCCCGGGCTTTGGGGTGATGGCCTGTGCAGGGACAGCCAAGCTCTTTTCACTGGTTGAGTAAGCACTCCAGGCATTATGGGAAGCAATGTTTTGAGCGGGAACTCGCAGCATTATGGGAAGAAGCCAAATACTTTTTAATGAGGAAATTTTAGTACACTGTGAGCTACATCTGCCTAGCAACATATTGTAAACTTATGTTCCCATGGATACAGTCATGAACGGTGCCGTCACAGCTGTAAAATCAAGGAAAGAATCTCAAGAGAATCATTCCAAACTTGGATAGAAAACAATTCTATAAAGGTAAAAATACTGCCTCGTTCTGTTTCTGTGAAAAGCTCTCTCTCCGCTAGTCTGAAAAGTGCTTTAAGATCTCCCTCCTTAAACATGCTCTGCCCCACCCAGTGTTGCTAAAGAACAGCCTGCTAACCAGCTACTGCAACAACTTATGTGCCTGGGTTGATAATGACCTCAGTCTATTTGCATGTGCGCTACTCCCAGAATTGGCACACAGGGTTCTGCTATTTCTGATGTAGCGAATTTGTAACACTGGCTTGAAAGGTAAAAACTCATTTTACATTATAAATCTGTAATGTGGGAAAAAGCTACATGTTTTCATTACTTTTGATAAACCAATCTTTTTTTCTAACTACTGACATTTGGAGGAAAAGAAGTACATAATCCAAACTGTAGGAAAGAAAAAAAAAATTTGGGGGGGGGGGGGGGGCCGGTTGTGGGGCTTGAACTCTGGGCCTGGGCGCTGTCCCTCAGCTCTTCAGCTCAAGGCTAGCGCTCTACCACTTGAGCCACAGCGCCAACTTCCGGCTTTTTTCTTTTTGCTTATGCGGTGCTGAGGAATCGAACCCAGGGCCTCCTGCATGCAAGGCAAGCGCTCTACCACTGAGCCACCTTCCCAGCCCCATTCTTATTATTTTAAGCACTAGAAATAAACATTCAAGCCGGGCGCTGGTGGCTCACGCCTGTAATCCTAGCTACTCAGGAGGCTGAGATCTGAGGATCGCGGTTCAAAGCCAGCCCGGGCAGGAAAGACCGTGAGATTCCTATCTCCAATAAACCACCAGAAAACCGGAAGTGGCGCTGTAGCTCAAGTGGTAGAGCGCTCGCCTTGAGCTGAAGAGCTGAGGGACAGCGCCCAGGCCCAGAGTTCAAGCCCCACGGCCGACAAAAAAAAAAAAGAAATAAACATTCAAATTTCAAGTAATTTTCTTGGGCTAGGAAGGTGGCTCAGTGGTAGAGCGCTTCCCTTGCATGCCTGAGACAATGGATTCGATTCCTCAGCACCACATAAGCAAAAAGAAAAAAGCCAGAAGTGGCGGTGTGGCTCAAGTGGTAGAGCGCTAGCCTTGAGCTGAAGAGCTGAGGGACAGCCCAGGCCCAGAGTTCAGGCCCCATGACCGACCAAAAAAAAAAAAAAAAAAAAAAAAGCCAGCCAGGGCATGGGACTCTTATCTCCACTTAACACCAGAAAACTGGAAGTGGCGCTGTGGCTAAAGTGGTAAGAGTGCTGGCCTTGATCTTAAGAGCTGAGGGGAGCTCCCAGGCCCAGAGTTCAAGCCCCACAACCAACCAAAACAAACCAAAACAAAAATCAGGAGCTAGAGACAGTGCCTAAGCCCTCAAGTGAAACCCCAAGAGACGAGATGGACAAGACGGCGTGCACAGGCACACAGGCGCACGGGCACACACACGCACACACACACAAAGCTAGTATTTGAAGAAATCGGTAATAATAATAATAAACTCCTGGCTAATCAGATCAAAGGGAGGAAAGAGACTCAAATTTATTAGAAGTGAAAAAAATAAAGAATATCAGAACAAATATCAACTTCAAAGGATCGTGAGAAAATGCTCTGATGGGGCTGCGAAGGGGGCTCCGCGGTAGAGTGTTTATCTTGCCTACATGAGGCCCTGGGTTCCATTCCTCAGCACCACATAAATAGAAAAAGCCGAAGTGGCGCTATGGCTCTAGTGGTAGAGCGCTAGCTTTGAGCTGAAGAGCAGAGGGACAGCGTCCAGGCCCAGAGTTCAGCCTCCACAACCAACCAAAATAAAAAAAAGAGAAAATGCTTTGAAAACCTATACTCAAACTGGAAAATCTAGAAGAAATGGGAGGGATTTCTAAATACAGTTGACCTACCTATTATGGCCTAACAGGGTTCAATAACACACTCAGGATTCCTGTTATCTGTGACATAAAGTTACACGATGTGTCTACATTTAGAGGTGGCACATAGAATACTGGCTGGATTAAATTACTCTAAGCTAGTTCTGCTGGCACTGTCCACTACAGCCCTCAGGCAGTGTTTAAGCTCTCAAAATCTCAGTCCCATTGTCAGCACAACAGTAAAGATACCACTCCTACAGGAGTGTTCTGAGGATTACATCTAATCTATCTGTAAAGCTCCTTAGATGGGCCCCAGAAGAATCAAAAGTTCCAGGCCGGTGCTGAGGGCTGGTGGCTCAAGCCTAGCTACTCAGGAGGCTGAGATCTGAGGATCATGGTTTAAAGCCAGCCAGGGCAGGAAAGTCTGTGAGACTTTTATCTCCAATAAATCACCAGAAAACTGGAAGTAGCGCTGTGGCTCAAGTGGTAGACAGCAAGGCCCAGAGTTCAAGGATCACAACCAACTTTAAAAAAAAAAAAAAGCACTGATGGGCATGGGCTGGGAAGGTGGCTCAGTGGTAGAGTGCTTGCCTTGCATGCATGAGGCCCTGGGTTCGATTCCTCAGCACCACATAAGCAGAAAAAGCCACAAGTGGCACTGTGGCTCAAGTGTTAGCCTTGAGCTGAAGAGCTAAAGGACAGCGCACCCAGGCCCAGAGTTCAGGACCCACGACCAACAAAAATATAAATAAATAAATAAATAAAAATAAAAAGCACTGGGTACTGGTGGCTCACATCTGTAATCGTAGCTACTCAGGAGGTAAGATCTGAGAATTGCGGTTCAAAGCCAGCCTGGGCAGGAAAGTCTACGAGACTCTTACTTCTGATTAACCACGAGAAAACTGGAAGTGGAACTGTGGTTCAAAGTGGTAGACCACTAACCTTGAGCAAAAGGGGCTCAGGGAGAACATTCAGGTCCCAGTTCTAGCTCCACAACCGGACCAAAAAGTAAAAATTAAATAAAAGCCCTCATCTCAAAAGAGTTTACTCTCGAGTTTCAGGAATCAGACAATATATAAATAAGGAAGTATGTTAAATAATGATAAGAGGGAATGAAGGTGGGGTGCAGAACAAGCAAGAGGAACAGGAAGTAGCATGGATACAGCTGAAATTTTAGATAGCCTAGGAAAGCCTCTCTGAGAATGTGACTTTCAGTGCGGATGTAAAAGAACCAGACTTGACTCAGAAGAACTGGGGGAGAGAGGCCAGGAGAAAGCAGACGCACTGAGTGCAAAGGCCTCTAGGCAGCATAGTTACCATAGGGCTATGGCAGCAGCAAGGAGCTGCCTGGGACTCCGTGCAAAGACGGGGAGACAGTGGGTAAGGCCCAGTGTGAGGCCCCAAGTTCAAACCCCAAATTAATAATAATAATAATAAACTTCAAACAGGTTTATCACTGATAGGTCTACACTGAAAGAAATCTCAAAAGGTGTTTCAAGCAACAGGAAAAATAAAGTCAGATGACAAAAACTTCAAAGATATAGGGAGACATGAAGAAAAAGTCTAATATATTAGTAAATCCAAACAGAGTAATTGTAAAAAGATAATTACTTAGGGCCTAAGGAGGTAAGTCAGTGATAGTGCCTCACCTAGCATGCTCAGGGACCCGGGTTCCACCTCTAGTACCACAAAAACAAAGCTTAAGAAAGCCGGGGCAGGCACCGGTGGCTCACGCCTATAATCCTAGCTACTCAGGAGGCTGAGATCTGAGGATCATGATTCAAAGCCAGCCCGGGGAGGAAAGTCCATGAGACTTTTTTTTTTTTCCCAGTTGGTCATGGGGTTTGAACTCTGGGGCTGGGCCCTGTCCTTCTCAAGGCAAGTGCTCTACCACTCCTGCCATGAGACTCTTATCTCCAATTAACCACCAGAAAACCAGAAGTGGCACTGTAATTAACCACCAGAAAACTGGAAGTGGCGCTGTGGCTCAAGTGGTAGAGTGCTAGCCTTAGCTGAAGAGCTGAGGGGCAGGGCCCAGGCCCAGAGTTCAGGCCCCATGACTGACCAAAAAAAAAAAAAGATACTAACTTTCAAACACTACCAAAAAACTGTCTAGCTGGGTGCCAGTGGCTCACACCTGTAATCCTAGCTACTCAGGAGAATGAGATCTGAGGATAGAAGTTCAAAGCCAGCTGGGGCAGAAAAGTCCCCATGAGACTCTTATCTCTAATAAACTACTCAAAAAAGCCAGTGGTGCTGTGGCTCAGTGGTAGAGCTCTAGCCTTGAGCGCAAAGAGGTTCAGACCCTGAGTTCAAGCCCCAGGACGGGCAGAAAAAGAAAACTGTCCAATCTGTATGTACCGATATTAACGTAGGCAAAAGGACAGGAAGTATTACTAGAGGTAAAGAAGGAAATTCCACAGGATAAAGAACAATCATGAAGAGAGTGGATATTCTGGTAAGATCATGTTCCTCATACAAGGGTTTCTTCAGACAGCAAAGATGAAAGGTATGGAAACGGCAAGAAAACCCAGGATATCTAGACCCAGAGTATCTAGACCCAGATACTCACAGGAAGTAAGTGCCACTGTGTTGAGTGTGAGAGGAAGTCACAGAAGAAATAAAAACCCGGATAGTTTCTTAGGCATGATGAGTTGCAGAGAGCTCACGGAAAAGGTTTCTAGAAGGTCCAGGGTAAAGGAGAAGGAATGCAGTCTGAGATGTCAAAGTCCACGATAGGATAAATGATGCAGGGGTCCAGGCTCTCTCCATGGCTAAGAACTAAGACAAAAGCGCACGATGAGATTAATACTGAGCGACTCCAAATACTCACTGATGAGAAATCTAAATGCTGAGGGCAAAGAAGACGGCCAGTAATATCTGAAGCTTCCTGAGTTTTCCATTTGAGTTCTGCTGCAGCAGCATCCAGACTGAAGAGTAGTAGTCTTAAGCACAAGAACAGTCTTCATTTCTCTTCAAGAAGCCGTGAGTTGGAGGACTGTTAAAGAATCCATAAACCGCTGGCAGCTACCAAAGGGTGGTTATCTCAGACGAAGTGGAGCCAGTATACAGCCCTTTCTTCAGTATATTTGAAGTTTCTGCATTTTTTTTAAGTTTCTAGAATTTATAACTGCCCAAATCTCAGAGGATTGTATGTCATTCCTAATAGTGTTGTTAAACACAAATAATCTAAATTTTTTATTTATTTTTTTTTTGGGGGGGGGTCAGCCATGAGGCCTGAACTCTGGGCCTGGGCACTGTCCCTCAGCTCTTCAGCTCAAGACTAGTGCTCTATCACTTGAGCCACAGCGCCACTTCTAGCTTTTTCTGCTTATGTGGTTGGTGCTGAGGAATAGAACCCAGGGCCTCTTGCTTGCAAGGCAAGCGCTCTACCACTGAGCCAATTTCCCAGTCCCTTTATTTTATTTTTTTGTAGGTTGTGGGGCTTCAACTCAGGGCCTGGACCGTTGTCCCTGAGCTCTTTTGCTCAAGGCTAGCGATCTGCCACTTTGAGCCACTGTGCCACTTCTGGTTTTCTGATGATTAACTGGAGATAAGAGTCTCAGGGACTTTCTTGCCTGGGCTGGCTATGATCCATGATCCTCAGATCTCAGCCTCCTGAGTAGCCAGAATTACAGGTATGAGCCACCGGTAGCCAGCTTTAATCTAAATATTTTCAATCTTACTTTTCTTAGCAAAGAATAAATATAACAATTTACCTAGCTTTCTGCCTTCATATTTATTTAAGAGATTGTTTTGTGCCAACTGTGTGCTAAACAATGCTCTAGACACTTAGGATATAGCAATAAACAAGCAGCAGACCCCTGTCCTTCTCATGTGGAGTTTGCATTCTACCACAGACACTAAACATACATACGTGAACTTAAGAGTATCTTAGAGCTATTTACTGCTATGAGAGTACAACAGATGAAATTATTTTAAAGAATGGTAAGCTACCTCCCTGAAAATACTTCTGTCAAAAGCAATTTTAATCAGACATTGGTTAAACCTCTAAGTACCGTTAACAGAAAACAAGGCAAAAAAAAAAATTTTTAATACCAGAGAAATGCAATCACCAAACCCAGAATGAAGGAAACCAAGACAAACTAGATGCTTTCCAAAAATTAACTAGAAGAAAAAACAAAAAGAAATTAAAGAAAACTCTATCTATAAAAATGAATGTGGGGGGCTGGGAAGGTGGCTCAGTGGTAGAGCGCTTGCCTTGCATGCCTGAGGCCCTGGGTTCGATTCCCCAGCACCACATAAGCAAAAAGAAAAGAGCCGGAAGTGGCGCTGTGGCTCAAGTGGTAGAGCGTTAGCCTTGAGCTGAAGAGCTGAGGGACAGCTTCCAGGCCCAGAGTTCAGGCCCCACAACCAGACCCAAAAACAAAAACAAATAAAAAGGCAGAGATTTGAGGACTGCTTCAAAACCTAGACCAGGCAGGACAGGAAAGTTCATGAAATTCTTATCTTTAATTAACTACCAAAAAGCCAAAAACAGAGCTGTGGCTCAAAGTGGTAGAACACTAGCCTTGAGCACAAAACCTCTGGAACAGTAGCTAGGCCCTGAGTTCAAGCCTCAGGACCAGCACCAAAAAACAAAACAAAACAAAACAATGTGAGACCAGAGAGACATCCGCACAAAAATGTTAGAAATATTTTTTTCCAGACAAAGGTCTTGAGCCAACAAAGGATAGATAGTGCCACCTGAAAGATGAGAAAGAGGCGACCCTACAGCTATCCCAAATTACTACCTGAAGTCTTCCAACATTTCTGGTGCCAATAAGCACCTGAAAAGATGGCCAACACTGCTAGACATAACAAAGAGTTAAAACCAGGGCTGGGAATGTGGCTCAGAGTTAGAGGGCCTGCCTAGCATGCATGAAACCCTGGGTTCCATTCCTCAGTACCACATACACAGAAAGAGCCAGAAGTAGTTCTGTGGCTCAAGAGGCAGAGTGCTAGCCTTCAGCAAAGAAGCTCTGGGACAGCGCCCGAGTTGAGTTCAAACCCCAGGAAAAGAAAAAAAAAAAAAAAAAAGTTAAAACCATAAAGAATACTACTGTAAATCTATTAACCTGGCTAAAGTTAAAGACTGTCAGCAAGTTTGTGGAGCAATGTAGATTCTGATGCACTGCTGATGGGAACATAAAATTATAAAACCCGTTTGCAGCTATCTTAAATTCTACTCAAGTATTTCCCCATGACAAAAAGTTCATATAAAGAACTGTACACGGGGCTGGGAAGGTGGCTTAGTGGTTAAAGCGCTTGCCTTGCATGCCTGACACCCTGGGTTCGATTCCTCAACACCACATAAGCAAAAACAAAAAAGCCGGAAGTGGCGCTGTGGCTCAAGTGGTAGAGCGCTAGCCTTGAGCTGAAGAGCTGAGGGACAGCGCCCAGGCCCAGAGTTCAGGCTCCATGACTGGACCCAAAAAAAAAAAAAAAAAAAAGAACTGTACACATGGGCTGGGAAGGTGGCTCAGTGGTAGAGTGCTTGCCTTGCATGCATGAGGCCCTGCACCACGTAAGCACCACATAAGCAAAAAGAAAAAAGCCGGAAGTGGTGCTGTGGCTCAGGTGGTAGAGCGCTAGCCTTGAGCTGAAGAGCTGAGGGACAGCGCCCAGGCCAGTGTTCAGGCCCCACGACCAGACCCAAAAACAAAAAAAAACAAAGAAAGGAAGGAAGGAAGGGAGGAAGGAAGGAAGGAAGGAAGGAAGGAAGGAAGGAAGGAAGGAAGGAAGGAAGGAAGGAAGGAAGGAAGGAAGGAAGGAAGGAAGGAAGGAAGGAAGAACTGCACACATAGGTGAGCACTGTGGCTCGCGCCTATAATCCTAGATACTCAGGAGGCTGACATCTGAAGACTGCAGTTTAAAACCAGCCACAGTAAGAAAGTACATGAGTCTCTTATCTCCAACTACCCAAAAGCCAAGACTCAAGGTAGTAATTTGGGATAGCTGTAGGGCTACCATGTTTCTAATCTTCCAGCACAGTCCACTACTGCACTGCTAACATTTTTTGTTTGGATGTAAATCTGGTCTCTCTCACTCCATGTTGGCCCAACACACACACACACACACACACACACACACACACACACACACACACACACACACACACACACACACACACACACACACACACACACACACACACACACACACACACACACACACACACACACACACACACACACTTTTTTTTTTAATGCTGGTCCTGAAGCTTGAACTCTATGTCTGGGCTTGTTCACTTAGGCTGGTGCTCTACCACTTGAGGCACAGCTCGACTTCTGGATTTTTGCTGGTTAATTGGACAAAGTCTTACGGATTTTTCCACCCAGGCTGACTCTGAACTATGATCCTCAGAGCTTAGCCTCCTAAGTAACTAGGATTACAAGTATGAGCCACCAGCTCCCAGCTCACATGATTTGTTAATAATAATACTCTACTTTCCTGTTGTTCCAATTTTTTCATAAGCTAGAAAGCTTATTAATATTTAGAAAACAATGAGAGAACTGTATAATCTGACAGAAAAATCAGTGTTCAGCTGCCAGAAGTTTAAGGAGTCAGGCATGGGGCTTGAACTCAGGGCCTGGGCCCTGTCCCCGAGCTTTTTGCTCAAGGCTAGTGCTCTACCACTTTGAGCCACAGCTCCACTTCTGGTTTTCTGGTGATTAATTGGAGGGAAGAGTCTCACAGACTTTCCTGCCTGGGCTGGCTCTGAACTGTGATCCCCATCACTTCTCTTACATAATGAACACCTAAAAACATGTGCTGAGAGAACGTATGAAAGCAACAGACACTCCATAGGGAGAATTATGCTCTCAATACACTAAAAAATACAAAATACCCTACCACATCTCATCTGACTCTTTCCAATGTCATACATTGGAAAATTTAAATTACTACTTCTTTCACAATTCAGCAGTCAACAAGTAAGCTGTCTATGATAGAAGCCACACGCTTGCAAAGATGCCTAATAATTACTAGCATTGTCAACTGCATTGTTTAGAAAATCTCTCTGCTCTCTCTGCTCTTTTCTAGCTCTTTCCTCTCTCTTTCCTCTCTTTCCCAGCTCTCTCTTATTCCCAGGCCTTTCCCAGCCACGTGGAGTGCCAATCTTGCCTGGTCCCAGCAGGTCTACTGTATAAACCTACCCCTTACCTGGAAAAAAAAAAGAAAGAAAGAAAATCTGCACTTGAACTAACTCATCTCAGCACATCCACTTTGAAAGCATTAATTGCACAAGGTTTTCCCGTTGATAGCCCGTCCGTGTGTGCAAGGCACCCACTCAAATCACCTCTCCCTCCCCTTCTCCTCTTTTTTACTTCCTACACCAATATTTCAACTTTTTTTTTTTTTTTTTGGTCGGTCGTGGGGCCTGAACTCTGGGCCTGGGCGCTGTTCCTCAGCTCTTCAGCTCAAGGTGAGCGCTCTGCCACTTGAGCCACAGCACCACTTCCAGCTTTTTCTGCTTATGTGGTGCTGAGGAATCAAACCCAAGACCACATGCACACAAGGCCAGCGCTCTACCACTGAGCCACCTTCACAGCCTTCAACATATTTCTTTTATGAAGATTTTTATCAGCATACATTAATTGCCAAGAAATTTCACCGTTTCCACATTTCCACACACGCACAATGTCCCCCACCAACCTTACTCCTCTACCACTCTCTCCTTGTTCCCCTCTCCCCTTTCATTCATTCATTCATTCATTCATTCATGTCGGTTATGGCTTGAACTCTGGGCCTGGGTGCTGTCCTTGCACTCTTCAGCTCAAGGTTAGCGCTCTACCACTTGAGCCACAGCACCATTCACTTCCGGTTTTCTAGTGGTTTATTGGAGATAAGAGTATCACAGACTTTCCTGCCTGGGCTGCCTTTGAACCGTGATCCCCTCAGATCTCAGCTTCCTGAGAAGCTAGGATTACAGGCGTGAGCCACCGGCACCCTGCACCTGGCTCAGCTTATGTCTTAATAAAGCATAAAATGTGGTTTTCAATGTTTGTTTGCTTGTTTATTGTTAGGTGTGGGGCTTGAACACTAGCCATGAGCACAAAGCTGCTCAGGAACAGCGCTTGGCCCTGAGTTCAAGCCCCAGGACTGGGGGAGGGATGTGGGGGGGGGGGGTTAATCCAATGGCTCACACCTGTAATCCTAGCTACTCAAGAGGCTGAGATCTGAGGATCATGGTTCAAAAACTGCCCAGGAAAAGAAGTCTGTGAGACACTTATCTTCAATCAGCCACCAGAAAATCAAAAGTGGGGCTGTAGCTCAAAGTATAGAGCACTAGCCTTCATTAAAGGGTTCAGGGAGACAGGAGCTGGTGGCTAACGCCTATAATCCTAGCTACTCAGGAGGCTGAGATCTGAGGATCGAGGTTCAAAGTCAGCCCAGGCAGGAAAGTCCCTGAGACTCTTATCTCCAATAAACCACTAGAAAACTGCAAATGGTGCTGTGGCTCAAGCGCTTGACTTGAGCTGAAGAGCTGAGGGACAGCGCCCAAGCCCAGAGTTCAAGCTCCATGACCAACAAAAAGAAAAAGGACTTCAGGGATGGGAAGGTGGCTCAGTGGTACAGTGCTTGCCTTGCATTTGTGAGGCCCTGGGTTCGATTCCTCAGCACCACATAAGCAAAAGGAGCCGGAAGTGGCGCTGTGGCTCAAGTGGTAGAGTGCTCGCCTTGAGCTGAAGAGCTGAGGGACAGCGCCCAGGCCCAGAGTTCAGGCCCCATGACCAACCAAAAAAAAAAAAAACAAAACAAAAACTTTAAAAGGTTTTATTTGTTGTGTTTTGGTGCTAGGAATGGAATTCAGGTGCCCCTGTCTTTGTGCTCAAGGGTAGTGCTCTACCCCTTGAGCCACAGCTCTCCTTCAGCTTTTTTTTTTTTTTTTGGTTGTGGGGCCTGAACTCTGGGCCTGGGCGCTGTCCCCCAGCTCTTCAGCTGTAGACCAGGGCTCTGCCACTTGAGCCTCAGTCCCACTTCCAGCTTTTTCTGCTTATGTGGTGCTGAGGAATCGAACCCAGGGCCTCATGCATGCAAGGCAAGTGATCTACCACTGAACCACCTTCCCAGTGCCTCCTTCAGCTTTTTTGAAGATAAAAGTCTAACAGGCTTTCCTTCCCAGGCTGGCTTTGAACTGTGATCCTCAGATCTCACCTCCTGAATAGCTAGGATTTCAGGCGTGAGCCACTGGCACCCAGCTAAAGGGCATTCTTCCCTCTCCTCTCTGTTCACACTGCCTCCCTTTCCTTGCTCTCCCCTCCCTCCTCCTCACCTCACCACCAACCATCTACCTTCCAATACCAAGGAAATATCCAGGGATACTTTCTAAATTACACTTCTCTCACATTAATTAGATGTAGTAATTCTTAAATAACTTACTTTTTAGAAAACAACTAAAAATAACTATCCTTTGAAGAATTCTGTATTACAATCAATGTATTAAACAGATTTCAGGGAGCAGTGAGATCAGATCAAACACTTATCATCAGTTCTAAAATGAACCGTGGCTATAAGAAAACAAATATTGCCAGGTACTGGTGGCTCATGCCTATAATCCCAGCTACTCAGAAGGCTGAGATCTGAGGGTTGCAGTTCAAAGCCAGCCTTGGGCAGGAAAGTCCATGGGACTCTTATCTCCAATAAACCACTAGAAAACCAGAAGTGGTGCTGTGGCTCAAGTGGTAGAGTGCCAGCCTTGAGCTGAAGAGCTGAGGGACAGCACCCAGGCCCAGAGTTCAAGACCCACGACCTGCCAAAAAAAAAAAAGAAAAGAAACGAATTATTCTGGTTTCTAAAATTCAAGTTGAGTACTCTAATCCAAAAAATCCAAAATCTCAAATGCTTCCAAAGATTTCAGATTCCAGCTGTCCTTTAGCCAGACACCAGTGGCTTATGCCTGCAATCCTAGCCACTCATGAAATTGAGATCTAAGGATCACAGTTCAAAGCAATCCCGGACAGACAAATTCATGAGACTCTTACCTCCAACTAGTAATTACCAAAAAGCCGGACACAGATGTGTGGCTCAAGTTGTAGAGCACCAGCTCTGGGTGGAAAAAAGGCACTAACCAAGGCCCTGAATTCAAGCCTATTAAAATTTCAAAGCATTCATATTTTCAGACTAGGCATGGTCAATTGGTGTGGGTGTATATATACATATAAAATTGATAATATTTAACATAATTATGAGTGTAAATGTTAATGTTTAACATTAGTAATTTAATATTCAATGTTTAGTATTAATAAAAAAAAATTTTGGTGAGTCATGGGGCTTGAACTCAGGGCCTGGGCACTGTACCTGAGCTCTTTTGCTCAAGGCTAGTGCGCTACCATTTTGAGCCACAGCTCCACTTCTGGTCTTCTGATGGATAACTGGAGATAAAAGTCTCATGGAGGGACTGATTTATGTAATTGTAACCCCTCTGTATATCACCTTTATAACAATTTAAAATTAGTATGTATACACATATATGTATAAGCACTTGAATTACTCTAGGAACCAGCAATTTTACACCTACTACATGCAGACTTCCTGGAAAATACAAGCAGTCTCCTAAGTAGCTGAGACTACAGGCATTCACAACTAATTTTACCTGGCTTAACTGTTATTTTTTTTTTTTTGTCGGTCGTGGGGCTTGAACTCTGGGCTTGGGTGCTGTCCCTGGGCTCTTCAACTCAAGGCGAACACTCTACCACTTGAGTTACAGTGTCACTTCCAGTTTTCTGGTGGTTTATTGGAAATAAGAGTCTCACGGACTTTCATACCCGTGTTTGCTTTGAACCGAGATCCTCAGATCTCAGCCTCCTGAGTAGCTAGGATTACAGGCGTGAGCCACTGGTGCCTGACTTAACTGTTAATTTAAAAATAGCTAATTTTGTTATGTGACATTCTCCTCAATTAAAAAAAAACAAATGTATAAACCAATGGTAGTAGCACAAGTTGGAGGCCATACATACCAAGACCCTGCCTCAAAAAACAGAAAAGAAGACCTGGGAATGTGGCTTAGTGGTAGAGTGCTTTTTCCCTAGCATGCAAGAAGCCCTGGGTTCAAGTCCTCAGCACCACATACAAATCATATTTGCCCCCACAGCCAAAAACCCATTTATTTATTTTTTGGTGCCAGTCCCGGGTCTTGATCTCGGAGTCTGGGTGTTGTTCCTGTGCATTTATCCTCAAGGCTAGCAGTCTAAGATTTGACCCACAGCTCTACTTCCATCTTTTTAGTGGTTACTTGGACATAGGATTTCAGGAACTTTCCTGACTACACTGGCTTCAAACCAATCCTCAGATCTCATACTGCTAAGTAGCTAGGATTCCAGGCTCACACCCGTAATCCTATCTACTCAGGAGGCCACAATATGAAGATCAAGGCTCAAAGCAAATTTACCTCCAACTAGCAAAAAAGAAAAAGAAAAAAAAAAGCAGATTTGGAGCTATGGCTCAAGTTGTACAGCACGAACCTTGAGCAAAACTCAGAAACTGAGTTTAAGCCCTTAGAACCAGCAAGAAGAGGAAAGGGGAGAAGAGAGGGGAGAGGAAGAGGAGGGAGGGGAAGGAGAGAGGGGAAAGAGGAAGGGGAAGGGGGAGAGGGAGAAAGGAGGGGGGAAGGAGGGGGAGAAGGAGGAGAGAGGGGGAGGGGAGAGGGAAAGATCAGGATACCAGTGAGCCCCCAGCACCAGTACCCAAGTCCTTCTGTAGTGTTAGATGGAAGTCAGGGCCTCTATCACTAACCTACACCTCCCACAACCACTCATACATACATTCTGTTCGTGCTATGTATGTGTATGTATGTTTGTGTCATACGCATAGAGTATATATACTATACAGAAGGTGTCGATACGGCAGAGCTATGACTTGAACTCAGGAGCCTAACCCTCTGCTGGCTTCCGAGACTTACTTCTATCACAAATGGTGCTCTCCTACTTAGAGCCACACCTCCAGCCTGGCTTTAGCTGATTACTTTTCTGCCCAAGCTGGCTTAGAATCTTCTATCTCAGCTTCCCAACTAGCTAAAATTACAGGCATGTGTTACAATGCCCAGCACCCGTGCGTGTCCTTTTAAATTTGGATTTTAAGTCATGAAACCACTAAAATACCATAACATTTGAGGTCACATGGGAAAAACAAAAACAAAAAACTATAAACACTTTATTTATATATAAATCATTTTGTTGTCATGGAGCTTGAAGCGTGGGTTCTGTCCCTGAGTTTTTTGCTCAAGGCTAGTGCTTCTGGCTTTTTTTTTACCTTTTCTTTTTTTGTTTTGTCGATTGTGGGGCTTGAACTCAGAGCCTGGGCGCTGTCCCTCAGCTCTTCAGCTCAAGGTGAGCACCCTACCACTTGAACCACAGTGCTACTTCCAGTTTTTCTGGTGGCTAACTGGAGATAAGAGTCTCACAAGCCTTGCTTCCCCGGCTGGCAATCCTCAGATCTCAGCCTCCTGAGTAGCTAGGATGACAGAAATGAGCCACCAGCGCCCAGTGATGTTTTTCCTTTCTTAGTAATATACAAAATAATGATGCCTCTTCTAGATGATGGCAACTTACTTAGACTGAGTTAATAACACTGGGCAGGTTATCAGATGAACCCTAACACTAAACTACTCAGTCTCTCAGTGTCCCAAGTGCAATATGAAGATAATAACTTCACCTCATATGACTGTCGGGACAGTTAAATAATTTAATAGTGTTCAAACCAGCCTGGCACAAAATAAGCACTACACTGACCTGGCACTGATACATCGTTCTTTAGAGGGCCTTCCATTAGTGATGAAAGGCGGTGCCTCCTGATCACATGCATCTTTTCCCAAGTACCAGTGGTAAATCCCTAAGACAGCTGGATTTAGTTTTAGCTCATAGCATTTAATCTTTCATAGGAAAATGGGAATTGAAGCCATCGTTTTAGCCTTGAACTTGCTACTATAGCTACATGCTAGGCAAAAATTAAACTAGAGCTTTCAAGTCATCTGGAACTATAATTTGGGTCAACAGCTAAACAGCATATCAACATGAACTGAATATCTGTATTTTTATTCCTTTCTAGTCAAGAAACTGAATCCTATATATACACACATTAAAAACAAAAACTATATATGCAACGAAAAATTGATTAATATCCCAAAATATGAATTCATACAAGTCAATAAGAAAAAGATAAAGCCGGCACCAATGGCTCACACCCGTAATCCTATCTACTCAGGAGGCCACAATATGAAGATCAAGGCTCAAAGCAAATTTACCTCCAACTAGCAAAAAAGAAAAAGAAAAAAAAAAGCAGATTTGGAGCTATGGCTCAAGTTGTACAGCACGAACCTTGAGCAAAACTCAGAAACTGAGTTTAAGCCCTTAGAACCAGCAAGAAGAGGAAAGGGGAGAAGAGAGGGGAGAGGAAGAGGAGGGAGGGGAAGGAGAGAGGGGAAAGAGGAAGGGGGAGGGGGAGAGGGAGAAAGGAGGGGGGAAGGAGGGGGAGAAGGAGGAGAGAGGGGGAGGGGAGAGGGAAAGATCAAAATACTGCGTGTAGAGGGACATGCCTGTGAGCACTGGGAATTGGGGTGAGGGTGGGGGGCACTACTACCATACAGAAAAATAACAAAACACTAGTAAGAAGAAACTGACTGGCAAAAATGAAGAATAGGGCTGGGAAGGTGGCTCAGAGGTAGAGTGCTTGCCTTGCATGCCTGTGGCCCTGGGTTCCATTCCTCAGCACCACATAAACAGAAAAAGTTGGAAGTGGCACTGTGGCTCAAGCCATAGAGTGCTAGCCTTGAGCTGAAGAGCTGAGGGACAGAGCCCAGGCCCAGAGTTCAAGCCCCACTACCAACAAAAAATAAATAAAGAAAGCAACCAGTGGCTTCCTTTCAAAGGAGTTTCCCTAGTAGTGAATCAGACTATGCAGGAACCAATTACTTGACAATAACCTGTTACATAAAAATCAGAACCATAGCAGAAACCATTTCGCGAGTACTCACTGAAGTTTGTCAGGCTTTTTACATATAGTATGTCAGTTAATGCCTCGCTGAGGACAGAGTTCCGTTTTCTGTAAACACACAGTGGTCATGACGATCTACCCAGACCAGGTAATTGCAGCCCAAGCTTCCCATCTACTTTATATTGCTTCTAGTTACAAAGATGCTACTCTGTAACTGACATTGCACTGTTTCTGATGAAAAGCAGTAATCCAGGACTGAGAAAACTGAGGCCCTGGAGATAAAAAGTGATCACTCCAGTTCTAACCTTATACTACCTTCAGGGTTGCAGACACAGGACAATTTTTTTTTGGGGGGGGGGGGGGGTCTGGTACTGGGGCTTGAACTCAAGGTTTGGGAACTGTCCCTCACGGTTTTTGTTGTTGTTCTTTTTAGTTACTGTTTTTTCTATCACTCTACACTTGAGTCATAACTCCACTTTCGGCTTTTGCAGGTTAGTTGGAGATAAGAGGCTCTAAGAGTCTCAGAGACTTTCCTGCCCAGAGTTGGCTTTGAACCTGATCCTCAGATCTCAGCCTCCTATGATCTCAGCTAGGATCACAGGCATGAGCCACCAGCACCTGGCTACATTCAATCTTTTGACAATCAACTCTGGGCTCCACCACACTCCTTGACTAATTGGATCATTCACAGGATTCATTATTTCCACTAAAGAAAGCCCTGAGCTCTCATTCTGGCAGACACGTCCCTAAAGCATGCTTCAATCACAAAGCAGTAATCATGACCTGTGAGTTTGAGCATTTTTATAATACAGATTTATACCATACACTGAAGCATAGAAAACAATGCATCTGGAGACAAGCACAGAGCATTGAACTGTCAGTGGAAACAAATGAAAAGCAGGTCAAGCACCTAGTCAGTAGAATTATCTATATCACATGAAAGTGACATTTTATTACTAAGCCAATGATAACCACAAATGTTCAAATCTGATCAAATACACAGAATTCAATGTTCAAAATACAGATTGCAGACAGGTGCTGGTGGCTCACACTTGTAACCCTAGTTACTCAGGAGGCTGAAATCTGAGGATCATGGTTCAACGCCCAAGCAGGAAAGTCCATGAGACTTATCTCCAATTAACTGCCAGAAAACCGGAAGAAGCGCTGTGACTCAAAGTGGTAGAGCTTTAGCCTTAAGCAGAAAAGGCTCAGGGAGAGAACTCAGGCCGAGTTCAAGCCCCCCACCCTCAAAAAAAAAAAAAAAAAAAGGTTGCCCTTTTAAATAACTATTGCCTCAGAAATACCACTAACAATTCCTGCACCAGACATAGTGGCATATGCTAGTGATTTGAGCACCTAGAAGGCTGAGGCCAGACGACCAAGTTTAAGACCAGCCTGGCCTACCTACTAAGACCCTGTCTCATCAACATTAACAAAATCTCCTCCTAGAGGGTTAGAACTATAACTCAGTGATAGAACTTGCCTAGTATATATTAAGTGTGGGTTCAATTCCCAGTACACACACACACACACACACACACACACACAGAACACACACACACACAGAAAATTCTCTTGGGTAAGAGATGTAATTTTAGCATGTGTGAACTGTGATAATGAAAACCAACTTTGGATAAGAGCTTGACATAACACATGCTTCAGAAAACAAAGAACTAAAGAACTAAATAGAGCCAACTCTAACATCCTATCACTGCACTCTTCTGGCTAGAAAATAACAAAGGAAGAATGCCTGAAAATTGACCAAAGAAGCATATAGGGGGCTGGGAAGGTGGCTAAGTGATAGAGCACTTGCCTTGCATGCATGAGGCCCTGGGTTCGATTCCTCAGCATCACATAAGCAAAAAGAAAAAAGCCGGAAGTGGCACTGTGGCTCAAGTGGTAGAGCACTAGCCTTGAGCTGAAATGCTGAGAGACAGCGTCCAGGCCCAGAGTTCAGGCCCCATGACCGGACCCAAAAAAAAAAAAAAAGAAGCATATAGGCATAGATCTTTGTCTACATGCCTATTGGCAAAACCAACAGACTTTTTTTTTTTTTTGGTGGGTCATGCATGGGGCTTGAACTCTGAGCCTGGGCGCTGTCCCTCGGCTCTTCAGCTCAAGGCAAGCGCTCTACCACTTGAGCTACAGCGCCACTTCCCGTTTTCTAGTGGTTTATTGGAGATAAGAGTCTCAGGGACTTTCCTGCCCAAGGCTGGCTTGAACTGCGATCCTCAGATCTCAGCCTCCTGAGTAGCTAGGATTACAGGCATGAGCCACCAGCTGCCACTAAACAACAGACATTTTTTATAGCAAACACCCATTTGTTTCAAAATAAGAGACACTTGGCTAGTGGAGGAAAGAACCAGAGAAAAGATGCATAGGAAAGCATCTGCCCTATGACTTGTAAATGCTGAGTTCTAAGGGGACCTGAGGACCATCTGCCAGAGTGCAGTGTGGCACACACAGACTGGGTACCATAGGTGGGAACGAGGCCCAAACGAAAGATGGCGCTTTGATTTTTGTTTTTATTTTATACCTGTCCTGGGACTTGGAACTCAGGGACTGGGCACTGTCCCTGAGCCTCTTGTACTCAAGACTAATGCTTTATCACTTGAGAAACAGCTCTACTTCTAGGTTTTTCTAAGTAGTTAATTAGAAATACAAGACTGTCTTGCCTGGAGTGACTTCAAACCACAATCCTCAGATCTCAGCCTAGCTAGCATTTTAGACATGAGCCATGGGCCACTGGGGCTTTGTTTTTGTTGTTCGAGACTGGCACCTTTGGGCTGGGAAGGTGGCTTAGTGGCAAAGTGCTTGCCTAGCATGCGTGAAGCCCTGGGTTGGATTCCTCAGTTCCACATAAACAGAAAAAGCCAGAAGTGGCACCGTAGCTCAAGTGGTAGAGCACTAGCCTTGCAAAAAAAAACTCAGTGCCTAGGCCCTGAGTTCAAACCCCAGGACCAGCAAAAGAAGAAGAAGAAAAAAAAAAAACTGGCACCCTTACCACCCTTGGGCCATAGCTCCACTTACAGCTTTTTGGTGATTAACCAGAGAAAAGACTTAAGTTTCATGAACTCTCCTGTCCCGGGCAGGCTTCAAACTGCACTCCTAGACCTCAGCCTCCTGAGTAGCTGGGATTACAAATGTGAGCCACCATTGCCCAGTGTTTTGCTTTTCATTCTAAATGGTCACACTTTCTTTCACTTGAGATATTTTTACCCACCGAAAAATAGCTCACATCCCACTGATATGGAGGTCTTCAGAGAACTAAATCAATACGTCAGAACCAGTGTGCTCTATTCATCTTAATTATCCTACATGATAATTAAGTGATCCTACATGAACTATACAGTGACTGTCAAGTAACCTTAGCTCCAACCATTCTAGAAAGATGACTTAAAAAATTAAAATCAACTTGAATTTCATTCACACTTTTACCACATATACATGCTGGAACTTAGGACCTGGGCACCGTCCCTAAGCTTCTGCTCAAGGCCAGCACTCTACCACTTGGCCACAGCACCACTTCTGGATCTTTCTGTTTATGTGGTACTGAGGAATTGAACCCAGGGCTTCATGCCCCACATATACTTTTTTTTTAAAGCTTTTATTAGTCAAGCACCAGTGGCTCAGGCTTATAATCCTACTCTGGAGGCTGAGATATGAGAATAACAATTCAAAGCCAACCTAGGTAAGAAAGTCCATGAGACTCTTATCTCTAATTAGCTACCAAAAGAACTGGAAATGGAGCTGTGGCCCAAAGTGGTACAACACCAGCCTTGTGCAGCAAAGGTCAGGGGCAACATTTTGGCCCTGAATTTAATCCCCATGACCAGCACACCAAAAAGAGAAGGAGAGAAAAAAAAAAAAAAAAAAGACTTAAGTCTAAGGACAAAAAAAAAAAACTATAAAGAAATGAAAATGGTGTACCATTTCTATTACAAAATAGAAATTTTTTTTTTTTTTTGTGGGTCGTGGAGTTTGAACTCTGGGCCTTCAGTTCCAGAGTAGCGTTCTACCACCTGAGCTACAGCACCACTGCCAGTTTACTGTGGTTAACTGGAGGTAAGAGTCTCATGCACTTTCCTGCCAAGGCTGGCTTTGAACCTCGATCCTCAGCTCTCAGCCTTCTGAGTAGCTAGGATTACAGGCGTGAGCCACCAGTGATCGGCTTAGATTTTAAATTAAATGAGAATACACATGAAAAATCACTAAGAAATAGTAAAGTTTCACAATATTCAGCTATATCTAGAAGTATGTCCTACCACTCAGATTGACAACACAGGGTTTGAAATAACTTCACACCATTTAACTTCCTTTCCAGACTTCAAATGAACACAATAGGAAATGTGGAAATGTTAACATCAAAACTCAATCCACTGACAAACAGCATTTGAGCATTCCAAATGCTTTACTTTCTAGAATAGAGGGGCTCTAGCAAGTCTATGCCTTGTACAAATCCTATGGTAAAGACAGTAGAAAACATGGACCTTTTGCCAGGCTCTGCTGGCTCACGCCTGTAATCCTAGCTACTCAGGAGGCTGAGATATGAGGATCAGGGTTCAAAGCCAGCCCAGGTAGGAAAGTCCGTGAGACTCTTATCTCCAAATAAACCACTAGAAAACCGGAAGTGGTGCTGTGGCTCCAGCGGTAGAGTGCTCACCTTGATCTGAAGAGCTGAGGGACAGCGCCCAGGCCCAGAGTTCAAGCCCCACGACCGACAAAAAAAAAACAAGGACCTTTTCACACTTGCTATTTCAAAGAACACAGGTCAGGTTTCTTACTAACAATGTAAGGCTGGCATTATTCTTAGCTGAGTCAGAAATGTAGATCTTGTGACCACTGAATAGATAAAGCTTTCAAAATTAATGTAGCAACAACTGAACAACCTTCTCAAAGATTTTCTCAATTTTTTTTTTTGGGGGGGGGGTCGTGAGGCCTGAACTCTGAGCCTGGGTGCTGTCCCTGAACTCTTCAGCTCAAGGCTAGGGCTCTCCACAGCACCATTTCTGGTTTTCTGGTGGTTAATTGGAGATGAGTCTCACAGACTTTCCTGCCCCTGCTGGCTTTGAACTGTGATCCTCAGATCTCAGCCTCCTGAGTAGCTAGGATGACAGGCGTGAGCCAGCAGAGCCTGGCAAAAGGTCCATGTTTTCCTGCCCCTGCTGGCTTTGATCCTCAGATCTCAGCCCCCTGAGTAGTTAGGGTTACAAGCGTGAGCCACCTGCGCCTGGCTTGATTTTTTTTTTTAATTACATGAAGGGAACCTTGGTGACAACCTTTATGTTTTGTGGATTTCTGCAGACTTGACCTACAAAATGAAGATAGGGTCAACTGTAACCAAAAAAAAAAAAAAAAACAGAATGCTTCCCCTGGTGGCCAGTCCAGGAATGGGGGAGCCCTTGCATGGAAGAGAGGCTTGGCCTCCAAGTTCTAGGCTGTCACTCACAAATGAGAAGTGACTACCAGAAAAGGGAGGAACGATCAAAACCGCTAACAGGGCTTTAAAGGGAATATGAATCTGAGGTGGGACTACATAAATGTAGAAGACTGGAGTCGATAAAACAAATTCCAGAAGGTAAACGTGGAGCAGTCCTTTACTTCGAGAGGATGCAAGATCTCTGGGGATCCACCCTGTTTTAAATTCTCAAGTACACCTAGAGTTTAGTATCTCAATAACAGCTTTAGAGCTATCTTTTTTTTTTCCCAAGGACTAGATCCTTGCTATTTTCCCAGTCTTGTTTCCTAGGAAAAGCATTTATATTTTTAAAAAGCAAAGTAGTGGTGTAACCTACTTATAGCCTCCAGCTCTTAAAGCCCTCCAACCAGGACTCGACTCCAGCCGTACAAGGCTCTCTTTTGAAATTCCTTTCTGAACCAAAGGCCCACATCCTTTCAAACACCTTCGGTAACAACCACCTTTAAATACAGACTCACACAGAGACTGGCTGAGAACCACTTGCATTAAAATCTGTCGAATTCCTTTGTCTGATTGGATTTTCCTTCCCTTGTACCACTTTAAATTTGCTTCCACACAGACAGTGGCAAGGGGAGCAAATGCTTCATACTTGAGTATAAGGACTTCTAGTCGATGAAAATCAATGGTTAGCAAAGCTTATAATGGTTCCAGTCTTTCAGAATCTCCACACACAAGTAACCCACAAAGGGGGGAGGGAGGTTAAAGGAAATGCACACAGGCTCACAAATAGGTCCAAAAATCAAACTGCCACACGCGAGGCTGCGGCGCTCAGGCAGGCGCCCCCTGGAAAGCACACTTCTTTTATGACTTGATTTGGGGGGTGGTGTGCCTCAGGATGGAGGTGAGTCAGAAGCCAGTGAGGGCCAGGCTGGTTCCGAGCGGGGGGGGGGGGGGGGGGGGGATCGTCTCAGGAACCCGTCGTTCCTGGCGCCCCGAGACCCCCGGCTCCCAGGAGCTGCCGCCCGCCCGGCCCGGGCCCCGCCAGGGAGCGGCTCACCTGGACCCGAGGGCCCCCGCGCCCCGCGGTCAGGTGTGGCCACGGGCAACGCTCGGGAGCGCAGGCCGGCCCGAGCGGGGCCCGCGGGCGCCGGGCGCGGGGATCTGCCGCACCCCCGCGGGCGGCCCGAGCCCCGCGGCCCGCGCGCGCCCCCCGCCCAGCCCCGCAGGGCCCCACGCACAAAAAGAAAGTTGTCGCCGGGCCGGCGCCGCTGGGGGGCCGGCCGGGCGCTACTCACCGGGGTCGAAGTCGGGCACGGCCGCCTGGTACTGGGGTCCCACCCGCATGCCGCCGCCACCTGCGGGGAACAGAGCGGGGCGGTCAGCGCGGGCCGGGCCGGCCGGGCCGGGCGCGGCGCGGCGGCGGCGGCGACCTACCGTGCTCCTCGTCGCTGGACGAGCCCGAGCTGCCCTCCTCCCAGGAGTTGCTGCCGCTATTGCCATTGGGCGCCGCGGCCGCCGCCAAACTTTTATTCTGGCCATTATTGGGGGCGGCGGCCGCGGCGGCGGCGGCGGCGGCCGAGGCGGAGGCGGCCGAGGCGGCGGCGGCGGCGGCGGCGGCGGAGGTGGCGGCGGCCGAGGCGGCGGCCGCCGCGGTGTTCCTCCCCCGCCGCTTCCCTGAGACCTCGGGGCCCTTCTCCACCATGGCCGGCATCGGCGGGGCCTGGGGCCGGGCCGAAGTGACGGGGACCCCGGCTCTCGAGGCGCGGGCGCCGGGCCGCGGGCAGGGGGCGCGGGCGGGCGCGGGCCCGGGCCGGGCGAGCGCTGGGGAGCCCACAGGCGTGAGTTGGGGGCTTGGAGAGACCCAGACCCGCACCGCGCTGCGCCGCCTCAAGCCCCCGGCGCCGACCCCAGTGCAACTTTGGCTCTCATCGCCGCCCGCACTTGGCTGGCTCTAACTACTCCGCGAGCCGCGGGCGGGGGGGGCGGGGCCTGCGCGCGGCGGGGGGGGGGGCGGCCCGCGCGCAACCTAACTCGTCGCGCTCAGGCCCCGCCCCCCAGCGGCGCCATTGGTTCTCGGGAGACCCTGACGCCGAACGGAGCCTGGATTGGCTGCATCGCGAGTCCGTCAGCGGGAGGGGGCGGGAGCGCGGGGAAGGGAGGCCCGGAGCTTCCGCTGGCTAGTTGGGTTGACGCGTACCGCCCGCCGTACGTGGTTGGAGGCTGGCGCTCGCTCGCCGCCCCATGATCCCTCTCTCGAGGCCACCGCGCGGGGCCGACCGGGCGCCCCGCCCCTTCCCCGGCCCCCGGCCCTCCCGCCGCGCCGCGCGGCCCCCGCCCCGCGCCCGCGGGCCCCGCGGGGCTCCCGCCGGCTCCTCCCTGTCGGGGCTCCCCACGCGGCTGCAGGAGCCGCGGTCCCCGGCGGGACTACTTTCCCCCGCGCGGAGGAGTACGGCAGCCTGCATGGGCGCTGTACAAAGACCGAAAACTAATTGGGAGAAACTAATTGTGCCGCCACCTTCCCCGGAGCCCGGGCCGCCGGGGGCTGCGCACCCCGGGGAGCCGCGGCGGCTGCGCCGGGCGGGAGGCACGCTCCGCTAATTGCGGGGACCGGCGGGGCCGGCCCGGGGGAGGCGGGCCGGGGGGTCCCGGCGCGGCGGGGCCGGCCCGGGGGAGGCGGGCCCGGGCGGAGCGGGAGGGGAGAGCGCGGCGGGTCCATGGCGGCCCCGGCCCGCCCCCCTGCCCGCCCGCCCGCGGCGGTGGCCGGCCGCGCCCGTCCCGGGGACCCCCGGGGGCTGGAGGGATGGCTTTTTCCTGGACGCTCAGCGTGGGCACGGTGTACCCCGCGCCCGATAAGCATAGCTACCGGAAGAAATCAGGGGTTTTACGGTTTCCTTCTCTTCCACATTTGGGATCCTCGCCGCGCCGCCAGGGCCAAGGCTGGCAGGCACACCTGTAATCCCCGCCCTCTGGAAGTTGAGGCCGGAGAACTGGGGTCCCAGGTCAACCCGAGGTGTCCCGTGAGTCTGTCTCAAAAATGGAAGAAGGGAGGACGGTGAGGGACAGCCGTCCAGCCTCCTGCGCGCCGGCCAGGGCGGCGTCCGGGCCGGCAGGAGCACGGGCTGCGCTGCCCGGGGCGGCTGGACACGGAGATGAGCGGCCTGCCAGCGTGAGAAGGTGACCGAGTCAGGACGGGCTCACCCCAGACACCCAAGCTTGAGGCCACTTCCGGAAACAAGCACGGAGAGCCAGAGAGCCGGGAGCCTCCACAGCTTCATCAGGCCAAGCCAGGGTCCCGCTCTCCTGCCCAGCCTCTCTCTGCCAGCCTCTGCCCGCCAGTGAACATGGAGGGTGGGCCGGGCTGATGGAAGCTGACACCGGACTGCGCACTTGGACCCTCCCTGCCTCTTTCCACCCCATAACCCGGACCTCAAATCCTGGCTAGGTTGTGGGCACCTCTCTGGTCCTCACAGGCCAGACCCTACTCTGGTGTGACCCCAAAACCATATGGACACCATATTGGCCTGCAGCTTCTCAGCCTCCTCAGCCATAAAACCGGGAATGGAACCTACTTCCAAGCATAACACATATACATATACATACACATACTTTTTTTTTCCCTTTTGTCAGTCATGGGGCCTGAACTCTGGGTCTGGGCGCTGTCCCTCAGCTCTTCAGCTCATGGCTAGCACCACCACTTGAGCCATAGTGTCACTTCTGGCTTTTTCTGCTTATGTAGTATTGAGAAATCGAACCCAGGGCCTCATGCTTGCAAGGCAAGCACTCTACCACTGAGCCACATTCACAGCCCACTATTATTTTCTTTTTCTTTCTTTTTTGCCAGTCCTGGGGCTTGAACTCAGGGCCTGGGTGCTGTCCCTGAGCTGCTTGTGTTCACATCTAGCACTCTACCACTTGAGCCACAGCACTACTTCCAGATTTTTCATTTTTCTGTGTATGTGGTACTGAGGAATCAAACCCAAGGCTTCACTAAGCCACATTCCCAGCCTGGGCCAATATTTTCTTTTTTCTTTTTCTTTCTTTCTTTCTTTTTTTTTTTTTTTTTTGTTGTTGTTGGTTATAGGGCTTGAACTCGAACTGGGCCTGGGCGCTGTTCCTCACCTCTTCTAGTTTTCTTTTTTTCTGGGTCCGGTCATGGGGCCTGAACTCTGGGTGCTGTCCCTCAGCTCTTCAACTCAAGGCTAGCGCTCTACCACTTGAGCCACAGCACCACTTCCGGCTTTTTTCTTTTTGCTTATGTGGTGCTGAGGAATCGAACCTAGGGCCTCAGGCATGCAAGGCAAGCATTCTACCACTGAGCCACCTTCCCAGCCCTCAGTGAGACATCTCCAATAAACCACTAGAAACCGGAAGTGGCGCTGTGGCTCAAGTGGTAGAGCGCTCACTTTGAGCTGAAGAGCTGTGGACAGAGCTCAGGCCAAGTTCAAGCTCCACGACCGACAAAAAAAAAAAAAAGTCTCACACACTTTCCTTCCCCAGGTTGGCTTTTAACTGTGATCCTCAGATCTCAGCCTCCTGAGTAGCTAGGATGACAGGCTTGAGCCACCAGTGCCTGGCTTAGGCCAATATTTTCTAAACACAGGGGCAATGGCTACTGAGCATCCTGAGGCCTTGGCTCCATCTCTCTTCCCCTTTGGCAGCCACACTCCTGCAGAGAGGAATCGACCTCCCTCCGACCTCAGTCTCTCCTCACCCTCCCCGCAGTGCTGTGTCCCACCACAGCCTTCCTACTGCCCTGTCCTGTGCTCAGTTCCTGGGGAGAACACTCCGCCCAGAAACTCACTTCTCCAGTTTTTAGCACCCCTGAGCCACCAGCTCTCCTACCCCACAGAACGCCCCCCTCCCTAGTCTCCTTTGTAATCTCCACCCTGCTTCAACCTGTAATTACCAGATTCCTGCTTGGCCTTCCCTGCCCTCGCTCTGCTTAAAGCATAGCAAGTGCTCATTAAATATTGTTAAGTGAGGACTGGAGGGATGGGTGGATGATGATGGAAAAGGAAGGCTGCTGTAGGGAATGGGGGGGGTCTCCTGGAACAGCTGAGGTCTGACAGACTTGGCTGTGGTGTGGGGGGGGGAAGGCCTCCGTGTGTCAGCCCAGCCTCTTTCCTGAGGAGCCCCCATCTTCCATCCTTGTGGTGCTCCTCATTTCTTACCAGCAGGACCCAGGACCCCGTCTACCGCGTGTCTGGTCAGGTAGGGGCGCACGGCCAAGCAAAACCCTTTCAGGGACTCGTTAGCACTCTGGGGAGCACCTCTGCCTTCCTAGAGAGGAGCACCTGGGGCCTCCAGCGCCGGGCCGCGAGCTGCGGCCCTGGGCTCAGCCTCCGTGGATCTGCTGAGAAGGGGTCTTCATCTAAACCCAAGCCCAGGCGCCCCCCCGCCCACCGCCAGGAAGACAGGAGGCCAAGGGGTGCTCAAGCTCATGCTCTCTCCCAGTCACCCAGAACCAGGTGGAGAGCCTGGCCTTTAAAGGGATTGATTTGTGTTTCTGTTACAGTTTAGAGATCTGAATGAAACAAACAGTTGGACATTTGCCTCACTGAGCAGGAATGGGAGGATGTGCAGAGTGAAAGCTGATTTCTCATCTGGAAGAGGCCTAATGCTAACCTCTTTACTATCTGGCTCCAAGTCCTGAATATTGAAATAAAGATTTTTAAAAAGAATAGTCAGGGCTGGGAAGGTGGCTCAGTGGTAGTGCTTGCCTTGCATGCCTGAGGCCCTGGCTTCCATTCCTCAGCACCACATAAGCAGGAAAAAGAAAAGCTGGAAGTGGCGCTGTGGCTCAAGTGGTAGAGCACACACCTTGAGCTGAAGAGCTAAGGGACAGCGCCCAGGCCCAGGGTTCAAGGCCTAGGACTGGCAAAAAAAAAAAAAGAGAGAGAGAGAGAGAGAATAGTGACTTCGGCAAACCCAACCTGCCGCCTTCTAGGAAAGAAAATAAGGAAACGCAGGCACCTAGAGGTGAGCTGCTCTGCCTTGGCGAGCGGGGCGGAGTCTGAGCAGGCAACTCCAGCCACGCCCACCAGAGCTGGGCCGGGCCGGGGCATGAGGAGGAGGCAGGATGCCTACACAAGGTCCTGTGTAATCCTGAACATGATATTGACCGTTACAGTGGTTGCTGTTTGTTGTTGTTAGCTGGTGTGCTAGAAAAGTATGCTTGGGGGCTGGGGTGTGGCTCCAGTGGAACCAGCCTGCCTGGAAAGCTACGGCTGTCCGCAGGCCGCACCCCAGCTGCTGTCGCGCTCACCTGCCGACTGACAGCAGTGGGGGGGGACACGGCCTCCACAGGGAGTCCCCAGGGCCTCCTCTCCTAGCTTCCTCCTCATGTATGCGAGTGCGAGCTGAAGGCTTGAACTTAGGGCCTGGGAACTGTTCCTGAGCCTCTCTGTGCTCAAGGCTAGTGCTTTACCGCTTGAACCACAGTACCACTTTATTGCAGATAAAGAGTCTCAAAGACTTTCCTGCCAGGGCTAGCTTTGAACCACAATCCTCAGATCTCAGGTTCCTGAGTGGTAGGAATTACAGGTATGCCCAGCTACACATGAAACTTTCATAAGACATGAAGATATGGCATGGAGACATTGCTAAAGGCCACCTGCACTGCTCAGTAGCTTTGGACACGCAGAGAGCTAGTCCTTTTTTTCTTTTTTGGCTAGTCCTGGGGCTTGAACTCAGGGCCTAGGCATTGTCCCTGAGCTTCTTTTGTTCAAGGCTAATACTCTACCACTTGAGCCACAGCGCTACTTCTGGCTTTTTTGTGTGTGTAGGTGGTACTGAGGAGCACTCTACCACCACACCACATTCCCAGCCCGGGGCTGGTCCTCTTCTATCTAGACACTGCCTTCCCGCCTGAGGCCCCTCCCCTGGCCCTCCCTCTCCTCCCCTGGTGCTGTGGATCAGAAAAAAAAAAGAAAAAGAAAAACAGGCAACTAACTGCATCAGACAAACAGCGGACAGCACAGCACAGGGCAGAGCTGCGAAGTGGAGAGCTCTGCTTCCACATGGGCCTCGTGACCAGCCTCACCAGGCCAGACAAGCTCCCAGTCGCTGTTTGCCAGCAGGAGCCTAGGTACAGAAGACACAGGGGGGGCCTTCCCCAGGCCCAGCCACACTGGGCTGCACCCCACCCCCAGCTCCTTCCCTTGGGGGAGCCCTTCTCTCTCCAGTCAGGGGCCACCCCTCTACCCTCCGCCGTCCTGCTGCACTGAGCATGAGCTTCCGAGCCCTCCACAGCCCAGACCTCCGGTCCTGGCCTCCCCTCCACATCTTACACCTAACTGGAGCCTTTGCACATGCTGTTCCCAGCCCAGAACACCTTTCCCTGGTGTCCCCAGGCTGCCCTTGCCTCACCTGTCACCTCCTGGACGGCCTTCCGCCCCACTGTTCCAGGTCTCCTTATCTCTGTTCCAGTTACCAGACTGCTGCTTCTGCCTGGCTATCTCCAGCCCTCTACTCCGCCCTCGCAGGGCCTCCGGAAAGGAAGGGAGCGGGGCCTGCGGGAGGCAGACCACCCAACCTGCTGCAGCCTCTGTTTGCAGAGCCGTGCTGGACTCAGACCTGCCCCACTTACCGGACATGGCTGCCTCAACTTCCCTCCCTGGCTGAGTGGAGATGTCCCCAAAGGCTGCTCAGGAACTGAGACATGCCTGCGAGGCGTGGCAAGACTGTCCTCTGCCTTCTACCCCAAGCAAACCTGGGGGCCAGCATGCACGCTGGCTTCCACTGCTGCGCGCAACGCCAGGATGCCGCCACCTCTGCCCCGGTGACAGGATACTGACCCCCAGCCTCCACCCTATCAGAATCTGCCTGCCCGCCCGCCCAGGGCGTGCTGAGCAGCAGCTCTGGGTGCTGGGAGATGGGCTGGTCCACCACAAACCCCATCAAGAACGGGGGCCATGGGCTGGGAAGGTGGCTCAGTGGTAGAGCGCTTGCCTCGCATGCATGAGGCCCTAGGTTTGATTCCTCAGCGCCACATAAGCAGAAAAAGCCAGATGTGGCGCTGTGGCTCAAGAGGTAGAGTGCTCGCCTTGAGCTGAAAAGTTGAGGGACAGCACCCAGGCCCAAAGTTCAAGCCCCATAACTGGCAAAAAAAAGAAAAGAAAAAAAAAGAATGGGGGCCAGGCCCGGGGACTAGGCATCTGCCTGGCAAGAGTAAGGCCCTAAATTCAAACCCCAGTATAGCCCAAAGTAAAGAATGAGGAGACCATGGGAAGGTGGCTCAGTGGTAGAACACTTGCCTTGCATGCCTGAGGCCCTGGGTTCGATTCCTCAGCACCACATAAGCAAAAAGAAAAAAAGCCGGAAGTGGCGCTGTGGCTCAAGTGGTAGAGCTGAGGGACAGCACCCAGGCCCAGAGTTCAGGCCCCACAACCAGACCCAAAAAAAAAAAAAAAAAAAAGAATGAGGAGACCGTGAACAGAGCTGTACACACCGGTCAATCCTAGCACTTGGTAGGATGAGGTACTACAGTTCATAGCCAACCTGGTTACTTAGCAAGATCCTTCCTTGAAAAAATGGACAAAAGAAAGAAAATGTGGAAGAAGGGGCCAGGTTGAGGTTAGCTCAGTGACAGAGCCCCAGCAACTCAAAACAAAACAAAAGAGCATATAAACAGTTAAACTAAGGCACAGACAGCTATGTAGGTGAATTTTGAAAATGTGATGCTAAATAAGCCAACCACAAAAACGCATATACTACATAATTCCTTCTATTACTGTTTTTGGACACATGTCACTGTGTAGGCCAGGCTGGCCTTGAACTCAAGATCCTCCTCCTGCCTCCCAAGTACTACAGGTGTGCACACTACTCATTCTTACCATTTGATAGAGTGATAAATCTGGGCATCAGTGGCTCACACCTGTAATCTTAGCTACTCAGGAGGCCAAGATCAGAGGATGATGGTTCAAAGCCAACCTAGAAAGAAAAGCCTGGGAGAGTCTTTTTTTTTGGGGGGGGGTGTCCAGTCGTGGGGCCTGAACTTTGGGCCTGGGCGCTGTCCCTTAGCTCTTCAGCTCAAGGCTAGTGCTCTACCACTTGAGCCACATCGCCACTTCTGGCTTTTTTCTTTTTTTTTGGTGGGGGGGGGAAGGTCCGGTCATGGGGCCTTGAACTCTGGGCCTGGGCGCTGTCCCTCAGCTCTTCAGCTCAAGGCTACCGCTCTACCACTTGAGCCACAGCGCCACTTCCAGCTTTTTCCTTTTTGCTTATGTGGTGCTAAGGAATCGAACCCAGGGCCTCATGCATGGAAGGCAAGCACTCTACCACTGAACCACCTTCCCAGCCCCTGGGAGAGTCTTATCTCCAGTTAACCAGCATGACGCTAGAAGTAGAGCTCTGGCTCAAGTGGTAGAATGCTAGCATTGAGCACAAAAGCACAGTGACAAATGCCCAGGTCCTGGTTCAAGCCCCAGGCGCACTCACAAAAAAACAAACACACACACACACAAAAACTCTTTGATCCTCGGCAACAAAAAATAAAAAATAAGGAGCTGGGAAGGTGGCTCAGTGGTAGAGTGCTTGACTTGCATGCATGAGACCCTGGGTTCGATTCCTCAGCCCCATGTAAACAAAAAAGAAAAACAAATGGAAGTGGTGCTGTGGCTCAAGTGGTAGAGTGTTAGCCTTGAGCTGAAGAGCTGAGGGACAGTGCCCAGGCCAAGAGTTCAGGCCCCACGACTGGAGGGAAAAAAAAAGAAAGAAAGAAAAAGAAAAAATAATAAAAATCTTAAGGGAGAAAAAGACTGAATAAACATTTCTCCAAAACAGATATTCAAATAAGTACATCAAATGTTGCTCACCTTCATTAGTCATCAAAGGATTGCTGATAAACCACAGAAATACCACCTCACACCCACTAGGATGGCTGAAATGAAAAAGACAGACAGCTTGAGCTCAGTATGGACGCGGCCCTGGGTCACCACAGGCTGCAGCAGTGCAGGGAATGTGGCCTTCAGCCTCTATAGAGGCCAAAAGTAGAAACAACTCCATCAACTGAGTAGGTTAAACAAAAAAAAAAAAGGGCTTTCAAACAATGGAATATTATTCAGCTATAGAAAAAGAATGACAGGTGTCAGTGGCTCACACCTATAATCCTAGCTACTCAGAAAGCTGAGATCTGAGGATCACGATTCAAAGCCAGCCCAGGCAGGAAAATCCATGAGACTCTTTTTTTTTCTTTTTTTGGTCGGTTGTGAGGCTTGCACTCTGGGCTTGGGCGTTGTCCTTGCTCTCTTCAGCTCAAGGCAAGTGCTCTACCACTTGAGCCACAGCACCACTTTCATTTTTCTAGTGGTTTATTGGAGATAAGAGTCCCACAGACTTTCCTGCCCCGGCTGGCTTTGAACCGTGATCCTCAGATCTCAGCCTCCTGAGTAGCTAGGATTAAAGGCATGAGCCACTGTGCCCGGCTCCATGAGACTCTTATTTCCAATTAATCACCAGAAAACCAGAAGTGGCACTGTGGCTCAAGTAGTAGAGTGCTCACCTTGAGCTGGATTGCTGAAGGATAGTGCCCAGGCCCAGAGTTCAAGCCCCACGACTGACAAAAACTAAACAAAACAACAACAACAACAAAAGAATGAAGTAACCAGGCATTAGTGGTTCACACCTGTTGATAGGGTAAATTAGATTTTGCCAGAGGACCACACAGACATCCAGGTACAGAGAACAAAGAAAAGTTTATTGTCAGGAGAGGGGCCGCAAGACTTCTTCTCACACGGGAGAAGTGAGAAGAAGCACCTGCTATTGTCTGGGGTGACCTATGTAACCTAGGAGGTCTAGGAGGGGCTGGAAGGGGCTAGGAGGCGGAGACTCTGGTGTGGACGTGTGGGCCAGGGCTTCATCTGGTGGACTAGGACTGATGGCTGCTGGGCAAATAGTAGATAAAGGTCCTGCAGCTGCCCAGACCTGAAGGTCACTCTAAGGGGCTCTGGCTGCCTTCTATGGTGGTGGCTTCCCCAGAGAAGTGCCATCCCAAGGAAGAGGGGGTTGGAGGCGGATTCTTTACTGCCTAATGTTGCTTAGGAAAGGAGCGTGCTAAGCTCATTTCACTAACACCTGTAATCCCAGCTAATCAGGAGGCTGAGATCTGAGAAGCAAAGTTCAACACCAGCACCAGCAGGAAAGTCAATGAGACTCTGATCTCCAATTAACCGCCACAAAACTGGAGCTAGTGCTGTGGCTCAAACTGGCGGTGTGCTAGCCTCAAGTGAAAATGCTCAGGGATAGTGCCAAGGCCCTGAGTTCAAGGCCCATGACACACACACACCACACACACACACACACACACAACACGGGAAAAGCAGCCAGGCATCAGTGGCTCACGCTTGTATTTCTAGCTACTCAGGAGACTGAGAGCTGAGCATCCTGGTTCGAAGTCAACCTGTGCAGGAAAGGCCGTGACACTCTTCTTCAATTAACCAGCAACAAGAAGCCAGAATTGGAGCCGCGACGCCACAGGGTGAGCGCTAGCCTTGAGCACAAAAGCCCGGGTCAGGGCCAGGCCCGAGCTCAGGCCCCAAGCCCGACGCGCAGCGTGGACGCTTCAGTGCCTGCTCGGGAGGCTGCGATCCGAGGATGGCGGTTCGAAGCCAGCCCGGGCAGGGCAGTCCACGAGGCTCACCGCCAGTGCACACCAGACAGGGCCCTGCGAGCAAAGCAACCGAGCCATCAGGGCCGGCGGCCGGGCCCGAGCCGCCGCCCAAGTTCCTCGTGGAGGACGCGGCGGGCAGCTCCGGGGGTCCGGAGCCCCGGATGCCCCAGCCCCAGCAGCGCAAGGCTGGCTGCGGTCTGTTGGAAGCTCGCAGTTTCCCGGCAAAGGCACGGAGGGGAAAGTTCACGCGCGCAGGCTTCGCGCGTGCGCACCCGGGCGGGCGGGGCCGCGGCCGCTCCCTCGGCTGAGGCGACCTCCGGGGAGTTCAGGGTCACCGGCTCCACCCTTTCGTTTCTTTCTCCCTTTTTGGGAGACAGACATGACAGATGGGCGCGCGGAACCCGCCGGCCTGTGAGAGGAAATGTCACCGGAAGCGGGAAGGGTCCAGCCATCCGAGCGCGCTGGGGCGCGGGCAGGGGCCGAAGGTTCGCCCGCGGGCAGCTCCAGCCCCGAGCCACGCCCCCAGCCCGGCCGCTCGCTGATTGGACGCGGGGTCCGAGGGCCCGGAGCCACGCCCCCAGGCCGGCCTCTCGCTGATTGGACGCGGGGTCCGAGGGCCCGGAGCCACGCCCCCATCCCGGCCTCTCGCTGATTGGACATGGAGTCCGAGAGCCCAGTCGGCGCGGCCGGGTTTACGGCCTCGGGGACTAGGTCCCACTCCCGAGGCCTGAGGCGCCTGCGCCAGGGCCGCTGCTGTTCTTCCCAGTCTGGGCCTCGAGGCCTCGCTCCGTCCCTGAGCCTCTCTGTGCTCAAGGCTAGCGCTCTACCACGTGAGCCACGGCCCCACTTCCAGCCTTTTCTGAGGAGTTTACTGAAGAATCTCAGGGGGCTGGGAAGGTGGCTCAGTGGTAGAGCGCTTGCCTTGCATGCCTGAGGCCCTGGGTTCGATCCCTCAGCACCCCATACGCAGAAAAAGCGGGAAGTGGTAGAGCGCTAGCCTTGCGCTGAAGAGCGGAGGGACAGCGCCCAGGCCTGGGGGACTGACGGCCTGAGCCGGCTGCACACCATCGCCACCCGGCTTTCAGAGGCAGGTTTTAAAGCTATTTTTAATCGTTATTATAAAGATGATGTTTCTCTTTGGACCCTGTCACTCCTTCCCGTGTTCCTTCCCGTTGTGTAGGTCGTTCTCTGCTGCCTTTGCTCACCCTCTGTAAAGGCAGATTTAAGCAGCAGAACTGGGAGCCGGGCCATGGAAATTAATGAGCCTGAGCGCCAAAAAGGGGGTGGGGTGGAAAGGAGGTGTGGCTTTTTAAAGTTAATTTCATTGTAAAGATGCTGTACTGGGGAGTTAGTTATGTGAGTAAGGGAATGAGTACATTTCTTGTCAAACATTGTTACCTCTCCTTTGTTTTTTTTTCCTACTATCCCTTCCCTCCCCAGCAGTGAGTTTTGGGAGATTTTTTTGCTGGTCGTGGGGCCTGAACTCTGGGCCTGGGCGCTGTCCCTCAGCTCTTCAGCTCAAGGATAGCGCTCTACCACTTGAGCCACAGCGCCACTTCTGGCTTTTTCTGCTTATGTGGGGCTGAGGAATCCAACCTAGGGCCTCATGCATGCAAGGCAAGTGCTCTATCACTGAGCCACCTTCCCAGCCCCGGTTGTGGGTTTTTTTGAGACCCTATCTACAGATTTTTTATTTTTAAGTTAGCAGAAGCTGGGTCCCAGTAGCTCACACCTGTAATCCTAGCTTCTCAGGAGGCTGAGCTCTGAGATGGAAGCTTGAGGCCAGCTCTGGTAGGAAAATCTGTAACACATTTCCAATTAACCATCAGAAAACTGGGATGTGGAGTTTTGGCACAAGTGGTAGAGTACTGACCTTGAGCTAAAAAGTTCCAGAGCCCAAGCCCTGAGTTCAAGCCCCATGACCAGAAGGAGGAGGAAGAGGAAAGAGGAGAAGTAGAAGAAATATCTGTGAAGATGGAGGTGGGGGTGGGGGTGGGGCGGGGTGGGGAGGGCAGCCCACGGAGCCCTGTGACTGTATTCCCTGGGACCATCCCTACTCACCCTCAGCATTGCATCTCAAATCCCAGCTGTCTCCAGCCGCCAGCTTCCATGCTCCCATCCCCAGGTTAACAGTCCTCCAGGAGGAAACCTTCCTGCTTCCCACACCTCCTTCTGGAGCAGCCAGAGTCTCTCGGTCCCCAGCTTCCCCAGGGCCCAAGGATTTGGAAGAAGAGCCCCACCCTGCCCCACCAGGGAAGAAGCTGCTCAGAAGTCCTAAGGGATTTCAGAGAAGTTTCTCCTCCACAATCAACGAAGCACACACTCATGGCTGGGAGGTGGCTCAGTGGTAGAGCGCTTGCCTAGCATGCATGAAGCCCTGGGTTCCATTCCTCAGCACCACATAAGTAGAGAAAGCCAGAAATGGAGATGTGGGTCAGGTGGTAGAGTGCTAATCTTGAGCTAAAGCAGCTCAGGGTCAGAGCCCAGGCCCTGAGTTCAAGCCCCAGGACTGGCAAAAATTAAAACCCTATTCTCCTGGGGCTGAGTTCTGAGAATGAAGGTTTGGAGCCAGCCCAAGCTGTTAAATCCAGGACATTCTTACCTTCAGACAACCAACCACATGTTGGAAGTGGGGGTCGTGGCTTAAGTGGTAGAGCAGCAAGAGCATGAGGCCCTGGGTTCAAGCTTCAGTACTGGCAGAAAGAAAAGCACTCAAGAGTCACAAAAATTTAAAAAACAAGGGGCTGGGAGGTGGCTCAGTGGTAGAGCGCTTGCCTAGCATGCATGAAGCCCTGGGTTCCATTCCTCAGCACCACATAAGCAGAAAAAGCCAGAAATGGAGATGTGGGTCAGGTGGTAGAGTGCTAATCTTGAGCTAAAGCAGCTCAGGGTCAGAGCCCAGGCCCTGAGTTCAAGCCCCAGGACTGGCAAAAACTAAAATTAAAAGACAGATCAGCCTATCATGAAAAGCAGCAGCCCCTCCGCAGCTGGCTCACTGTCCCCTCCGCCAGGATACCCAAACCAACTACTTTTACCTCCCCACATATAAATAACATTCTCATGCTGCTGTCGCTTGATTGAACAAGCAAACATTATCTGTCAGCTCCTTTGACAGACAAGCTTAGATCCCTCCTATCCCTCCCAGGACCTCTCACTCAACTCCATCACTAATGGAGGACACTCTGCCACATAAGGCATGCCTCCAACCCAGCTTTTTTGGTGGCCCATTGGAGATTAGACAGACTTTTCTGCCCAGGATGGCTTCAGACCTCAATCCTTTGATCTCAGTCGCCTAGAATTAACAGGTGTCACTCACCCATGCTGGGATTATGGTTTGTTTTTTTTTTTAATTTTTGGTCAGTCGTGGGGCTTGGATTCTGGGCCCGTGCACTGTCCCTCAGCTCTTCAGCTCAAGGCAAATGCTCTATCACTTGAGCCACAGCACCACCTCTGGTTTTCTGAGTGGTTTATTGGAGATAAGAGTCTCCCCGACTTTCCTGCCCGGGCTGGCTTTGAACCACGATCCTCAGATGTCAGCCTCCTGAGTAGCTGGGATGACAGTGGGAGCCACCTGGGCCAGGCCGTTCTCTTTCTAAGTAAGTGACTCTTTTGGGAGTGGGGGCTGGAGCCCAGGCCTGCGCCTTGAGCTGGCCAGGTGAGCACCCCACCACCCAGCGGCTCCCAGCCCCACTGCTGGAGAGATCCCAGCGCCATCTGGTCAGGGAGGGCGGGCCAGCGGGGGCCCCACTCCGCCGTGGCACTCAGTGCGTGCCGGAAGAGGGGGCTCTGGGGAGAAAACCAGCAGGCTGGATTGTTGAGTTCCAACGTGCTTACACTCTTGAAAGACCACTGGGCCAGGTGGGCTCCCTGGAGGAGGCAGCACTGGCAGTATGCCAGGGCTGGAGTGCTGCATGCATGGGACACAGGGCTGTGGGCACAGTGCTGGGCAAACAGGTTGGACTGGCTGGGGTGGGCACCGCCTCTGGGGAGGGACTCTGACTGGCTGCCTCCACCCAGGCCCTAGCTGAGGCTCAGCTTGGGTGAGGTCTGGGTGGCACTGGGCGGCAGAGGGTGCGGCACGGCGCCCACGCCACCCGTCTCCCTGCCCTAGCTCTGGGCTGTTCTGCCTTAATGGTGCCTTATGCCCAGTGTCTCCCCAGCCTGGCACCCCAGAAACCCACAGTGCTGCCCTCTCCTTCCTCCCCTCCCCCCAAATTACCCTTCCAGCCTGCCTCCTCAGCCTCCACACCAGAAGCTCTCCAGCCTCCGCCCTGGGGGCCTCCTCTCCCTCCATCTCCTCCTGGGGTACCCAGGATCACTTATATCCCTAGATCCTGCCCAGCTTCTGGACAAGGAAGGCCCCCTGGGGTACAGGCCACATTACCTGCAGATTAAGCATTGACTTATTATTTTGTCCTTCATGGGGCTTGAACTCTGGGCCTGGGCACTGTCTGAGCTCTTCAGCTCAAGGCGAGGGCTCTGCCACCTGAGCCACAGCGCTACTTCTGGTTTTCTGGTGGTTTATTGGAGATAAGAGTCTTACAGGGCCGGCGCCGGTGGCTCTCGCCTGTAATCCTAGCTACTCAGCAGGCTGAGATTTGAGGATTGTGGTTCAAAGCCAGCCTGGGCTGGAAATTCCCTGAGACTCTTATCTCCAATTAGCCACCAAAAAGCCAGGAGTGGCGCTGTGGCTCAAGTGGTAGAGTGCTCTCCTTGAGCTGAAGAGCTCAGACAGTGCTCAGGCCCAGAGTTCAAGCCCCATGACCAACAAACAAACAAAGCCTACCTGGGGCCAGGCTGGAGGCTGGGTGTGCGCCGTGCAGGTGAAGCAGCCCAGGCAGAAGTGTGCATGTGGCTCTTCTTTCCATCTGAGCAGCAGGTGCTGGAGAGAGATGTGGTCAGGTGCTCAGTGCCAGCCCCGAAAGCGAAAGCTGAGCAAGAGCATGAGGCCCTGAGTTCAAGCCTTGGCACCGCACAGAAACAGAAGGAAGCAAAGCTGCGGTGTTGGTGTTGGCTCTCTGCCTGTAGGTGTGGGGTCTCCCCGCGCCGGGGCCTGTGGCTGGGCCTGCGCCCTCAGCGCCCCACGCGTCCTTGCCCTGGCTGGTGGGGCTCGCGGACAGAGCTTCTCGCTGGAGGAAAAAGAATCAGCAAGGTGTCACCAGGCTCTCCCCAGAGTGATGGGGGGGGGCACAGCCAGGGAGGAAATAAAGACAACTGGGTTCAAGGCCCTCATGGTCAGCAGCTGGGAGAGCTGCCCCCCCCCCCCCCCCGTCTCCCCCTGACTCTCCCTCCTGAGCCGGGGCCCACAGAGATTTCAGGGCCACTGAAAGGTCTTGATTTTACTTAGAGTCAGATGTTTTTTTTTTGGCCAGTCCTGGGTCTTGAACTCAGGGCCAGCATCCGTCCTCAGCCTCTCAGTGCTCAAGGCCAGTGCTCTGCCACTTGAGCCACAGCGCCACCTCTGGCTTTTTTCTGCTACATTTTGCTGGAGATAAGAAAAGCCTCCAGACTTTCCTGCCCGGGCTGGTTTTCAGGGTGGCACACCCAGAACCCGAAGACTGGGGGGGGGGGGGCCTGGGCTGGGCGTCCTTGGCAGGCCTGTCATGGGGGGAGGGGGAGGGGGGAGGGGAGGGAGACGGCAGTCTCCAGCGCCATGGCAGGGGCAGGCCACCTTTGGGGCGGATGGACCGGCAGTGGGTCCAGGCATCTCCTGGCACCCAGGGCAGGGCCGGGAGGCACTGGACTGGGCACGGCACCCAGAGTTGTGTCCTCTTCTCCTTTCGAGTGAGGTCAAGTGAATGGATGGCACCTTGGATGACTCCCGGGGAGAGGCTGCCCAGTATCCCCAGCCAGGCCCAAGTAGCAGCTTGCCCAGAGAGGACCTCTCTCTGGTCATGCTTGGGACCCTAAAGAGATCCATGGCCTTGGCATCTGCCCCTGCCCCCCCCCCGCACCCCCCTCCGCCCCCGGGAGCTCTTTCAAGAAGATATGGTACAGCCTTGCGCCCGTGGCTTGCGCCTGTCATCCTAGTGACTCAGGAGGCTGAGATCTGAGGATCATAGTTCAAAGCCAGCCAGGGTAGGAAAGTCTATAAGGCTCTTATCTCCAATGAACCACCAGAAAAAAACTGGAAGTGGCACTTTAGCTCAAGTGGTAGAGTGCTCACCTTGAGCTGAAGAGCTGAGGGACAGCGCCCAGGCCCAGAGCTCAGGCCCCATGATAGGCAAAAAAAAAAAAAAAGAAAGAAAGAAAGAAAAAAGAAGAGGATATGGTACAGAAAAGCCAGAGGTGGCGCTGTGGCTCAAGTGGTAGAGCGCTAGCCTTGAGCAAAAGCAGCTCAGGTCAGTGTCCAGGCCCTGAGTTCAAGTCACAGGACTGGCCAAAAAAAAAGGTAGCTTCTGGCTGTAGTTCACACCTATAATCCTAGCTATTTAGGAAGCTGAGACCTGAGGATCTCGGTTTGAAGCCAGCCTAGGAGGTCAACTCTGAGAGACACATTTCCGATTAACCACCAGAAAAAGCTGGAAGTGGAGCTGCGGCTCACCGGTACAGCACCAACTGTGAGCACAAAAGCTCAGGGACACAGCCTAAGCCCTGAGTTCAAATCCTAGGACTCACGTGCGAGCATGTACACACACACACACAGGACACAGCCCCTCCCTGGGCCCAACTCCCCTCCTCCACGTCCCCTGCCGCTCTCAGCACCCGGAAAGCCTCGGCTCTTCCTCTCATGAAGTCTTCAGGCTGTCCGTCAGCGCTGGTGCTGGGTGGGAGGCAGTAGTCAGGCTCTGTGCTCCTACTTGTCTGGAAACCTCAGACATGGCACACACGGAAACTGCCTCCATCCGTTTCCAGCCTCTCTGCCAGAGACTTGGTTTATCAAGGCAGGGAGGGGCCTTGGACCACTTCCCTATATTCCACCACCAAGACTAGTAGGGGCTCAGAGAGGTCCCAGGATTTGTCTGAGGTCCCACAGCTTGGTGGTAATGGCCAGTTGGCTGGCTCTCCTTCAGGCTCCTGGCCCCAGTCCACTGCCCTCCAGTGGCCCCAGGGGATATAACCTCTGATTTATTTTCTTTTCCTTTTTCTTTTTCTTTCTTTCTTTTTTTTTTTTTTTGGTTGGTTGTGGGGCCTGAGCTCTGGGCCTGGGCACTGTCCCTCAGCTCTTCAGCTCAAGGTGAGCTCTCTACCACTTGAGCCACAGCGCCACTTCCGGTTTTCTAGTGGTTTCTTGGAGATGAGACTCATGGACTTTACTGCCCAGGCTGGCTGTGAACCGCGATCCTCAGATCTCAGCTTTCTGAGTAGCCAGGATGACAGACGTGAGCCACCGGCACCCGGCTAGCCGCCATCTTAACCACAGGAGGATCTTGGAAATGAGAACTGGTCAGAGCAGAGCTGTATTATACAAGTCCTGGCTCCCAAGCAAGTCCTGGCCAAGTCTAAATATTGAAGAGAAAAAGCATATTGTTAGCGGCACTGTATTTCAGGCTTCCTGTGGGGTGTGTGAGACCGAGTCCAGTGCTCTTCTTGCCTTTTTTTTTTTTTTTTTGCCAGTGCTGGGGCTTGCACTCAGGGCCTGGCGCTGTCCCTGAGCTGCTTTTGCTCAAGGCTGGCACTCTACTGCTTGAGCCGCAGCACCACTTCTGGCATCTTGTTTTTGTGGGTGGCTTCGGCACGCTAGGCCAGCGCTCCGCAGTGAGCCACGGTCCCAGCCCTTCTTGCTCTCTTTAAGGAGGCTCAAGGAGAAACAGGGAGACCATGGTACAGACTTTTGGGGGTGCAGAGGGGACGTTCTTCCCAGGAACTCTCAGGAGGTGGCACTACCACCCTCACAGCTCTCAGGCTCTGGGACTCAGGGACAAGCATCGGCACACCCACGGACAGGTGTGGGGAGCAGCAGGTCTGCTTTCTCCAGGACGTGCTGCAGCTGGGGTCAGGGGAGAAGAGGCCCTGGCTCTTCTGGGAAGGTGGCTCGGTGGTAGAGCGCCAGCCTTGCATGCATGAGGCCCTGGGTTCGATTCCTCAGCACCACATAAGCAGAAAAGGCTGGAAGTGGCGCTGTGGCACAAGTGGTAGAGCGCTGGCCTTGAGCTGAGGGACAGCGCCCAGGCCCAGAGTTCAAGCCCTATAACCAACAAAAAAAAGCCTGGCCCCTCACTTCCTGCTCGACCCCTCACCCTCCTCCTTAATGGGTAAGTGGATGAGCTCAACCTGCTCTCCTAAGCTGGCGCCTCTATCCTGCCCACCTCCCACCTCCCCCCTGCTCAGGGACAGGAGATGGGAGGAGAGGAGGGGGAGGAAGGGGTGCGAGGGGGTGGGGTACAGGGGCTCACGCAGCTGTGCTCAACCCAGGGCTGGGCATGACTCATCAGGAAACCTGTCACAAGAGGCCCACCCAAGTGGCAGAAGGGCCTATATCACCAACATCACTCATGTGTGCAAGCACACGCACGCACACGTGTGTGTGTGTGTGTGTGTGTGTGTGAGAGAGAGAGAGAGAGAGAGAGAGAGAGAGAGAGAGAGAGAGATCACTGGAGCTTGAACTCAGGGCCTTGTGCTCTGGCTTGGCTTCACCAAGCCTCCCTTCTAGCATTTGCTGGAGAGGTGCGCACAGTTCTGCGTGCCCAGGGCTGGCCTCGCGCCCTGTCCTCAGCACTCACGTCCTGAGCAGCGGGGCTCACAGGCGTGAGCTGCTGCACCCAGTACAGCGTATCATTCATTCTACAACCCGAGCCTGAAGAAGTGTTCGGTTCAGTAGCACTACCGATGTTCACATTGTGGTGCAAACATGACCATAATCTGTCTCCAGAACTTTCTATGTCTTGCAGCCTGAGGCCCTGCCTGTGTGAATCAACAGCTTCCTCATTCCTTTCCCAACCCCAGCACCTGTGGCAGCTGCAGGAAGGTGCAATCTCACAGCGTTCATCCCATGACTGCCTGTTTCCTGCTGTATGTCCTGATTATTATTATTTTGCCAGTCACGGGGCTTGAACTCTGGGAGTGGGCGCTGTCCCTCAGCTTTTCAGCTCAAGACGAGTCCTCTACCACTTGAGCCACAGCGCCACTTCTGGTTTTCTGGTGGTTTATTGGAGATAAGAATCTCCCAGACTTTCCTGCTTGGGTTGGCTTTGAACCGTGATCCTCAGATCTCAGCTGCCTGAGTAACTAGGATTACAGGCATAAGCCACTGGCGCCTGGCTGTGTGTGTGTGTGTGTGTGTGTGTGTGTGTGTGTGTGTGTGTGTGTGGTTTGGGGTAGGGAAGGTGTGGTTTCTTGGTGATCAAGAGTCTCGTGGGCTTTTTTGCTTGGACTGTCTTTAAACCGTGATCCTCAGGTCTCATCCTCCTGAGAGGCTGGGATTACAGGTGTGAGCAACAGCGCCTGCTTTTCTCTTGCGCTGGGACAGTGAGGATTCGGCGCCTGGCCTTCCCTGCTCCTGTCCCAGGTCCCTCTTGCTTTCTGTCACCGCGGTGTCCTCTGCAAAGCGCTCCGGGCACGGGCTCTGGGGCTAAGGCCGCGTCCGGCTCCTGCACTCCGCAGCAGGCCCCTGGGTGCCGGCTAGGCCCCTGGGTGGTGCTGAGAGCCGCCCGCGTCGCCTTGCGTGAGTGCTCACTTTGCCTGCGCAGCTGGGCCCGCGTCCCCTGGGCCGGCGGCTTGTTATTGGAAGTGGCTGCAGTCCGGTTGGTGGCACCTGGCCTAGGGACTGGATGCATTGATCATTTAAAGCCGCCTGCCCCTGCCGCTCCCTTCCCCCACCAGAGTTGCTCCACCGCCGGCCCTGGCCTAGGCGAAGTGCGGAGCCACCAGGCAGTGTGGCTCCTGAAGCCCACAGGTGTCCGTCTCAAGGGCTCCCTCTTCCTCTTTTCTTTTTCTTTTTTTGTCGGTCGTGGGGCTTGAACTCTGGGCCTGAGTGCTGTCCCTCAGCTCTTCAGCTCAAAGCGAGTGCTCTACCACTTGAGCTACAGCCCACTTCCAGTTTTCTGGTGGTTTATTGGAGATAGGAGTCTCACGGTCTTTCCTGCCCGGGCTGGCTTTGAACCGCGATTCTCAGATCTCAGCCTCCTGAGTAGCTAGGATTACAGGCGTGAGCCACCAGCGCCCGGCCCCTCTTCCTCTTTTCAAAATTTTTTGCCAGGTGCCGATGGCTCACGCCTGTCATCCTAGGCGCTCAGGAGGCTGAGATCTGAGGATTGCAGTTCAAAGCCAGCCTGGGCAGCCTGGGCAGGAAAGTCTGTGAGAGACTCTTATCTCCAGTGAACCACCAGAAAACTAGAAGTGGAACTGTGGCTCAAGTGGTAGAGCGCTCGCCTTCAATCTCACACATTCCGTTTTCTTTTTTCTTTTTTTTTTTTGGGGGGGGGGGTTCTGGTTGTGGGGCCTGAACTCTGGGCCCGGGCACTGTCCCTCAGGCTAGCGCTCTACCACTTGAGCCACAGCCCCACTTCTGGCTTTTTTTGCTTATGTGGTGCTGAGGAATTGAACCCAGGGCCTCATGCATGCAAAGCAAGCGCTCTACCACTGAGCCACCTTCCCAGCCCCATGAGACTCTTATCTCCAATAAACCACTCAGGAAACCAGAAGTGGAGCTGTGGCTCAAGTGGTAGAGTGCTAGCCTTGAGCTGAAGAGCTGAGGGACAGCGCCCGGGCCCAGAGTTCAAGCCCCATAACTGACAAAAAAAAAAAAAAAAAATCCCTGACACGTTAAACTCTAAATGTGGTTGGTTACTGAATATATGATTTACAAAGATTCCCCCTTCTGCTTTATCTGCTTATCACTGGTATGTGCTAGAATGCAGGCATCTTTAGTTGTGGTAAGGTCCCACATTTTTCCTCTTAGTCAGTGCCCCCTGTCTCAGGCCTTTCACACCCCATGGGCTACCCCTTTCTGTTGGACAAAGGATGACATGTGTGTGGCGCGCATGTGTGTGGCACGCATGCGTGCTGTAATGTGAATGTGTCACGTGTCATGCACATGTGTGCTTGTAGCATGTGGTACACGAGTGTCAAGTGTAGTGTGTGGTGCACATGTGTCATGTGTAGTGTGTTCTGCACATGTGTGTGGTGCACGTGTGTGCTGTGTAGTATGTGGTGCATGTGTGTCATGTGTACTGTTGGTGCACATTTGTGCTGTGTACTGTGTGGTGCACGTATGTCATGTGTGCTGTGTGGTGCACGTGTGTGCTGTGTAGTGTGGTGCACGTGTGTGCTGTGTGGTGTGTGGTGCATGTGTGTACTGTGTGGTGCACATGTGTGCTGTGTGGTGCACGTGTGTGCTGTGTACTGTGTGGTGCACGTGTGTGCTGTGTACTGTGTGGTGCACGTGTGTGCTGTGTACTGTGTGGTGCACGTGTGTGCTGTGTAGTGTGGTGCACATGCGTGCTGTGTTGTGTGTGGTACACGTGTGTACTGTGTGCTGCACATGTGTGCTGTGTGGTGTGTAGTGCACGTGTGTACAGTGTCCTGGGTTGTTGGGAGCCGACAGTAAAGTTTAAAGGTCATCTTGACCCTGGTGCTCACTTGAAGGCACGAACAAGGAGCTGGCTTATTAAACACCAGGTGCCCGGGATTGCTTTGCTATGTCTGCAGAGTTTGTTTTACTTTCTACCAGTTGATCTTGTCTTGTTTTACTGCACTCTGTTTTTACTGAAATTTTCCTTGTTTTTCTGGACTATTGTAACCTTATGTTACCTCTTGACTTCTAATAGTACATATTAGGGAAAGTTAAAAATAAACGGTGCTGCAGTCTTGAGCTGCAGACCTCCCGACCCCATCCTTTGTCGTATGTCTTTATTTTTCCGTCCTGGCTCCCTAATTCAGGATTCCCTTTCGTTGCTGGCAGGCTCCGGCACTGTGTGGTGCAGTGTCATGTGTACTGTGTGGTGCACTGAGTCATGTGTACTGTGTCATGTGTACTGTGTGCTGCACTGTGTCATGTGTACTGTGTGCTGCACTGTGTCATGTGTACTGTGTCATGTGTACTGTGTGCTGCACTGTGTCATGTGCACTGTGTGCTAAACTGTGTCATGTGCACTGTGTGGTGCACTGTGTCATGTGCACTGTGTGCTGCACTGTGTCATGTGTACTGTGTGCTGCACTGTGTGCTGCACTGTGTCATGTGTACTGTGTGCTGCACTGTGTCATGTGCACTGTGTGCTGCACTGTGTCATGTGTACTGTGTCATGTGCACTGTGTGCTGCACTGTGTCATGTGCATTGTGTGCTGCACTGTGTCATGTGCACTGTGTGCTGCACTGTGTCATGTGCACTGTGCTGCACTGTGTCATGTGCACTGTGTGCTGCACTGTGTGCTGCACTGTGTCATGGGTACTGTGTGCTGCACTGTGTCATGTGTACTGTGTGCTGCACTGTGTCATGTGCACTGTGTGCTGCAGTGTCATGTGCACTGTGTCATGTGCACTGTGTCATGTGCACTGTGTGCTGCACTGTGTCCTGTGTACTGTGTCATGTGCACTGTGTGCTGCACTGTGTCATGTGCACTGTGTGCTGCACTGTGTCATGTGTACTGTGTCATGTGTACTGTGCTGCACTGTGTCATGTGTACTGTGTAGTGCACTGTGTCATGTGTACTGTGTGGTGCACTGTGTCATGTGTACTGTGTGCTGCACTGTGTCATGTGTACTGTGTGCTGCACTGTGTCATGAGCACTGTGCTGCACTGTGTCATGTGCACTGTGTGCTGCACTGTGTCATGTGTACTGTGTGCTGTACTGTGTCATGTGTACTGTGCTGCACTGTGTCATGTGCACTGTGTGCTGCACCATGTGCTGCACTGTGTAATGTGCACTGTGTCATGTGCACTGTGTCATGTGTACTGTGTGCTGCACTGTGTCATGTGCACTGTGTGCTGCACTGTGTCATGTGTACTGTGTCATGTGCACTGTGTCATGTGCACTGTGTGCTGCACTGTGTCATGTGCACTGTGTGCTGCACTGTGTCATGTGCACTGTGCTGCACTGTGTCATGTGCACTGTGTGCTGCACTGTGTGCTGCACTGTGTCATGTGTACTGTGTGCTGCACTGTGTCATGTGTACTGTGTGCTGCACTGTGTCATGTGCACTGTGTGCTGCAGTGTCATGTGCACTGTGTCATGTGCACTGTGTCATGTGCACTGTGTGCTGCACTGTGTCATGTGTACTGTGTCATGTGCACTGTGTGCTGCACTGTGTCATGTGTACTGTGTCATGTGCACTGTGTGCTGCACTGTGTCATGTGTACTGTGTCATGTGCACTGTGTGCTGCACTGTGTCATGTGTACTGTGCTGCACTGTGTCATGTGCACTGTGTGCTGCACTGTGTCATGTGCACTGTGTGCTGCACTGTGTCATGTGTACTGTGTGCTGCACTGTGTCATGTGTACTGTGTGCTGCACTGTGTCATGTGTACTGTGCTGCACTCTGTCATGTGTACTGTGTGCTGCACTGTGTCATGTGTACTGTGCTGCACTGTTTCATGTGTACTGTGCTGCACTGTGTCATGTGTACTGTGTGCTGCACTGTGTCATGTGTACTGTGCTGCACTGTGTCATGTGTACTGTGTGCTGCACTGTGTCATGTGTACTGTGTGCTGCACTGTGTCATGTGCACTGTGTGCTGCACTGTGTCATGTGTACTGTGTGCTGCACTGTGTCATGTGCACTGTGTGCTGCACTGTGTCATGTGTACTGTGTGCTGCACTGTGTCATGTGCACTGTGCTGCACTGTGTCATGTGTACTGTGTGCTGCACTGTGTCATGTGTACTGTGCTGCACTGTGTCATGTGCACTGTGCTGCACTGTGTCATGTGTACTGTGTGCTGCACTGTGTCATGTGTAGTGTGCTGCACTGTGTCATGTGCACTGTGTGCTACAGTGTGTCATGTGTACTGTGCTGCACTGTGTCATGTGCACTGTGTGCTGCACTGTGTCATGTGTACTGTGTGCTGCACTGTGTCATGTGCACTGTGTGCTGCACTGTGTCATGTGTACTGTGTGCTGCACTGTGTCATGTGCACTGTGTGCTGCAATGTGTCATGTGTACTGTGTGCTGCACTGTGTCATATGCACTGTGTGCTGTACTGTGTCATGTGCACTGTGTGCTGCACTGTGTCATGTGTACTGTGTGCTGCACTGTGTCATGGGCACTGTGTGCTGCACTGTGTCATGTGTACTGTGTGCTGCACTGTGTCATGTGTACTGTGTGCTGCACTGTGTCATGTGCACTGTGTGCTGCACTGTGTCATGTGTACTGTGCTGCACTGTGTCATGTGCACTGTGTTCTGCACTGTGTCATGTGTACTGTGTGCTGCACTGTGTCATGTGCACTGTGTGCTGCACTGTGTCATGTGTACTGTGCTGCACTGTGTCATGTGCACTGTGTGCTGCACTGTGTCATGTGTACTGTGTGCTGCACTGTGTCATGTGCACTGTGTGCTGCACTGTGTCATGTGTACTGTGCTGCACTGTGTCATGTGTACTGTGCTGCACTGTGTCATGTGTACAGTGTGCTGCACTGTGTCATGTGCACTGTCTGCTGCACTGTGTCATGTGTACTGTGCTGCACTGTTTCATGTGTACTGTGCTGCACTGTGTCATGTGTACTGTGTGCTGCACTGTGTCATGTGTACTGTGCTGCACTGTGTCATGTGTACTGTGTGCTGCACTGTGTCATGTGTACTGTGTGCTGCACTGTGTCATGTGCACTGTGTGCTGCACTGTGTCATGTGTACTGTGCTGCACTGTGTCATGTGCACTGTGCTGCACTGTGTCATGTGTACTGTGTGCTGCACTATGTCATGTGTAGTGTGCTGCACTGTGTCATGTGCACTGTGTGCTGCAGTGTGTCATGTGTACTGTGCTGCACTGTGTCATGTGCACTGTGTGCTGCACTGTGTCATGTGTACTGTGTGCTGCACTGTGTCATGTGCACTGTGTGCTGCACTGTGTCATGTGCACTGTGTGCTGCACTGTGTCATGTGCACTGTGTGCTGCAATGTGTCATGTGTACTGTGTGCTGCACTGTGTCATGTGCACGGTGTGCTGTACTGTGTCATGTGCACTGTGTGCTGCACTGTGTCATGTGTACTGTGTGCTGCACTGTGTCATGTGCACTGTGTGCTGCACTGTGTCATGTGCATTGTGTGCTGCACTGTGTCATGTGTACTGTGTGGTGCACTGTGTCATGTGTACTGTGTGCTGCACTGTGTCATGTGCACTCTGTGCTGCACTGTGTCATGTGCACTGTGTCATGTGTACTGTGCTGCACTGTGTCATGTGCATTGTGTGCTGCACTGTGTCATGTGCACTGTGTGCTGCACTGTGTCATGTGCACTGTGTGCTGCACTGTGTCATGTGCACTGTGCTGCAGTGTGTCATGTGTACTGTGTGCTGCACTGTGTCATGTGCACTGTGTGCTGCACTGTGTCATGTGTACTGTGTGGTGAACTGTGTCATGTGCACTGTGCTGCACTGTGTCATGTGCACTGTGTGCTGCACTGTGTCATGTGTACTGTGTGCTGCACTGTGTCATGTGCACTGTTTGCTGCACTGTGTCATGTGTACTGTGCTGCACTGTGTCTTGTGCACTGTGTGCTGCACTGTGTCATGTGTACTGTGCTGCACTGTGTCATGTGTACTGTGTGCTGCACTTTGTCATGTGTACTGTGCTGCACTGTGTCATGTGTACTGTGTGCTGCACTGTGTCATGTGTACTGTGTGCTGCACTGTGTCATGTGCACTGTGTCATGTGTACTGTGTGCTGCACTGTGTCATGTGTACTGTGTGCTGCACTGTGTCATGTGTACTGTGCTGCACTGTGTCATGTGCACTCTGTGCTGCACTGTGTCATGTGTACTGTGCTGCACTGTGTCATGTGTACTGTGTGCTGCACTGTGTCATGTGCACTGTGTGCTGCACTGTGTCATGTGCACTGTGTGCTGCAGTGTCATGTGCACTGTGTCATGTGCACTGTGTCATGTGTACTGTGTGCTGCACTGTGTCATGTGTACTGTGTGCTGCACTGTGTCATGTGTACTGTGTGCTGCACTGTGTCATGTGCACTGTGTGCTGCACTGTGTCATGTGCACTGTGTGCTGCAGTGTCATGTGCACTGTGTCATGTGCACTGTGTCATGTGCACTGTGTGCTGCAGTGTGTCATGTGCACTGTGTGCTGCACTGTGTCATGTGTACTGTGCTGCACTGTGTCATGTGTACTGTGTGCTGCACTGTGTCAGGTGCACTGTGTGATCCACTGTGTCATGTGTACTGTGCAGCACTGTGTCATGTGCACTGTGTGCTGCACTGTGTCATGTGTACTGTGCAGCACTGTGTCATGTGTACTGTGTGCTGGACTGTGTCATGTGTACTGTGTGCTGCACTGTGTCATGTGTACTGTGTGCTGCAATGTGTCATGTGCACTGTGTGCTGCACTGTATCATGTGTACTGTGTGCTGCACTGTGTCATGTGTACTGTGTGCTGCACTGTGTCATGTGTACTGTGTGCTGCACTGTGTCATGTGCACTGTGTGCTGCACTGTGTCATGTGCACTGTGTGCTGCACTGTGTCATGTGTACTGTGCTTCACTGTGTCATGTGTACTGTGTGCTGCACTGTGCCATGTGCACTGTGGGCTGCACTATGTCATGTGTACTGTGTGTTGCACTGTGTCATGTGCACTGTGTGCTGCACTGTGTCATGTGTACTGTGCTGCACTGTGTCATGTGCACTGTGTCATGTGCACTGTGTGCTGCACTGTGTCATGTGTACTGTGTGCTGCAATGTGTCATGTGCACTGTGTGCTGCACTGTGTCATGTGCACTGTGTGCTGCAGTGTCATGTGCACTGTGTCATGTGCACTGGGTCATGTATACTGTGTGCTGCACTGTGTCATGTGCACTGTGTGCTCCACTGTGTCATGTGTACTGTGTGCTGCACTGTGTCATGTGCACTGTGTACTGCACTGTGTCATGTGCACTGTGTCATGTGTACTGTGTGCTGCACTGTGTCATGTGTACTGTGCTGCACTGTGTCATGTGCACTGTGTGCTGCACTGTGTCATGTGTACTGTGTGGTGCACTGTCTCATGTGTACTGTGTGCTGCACTGTCTCATGTGTACTGTGTGCTGCACTGTGTCATGTGCACTGTGTCATGTGCACTGTGTGCTGCACTGTGTCATGGGTACTGTGCTGCACTGTGTCATGTGTACTGTGTGCTGCACTGTGTCATGTGTACTGTGTGGTGCACTGTGTCATGTGCACTGTGTCATGTGCACTGTGTCATGTGTACTGTGTGCTGCACTGTGTCATGTGCACTGTGTGTTGCAGTGTGTCATGTGTACTGTGTGCCGCACTGTGTCATGTGTACTGTGTGCTGCACTGTGTCATGTGCAATGTGCTGCACTGTGTCATGTGTACTGTGTGCTGCACTGTGTCATGTGCGCTGTGTGCTGCACTGTGTCATGTGCACTGTGTGCTGCACTGTATCATGTGCACTGTGTGCTGCACTGTGTCATGTGTACTGTGCTGCACTGTGTCATGTGCAGTGTGTGCTGCACTGTGTCATGTGCACTGTGTCATGTGCACTGTGTCATGTGCACTGAGTGCTGCACTGTGTCATATGCACTGTGTGCTGCACTGTGTCATGTGCACTGTGCTGCACTGTGTCATGTGTACTGTGCTGCACTGTGTCATGTGTACTGTGCTGCACTGTCTCATGTGTACTGTGTGCTGCACTGTGTCATGTGTACTGTGTGCTGCACTGTGTCATGTGTACTGTGTGCTGCACTGTGTCATGTGCACTCTGTGCTGCACTGTGTCATGTGTACTGTGTGGGGCACTGTGTCATGTGCACTGTGTGCTGCACTGTGTCATGTGCACTGTGTCATGTGCACTGTGTGCTGCACTGTGTCATGTGTACTGTGTGCTGCACTGTGTCATGTGTACTGTGTGCTGCACTGTGTCATGTGCACTGTGTCATGTGCACTGTGTCATGTGTACTGTGTGCTGCACTGTGTCATGTGCACTGTGTGTTGCAGTGTGTCATGTGTACTGTGTGCTGCACTGTGTCATGTGCACTGTGTGCTGCACTGTGTCATGTGCACTGTGTCATGTGCACTGTGTCATGTGCACTGTGTGCTGCACTGTGTCATGTGCACTGTGTGCTGCACTGTGTCATGTGTACTGTGTACTGCACTGTGTCATGTGCACTGTGTGCTGCACTGTGTCATGTGTACTGTGCTGCACTGTGTCATGTGCACTGTGTGCTGCACTGTGTCATGTGTACTGTGTGCTGCACTGTGTCATGTGTACTGTGCTGCACTGTGTCATGTGCACTGTGTGCTACACTGTGTCATGTGTACTGTGTGCTGCACTGTGTCATGTGCACTGTGTGCTGCACTGTGTCATATGCACTGTGTGCTGCACTGTGTCATGTGCACTGTGCTGCACTGTGTCATGTGTACTGTGCTGCACTGTGTCATTTGTACTGTGCTGCACTGTGTCATGTGCACTGTGTGCTGCACTGTGTCATGTGCACTGTGTGCTGCACTGTGTCATGTGTACTGTGTGCTGCACTGTGTCATGTGCACTGTGTGCTGCACTGTGTCATGTGCACTGTGTGCTGCACTGTGTCATGTGTACTGTGTGCTGCACTGTCTCATGTGTACTGTGCTGCACTGTGTCATGTGCACTGTGTGCTGCACTGTGTCATGTGTACTGTGCTGTACTGTGTCATGTGTACTGTGCTGCACTGTGTCATGTGCACTGTGTGCTGCACTGTGTCATGTGCACTGTGTCATGTGCACTGTGTGCCTCACTGTGTCATGTGTACTGTGCTTCACTGTGTCATGTGTACTGTGTGCTGCACTGTGTCATGTGTACTGTGCTGCACTGTGTCATGTGTACTGTGTGCTGCACTGTGTCATGTGTACTGTGTGCTACACTGTGTCATGTGTACTGTGTGCTGCACTGTGTCATGTGTACTGTGTGCTGCACTGTCATGTGTACTGTGCTGCACTGTGTCATGTGCACTGTGTGCTGCACTGTGTCATGTGCACTGTGTGCTGCACTGTGTCATGTGCACTGTGTGCTGCACTGTGTCATGTGCACTGTGTCATGTGTACTGTGTGCTGCACTGTGTCATGTGTACTGTGTGCTGCACTGTGTCATGTGCACTGTGTCATGTGTACTGTGTGCTGCACTGTGTCATGTGTACTGTGCTGCACTGTGTCATGTGCACTGTGTGCTGCACTGTGTCATGTGTAGTGTGTGTTGCACTGTGTCATGTGCACTGTGCTGCACTGTGTCATGTGCACTGTGTGCTGCACTGTGTCATGTGCACTGTGTGCTGCACTGTGTCATGTGTACTGTGTGCTGCACTCTGTCATGTGTACTGTGTGCTGCAGTGTGTCATGTGCACTGTGTGCTGCACTGTGTCATGTGTACTGTGTGCTGCACTGTGTCATGTGCACTGTGTGCTGCACTGTGTCATGTGTACTGTGTGCTGCACTGTGTCATGTGCACTGTGTGCTGCACTGTGTCATGTGCACTGTGTGCTGCACTGTGTCATGTGCACTGTGTGCTGCACTGTGTCATGTGTACTGTGTGCTGCACTCTGTCATGTGTACTGTGTGCTGTAGTGTGTCATGTGCACTGTGTGCTGCACTGTGTCATGTGTACTGTGTGCTGCACTGTGTCATGTGCACTGTGTGCTGCACTGTGTCATGTGCACTGTGTGCTGCACTGTGTCATGTGAACTGTGTCATGTGCACTGTGTCATGTGCACTGTGTGCTGCACTGTGTCATGTGTACTGTGTGCTGCACTGTGTCATGTGTACTGTGTGCTGCACTGTGTCATGTGTACTGTGTGCTGCACTGTGTCATGTGTACTGTGCTGCACTGTGTCATGTGCACTGTGTGCTGCACTGTGTCATGTGTACTGTGTGCTGCACTGTGTCATGTGCACTGTGTGCTGCACTGTGTCATGTGTACTGTGCTGCACTGTGTCATGTGTACTGTGTGCTGCACTGTGTCATGTGCACTGTGTGCTGCACTGTGTCATGTGTACTGTGTGCTGCACTGTGTCATGTGTACTGTGCTGCACTGTGTCATGTGCACTGTGTGCTGCACTGTGTCATGTGTACTGTGTGCTGCACTGTGTCATGTGTACTGTGTGCTGCACTGTGTCATGTGTACTGTGTGCTGCACTGTGTCATGTGCACTGTGCTGCACTGTGTCATGTGCACTGTGTGCTGCACTGTGTCATGTGTACTGTGCTGCACTGTGTCATGTGCACTGTGTGCTGCACTGTGTCATGTGTACTGTGTGCTGCACTGTGTCATGTGTACTGTGTGCTGCACTGTGTCATGTGCACTGTGTGCTGCACTGTGTCATGTGCACTGTGTGCTGCACTGTGTCATGTGTACTGTGTGCTGCACTGTGTCATGTGTAGTGTGTGTTGCACTGTGTCATGTGTACTGTGTGCTGCACTGTGTCATGTGCACTGTGTGATGCACTGTGTCATGTGTACTGCGTGCTGCACTGTGTCATATGCACTGTGTGCTGCACTGTGTCATGTGTACTGTGTGCTGCACTGTGTCATGTGTACTGTGTGCTGCACTGTGTCGTGTACTGTGTGCTGCACTGTGTCATGTGTACTGTGCAGCACTGTGTCATGTGTACTGTGTGCTGCACTGTGTCATGTGCACTGTGTGCTACACTGTTTCATGTGTACTGTGCTGCACTGTGTCATGTGCGCTGTGTGCTGCACTGTGTCATGTGTACTGTGTGCTGCACTGTGTCATGTGTACTGTGCTGCACTGTGTCATGTGCACTGTGTGCTGCACTGTGTCATGTGTACTGTGTGCTGCACTGTGTCATGTGCGCTGTGTGCTGCACTGTGTCATGTGTACTGTGTGCTGCACTGTGTCATGTGTACTGTGTGCTGCACTGTGTCATGTGTACTGTGTGCTGCACTCTGTCATGTGTACTGTGTGCTGCAGTGTGTCATGTGCACTGTGTGCTGCACTGTGTCATGTGTACTGTGTGCTGCACTGTGTCATGTGCACTGTGTGCTGCACTGTGTCATGTGTACTGTGTGCTGCACTGTGTCATGTGCACTGTGTGCTGCACTGTGTCATGTGCACTGTGTGCTGCACTGTGTCATGTGCACTGTGTGCTGCACTGTGTCATGTGTACTGTGTGCTGCACTCTGTCATGTGTACTGTGTGCTGTAGTGTGTCATGTGCACTGTGTGCTGCACTGTGTCATGTGTACTGTGTGCTGCACTGTGTCATGTGCACTGTGTGCTGCACTGTGTCATGTGCACTGTGTGCTGCACTGTGTCATGTGAACTGTGTCATGTGCACTGTGTCATGTGCACTGTGTGCTGCACTGTGTCATGTGTACTGTGTGCTGCACTGTGTCATGTGTACTGTGTGCTGCACTGTGTCATGTGTACTGTGTGCTGCACTGTGTCATGTGTACTGTGCTGCACTGTGTCATGTGCACTGTGTGCTGCACTGTGTCATGTGTACTGTGTGCTGCACTGTGTCATGTGCACTGTGTGCTGCACTGTGTCATGTGTACTGTGCTGCACTGTGTCATGTGTACTGTGTGCTGCACTGTGTCATGTGCACTGTGTGCTGCACTGTGTCATGTGTACTGTGTGCTGCACTGTGTCATGTGTACTGTGCTGCACTGTGTCATGTGCACTGTGTGCTGCACTGTGTCATGTGTACTGTGTGCTGCACTGTGTCATGTGCGCTGTGTGCTGCACTGTGTCATGTGTACTGTGTGCTGCACTGTGTCATGTGTACTGTGTGCTGCACTGTGTCATGTGCACTGTGCTGCACTGTGTCATGTGCACTGTGTGCTGCACTGTGTCATGTGTACTGTGCTGCACTGTGTCATGTGCACTGTGTGCTGCACTGTGTCATGTGTACTGTGTGCTGCACTGTGTCATGTGTACTGTGTGCTGCACTGTGTCATGTGCACTGTGTGCTGCACTGTGTCATGTGCACTGTGTGCTGCACTGTGTCATGTGTACTGTGTGCTGCACTGTGTCATGTGTAGTGTGTGTTGCACTGTGTCATGTGTACTGTGTGCTGCACTGTGTCATGTGCACTGTGTGATGCACTGTGTCATTTTTACTGCGTGCTGCACTGTGTCATATGCACTGTGTGCTGCACTGTGTCATGTGTACTGTGTGCTGCACTGTGTCATGTGTACTGTGTGCTGCACTGTGTCGTGTACTGTGTGCTGCAATGTGTCATGTGTACTGTGCAGCACTGTGTCATGTGTACTGTGTGCTGCACTGTGTCATGTGCACTGTGTGCTACACTGTTTCATGTGTACTGTGCTGCACTGTGTCATGTGCGCTGTGTGCTGCACTGTGTCATGTGTACTGTGTGCTGCACTGTGTCATGTGTACTGTGCTGCACTGTGTCATGTGCACTGTGTGCTGCACTGTGTCATGTGTACTGTGTGCTGCACTGTGTCATGTGCGCTGTGTGCTGCACTGTGTCATGTGTACTGTGTGCTGCACTGTGTCATGTGCACTGTGTGCTGCACTGTGTCATGTGCACTGTGTGCTGCACTGTGTCATGTGTACTGCGTGCTGCACTGTGTCATATGCACTGTGTGCTGCACTGTGTCATGTGTACTGTGTGCTGCACTGTGTCATGTGTACTGTGTGCTGCACTGTGTCGTGTACTGTGTGCTGCACTGTGTCATGTGTACTGTGCAGCACTGTGTCATGTGCACTGTGTGCTGCACTGTGTCATGTGCACTGTGTCATGTGCACTGTGTGCTGCACTGTGTCATGTGCATTGTGTGCTGCACTGTGTCATGTGCACTGTGTGCTGCACTGTGTCATGTGCACTGTGCTGCACTGTGTCATGTGCACTGTGTGCTGCACTGTGTCATGTGCACTGTGTGCTGCACTGTGTCATGTGTAGTGTGTGCTGCACTGTGTCATGTGTACTGTGTGCTGCACTGTGTCATGTGTAGTGTGTGTTGCACTGTGTCATGTGTACTGTGTGCTGCACTGTGTCATGTGCACTGTGTGCTGCACTGTGTCATGTGTACTGTGTGCTGCACTGTGTCATGTGCACTGTGTGCTACACTGTTTCATGTGTACTGTGCTGCACTGTGTCATGTGCGCTGTGTGCTGCACTGTGTCATGTGAACTGTGTGCTGCACTGTGTCATGTGCACTGTGTGCTGCACTGTGTCATGTGCACTGTGTGCTGCACTGTGTCATGTGTACTGTGCTGCACTGTGTCATGTGCACTGTGTGCTGCACTGTGTCATGTGTACTGTGTGCTGCACTGTGTCATGTGGACTGTATGCCGCACTGTGTCATGTGTACTGTGTGCTGTACTGTGTCATGTGTACTGTGCTGCACTGTGTCATGTGCACTGTGTGCTGCACCATGTGCTGCACTGTGTCATGTGCACTGTGTCATGTGCACTGTGTCATGTGTACTGTGTGCTGCACTGTGTCATGTGCACTGTGTGCTGCACTGTGTCATGTGCACTGTGTCATGTGCACTGTGTGCTGCACTGTGTCATGTGCATTGTGTGCTGCACTGTGTCATGTGCACTGTGTGCTGCACTGTGTCATGTGCACTGTGCTGCACTGTGTCATGTGCACTGTGTGCTGCACTGTGTGCTGCACTGTGTCATGTGTACTGTGTGCTGCACTGTGTCATGTGTACTGTGTGCTGCACTGTGTCATGTGTACTGTGTGCTGCACTGTGTCATGTGCACTGTGTGCTGCACTGTGTCATGTGTACTGTGTGCTGCACTGTGTCATGTGCACTGTGTGCTGCACTGTGTCATGTGTACTGTGTGCTGCACTGTGTCATGTGCACTGTGCTGCATTGTGTCATGTGTACTGTGTGCTGCACTGTGTCATGTGTACTGTGCTGCACTGTGTCATGTGCACTGTGCTGCACTGTGTCATGTGTACTGTGTGCTGCACTGTGTCATGTGTAGTGTGCTGCACTGTGTCATGTGCACTGTGTGCTACAGTGTGTCATGTGTACTGTGCTGCACTGTGTCATGTGCACTGTGTGCTGCACTGTGTCATGTGTACTGTGTGCTGCACTGTGTCATGTGCACTGTGTGCTGCACTGTGTCATGTGTACTGTGTGCTGCACTGTGTCATGTGCACTGTGTGCTGCAATGTGTCATGTGTACTGTGTGCTGCACTGTGTCATATGCACTGTGTGCTGTACTGTGTCATGTGCACTGTGTGCTGCACTGTGTCATGTGTACTGTGTGCTGCACTGTGTCATGGGCACTGTGTGCTGCACTGTGTCATGTGTACTGTGTGCTGCACTGTGTCATGTGTACTGTGTGCTGCACTGTGTCATGTGCACTGTGTGCTGCACTGTGTCATGTGTACTGTGCTGCACTGTGTCATGTGCACTGTGTGCTGCACTGTGTCATGTGTACTGTGTGCTGCACTGTATCATGTGCACTGTGTGCTGCACTGTGTCATGTGTACTGTGCTGCACTGTGTCATGTGCACTGTGTGCTGCACTGTGTCATGTGTACTGTGTGCTGCACTGTGTCATGTGCACTGTGTGCTGCACTGTGTCATGTGTACTGTGCTGCACTGTGTCATGTGTACTGTGCTGCACTGTGTCATGTGTACAGTGTGCTGCACTGTGTCATGTGCACTGTGTGCTGCACTGTGTGATGTGTACTGTGCTGCACTGTTTCATGTGTACTGTGCTGCACTGTGTCATGTGTACTGTGTGCTGCACTGTGTCATGTGTACTGTGCTGCACTGTGTCATGTGTACTGTGTGCTGCACTGTGTCATGTGTACTGTGTGCTGCACTGTGTCATGTGCACTGTGTGCTGCACTGTGTCATGTGTACTGTGCTGCACTGTGTCATGTGCACTGTGCTGCACTGTGTCATGTGTACTGTGTGCTGCACTGTGTCATGTGTAGTGTGCTGCACTGTGTCATGTGCACTGTGTGCTGCAGTGTGTCATGTGTACTGTGCTGCACTGTGTCATGTGCACTGTGTGCTGCACTGTGTCATGTGTACTGTGTGCTGCACTGTGTCATGTGCACTGTGTGCTGCACTGTGTCATGTGCACTGTGTGCTGCACTGTGTCATGTGCACTGTGTGCTGCAATGTGTCATGTGTACTGTGTGCTGCACTGTGTCATGTGCACTGTGTGCTGTACTGTGTCATGTGCACTGTGTGCTGCACTGTGTCATGTGTACTGTGTGCTGCACTGTGTCATGTGCACTGTGTGCTGCACTGTGTCATGTGCATTGTGTGCTGCACTGTGTCATGTGTACTGTGTGGTGCACTGTGTCATGTGTACTGTGTGCTGCACTGTGTCATGTGCACTGTGTGCTGCACTGTGTCATGTGCACTGTGTCATGTGTACTGTGCTGCACTGTGTCATGTGCATTGTGTGCTGCACTGTGTCATGTGCACTGTGTGCTGCACTGTGTCATGTGCACTGTGTGCTGCACTGTGTCATGTGCACTGTGCTGCAGTGTGTCATGTGTACTGTGTGCTGCACTGTGTCATGTGCACTGTGTGCTGCACTGTGTCATGTGTACTGTGTGGTGAACTGTGTCATGTGCACTGTGCTGCACTGTGTCATGTGCACTGTGTGCTGCACTGTGTCATGTGTACTGTGTGCTGCACTGTGTCATGTGCACTGTTTGCTGCACTGTGTCATGTGTACTGTGCTGCACTGTGTCTTGTGCACTGTGTGCTGCACTGTGTCATGTGTACTGTGCTGCACTGTGTCATGTGTACTGTGTGCTGCACTGTGTCATGTGTACTGTGTGCTGCACTGTGTCATGTGCACTGTGTCATGTGTACTGTGTGCTGCACTGTGTCATGTGTACTGTGTGCTGCACTGTGTCATGTGTACTGTGCTGCACTGTGTCATGTGCACTCTGTGCTGCACTGTGTCATGTGTACTGTGCTGCACTGTGTCATGTGTACTGTGTGCTGCACTGTGTCATGTGCACTGTGTGCTGCACTGTGTCATGTGCACTGTGTGCTGCAGTGTCATGTGCACTGTGTCATGTGCACTGTGTCATGTGTACTGTGTGCTGCACTGTGTCATGTGTACTGTGTGCTGCACTGTGTCATGTGTACTGTGTGCTGCACTGTGTCATGTGCACTGTGTGCTGCACTGTGTCATGTGCACTGTGTGCTTCAGTGTCATGTGCACTGTGTCATGTGCACTGTGTCATGTGCACTGTGTGCTGCAGTGTGTCATGTGCACTGTGTGCTGCACTGTGTCATGTGTACTGTGCTGCACTGTGTCATGTGTACTGTGTGCTGCACTGTGTCAGGTGCACTGTGTGATCCACTGTGTCATGTGTACTGTGCAGCACTGTGTCATGTGCACTGTGTGCTGCAGTGTGTCATGTGTACTGTGTGCTGCACTGTGTCATGTGTACTGTGTGCTGCAATGTGTCATGTGCACTGTGTGCTGCACTGTATCATGTGTACTGTGTGCTGCACTGTGTCATGTGTACTGTGTGCTGCACTGTGTCATGTGTACTGTGTGCTGCACTGTGTCATGTGCACTGTGTGCTGCACTGTGTCATGTGCACTGTGTGCTGCACTGTGTCATGTGTACTGTGCTTCACTGTGTCATGTGTACTGTGTGCTGCACTGTGTCATGTGCACTGTGGGCTGCACTATGTCATGTGTACTGTGTGTTGCACTGTGTCATGTGCACTGTGTGCTGCACTGTGTCATGTGTACTGTGCTGCACTGTGTCATGTGCACTGTGTCATGTGCACTGTGTGCTGCACTGTGTCATGTGTACTGTGTGCTGCAATGTGTCATGTGCACTGTGTGCTGCACTGTGTCATGTGCACTGTGTGCTGCAGTGTCATGTGCACTGTGTCATGTGCACTGGGTCATGTATACTGTGTGCTGCACTGTGTCATGTGCACTGTGTGCTCCACTGTGTCATGTGTACTGTGTGCTGCACTGTGTCATGTGCACTGTGTGCTGCACTGTGTCATGTGCACTGTGTCATGTGTACTGTGTGCTGCACTGTGTCATGTGTACTGTGCTGCACTGTGTCATGTGCACTGTGTGCTGCACTGTGTCATGTGTACTGTGTGGTGCACTGTCTCATGTGTACTGTGTGCTGCACTGTCTCATGTGTACTGTGTGCTGCACTGTGTCATGTGCACTGTGTCATGTGCACTGTGTGCTGCACTGTGTCATGGGTACTGTGCTGCACTGTGTCATGTGTACTGTGTGCTGCACTGTGTCATGTGTACTGTGTGGTGCACTGTGTCATGTGCACTGTGTCATGTGCACTGTGTCATGTGTACTGTGTGCTGCACTGTGTCATGTGCACTGTGTGTTGCAGTGTGTCATGTGTACTGTGTGCCGCACTGTGTCATGTGTACTGTGTGCTGCACTGTGTCATGTGCAATGTGCTGCACTGTGTCATGTGTACTGTGTGCTGCACTGTGTCATGTGCGCTGTGTGCTGCACTGTGTCATGTGCTCTGTGTGCTGCACTGTATCATGTGCACTGTGTGCTGCACTGTGTCATGTGTACTGTGCTGCACTGTGTCATGTGCAGTGTGTGCAGCACTGTGTCATGTGCACTGTGTCATGTGCACTGTGTCATGTGCACTGTGTGCTGCACTGTGTCATATGCACTGTGTGCTGCACTGTGTCATGTGCACTGTGCTGCACTGTGTCATGTGTACTGTGCTGCACTGTGTCATGTGTACTGTGCTGCACTGTCTCATGTGTACTGTGTGCTGCACTGTGTCATGTGTACTGTGTGCTGCACTGTGTCATGTGTACTGTGTGCTGCACTGTGTCATGTGCACTCTGTGCTGCACTGTGTCATGTGTACTGTGTGGGGCACTGTGTCATGTGCACTGTGTGCTGCACTGTGTCATGTGCAGTGTGTCATGTGCACTGTGTGCTGCACTGTGTCATGTGTACTGTGTGCTGCACTGTGTCATGTGTACTGTGTGCTGCACTGTGTCATGTGCACTGTGTCATGTGCACTGTGTCATGTGTACTGTGTGCTGCACTGTGTCATGTGCACTGTGTGTTGCAGTGTGTCATGTGTACTGTGTGCTGCACTGTGTCATGTGCACTGTGTGCTGCACTGTGTCATGTGCACTGTGTCATGTGCACTGTGTCATGTGCACTGTGTGCTGCACTGTGTCATGTGCACTGTGTGCTGCACTGTGTCATGTGTACTGTGTACTGCACTGTGTCATGTGCACTGTGTGCTGCACTGTGTCATGTGTACTGTGCTGCACTGTGTCATGTGCACTGTGTGCTGCACTGTGTCATGTGCACTGTGTGCTGCACTGTGTCATGTGCACTGTGTGCTGCACACTGTCATGTGTACTGTGTGCTGCACTGTCTCATGTGTACTGTGCTGCACTGTGTCATGTGCACTGTGTGCTGCACTGTGTCATGTGTACTGTGCTGTACTGTGTCATGTGTACTGTGCTGCACTGTGTCATGTGCACTGTGTGCTGCACTGTGTCATGTGCACTGTGTCATGTGCACTGTGTGCCTCACTGTGTCATGTGTACTGTGCTTCACTGTGTCATGTGTACTGTGTGCTTCACTGTGTCATGTGCACTGTGTCATGTGTACTGTGTGCTGCACTGTGTCATGTGTACTGTGTGCTGCACTGTGTCATGTGTACTGTGCTGCACTGTGTCATGTGCACTGTGTGCTGCACTGTGTCATGTGCACTGTGTGCTCCACTGTGTCATGTGCACTGTGTGCTGCACTGTGTCATGTGCACTGTGTGCTGCACTGTGTCATGTGTACTGTGCTGCACTGTGTCATGTGCACTGTGTGCTGCACTGTGTCATGTGCACTGTGTGCTGCACTGTGTCATGTGCACTGTGTGCTGCACTGTGTCATGTGTACTGTGTGCTGCACTGTCTCATGTGTACTGTGCTGCACTGTGTCATGTGCACTGTGTGCTGCACTGTGTCATGTGTACTGTGCTGTACTGTGTCATGTGTACTGTGCTGCACTGTGTCATGTGCACTGTGTGCTGCACTGTGTCATGTGCACTGTGCTGTACTGTGTCATGTGTACTGTGCTGCACTGTGTCATGTGCACTGTGTGCCTCACTGTGTCATGTGTACTGTGCTTCACTGTGTCATGTGTACTGTGTGCTGCACTGTGTCATGTGTACTGTGCTGCACTGTGTCATGTGTACTGTGTGCTGCACTGTGTCATGTGTACTGTGTGCTGCACTGTGTCATGTGCACTGTGTCATGTGTACTGTGTGCTGCACTGTGTCATGTGTACTGTGTGCTGCACTGTGTCATGTGTACTGTGTGCTGCACTGTGTCATGTGTACTGTGTGCTGCACTGTGTCATGTGCACTGTGTGCTGCACTGTGTCATGTGTACTGTGTGCTGCACTGTGTCATGTGCACTGTGTGCTGCACTGTGTCATGTGCACTGTGTGCTGCACTGTGTCATGTGTACTGTGTCATGTGTACTGTGTGCTGCACTGTGTCATGTGTACTGTGTGCTGCACTGTGTCATGTGCACTGTGTCATGTGTACTGTGTGCTGCACTGTGTCATGTGCACTGTGTCATGTGTACTGTGTGCTGCACTGTGTCATGTGTACTGTGTCATGTGTACTGTGTGCTGCACTGTGTCATGTGTACTGTGCTGCACTGTGTCATGTGTACTGTGTGCTGCACTGTGTCATGTGTACTGTGTGCTGCACTGTGTCATGTGCACTGTGTCATGTGTACTGTGTGCTGCACTGTGTCATGTGTACTGTGTGCTGCACTGTGTCATGTGTACTGTGTGCTGCACTGTGTCATGTGTACTGTGTGCTGCACTGTGTCATGTGCACTGTGTGCTGCACTGTGTCATGTGTACTGTGTGCTGCACTGTGTCATGTGCACTGTGTGCTGCACTGTGTCATGTGCACTGTGTGCTGCACTGTGTCATGTGTACTGTGTCATGTGTACTGTGTGCTGCACTGTGTCATGTGTACTGTGTGCTGCACTGTGTCATGTGCACTGTGTCATGTGTACTGTGTGCTGCACTGTGTCATGTGTACTGTGTGCTGCACTGTGTCATGTGTACTGTGTCATGTGTACTGTGTGCTGCACTGTGTCATGTGTACTGTGTGCTGCACTGTGTCATGTGCACTGTGTCATATGCACTGTGTGCTGCACTGTGTCATGTGCACTGTGTGCTGCACTGTGTCATGTGCACTGTGTGCTGCACTGTGTCATGTGTAGTGTGTGTTGCACTGTGTCATGTGTACTGTGCTGCACTGTGTCATGTGTACTGTGTGCTGCACTGTGTCATGTGTACTGTGTGCTGCACTGTGTCATGTGTACTGTGCTGCACTGTGTCATGTGTACTGTGTGCTGCACTGTGTCATGTGTACTGTGTGCTGCACTGTGTCATGTGCACTGTGTCATGTGTACTGTGTGCTGCACTGTGTCATGTGTACTGTGTGCTGCACTGTGTCATGTGTACTGTGTGCTGCACTGTGTCATGTGTACTGTGTGCTGCACTGTGTCATGTGCACTGTGTGCTGCACTGTGTCATGTGCACTGTGTGCTGCACTGTGTCATGTGCACTGTGTGCTGCACTGTGTCATGTGCACTGTGTGCTGCACTGTGTCATGTGCACTGTGTGCTGCACTCTGTCATGTGTACTGTGTGCTGCACTGTGTCATGTGCACTGTGTGCTGCACTGTGTCATGTGTACTGTGTGCTGCACTGTCTCATGTGTACTGTGCTGCACTGTGTCATGTGCACTGTGTGCTGCACTGTGTCATGTGTACTGTGCTGTACTGTGTCATGTGTACTGTGCTGCACTGTGTCATGTGCACTGTGTGCTGCACTGTGTCATGTGCACTGTGTCATGTGCACTGTGTGCCTCACTGTGTCATGTGTACTGTGCTTCACTGTGTCATGTGTACTGTGTGCTGCACTGTGTCATGTGTACTGTGCTGCACTGTGTCATGTGTACTGTGTGCTGCACTGTGTCATGTGTACTGTGTGCTGCACTGTGTCATGTGCACTGTGTCATGTGTACTGTGTGCTGCACTGTGTCATGTGTACTGTGTGCTGCACTGTGTCATGTGTACTGTGCTGCACTGTGTCATGTGCACTGTGTGCTGCACTGTGTCATTTGTACTGTGCTGCACTGTGTCATGTGTACTGTGTGCTGCACTGTGTCATGTGCACTGTGTGCTGCACTGTGTCATGTGCACTGTGTGCTGCAGTGTCATGTGCACTGTGTCATGTGCACTGTGTCATGTGTACTGTGTGCTGCACTGTGTCATGTGTACTGTGTGCTGCACTGTGTCATGTGCACTGTGGTGCACTGTGTCATGTGTACTGTGTGCTGCACTGTGTCATGTGCACTGTGTGCTGCACTGTGTCATGTGTACTGTGTGCTGCACTGTGTCATGTGCACTGTGTGCTGCACTGTGTCATGTGCACTGTGTGCTGCACTGTGTCATGTGCACTGTGTGCTGCACTGTGTCATGTGCACTATGTGCTGCACTGTGTCATGTGCACTGTGTGCTGCAGTGTGTCATGTGCACTGTGTGCTGCACTGTGTCATGTGTACTGTGTGCTGCACTGTGTCATGTGCACTGTGTGCTGCACTGTGTCATGTGTACTGTGCAGCACTGTGTCATGTGCACTGTGTGCTGCACTGTGTCATGTGCACTGTGTGCTGCACTGTGTCATGTGCACTGTGTGCTGCACTGTGTCATGTGTACTGTGCTGCACTGTGTCATGTGCACTGTGTCATGTGCACTGTGTCATGTGTACTGTGTGCTGCACTGTGTCATGTGCACTGTGTGCTGCACTGTGTCATGTGCACTGTGTGCTGCACTGTGTCATGTGCACTGTGTGCTGCAATGTGTCATGTGAACTGTGTGCTGTACTGTGTCATGTGTACTGTGTGCTGCACTGTGTCATGTGTACTGCGTGCTGCACTGTGTCATATGCACTGTGTGCTGCACTGTGTCATGTGTACTGTGTGCTGCACTGTGTCATGTGTACTGTGTGCTGCACTGTGTCATGTGTACTGTGTGCTGCACTGTGTCATGTGTACTGTGCTGCATTGTGTCATGTGCACTGTGTGCTGCACTGTGTCATGTGTACTGTGCTTCACTGTGTCATGTGCACTGTGTGATGCACTGTGTCATGTGTACTGTGTGCTGCACTGTGTCATGTGTACTGTGTGCTGCACTGTGTCGTGTACTGTGTGCTGCACTGTGTCATGTGTACTGTGCAGCACTGTGTCATGTGCACTGTGTGCTACACTGTTTCATGTGTACTGTGCTGCACTGTGTCATGTGCGCTGTGTGCTGCACTGTGTCATGTGAACTGTGTGCTGCACTGTGTCATGTGCACTGTGTGCTGCACTGTGTCATGTGCAATGTGTGCTGTACTGTGTCATGTGTACTGTGCTGCACTGTGTCATGTGCACTGTGTGCTGCACTGTGTCATGTGTACTGTGTGCTGCACTGTGTCATGTGGACTGTGTGCCGCACTGTGTCATGTGTACTGTGTGCTGTACTGTGTCATGTGTACTGTGCTGCACTGTGTCATGTGCACTGTGTGCTGCACCATGTGCTGCACTGTGTCATGTGCACTGTGTCATGTGCACTGTGTCATGTGTACTGTGTGCTGCACTGTGTCATGTGCACTGTGTGCTGCACTGTGTCATGTGCACTGTGTGCTGCACTGTGTCATGTGCACTGTGTGCTGCACTGTGTCATGTGCACTGTGCTGCACTGTGTCATGTGCACTGTGTGCTGCACTTTGTGCTGCACTGTGTCATGTGTACTGTGTGCTGCACTGTGTCATGTGCACTGTGTCATGTGCACTGTGTGCTGCACTGTGTCATGTGCATTGTGTGCTGCACTGTGTCATGTGCACTGTGTGCTGCACTGTGTCATGTGCACTGTGCTGCACTGTGTCATGTGCACTGTGTGCTGCACTGTGTGCTGCACTGTGTCATGTGTACTGTGTGCTGCACTGTGTCATGTGTACTGTGTGGTGCACTGTGTCATGTGCACTGTGTGCTGCACTGTGTCATGTGCACTGTGTGCTGCAGTGTCATGTGCACTGTGTCATGTGCACTGTGTCATGTGCACTGTGTGCTGCACTGTGTCATGTGTACTGTGTCATGTGCACTGTGTGCTATACTGTGTCATGTGTACTGTGTCATGTGCACTGTGTCATGTGCACTGTGTGCTGCACTGTGTCATGTGTACTGTGTGCTGCACTGTGTCATGTGCACTGTGTGCTGCACTGTGTCATGTGTACTGTGTCATGTGCACTGTGTGCTGCACTGTGTCATGTGTACTGTGTGCTGCACTGTGTCATGTGCACTGTGTGCTGCACTGTGTCATGTGTACTGTGTGCTGCACTGTGTCATGTGCACTGGGTGCTGCACTGTGTCATGCGTACTGTGTGCTGCACTGTGTCATGTGTACTGTGCTGCACTGTTTCATGTGTACTGTGCTGCACTGTGTCATGTGCACTGTGTGCTGCACTGTGTCATGTGTACTGTGTGCTGCACTGTGTCATGTGTACTGTGTGCTGCACTGTGTCATGTGCACTGTGTTGCACTGTGTCATGTGCACTGTGTGCTGCACTGTGTCATGTGTACTGTGTGCTGCACTGTGTCATGTGCACTGTGTGCTGCACTGTGTCATGTGTACTCTGCTGCACTGTGTCATGTGTACTGTGTGCTGCACTGTGTCATGTGTACTGTGCTGCAGTGTGTCATGTGTACTGTGTGCTGCACTGTGTCATGTGTACTGTGTGCTGCACTGTGTCATGTGCACTGTGTGGTGCACTGTGTCATGTGCACTGTGTGCTGCACTGTGTCATGTGCACTGTGTCATGTGCACTGTGTGCTGCACTGTGTCATGTGTACTGTGTGCTGCACTGTGTCATGTGTACTGTGCTGCACTGTGTCATGTGTACTGTGTGCTGCACTGTGTCATGTGTACTGTGCTGCACTGTTTCATGTGTACTGTGCTGCACTGTGTCATGTGTACTGTGTGCTGCACTGTGTCATGTGTACTGTGTGCTGCACTGTGTCATGTGTACTGTGTGCTGCACTGTGTCATGTGCACTGTGTGCTGCACTGTGTCATGTGCACTGTGTGCTGCACTGTGTCATGTGTACTGCGTGCTGCACTGTGTAATGTGTACTGTGCTGCAGTGTCATGTGTACTGTGCTGCACTGTGTCATGTGTACTGTGCTGCACTGTGTCATGTGTACTGTGTGCTGCACTGTGTCATGTGTACTGTGTGCTGCACTGTGTCATGTGCACTGTGTCATGTGTACTGTGTGCTGCACTGTGTCATGTGTACTGTGTGCTGCACTGTGTCATGTGTACTGTGCTGCACTGTGTCATGTGAACTGTGTGCTGCACTGTGTCATGTGTACTGTGCTGCACTGTGTCATGTGTACTGTGTGCTGCACTGTGTCATGTGCACTGTGTGCTGCACTGTGTCATGTGCACTGTGTGCTGCAGTGTCATGTGCACTGTGTCATGTGCACTGTGTCATGTGTACTGTGTGCTGCACTGTGTCATGTGTACTGTGTGCTGCACTGTGTCATGTGCACTGTGGTGCACTGTGTCATGTGTACTGTGTGCTGCACTGTGTCATGTGCACTGTGTGCTGCACTGTGTCATGTGTACTGTGTGCTGCACTGTGTCATGTGCACTGTGTGCTGCACTGTGTCATGTGCACTGTGTGCTGCACTGTGTCATGTGCACTGTGTGCTGCACTGTGTCATGTGCACTGTGTGCTGCACTGTGTCATGTGCACTGTGTGCTGCAGTGTGTCATGTGCACTGTGTGCTGCACTGTGTCATGTGCACTGTGTGCTGCACTGTGTCATGTGCACTGTGTGCTGCAGTGTGTCATGTGCACTGTGTGCTGCACTGTGTCATGTGTACTGTGTGCTGCACTGTGTCATGTGCACTGTGTGCTGCACTGTGTCATGTGCACTGTGCAGCACTGTGTCATGTGCACTGTGTGCTGCACTGTGTCATGTGCACTGTGTGCTGCACTGTGTCATGTGTACTGTGCTGCACTGTGTCATGTGCACTGTGTCATGTGCACTGTGTCATGTGTACTGTGTGCTGCACTGTGTCATGTGCACTGTGTGCTGCACTGTGTCATGTGCACTGTGTGCTGCACTGTGTCATGTGCACTGTGTGCTGCAATGTGTCATGTGCACTGTGTGCTGTACTGTGTCATGTGTACTGTGTGCTGCACTGTGTCATGCGTACTGCGTGCTGCACTGTGTCATATGCACTGTGTGCTGCACTGTGTCATGTGTACTGTGTGCTGCACTGTGTCATGTGCACTGTGTGCTGCACTGTGTCATGTGCACTGTGTGCTGCACTGTGTCATGTGTACTGTGCTGCATTGTGTCATGTGCACTGTGTGCTGCACTGTGTCATGTGTACTGTGCTTCACTGTGTCATGTGCACTGTGTGCTGCACTGTGTCATGTGTACTGTGTGCTGCACTGTGTCATGTGTACTGTGTGCTGCACTGTGTCGTGTACTGTGTGCTGCACTGTGTCATGTGTACTGTGCAGCACTGTGTCATGTGCACTGTGTGCTACACTGTTTCATGTGTACTGTGCTGCACTGTGTCATGTGCGCTGTGTGCTGCACTGTGTCATGTGAACTGTGTGCTGCACTGTGTCATGTGCACTGTGTGCTGCACTGTGTCATGTGCACTGTGTGCTGTACTGTGTCATGTGTACTGTGCTGCACTGTGTCATGTGCACTGTGTGCTGCACTGTGTCATGTGTACTGTGTGCTGCACTGTGTCATGTGGACTGTGTGCCGCACTGTGTCATGTGTACTGTGTGCTGTACTGTGTCATGTGTACTGTGCTGCACTGTGTCATGTGCACTGTGTGCTGCACCATGTGCTGCACTGTGTCATGTGCACTGTGTCATGTGCACTGTGTCATGTGTACTGTGTGCTGCACTGTGTCATGTGCACTGTGTGCTGCACTGTGTCATGTGCACTGTGTCATGTGCACTGTGTGCTGCACTGTGTCATGTGCATTGTGTGCTGCACTGTGTCATGTGCACTGTGTGCTGCACTGTGTCATGTGCACTGTGCTGCACTGTGTCATGTGCACTGTGTGCTGCACTGTGTGCTGCACTGTGTCATGTGTACTGTGTGCTGCACTGTGTCATGTGTACTGTGTGCTGCACTGTGTCATGTGCACTGTGTGCTGCACTGTGTCATGTGCACTGTGTGCTGCAGTGTCATGTGCACTGTGTCATGTGCACTGTGTCATGTGCACTGTGTGCTGCACTGTGTCATGTGTACTGTGTCATGTGCACTGTGTGCTATACTGTGTCATGTGTACAGTGTCATGTGCACTGTGTCATGTGCACTGTGTGCTGCACTGTGTCATGTGTACTGTGTGCTGCACTGTGTCATGTGCACTGTGTGCTGCACTGTGTCATGTGTACTGTGTCATGTGCACTGTGTGCTGCACTGTGTCATGTGTATTGTGTGCTGCACTGTGTCATGTGCACTGTGTGCTGCACTGTGTCATGTGTACTGTGTGCTGCACTGTGTCATGTGCACTGGGTGCTGCACTGTGTCATGCGTACTGTGTGCTGCACTGTGTCATGTGTACTGTGCTGCACTGTTTCATGTGTACTGTGCTGCACTGTGTCATGTGCACTGTGTGCTGCACTGTGTCATGTGCACTGTGTGCTGCACTGTGTCATGTGTACTGTGTGCTGCACTGTGTCATGTGCACTGTGTGCTGCACTGTGTCATGTGTACTGTGTGCTGCACTGTGTCATGTGCACTGTGTCATGTGCACTGTGTCATGTGTACTGTGTGCTGCACTGTGTCATGTGCACTGTGTGTTGCAGTGTGTCATGTGTACTGTGTGCTGCACTGTGTCATGTGCACTGTGTGCTGCACTGTGTCATGTGCACTGTGTCATGTGCACTGTGTCATGTGCACTGTGTGCTGCACTGTGTCATGTGCACTGTGTGCTGCACTGTGTCATGTGTACTGTGTACTGCACTGTGTCATGTGCACTGTGTGCTGCACTGTGTCATGTGTACTGTGCTGCACTGTGTCATGTGCACTGTGTGCTGCACTGTGTCATGTGCACTGTGTGCTGCACTGTGTCATGTGCACTGTGTGCTGCACACTGTCATGTGTACTGTGTGCTGCACTGTCTCATGTGTACTGTGCTGCACTGTGTCATGTGCACTGTGTGCTGCACTGTGTCATGTGTACTGTGCTGTACTGTGTCATGTGTACTGTGCTGCACTGTGTCATGTGCACTGTGTGCTGCACTGTGTCATGTGCACTGTGTCATGTGCACTGTGTGCCTCACTGTGTCATGTGTACTGTGCTTCACTGTGTCATGTGTACTGTGTGCTGCACTGTGTCATGTGCACTGTGTCATGTGTACTGTGTGCTGCACTGTGTCATGTGTACTGTGTGCTGCACTGTGTCATGTGTACTGTGCTGCACTGTGTCATGTGCACTGTGTGCTGCACTGTGTCATGTGCACTGTGTGCTCCACTGTGTCATGTGCACTGTGTGCTGCACTGTGTCATGTGCACTGTGTGCTGCACTGTGTCATGTGTACTGTGCTGCACTGTGTCATGTGCACTGTGTGCTGCACTGTGTCATGTGCACTGTGTGCTGCACTGTGTCATGTGCACTGTGTGCTGCACTGTGTCATGTGTACTGTGTGCTGCACTGTCTCATGTGTACTGTGCTGCACTGTGTCATGTGCACTGTGTGCTGCACTGTGTCATGTGTACTGTGCTGTACTGTGTCATGTGTACTGTGCTGCACTGTGTCATGTGCACTGTGTGCTGCACTGTGTCATGTGCACTGTGCTGTACTGTGTCATGTGTACTGTGCTGCACTGTGTCATGTGCACTGTGTGCCTCACTGTGTCATGTGTACTGTGCTTCACTGTGTCATGTGTACTGTGTGCTGCACTGTGTCATGTGTACTGTGCTGCACTGTGTCATGTGTACTGTGTGCTGCACTGTGTCATGTGTACTGTGTGCTGCACTGTGTCATGTGCACTGTGTCATGTGTACTGTGTGCTGCACTGTGTCATGTGTACTGTGTGCTGCACTGTGTCATGTGTACTGTGCTGCACTGTGTCATGTGTACTGTGTGCTGCACTGTGTCATGTGTACTGTGTGCTGCACTGTGTCATGTGCACTGTGTGCTGCACTGTGTCATGTGTACTGTGTGCTGCACTGTGTCATGTGCACTGTGTGCTGCACTGTGTCATGTGCACTGTGTGCTGCACTGTGTCATGTGTACTGTGTCATGTGTACTGTGTGCTGCACTGTGTCATGTGCACTGTGTCATGTGTACTGTGTGCTGCACTGTGTCATGTGCACTGTGTCATGTGTACTGTGTGCTGCACTGTGTCATGTGTACTGTGTCATGTGTACTGTGTGCTGCACTGTGTCATGTGTACTGTGCTGCACTGTGTCATGTGTACTGTGTGCTGCACTGTGTCATGTGTACTGTGTGCTGCACTGTGTCATGTGCACTGTGTCATGTGTACTGTGTGCTGCACTGTGTCATGTGTACTGTGTGCTGCACTGTGTCATGTGTACTGTGTGCTGCACTGTGTCATGTGTACTGTGTGCTGCACTGTGTCATGTGCACTGTGTGCTGCACTGTGTCATGTGTACTGTGTGCTGCACTGTGTCATGTGCACTGTGTGCTGCACTGTGTCATGTGCACTGTGTGCTGCACTGTGTCATGTGTACTGTGTCATGTGTACTGTGTGCTGCACTGTGTCATGTGTACTGTGTGCTGCACTGTGTCATGTGCACTGTGTCATGTGTACTGTGTGCTGCACTGTGTCATGTGTACTGTGTGCTGCACTGTGTCATGTGTACTGTGTCATGTGTACTGTGTGCTGCACTGTGTCATGTGTACTGTGTGCTGCACTGTGTCATGTGCACTGTGTCATATGCACTGTGTGCTGCACTGTGTCATGTGCACTGTGTGCTGCACTGTGTCATGTGCACTGTGTGCTGCACTGTGTCATGTGTAGTGTGTGTTGCACTGTGTCATGTGTACTGTGCTGCACTGTGTCATGTGTACTGTGTGCTGCACTGTGTCATGTGTACTGTGTGCTGCACTGTGTCATGTGTACTGTGCTGCACTGTGTCATGTGTACTGTGTGCTGCACTGTGTCATGTGTACTGTGTGCTGCACTGTGTCATGTGCACTGTGTCATGTGTACTGTGTGCTGCACTGTGTCATGTGTACTGTGTGCTGCACTGTGTCATGTGTACTGTGTGCTGCACTGTGTCATGTGTACTGTGTGCTGCACTGTGTCATGTGCACTGTGTGCTGCACTGTGTCATGTGCACTGTGTGCTGCACTGTGTCATGTGCACTGTGTGCTGCACTGTGTCATGTGCACTGTGTGCTGCACTGTGTCATGTGCACTGTGTGCTGCACTCTGTCATGTGTACTGTGTGCTGCACTGTGTCATGTGCACTGTGTGCTGCACTGTGTCATGTGTACTGTGTGCTGCACTGTCTCATGTGTACTGTGCTGCACTGTGTCATGTGCACTGTGTGCTGCACTGTGTCATGTGTACTGTGCTGTACTGTGTCATGTGTACTGTGCTGCACTGTGTCATGTGCACTGTGTGCTGCACTGTGTCATGTGCACTGTGTCATGTGCACTGTGTGCCTCACTGTGTCATGTGTACTGTGCTTCACTGTGTCATGTGTACTGTGTGCTGCACTGTGTCATGTGTACTGTGCTGCACTGTGTCATGTGTACTGTGTGCTGCACTGTGTCATGTGTACTGTGTGCTGCACTGTGTCATGTGCACTGTGTCATGTGTACTGTGTGCTGCACTGTGTCATGTGTACTGTGTGCTGCACTGTGTCATGTGTACTGTGCTGCACTGTGTCATGTGCACTGTGTGCTGCACTGTGTCATTTGTACTGTGCTGCACTGTGTCATGTGTACTGTGTGCTGCACTGTGTCATGTGCACTGTGTGCTGCACTGTGTCATGTGCACTGTGTGCTGCAGTGTCATGTGCACTGTGTCATGTGCACTGTGTCATGTGTACTGTGTGCTGCACTGTGTCATGTGTACTGTGTGCTGCACTGTGTCATGTGCACTGTGGTGCACTGTGTCATGTGTACTGTGTGCTGCACTGTGTCATGTGCACTGTGTGCTGCACTGTGTCATGTGTACTGTGTGCTGCACTGTGTCATGTGCACTGTGTGCTGCACTGTGTCATGTGCACTGTGTGCTGCACTGTGTCATGTGCACTGTGTGCTGCACTGTGTCATGTGCACTATGTGCTGCACTGTGTCATGTGCACTGTGTGCTGCAGTGTGTCATGTGCACTGTGTGCTGCACTGTGTCATGTGTACTGTGTGCTGCACTGTGTCATGTGCACTGTGTGCTGCACTGTGTCATGTGTACTGTGCAGCACTGTGTCATGTGCACTGTGTGCTGCACTGTGTCATGTGCACTGTGTGCTGCACTGTGTCATGTGCACTGTGTGCTGCACTGTGTCATGTGTACTGTGCTGCACTGTGTCATGTGCACTGTGTCATGTGCACTGTGTCATGTGTACTGTGTGCTGCACTGTGTCATGTGCACTGTGTGCTGCACTGTGTCATGTGCACTGTGTGCTGCACTGTGTCATGTGCACTGTGTGCTGCAATGTGTCATGTGAACTGTGTGCTGTACTGTGTCATGTGTACTGTGTGCTGCACTGTGTCATGTGTACTGCGTGCTGCACTGTGTCATATGCACTGTGTGCTGCACTGTGTCATGTGTACTGTGTGCTGCACTGTGTCATGTGTACTGTGTGCTGCACTGTGTCATGTGTACTGTGTGCTGCACTGTGTCATGTGTACTGTGCTGCATTGTGTCATGTGCACTGTGTGCTGCACTGTGTCATGTGTACTGTGCTTCACTGTGTCATGTGCACTGTGTGATGCACTGTGTCATGTGTACTGTGTGCTGCACTGTGTCATGTGTACTGTGTGCTGCACTGTGTCGTGTACTGTGTGCTGCACTGTGTCATGTGTACTGTGCAGCACTGTGTCATGTGCACTGTGTGCTACACTGTTTCATGTGTACTGTGCTGCACTGTGTCATGTGCGCTGTGTGCTGCACTGTGTCATGTGAACTGTGTGCTGCACTGTGTCATGTGCACTGTGTGCTGCACTGTGTCATGTGCAATGTGTGCTGTACTGTGTCATGTGTACTGTGCTGCACTGTGTCATGTGCACTGTGTGCTGCACTGTGTCATGTGTACTGTGTGCTGCACTGTGTCATGTGGACTGTGTGCCGCACTGTGTCATGTGTACTGTGTGCTGTACTGTGTCATGTGTACTGTGCTGCACTGTGTCATGTGCACTGTGTGCTGCACCATGTGCTGCACTGTGTCATGTGCACTGTGTCATGTGCACTGTGTCATGTGTACTGTGTGCTGCACTGTGTCATGTGCACTGTGTGCTGCACTGTGTCATGTGCACTGTGTGCTGCACTGTGTCATGTGCACTGTGTGCTGCACTGTGTCATGTGCACTGTGCTGCACTGTGTCATGTGCACTGTGTGCTGCACTTTGTGCTGCACTGTGTCATGTGTACTGTGTGCTGCACTGTGTCATGTGCACTGTGTCATGTGCACTGTGTGCTGCACTGTGTCATGTGCATTGTGTGCTGCACTGTGTCATGTGCACTGTGTGCTGCACTGTGTCATGTGCACTGTGCTGCACTGTGTCATGTGCACTGTGTGCTGCACTGTGTGCTGCACTGTGTCATGTGTACTGTGTGCTGCACTGTGTCATGTGTACTGTGTGGTGCACTGTGTCATGTGCACTGTGTGCTGCACTGTGTCATGTGCACTGTGTGCTGCAGTGTCATGTGCACTGTGTCATGTGCACTGTGTCATGTGCACTGTGTGCTGCACTGTGTCATGTGTACTGTGTCATGTGCACTGTGTGCTATACTGTGTCATGTGTACTGTGTCATGTGCACTGTGTCATGTGCACTGTGTGCTGCACTGTGTCATGTGTACTGTGTGCTGCACTGTGTCATGTGCACTGTGTGCTGCACTGTGTCATGTGTACTGTGTCATGTGCACTGTGTGCTGCACTGTGTCATGTGTACTGTGTGCTGCACTGTGTCATGTGCACTGTGTGCTGCACTGTGTCATGTGTACTGTGTGCTGCACTGTGTCATGTGCACTGGGTGCTGCACTGTGTCATGCGTACTGTGTGCTGCACTGTGTCATGTGTACTGTGCTGCACTGTTTCATGTGTACTGTGCTGCACTGTGTCATGTGCACTATGTGCTGCACTGTGTCATGTGTACTGTGTGCTGCACTGTGTCATGTGTACTGTGTGCTGCACTGTGTCATGTGCACTGTGTTGCACTGTGTCATGTGCACTGTGTGCTGCACTGTGTCATGTGTACTGTGTGCTGCACTGTGTCATGTGCACTGTGTGCTGCACTGTGTCATGTGTACTGTGTGCTGTACTGTGTCATGTGCACTGTGTGCTGCACTGTGTCATGTGTACTGTGCTGCACTGTGTCATGTGTACTGTGTCATGTGCACTGTGTGCTGCACTGTGTCATGTGTACTGTGCTGCACTGTGTCATGTGTACTGTGTCATGTGCACTGTGTGCTGCACTGTGTCATGTGTACTCTGCTGCACTGTGTCATGTGTACTGTGTGCTGCACTGTGTCATGTGTACTGTGCTGCAGTGTGTCATGTGTACTGTGTGCTGCACTGTGTCATGTGTACTGTGTGCTGCACTGTGTCATGTGCACTGTGTGGTGCACTGTGTCATGTGCACTGTGTGCTGCACTGTGTCATGTGCACTGTGTCATGTGCACTGTGTGCTGCACTGTGTCATGTGTACTGTGTGCTGCACTGTGTCATGTGTACTGTGCTGCACTGTGTCATGTGTACTGTGTGCTGCACTGTGTCATGTGTACTGTGCTGCACTGTTTCATGTGTACTGTGCTGCACTGTGTCATGTGTACTGTGTGCTGCACTGTGTCATGTGTACTGTGTGCTGCACTGTGTCATGTGTACTGTGTGCTGCACTGTGTCATGTGCACTGTGTGCTGCACTGTGTCATGTGCACTGTGTGCTGCACTGTGTCATGTGTACTGCGTGCTGCACTGTGTAATGTGTACTGTGCTGCAGTGTCATGTGTACTGTGCTGCACTGTGTCATGTGTACTGTGCTGCACTGTGTCATGTGTACTGTGTGCTGCACTGTGTCATGTGTACTGTGTGCTGCACTGTGTCATGTGCACTGTGTCATGTGTACTGTGTGCTGCACTGTGTCATGTGTACTGTGTGCTGCACTGTGTCATGTGTACTGTGCTGCACTGTGTCATGTGAACTGTGTGCTGCACTGTGTCATGTGTACTGTGCTGCACTGTGTCATGTGTACTGTGTGCTGCACTGTGTCATGTGCACTGTGTGCTGCACTGTGTCATGTGCACTGTGTGCTGCAGTGTCATGTGCACTGTGTCATGTGCACTGTGTCATGTGTACTGTGTGCTGCACTGTGTCATGTGTACTGTGTGCTGCACTGTGTCATGTGCACTGTGGTGCACTGTGTCATGTGTACTGTGTGCTGCACTGTGTCATGTGCACTGTGTGCTGCACTGTGTCATGTGTACTGTGTGCTGCACTGTGTCATGTGCACTGTGTGCTGCACTGTGTCATGTGCACTGTGTGCTGCACTGTGTCATGTGCACTGTGTGCTGCACTGTGTCATGTGCACTGTGTGCTGCACTGTGTCATGTGCACTGTGTGCTGCAGTGTGTCATGTGCACTGTGTGCTGCACTGTGTCATGTGCACTGTGTGCTGCACTGTGTCATGTGCACTGTGTGCTGCAGTGTGTCATGTGCACTGTGTGCTGCACTGTGTCATGTGTACTGTGTGCTGCACTGTGTCATGTGCACTGTGTGCTGCACTGTGTCATGTGCACTGTGCAGCACTGTGTCATGTGCACTGTGTGCTGCACTGTGTCATGTGCACTGTGTGCTGCACTGTGTCATGTGTACTGTGCTGCACTGTGTCATGTGCACTGTGTCATGTGCACTGTGTCATGTGTACTGTGTGCTGCACTGTGTCATGTGCACTGTGTGCTGCACTGTGTCATGTGCACTGTGTGCTGCACTGTGTCATGTGCACTGTGTGCTGCAATGTGTCATGTGCACTGTGTGCTGTACTGTGTCATGTGTACTGTGTGCTGCACTGTGTCATGCGTACTGCGTGCTGCACTGTGTCATATGCACTGTGTGCTGCACTGTGTCATGTGTACTGTGTGCTGCACTGTGTCATGTGTACTGTGTGCTGCACTGTGTCATGTGTACTGTGTGCTGCACTGTGTCATGTGTACTGTGCTGCATTGTGTCATGTGCACTGTGTGCTGCACTGTGTCATGTGTACTGTGCTTCACTGTGTCATGTGCACTGTGTGCTGCACTGTGTCATGTGTACTGTGTGCTGCACTGTGTCATGTGTACTGTGTGCTGCACTGTGTCGTGTACTGTGTGCTGCACTGTGTCATGTGTACTGTGCAGCACTGTGTCATGTGCACTGTGTGCTACACTGTTTCATGTGTACTGTGCTGCACTGTGTCATGTGCGCTGTGTGCTGCACTGTGTCATGTGAACTGTGTGCTGCACTGTGTCATGTGCACTGTGTGCTGCACTGTGTCATGTGCACTGTGTGCTGTACTGTGTCATGTGTACTGTGCTGCACTGTGTCATGTGCACTGTGTGCTGCACTGTGTCATGTGTACTGTGTGCTGCACTGTGTCATGTGGACTGTGTGCCGCACTGTGTCATGTGTACTGTGTGCTGTACTGTGTCATGTGTACTGTGCTGCACTGTGTCATGTGCACTGTGTGCTGCACCATGTGCTGCACTGTGTCATGTGCACTGTGTCATGTGCACTGTGTCATGTGTACTGTGTGCTGCACTGTGTCATGTGCACTGTGTGCTGCACTGTGTCATGTGCACTGTGTCATGTGCACTGTGTGCTGCACTGTGTCATGTGCATTGTGTGCTGCACTGTGTCATGTGCACTGTGTGCTGCACTGTGTCATGTGCACTGTGCTGCACTGTGTCATGTGCACTGTGTGCTGCACTGTGTGCTGCACTGTGTCATGTGTACTGTGTGCTGCACTGTGTCATGTGTACTGTGTGCTGCACTGTGTCATGTGCACTGTGTGCTGCACTGTGTCATGTGCACTGTGTGCTGCAGTGTCATGTGCACTGTGTCATGTGCACTGTGTCATGTGCACTGTGTGCTGCACTGTGTCATGTGTACTGTGTCATGTGCACTGTGTGCTATACTGTGTCATGTGTACAGTGTCATGTGCACTGTGTCATGTGCACTGTGTGCTGCACTGTGTCATGTGTACTGTGTGCTGCACTGTGTCATGTGCACTGTGTGCTGCACTGTGTCATGTGTACTGTGTCATGTGCACTGTGTGCTGCACTGTGTCATGTGTACTGTGTGCTGCACTGTGTCATGTGCACTGTGTGCTGCACTGTGTCATGTGTACTGTGTGCTGCACTGTGTCATGTGCACTGGGTGCTGCACTGTGTCATGCGTACTGTGTGCTGCACTGTGTCATGTGTACTGTGCTGCACTGTTTCATGTGTACTGTGCTGCACTGTGTCATGTGCACTGTGTGCTGCACTGTGTCATGTGCACTGTGTGCTGCACTGTGTCATGTGTACTGTGTGCTGCACTGTGTCATGTGCACTGTGTGCTGCACTGTGTCATGTGTACTGTGTGCTGCACTGTGTCATGTGTACTGTGCTGCACTGTGTCATGTGCACTGTGTGCTGCACTGTGTCATGTGCACTGTGTGCTGCACTGTGTCATGTGTACTGTGTGCTGCACTGTGTAATGTGTACTGTGCTGCACTGTGTCATGTGTACTGTGCTGCACTGTGTCATGTGTACTGTGCTGCACTGTGTCATGTGTACTGTGTGCTGCACTGTGTCATGTGTACTGTGTGGGGCAGTGTCATGTGTACTGTGTCCTGCACTGTGTCATGTGCACTGTGTGCTGCACTGTGTCATGTGTACTGTGTGCTGCACTGTGTCATGTGTACTGTGTGCTGCACTGTGTCATGTGCACTGTGTGCTGCACTGTGTCATGTGTACTGTGTGCTGCACTGTGTCATGTGTACTGTGTGCTGCACTGTGTCATGTGCACTGTGTGCTGCACTGTGTCATGTGCACTGTGTGCTGCACTGTGTCATGTGCACTGTGTGCTGCACTGTGTCATGTGCACTGTGTCATGTGCACTGTGCTGCACTGTGTCATGTGTACTGTGTGCTGCACTGTGTAATGTGTACTGTGCTGCACTGTGTCATGTGTACTGTGCTGCACTGTGTCATGTGTACTGTGCTGCACTGTGTCATGTGTACTGTGTGCTGCACTGTGTCATGTCCACTGTGTGCTGCACTGTGTCATGTGTACTGTGTGGGGCAGTGTCATGTGTACTGTGTCCTGCACTGTGTCATGTGCACTGTGTGCTGCACTGTGTCATGTGTACTGTGCTGCACTGTGTCATGTGTACTGTGTGCTGCACTGTGTCATGTGTACTGTGTGCTGCACTGTGTCATGTGTACTGTGCTGCACTGTGTCATGTGTACTGTGCTGCACTGTGTCATGTGTACTGTGTGCTGCACTGTGTCATGTGCACTGTGTGCTGCACTGTGTCATGTGTACTGTGTGCTGCACTGTGTCATGTGTACTGTGCTGCACTGTGTCATGTGTACTGTGTGCTGCACTGTGTCATGTGCACTGTGTGCTGCACTGTGTCATGTGTACTGTGTGCTGCACTGTGTCATGTGTACTGTGTGCTGCACTGTGTCATGTGCACTGTGTGCTGCACTGTGTCATGTGCACTGTGTGCTGCACTGTGTCATGTGTACTGTGCTGCACTGTGTCATGTGCACTGTGTGCTGCACTGTGTCATGTGTACTGTGCTGCACTGTGTCATGTGCACTGTGTGCTGCACTGTGTCATGTGTACTGTGTGCTGCACTGTGTCATGTGTACTGTGTGCTGCACTGTGTCATGTGTACTGTGTGCTGCACTGTGTCATGTGTACTGTGCTGCACTGTGTCATGTGCACTGTGTCATGTGTACTGTGTGCTGCACTGTGTCATGTGTACTGTGTGCTGCACTGTGTCATGTGTACTGTGTGCTGCACTGTGTCATGTGTACTGTGTGCTGCACTGTGTCATGTGCACTGTGCGGTGCACGCGTGTGCGGTGTAGTGTGCCGTGTAATGTGTGGTGCGCATGCGTGCTGGTGTGTGTATGCAGGGTGGGGTGAGGCGCTCCCCGCTGGGGACCCCACGCCGGCCAGATACAGAGGTGCGGCCGAGGCCTGGGGCAGGCGCGGGGTGGGGGCTGCCGCCAGGACCGCCCCCGCCCTGGTCCCGGCCTCGCTGGGTCCGGCCGGCCTGGCCCCGACTGCACCGGGGGCCGCGGCTCCTAGCGGGAGGACGGGGCGGCGCCGCCGTGCTCCGGGGTCACGCCGTCCGCGGGAGCCCGCCAGGGCCCTGGGGTCTGAAGGCGCAGGCGCGGGGCAAGGAGGCGGAGGGGGGGAGAGGGGAGGACAGCAGGGGGAGGGCACAGCGGGGGGGGGGGCAGCGTGGAGGGCACCGCGGGGGCGGGGGGCAGCGGGGGGGGGGGCAGCGTGGAGGGCACCGCGGGGGCGGGGGGCAGCGGGGGGGGGGGGGCAGCGTGGAGGGCACCGCAAGTGTTCTCCACTTGAACCAAGCCCCCCCCTTCTCGCTGTTTTGTGTCTGAGGTGGTGTCTGCTGTTGCTGCCTGGGGCTCACGCGGTTCCTGCCTCTGCCACTGACTAGTTAGGATTACAAGTAGCACTCTGCCACTTGAGCCACAGCGCCACTTCTGGCTTTTTCTGCTTATGTGGTGCTGAGGAATGGAGCCCAGGGCCCCATGCATGCGAGGCAAGCGCTCTACCACTGAGCCACCTTCCCAGCCCCACAAACTTTTAATAGGGTGGCTCAGGCGTGGTGGGACCCAGAGACAGGGCACCTGGCACGGCTCACTGGGGAGGGTCAGGACCCAGGCTGCAGGCTCACACCAGTGCTCTCCGTGAGCAGGGCTGACTGTCACTGAAGAGACACAGCTGGGTAGCTGGGTGAGGTGCTGGGGGCTCACGCTTGTAATCCGAGCTACTCAGGAAGTGCAGATCTGGAGCATCAAGGTGCAAGGCCAGACTGCACAGAAAAGCTTTGTGAGACTCCATCTCCAGTTACCCAGCAATATGCTGGACTGGAGGCAGGGCTCCATAGCAGAGTAGCAGCCAGGATCCAGAGTTGGAGTTTCCTAGGTTCAAGTCCCAGTATTGATTTCAAGTTCAGTACCATCATGTGTGGGCACGCAAGCGCGCGCACGCATGCATGCATACACACACACACACACACACACACACACACACACGGAAGTGCTGTTGTGCAAGGCTCTGGGTTTGATCCCTGACATTAGAGGGGGAGGAGGTATACTGGTCTGCGCAAGGCCTCCTGGGGCTCCACTCTGGCCACCTAGAGGCAGGTGCGCAAGGCCTCAGGCAGGACCCATGGCTGTGCGTTACTGACACTTGGCAATGCTGGATCTCTTCACTGGTGACACGTGGGCACCTGTCATGCCCGTGAGCCAGGTCCCCAGGGCTGGCCTGCCAGCTGGGTCTCAGCACCATCACAGTCTTCCAGGAAGGCCACTCCTCGGAGACAGCCTGGCCTTCCAGGTCGTCTCTGGTCCGCCCTAGGCTTTCACCTGTTGGGTCTGCACTGGCAGCCAGTGGAAAGCCCGTTCGATGGGCTGCAGGGAGGCCTGGGGTTGCTGGAGCCGCTTGAGAGGAGGGGTGGGCCCGTGGAGGGCCCCAGGAGTGTGGAGCCCAACCCGGGCTCCCGCTCAATCTCTACTGCGTGCCTGCCCGGCCCCTGGTCAGGGAGGAGCTGGCAGCCAGCCCCAGCCCCCTCCCCCCACTCAGACTACCTTGAAAGTGGAAGACCTTGGGAACAGAAGCCATCTGAATAGGTGTCTTGGAGCTCTTTCTTACACCCTCCTGGTACTTGTGCCCAACATTCTGACCCCCAAGAAGGGCTTCCCAGCAGGATGCTGGTGGCTCACCCCTGTAATCCTAGCTGCTCAGTAGGCTGAGATCTGAGGACAGCGGTTCAAAGCCAGCCTGGACAGGAAGGTCCATGAGACCTTTATCTCCAGTGAACTAGCAGAAAACCAGAAGTGGCGCTGTGGCTCAGTGAGGTAGAGTGCTAGCCTTGAGCTGAAGCGCTCCGGGACAGAGCCCTGAGATAGAGCACGTGCCACCCCCCCCCCCACACACACGCACGCACTGCTCAGTGCACGTGCTGCCTGCTCAGGTGTGCCTTTGTCTTGCCCGCCAGCCCTACCCCTGCCTCCACAGCTCTCCTACCCCTCTCTCCAAATAAGACTTTTCCCTCCAGCCCATGACCTTTGGCAAAGAACTCTGTCCTCCTGCCACTGCGGGCGGTGGCACCATTGCAGCCGACCAGTCCCGCCTCCCGCTCCCCTTCCTGGAGCCCTGAGTTGTCCTGACCTCCCAGGGCCCCATCCCCGCTGCCGGCCTCCGCAGTCCCGGCTTTGAGCACTTTATGTCCAGGACCTCACCTGCCAATCAGCCTTCTCCCCGCCTCCTGTTGCCATGGACACCTCTTGGAAATTCCCAGCTTCCAGGTGCTCAGTCTGCCCTCCTCTCGGGAGCACTTGGGCAGCACCCAGCAGTACCCCATTTCTCTCCAGGACCCACCCACCCACGCTGCCCTGGGTCCCCAGCCTCTGTCAGTGACAGCAGTGACTCAGAGCCAAGAAAAAGCCTCTGTGCTGAGAGCCTTCCCAGCTCCCGGTCCTGTGGGCAGAGACCCCTGCATCACAGCCCCCCCCCCCCCAGTACCTGTGCACGCAGACCTTTGCCCTGACACCACAGGGTCGAGCTCTCCAGGGCAGGGGTAATGTGCTTAGGTCAGTCTCGGCTAGAGCTCACCACGGTCAAAGGTCATTTTCTGTCCCTGGGCCCTCTCCCGCTCCCCCCCTAACCCTGAAGCCTCTCTAGGAACCCACTTCCATTTATCCACTCTCCCTCACCCCTAGCTGTCCTTAACCGCCCAGTCCACCCAAATTCTTTGCAGGCCTTGCCCCTCTGAGGCTACCCGCAGTGCGCCTGGGCATCAGGCAGCAACATGGTGGAAGATAAGGCTGGCAACGGCTATGACCTGTTCTGGGCTCTGCTGCCCAAGGCAGAGTCCATCCTCCTGTGCACGCCCTCCTCGGAGCAGCAGAGGGCTAGAGAGAGGGACTTCTTAGAGTTCCACGGCTGGGGCGGGCGGTGAAAGGGAGGGACAGCGTCCCGAGGGGTTGGGGGGGACAGCGTCCCATGGGGGTGGGGGGGACAGCTTCCCGTGGGGGTGGGGGGGACAGCTTCCCATGGGGGTGGGGGGGACAGCTTCCCATGGGGGTGGGAGGGGACAGCTTCCCATGGGGGTGGGGGAGGAACAGCTTCCCGTGGGGGTGGGAGGGGACAGCTTCCCGTGGGGGTGGGGGGGCTGGTTCCCGTGGGGGTGGGGGGACAGCTTCCTTTGGAGGTGGGGGGGACAGCTTCCCGTGGGGGTGGGGGAGATAGTGTGGGGGTGGGGGGACAGCTTCCCATGGGGGTGGGAGGGACAGCTTCCTGTGGGGGTGGGGGGGACAGCTTCTTGTGGGGGTGGGGGGACAGCTTCCCATGGGGGTGGGGGAGACAGCTTCCCATGGGGGTGGGAGGGACAGCTTCCCATGGGGGTGGGGGGGACAGCTTCTTGTGGGGGTGGGGGAGGGACAGCATCCCATGGGGGTGGGGGGACAGCTTCCCGTGGGGGTGGGGGGACAGCTTCCCGTGGGGGTGGGGGGACAGCTTCCCGTGGGGGTGGGGGGGCTGGTTCCCGTGGGGGTGGGGGGACAGCTTCCTTTGGAGGTGGGGGGACAGCTTCCCATGGGGGTGGGGGGGACAGCTTCCCGTGGGGGTGGGGGGACAGCTTCCCGTGGGGGTGGGGGAGATAGTGTGGGGGTGGGGGGGACAGCGTCCCATGGGGGTGGGGGTGCTGCGCTCTCACACCTTCACTCACCATAGCCGCACTCTGCCGGGCACCGGGTACCGCCTCCTTAGATGGCTTGGAGGACATGCAGGCTCTCAAAGGCCATTTTCCCCATCCTTTCCCACCACACTCAGAGGCCTCCACAACAGGGAGGCTAGGAGAAACCACAGAGAAATGGAGGCCTTACAGAGGGGAGAGGACAAAATTGAGGTCCTGAGCATAATATCCAGCAGCTCAAAATGAATAAATGAACAAACAAATAAGAGGGGGAAGGGGCGTGCTGAAGGCGGGGTCCAGGCTGTGTGAGCACCCTGTCTGCACACGCCCTGAGAGCCGGCTGCGTGCCCTGGGGTGGGTCAGGGCTGCTGGGGCACTTCCACGGGGCATCCCAGGCCGCTCGATCGCTTGCCTGCTGGCCCTGAGGGGGCCTGGACTGCCCCGTCCTGGGCTCCAGAAGCTCTTCTGCCTTCTGGGGCCAGGGGAGGCCCAGTGTATGTGTACATGTGTACTGGGGTAGAGGTGCAGGTGTCTGCTCAGTTCTCCTCCTGGGGCAGGGGAGACTTTCAGAGTGAAGTTCCCCAACCCCTGCCCCGAGGAGGCAGAGCGGGCAGGGCTCGATGGATCCAGGCAGAGCTGTGTACCCAAGCTTGTCCCGTGGCCAGTCTCTTTGGTGGGCAGAAACAGGATGGGGGCGACAGCCTGGCTGGTCCTGACTGAGAAGGTGGGGGCATTCTGGGGAGCAGACCTGGTAGACCCCTGCACGGGGTGGGGAGGGTTTCACTGTGGGACTGGTGCCTGGGGGTTTTGGTGGAAGGACCAGATGTAGGAGGAAGGCAAAAGCAGACCTATAATTCCTAGCCACTGCAATGTGATAATGCATATTAATGCTTCTGGAATGCATCCTGGCTCCTGAGTCTGCAAGGCCGAGACCCTAAGCCTCAGGCCTGTGTGAGGCAGGGGGGGCCTGGCTCAGTTCCTAGGTGTCTGAAAGCAGCAGGGGAAATGTCTGCTTCCTCTTTTGGAGGCCACCTCCTCTTGAGGTGGGATTTCCTGGTGGGTGAACGGGGAGGGGTCACAGTCCACTGGAGCTCGGGAGGAAAGGAAGTTAAATGTTTTTTTTTTTGTGTGTCAGCCCTGGGGCCTGAACTCAGGGCCTGGGCGCTATCCAGAGCCATAGCCACACTTCCAGAGAAGATAAAGTTTCAAGGTCGGGGCTGGGAAGGTGGCTCAGTGGTAGAGCACTGGCCTTGAGCTGAAGAGCTGAGGGGCAGCGCCCAGGCCCAGAGTTCAGGCCCCACGACTGGACCCCCCCCCCAAAAAAAAGAGTTTCAAGGACTTTCCTGCCCAGGCTGACTTCCAACCAGAACCCTCAGATCTCAGCCTCCCAAGGAGAGAGGATCAAGGCATGAGATCCTGAGATCCGGTGTGCACTGGGTGGTGTGCACACTATCCCTGGGAGCCGGCTGGGGGGGCCTCAGCGGCCCGGGGCCTGCCCGTGGTCCTCCCACGTGCTGATGGGTAACAGCCACGGCTCCAGTTTTTCCTCAAGGTCACGGGGGTCAGGGTGGGAGTGGATGTGGAAAACATCTGGGGGAGGCCAGCAAACGCGCCACTCGGACGCGAGGAGGGGCAGCGGCCCAGCTCCGGGATTCGGAGCTCGCTGACCCGGAGCCCCGCCCACAGCCCGAGGCCCCGCCCTCTCGCGCTCCACACCCCCACCCGCAAGCCCTCAAGTTTCTCCGAAGTTTTCCGCGGGTCTCGCTGTGCGCCCCGCCCTCCGGCTCGTGACGTAACAATGGTGCAGCGAGGCGGCCAATGGGCAGCGGCGGGGGCTGGCGGCGCGGGCCAATGGCGATGGCGAACGGTCCCGCGGTCTGGTCTGGCCCGGGCCGCACTGCGCCGCCCGCCTGCCGCCGGCGCCGGCACCGCCGCGCTGCGTTCCGGCCGCGGCGGCTCAGAAAGCGGCTGGTGGCGGCGGCGGCGGCGGCGGCGGCGGCGGCTCGCTCGCGGCCGGCGTTCGGGGCCTCCGCCTGCTCGGGGACCTGCGTGCTCCGGCCCGCAGCGGGGACAGCGCGCCCGGGCCCCGCTGCCCCCCACGGTGAGTCCCCCGGCTCGCAGCCCCGGCCCGGGGTGCCGCCCCCTGTGTGCGGGCGCCCGCCAGTGCGGCCCCGACCCGCGGACGAGCGGCTTGCCCCCGGCGACCTGCCACCCGCGTGGGCCGGGCCTGCAGCGGGCACCGGGGCGCCGGCGGGCGGCCGGGCGCGCTGCCCTTGTTGGCCCAACCCCCAGTCTCGGAGCCGCGGCCGACTCTGCCCGGTGACGCGGGGCGTCCGAACTTTACGTAACCCGCCCGGCGTCCCACCGAGCCCGGTTAGCACACCTGGGGCGCGTGGCCCGGCCCCGCTCAGCGTCCATCCGTGGAGCCCGAAGCCCCGCGCGGTCGTGACCCGAGTGTGTGCCTCGGGCCTGCCCGCCGCGCCCACCGCCCCAGGCGGCCACAGGGACACTTGCTGGAGGCCAGAGGGCACTCGAGCCAGGGGTCAAAGGTCAGGGCTCACGTCCGGCCTGGGGGCTCACCGTGTGTGGAAGGAGCCCCGAACGGAACGCCGGAGACCAGGGTTCTGATCCGGGCCGGACCGTGAACTTGATGACTGACCTTGGACAACTTGTCCCGCTCCTGGAGAATGGGGTGGCAGAACCCAAGTCAGGAGGAGGCGGAGAGGTGTTCAGGTCCAGGGTCTGCAGACTGTGCCTTAGCAGACACAGTGACCCAAGTCTAGATTGACCTCATCCTCCAGGAGCTGCGGTGAGGACAGAGGAGGCCCCTGGCCCCTCCCCGACTCTGGGGCGTGAAAGGCCCGGGCCGCACCCTGCCCGGCAGGGCAGCCACAGCCAGCCACGGCCAGTCCCTCCTCACCCTGCCCGGCAGGGCAGCCACAGCCAGCCACGGCCAGTCCCTCCTCACCCTGCCCGGCAGGGCAGCCACAGCCAGCCACGGTCCACTTTTCTTACAGATGGGGAAGTGGAGGTTCCAGGAGGGAAAGTGACGACCGACTTCCACAGCGCCAGGTGATTCATCTCCACCCAGGAACCAGGTGGGTCTGGGTCACGCCCACCTCCTCCCACCTGGAAGGACGCTCCAGGCCCCAGGAGTGGCCAGCGCCGAGGTGGATGGGAAACTTAAGGGTGGAGAATGGATTTGGCTCAGATTGAGGTCTGGCTTGGGTTTTCTTTTCTTTTGTCCATTATGGGTCCTGAACTCTGGGCCTGGGTGCTGTTTCAGCTCAGCTCAAGGCTAGCGCTCTACCAATTTGAGCCACAGCGCCACTTCCAGCTTTTTCTGCTTATGTGGTGCTGAGGAATCGAACCCAGGGCCTCATGCATGCAAGGCAAGCGCTCTACCACTGAGCTTCCCTGGCTTGGGTTTTCTTACCCTGTTACACGTGGTCATTTGTCACGTGAGGCTGGACACGTCTGGCCCAGGCGTAGGTCCTTCCAGCAGGTCCGAGGGCCGGGGAAGGTGCGGGGCTGTGAAGGCAGCGGTGCCAGGGAGAGCAGGACCTCGACCCTGTCAAGGAAGGAGATCAGGTGCAGCCACAGCCAGGATGCTGGGTCCAGGAGACAGTGGAGCTGGAGGGCGAGGGCTGAAGGCTGGAAGGCCCGGCCGAGACTGGAGGCAGGTCTGAGGGACCCAGAGAGGCGGGTCAAGGAGGATGGGAGCCCCCTTCCCGGACCATCGTTTCCCCCTTCCGCGCCCTCACCACACCCACTCCTTCCGCAGGTCGGTCCCGGTGGCCTGGGCCCATGCCTTGAGGTCGCGCGGTGCCCTGCGGTCAGCATGCCGTGGGACGCGTGGCTCGGGGGAGGCGCCGACGGCGGGCCCGAGGGCGCGGGCGCCGCCCGCTCAAGGGCGCAGAAGCAGTGCCGGAAGTCATCTTTCGCCTTCTACCAGGCGGTGCGCGACCTGCTTCCGGTGTGGCTGCTGGAGGACATGCGCGCCAGCGAGGCCTTCCACTGGGACGAGCGCGGGCGCGCCGCCGCCTACTCGCCGTCGGAGGCGCTGCTCTACGCGCTCGTGCACGACCACCAGGCCTACGCGCACTACCTGCTGGCCACCTTCCCGCGGCGCGCGCTCGCCCCGCCCAGCGCGGGCTTCCGCTGCTGCGCGGCGCCCGGCCCGCACGTGGCCCTGGCCGTGCGCTACAACCGCGTGGGCATCCTGCGGCGCATCCTGCGCACGGTGCGCGACTTCCCGGCCGAGGAGCGCGCGCGGCTGCTGGACCGGCGGGGCTGCAGCCGCGTGGAGGGCGGCGGCACGTCGCTGCACGTGGCCTGCGAGCTGGCGCGGCCCGAGTGCCTCTTCCTGCTTCTGGGCCACGGCGCCTCGCCGGGCCTGCGCGACGGCGGCGGCCTCACGCCGCTCGAGCTGCTGCTGCGCCAGCTGGGCCGCGACGCGGGCCCGGGCCCCGGCCCTGCCGCCGGCCCCGGCGCGGCCGCCGCCCCCGCGGGCCCCGGGGAGCCGCGCCAGCGCCGCCTGCTGCTGCTCGACCTGCTGGCGCTGTACACGCCCGCGGGCGCCGCGGGCCCGGCGCGCGCCCAGCTGCTGGGCGACCGGCCGCGCTGGCAGCGGCTGCTGGGCGAGGACAAGTTCCAGTGGCTGGCGGGCCTGGCGCCGCCCTCGCTCTTCGCGCGCGCCATGCAGGTGCTGGTCACCGCCATCTCCCCGGGCCGCTTCCCCGAGGCCCTGGACGAGCTGCCGCTGCCGCCCTTCCTGCAGCCCTTGGACCTCACTGGCAAGGGCTAGGCCCGGGGGTGCGCGGCGCGGGACTCGGGGACGAGGCTATTTTTCTGAGCGTTGTACCTGGCACTTTACATACACCGACCTCCGTGCAGAAGGGCCTGTCTGGTCTGTTGCGCGCGCTGCGGCCGGGGAGCCCGGCAGGCTCCGGGTTGTCGTGGTCCCGCGGGGCCCAGCTCCCCGGGGCCGGGAGGGGGGGTAGGGAGGAGTCAGGATCCAGTGTCCCGCCGTGATCCGGAGCCCGTGGGCGGTGTCCCGGAGAGGTGACAGCTGAGCCGGGCAGGATCTGGACGCGCGGGGGGTGGCGGCTGACGTGTTGTTCAAGCCCAGGGACAGAATGTGCAGAGGACAGGCCCGGCTCCGATGGTCTCCTGTGCTGTCAGCATCTGGGGCCTCGTAAACTTCTTGGGCTTTGGACTTGATCCTGCAGGCTGGCGGGCTGGCAGTGGCCCGGCTGGGAGACGTGTGACCAGGATGTGCCTCCCGTTCGCCAGCCCCACACTGGCTGCCACACCTCTGTAAACCTCGGGCTTCCTCCACAGGCCTGGATTGTCCCTGACAGCTGTTTTTGCTACCGATAGTAGCCAGCACAGGTTCTGGGCTCTTGCTCTTGTTGAGCTCTGCCCTAGGCCTGGCTCTGGCAGTCAGCATGCCCCCCTCACTCGGGGCCAGTTGCGTGACCGCCACTGGGCTGCCCACCGTGGGTGGGAGCTGGTGCCATGTGCACAAAGGAGCAGGTTCCTCGCCCAGCCCGGAGAACTGCTTCCTGTTGGGAGGTTCTGAGGATGGAGACTTGTTAATGAACACAGCACCCTTCTTCAGGACAGGAGCCCTGGCTGAGAAGCTGCGTCCACCCCCGGAGGAGCCTCAGGCAGGGAGGAAGGCCAGGCGGAATTCTGCAGGGCTGTGAAATTCAACCTTGTAGGTCTGGGTCGGAGGGCCTTGATGTCCTGCCAGGAGCAAAGGTTCAGCTGTCTGCATGATGGGGTGTCCAGCCTGGTGGGGGTAGCTGCTGCCCATTCTGTGTCCAGTGTCCTAGAATGTGGTGTGCATGGGGACAGGAAGAGGCTCTGGGTGCCACTGCAGGGTCCATGAGGGGAGTTGGGGACGGCCTGCACCTGCGGCCCACACACCTTCCTGGGCCTCAGTTTTCCTGTCTTCAGGGGGTCTGGACCATCATGAGGCTCTCTTCTGGTCCTGAGCAGGATGTGTGGGACGGGAGGGTCATAGCTCCCGGACGGCTCTGGGATCCAGACAGGAGAGGTTCCGCCTGCCTTCCGCTCCATGCGCAGGGCCAGTTAGCCTTTCTAAGCCTCAGCACTTAGGGGCAGTGTTTCCAGCCCCCAAGTTGGGACATCAGAGGCTCTTCATGGTCCCCTGGGAGGATCCAGGTCCTCAGAGGACCCCGTGTGTGTACTCTGCCGGACATGACATGTCTGGGGAGGCACTGGTGGCCTGTGGAACTCAGGCTGCACACCTACTGGGGGTCTTCCATCCCTCCCCCGCCCCCTAGCCCTGCCCTGGGCTCAGCCTCCCACCCCAGCTCCAGGGGCTGCTCTGCTACTTCTTACTTCTTGAGTGACATCCTCCTTAGAGCTCCCCAGCGTGGGAGAACTGCTGGGTTCTTTAGGGGCATCGCAGCCCCACTGGGATCTGAGACAGGCATGGGGAAGGCCAGGCCCAAGGGGTTGGGTTAGTTCCAGGTGGTAAGGGCAGAAGAAGGGCCACCTAGAGTACTGGCCTTGGGTGGTACCAACTGGGGTGGACGGTGGGGCAGGGAGGACAGAGCCTAGTCAGCATCCCAGACGTGAGTGTGACCCCTGGCCCGCTGCTGGCGTGGTCTCCCGGCACGCCTGGCCCCCAAGGACCTGGAGTGTGGCAGGCAGATAAGCGGGGCCTGCTCTATCGCGTGGCCACTGTGGGGTAGAGGGGGGCAGACCGCCCTGCCGCGGCTTTCTGCTTATCTGACTCCTGGGCCCTCCCACCTCAGGTAGGCCTGAGAACCACAGTGCCGCCCCAGTGCCATGCCAACGGCTCTGGCCGCCCTGACCGTGCAGGACTTAGGCAGAACCAGACAGGAAGGAGAGACCACAGCTGGCCAGGCCCAGCACTGTGACCCTTGGCAAAATCTGCCCTGGATTCTCAAAACCACATTCTGCCCAAGACAAGCTGCCATCTCTAGGGAAGAGCAGGGGGGTTCATTTGTTCAGCCCACGAGTTTCACTGAGGACCCTGTGTTCCTCTGGGTCCTGCGCCCCACAGCCAGGAACCCATAGAGCAGAATCCCTACCCCAGTGCCTAGGAGGGAGGACTTGGAGGCTGGGCCATGCTGGGCTCATCAGAAGCACTGAGAATGCGGCTGGTGGTGTACAGGCCTAGCCTGGGCCTCCAGGGATGCCGGCCCAGTAGGAGCGGTCCGGGCAGAGCCAGGAGAGCGGGCCAAGACCCCCTCTGGCCGCGGCCATGGGACTTGGCTGCCACAGGTCTTGCCTCTGGCTTGTGTTTGCTGTGCACGACTGCTGCCTCAACTCTTGAGCTCTCCGTTCTGGCTAACGCAATACGGTGTGGAGCAGGCTCCAAGTCACAGCAGACCCCGTACGGACGAGGCTGGCGCGAGTTGGCAGGCTAGGAGAATGGTCTTCGGATGGCGCTGGGTGTGCAAGCTCATAAGCCTGTGCCAGCACAGCCCCTGGGAGGCAGGGCAGGAAGGTTGAGAGTTTGATGCCAGCCTGGACTACAAAGCAAGGCTGTTTCAGAAAACAAGATGACGAGCAACCCTCGGTTCCTGCCTCGGCCCACCTGACCCCTCACACTGAGGCGGGATTGTACGCAGGGAAACGCTAGGGTGTTGGTTTCATAGCTTGGCGAGTTATGAGCAGCGGATGCTCGTGTACAACCCCTACCACAGCGAAGAACAGGTGAAGACAACACATCCCGGGACTTGCTTAGAATGGATTCCCACTGGGTCTGCCCTGGGGAGCAGGGCCCACACCCAGCCCAGGCTGGAGAGCAGCTGTTGCCCACACCCATAAACCACTGCCAGCGCCAAAACATGGGCCCCCCCTTTTTTTCTTTGCCAGTCCTGGGGCTTAACCTCAGGGCCTGGGCGCTGTCCCTCAGCTCTTCAGCTCAAGGCTTCCACGCTCCCACTTGAGCCATAGCACCACTTCAAGCTTTTTCTGCTTATGTGGTGCTGAGGAATGGAACCCAGGGCCTCATGCATGCAAGGCAAGCGCTCTACCACTGAGCTACCTTCCCAGCCCCTGTAAAAATAATTTTGTAAATGTGACTTTTAAGAAGCTCTCTTGGTGTTTATTTTGTAATATGTGATTCAATTAGTGTTGGTATGTGAAGGTTTAATGTGACTTTTCAAAATGTAAATTTTTTATTTTTAGAATAAATAATACATTTTAATGGCTCAAAATTAGGAGATTAAAAAAAATATATGCTTAGAACCACCACCTTCTCGTCCCCCCCCCTTCTAGTACTGGGGTGGAGCCAGGGCCTCAGGCTGGGAGTGTGCTCACCACTTGAGCCCATCCCCAGCCCTTTTGTTTGTATCTGATGAAATCAGGGCTAGCTGACTGCCCCGGGTTTCCGGGAACTGCCCCTGCCTGCCAAGCAGCTGCAGTACAGGTGTGCCACCACACCCAGCCCCACTGCTGCCCCTCTGCTCCCCGTGAAGGGTAGAACACAAGGCGTGCACACCCAGGCACTGCCTGCTTCCCTCTCGGATCTACAAAACGATTGTGACTACTGCTGACACTAAGGATTACAGATTACAGGGCACGAGTAGCAGCCGCTGCCTCATGAGCTGTGTGCTCATGTCCACACCACCCTTCCCAGCGCAGGCTGTTTTAGTGCTTTGGAAAAAAAAAAAAAAAAAAATATATATATATATATATATACACACACACATATATATATGTGTATATATATATATTTTTTTGCCACCATTTATATTTGTCTGAGGACGGATTTCTGGAAGTGGATTTGCGTATGACACAGCCAGTGTCCCTCTCACTGGCGCCTCCACTGGGCATGCAGGCCTGCGAATGCTTTCATGAGGGCCCTTTAATCTCCACCAGCCGTATCACAACTCTCCTCCTCCTGGTCTGGACAAGTTCTTACAGTGAACAGCCAGCATCCACATCTTGCCTCTTGCAATTTTGTGCAATTACCACCTTTTTGATCTGGGTCGGGGTTTTTTGGTGGGTTGGTGTTGCGGTGCTGGGGATGAAGCCCAGAGCCTTGTGCGTGCTAGGCTAGCATTCTCTCACTGAGCTGCAGCTGCAACCCTAGGCAGTTTGGAAGAAACTGAATCTCTGTGTGGATTTTCTTCTGTGGCCTTTTCCATCACTTGAGTTTAGAAAACCCTTCTTCACCACCTATAAGTCAGAGATTGTTTTTCCCATTTGTTATTTTTGCCATAGAGGAGTGGTACCGGGTGCCAGTGGCTCACACCTATAATCCTAGCCACTCAGGAGGCTGAGATCTGAGGATAGTAGTTTAAAGCCAGCCTATGCAGTAAAGTCTGTGAGATTCATCTCCCATTAACCACCAGAAAACTGGAAGTGGTACTGTGGCTCAAAGTAGTAGAGCACTTACCTGGAGCAGAAAAGCTCAGGGACAGTGCCCAGGCCCTGAGTTCAAGCCCCATGACTGACCAAAAAAACAAAAAGTAAACAGTCATGACATACATTGCAAAGCCACCTCCCACCCACGTCTGGAATGCTGGGTCCTGCAATCTCTAGGGCCCTTCCAGAAAGGACTGGGTCATCCATGACATGCCACCCCTGTGGGGACTCCTGTTATTGCCCTGGGCAGTGATCTGTGTGTGTGGGGGCATCAGCAGTCTGCAGTCCGTGTTTCTGGTGTGACTCACACCCTGGTTTTCTGGGGCCAGGTTGCAGGGAGGACATGAGATTGCGGATCCAGCAGCAACTGGGGACATTTGTGGGCACTGGCATAGTTTGAAGAGTTCCTTACTGTGGCCACAAGAAAAACATCCCAGTGCAAAGGGCAGGTGTGTGTTTCGTTAGTCTGACATGTTGGCTTTATGTCTAGCCTCCTGTCCTGGAGTGGAAAGGCATCTGCCTCTGCTCCCGCTTTCTGTCTTGCTGCTTCTTGGCCCAGGTCTGACATTTGTTCAGTTGTTTTCCATAACACTGAAGTTGATTGTGTCTGTTAGTTTCCAGCAGGACACTTCTGGCATGTGAATTTGTCTGCAAACACAGAGCTAGGACGTCAGCCACAAGGCAGACAGCCCTGCTCTGCTGCGTCAGGGTCTTTCCCAGGACCACCAGAGGGTGCATCCTGTGCGTGTGGCCAGCTGTCAGGACGTCCTCTGGGCCACGCCAGCCAGTAGACAGCAGCACCTACCGGCTGACTGAGCTGTGGGGTCCCCCAGCACAGCTCCGGTGCTCTGTGAGGCACCATCTAGCTCAAACATTGGACTCACCAGGTTTGCAAAAGCCTAGTTTATTGCACAGTCTCAAAGCACAACTAGAAATTTAAACCAGGAGGAAAACCCTACAAAGCACTGGAGCTAAGTCTAGTTTCAGAGTATGCACTAGGCTTGGGTTTGATTGCACTGTTGTCCCGTAGGCTTAAGAGCGCTGCTGTCTGAGGAGCTTGACAAGGCACAGCATTTGCAGAAAAGGCGGGGTCAGCGGCCGCCTCTGGACCCTTACAAAAGGATTGTAGAAAAGTGTGAAGATCGGGGTTTCAGCAGCTCATCCCCACTGAGACCTGGAAGCTTCCCTCTTCTTGGCTGGCTGGTGTCCTTCACCTGGGGCTGGGGGCCCCCGACACCCAGGTATCGTGTAAAGGAAGCAGCCAGCCTGGGTGGTGTCCTGGAGCAGCCTTTGCAAGGGGGCAAGGGCTGCAGGCAGGGCAGGAGGCTCAGATGCCCCAGAGCACAGTGCTGACCACTGTGTGGTGGGTCGCAGCTAGTGCTGAGGCTGACGCCATTTTTACTGCTGGGGTGTCCACCTCACACCCACCCTGGAAGGAGAGGACGTGCTGGGGGCTGGCCACCCCTTGGAAGCTCCAGCCAAGTCAGGATGTGTTTAGGACACACACTGGAAGGGACACAAGGCCCACCTTCCACCGTTTTTAGAAGATACATCTTCTAACTTTGTAAGATTTGATTTCAAATGAGGTATCTCATGTAGGTTGTAACACAACAAACAAAAAGGCAATAATTAGAACCTCTCTGAGGATGGAGCGGCTGTGGGCTGCTGCCAGCACACTGCTGAACATCACTCACAGGCATTTCAGTCAGCCACTGCCGCTGCTCGCAGACCGGGGCCCCCGGAGGCCATACACACCTCCAGGTCCTGTCGGTGGCCACTGGCCTCTAAGCGCGGTATGAGTGCACAGGAGGGCGTCCTCTCCAACACGGACGTAAGGTTTCCCATCTGGAGTACCTGGTACTGGGCACGTGGCTCTGGGAGCATGTGGGGACCGTCACCAGCACATCTGGTGTCTGCTTGGCCCGGGGTCACTGATGGGGAGCATCCGTCGGGGCCTGTCCTCAGCCCCCGGCTCTGAGCGCCGGGTGCAGGGCGTGGCGTGGGGCGGCAGCTCCAGGCCCCCTGGAGGTGGCCGGGACCAGGCGCCAGGGGCTGCAGCTTTGGCAGCAGCTCGGCGTGTGGCTGTGGCTTGAGTCTGGTGTCAGACGGAAACAAATGCGGATGAAAGCTGTGTGGGGTGGGTCCTGGCCGCTGTGCCGGCCGGGCCGAGGCGAGGCCTGTCCGCAGGCCAGCCCGTCCGCAGCCTCGGCTCCCCTCCCAGGCTCGGCCGGGCGCTCAGATCACCTCCCACTCGTCCTCCAGGTCCTCCGGGTGCGGCGCGGCTGCCGGGCCGCCCTTGTGCGCGCCGTGCGCGTGGCGGAAGGTCTTGGTGAGCCTCTGCAGGAGGTAGCCGGGCGGGCCCACGGCCCAGAGCTCATCGGCGGAGGTCACTGCAGGACAAGAGCCACGCACAGCCCCATTAACCACACAGCCCGGGGCCAGGGGCGGGGGTGCGGCCCAGGGCAGACCGGGCTCTGCTGCCATGCGGCTGCTGAGGCCTGGACCAAGCCACGCTCCCTGCGCACGCTGCGCTCAGCAGGAGATGCGAGGGCGTCCACACATGCGCAGTACCCTCCCCTCCGCTCTCCGGCGCATCCACGCATGCGCAGTATCCTCCCCTCCGCTCTCTGGCGCATCCACACATGCGCAGTATCCTCCCCTCTCTTCTCCGGAGTGTCCACACATGCGTAATGTCCTCCTGCCCATCTCCCCTGGGAGGGCCCCCACACACGCGTATGGTGTCCTCCCCTCCAACACGCCTGTGGTTTCTACGCATGCGCAGTGTCCTCCCCTCCATCTCCCCTGTGAGTGCCCCCACTTGCGTCCCCGTTCACATCACACTGCAGCTGGTGGCACCACACCCCATCCCACTGGGGACTCGGGCACAGCCTGGTGTCTTTCTCAGGCTCTGGGACCCTTGGTGCCCTCCTCACCCAGCACCTGCCTGTGACACAGGACACACATCCGGGAATCTTCTTCCAGTAGTCCCCCGCAGGATTTTTGTCTGTGATGCCATAGCGGCGGGCGAGGTCACCGTTTGGACACCGGGCCCACACGGTCCTGGTGCTCAGTGCCAGCTGGCAAGCCTGCAACCCTGTGGGCACAGTGGGTATTCTGCTCAGCCTGAGCTCATGGGAGGTAATGCCCTCTGCGAGCTCCACCAGCACCTCCTGTGGGCAGAGTCCAAACCATGCTGGTGCGGCCAGGAAAGCCTGAGGCCGAAGGCATGGTGGGCCTGGGCACGGTGGCCCCACAACGCCCAGAGAGGGGGCTGGGGGACAGCTGTGCCTCCGACCCATGCCCCAGGAGACATCTGAGCATAGGACCTGGAAGTCCAAACTGCCTGCCCTGCTGCTGAGGCATGGGAGGGCAGGGGAGCGCCTGTGGCGTCTTCTTACCTGGCACATGCTCCCAGTCCGTTCCCACCGGCATCTCCTCGGTGATTCCGGTGCGGACGTGCACATTCCATCTGCTGTCAAGTGCCCACAGCATCTGGTCGTTGGGGCTGCAGTGGACACTGACCAAGGTGACCCCAGCAGGCTAGAAGCAGAAAGGGGCTTTCCTCAGCCTGAGCATACCCTGCTCTTGGCTGCCTGCGCACACTGAGGCCACGGAGACAGTCACTTATACCGCGTCCTGGTGACTGCAGCTGGCCTTGCCTGTACCCTGGCTGCAGCCTGGCCCAGAGGGATGGGAGTGAGGCGAGCCAGGCAGGGGCTGGACCTTGTGGGTTCCGTGCTGGCTTCCCTGCGCCTCAGGAGGTCATGGTCCTGACTCCCTGCCCACTTTGTTTTGATCAGTCGTGGGGCTTGAACTCAGGGCCTGGGTGCGTCTTTGAGCTCTTCAGCTCAAGTTGAGTGTTTTACCACTTGAGCCACGGCTGGAAGTAGCCCTGTGGCTCAAGTGGTAGAGTGAGTGCTAGTGCTAGCCCTGAGCACAAAGAGGCTCAGGGACAGCGGAGGTCTTGACCAGCAAAAAAAAAAAAAGGAAGAAAAATTCTCAGCCAAAGGAAATGTGGACCTCAGCAGGTCCCTAGGTGTGGACTTGGGTGGTCCCTGGTGGGCCTACCAGAACTCAGAGACAAGAGCTTCCGGGCCGAACGCTGCCTGTGCCCGTGAGCAGCCAGCAAACCTCCGGGCTGCCCTTTTTCTCCTCCCCTTATTCTAAGCTGGTATGCAGTTAAGACATGACACACCCCAATTGTATTCTCCCTCAAGGACTGGGGCTTCCACTGTCACCTGGACATTGCTCAGGTCGAAGCCCCAGAGGTCACTGAGGTGTGGGTTGATGGGAGCGTGCCAGCGGCTGCACCTGATTTGTTCCTTTTAGTTCTGCTTCGTTCCTTTTCATTTCACATCAGTTTGAAAGCCGGTACCAACGTCAATGGATCGGCACTGACTGTCAGGGCATACTGCCCAGGCATCGGCATCTGCCTTGAAATGTGATTTGGAACTCTGCAAGACACGGCAGGGGATATGCAGCACGGGTTTCCCGGACAGCGTCCTGTCCCTCTGAGCAGGTCTGGGAGAGCCAACTGTGCCCACTGCTCGTGTCCACCCTCCGGAGCCCGGGCAACTGTGCTGTGGTCAGCGTGCCTCCCAGTCCAGAGCTCTCCACGGCCTGTCCCAGGGCTGCTGTGGGGACAGATGCCCACTCGGAGGTCCCGTCCTCGTAGAGGCTCTGCGCACAGGCAGCTCACTCTGGTGGACTCCCATGACTGAGGCCCAGGAGGGAAGCCCCTGGGGAGATCTTGGGGCCCTTCTCCAGGGTCCTGGGCAAGCACTGCAAAGAACTTCTGAGCCAGCCCTGCCCCTTCTTGAGGGCCTTTGTTTTTTTAACCCCCTCCAATACTCGTGTTTGAACTTAGTGAGGTTACTGCGGAGCCCCTCCTGGCTTTTGTTCTGGTAGAATGAGATGGAATCCTGGCCTTGTGAATATTCAGCAAGGGCTCCAACAGAGCCACAACCCAGCCTGGCAGGGCTTTTGCTCTCCTTTGTGTTAAATCTTTTGTTGTTGTTGTTGGTCATGGGGCCTGAACTCTGGGCCTGGGCACTATCCCTCAGCTCTTCAGCTCAAAGATAATGCTCTACCACTTGAGCCACAGCCCCACTTCCAGATTTTTCTGCTTATGTGGTGCTGAGGAATTGAACCCAGGACCTCATGTATGCGAGGCAAGCACTCTACCACTGAGCCACCTTCCCAGTTCTTGTGTTAAATCTTTTCTTTTCTTTTTTTTTTAATTGTGAAAATTCCACACAGAGGGGTTACAATTACATGGGCAAGGTTGTGTTGATTCTTATAAGCAAGTAATTGCTAACATCTTAGGAAAGTGTCTACTAGAAAAAGACTAAAGGTAGAAAACAGGCTATTCAGGAACTCAGAGACCATGCAGGGAGAAAAACAAGAAAAAACAGCTTCAAAAACATCCTTAGGAGCCTGGGGCAAGGCTCGAGCATTAGGGCACCTATGAAAACCCCAATACCACCAAATCCAACAGAAAAACCAAAGGGAAGGGCCAGGCATGGTAGTAGATGCCTGTAATTCCAGCTCCAGAAAGGCAGAGGCAGGATTCTAGCATGGGTACACAGCAAAATCCTGTCTCGAGACGACAAACAAGCAGCCCACCACGCGTCCTCAAGGAGTAGAGGAGAGGGTACAACCGTGAAATGACGGAACTTCCAGAACATAAAAAGGCAGTCAAAGCAATGATCCCACAGAAGAGCTGGGTGATCAAATCAGAATGTCTTCCAGGAAGCGAGGTGGCAGCACTGAGGGAAAGTAAGAGAGGCAGAGGGCAGCCTGGGCAGCCACACCACAAGAGCAAATGGAGACACGAGGCTGGGCATGGTGGAAGGGGGACTGGGCGCCCGGACTGAAGAGCAGCGGTGGGAGAAAGAACTCAGCTGGCACAGGCCCTCGCCAAGGTGTGCCTCAGTGTTTGCTTACACACTGGGAACAGAGATGTGACAAACAGGAAAGGTCAGGTGTCAGAATGACCCCGGCTTCTTTCCGCCATACTGGAGGAAGAGCTTCTGTATTCTATCAGAAACTGATTTTCAACTGAGACTGCTGGACATGGCCCGGGCCAAGGCGGGCGCAGACGGCTTTCCAGACAGGCAGAGTGGGCCGTGGATGCTCTGTCGGGCAGAGTGGAGATGACCCCCACCCCAGCCAGTACAGTCGAAGACCCAGTCCAGAACAGAAGAGCCCACAACGAAGGAGCAAGGGTCTGGGGCAGAGGGGATCGGGTCAGCCTGGAGCAGTCCACAGGGCCCAGGAGACCTCTGCAAGGGGCAATGGAGAGGTTCTCCAGTGTCTCCAAATGTATGATGGGCAACTGAGACAGGTAGCTGGTGCGAGCCGGGGTTCAGTGTGGAGAAGCGCACCTGGAGACTGGAGGAGCGAGCAGAGGGCTGCTAAGTGAGGGAGGGAGACACACACACGCAAGAACGTGGCGTGTGGTCTTCCAGGCCTGTGTGAGAGCCTGTCCCTCCTCACGTGGGGCCCTGGGCAGAGGGAGCTCAGGAGAGCACACAGCTGGTGACAAGGGGACGTGAGTGGCCCTTGGCCTCTGCCAGCCGAGCCAGTAACAAACACCTGGAGGAACACAGATGAGGAAGGGCTTCTGAAGCAGTGACTTAGAGCCCTACTCAGAGCCCCAGACCGGAAGCAGCTCTCCACGGAGTACAAAATGGGGAAGGGGTGACGTGTAGAGCTGGTGGACATGCTCACTTACGCGTTGTGGTGCAGGGCTCTGATCTGCTGGATTGTTAATAAACTAAACAAAGCCTGAATGTGGACTGGCCGCTGGTAGGAAAACCAAGGGCTGGCGAGTTTAAACGACAGTCTCAAGGTTACTACGGGACAAGGAAGTATACGTTCACATTTGCTTGGATTGCAAGGAACAGATTACATCAATGGGAACAGAATTGGCTGGCTGGCTCCAGCATCTCCTGCTGAGATTGGTGCTGTGGCTTAAGTGGTAGATTGCTAGACTGTAATTTTTTTCCCCCAGTCCTGGGGCTTGAACTCAGGGTCTGGACACTGTCCCTGAGCTTCTTTTGCTCAAAGCTGGCACTCTACCATTTGAGCCACAGCGCCACTTCCAGCTTTTTCTGTATAGGTGATACTGAGGAACTGAACCCAGGGCTTCATGCAGGCTAGGCAAGCACTCTACCACTGAGCCACCTTCCCAGCCCCGTATTAGGTATTTTTGATCTGGCTTCATTTTATGGCACACCTCACTTTACACATAGCAGTCCTCAACTCTGTAAGCTGACTTACAGCAGCTGTACTGGAAGAGCCGTACTATCACTGCCTGGTTTTTCCCATAGTTCTGCAAGCACTCAAGAGTATCTTGTGGGAATGACTGGCAGAAAGTTGGTTGAAGACAATGAATTTTGTAGACTAAAGTTTTCTTGCTAGGACTTTTACTGAGGCTTTTTTCTTTTCTTTTTTGTCATCATGGGGCTTGATCTCTGGGCCTGGGCACTGTCCCAGAGCTCTTCAGCTCAAGGCAAGTACTCTACCACTTGAGCCACAGCACCACTTCGTTGTCTGGTGGTTAACTGGACATAAGAGTCTTACAGACTTCCCTGCCTGGGCTTGTTTTAAACTGTGATCCACAGATCTCAGTCTCTCAGCCTCCTGAGTAGCTAGGATTACACCAATACTAGACTAGGAGCCACCAATACTAGACTCATTTCTAGATTTTTGATGGTTCATTGGAGATAAGATTCTCATGGACTTTTTTTTTCCCTTTTGCTAGTCCTGGGGCTTGAACTCAGGGCCTGGTCACTGTCCCTGAGTTTCTTTTGCCCAAGGCTGGCACTCTACCACTAAGCCACATTCCCAGCCCAACAAGTCCCATTTAAACACTCCCCTGTCTACAGAATCAGGGCCCTTTTAATACCTGCACTTCCTTCACTCCCATAACCTTCATCCTTTGTTGTTTTTTGTTGGTCGTGGGGCCTGAACTCTGTCCCTCAGCTCTTCAGCTCAAGGCGAGCACTCTACCACTTGAGCCACAGCGCTACTTCCGGCTTTTTCAGCTTATGTATTGCTGAGGAATCGAACCCCAGGCCTCATACATGCAAGGCAAGCGCTCTACCACTGAGCCACTTTCCCAGCTCCCCCTGAGCTTCTCTTGCTTAAAGTAGTGCTCTATCATTTGAGTCACAGCTCCACTCCTGGCTTTTTGGAGGTTAATTGGAGATAAGAGTCTCATGGACTTTACTGCCTGAGCTTGCTTTGAACCATGATCCTCAAATCTCAACCTCTAGAGTACCTACATTACAGGTGTAAGCCATCAGAGCCCTCAAATTTGTCTTTATTTTTACTGTACCTTAAAGTAAACTGCTGACATGAGGACTTTCCACAGCTGTTCCACAAATGAACACGTAAACTATTATTGGGAGCTCAATATTCACTTAGGGTGTTTTCTTTGGTAGGATTTACATAACAACAAGTGTGCAGGCTCAAGCACGCTATTCTGTGAGTGTAACAAATCCCCTGGAAGCAGCCTCACCTGTCCAGCCATTGCCGCTGAAGCAACTATGAATCTGATCTCTGTCACAAAGGATTGTTTTGCTTTACTGTTCTAGAATTTCTCATAGTTGGGGCCACCCTGGAGATGGCTCCCTCAGGATGATGACTGTAGGAGGAGTGTTCGTTTCTTTGTCTTGAGTGTGTTCTGACGTTGTCTGTTGCAGACGGGGGTGCACGCAGGCCTTCTGGTTCACACCATGGACTTGGTTGGCTGCATGGCTGCAGTCTGCCTTGTGGGCTTCACAGCGCCTCCCCAGAGGGAGCCTGGGCGGAGGGTGGCTATCTGCTTAGCATCTGGTCTTCTATTCTCTTCCCTGCTGTGAACGGACTCATAAAACCTTCCTTCCAGAAGCAGAGGAGTGAGTGGACACTAAAAACATGCCACCTGCCCTGCCTCTGTAGCTGCTGTGTGTGTGTGTGTGTGTGTGTGTGTGTGTGTGTGTGTGTGTGTGTGTGTGTGTGTGTGTGTGTGTGCGTGTGTTTGCCAGTCCTGAGGCTTGAACTCAGGGTCTCGGCACTATCCCTGAGAATTTTTTGCTTGAGGCTAGCACTCTACCACTTGAGCTACAGCACTACTTCTGGCCTTTTCTGTTTATGTGGAACTGAGGAATCAAACCCAGGGCTTCATGCATGCTAGGCATGCACTCTACCACTAAGCCACATTCCCGCCGTTTCCTGAGTTTTGCACCCAATCAAGGTGGGGCCTTGTAACTGCCCAGCCTCATCATGCTGCTGACGGTTGTTCAGGGCACCGGGCTTGATAACGGTTAGATAACTAGGTGGGTCAGGGCCACCTCTGCTCCCCAAGCCTCTGGACAATGGACATTTCTGAAGCATCTGGATTTTGTCATTAAGGACAAAGCCAACAAGAATGAAAGAAAAGAACTCCTACTGTGCTTAAAGTAGAAGCTTGTCCCTGGGCCTGGTGTGTTACACGGAGCGGGCACGCTGGCCACCAAGCTCCCAGCACTGCCTTACCCGGTGTGGCAGTCCTGAGACACCTGGGTCTCCTGAGTGGAGGCGAGGCCACTCCAGCCTTACACTGGCTGAACCCACACTCCAGCACTCTACCACACGCAGACCTCCCCACAACTGATGATTATGTTAGACTTGGCCAGGAGAGGTTTCACACAGGACACTGTAGCCGCGGAGGCGGAGCTGGTCCGGGGGCCATGTGTGGCTACCGAGACTGCACGATGTGATGGCACTCCTGCACCCCGCTGCCGGCACTCACAACCACCTCAGGCCTCACAGCCCTGGGGCCACCCAAGGCCTTTCCCGCCTCCTACTTGGCTCTGCTCCTCCGATACCAGTGTGTGCCCTAGACCAGGTGCCTCTGTCCCCTCTCCTGATGCACAACTCACCAGCTCTCCCAAGTCTGTGCAGGGCCTGTCCATGCCGCTGGGCTCTCCCTCCGCCTCTGCTGGCACCGCTGGCATGTTCTAGCAATCCTGTTTCGGCTCGATTGCTCCCTCCCTGCGACTACTCACAGCCTCTGGGCCGCCCCTTCCCTGCAGTCCTGCCTTCTGCTCTGCAGCAGCCCTCCCGGTGAGGCCTTCAAGACCTCTGTGCTGACCCCTTCTCCCAAGGCCCTCTCCTACTCCCCTTCCTTCCCCTCCTCCTTTCCCTTCTCTCCTTCCACGCCACTTCCAGGCTTCTAGGACACCTCCAGGGAGAGCCCTCTGGTCCCGTCCTGCTCCAGTGGCTCCCCTGCCCCCCGACTCAGGACCAGCAGTTATGCATTAGCACCAGGGCTGTCGTGTGTTTCCATGGTGACCCTCAATGTCCCTTGCACAGTGGGCTTTGAAGGGCCAGGGCTGAGTTCTGCCATGGCCATGGTACATTTGCTTTCCAGGGAGCTTGCTTTCCTCCCCTACAGAAAAGGTGGCTAGCAACGTGCTTTCTCAAGTCTTCTGGAGCTCTAGAGTGCTTTGGTGGTTTTGAGCACAAAGACTAGGGAGGGGACCTCTGGCGATTTGGATCACTGACTCAGATCACTGACAGGTCAGAGGGTGTCTTGGAGCAGAAGGCTGCACACTGATGCACAAAAGATGGGTCTTTTGCCAGGCACACTTGTGCCTGCCCACAGTCTCGGCTCTTGAGCCTGAAGCAGGAGAATTACTTGAGTCTAGGAGTTCCAGGTGAGGCTGGGCTACACAGTGAGACACTATTTGAAAAAAGAAAGTTTTATCAAGTTCCTGCCCCTGTCTCCTGCAGTATTCAGAGGGCTTGTTGCTCAGCATTTCTACCTGCATTATATATTTTCATGTTCTGAACACTGTATTTTTTCTTGTTCACAGAGCCCTAAAATATCTACAGCAGCTTGCCAGCTCCGTCAACCTTGGTCCCACAGTTCTCTCTGCCAGGCAAAGCCTGTGGGTCAGGCAGAGAGAACAACCCCTACAGAGGCAACGGTGCTGCCCAGGGGAGAAGCTGGCTGGATGCAGGCGGCTGAGCACAGGATGAGGGAGAAGCAGGGCCCACTTAGGGCGTGTCAGGTGCGTCCCTCGCAGGAAGAGCTAGCCACCTGGGTACAACGCTTGAGGATCGTCAGTGCTGGGAAGGCTCATGTCATCACGCGTGTGGTGGCTTTAGAATATGAGCAGAAAGTTCTCTGACACATGAAACTCTAGTCTTGTAAAATGCTAAACAAAACTAAAAATATTTCCTCCAAGTCCTCCCAAGCATTAGCAAGTCTGAAAACTGAGTCATTTGTTTTGAGTACTTTGTTCAATTTTCACCCCAAAGCCACTACGAGAGGGGGGTTTTGCCAGAGAAGAGAATAGGAAACAAAAATAGAGGAACTGCTTGCTGCTAGTTTTAGAATGCTTTTGCTGCATTGCTTCGTGTGCCCTGTGGCAGTCTGTTCTGCAGTGTGACCTGTGTGTCCTATGTCCTGTGTGCAGACACAGCTGACTGCATGGGTGCAGATGACGTGAAAGACAAGTGTGATCTGTGTGTCCCATGTCCTGTGTGCAGACACAGCTGCCTGCGTGAGAGCAGATGGCCTGGAGAGTGTGACCTGCGTGTCCCTGTCCTGCATGGGAGTGGGAGCCGATGCTGTGAAGGGGCTTTGTCATGACAGAGGGGACAGTGGCTTTCAGCGGTCACGCGTTGGGGGAAAGAAGGGCTGGGAGCACTGAGGCCGGCACAGAGGTGTGGCCACCCCTCAGCCCAGCAGATGAGGCAGCTGGTCCCGGGGTAGACTCAGAAGGTCCAGTTTGACTGCAGCCTCCCACTGGGGGCTGTACGCTGGAAAAGTCACTCAGCGTGTTCTGAGAGACTCCTTTCCTGGTAAACTAGGGAGACGTCTCTGCTCTTCTTCCCAGGGCAAGGACAGGCTTTAAAGACAGGGCACTGCATGGAGAAGTGCAGTTTAAAGGTCCCCTCCCCTAGCAGGCAACTGGAAAGCATTTGCATCTACAAATTCTGCAGCAAGTGAATTTCTTTTACCGCATACCAAGAGCTAACCGAGTGAGAAAACGTGGCTCTGTCTATACAACTACTTCACACAGTGATGGTTACAGCCCACTTAGCAATCACTACTGAATTCAGAGCACAGCTTCAAGGCCCTTGTTCTGTTTGGGCCAATTTCCTGGGAAAAGCTGTTGTTCATTACCGTCAATTAAAGCTTTCTTCCTCTTTTTTTTTTTTTTTTTTGGTTGGTCGTGGGACTTCAACTCTGGGCCTGGGCGCTGTCCCTCAGCTCTTCAGCTCAAGGCTAGGACTCTACCACTTGAGCCACAGTGCAATTCCGGTCTTTTCTACTTATGTGGTGCTGAGGAATCGAACCCAGGGCCTCATATGTGCAAGGCAAGCACTCTACCACTAAGCCACCCTCCCAGCCCCAGCTTTCTCCCTCTTTAGTTTTGCTTCTGGCAGGTCATTCTAGAGTCTTGATGGGGGCAGGCACCCAGAAGCATGTGGCTTAGCACATGGCTAGCATGGAGGCTCTGCTGCCAGGTGTCCCATGTCCTACCCCAAGCACAGGCCAGAGCAGCCCAGCCCCACTGTATTAGGCTGACAGACCTTCCTCCCACCCCAGCCCTCCGGGCTAACTAGAGATGGAGTGTTGATGACTTTTCTGCCCAGGCTGGCGTTGAACTCCTGAAGTAACTAGGATGACAGGAGTGAGTCACCGGTGCCCATCTTGGGCACCAGTTAAATATGATATCAAAAGCACAAGAAAATAAGTAATAAAATAATTTGTACTGCATAAAAATTAAAGCCTTCTCTGCATCAAAGGACATAAAAAAGTAGGAGAAAATATTTACAAACCATATATCTGATAATGGCCTAGTATCCGTAATACATAAACAACTCCCATAACTCAAAAATTATGAAATAATCCAATTAAAAAGTGTTTTAGATACAGTTGTTAAAAGACGCTTTACAGGCTGGGCACAGTGCTTACACCTATCATCTCAGCTGCCAGGCGGCAGAGGTGGATGGTGGTCTAAGTCTGGCCCCAGAAAAAAACGCAAGACCCTACCTGAAAAATAGCTAAAGCAAAAAGGGCTGGGATCACGGTTCAAGCAGCGAAGCAGCTTTCACAAGGAAAAGGTTCTGAGTGTAAAACCCCAGTACAATTTAAAAAAGAAAAAAAATCACGTGAAAAGATGCTCAGGATCACAAGTCCTGAAGCAAATGCAATGAAAACCACAAGGCTGCCCCACTCCACACTGAAATGACAGAATGCAAAAAAAAAAAAAAAAAATCAGAAAAAGAACTTTAGAGTTTGAGAATTCAGAAAAACTGGGAGCGACCACATGTAAATGGGCTGTCACTGCAGAAAACATGCTGTAGGCTGGGCACCGGTGGTCACGCCTGTAATCCTAGCTACTCAGGAGGCTGAGATCTGAGGATCATGGTTCAAAGCCAGCCCACGCAGGAAAGTCTGTGAGACTCTTACCTCCAATTAACTACCCAGAAAACTGGAAGTGGCGCTGCGACTCAAGCGGTAGAGCACTAACCTTGAGCTGAAGAGCTGAGGGAACAGCGCCCAGGCCCATAGTTCAAGCCCCACAACTGACAAAAAAAAAAAAAAAAAGAAAGAAAAAGAAAACATGCTGCAGTTCCTTAGAAGTTAAATACTCCCTAATGCCAGATGACTTGCAATTCTGATGGGCAGATGCCCAACAGGATGGAAAACATCTTCCCAAAGATTCATATACAGGGCTGGGAAGGTGGCTCAGGGGTAGAGAGCTTGCCTAGCATGCATGAAGCCTTGGGTTCCATTCCACATAAGCAAAAAAAGCTAGAAGTGGCATTATGGCTCAAGTGGTAGAGTGCTAGTCTTGAGCAAAAGCAGTTCAGGGACACTGCCCCCCCAAAAAGATTCATTCACAGAGTCACCACCAAGGAGAAGCAACTTAAGTCTACCAACCAATGAATGAATAAAACAATGTACAGCCACTCAACAGAATGATGTTCCATCATAAAAAGGAATGGAAACTGGTAGATGCTATATTAAGTATGAACTATGGAAACAAGATACTACATGAATGAGGTCAGACAAAAAGGCCACATATTGTATGATTCTATTTATAGGGAATTTATAGAAGGAGAAGAAATCCATGGAATCAGGTACAGGTTAGTGGTTTTGACGGGCTGAGGGAGTTGGGGTTTCTGGAAGAAAAGGGAGTAAGTGCTAACTGGTAGTTTCTTTTGGGGTGATGGAAATGGTCTTGAATTGGACAGTAGTGACTATTCTATAAAAGGATTTGTTTTATATTTAATTATAAATTTTTATATATATTTTTCAGTACTTAGGTTGAACACAGGGCCTTGGGCTTGCTATGCTGGTGTTTTATCATCTGAGTCACACCTCCAGCCCTGCTTTTTGCCAGTTATTTTGGAGATAAGTGTTCAGCAAAATTTTCCGCCAGGATAATCTTGAATAGGGATCCTCCAGATCTCAGCCTCCTGAGTTGCTACAAATACAGGTGCAATTCATCAGTGGTTGGCTGCGAATTATGATTTTTATATAAAACCATTAGGAAAAAAAATAAGAATGTATTGACAGTAATGGACCAAAGGAATCCACTTAGGTACATACATGCAACAAGAAGACAAAAGAACTGCAAACTGGCCTGCTTTTCATTATCACTATACAGAATGGTGCTACACAGTTGGTGATAGAGTATTCCTCTTTGCTGTGGACGCTTCCAGTCTGCTGTTAGTCCTCACCAAGTGCAGAGAAAAAAATGGAGCATGTGTCTCAGCTCATCGCATACAGCTACATGTCTGCACTGTGCCGTGTAACTAACAATGCTCTCCCCAGCTGTGAAGAGGAAGGCCCATTGCTGAGGGCTAAAAATGGCCTCCACAGAACTCTGGGCCAGACTCCTGGCTAGTATCCCAGCACACGCCATTAGTCACCTCATCCTGAGGGAAAGGACACCCAAAATACATAGTGGCCCCCAGGAATTTACCCAAACTCTTGGCTTCCCCTGAGGTCTCTGCATATGGCAACTTCAAGCATTTTCCAACAAAACCAAGATTAGCAGAAATTTGAGCGAAAAGCTCATTAAGTCATTGCCTCTAATGATAAACTTTAATAGAAACTGTGTTGCACAGGAAGTAAGTCTATATGTCCTACAGGAATTAGTAGGGCTATTAGCATACTCAAATAAGACTTCTAGCCGGGTGCTGGTGGCTCACGCCTGTAATCCTAGCTACTCAGGAGGCTGAGATCTGAGGATCGCGGTTCAAAGCCAGCCTGGCAGGAGACACCGTGAGACTCCTATCTCCAATAAACCGCCAGAAAACCGGAAGTGGCGCTGTAGCTCAAGTGGTAGAGCGCTCGCCTTGAGTTCAAGCCCCACGACTGACAAAAAAAAAAAAAAAAAAAGACCCACGCTATTCAAATAAGACTTCTACTCGTAATTGTAATTTTTTATTTTTGTGCCAGCTCTGGGGCTTGAACTCAGGGCCTAGGGACTGTTGCTGTGCTTTTTTGTTCAAGGCTAGTACTCTACTACTTAAGCCACAGCTCCACTTGCAGCTAGCATTTTTGGTGTTGAATTTGAGATATGAATGTCATGGACTTTTCTGCCTGAGTTTGTTTCAAACTGCAATCCTTAAATCTCAGCCTCCTGGTAGTCAGAATTACAGGCATGAGCCACCAGTGCCCAGCTCTGTGCTTGTAATTCAAGTGCTATAATAGCCAAAAAATAAAAACATAAAACCTCATGTCAAATAACAATGTAAACTAAAATTTGGCAGAAATAGGGACAGGAAGACTAGAAATGGAAATTGCTAGCTCGGTCCACAGACCTTGTTTTGCTAAACAGTGCTCTACGACTGAGCTGTATGCAGGCCCCTCCTGACCTTCCACCTTGTCTCTGACTTGGAACTTGCAATGTAGCTACCTCAAATTCTGTGTGTGCATACATGCACGCATGCATGCGTGTGTAGGTCCTAGGACTTGAACTCAGAGCCTAGGCACTCTCCCTGAGTTTTTTTGTTTGTTTTGTTTTTTGGGTCCGGTCGTGGGGCCTGAACTCTGGGCCTGGGCGCTGTCCCTCAGCTCTTCAGCTCAAGGCTAGCGCTCTACCACTTGAGCCACAGCTCCACTTCCGGCTTTTTTCTTTCTGCTTATGTGGTGCTGAGGAATCGAACCCAGGGCCTCAGGCATGCAAGGCAAGCGCTCTACCACTGAGCCACCTTCCCAGCCCTCTCTGAGTTTTTTTGTTCAAGGCTAGCACTCTACCACTTGAGACACAGCTCCATTTCCAGCTGTTTCAGTGGTTAATTGGAGATATGAGTCTCCTGGACTTTCTGGCTTCAAACTGTGATCATCAGATTTTAGCCTCCTGAGTAGCTAAGGTTACAAGTGTGAGCCACTGGTGCCCAGCTTCAATTTCTTTGTTTTTATAAGTAAAATAGCAAAGACTTACTGAAAAAGATAATCACAGCTCCCACTGGATGGGGGAGTACCAAGGGAGGGTAACACGGGGTTTGTTAATGAAGTGCTTCTAGGAAGAAGCTACGTGACTCTCAAGATCATTAGACAGCCTGCTCTATCAGGCCCTATCACTCCTCAGACTCAATCAAAGTCTCCTGTAGACTGATCTCAAATGTTTTTTTTGGTCGGTCGTGGGGTTTGAATTCAGGTCCTGGGCATCATCTCTGAGTCTCTTTTGCTCAAGGCTTGCACGCTACCTCTTCCAGCTTTTTTGGTGTCTGTAGTACTGAGGAATGGAACCCAGGTCTTCATTCATGCTAGGTAAGCACTCTACCACTAAGCCACATTCCCAGCCTTGATTTTTTTTAACGTTCCATTTATAAAATGTCAGAAATATTTCTGTTTTTAGAGGGAATAACTCAGGTGTTGGCTCAAGTTATCCTTATATGTGTTCACAGCTCTAAACTTCCTATCAAATTCCAAATATCGGACGCCAGTGAAGGAGAGTCAGAACATTGATTCTGGGTTCAGGCACCAGAGGGCCCAACAGGCCAGCTACAGTGTCCTAACAGCTTGTATTGCTAAAAAGCAAGATTCTACTAGCTACCTTGGCTTACCTGGACAGGTGGCTCAATCATGATCCAGGCTGGAAGCATCAGGCTGGGATTCAGAGGCTGGGTTCCCACACGGAAGTAAACTCCACCCCTGGAATCACACCCCCAGATGTGCTGGTTTCCACATGCCAAGCTGATCAATTTGATGGCTCCTGTAGAGTCAGAGGCAAAACATACATTGTAATTAGTTTTGTGGCATGACTAATTTTTCCTTTAGTTTATGACTTCCTTTTATATTTCAGAGGAGAGAGGAGGCTACACTTGCAATTGAACTCTGGCATGTGTCACCTGATCTACTGAGTCCTTCCGTAGCTGGTGTGGAAACTTGGCTTGGTGTCAGGTGCCATCCAGCAGCTAGGTTGTTTTTTTTTTTTTTTGTCAGTCATGGGACTTGAACTCTGGGCCTTGGAGCTGTCCCTGCACTCATCAGCTCAAGGCGAGCACTCTACCACTTGAGCCACAGCGCCACTTCCAGTTTTCTAGTGGTTTATTGGAGATAAGAGTTTCACGGACTTTTCTGCATGGGCTGGCTTTGAACTTCAATCCTCAGATCTCAGCCTCTTGAGTAGCTAGGATTACAGGCGTGAGCCACTGCCACCCGTTTTTTTCGGTCGGCTATCGGGCTTGAACGCTGTGCCTGGGCGCTGTGCCTATGCTCTCCAGGCAAGCACTCTACCACTTGAGCCACAGCAACACTTGCCACTTCTGGTTTTCTGGTCGTTCACTGGAGATAAGAGTCTCACGTATTTTCTTGCCCCAGCTGGCTTTGAACCATGATCCTCAGATCTCAGCCTCTTGAGGATCTAGGATTATAGGCATGAGCCACTGGTGCCCAACTCTGAGCTGCTTTTTTGCTCAAGGCTAGTGCTCTACCACTTGAGCCATAGCACCACTTCCAGCTTTTTCTGTGGTACTGAGGATTGAACCCAGGGCTTCATGCATTGCTAGGCAAGCACTCTACCACCAAGCCATATCCCCAGCCCCAGCAGCGAGGTTTTGAGAAAAGTAGTCACAATGCTGCCAACACAGCGCCCTGGGCCCCAGCAGGGGATAAAGAGCTTGGTGGGGGTCAAGCATCACCTTCATCCCCTGTGCAGCTGTTGCCAATAAATTTTGGATTTGTGGTGAGGGAAGCCATACTTACTGGTAGAATTAAGAAAACACAGTCTCAGAAAGTCTTCCTTTTTGCTTTGTGTGCCAGTTCTGGGGTTTAAACTCAGGGTCTGGGAGCTGTCCCTGAGCTTCTCTGCTCAAGGCTAGGGCTCTACCATTCGGAGCTGGGTGCTGGTGGCTCACGCCTGTCATCTCATCTACTCAGGAGGCTGAGATCTGAGGATTGCTCGGTTTAAAGCCAGTCTGGGCAGCAAAGTCCGTGAAATTCTTATCTCCAACAAACCACTAGAAAACTGGAAGTGGCAGTGGCGCTGTGGCTCAAGTAGTAGAGTGCTAGCCTTGAGCAGAAGAGCTGAGGGACAGCATAGTAAAAAGTGCCACCGCCAGTTCTTACTACATTGCACAGGGGCAAGCTCTGAGCACACTCCTCGGCCTCACTTCAGGCTTCCTAGTGGTCATTACTATCTATTACTGTTTTGTAATGTGACTATTACTCCCAGTGCAGTTCCTGCTATCCCAGTTGACTCCTGAGGCGGCCAGGACTCAGTCACAAAGAGACGTGCCCAGGTTCACAATGTTTGAAGCTAAGCGAGAAGGAAGGGGAGAGAGGGGCCGGGTGACCTCTGTGGCTTTACAGACAGCAAAACCCATAGATAGTCCCAGTTCTGGCATTTCTGGGGGTTGAATTCTAAACTCTGCGCTTGCTTGGCTGGAGCCACACCTCCAGTCCAGCTTTTTTGCTGGAGATGCAGTTTTGTGAACTTTTTTTTTCCTGGGCTGGCTTTGAAGTATGATCCTCTGATTTTAGCCTCCTGAGCAGTGAGGATTATAGAAGTAAGCCACAAGCACCAAGCTCAAGTCTAGTTTTGATAAATTAATCCATGGGAGCAGTCTGTTCCTTGTCAGTGCCCTGTACTCCAAGGCTAATATTCGCAGAATGAAAGCTCATCCACTCCAGTGTGAGCGAGCTTCGGCTATGTATCACTCCTGTTGCTGCCAAGTATTATTATGGAAACACCATGGTGAATTTCTGCATTTACCTGTTGATAGGTGTTTGGGTCATTTCCACTTTTCTCTATTAGGAGTACAATTGTGTCCCTCCACCCCCACCCCCCAGCTCTGGACATGAACTCAGGGCCTGGACTGTCTCTTAGCTTTTTCACTCAAGGCTAACTGCTCTACCACCTGAGCCACAGCTCCACTTCTGTCTTCTTGGTAGGTATTTGGAAATGAAGAGTCTCATGTGCTTTCCTGCCCAGGTTGGCTTTGAATGAATATTTATTTTAGCAGTAAAATATATACTTCAGTGCATCATAAACCAAACAATTCTGAATGAAGAGCCAAGTGAAAGACAAAAAGTCTGAGTGAGGGCTTGCTTTTCTGCAGTTTTTTTTTTTTGGGTCCGGTCGTGGGGTCTGAACTCTGGGCCTGGGCGCTGTCCCTCAGCTCTTCAGCTCAAGGCTAGCACTCTACCACTTGAGCCACAGCGCCACTTCAGGCTTTTTTCTTTTTGCTTATGTGGTGCTGAGGAATCGAACCCAGGGCCTCAGGCATGCAAGGCAAGCGCTCTACCACTGAGCCACCTTCCCAGTCTGCTTTTCTGCAGTTTTATCTCACGGGTCTCCGTAGGGCTGAGTGAACTCCAACAGGATATGCGCACACAGCCCACTCCCTGCCCCAGCCCTCTGGGCTCCTCTCTGCTCTCTTGGTTAGGCAGTGGTGAGCAGTTCCAATGAGCGGCACTGATCTATCACTTGGGAGCTAAACCAGAAAAGTGTGCTGGGAGCGGGGTAGGGAGTGGCTGGTGAGGAAGGCTGCTCACCTGGGAGCTTTCTGTAACATAAAACCCAACTTGACATTGCCCTGCCTTCCCTGCTTTGTTTTTGCTTCTCCCATTAACAAGTTTTTCAGGAATAACAATGTAGTCCTAAGGGACAGAGATCACTGCATACCATAATCAGGCTTGTTACCTAAGGCACATACTGACCCCAAATACTTCATTTCAGGTGGTGTCCAGATGAATTGCACTACAAATTGCATTCGTTTGCTGAACAGTCCAAAGCCTGATATAAGGTGTATTTATGCATACTGGGAAATATAATGTTAGGGGCTTCTTAAATATCTGCTAAATAATGCACATTTTCTTCCCAAACAAGGTTACAATAAATCTGACAAAAACTTGTATTGAGTCTTTACAGCTGGGTTCAGCAACCAATCATCTAAGGAATCTTTTGCCAGGCACAGTGGTCATATCTATCACAAGAGATTGAGATCATGACACAAGGCCAGCCTGGGCAAAAAAGAAGTTTCAAGACTTCATCTCAATTAATGGCTGGCCTCAAACCTATGACTCTCCTATCTTAGTCTCTAGAGCACTGGGATTGTAGTCATGCACAACCAAGCCCAGATTTAACTTTTTCTTTGGATGGGGAGGGGGACGCCTTGTCAAGGTCACCCACCAATGGTGGCTCCTGGGCTCAGTCCCTAGTCCACAACTCCGTCTTTCTTTTTCTGGGCCTGGAGACTGTCCCTGAGGTCTTCAGATCAAGGCCACTGCTTACCATTTGAGCCACAGCACCACTTCTGGTTTTCTGGTAGTTAGTTGGAGATAAGAGTTTCATAGACTTTTCTGCCCAGGTTGGCTTTGAACTGCGATCCTCATATCTCAGCTTCCTGAATAGTTAGGATTATAGGTATGAGCTACTGGTGCCAGGCTCAGATTTAACTTTATCTTAATGAAGCAACTGACTTGGCACTGGGGTGGGCAGGAAGCACTGAAATCAAAATGAAGCCCCTGATTTAAGTAATTACTTTAAAACATCTGACCCACATGCTTTCCCACAGGTAACCTAGACCATACCTGGAGAGGGCCTGACAGCTGAACACTGGTGCCTCTGGCTGCAGTTTGCTGTCTAATTTGGCAGAGGCAAAAGCTCTAGCAGTGAAGTTGCCACAATGCAAGGGCAAGTTCCCCTCCTAGTGCACCTGCCTACCACACTGCCCCAGCAGGAGTCTGTGGACTCTGGAGTTGCTGCATTCTCAGGAAATGGAGAAAATGGCACAAGGAGTCCACCAACATTTCAGTATTAATGAGAAAACTCAGTAAAAACTTTAAAAAGTAGACAAAATGTACAGCACAGAGCAGGGTAAAGACCAGGACGGAGTGCTGCCTGTCACACAGGGGGTGAATCCCGTGCCAGCCGGCAGCTGTGCAGCACCCACTGCAGGGCGTGCTGCCAGGATAATGGAGTTGAAGGCCTGCTGAGCATCTCAGTGCCACTGGCCTGGCCAGGAGCACCGGGGAGATGCCTGCTTGACAAGGTGGAATGGGGGTGGTGGTGGGACCTATCAGTACAGAAGAGCTCAGGAAAAGGGCAGGTAGCCCTCTATCTCTTCTTGACTCTCTTTCTCTCTCTCCTTTTTTCTGGGTCCTGAACTCTGGGCCTGGGCGCCATCCCTCAGCTCTTCAGCTCAAAGCTAGCGCTCTACCATTTGAGCCATAGCACCACTCCAGCCTTTTCTGCTTATGTGGTACTGAGGAATTGAACCCAGGACCTCATGCATGTAAGGCAAGCACTCTACCACTGAGCTACCACCCAGCCCCTCCCCTTCCCCCTCCTCTTTTTTTGTGCCAATCCCGGGACTTGAACTCAGGGTCTGGGCGCTATCCCCTAGGTTTGTTGCTCAAGGCTAATGTTCTACCATTTGAACCACAGGTCCACTTCTGGCTTTTTGGTGGTTAATTGGGGATAAGATCTCATAGACTTTCCTGCCTGGGCTAGCTTTAATCCATGACTCTCTACACTTTGGGGTGGTTCAGAGACAAGCAGTCAGTAGCAGCACATGAACTGCTTGAATGAAAGCCCACGCTACACACGCTGCATGCCTCCCCACGCTCGGCTCTCTTCCTGGGGCTGAGGAGGCACAGACGTGCTGTCTGCTCCAGGGCACACTGCCTTGTCTAACGGAAAGGTCACAGAGCGCTTCTCCATATTCACAAGGAGTGGCAGAGACAGCTGCACCTACAGTACTATTTCAAGCGACTCTGGTGGCAATTTCTTAATACCCTACAATTCCTCGTGTTCTGAAAACCTGCAAACTGTAGGCAGTGGGCAACGTGAAGGTTCTTAGAAACTTAAGGAGCCCGTGTAGTCTCCTGTGATCCAGCAACTGACAAACATCAGCCAAGAATTCACCCGTGGTGAATGTGGTGAATGTGTGGAGGGCATTCTGTCAGCTACATCCTGACGGGTTTTTTTTTTGTTGTTGTTGTTGGTCATGGAGCTTGAACTCTGGGCCTGGGCACTGTCCCTCAGCTCTTCAGCTCAAGGCGAGCGCTCTACCACTTGAGCTACAGCACCATTTCTGGTTTTCTAGTGGTTTATTGGAGATCAGAGTCTCACGGTCTTTCCTGCCCGGGTTGGCTTTGAACTGAGATCCTCAGATCTCAGCCTCCTGAGTTGCTAGGATTACAGGCATGAGTCACCGGCGCCTGGTTCTGACTTGGTTTTATGGCAATCACAGGAGACACTGTACCTAGTTGGGAGAGGTCCAGCTTCGTCCAGTGCATGCCTGTAGGGCAGCTCTTAGACAGCGTCCTGATAAACACCTGGCCAAGGTAATCCAAGGCCCACAGCGCATCCTGGCAGGCAGCGTAGGCCCTCATCTCGGCGTCGGGGGGCAGCTGCACGGTGGAGGGGCGGCACTGTGGGCTCTGGGCGCTGAGGCTGCACAGGTCCTTGCTGCTCTGGCATAGCCACAAGGAGCTTCCTGTGGAAAAGGTTCATATTTGTCATTGCTTGCTGTCTGCCCCAGGCCACCCCTGTCCTGTCTGAAGGCAACCTTTGCTACTTGGCTGGGTACGCTGGCTCACTTACTTGAACCCACACAGACGGGAGGGCGGGAGCTGCCACGCACTTCTAAATTACCGGGAAAGGCCATGACCAGCACTTAAGATCACAGCTGAGATATTTTTAAAAATGGAAAGAAAGCAGAGCATATGAGATTCAATAAAGGCTATGATGTTGGCATAGCATCTCTGACCCATTTATAATGAGCTGTGAAGTCTTTACTTTTCTTTTTTGTTGGTCGCAGGGCTTGAACTCAGGGCCCACACACTGTCCTTGAATTCTTCCATGCAAGGCTATCATTCTACCACTTTGAGCCACAGCTCTACTTCTGGTGTTTGGGTGATTAATTCGAGATAAAAAGTCTTTCTTGTCAGGAATTGTGATCTTCAGATCTCAGCCTTCTGAGTAGCTAGGATTATAGGCATGAGCCACCAGCTCCCAGCCTGGAAGTCTTTAATTTGAATAAAGCCTTTCTTTTTGGCAGCATTGGGATGTGAATGCAGGGTCTCAACTTGCTTTGCTGGTGCTCTCCTGTCTCTTTACCTCTCCCTTGCCTATTTGGGTGTAGGCTTCGGCTCAGCCACTTGGGTTGGCCAACAACATTGCCACAGCCCCATGAGGACAGACAGACAGCAGCCTGAACTTTTTCAACTGCTAACCCTTGAGCTAGATTTCTCAAGTAGGCAAAGACTGACTGACCGTCTTTGGAGGGTGCAGTGGAAGCCAACACGAAGGCCCATTTTGTTGCAGAAGCTGTCCCCCGGGGAACAACGTTTTCCCAGTGAGTCCCTGCCAAGAATAAATAGGAAGACTGCATTAAAAGGAGAAAATACTTCAGAATTTTGGTTTTCTTTTCTTTTTTTTAGGTGTGGGACCTGAACTCTGGGCCTGGACACTGTCCCTCAGCTCTTCAGCTCAAGGCTAGCACTCTACCACTTGAGCCACAGTGCCACTTCCAGCTTTTTCTCCTTATGTGGTGCTGAGGAATCGAACCCAGGGCCTCAGGCATGCAAGGCAAGCACTCTACCACTGAGCTACCTTTCCACTTCTGGTTTTCTTTTTGGTACTAGGCTGTGAACTCAAGGCCTGCCACTTGATTAGCTGATACTCTGCCACTTGAATCATGCCTCCAGCCTGGCTTTTTGTGGTTATTTTGTTGGAGGTGGAATGTTAAGAACTTTTTTTTTATCTTTTGTCAGCTGTGGGGCTTGAATTCTGGGGCTGGGTGCTATTCCTGAGCTCTTCAGCTCAAGACATGTTCTCTACTACTTAAGCCACAGTGCCACTTCTGGTTTTCAGGTGCTTAATTGGAGATAAGAGTCTCATGGACTTTCCTGTCCAGGCTGGGTTTGAACTGTGATCCTCAGATCTCAGCTTCCTGAGTAGCTAGGATTACAGGTGTGAGCCACTGGCACCTGGCCTGGTTAGCTTTAAACTGTGGTAGGATTACAGTTGTGTCACTGGCATCCAATAGTTTTGGTTCTTGACTGTAGCTAGTCTTCAAAATCTCTTAAAATTAATTTTACTTTTTTTTTTTTTTTTGGTCAGTCAAGGGGGCTGAACTCTGGGCCTGAGCGCTGTCCCTCAGCTCTTCAGCTCAAAGTTAGGCCCTACCACTTGTGCCACAGCACTACTTCTGGCGTTTTTCTGCTCATGTGGTGCTGAGGAATTAAACCCAGGGCCTTATGCATGCAAGACAAGCACTCTACCACCGAGTAGACATCCCAGGCCCAATTTTACTATTTTTTTTTTTTTTTGTCGGTCATGGGGCTTGAACTCTGGGCTTGGGCACTGTCCCTCCGCTCTTCAGCTCAAGACAAGCACTCTACTACTTAAGCCACAGCCCACTTCTGGTTTTCAAGTGGTTTATTGGAGATAAGAGTCTCTCAGACTTTCTTGCCCAGACTGGCTGCCCAGACTTTCTTGCCCAGATCTCAGCCTCTGGAGTAGATAGGATTACAGGCGTGAGCCACCAACACCTGTTTTCTTCTTCTTTTTCTTTGGGTCAGTCCTGGGCCTGAACTCTGGGCCTGGGCACTGTCCCTCAACTCTTCAGCTCAAGGCTAGTGCTCTACCATTGGAGCCACAGTGCCACTTGCAGCTTTTTCTGCTTATGTGGTGCTGAGGAATTGAACCCAGGGCCTCATGCATGGAAGGCAAGCACTCTACCACTGAGCCATCTTCCTAGCCCCAAATTTTACTATTCTTAAACTAAGAGGTAGACGTCAGCGCAGCCTGCTATTCACTTCTTCTTGACTACTGTCAAGAAGAGCCACATCTTGCCAATGGAAGCTCAGAGAGGCCACACAGGGAAGAGAATGCACAGATGTCCTTGCTGGGCAAGAAATTCAACAATGGTCATAGTTATTCTCTTATCTTTATCTCTAGAGTTGAAATTTTTTTATTCTGTGAAATTACTAACATAAAAATGAGCCAGAGGGCTGGGAAGGTGGCTCAGTGGTAGAGTGCTTGCCTTGCATGCATGAGGCCCTGGGTTCAATTCCTCAGTATCACATAAGCAGAAGAAGCAAGAAGTAGCACTGTGGCTTAAGTGGTAGAGCACTAGTCTTGAGCTGAAGAGCTGAGGGACAGCACTCAGGCCCAGAGTTCAGGCCCAAGACGAATAACAACAACAACAACAACAACGACGACGACGAAGAGGAAGAGCTGGAGCTGGTGGCTCACACCTATAATCCTAGCTACTGATAAGGCTAACATCTGAGGATCGTGGTTTAAAGCCAGCCTGGGCAGGAAAGTCTATGAGACTCTTATCTCCAATGAGCCATCAGAAAACTGGAAGTGGCTCTGTAGCTCAAGTGGTAGAGCACTAGCCTTAAGCTGAAGAGCTGAGGGACAGCGCCCAGGCCCAGTGTTCAAGCCCGACAACCACTACCCACCACCACCACCACCAACAAAACGATGGTAAAGAAAAACTAGGAGAGAGTAAGAAATGTCCTCTTACCTGACTTATGTAACTATAAACCTCTGTATATTGCTTTTATAATAACAACAAAAAAAGAGCTCCAGCTGGGTGCTGGTGGCTCATGTTTATAATCCTAGCTACTCAGGAAGCTGAGGTCTAAGTATTTCAGTTCAAAGCTAGCCTAGGCAGGAGAATCCGTGAGACTCTTATCTATAATTAACCTCCAAAAAAGCTGGAAGTGGAGTTGTGGCTCAAGTAGTAGAGCATTAGCCTTGAACAAAAAAGCTCAGAAGAGTGCCCAGGCCTTAAATTCAAGCCCCAGCAACACCAAAAATAATTAAAAAGCTCCATTTGTTTTCCTTATATCTCAATAGATTCTCATAACAAACTGTTTACATTCTAGCCAGACCAAGTTTTAGGAATAATAGACTGAAATAATAAAAAAAAAAGAGAACAACTGGTCACAAGGAATAGAGAGCCTTTCTCACAGGCACTTCTATCTGTGTGCTGCAGCGCCACTTCAAGTTGCGATCTTAAAGCTATTCTTTAAACATATGAGGCCCCAGCACTGCAAATTAGAAAAACATTTTGTGTTAGTTGTGGGGCTTGAACTCAGGGTCTAGGAGCTGTCCCTGAGCTTTTTTTGCTCAAGGCTAGTGCCGTACCACTTTGAGTCACAGTGCCACTTCCAGTTTTTCTGGGGTTGACTTACACACTTTATTGCCTGGGCTGGCTTTGAACCGAAGTCCTTAGATCTCAGCCTCCTGAGTAGCTAGGATTACAGGCGTGAGTCACTGGTGCACAAACTCTAAAAAAACAATATGCATATATGTATATATAATATATAATATGCATATATATATATATAAAAGCTTCCTATAAATCTCACCAACATAAACACAAAGGTAATCTACCCACCTATAAGGCTTCCTCTGGCAACATGGAATTCATTCTTGCCTGAGGAGATCCAAACACCACTGTTGTTGACCCCCAGTAGGCTGGGCTGGCACTGAAGCTGCTGGGACCAGAATGCCATGCGCAGTTTATCTGCTACCTTTTCCACAGGCACTTGGGCTGCGGTGGCCACGGAGTGGGTGGCATGCATGATGGTCTGGAATAAGCTGCACTGGTCGAACACCACATAGTCTGTGATGCTCACCTGCAGGAGGAACGTCAAAGCCCACTGTCAGTGCAGTCGCAGGAGTCCACCTGCCCCCAGGGCAGGTTCCACATATCCACAGCCACGAGACAACTGGGCATGCACACACACCTGCACAGGGACGGCAGAGCTAGCAGAACACCTGACAGCTATTATACATCCAAAGGTTGGATGTTATGTTAAGTGGATCTGTTGAAACAAGCAACAGTACCCTTTCACATTCTGTCTACTCAGAGTGAGAAAGAATAATTTTGCTTTTAAACTCAGGTGTTTCCAACTGACAATGGCATATAAGACTTAGACTCATAGTATGAGCTTTCAAAGGTAGGCCAGTGTGTTGATGAAATAATTTATGTGCTATCTGGGACTACCAGCTTAGACCAGAACAATCCCAGGCATCTCGAAGCCACTTGGCTGCTCTACCGTGTGACTCACCTTGGAGACATTCCTAAAAAGCATCTGCACACACACCTCTAGAGAAATCCTCTATGGCAACTGTCTTCTCCAGGGGAACTTGTCCTTGCTGGGCAGCTGAGTCTGAGAGTTCACTATGAGACAGGTCAAAGCCTGACTCCACATGACTTTCATACCTTTCCAAGTTGGGTTCAATTATAAACAACAAAACCAGAACAAAGGGCTGGGAAGGTGGCTCTTCCTCAGCATCACATAAGCAAAAAAAAAAAAAAAAAAAAAGCCGGAAGTGGCACTGTGGCTCAAGTGGTAGAGCGCTAGCCTTGAGCTGAAGAGCTGAGGGACAGCACCCAGGCCCAGAGTTCAGGTCCGCGACCAGACCCCTCCCCCCACAAAAAAAACCCAAAAAACAGCACAAATACCCAACTTCTAGAACACATTTCTAGCACATAGACAAGGAAATGCTGAGTTAAAGTGGTATCATATATTGCAGGAAACTTAATTTATAATAAAACAAACAAAAAAAGGAATTACTTTAAGTCACTCATTTATGACACATACACACATGTGTCCTCTCTGGTCTACGGAAGGACACTGGATGGCCCTAGCTAAAGCGGCTGTAGGTAGTTTCTGCCACAGCAGCCCCTGCTTGAGCTCTCGGTCACTCTGGCCGTGTGGATCCTGTATGTCTAGCCCTGCTCAAAGGTGCATATGCAGTGTGTGATCGGCGGCTGGGAGCTCTGTACTGCAAACATTCCTCTCACCAGGCAGCAGTGGTTTTGCCAAGGCCACAGCCAATGCAGATTTGGTCCTAGCTCCCAAGATAAGCACACAAGGGGGTTGCCAATTGAAAGCAAAAGGAAAGGTTTAGCAGCCAACTAGTAACACTGACCCCAGTTCTATAAAGGAACCTCACAGAGTCTCTAAAATAACTCTTCCAAGTACCTCAAGATGGTTCTCTTAAGTTAATTTTCTCATAATGCTCTGAATACTACAGTAAAATCATATTGAGTTTTCCTTATCACTACTTTAAAAATAGAATTTAGTAATACATAATGTATACATATACCTGTATTTGCATGTGTGTATGTTATGTATGGTTTTTAAGTATACAATATGTATTTTAATATGTATTACATATTACCAAATATGGCCTAGAATTTAACTCAAAGACATAGTACACAATATACATGGTCATCAAGTAGCAAACCTGACTTGTTTTCCTGCATTTTCATCTGAAAGATTTTAGTCAGACAAGCCAGAGCAAGACAAGCCTCGGGTCAAGTGAACCAATGGAGGCACAAGATGTAAGACAGCACATTTCACATGTGCCAGAGCGACCTTCGCCCACGGAGGGAGACTGAGGAGCAGTACTGAATGGTACCAACCAGAGAACGTGGAGATCCTCTGGTGTTCCTGCCCCAGGTCCCACTGGCCAGGATGTACCACACAGAAAGATAATGGGATCCAGCCTCCCATTTCTCACAGCATGCTCCTCTCTGGTAACATGTGGGAAATTCTCCTTGGTTAAAATGCCATTTACTTGGAGGCTTTTCGGACACACAGAGATGAATGAATTTTAATTGTGGGTTGGGTTTCCTAACCTATTGTCTAGGCCCCTTTCTTAACACATTTGTACAGATTTAAACATCGTTATTACCTCGATCTTCAAATGGATGTCACTGGGTTTATCTAATCTATAATGCTGAATGTCTAAATAACACCTAAATAAATAAATAATGCCTGTATTATTTATGCGAGAAACATTTGCAAGTTATTTCCTATGATGAAAAGTCCTTGGCTGGGCGCCTGCGATCCTAGCTACTCAGGAGGCTGAGTGAGATCTGAGGATCATGGTTTGAAGCCAGCCTGGGGCAGGATAATCTGTGAGACCGTCATCTCCAATTAACCACTCAAAAATCAGAAGTGGAGCTGTGGCTCAAAGTGATAGAGTGCTAGCTTTGAGCAAAAGAGGGACAGTGCCCAGGCCCTGAGTTCAAGCTCCACAACTGACAAAAAAGAAGTCCTTGATTTTTTTTTTGGTCGGTCGTGGGGCTTGAACTCTGGACTTGGGTATTGTCCCTCAGCTCTTCAGCTCAAGGCGAGCACTCTACTGCTTGAGCCACAGCGCCACTTCTGGTTTTCTAGTGGTTTATTGGAGATAAGAGTCTCATGGACTTCCCTGCCTCGGCTGGCTTTGAACCGCCATCCTCATATTTCAGCCTCCTGAGTAGCTAGGATTACAGGCATGAGCCACTGGCACCCAGCTGATGTTTTTGTTGTTGTCATCGTTGCTTTTGTTTTTGTACCAGTCTGGGTGCTATCCCTGAGCTTTTGTGTTCAAGGCTAGCACTCTACCACTTGAACTACAGCTCTACTTCTGGCTTTTTTGGTGCTTAATTGGAGATAAGAGTTTCACAGACTTTCCTGCCCTGGCTAGCTTCAAACAGTGATCCTCAGCTCTCAGCCTCTTGAGTAGCTAGGATTACAGGCATGAGCCATTGGGGCCTGGCTCTTGGCGTTTTTAATGCATTCAAACGTAGGAAAGTTTAACCCAAATAGTAAAGATGAACAGTAAGCCAATTCCTTAAGGAAAAGAGAGGAGGTAGGAAGAGGGAGGATTTCCAGGTCAGGGAGCCCCGGCACCTACCTGCCACCAGTGGTCATCGTCCCCTTGGGGCTTCTTTGGAACCACTCCAGTTCTGAACCACAGCTTACCGTGGATGTCCAGGGCCCACAGAGTGTGCTGGTCCCCAAGGGTAATGCAGACAGGCTCCAAAGCTTGCCTTTCACTGAAAATGAGCAGGAGCACACCAGAGTCAGTCTCCTTAGTAGGCAGAGGGTCACCTCCCTGAGTGTCTCTGGGGAAGCTTGGTGTAGAGAAGAAATATGCCCCTACTCCCCGGCGAGGACAATCAAGTGCCAGGGAAGGAGGTGTGAGTTTGAAAGACACTGCCACACACATAAACTGTGCAGGCGTGTGGCAGCTTCTGAAAGACATACAGAAGGCCCACTAATGGAGCAAGAGCAAACCACCTAAGGCCTATGAGCTACTCTCTCTCTCTCTCTCTCCCCCTAAGGAGATGACTGTCAACAACCCTACATGCCAGGCTGTGTTATATAGCTGTCCCTGAGCAGACACTACCCTCTCTGTTAGGTCTGCTTCCCCGCCCCTCCCCCATCTGGGGTGTCCCTGTCCGCTTCAAAGCTTGGCTGTGGGTCTCCTCTGGCATGCTGCCACCCCGGTCCCTGCGGGCAGGTGGGAGAACCTCGTGGTGCCACACGCTCTGCACCTTGCTCAGAATCCTCTGTCCTAAGTGTTATTTGTTGGGTATGTGGCTCCACAAGTTGGACACAGTGTCCCTAGGACCAGACTGCTGACAACTTGAGAGAACCTTCAGGTGTCTGGTGGAGAGTCATGCTGGTAAAAACACAGAGAGGAGGAGGCACGTGGTGCCTCCCTGGCCCCTACCTGACGATGTCACACTTCCACTGCTCCCCCTCAGGACAGAAGCTGCTCACGCCCTCCCGGTACAGGAGGGCCCTCTGTTCTGTGAGTGCCCATACCACACTGTTCCTGGCAGTGATCTGGGAGAGCGGGTATGGACAGTCGACTTTCACAGCTCGAGCACAGGGGCGATCCACACTGAGACCTGCCAGCCAGAGGGAAAGGAAACCAAAGGCTCACCAGCAGCACTTCTTTTATTATTTATTTTTATTACTTATTTTATTCATTTTGGCCAGTCCTGAGACTTGAACTCAGGGCCTGGGCGCTGTCCCTGAACGCTTTTGTTCAAGGCTAGTGCTCTACTACTTGAGCTACAGCTCTACTTCTGGGTTTTTTGGGTGGTTAATTGGAGATGAAGAGTCTCACAGACCTTCCTGCCCAGGCTGGCTTTGAACTATGATCCTTAGATCTCAGCTTCCTGAATAGTTAGGATTATAGGCGTGAGCCACTGGCACCTGACTGCCATCAGTATTTGAGACCACTGTGTATTGCATTCTTTTTTTTTTTGTCAGTTGTGGGGCTTGAACTCTAGGCCTGTCCCTTAGCACTTCAGCTCAAGGCAAGCGCTCTACCACTTGAGCCACAGCATCACTTCCAGTTTTCTGGTGGTTCATTGGAGATAAGTCTCACAGACTTTCCTGCCTGGGCTGGCTTTGAACCATGATCTTCAGATCTCAGCCTCCTGAGTAGCTAGGATTACAGGTGTGAGCCACCAGCACCCAGCTTGTGTATGCATTCTTATCTTTCAGTACTTTGCTATGTCCTTTCATAAACATTTTTAAGGTTTAGTCAACAGAAAAAGGTACATTCAACTTCGATGTCACAATCTATAGGAGACCTCCTTTGGAAATCAAGGGAGTATCATTCAGAGTGGGACCTTTGAGACCAGGAAGCTGAGGCAGAACAGCAGCACCTCCTGGCCAAGTGCACAGGGGCCGCCTTCTGCCAGGATGCTGTGCTGCCCAGTCACTGCTACTGGAGCTGTCAGCTCTCCTCTGTACAGCTGCTCCGAAGACTAGCTCCTTTTTCCTAGGCTTCAGCAAATGAAATCTGAGGTCCAACATCATGCTAGGCTGTGGCAGGACCAGCACTCTAGGGCTCTTTCCTTCACCCCACTGTGGCCTCAGTAATGTATATCTATGAGCTCAAAGGCTACTTCCAAGGGAGCTAGCAAAACAAGACTGCCTCAGCCTGCAATTAGGTCTTAGTACTATAATCACAAAAGCATCCATGGTCAACCATAGATGGTTTTCACCTATTGGACTTCCTGTTCAAACTCTTGTGCCAACCCCTGGAGGCTTAACACTCCACAGGTCCACTGCCCTGGTGATTGCTCTGCTACTACTGCTCCTCATCCCCAGGCCCCAGTGTGGTCTCCTTGTCATGCCAACACCAAAACTGAAATGTCCTGGAAGCTAGATATGCAAGTGAGCTGCCAGAGCTATTTTCAGTGGATGAAAGACACAGAATGGGGCTGGAGGCCAGCACTAACACATGGCTTCCCTCAGGGCAGAAAGTTCCTCCACACCTGGGAAGGAGTCAAAGAGCCAAGGCCTTCAATCCCAAGAGCCATTCCAGTGAGGGTCCTATGAGAAACTGCTCTCAGAAGCAGCATATTAAATGGTTGGAAGATGGATTTTTACATAAATCCAATATGGGCACTAGACAACTCAAACAACTTGTGCCCCTAGTCCTTCCCAGTCCCGACAGAATACACTACTGCTGGCAAACCATTTCCCATGTGTGCACAGTAAACAAACACTGGCTCATTATAGTTCATTTTTAATAAACAAGTCCCACGTGCCACTTCTAGCAGCTCAAGGTTTCCCTAAGGGCAGTTTCTTAGGACATGTTGAAGTGCTATTTAGAGAAACTTATTTTCACCTGACCCACATGTAAACATGTGCGTTAAGAGTTGAGCTTTGGCTTGGCTGGAAAAAAAAATCCAGTTACTTAAGCCTCCAGGGGAAAATGATTCTAGTATCATTTTTTTATTTTGGGCAGCACTGGGTTTGAACTCAGGGCCTCATGATTGCTAGGCAGGTGCTCTACCCCTTGGGCTATTCCTCTAGACTCCTATCATCATTCTATTATTCTTTCCTCAAAGACTATACACTGCAGGCATGAGATATGTGATGGTCAACTGTGATGAGAGTAAGATTCTACTTTTGTAGCTCATGAAAAAACCATACTAGGGCTGGGAAGGTGGCTCAGTGGTAGCGTGCTTGCCTTGCATGCATGAGGCCCTGGGTTCGATTCTCAGCACCACATAAGCAAAAAGAAAAAAGCCGGAAGTGGCGCTGTGGCTCAAGTGGTAGAGCACTAGCCTTGAGCTGAAGAGCTGAGGGACAGCGCCCAGGCCCAGAGTTCAGGCCCATGACCGGACCCAAAAAAAAAAAAAAAACCATACTAATTCCTGCCCTAACTTTGTGCTACTGTGTTAGAGGAGCAGGAAACTACTAACACATTCCATGGCAAACACTGTCTTTCTAGAACCTTTTCTTTTCTTTTTTTTTTGGGTCATGGGGCCTGAACTCTGGGCCTGGGCGCTGTCCTCAGCTCTTCAGCTCAAGGCTAGCACTCTACCACTTGAGCCACAGCGCCACTTCCGGCTTTCTTTCTTTTTGCTTATGTGGTGCTGGGGAATCGAACCCAGGGCCTCAGGCATGCAAGGCAAGCGCTCTACCACTGAGCCACCTTCCTAGCTCTAGAACCTTTTCTTAATTCTCATTAGTTGTGAGCCTCTGATTTTGTGACTGTTGATGCAAGTGGCTAGCTGAGCAGGTATGGCGAGAGGCAAGGTGGCCTCGTGGGGCTGGGGCTACCTGTCTGCAGGTACAGGTCTCCATTGGTCCTGATGATCCAGGCTGTGTCGTCACTCAAGGCCACAAACACTGCCTGAGGCAGGGCTTCATACCAATGCCGCTTCCCCTTGATGGTAACTTTCCCGCAAGCGAAAGCACGGTTAGATTTCTGTTCAATCTTCCAGAGGAGAGCACCTGTGGTAATAAAAATTCTATTCAATGCCAACAAATTTGAAATTACCTAAGCAGAGACACTGTTCTAGGCACTATAAGGGTCAGATTCCTAAAACACTCTTTGTTGCTTACTTGCCACTGTGCCAAGGTTTGCACTTTGGGCCAGCGCCAAGAAGCTGTGTGAATTTGGGCATCGCATGCCTTCGTGTGTCCAGGCCTCGTTTTCCTCATCTGTGAACTGAGCTATCCCCTAAAGGCTGAAGGTGAGGAGACCCATGACCCAGCAGTGGGGGGCTGGGAAGAGCAGTGATGACGTCATCCATCGGATGAGGGTGAGTGCCCCAGTAGACAAGGTCTAACACAGTGTTTGCCCAAGGCCTGGCCAGGAACTCAAAAGAGGGACAGCTTCTGACCCAGCTACACAGAAGAGCTTCATCTAAGCTAGGTGAAGTTCTGACAAACAAATGAAGGAGGGAAGGCAGAAAGAGGCAATTGGGAGAGCACTGTGGATGGGAGGCCCAGGCAAGAAATCACCTTGACTGAGCATGAGCTGAGCCAGACCGCAGGAGCTGCATCCCCTCCTCCCAAACAAGACATGGCGCAAGGGTTCTGGGACCCCCTGCAGATCTGAGTCCCTAAGGACAGTCCAGCTGAGAACGTTAATGTCACTGAGACACAGAGTTGAGGCCAGAGCAACAAGGGACTGATCAAACAGTTGGGAAATAGGAAGTAATTAAGACAATCAAGAATGAACCAAAGTTTCTAAGTCACTAGGGAGATGAACCCCAAGGTAAAAAGGTAAAAAACAAGAAAAAAAAATGAAGCCATGTAATCATATCACACAGTAATGGGGGTTATTATCTCTATAGCTCAGCCTGTCTCCAGGGAGCAGTGACAAGAAGGGTCACTGCACACTAGGCAAGGACTCTGGTTTCTTGTTAGCACATTGGAACAGAAGCTGAACAAGGCTGAATCTATGCCTCTGGACCCGTTTTCTGAAATTTCACTGTGAACTTTCCATAATTCACCCTCTGTCACCATGTAAAATATTAGTTCTGTGACACTGACAAGTGGAAATACATGTAGCTTTTATAAGGACTAAGTATGTTAATGTCTAAAAACCATCAAAACCCAAATTATTTATAAGCTTACAAAAATACGTGCAAGTGGTATCACTGCAATTACTTAAAAAACAGGGATGGAAGTGGTGGTGCAGGCCTGTAAGCCCAGCTACTTGAGTGGTGCAAATAGAAAGATCTGTGTCCAAGGAAAGCCCAGGAAGAAGCTCAGAGACAAACTAAAACCAAAAGGCCTGGATGTATGGCTCACGTGGTAGAGTACCTGCCTAGCAACCAGTGAGGAGCCCTGAGTTCAGTCTCCAGTACCATCAAACCAGGACAAAACAATAGCAAAAACATTAAAATAAATAAGAACAAAAACAGCACTCAAGTTGAGTACCCATTATGATACTAGTTAACATAAAAGGAAACAACTCCTGATTGTTGGAAGAACTTGCCCCAGACCACTGGATGGCCTGTGTGCTGATGGCGCAGGAGACCTGATGAGAGATGGGGCTAGGAGCAGGAAGCCAAGGAGGCAAACCTGAAGGGGAGACCGCCACCTGCTGGACAGCATCTTCAAACTTCTGCCAGCGCAGCCCAGCTCCAGGCAGGGCACTGCAGAACAGGCCACCTTTGTAGTCCAGGCACCAAATATACTTCTCGGACACCGCCAAGCTGAGTATGCCATAGCCAGGACCCGAGTAGCCCATCCAGCTCTCTGCAAACTAACAAGGACAGAGTGGTGAGTTCTGTGGCAAGCATCTAGCTGCATTTGTCATACTGCTGTCATCAAGAAAAGTGGGCAGAATGCTTAAAACGATACAGCTGAACTGATCTTTGAGAAGCCTTACTGAGATACCCCTCTTTTATTCTATCTCTGGGATAGAAAATGTGGCCCCTCGAAAAGGCTGTAGTATCCCTGGATAACGTTTTTCACATTGTAACGTCCTTCCAAAGTAGTGCTCAGAGCATAGGTTGATTGAGACCTAGTCTCTTAAACTATGATATGATTGGCCTTTCCATCTCTGGAGTAGATAGGATTATAGGCCTGAACCTGGCTTGCATTGGATTTTTTTTTTTTTTTTTGCCAGTGCTGGGGCTTGAACTCAGGGCCTGAGCACTGTCCCTGAGCTTCTTCTTTTGCTCAAGGCTAGCACTCTACCACTTGAGCCACAACACCGCTCGAGGCCTTTTCTGTATATGTGATACTGAGAAATCGAATCCAGGGCTTCATGCATGCTAGGAAAGCACTAAGCCACATTCCCAGCCCGTATTGGATATTTTTGATCTGGGTTCATTCTGTGGCACGCCTCACTTTACACATGGGCGTTTTTACCTCTCCTTGCATGTAAGCTGACTTACAGCAGATGTACTGGAAGAGCAGCATTATCACTGCCCAGTTTTTCCCGTAATTCTGCAAGCACTGTTCCAACCCTCACACTCGAGTATCTTGTGGGAACTGCTGGCAGAAGGTTGGTTGAAGACAATGAATTTGTAGACTAAAGTTTTCTTGCTAGAACTTCTTTTTTTCGCTTTTTGCTGGTTCTGAAGCTTGAGGCTTCAGGTTCTGGGTGCTGTCCCCAAGCTCTTTTGCTCAAGGCTAGCACTCTACCACTTGAGACATAGCAACACCTCTGGCTTTTTTTTTGTGTATGTGGTACTGAGGAATCAAACCCAGGGCTTCATGAATGCTAGGCAAACACTCTACCATTAAGGCACATTCCCAGCCTAAAAGTAATAAGTTTTCTTTTTAAGAAATTTTTGTCTTTTCTCTTTTGGAAGTGAGGTTTGAACCTGGACATGGCACTTGGCTATGTGAGTGCTTTGCCCCTGAGCGGCATCCCAGCTCTGGCCTTCGTTTTTTGTTCAAGGCTAGCGCTCTATCATTTGAGCCACGGCTCCACTTCCAGCATTTTGGGTAGTTAACTGGAGATCAAAGAGTTTCACAGACTTTCTGCCCAGGCTGACTTTGAACTCAGCCTCCTCAGTAGCTAGGATTTCAGGCATAAGCCGTCAGTGCTAGGATTCTTTTAACAACAAAAATCGAAGCTAAATATACTTTAATAAATTTCCAAAAGTGCAAATGAAATCAACATATTTGCACAAATAAAGAAGATAAATGTTTCAAAGGAAATGGCACTCTCCCCTTTTCCATCTGGCTCTGCTCACTGTGGCAAGCCATAGCCTCGTCCCAACCCCCCAACTCCACAAAATGAGCTTTTCTGCTACCTGGAGCAGGACAGGTATGCTTAACATGAGGAAAAGAATCAGTCTTGCACACACACACACACACACACACACACACACACACACACACACACCCAACCTTAGTTATGACTCCCACATACCTGGTCTGTCTTGAGCAGTGCAGCGTCATCTGGACCCGGCTGGCCTAGGTCCTGCAGAGAGTGACTAGCCCCAGCCTCTGCCACACTTGTCTCTGAGGATGGCGATGGGAGTCCCTGCGCATAGATGTCTTCATCATCACTGGATGCCAAGGCCTGGTCCTGGAAAGGCTGCTCCAGCCCAGCCTTGTGGGAGCTAGCCACCCAGGCAGGAGTCAGAGGGCTCAGCTGACTCCCCGCTACTTGGCATTCCAGAGCCGACGGTGCTTTTGGGGCTGCTGTGTTGTCATTATCATTGTTGCTGTCGTCATCATCAGGGACTGCATGCCAGGAATTTGTGGCAAGGAGGCTGGAGGTGCCCACCTGAGCCACGGCATCCTGGTCTTGGTTTGCCTCCTCAGTGCTGCCTCCATCAGCCAGGGCCCCGGGGAGCCACTGCCCAGCACTTGGAAGCCAGCTGAGGCAAGAAGGCACCGTGCGCAAATCCACAAGGGGGCCCTCGGGAGTGCTGTAGGGCTCACTGGGCTCTGCCTTCTTCACCTCGTGCGCTTCGGCAGAGCCGTTCTGGTCTCCAAATGGCAACGGTGTGGGGTCTGTGTTGTCGTCTGCAGGACCAAGATCCCCTTGCAGTCCTGTAATGTCACTGGCTGCCACACCCTCCCTTGGGGCCGAGGGTAGACGCCAGGCTCCACTGAGCAGCCCCACTTCACACGTGTGGAGACGCTGTGCAGTTTCAGGTCTAGTGTCCTCCTCTTCGTGCAGTGCATCAGGGGCGCATTCTGGAACCTCCAGGACACTGAATGCTTCAGGGTCATTATTTTCCTGTGAGACACCATTCACCTCCCCACTGAAGGTGCTCTCCTGGTCGGGAGACTCTGTGCTCAGGTGGTCCATGCTGCTGCCCAGAACACTGGAAGTCATGGACAGCAGGTCTGTGTGCAGAGACTGTGGGCTGTCAGCAGGAAATTCGGAGCAGGGGGTTGAGTCCAGGGAACTGTGACACATGTTCTTATTTCCACCTTCTAATTTAAAATGAGAACATTAAAATAAGACATGATTCTACATAAATGGCAAGAGGACATTAAAAAAGTTTTTTTGGCTTAAGAAGAAAAAATTCTGGCAATATTAGAGTTTGAACTTAAAGCCTCACATTTTTTTTTTTTTTGGGGGTCCGGTGGTGGGGCCTGAACTCTGGGCCTGGGCGCTGTCCCTCAGCTCTTCAGCTCAAGGCTAGCGCTCTACCACTTGAGCCACAGAGCCACTTCCGGCTTTTTTCTTTTTGCTTATGTGGTGCTGAGGAATCGAACCCAGGGCCTCAGGCATGCAAGGCAAGCGCTCTACCACTGAGCCACCTTCCCAGCCCCAAGCCTCACATTTTTTAGGCAAGTGCTCTACCACTTGAGCCACTCTGCCAGCCCCTTTTTTGTTGGCTATGATTAAGATAAGGTCTCTCTTTGTGCCTAGGCTGGCCTAGAGTAAGCCTATTTGTTTGTCATCTTTTGTCACTGGAACGATAGGTATGAATCACAGTCATTTGTGACTTCCTGAAGGTTGAAATAACAGGCATGCACTACTGTATCCAGTCATCGGATGAGATGGGGTTTCATGAACTTTTATGACCTGGTTGGCCTTGAACCTTGATCTTTCAATCTCTGCTTCCTGAGTCGCTAGGATTACAGGCTTGCACCACCACACCTAGCTTGCACGGTGTATTTTTGATAGGGCCTTGCTTCTTGACCAGGCACATGCCTGAACTACTTTTTACTTCCTGATAAAGTTGAGAAGACAGGCATGATCCACCACCCCCAGCTGCAGGTCAGAAGGGCTCTGACCAGTTTCCCTCAAAACATGATCTTCCTATTTCAGCCTCTCTAGCTAGGATTATAGCTACTTGACTGGCTCCGGCTGAAAAAAATAATTTTCCCCCTTATATGTGCCGTTTACTTTGAAAAAAGTACTTTGAATGAAGGAGGTAAAGAATAATCTCTTTATCCCAACAAAAGGATGTGTTATAGCGACGCAAGTATCATATACATCTACTGTCTCGGAGGCCTCACTCCAGACATGCTAAGGTGGTGGAAAGTCAACAAAGGGCATGCTCAGCTGGCTCACAGGCCAATTTTTTTAATTATCAGAATTCTTAGGAGTGCATGCCTATCAAGTGCAAAGCCCCGAGTTCAATCCTTAGAGCTGTGAAAAAAAAATGTATAGGAATCTCATATCTGATTTCCTTTAATACTCCAGTAGCTAGAGAAAAGTTATAGGAATATAAAGTTTAAAAAGTTAAAAAAAAAAAAGTTCAATGGCTAGGAAGGTGACTCAGTGATAAGAGTGTTTGCCTTGTATGCATGAGGCCCTGGGTTCGATTCCTCAGCCCCACATAAGCAGAAAAAGCCAGAAGTGGCACTGTGGCTCAAATGGTAGTATGCTAGCCTTGAGCTGAAGAGCTGAGGGACAGCGCCCAGGCCCAGAGTTCATACCCCACGACTGACCAAAAAAAAAAAAAAGTTCAAATATCCCATGTGTACACCTTCCAAATCCATGTTTATGGACTTTTTGATCTAGTAAATAGCATTCACAGATAAAGCAACATTTTGAATTTAAATGTATTTTTTTTTTTTGTCCGTCGTGGGACTTGAACTCTGGGCCTGGGTGCTGTCCCTCAGCTCTTCAGCTCAAGGCGAGCGCTCTACCACTTTGAGCTACAGCGCCACTTCCGGTTTTCTGGTGGTTTATTGGAGATAGGAGTCTCACGGTCTCTCCTGCCCGGGCTGGCTTTGAACTGCGATCCTCAGATCTCAGCCTCCTGAGTAGCTAGGATTACAGGCGTGAGCCACCAGCGCCCAGCTGAATTTAAATATTAAAAAGAATGAGGGCTGAGAATGTGGCTTAGTGGTAGAGTGCCTGCCTAGAAGGTATGAAGTCCTGAGTTGGATACCTCAGTACCACATAAACAAATAAGCCAGAAGTGGTACTGTGGCTCAAGTGGGAGAGTACAAGCCTTGAGCAAAAAGAAGCTCAGGGACAGTGCCCAGGCCCTGAGTTCAAGCCCAGGACTGGCAAAAAATAAAATAAAAAGAATGCACTTAGACTACAAGTAGGGCATGACGCACAGATGAAATGTTCTGCAATCATTCACACTTACAAAGCTGCTTTGTGTGTGTCTCTGTATTCTTTGTTAGTTGGTGACACATTTCACAGTGAAAGTCCTCTGGGAGGCATGGGTTCACTTTCTGAAGGCCTCTGCTTTTCCCTGAATGGGCAAGAGGCCATTCAGTGAACAGCAGCAGTCCCAGCCTGTGTCTATCTCCACAGGGTCAAGTCAAGCCACACCAGCCAGCGGACACTGCATAGACACTACCTGTCCTTCTCTTCTTCTTCTTCTTCTTTACTTTAATAGGTTTCACAATGAGTTCCTGGTCAAAATCTTCTGAGCTGATTACACTGAACCTCTGTGAAGAGGGCTGGTTGCCTTTGCCCAGCTCAGGGCCCGGCTGGAGCCCAGGTGGCAGCAGCCCCGAACCACTGTCAGTGGAGTTGAGTGAGCTGCTCCGGCTCCGAGGCTCACTGGCCACAGAGCTCGCCACAGAAGAGCCTGGAAGTCTTGTCTCAGACACTGCAGCCCCCAGTGGCTTCTCCAGACGCTGTATGTGTGCTTGCTCTGAACATCGTGACATTTCCGGACCATCTCTCACTGAGGAGGAAGAAGAGTGCAGATTCACTACTGATTCTCCTAGAGAATCAGTACCTATTCAGTTTGCTGGCTCTAAACACCAGCCAGCACAGAACCAAGGTACCAGCCTGATGAAGAAATGAGCAATTCTAATTTTTACAGAAACAAAACTCAACCACATAGAGATTCTAAGTAGTTTTTCTCTAGGAAGCTCATATACCAAAAGGGGGGATACCCGCCTAGCCAGCCAGATGAGCTGAATCAACCCTAGACATCAACGAATGAGGTGACACATCATAGCCAGACTGCCCTCACATCCTTCAGTACGGCTTAATTAGCACTCAAAGGGTGTTTGAAAACTACATGTGTAGGGCTGGGAAGGTGGCTCAGTGGTAGAGTGCTTGCCTTGCTTGCATGGGGCCCTGGTTCGATTCCTCAGCACCCCATAAGCAGAAAAAGCCAAAGTGGTGCTGTGGCTCAAGTGGTACAGTGCTAGTCTTGAGCTGAAGAGCTGAGGGACAGATCCCAGGCCCAGAGTTCAGGCCCCACCACTGACCCAAAAACAAACAAACAAAAAAACCCAACAAAAACCTACATGTGCACTACTAACAGATTCAAGGAAGAAAAGGTAATTTTCTTTTCTTTTTTTTTTTTTTGTCGGTCGTGGGGCTTGAACTCTGGGCCTGGGCGCTGTCCCTCAGTTCTTCAGCTCAAGGCGAGCGCTCTACCACTTGAGCTACAGCGCCACTTCCGGTTTTCTGGTGGTTTATTGGAGATAGGAGTCTCACGGTCTCTCCTGCCCGGGCTGGCTTTGAACCGCGATCCTCAGATCTCAGCCTCCTGAGTACTTAGGATTACAGGCGTGAGCCACCAGCGCCCGGCGAGAAAAGGTAATTTTCTGTTTCTTTCTTTCTTTTTGTCGGTCATGGGTCTTCAACTCTGGGCCTGAGCGCTGTCCCTCAGCTCTTCAGCTCAAGGCTTGAGCTCTACCACTTGAGTCACAGCACCACCTCTGGCTTTTTTTTTCTTATGTGGTACTGAGGAATCGAACCCAGGGCCTCATGCATGCTAGGCAAGCACTCTACCACGCAGCCACCTTCCCAGGCCCTATGAGACTCTTTTGTTGTTGTTGTTTGTGGGGATTAAACTCTAGCCTGGGCGCTGTCCTTGAGTTCTTCAGCGCAAGACCAGTGCTCTACCACTTGAGTCACAGCGCCACTTCCAGCCTTTTCTGCTTATGTGGTGCTGAGGAATCGAACCCAGGGCCTCCTGCATGCGAGGCAAGAGCTCTACTGCTGAGCCACCTTCCCAGCCCTGTGATACTCATCTCCAATTAATCACCAGAAAACTGGAAGTGGAGCTTTGGCATGGAGCTGTGGCTCAAAGAGGCAGAGTACTACCTTGAGCAAAAGAGCTCAGGGACAGTGCCCAGGCCCATGACTGACAAAAAGAAAAAAGAAAAGATTCTCTGCTAATAAAAGCTTGGGCTTGGAGCTAGGGATACAGTTCAGTGATAGAGTATCATGCAAAAAACTTTTGATTTAATCCCCAACAGTGAAAAACAAGCAAACAAGCAAAAAGCAGAAAAACTATACATAGTAGTGCATACCTGTAATTCCAGCACTCTGGAAGCCAAAGCTGAGGATGGTGAATCAGCCAGCTACATAGTAAGGCCCTCTCAAAAAAAACCTCCCGAAACACCAAACAAAACAACAAAACCAAATCTAAACAAACAAACAAAAAATGGGCCTATATGAATTACAGAACAAAAGTCAAAGGCACCAAGATCCCACAAGGACGACGATGAGTTTCAACTGTCCTGAAGTCTTATGCAAAGTTGTTACTGGAGCAGTCACCCACTTACTGCCTTCGGCAGTCACTTTCACACAGGGAAACAGCCCCACCGATTGTGAGATGCCTGACATAACCCACAGGCAGGTAATTTCCAAGCAAAGTGTTGTAAATATTATTTTCAGAATCGTAACCAGCCTCCAAATGCCCCTGACCAGTCTTCGCATTATAAAAGGCAGTGTACATGCCTTGCACACAGCACTCTTCAGAATGGATACAAACCTATTGATGCTAGTCCTTCAGGCCTGCTCGAAATTCTTATAATGTTCCTATCTCCCTTTAAGAAAAAGATTTCATTTTCTGTGCAGGAAACAGACACAATATCACCAGATCCTTCCAAACCAGCAATTGTGGCCTGTTAAGATAAACAAAGAAAGAAAAACATAAGGGGTTGGAGATGTGGCTCAGTGGTAGAATGCTTGCCTAGCATGCATGAAGCCCAGGGTTTCATTCCTCAGTACCACATACACAGAAAAAGCTGGAAGTGGCGCTGTGGTAGAGTGCTAGCCTTAAGCAAAACAAGCTCAGGGACAGTGCTCACAAGCACTGAGTTCATAAGCACCAGAACTAGCCAAAAGTAAATAAATAAATACAGGAGACCAGGCAATAGTAACAGTTGAAAGCATTAAAAAAAAGCTATGTAAGCCATGCACTGGTGGCTCACACCTGTAATCCTATCTACTCAGGAGACTGAGAGCTGAGGATAGCAAAAAAAAAAAAAAAAGAAAGAAAGAAAGAAAGAAAGGAAACACATGGCCAAGGAGATACAGGTGGAGACTCGACATGCACAAGGTTCCCTGAGTTCAGTCCCCAGCACCCTAAGCCCCAAAGGAGAAAAACACGGCCCAAACAGACAACAACAAAAAAAAATTTTTTGCTCAAATACAAAAAACAACAGCAACAACAACAAAAAGACATCTAATATTTGGGCAAAGTTAGGAGTATGACTATTAAAAGCACTTTATTTATTTAATGTACTTATTCATTCTTTGGTAGTACTGGGGTTTGAACTCAGGACCTTCTGCTGCTTGAACCATGCCCTTAGCCCATTTACCTTTAGATTTATTTATTTATTGATAGGGTTTCAAGTTTTTACTCAGGACAGCTCCCAACTGTGATCTTCCTGTCTCCACTGTAGCTACAATCATAGGTGTATACCACGCCCAGCTTGTTGGTTGAGATGGAATCTCTAACCGCTTGCTTAGACTGGTCTTGAAGTTCTATCCTCTCCAGCTCTGCCTCCCCATAGCTGTGATTACAGGCCTGAGCCACCTACGCCCAACTGAAGTAGATTACTTTTGAAATCTACAAAAATTTCCAAGCCTTCATTTGGTTTCTTTGGCTCACAAGAAAGTGGAAGGCATTGGTGCTGATCTCCTCTCACCACTCTGGGAGCCAGGCAGAGCATCCCCTCGCCTCTGACCCCTTCACCTACCTGGTTGATGGTGTCCAGAAGATAGATGCTGTACTCATTCCAGCTCAGCACCCAGCCTTCTCGAAAGAAACATGAAACGAGTCCCAGGTGTTTCTCAGGTGAGCTGCAACCCCCTCTATCGGAGGACTCCAGCCTTGGGTAGAGCTCAAGAGGCGTGATCCCTCCAGCAAAGACATCCTTTAAGATAAACGTAGCTTGGACTGTGCCATAGACATCAGCCTTCCATAGCCGGAGTCCAGGCCGGGACGCGTACAAGGTGAGATCACTTTGCTTACACAGCCCTGGTATAAAACAAGCACCAAATTTCCCAGTACTAAAATTGGAAGAAAAAAAGAAGAAAAAAACAGGCATGAACTGATTTAAAGTAATTTGTCACGGTTAACCCCTGATATTAACTATAATGATTTATTGGCTAGGCAAGGCCTGATTTCAAACTCCAGTACAATCAAATAACTATAAGTTTTGGCAAACATCAAACAATTGTTTTCTACCTTTCCTACTGTTCACACCCACCACCAACATCCCACCCTCCTCCTGTCCTCACAGTGGCGCTCCCAGAGCACACACCCTGGCTTCCTGGGAACATCCTGAGTACCCGCCATGGCTCACCTTAACCCTCACAACTCCATGAGGATTTTTTTAAATTTTATTTTTTGTTGGTCGTGGGGCGTGAACCCTGGGCCTGGGCGCTGTCCCTCAGCTCTTCAGCTCAAGGCTAGCACTTGAGCCACAGTGCCACTTCCAGCCTTTTCTGTTTATGTGGCGCTGAGGAACTGAACCCAGGGCCTCCTGCATTCAAGGTAAGCCCTCTACCTCTGAGCCACCTTCCCAGCCCCCCCCCCCTTTTTTTTTCATTTCAAAAAAAAAATTTTTTTTAAACTCAGGGCCTGGGCACTCTCCCAAGGCTAGCGCTCTACCACTTGAGCCACAGCACTACTTCTGGCTTTTTCTGCTTATGTGGTACTGAGCAATTGAACCCAGGGCTTCATGCATGCTAGGCAAGCACTCTGCCACTAACCCCTTATTTATTTTTTGGTCAGTCCTGGGGCTTGGAGTCCTCTGAGCCTGGACACTGTCCCTGAGCTTTTGTGCTCCTGGCTGGCACTCTACCACTTGAGTCACAGTTCCATTTCAGCTTTTTGCTCACTTAATTGGAAATAGGAGTCTCATGGACTTTCCTGCCCAAACTGGCTTCAAACTGTGATCTTCAGCTCTCAGCCTCCTGAGTAGCTAGGATTATAGGCATGAGGCACTGATGTCTAGCAATGAAGCAGTTACTACATTCCAGTGTTACAGAAGATGAAACTGAGGCAAAAGGGGACAAGGCCAAGACTGTCCCTGCCAGCTCTGCTCTGAAGTTCTGTTCCTTCTATCATCTGATGGCCATAATCACCCCAAGCTCCTCAGCAAACAAGCTTTCTGCCAAGAGTAACAGCCACTCCTCTATACTGTCACCCTTCCAGAATCCCCGACCCATCCAGAACACTCTCACCTCTTCCCGTCCCCTGGCTTGGTATTGTTGTGTTTTAAAATTATGAAATTGCTGGCATATACAAAAGAATGTATTTAATAAAAGCTATGAAGTCCAGTGGGCCACCCACCCACCCAGAAACGCTTCTTCCAACTCAGGACAGCAGCCGCACCACAGACCCACTCGGTGCTCCTGCTACCTTCCCCCATGGTCCTGGGCAGTGATTACTGAACTGAACTGTGTCAGATTTTCTTGCCTTTCCTGATAATCTATTCACACATCTGTATGCTCCCAAACCCTAAATAATTTAGTATTGTCTCTCATTTTTATTTAAAAAATAGTATGATGCCATATGTATACTTTTGAAACCTTTTTTCACTTAACATTAAAGTTCCAAGACTTATCCTTGATAAAAAGGTGTAGCCAGGCACCAGTGGCTCATGCCTATAATCCTAGCTACTTAAGAGAACTGGGGATCATGGTTCACTGCCATCTTGGGCAGGAAAGTGTGTGTGATTCTTATCTCCAACTAGCCACAAAATGCCAGAAGTAAAGCTGTGGTTCAAGTAGTAGAGTGCTGCCTTGAGCAAAAGAACTTAGGGACAATGCCCAGATTCTGATTTCAAGCTACAGTACCAGGACAAAAAAGAAGCTCTAGCACTCACTCTTTTGTGTTTGTTCCAGTATTGGGCCTTGCACTCTCTCTCTCAGCTTTCTGGCTTATAAATGGCCTTCTACAACCTGACTTATGCCTCTAGTTGTGGCTTTTTGCTGGTTCATTGGAGATAAGCATCTCTTGGGCTTTTCTGACCCAGTTGGTTGAGCTAAGATCCTCAGATCTCAGATTCCTGAATAGCTAGGATTACAGGTGAGAGCCATCAGCATTGACTGCACTTTTGATTGTTATATTCCACAATTTATTCACTCTTGTTAGTGGGTACCTGAGTTATTACTTCTTTCACTTCTTCATGTGTGGGCCTAAGAATCTGTCGAGTAGAACTACTGTACTGTTGTGTAAGAGTTGATGCAAGTTTAAAAGGCAACTGCATTAGATTCACGTCTGTAATCCCAGCTACTTGAGAGGCAGAGATCAGGAGAACTATGGTTCAAAGACAATCCAGGCAAAAAGTTTTTGAAGCCGGGTGTCGGTGGCTCACACCTGTAATCCTAGCTACTCAGGAGGCTGAGATCTGAGGATCGTGCTTCAAAGCCAGCCCGGGCAGGGAAGTCCATGAGACTCTTATCTTCAATAAGCCACCGGAAAACAGGAAGTGGCATTATGGCTCAAACTCAAAAGTGGTAGAGTGCTAACCTGGAGCAGAAAAGCTCAGGGAGAGCTGGGCGCCGGTGGCTCACGCCTGTAATCCTAGCTACTCAGGAGGCTGAGATCTGAGAATCGTGGCTCAAAGCCAGCCCGGGCAGGAAAGACCGTGAGACTCCTATCTCCAATAAACCACTAGAAAACCGGAAGTGGCACTGTAGCTCAAGTGGCAGAGCGCTCGCCTTGAGCTGAAGAGCTGAGGGACAGCGCCCAGGCCCAGAGTTCAAGCCTCATGACCGACAAAAAAAGAAAAGAAAAAGAAAAAGAAAAGCTCAGGGAGAGCACCAAGGCCCTGAGTTCAAGCCCCACAACTAACAGAAAAAAGAAAAAAGGAGAAAAAAAGCAATCACAAACTTTCTTCAATGTGTTGATACCAGTCTCTACTTCCTGGCTATGTGACTCCTCACAGTTTCACATCTTTGTCAATGCAGAGAATTCTACTTTAAATTTAAGCATTTCTGCTCAATCCTAAACTTTGTTATTCTCTGAAATATTTCTTGAGTTATAGACAGTAGATAAAGCATTGGCTTTAGAGTAAGGCCTGGGCTCGATATACACTCTGACATTTAAGAAGTGTGAGGTGTGTGCAGATCCTGCCTGCTAAACTGTGTTAGTGTCAGGCTCTGTCACGGAGGCTGCAGATGAAATGGAGAGTCTACATAAAGACCACCAGCAGTGCTGTGACACTCCAGGTCCCTGCAGAGGGGCTGCTGTATCGCGTGGATTCCCCACGGCATGCTCATCATCCACCATCCCCACTGCCACTTGGGCCCACCCCCCAGGGCCTCACAGGAAGTTAGAGGTGTTTAGGGGTGGGGCTCTACATGTCAATGTCCCACTAGGCCCCTTGGTGCTTAGGTAACTAAATCTGAGGAGGATATCATATATCAGCTCTGGCTCTGGAATAAAGCTCCAGAAACTAGCCAAGAATGTTCTGGTAGCAAAGAGCTTTCCTGCACACATCTAATAGGATGCTGGGGTCTGATGACTGCCTTTGGTGGGTTTGTTCTGGAGAAATCCTCTAGACAGAGGTGCCCAGAGAGTTCTAGCAGGGCAACCATTGCCTCCTTTGCTTTTTCCAATCAAGTCAGCTCCACCCATGAGCCCCGCCCCTTCCTCTGGTCCACCTGGAGCCCCCTTAGCGTCCCAGCAAAGCCACCACACCTGTCCCCTTTTGTGACTGCCCACCATGCTGGAATAAAGAAGCCACTGGAAAGGGATTCTCAGCTTTCATCTCTGTCCTTTCAAATTACCATTGACAGCGAAACAGCCCTTGAGTTTATCCTGCACTGCCTCTACTGCGTTAAGCTTCTTCCCTCTAAGAAAGAAGACACATTCACTTATTTCTGTATCCAGGCCGTCCCTGGCAGAGTATACTTTTAGTCAATGCTGCCAAAAGACCTTGACCAAACAACACCCTCAAGAGGTTCACCATTAAAATTGCCTAGGTCTCCACACAGCTGAAGGCTAGGTCTGAGCGGCAGCTAGGTAAAGGATCTACACAAAACTAACTAGCTCTGGCTGGGAAGGTGGCCCAATGGTTGAGTGCTTGCCTCGCATGCATGAGGCCCTAGGTTCAATTCCTCAGTACCACATAAGCAGAAAAAGCCTGTGTCCCTTTAGCTCAAATGGTAGAGTGCTAGCCTTGAGCTGAAGAACTGAGGCCTAGAGTTTAGGCCCCACAACTGACCAAAAAAAAAAAACAAACCAAAAAGCTAACTAGCTGTGTATGAATGTGTATGTGTGCATGCTGGTCCTGGAGCTTGAACTCTGGGTCTTGGGGCTGTCCCTCAGCGACTCAGTTCAAGGTGAATGCTCTACCACTTGAGCTACAGGGCCACTTCCAGTTTTCTGGTGATTAATTGGAAGTAAGAGTCTCATGGACTTTCCTGCTGGAGATAGATTTGAACAGAGACCCTCAGATCTCAGTCTCCTGAGTAGCTAGGATTACAGGCATGAGCCACCGGTGTCCAACTTAACTAATTAGCGTTTAACTCTCTTTAGACCCCGCTTTCCTGAGACACAGGAAAGCACCAGTAGGTGAGCCAGGACCTAATGCCAGGGTTATGGGAAGAGTGCTACATGCTACAGAGAGTCAGAATTCACTTTTATGAAACCCCCAGACTGCAACAACCAGAGTGCAAACCCCGCTGAGGTTTCCAGGGCCAACATGAAGATTCTGGTCATGAAAAGGCCAGTCTGGTATCTGGTAGAATTAAATGGAAGGCGAAGGGGAGTATTAGAGGATCTTTTCTTTCCTTTTTGTAGTTCCCCCCCCCCCCCCCCTCAGGGCTGAGGATCGAAGCTAGGGCCTTGCACGCCGGGCGGGCGCCCTTCCACTGGGCTAAACCCCCAGCCCCTTTTCTTTCCTTTTTTTTTGGCCTGTCTTGGGGCTTGAACTCAAGGCCTAGGCGCTGTCCCTGAACTTCTTTTGCTCAAGGCTAGCCCTCTACCACTTGAACCACAGCGCCACTTCTAGCTTTCTCTGTGTATGTGGTACTGAGGAACTGAACCCAGGTTTCAGGCATTCAAGGCAAGCACTCTACCACTAAGCCACATTCCCAGCCCAAGAGGATCTTTTAAGAGCTAAAGGCCCACAGTGCGAAGAGAACAGACTTCTACTGTGTGTCTGCAAAGCAGGGTACAGAAGAGTGGCCTACAAGTGTGCCTGCAGCAGCCGGCTGCACTCGCCTGACTTCACCCAAGCCTTCCAGCCGACACCGACGGCATCACCAGGCCCGGGGACGCTCACAGGCTGCCTCTCTCCCCAGTCTCCACAGAGCCTGCCTCAAACCATGTCCTATTGGTTGGCCCACTGCCAACCTCTCTGGTTCTCTGCAGGCAGCAGTGCCCCTTGCTTGAGAGGAACAGAGAGACAGACACGTAAGCTCCTTCCACTCCCACCAGCCAGCTGACAACCAGCCTGTGCCAGCGTCCCCGTCCCCCGTGCCCATCTGGGCTCCTTCCCCTTCTTCTCACTAGCTTCACTGCTCTGCTCCCCTTTCCTCACCTATCCCACACAAGCTGGCTGCAGAGTGCTTCAGGTTGGGATGAGGGTGGAGAATGCAAGTCACACACGCACTCCATCTGCCATTCAGCTGGTATGGTGGTAGGAGTTCAGGCCTTTGGTTACCACAGGAGGGGCTCTCTCAGCTGGGACTGGCCCCTTCCTGGCTGCTGCCACTTGCGTGCAGGGCGGTGCTTGCTCCTGGCAGGACAACTATCAGCCAGCATAGATGGCTCACACTGCTCTGCTACCTGGCCGTGCCAAGGCTGGCTTGGTGGAGAGCACACCCAGGCTGCCACGGCACGAGCACGTGGGCATCTGTGCAACGAGGTGCTCTATAACTGAGTCCCGGGCTGTGCCGGCCACACCAGAGCTGGGCACAGCACCCTGAGGTGGAGGGGCTCAGCTCCTTAATCAGAGCATCCCAGGAGGTGTCTAAGCAAGCACAGGCCACCGGCAATTCCAGGACAGAGTGGGTGTGTCCACAGCTGGCACACAGAAAGGCTAGAATTTAGTGCCACTTCTTTTTTTTTTTTGGGTCCGGTCGTGGGGTCTGAACTCTGGGCCTGGGCGCTGTCCCTCAGCTCTTCAGCTCAACGCTAGTACTCTACCACTTGAGCCACAGCGCCACTTCCGGCTTTTTTCTTTTTGCTTATGTGGTGCTGAGGAATCGAACCCAGGGCCAACTGCATGCAAGGCAAGCGCTCTACCACTGAGCCACCTTCCCAGCCCCTAGGGCCACTTCTGTGACAAGGCCCAACACTGAGAGCAAAAAAGTCTTTATGAAATGTACCTTTTCCTTGGTTGAGTTCCAACCTGTTTGACAGACTTTTCTTCTGTGTAGAAGAGCAGACTTCTCTGCAAGGTAGAAACAAGCAGCACCTTCTGGCTGTAATCCAGCTGTACAATGGAGGATGGTTCTTCCAATACCAAGTGTGAGTTGCAGATCCCCTGTGAGAATCAGTGAGACCTGGGGTCAATGTTGTGTGGTGGAACCCCTGCCGAGCAAGCCAAGGCCCTGAGGTCTAGCTCAAGCACCGCCCAAAAGCAAGTATGTTTTGATTTCTTTTTTTTTTTTTTTGTCAGTCGTGGGGCCTGAACTCTGGGCCTGGGCACTGTCCCTCAGCTCTTCAGCTCAAGGCGAGCGCTCTACCACTTGAGCTACAGCGCCACTTCCGGTTTTCTGGTGGTTTATTGGAGATAGGAGTCTCACAGTCTCTCTTGCCCGGGCTGGCTTTGAACCGCGATCCTCAGATCTCAGCCTCCTGAGTAGCTAGGATTACAGGCGTGAGCCACCAGCGCCCAGCTGTTTTGATTTCTTTAGATTCAGTGTCAACCTACTGCAATACAATTTGGAAAAGTCCTTATTAATAATAGTAAATGTTAACATCTACCTCATGCCATATCACTTGGAAACAAACATTTAAGCCAAGCATGATGGAGGACACCTGTAATCTCAGGAAGCAGAGACAGAGAGGTGAGCCTGGGCAACAGAGCAAGCCCATATCAAGGTGCCTCGTGTGCACGTCCCAGCTACTTGAGAGACGGAAGCAGGACTGCAGTAGGTGCTAGTCCAGCAGTAAATGTGAATAAAATAAGAGCTGAAGGCCGGGCACCGGTGGCTCACGCCTGGAATCCTAGCTACTCAGAAGGCTGAGATCTGAGGATCATAGTTCAAAGCCAGCCCGGGCAGGAAAATTCGTGCGACTGTTATCTCCAATAAACCACTAGAAAACCGGAAGTGGTGCTGTGGCTCAAGTGGTAGAGTGCTCGTCTTGAGCTGAAGAGCTGAGGGATAGAGCCCAAGCCCAGAGTTCAAGCCCCACGACAGACCGAAAAACAAGCAAAAAAGAGCTGGGTTGGTAGTTCTAGTGCTAGTGCTTGCTAGTAAGTGAGAGGCCCTGAGTTCAAACCCTAGTACTGCCCAGGTACCCCCCAAAAAACAAAAAAGCGAAAAAGAGAAACAAACACCTAAAAGATTGTTTAATTTTTCTTAACATGTTCTCAGTAAGTTGACACTAGTGACTCATGCCTGTAATTCTAGCTATACTGGGAGGCTAAGGTTGGGAGGATCACAGTTCAGGGCCAGTCTGGCAGAAAAGTTCTCAACTAACAGTTGGATGCCCTGACATGAACTTGTCATCTATGTCTAGTGATCAGTGGATATGGAAGGCTCCGTCAGGAGGATAATAGTTCTAGGTTAGCCTGGGCAGAAAAATCTGGGAGACTGCACTTCAACAAAAGGATCTGTGTATTGTGTTTGCTATTCCAGGAAGCATAAAATAGGTGGACTGTGGTCAAGGCAAGCACCTGGGTAGGAAGTGAGAGCCTACCTCAAACAGCATAAAAAAGTGGGCTAGAGGGGCTGGGAAGGTGGCTCAGTGGTAGAGCACTTGCCTTGCATGCTCGAGGCCCTGGGTTCGATTCCTCAGCACCACATAAGAAAAAAGCCAGAAGTGGCGCTGTGGTTCAAGTGGTAGAGCACTAGCGTTGAGCTGAAGAGCTGAAGGACAGCGCCCAGGCCCAGAGTTCAGGCCCCACGACCGGACCCCCCCCCCAAAAAAAAAAAAGTGGGCTAGAGGACTGGGATGTAGCTCAGTGGTAGAGCGCTGCCAAACAACTGCAGAGTCCTGGGTTCAATCCCAGCAACAAAAAAGAAAAGACAAAAAAAGAAGTTTAAAGACAATGGCTAGGGCTGGGAAGGTGGCTCAGGGGTAGAGTGTTTGCCTTGCATGCAGGTGGCCCTGGGTTCGATTCCTCAGCACCACATAAGCAGAAAAAGCTGGAAGCAGCGCTGTGGCTCAAGTGGTAGAGCGCTAGCCTTGAGCTAAAGAGCTGAGGGACAGCGCCCAGGCCCAGAGTTCAGGCCCCACGAACTACAAAAAAACAACAACAAAAACTGGACAATGGGCTAGAGGCACTGGCACGCTACGTGGTCCAGTGCTTGGTTAGTACACAGGGGACCCTGAGTTCCTATGTGTGTCTGACCATACAAAACGATACTTATGGAAATGAACTGCAGGAAATGGAGAGAGACTTTTTTTCTCCTGTTTTCATTTCCTTTTCTTTTTGTTCTGTTTATTTATCTGTCTTTGGGAGTGGAGCAGGAGGCACAGAAATGGAGGGACAAGGGGCTGGGAAGGTGGCTCAGTGGTGAGCGCTCGCCTGGCATGCATGAGGCCCTGGGTTCCATTCCTCAGCACCACATAAACAAAAAGAAAAAGCAGGAAGTGGTGCTGTGGCTAGTGGTAGAGCGCTCACCTTGAGCTGAGGGATAGCGCCCAAGCCCAGAGTTCAGGCCCCACGACCGGACCCAAAAAAAAAGAAAAAGAAAAGAAAAAGAAATGTACTCATTACCTTGCCCAGGTAATTGTAAACCCTCTGTACGGTATTTTTACAATTAAAAAAATAAAATAAAATAAATAAATGTACTCTTTACCTAACTTATATAACTGTAACCTCTCTGTACATCACCATTGTAACAAAAAATAAGTGGTGTTGTGGCTCAAGAGGTAGAGCGCTCACCTTGAGCTGAAGAGCTCAGGGACAGCGCCCAAGCCCAGAGTTCAAGCCCCACGACAAAAAAAAAAAAGATTTACTGCTCTATAACAACAAAAAATATATAAAATGAAATAATTTAAAAAAGGTTTTTAGTAAATACTTCAAAGAAGCAAAATCTGTAAAGATTTAAGCAGAAATAAATTACACTATGAGTATTAGAGCTTAGGGACAGTGCCTAGGCCCCAAGTTTAAGCTCCACAAAAATGACCAAAAAAAAAAAAAAGCAATTTGTAAAATATAAAATTTATAAAATATAAAATTCCACTCTTGCCAGGTGCTGGTGGCTCACTCCTGTAATCCTAGCTACTCAGGAGGCTGAGCTCTGAGGATCATGGTTAAAAGCCAGCCTGGGCAGGAAAGTCTGTGAGACCCATCTCCAATAAATCACCAGAAAACCGGAAGTGGCGCTGCGGCTCAACTGGTAGAGTGCTTGCCTTGAGCTGAAGAGTGCAGTGACAGCATCCAAGCCCAGAGGAGATCAAGCCCCAGGACCAAACAAAAAAAATCCACTCTTGTCATTTGTTTTGAAATTATAGTTACTTTCACAAAGATGTTATTTATGGTAACATATAACAAATTTATTATTTCAAAAATCAATACTTTTACGTTTCTAACATGGTATAGTTGGTAAGATATAACCCATACAAACAAAAATTCTCTGGAGTGTCTTTTTAAGAATATAAGAGGTCTTGGGCTGGGAAGGTGGCTCAGTGGTAGAGCACTTGCCTTGCATGCCTGAGGCCCTGGGTTCGATTCCTCAGCACCACATAAGCAAAAAGAAAAAAGCCGGAAGTGGCTCAAGTGGTAGAGTGCTAGCCTTGAGCTGAAGAGCTGAGGGACAGCGCCCAGGCCCAGAGTTCAGGCCCCATGACCGGACCCAAAAAAAAAAAAAGAATATAAGAGGTCTTGAGAGCAGAAAGAACTACTGCTAGAGAGTATCTGACAAAGATTCAATCTTACACCATAGAGAGTGAAATGAAAGCCATTCAGCTAAAAACTGATAAATTCTTAGACTCTAACATTGCCAATGAAGACTACAAATGAGAAAAGGAAAGATCAAGTGTTTAGTGCAGCTAGCTGGCACACAACCAAACCAAACCAAACCAAACAAACCCATAAGCAATTCTAAATCCCTACTGACAGTAGGAAAGGAATAAGCTTTGGAGCTGAACTTCAATTCAAAGTGAATCTGCCAGGCCTGAGCTTGTGCCCCTGGGCTGGTTGCTAAGCAGCTCCAAGCACTGTTTGAGGATTAAATAATGTAACAAATTCCTTAAGGGCCAGGCACTGGTGGCTCAACTCCAGAATCCTAGCTACTCAAGAGGCTGCGATCCGAGGATCATGGTTTGAAGCCAGCTGGGGCAGAAAAGTCCATGACACTCTTATCTCCAATTAATCACCAGAAAACCAGAAGTGGTGGTGTGGCTCAAAGTGGTAGAGCACTAGCCTTAAGCAGAAGAGCTCAGGGATGGTGCCCAGACCCCGAGTTCAAGCCCCAGAACAGGCACAAAAATAATAACACTGAAGAAGTGAACGTTCCAGCAGGCTAATTTTTCAGTCACAGAAGTAAGACCTTACAAAATACTGGAAAAGCCCATGAATATCTAGTGACAATAAAAAGGGACTATAGTCAGGAATATAGCCATCTAGCTAAAATATAATTTGGAATATCATCATTTCTAATATAAAAATAGCCAGGGGCTGGGAAGGTGGCTCAGTGGTAAAGTGCTTGCCTTGCATGCCTGAGGCTCTGGGTTCCATTCCTCAGCACCACATACGCAGAAAAAGCCAGCAATGGTGCTGTGGCTCAAGTGGTAGAGTACTAGCCTTGAGCTGAAGAGCTGAGGGACAGTTCCCAGGCCCAGAGTTCAGGCCCCACAACTAGCAAAAGAAATAATAAATAAAAATAAAAATAGCCAACAATATTTCTGAAAGTAATTTTACCTGATCTAGGTCCAGAGAAGAATAAACAATTTTCCCTTTGTCATCTCCCGAAAATAACTTCATTCCATTGGGGCTCCAAGCCAGAGCTGTGATGCTATGCTTGTGAAAACCAGTGACATCAAATCTCCGAAGCTATGAATAAACAATAAAAACACACAAGGAAGAGGATTATGCAGTAACTGGGGCTATGTGGACATCACTTATTTATGGAGAGCTAGTCTTCCATACCGAATCCTGTACAAGGCAATGTCTGTCTGTTCATACTGAAAACTCAGAGACGTGGGGCTTAGTGGTGTACTCATGTAATCCCTGCACTCAGGAGGCTAATGCAGGAAAACCAGGAGTCCAACCTGGGCTACATAGCAAGATCCTGTCTCAAACAACAAACAAAAGTACCTGTCACCCTGGCTATGCCAGAAGTATAAATAGGAGGATCGATGTCCAAGGGTGGCCCAGTAATAAATTCAAGACCCCTATTTGAAAAATAGCTAAAGACGAAAGTGCTGAGGGTGTGGCCCAAGCAGTAACATGCCTACCTAGTAAGAGAAAGGCCCTAATTTCAAACCACAGTACCACAAAAAAAATAAAGAACAGGACAAACCTCCTAAGAACACAGCAAGATGCAGAGTTCAGGCCCCACGACCGGACCCAAAAATAAAAGAACATAGCAAGAGGGTATTAGGCAAACTTGAAAATATTCCTATGTGCTTTATGCCACGCAGGAACAGAAATGTTATCCAGTTATTATAAACAGCACAGCGTTCTGCTCAGAATAAGTTTTCTATGCAGATGAGGACTTCTCATTTTTAAAATCCCTGAGGAATTTGCCACAAAGTGAAGACATACTAATAGTCTGAGTACCCACTTGTTTATTTCTCCCAGGCAATGAAGATACAAGTTGAAAAATCGCCACCCGCCCTGAGGCGGTGCCAGCTGCCACCAGGTCATCAAAGCAGCTCAGCAGCTTCACCACGGTGATAGACTCCGTCTTCCCCTGAAAGAGGAAATGTGGAAAACAAAGAGACCTGTGAGCAGACAGCATTTAAAATACACAGCAAGGAAGGCATAACCAAAGGAGTCTATAGATGTATTTAGCTGCAGCCCATATGTTCCTGTTGGAAATGTATTCAAGCCAGAAAGACATGTAAACCTCTTAAAATCTTATTTTCCTTGATAGGAAAATAAGATATTTTTTCTTATATTAAAATAAACAGAAGGGCTGGGAAGGTGGCTCAGTGGTAGAGTGCTTGCCTTGCATGCATGAGGCCCTGGGTTCCATTCCTCAGCACCACATAAGCAGAAAAAGCTGGAAGCAGCGCTGTGACTCAAGTAGTAGAGTGCTAGCCTTGAGCTGAAGAGCTGAGGGACAGCGCCTAGGCCCAGAGTTCAGGCCCCACAAACAACAAAAAATAAAATAAGATAAAATAAAATAAACAGAAGGTGCTGGGAATGTGGCTTAGTGGTAGAGTGCTTGTCTCATATGCAGGAAGCCCTAGGTTTGATTCCTCAGTACCACATAAACAGAAAAAGCCAGAAGTGGCACTGTGGCTCAAGTGACTGAGTGCTAGCCTTGAGCAAGAGTCTAGGCCCTGAGTTCAAGTCCCAGGACAGGCAATAAATAGTGGGGCACTGGTGGCTCGTGCCTGTAATCCCAGCTACTCAGGAGGCTAAGATCTGAGGATCATGGGTTAAACCAGACCAAGCAGGAAAATCCGTAAGACTCTTTGTTTTTGTTTTTCTTGTCCGTTGGTGAGGCTTGAACTCTGGGCCTAGGTGTTGTCCCTCAGCTTTTCAGCTCAAGGCGAGCACTCTACCACTTGAGCCACAGTGCCACTTCCAGTTTTCTGATGATTAATTGGAAGTAAGAGTCTCACAGACTTTCCTGCCAAGTTTGGCTCTGAACTGCAAACCTCAGATCTCAGCCTTCTGAGTAGCTAGGATTACAGGCTTGAACTACTAGCGCCTGGCTTGATACTTACCCTTTTTGAAATTTTTCTTGCTCTTCTCTACATCATCCTTTTGTTTTTTAAGCATATTTTTAAGACTTGTTTTAAATAGTAGGTTCACCATCTGATTTTCTTTGTGTGTGTGTGTTTGCTGGTCCCGGGGCTTCAAATCAGGGTCTGTGCTATCCCTGAGCTTCTTTTGCTAAAGACTAGCATTCTACCACTTGAGCCACAGCTCCACTTCCAGCATTTTTGCTGGTTATTTGGAAGTAAGAGTCTCAAAGACTTTCCTACCCTGGCTGGCTTCAGACTGCGATTCTCAGACCTCAGCTTCCTAAGCAGCGAGGATCACAGGAGCTGGCTGAATGGTCATTTCTGTTGGTCTACTGATTCCCTTTGAATGGGGCGTACTTCCATGTTTCTCGGTAGGCCTTGCAATTTTCTTGCTATTGTTTAAAACAATGTTTGGACTACTAATAATTTAGAAAGTCAGATTCTGCACAACTGCTTTGACCTTGCTAAGATGTATGACACTTTATATTCTGATACAGTAATTTATATAGTCTACCAAATATGTAGGAATACCCTCCACACTCTCCATATCAAGTGTAGTGTTATAGCTATGCAAACTAAAGCAGGCCATAGTCCTGGCTCTCTGAAATTCGCTTAGCTGCAGCAATGAGGCATGCACAGGAAAAGCCGCCCACAACAAGAGGAGGTGGTGATGACAGAGCTAACTTTCATCTGGAACTCTGCAGCTTCCAGGGCATCTTCATAAGCTATAAATACATCCACTGTCATATTGGGATAGTTAAGAGGTTTGGTCCTTAAGCTGTAAGATAGAGGAGAGGGATCTTGCTAGTGTTACCAGTCAGATGTTTCTGATATTCATAATAAGAAGCAGCATACTAAAAGTTACAATAGTTTAGATTATTATTGGTTAGTAAGGGGTTAATTATTACTATTAATAGTAAGGAACTATTCTAAGGCTAGGTTGTTTCTGGCTCAGGCCTGTAGTCCTACCTACTCTGAGGGCTGGGATCTGAGGATCAGAGTTTGTAGCCAACCCAAGGCATAAAATCTATGAGACTTTTATCTCCAACTAACCAGGAAAAAAAAAAAGCCAGAAGTGGAGGTGTAGTTCAGTTAGAGCACCAACCTCAAGTAAAAAAGTCAAGGAAAAACAGGCCCTGAGTTCAAGCCTCAGTACCAACATCAAAAGTGTTTGTCTTAGGCTGGGTGCTGGTGGCTCACACCTGTAAATCCTAGCTATTCAGGTTGAGATCTGAGACTCATGGTTCAAAGCCAGCCCGGGCAGGAAAGTCCATGAAACTCTTATCTCCAATTAACCACTAGAAAACTGAAATTGGTGCTGTGGTTCAGGCAGTAGAGTACAGGCCTTGGGCTGAAGAGTGCAGGGACAGCACCCAAGCCCAGAGTTCAAGCCCCACAACTGACACACACACACACACACACACACACACACACACACACACACACACACACACACACACACACACACACACACACACACACACACACACACACACACACACACACACACACACACACACACACACACACACACACACACGTGTTTTGCTTTAAAGCCATCTCTTTCTTTTCTTTCACGGAGGTCCTAGGGCTTGAACTCAGGGCCTAGGTGCTGTCCCTGAGATTTTGTGCTCAAGGCTAGCACTCAAGCACTTGAGCCAAACTCCAATTCTGACTTTTTACTGGTTAATTAGATTAAGAGTCTCACAGACCAACCTTCCCAGGCTGGCTTTGAACTGTAATCCTCGTACATAAGCCTATTACGTAGCTAGGATAAAAGGTGTGAGCCACTGGTTCCTGACTATCACATACATGGCTACTTATAGCACATGAACAGCCTGGAGTTACAAAATAGGCATCTATAGATCCCCATCTAGCTTGGGAAAGGGATCATTTACATCACCTTTGAGGCTCCATATGCCTCTTCCTGACTGCATGGTCCTACTGAAAACCACACTCTTCATTTTAGGATTAAACATTCTCTGCTTTTAGCATTATAGCTCCCACACATGTACATGCGAATCATTGCTTTTCTCTTCTTTTCCTTTAGGTCCAAGACCGGGACTCAAACTTAAACTCAATACCTGCCGTTTTCACTCATTGGCTAGCGGTCGGTCTACCAACTGAGCCATGCCTCCAAACCCTGTACCATGTGCCTGTTACAGGTCTGGCCCTCAACTATCCTGACCTACACACTCCGTGATTTTAAGTGTCTTGCTATTCATCAGCCTAGAAAAGAGGGTTTTTTTTTTTGAAAATCTTTTTTTATTATTATTATTGTGAAAATACTGCACAGAGGGGTTACAATTACATGGGCAAGATAATGAGTACATTTCTTATCAAGCATTGTAGCCTCCTCCTTTGTTTCCCCTTCCCATCCCATCCTCCCCTGTCCCCCCCAACTCCTCCCCCCAACCCTCCCTACTCCCCCACCCCTGCCACCAAAGTTGTAAAGTTCATTTTGGACATAATGACTTGTGTATCTCATTGTTGCAATGGGGCCACTTGTATCCCTATTTAAACGATTTGTTTTTTTCCCTTCCCCACCACAAATTATAACATCAAATACAGTGAAAGCAGGCGTTATACTGTGGGGGAGGGACATACAAAGCAACAAAGAAATAATCTTGTTTTTTTTTTTTTTGGTCTGGTCGTGGGGCCTGAACTCTAGGCCTGGGCACTGTCCCTCAGCTCTTCAGCTCAAGGCTAGCGCTCTACCACTTGAGCCACAGTGCCACTTCCAGCTTTTTTTTTTTTTTTTTTTTTCTGCTTATGTGGTGCTGAGGAATCGAACCCAGGGCCTCATGCATGCAAGGCAAGTGCTCTACCACTGAGCCACCTTCCCAGCCCCAAAGAAATAATCTTATGTGTTAGAAACAATCGCATGAAAGAAAAAAACATTTGAATACATATCTTAGGGTACATTTCCCGAACATCAACATATCTGACCTTTTCTGATTGACTCAGATATATACTAGTTATTGCAAATAAGGGAAGCCATGGGACCTATGTTTCCTTGGGCCTGGCTTACTTCACTTAATATAATTTTTTCCAAGTCTTTCCATTTCCTAACAAATGGGGCAATGTCATTCTTTCTGATGGAGGCATAGAATTCCATTGTGTATATATACCACATTTTCTTGATCCATTCATCTACTGAGGGGCATCTGGGTTGGTTCCATATCTTAGCTATGGTAAATAAGGCTGCAATAAACATAGTTGTGCTGGTAGCTTTAGTGTGGTCTTGTTTGTGAACATTTGGGTAAATGCCCAAAAGTGGGGGAGCTCTATGTGGAGTCTTTTGCGGAACCTCCATACTACTTTCCAAAGTGGTTGAACAAGTTTACACTCCCACCAACAATGCAGTAAGGTTCCCTTCTGTCCACATCCCCTCCAGCATCTGTTGTTAGTAGAGTTCTTGATTATAGCCATTCCAACTGGGGTGAGGTAGTATCTCAATGTTGTTTTGATTTGCACTTCTTTTATGGCTAGAGAGGCTGAGCATTTCTTCATGTGTCTATTTGGCCATCCTGAGAAGAGGTTTTATGTCTACAAAAAGTAGGCTGACGTGAAGCCAAAAAGCCAACTTGTTAATTTTACCATGAAGTACTGGTCATAAAAACCAGAACACTCAAGAGGTCTGGCCTATATGTGCTTTCCTCATTGACCAATCAACATAGAAAGCAAAGAACATCCCAAAAGCTGTGAGAGGAGGTGAGAGGTTACTGTGCACAGAGCACAGCACACCAGCCCGGGCACAGAGCACATCGGGGTCAGAGCACTTGGAAGTCGCCCTGCTGCTCAGGAGGTCCATGCTGGTGCTAAGTCTTCCTATGTAACACAGACCGTCCTCACTCTCCTCTGCTATACTCTCTTCTGATAGGGGGACAGTCCCATCTTAGTCTGGCTGGGAGACATACCCATACGATGACCCTTTAGGATGACTTTGCCTGTCAAGGATCTCATCTATTGTGTTTCCCTTGGCTTCTTCCTTCATTTCTAACTCTCTAAGGGGAATGTGCTGCTGCCCTCCTGATAACAACAAAATTTCCTCAAGCAGAAATTTTGAGGAAGTAAGTATGTGTGTGTGTGAGTACTGGGACTTGAACTCAAGGCTTGGGCACTGTCCCTGAGCCGTTATGCTCAAGGCTGATGCTCTACTACTAGAGCACCTTCACTTCTGTAAGTCAGGGATAGGGATGGATGGGTAGAGTCTCATGGATTTCCCTGCCTAGGTTGACTTTGAACCTTTAACTTCAGATTGCAGACTTCTGAGTGGTTAAGATTATAGCTGTCAACCTAAAAAAGTCCTGCCTTGAAAGGTGTCAGGACTGGCATCGGCTACCTGCTTAGGCACCTTGGCAGTCCACTTTTCCTTTCTACGCAGAACACAACCACATCAGGACAATGTGCTCTTTGTGAGTATATTCATGAGAACCATGAAGTCTGACAAAGCTTTCTTCACGAGTTTCTTTTGGTAGGCCAAAGCTTAATCATCAGCCAACTGCTAGCATTCTAAATAACTACTAAATCTGAAATATTTGTAAAGACTAAGAATTCATAGATTGTTTTGCTAATTTTCTTCTTTCCCAAGGAAGACTGAATATTTATACAGTCTGCTGATGAACTCAACATTATACAAAGGAATCTACTTTCCTGAAATAATTTTCCTAACTCCACAGCAAAATGGAGTCAAGAATGAAACCTGGAGTTTAAGGGCCCACACAGCAGAGGAACTGAATAAGGGGAATAGAGCATGCCAGTCTGTACAAGTCCTGGCAGTAAAGTGACAACGTTACAATCTTTCTCTTCTCCTCCCCATCTTCCTCTCCCCTTTTTCTTCCTTTCGGTGGCGCTAGGAGTTAAACCCAGTTTCCAAAGCATGCAAAGCAAGTGCTCCATTACTGAGCTGTGTCTCAGCCTCTGCTAACTAGATGAAATGAGACAAGGGATCCAGTTTCACTTTTCCACTGATATTTATATCCAATTGTCCCATGACACTCATTGGGAAGTAACCTGGTGGTTACTTCCACAAGAAAAGCCAAGGAAAGGCATTAGGTAATTGTGCCTTGGGTTCACAGGTGAGATAAAAACTCATTTCTACATCACTTTAGAAAATGCAATAGATTTAAGCCAATGAGACACACATGCCATTCTGAAGCATTACTTTTTGTTGTTGTTGTTGGACGTGGGGCTTGAACTCGGCCTGGGCGCTGTCCCTCAGCTCTTCAGCTCAAGGAGAGCACTCTAGCACTTGAGCCACGGTGCCACTTCTGGTTTTCTGAGTAGTTTATTGGAGATAAGAGTCTCACAGACTTTCCTGCCCAGGTTGGCTTTGGACGGTGATCCTCTGATCTCAGCCTCCTCAGTAGCTAGGATTACAGGTGTGAGCCACCGACACCCAGCAGCATTACCTTTTTGCGTAGACACTACCCAAGCTCAGGACCCTTCTGTTCTCCTATGGAAATCCGCTACCTCAGTTAGATCAGCACAGCATGACGGTTCTTCCTCCATCAGTTCTTTGTTCCAGTGCGACCTTCCCTGCTGGACCTTTCCTGGACTTTGCAACCATCCCTCTTGGCACTGCCTAGCTCACTCACTGCTTTATTCTCCTATGCCTTGTTTATGTTTCTGTATGTTAACTTCTCTTACTTATTTTACTGGTTCGTTCATTAGATTTAAGCTCAAGGATAGAGACTGCCTACTGCGCTCTCAACTCCAGCTTCAGGACTTGTCATAGGCCAGGAACACCCAGAGCACTCCATGAATGCTTGCTGAAGGATTCACAGGGAGAGGCTGCAGAGATGAAAAGCAGCGTTTTCCACCAGCAGTCTGCTGTGATCAGCACACGACACATGCAGTTAGTCCTGAAGGCAAACCCATGGAATTTCAGTGACTGAATACTAAAAGATAGCATACATTTAGTTTCAAAACAAGGGGCTGGGAAGGTGGCTCAGTGGTAGAGCGCTTGCCTTGCATGCTTGAGGCCGTGGGTTCAATTCCTCAGCACCCCATAAGCAAAAAAAAAAGAAAAAAGCTGGAAGTGGCGCTGTGGCTCAAGTGGTAGAACGCTAGCCTTGAGCTGAAGAGCTGAGGGACAGCGCCCAGGCCCAGAGTTCAGGCCCCACGACCGGACCCCCCCCCCCCAAAAAAAAGCTAGTTTCAAAACAAAAATTAGAAACTTCAGTCAAGTAATCTTTTTATGGTCCGTGCTCACACATGTTCCAGCCATATACTTCACAAGCTTATAATATTTTTGTACCTTTTTTTTTTTGTGACTTGGCAGTTGCTAGGAAGAATTTCTTGTGCTTCTACCTGACTTCTCCCACTAACTTCTAAAGAAGGAAGCTTCCTTCAAAAGCACTGTTCTTAAAAGCACATGCCAGACTATTTTACCACATGAAAGGTCAGCTTTCTTCTTCTTTATTTTTTATTTTTGGAGCCAGTCCTGGGGCTTGAACTTCAGAGCCTGGGCATTGTCCCTGAGTTTTTGTGTGCAAGGCTAGTGCTCTAACACTGGACCATGAGCCACCAGTGCCTGGATTACTTATGATCTTTCAGCACAAAAGTGAATCTGTCTCTGAACATTTAAAATACTACTCATTGGCTGGGCACTGGAGGTTCATGCCTTTAATCCTAGTTAATCAGGAGGGTGAGAACTAAGGATCATTGTTCGAAGCCAGCCCGGGTAGAAAACTGAGACTTCTTTTTTGGTAGGTCATGGGGCTTGAACTCTGGGCATTGTCCCTCAGCAATTCAGCCCACAGCAAGTGCTCTACCACTCAAGCCACAGCATTACTTCTAGATTTCTGGTGGTTAATTAGAGGTAAGAGTCTCATGGACTTTCCTGCCCAGGCTGGCTTTGAACTGTGACCCTCAGATCCCAGCCTCCTGAGTAGCTTGGATTATAGGCATGAGCCACCAGTGCTCAGCCTCTGTGAAACTCTTATCTCCAATGAACTACTCAAAAACAAAAACAAGCCGGAAGTGGCACTGTGGCTAAAGTGGTAGAGTGCTTGCCTTGAGCAAAAAGAAGCTCAGGGACAGCATCCCAGCCCAGAGTTCAAGGCACAGGACTGGCAAAAAAGAAAAGAAATGTGTGTGTATGTGTGTGTGAACTGAAACAAACTCCAGGAAATGGAAACATGGGATTGTTGTTGTTGTTGTTAAAAATATATAGGTGGAGACACAGACACGGAGAGACAAAGGGTGAACAAATGCAGCAGTGGTAGTCACTAGTAGTCACTAGACACTATGTTGAAAATGAACTATAAAACTTGTGGGTAGGGATAGGAGAGAAAAACAGGGAGAGAACAAGGGAAGGGGTAACACTGTATAAAATGAAATGTATTCTTTACCTAACTAATGAAACTGTATTTTTTTTTTTGGGGGGGAGGGGAGGGTCTGGTTGTGGGGCCTGAACTCTGGGCCTGGGCACTGTCCCTCAGCTCTTCAGCTCAAGGCTAGCACTCTACCACTTGAGCCACAGCGCCACTTCCGGCTTTTTTCTTTTTGCTTAGATGGTGCTGAGGAATCGAACCCAAGGCCTCAGGCATGCAAGGCAAGCGCTCTACCACTGAGCCACCTTCCCAGCCTCCTAATGTAACTGTAATCCCTCTGTACGTCACTTTTTTTTTTTTTGGTCAGTTGTAGGGCTTGAACTCTGGGCTTGGGTGCTGTCCCTCAGCTCTTCAGCTTGAGCCACAGCGCCACTTCCGGTTTTCTAGTAGTTTATTGGAGTCTCATGGACTTTCCTGCCTGGGCTGGCTTTGAACCTCGATCCTCAGATCTTAGCCTCTTGCGTAGCTAGGATTACAGGCATGAGCCACCGGCGCCCGGCTGTACATCACCTTTATAATAACTATGCATATATGTGCATATATATACATATACATATATGTATATACATGTGCATATTTATATATAATCTTTCATGTATGGATTTATCAGAAGATAAACTATGTACTCAATAAACAAAATGGGTAAATTATGGTTTATCAGTACCTGGTACCAGCCATTCCCCCACTATAAAACATCCCTAGCATCATCTACAATACAAAGACACCAGAGTTAGGGCATAAAACAATTGGTCAGGTTATCTGTGCTATAGAAATAAAACTTATTTCAGATGTGCATAATCTGGCAATTTGCCAATATAATTATTTTTATAACAATTTCAAGACAGGGCTGGGAAGATAGCTCAGTGGTAGAATGCTTGCCTTGGATGCATGAGGCCCGGGTTCAATTCCACAGCACCACATAAGCAGAAAAAGCTGGAAGTGGCGCTGTGGCTCAAGTGGTAGAGCACTAGCCTTGAGCTGAAGAGCTCAGGGACAGCACCCAGACCCAGAGTTCAGGCCTCACGACAAAAATAATAATAATTTCAAGGCAGTATCTAGACATCACTCAAGTTAATCAAGGCACTTTAAGAAACATAAGTTAACAAACATATCTATTTCTAAAGTTTTCTAGTAAGTGTTAAATACTATAAAATGTTGTAAAGTAGCCAGGCGTTGGTGGCTCACACCTACCTGTCAGCCTAGCTACTCAGGAGGCTGAGATCTGAGGATCGTAGTTCAAAGCCAGCCTGGACAAAAAAGTCCGTGAGACTCTTATCTCTAATAAACCACCAGAAAACCAGAAGTGGCACTGTGGCTCAAGCGGTAGAGCACTTGCCTTGAGCTGAAGAGCTGAGGGAGAGTGCCAAAGCCCACAACTGACCCAAAAAAACCCAAAAATGTTGTAAAGCAATAGGATTTTTTGAGACACAGAAAAAACATTGAAAACACCAATGACTTTACTTGTTGTATTCTACTTAGTTAAAAATGGTTTAGAAGCATTGTTTGGGTGAGGGATGAAGCTATATTGTATGTAGAAACTCAGAAGTAAATTACCCTTTTCTAGAACACAAATGTGCTAACCCTCAAGCATCGTTCAGGCGTGCTAAGACTCAAAGAAGAGCAACTCACCTCAAAGTTGTACTTTTTCATTTGGTTGAGGTGCCGGCAGTACAGATATAGCATGCCGATGCTGCTGCCCACCGCAATGTAGTCCCCATTGGTATCCAGGGCTGTGAGGTAGACCACAATAGAGCGGAAACCCTTCTGGATCTTTGTGGGAATGGCATTGAGGAGATAGTATAAAGGGCAGAACTCTCTGAACGTAACAGGCTCTGACATGGATGCCATGACCAAGGTTTCCACAGATGGTCTTCAGGCAGGGAAAGGAATGTTTATTCCTCATGGAGGAGAACCTGGGGCTACAGAATAAGAAACAGTATCATATATGTACATATATAAATAAATATGTCATAATAAGGATTATTATATTATACTGAATGGCTAGTCATGTCAAAAAGAAGTAGTGTTTAATGGTGGAACATGGGGGATAGGGCATAGCTGGTATGGCAGAACACTTGCCTAGCAAGTGAGAGGCAGTATTCAAACCCCAGTACTTCCAAAAAGAAAGAAAACAGTGGAATATGGAATTTTCAGGCAGGGAAGAATTACAGCTTAAAGAAAGAAAGAAAGCTGGGCACTGGTGGTTCACACCTATAATCCTAGCTACTCAGGAGGCTGAGATCCAAGGATCACAGTTCAAAGCCAGCCTGGGCAGGAAAGTCTGTGAGACTCTTATCTCCAATTAACCACCAAAATGCTGGAAGTGGTGCTGTGGCTCAAAGAGGTGGAACGTTAGTCTTGAACACAAAGAGGCTCAGGGACAGTGTCTAGGCCCTAAGTTCAAGCCCCAGGATGGGGAAGGAAGGAACGGAGGAAGGAAAGGTAAATTAGCAGCTACTAAAGATCACTTTAGAGCATTTTAATTCAAAAAGCACTTCGGAAAGTACCAGCACCTAAGATTTATGTTGTAAATAGTATGGAAGAGGAGGAAAAGTTTAACAGTCTTTCTCATGATCTTGTCAGCCAGTCAGGTAACACAATAAAGAAATACAAAATCACCAATAATTACACGTTACTCCTCGGGTCTTGATGAGAAGAGGGAGAGATCAGCATGGATTAATGTGAGTGTGGAAGACTTCACTGGAAACATCCTGAGGTATGAAGCCCACCAGGTTGCACAGCATATGGAAGAGAAAGAGAAAAGTTCTTGCATATAAGCAGACAGTGAACCCACCCCAGATGCAGAAATGTGCTTCCTGTGGTAATGAAATGGTGAAGAAGCCGGTCCCCTACTACTCACGGCTGCCTCAGTGTTCAGAGTCCAGTCACCCAGCACTTCCCACATGGGCCCCCTGAGGGCCCCCATACCCCTGTGCATGTGTGATACCAGGCTTCCCGAAGCAAGACACTTTACCTTTGCCCGGCACACTGCGTTTAAGCAAGCGCTTACTTGCTCCTTTAATCCTTGCCCTATCTGGAAAATAAGGTGGTATCACCCCCAGTACTGAGGACCAGAAAATCATGAAATCCAACAAGAGACCATACAGCCAAGACTTGAATATAGGCCATTCCCTCCAAGGCCTAGATCCTTGGATACAGTACTGATGGATAATCACCTGATTCAATCTGGAGGGATTTTAACCCTTTATGTCTGTAGTAGAAATTTTTTAGGACACTGGATTTATAGTCTTTTTGATCTGTGGACCTTTTCTATATAGCTGACCAAGGGACTTAACGATCCTTCTGATTAAATTCTCCCACCTCGTTTTCACCTAGGGTCCTTGCACTGGCTGCTTGGAGTGCTTTCTCTAGGCACCGTGTATCTTTTGCTGAAGAAGGGCCTCAGGCCCCAAAGTCTTGTCTGACTTTACCCACCCCAGGAAAGCACTAACACAATGGCTGCTTTGCTTCTCCCATAGCGCCCTGCTTTCCTGTTCATGCATGTGTACCTACACACAGGCGTACACCCACCCTCCCACACACAATCAGTAAACCCCACAGGAGCAGAGGCCACACCCACCCTACCCATCCCCTTAGCCCAGCACCTGAAAAAGGGCTAGTGTGTGAGAGGCATTGGGTGAGTCTGCATTGGATAGGTAGGTAGATAATGGAAGAGGAATCTGTTTGGGGAAAGAATGAGTGACACGAATCAAAAAGAGCCACAATACCACCTTTTGTTCATGACAGCCCAACCAAAGGCTAGCAAACAGAGTAAGATCCAGTTTTCCAAGCATTTTCAGAATAGTCACAACCACCAATGCAAAGTAAAAATCTATGAAAGAGAAACTTCCTAAAGCCAAGCAAATACCCGTATCACTCAGTTGATTATTAATGAACTTAATTAGCTAAGTACAGGTGGCTCACACCTGCAATCCTCGCTACTCAGGAGGCTGAGAACTGAGGATCATGGTTCAAAGCCAGCCTGAGTAGGAAAGTCCATGAGCTTCTTATCTCCAGTACTAAACAAAGAAAGAGAGGAAGGGAAGAGGGAAGCAAGCAAACAAGCAATCTGGACTGTGAGAGCACAGTCCATCAAGAGACAAAGATCAAAAGTTTATTTTTTGGTAGTATTCAGGATTGAAGTCTGGGCCTGGTACTGTCTTTGAACTTCAGTTGGGGGACTTGAACTCTGGGCCTGAGCGCTGTCTCTCAGCTCTTCAGCTCAAGGCTAGCGCTCTACCACTTGAGCCACAGCACCACTTCTGGTTTTCTAGTGGTTTATTCAAAATAAGAGTCTCATGAACTGTGTTGCCTGGGTTGGCTTTGAACGGCAATCTTCAGATCTCAGTCTCCTGAGTAGCTAGGATTACAGGCATAAGCCACCAGCACCTGGCCTTGTCTTTGAGCTTTTGTGGTCAAAACTAGCACTTGGCTGGGTGCTGGTAGCTCATGCCTATAATCCTAGCTACTCAAGAGGCTGAGATCTGAGGGTTTCGGTTCAAAGCCAGCCCAGTCAACAAAGTCCATGAGACTCTTACCTCATTAGCCACCAGAAAATCGTAAGTGGTGCAGTGGCTCAAAGAGGTAGAGTAGTAGCCTTGAGTAAAAGAGCTAAGGGATAGAGCTCTCAGGCCCCAAGTTCAAGTGTATGACCAGAAAACACACACACACACACACACACACACACACACACACACACACACACACAAAACCTAGCACTAGGGACTGGGAAGGTGGCTCAGTGGTAGAGCGCTTGCCTTGCATGCCTGAGGCCCTAGGTTTGATTCCTCAGCACCACATAAGCAAAAAGAAAAAAGCCGGAAGTGGTGTTGTGGCTCAAGTGGTAGAGTACTAGCCTTGAGCTGAAGAGCTGAGGAACAGCGCCCAGGCCTAGAGTTCAGGACCCACAACTGGACCCCAAAACAAAAAACAAACAAAAAAACTAGCACTCTATCACTTGAGCCACAGCTCCACTTCTGGCTTTTTGGTGGTTAATTGGGGATAAGAGTCTCACAGAGGGGCTGGGAAGGTGGCTCAGTGGTAGAGCGCTTGCCTTGCATGCTAGAGGCCCTGGGTTCGATTCCTCAGCACCACATAAGAAAAAAGCCGGAAGTGGCGCTGTGTGGCTCAAGTGGTAGAGCGCTAGCCTTGAGCTAAAGAGCTGAGGGACAGCACCCAGGTCCAGAGTTCAGGCCCCACGACCGGACCCAAAAAAAAAAAAAAAAAGAGTCTCACAGACTTTCCTGCCCCAGCTGGCTTTGAACTGGGATCCTCAGATCTCAGCCTCCTGAGTAGCTAGGATTGATTAATTAATTACATGTGTGATTACCCAAGCGTGGCTGGAAAAAATATTTGGACAACAAACTTTCCTATTAGTGCATTTTGTGCTCACATTGCCCGATTTAAAATAGCCCAGATACTCTACACTGCTCTAGCCAGGTCCAGACTCTCTGCCATAAAACTGCCCTTTCGAGCCAGGAGGCTGGTGGCTCATACCTGCAATTCTAGCACTCAGGAGGACTAGATCTGAAGATGGTGGTTCGAGGCCAGCCTGGGCAGAAAAGTTCCTATGATACTCTTATTTCTAATTAACTACTCAAAAACTAGAAGTACAGGGCTGGGAAGGTGGCTCAGTGGTAGAGTGCTTGCCGTGCATGCCTGAGGCCCTGGGTTCGATTCCACAGCACCACATAAACAAAAAGCCGGAAGTGGCGCTGTGGCTCAAGTGGTAGAGCGCTAGCCCTGAGCTGAAGAGCTGAGGGACAGCGCCCAGGCCCAGAGTTCAGGCCCCACAACTGGACCCCCCCAAAAAAAAAAACAACAACTGGAAGTACAGTGTGCCTCAAAGTGGTAGAGAGCTCAGAGATAGCAAACGGCCCTGAGTTCAAGCCCCACAACTGAAAAACAACAACAACAACCAAAAATAAAAACAAAAAAACCCTGCCTCTTCCCACTGTAGAAAAGCAGCATAGTGGTTAATAATGACAGTGGGAAATGAACTGCTGGAAATAGAAACAAGAAGTTTTTCCTTTGTTGCTCTTTTTGTTCTTTTCGTCATGTTTGTTCATTATCTGTCTTTGGGAGGGTAAGGGGAGGCACAGAAATGGAGGGACAAAGGTTAAAAAAAATGTAGCAATGGTACTTCCTAGACACTGTGTTAAAAATGAATTATGTGCGGGGGGGGGGGGGGGGGGGGGGGGGGGGGAGGTGGCTCAGTGGTAGAGCGCTTCCCTTGCATGCCTGAGGCCCTAGGTTCAATTCCTCAGCACCACATAAGCAAAAAGAAAAAAGCCGGAAGTGGCGCTGTGGCTCAAGTGGTAGAGCGCTAGCCTTGAGCTGAAGAGCTGAGGGAAAGCGCCCGGGCCCAGAGTTCAGGCCCCACAACCGGACCCAAAAATAAATAAGTAAATAAAAATAAAAAATGAATTATGTGATTTGCAGGTGAGGATGGGAAGGAAAAACTGGGAGAGTGAGGGAAGGGGTGACATTGTTTTAAAAAAAAAATGTCTTCTTTACCTGATTTATCTAACTGTAACCCTCTATATGTTACCTTTACAATAATAAAAAAGTTAGCGACAGTTGTGTAAAATAGACCTGTGCTCAAATCCCAATGATATTCTAAAACTATCTGTCTAGATCTCCATTCACCCACTGAAAATGAGGGTAATAAAACTGGCACCTGGAGCTGGGCGCTGGTGGCTCACGCCTGTAATCCTAGCTACTCAGGAGGCTGAGATCTGAGGATCGTGCTTCAAAGCCAGCCCGGGCAGGAGAGACCGTGAGACTCTTATCTCCAATAAACCACCAGAAAACGGGAAGTGGCGCTGTAGCTCAAGTGGTAGAGCGCTCGCCTTGAGCTGAAGAGCCTGAGGGACAGTGCCCAGGCCCAGAGTTCAAGCCCCACGACCGACAAAAAAAAAAAACACAAAAAACTGGTACCTGGGTTGGGAATGTGGCTTAGTGGTACAGTGCTTGCTTAGCATGCTTAGCATGTTTGATTCCTCAGTACCACATGAACAGAAAAAGCCAGCATCGGTGCTGTGGCTCAAGTGGCAGAGTGCTAGCCTTGACCAAAAGAAGCTCAGGGACAGTGCCCAGGCCCTGAGTTCAAGCCCCAGGACTGGCAAAAAATAAAAAATAAACCCACCAAAAAACCTACATCACAGGTGCATTACACAGAATAAATAGGCAATGTCTAGAAGACACTTAACCTTATAACTTTTACAAAGCTGTTTGAACCACCCTGTCCGAACCATAACAAGGGCCCCTTTCCTTTTCCTCTGTCCATTCAGCCAAACCTGACCATTTTACTCCCTCATACACCTGGCATGCACCCCGCAGTCCTTCTCTTACACATTCTATGACACTACCATCTGCCTACCTCCCACTTCCTGCCCATGCCCTTGTGATGGGCCTTGACTGCCCCTCTTCAGCCCTAGGATCTGTAAGTTAACCCCTTCCCACCACAGTGAACTACTTCTAACTGTAATAACCTCCTTCCCTCACCTACTGGTCTTCACACACTCGACATTTTATCTCTACTAACCACTTGTCTTAGTCCATTTGCTATTGCTATAAATAAATAACATGCAGTGATCTATACAGAAGCTCACAGCTTCAAAGGCAGAAAAGCTCAAGGTCAGGTGGCAAATCTGATGAATTTTTCCTTGCTGGTGCAGACTCTGAAAAGCCTCAAGGCCATGCAATGCATCAGAAGGTAAGTAAAACAAGTGTGATACATCACGTCAGGTTTTTTTTATTTTTCTCGTGTGTGTGTGTGTGTGTGTGTGTGTGTATGCGTGTGCACGTGTGCCCACATGTGTATAGTAACATGCACACGCACCAGTCCTGGAGCTTGAACTCAGGGCCTGGGCATTGGCCCTGACTTCTTTTATGCTAAAGGCTAGCACTCTACTACTTGAGCCACAGCACCACTTCCAGCTTTTTCTGACTAGTTTATTAGAGATAAGAGTCTCACAGACTTTTCTGCCCCGGCTGGCTTCAAACTCCAGTCCTCAGACCGATCTCTTAGGTAGCTAGGATTACAGGCATGAGCCACTGGTGGCCAGCTTACTTCAGGTTTTCCTTCCTGTTCATGAAGCCAGTAATACCATCATGGGGTCCCCATGAGCTCATCCAATCCTAACTTCCTCTCAAAGGTCCCACCTCCAAATACAATTAGCATAAGACCTGAAGGACTAAGTGTCCAATATGTGAATTCTGGTGGACACACTCAAAGCATAGCTGAACTTTGCAATGGTTGGTGGAAGTACCAGGTATTTTACAACATCAGTGTTATTTCCTCTTTTAAAGTATTTTCTTCCTGGAGGCCAAGCCTGTAATTCCAGCACTTAGTTAAGAAAGATCAAAAGTACCAGGCCAAAGCAGGATAGTGCCAGTAGCTCATGCCTGTAATCCTAGCTAATCAGGAGGCTAAGATCTGAAGATCACGGGCTGAAGCCAGCCTGAGCAGAAAAGTCCCCATAAGGCTCGTATCTCCAATTAACCACCAGAAAACTGGAAGTGGTACTGTGGCTCAAAGTAACAGGGAGCTATTCTTAAGCAAAAAAGCTCGGGACAGCACCCAGCCCCTGAGTTCAAGCCCCACAACCGACATAAATAAAAATAAAAAAAACTTTGTCCTAAAACAACTCAGTCAAATCAAGACATTTAGTTTCCAAAAATTCATAATTCATTTACTTGAATCAATATGGTTCACTGACAACTTTATAATCTCTACACAGGAGGGGCTTTGAAACTAATATCTCACTAAAAGGCCAGGGGGGAAATTTGCCTAGACCCTGCATTTGCACAGCAGGTATTCTATTCCGAGATAAGACATGTGTTTTGTGGCTTAGAAATGTTTTAATAGATATTATAGAAAAACAGGATCCCTAGAACTGTCTTCTTGGAAAACTGAAATACTGCCAAAGCAACTTCCAAATGCACAAAGAAAAAGCACAGAAGGGATTAAAAACTGTCACAAATCCACCACAGGAAACAGAATAACCAACTTTTGTATCGCTTCTCCAAGCTAAAGTTCTGGCACTCATTCTTTTTTTTCTTTTTTCGGTTGTGCAGCTTGAACTCTGGGCCTGCTCACTGTCCCTCAGCTCTTCAGCTCAAGGCTAGCGCTCTACCACTTGAGCCACAGCACCACTTCCAGTTTTCTGAGTGGTCTATTGGAGATAAGAGTCCCATGGCTTTTCTTGCCCAGGCTGGCTTTGAACGGCAATCCCCAGATCTCAGCCTTCTGAGTAGCTAGGATTAAAGGCATGAGCCACCGGCGCCCAGCCTGGCACACACACTTGATTCCTCCATTCCTTTAACCTATACCACCCATCTTCCTGTCCCAGAAATTCTCCTTCCAAATCCACCTCACCTCTGCCCTTTCTCATCAACTCCATGGAGCCTCACTGGACACGGCTCTCTCATCTGCACTATAAGCTGAGTGTGACAGCATGTGCCTAGGATTCCAGCTATGTAAGAGACATAGGTAGGAAGACCGTGATCTGATGCTGATCCCAGGAAAAAAAGAACACGAGAACTTTGCTGGAAGATAAAGCAAAAAGAGTGGGAGTCTGGCCAAAGTAGAGTACCTGCCTAGCAGGAGCAAGGCCCCATAAAAGAGCTATTGAGTGAATAAGCAAACTAAAATACCAACCTCAGGTTTCACTGGAAAATAACACTCTCTTGCTGGTCGCCGGTGGCTCACACCTGTAATCCTAGCTACTCAGGAGGCTGAGATCTGAGGATCACGGTTCAAAGCCAGCCCAGGCAGAAAAGTCCATGAGACTCTTATTTCCAATAAACCACTAGAAAACCGGAAGTGGCGCTATGGCTCAAGTGGTAGAGCGCTCGCCTTGAGCTGAAGACTGCAGGGACAGGGCCCACGCCCAGAGTTCAAGCCCCATGACCAACCAAAAACAAACAAAAAAACAACAAAGAACACTCTCAATCCAAACGCATCATTTATTTATTTGTTTGTTAGTGGTACTAAAAGTTGACCCCAGGCCTGGGAATGTGGCTAGGTGGTACAGCGCTTGCCTAGCATGCACGAAGCCCTGAGTTCCATTCCTCAGTACCACATACACCGAAAAAGCCGGAAGTGGTGCTGTGGCTCAAGTGGTAGAGTGTTAGCCTTGAGCAAAAGCAGCTCAGCAACAGTGCCCAGGCCCTGAGTTTAAGCACCAGGACTGGGAAAAAAAAAAAAGTTGAGCCCACCTCCTGATTGCTTGCCAGGCAAGAGCTCTGCAGTTGGGCCATCCATGTCTTTGGCCTTTTTATACTTTAGTTATTTGTGAAGTAGGCTCATTTTATTTTTGTTCTTGTTTTTGGTGTCAGTCCTGGGGCTTGAAGGCAGGGCCTGGGCACTCATTGGAAGTTGCTTAATTGTGTTGCTCAAAGCTGGCACTCTACCACTTAAACTACAGCTCTACTACTTCCAGCTTTTGATGAACAAAGGGCTTTCCTTCCTAGGCTAGCTTCGAACTGTAATCTTTAGATCTCAGCCTCCTGAGTAGCCAAGATTACAGGCACGAGCCACTGGTACCCAGCTTAGGTAGAATCACTTTATGCCAAGGCCAGCCTGGGCTCTGGTCCTCCTATTTGTGCTTCCCCATGTCATTGGGGATGACAGCTCTGACCACAGTGCCCAGTCACTGGATGAGATGGAATTTCCAAAACTTTTATGTCCAGTAGCTCCATCTGTAATCCTAACTACTCTGGAGGCTGAGATCTGAGGATCATGGATCAAAGTGAGCCCAGGCGGGAAAGGATGTGAGACTCTTCTCTCCAATTAACCACCTACAAGCCAGAAGTGGAGATGTGGCTCAAGGGGTAGAGCACTAGCCTTGAAAAAAATTAAGAGACAGCAACCATGCTGAATTCAAGCCCCAGTATCAACAAACATGCAGAGGTAGGCAGATAAGCAGACAAAGAAAGTCAGACAGACAGACACACACACACACACATATACACCCTCCATAACTGCCATCAAAGCCTATTTCATGTTGTGTATGACCATTTCCTGATCTGTTCTTCATCTTTCCAAGTTCAATTAATTGTTCTGCCTGATGCAGACTTCCAAGTTCCAGCAGCCATTTTGCTAAAATTAAATGGAGACTGATAATGACATGAGATCCCCTTCAAACCTGACATATAACTTCTCTGTGAAAAACTGTGAAAACAAAGTGCAGTAAGGGCCAGTCTTCCAAGGTGGCTCAGTGGCAGAGTGCTTGCCTTGCATGCATGAGGCCCTGAGTTCAATTCCTCAACACCACGTAAGCAGAAAAGGTTTTAAGTGGCGCTGTGACTCAAGTGGTAGAGTGCTCACCATGAGCTGAAGAGCAGAGGGACAGCGCCCAGGCCCAGAGTTCGGGCCCTAGGACAACAAGAAGAAGAAAAGACAATATGGCTACAAAATAACTTACACCTACAAAGAGCTTCTCACCAGCCCTTCCTGGAGAAGGCTATACTATTTATTCCAGCTTCCCCACCCCTGGCTTCCAAACCAGTCCTGAAAACCTTAGCAGTGTTCCCTCCACAGGAGTCTTTGGCTTGAAAGATCCAAAACCAGACTATAATCTTTCTGACAGCTGGCTCTGCAGGGCAAACCACAGCATGCCTAGGACTTGGCACAGTGGCTAGCATACAAGGGGCCCCAAGTAAATACCTGCTGAATAAATACACAGGATGTTAAGTCAGGTAACCAAAAAATAAAAAAGTGTATCAATGTGCACTACATTATAAAAAGTCTTGCAGCTTGGCAGTCCCAGGACTCGCTGCCGATGCCTGGAATCTGGGTTTGGAGGTTTCCCAGAACTCCCTTCCTTGAAAGTTTCTAAGATCTTGCTGCAAGGGTACAGTACCCCAGTGGGTGGAAAAGGGGAATACCTACGCCAGTACCCCACATTCTACCAAGTAGAACAGAGACGACAGAAGAGAAGAAAATTCCTAAATCTCATTGAAAAAGACAGGAAGAACAAAGATCGGGGAAGAGGACGGCAAGGAAGGTAGGTGACGAGACTTAAGGGACTAGAGCCGGGAGCCCAGGGGTAGGGACGACAGCCGTCCCTGGGGCTGCCGGAGGCTCGGCGCCGCACGCAATACACAGCGTGACCCATTTAATCCTCCCTCCTCCCCCGAGGCAGAAGCTGCGGCCGTGCGCACTTCGGTGACGACGACGCCAGCTCGCGAGGCGGCGGGCGCCTTCTCCCGCTCCGCGGGAAGGTGGGCGCCGCGACCGGCCCCGGCTCCGGCCGAGGGTACCATCCTTCAGCTCCCACGGAGCACAGGGGCCGCTCGCGCGTCCGCTCGGCGCGCGCCTACGGGCCCGCCGCTGGGGGTCGGGCCGGGCGGCGGGGGTCGGGGGCGGACGGCGCCGTCTGGACCGGGGCTGAGGCGCCCGGAGCGCGTGCCGGCGGGATGCCGCGGGGGGGCCGGGAGAGGAGGCGCGGGCGGGCCGCAGGGCGCTCGGCGGCGGCGGACCCGGACCCCCGCCGAAGGCCTCCGGCTCCCCGCGGCCGACCACCGGCTCCGGCAGGCTCTCGGCGAGCGGTGGCCTTGGGTCCCACCACTGAGGGGAGGCGGCGGGCCCGGAGGGCGGCGGGGACCCTCGTGGGCGAAGGCGGGGAGAGAGGCGGGGGGGCGGCGGGGAGGGCGCGGGGCCGGGGGGGGGGTGCCAGACTCACCTCCCGCAGCGGCCCCTCCGGACTCGTCGGCCCCGCCGGGCCCGAGGAGGCGGGATGGACGCGGGGCCGCGGGGGCTGCCGGGAGCCCGTTCCCTAGGCAACGGGTACCGCCCCCGGGAGCGACAGCTGACTGTGGGGGGTTGGAGCGGCGCCTCCACAAGTGTCAGCCGGTGGGGCGGAAGTGACGCAGCTTCCGGCGGGGGCGGGGCTTCGGCCTGCTTCCCGGGATGGCTGCGGACGCTTCCGGAGGTGGGTCAGGTGGGATTCGCTTTTCTCGGCGGGGTGGCTGCGACTATGGTTGCCCCTCTTAGCGGTTTGAGCCTCGGAGCAACTCCCCGGACCACTGTGGTCGTGTTGGGCTCCAGCTCAACCCGCTGGCCCCGCACGAGCTCCGCAGCCTGCGCGGGAACCAGTTATACCCAGGCTCGGCCTCCTTCACGTGCGGAGTGAAGGCCGGTGACGGCCGAGGGGGCCGCCGGGCCGCACACAGCTCCGGGTGCCCGGGCCGCACGCAGGCTCCGGGTGCCCGGGCCGCACACAGCTCCGGGTGCCCGGGCCGCACACAGCTCCGGGTGCCCGGGCCGCACACAGCTCCGGGTGCCCGGGCCGCACACAGCTCCGGGTGCCCGGGCCTGCCGCCGTGAGCCCTTGCCGCCCCCTCGGCCAGCGTTACCGGCGGCGCGCGCCGCCTGTAATGAAAGCTGTCACGCTGTCGCGCCCAGGGCTCGCGCTGACCGAGGAGCGTCTACGAACCTGACGCGGAACCGCGTTCGCGTCTCGCCGTGACCCCGTGCGTTCCTCACCTCACTGGGGAATCACGTCAGGGATCCGGCGCAGCAAGGCCTCTCCCAGCTGGCGGGATCCAGGCAGACTTGTTCTTGACTTTCCAGAAACCTAATCCAGTCCTGTCACCGCTCGACTCAAAGCTCATTCCTATTGCTCACTCTCACTTGTTTTTAGAGTAAGTCCGAACTTCTTGATCTGCCTCTCCTTTGGAAACTAAGTTCCGTGGAGGCAGTCCTGGTCTCCCTCATTTAATTACTTCTCTCTCATGTGCAGAGGATAATAAATAGGCAACCAGAAAACATATTTATTGTTTAAAGAATGAGTGAACAGCTGGGCGCCGGTGGCTCACGTCCGTCATCCTAGCTACTCAGGAAGCTGAGATCTGAGGATCGCGGTTCAAAGCCAGCCGGGGCAGGAAAGTCCGTGAGACTCTCATCTCCAGTAAACCACTCAGAAAACCGGAAGTGGCACTGTGGCTCAAGTGGTAGAGTGCTAGCCTTGAACATAAAAGAAGCTCAGGGACAGTCCCCAAGCCCCAAGTTCAAGTTCCAGGTCTGGCAACGGCAACAAAAAAAGCCACTCTGTTATTTAGAGTGTGGGGGAGGAGTATAGGGCCTTGAGTTCAAAATCACTGTATTAAGTGGGAGAAAACCACCCTGGAAAAGGGATGAGCACATGTCTACTCTTAACAACCCTAGGAAGCAGATCCTATTTATATCCTCACTTAACAGATGAGAACATAGAGGTTAGCTAAGCCCTGACCTCACAGCTGGCAGAGCTGGAATTCGGACCTAGGCAGCTTAGTCTTCAGAGTTTAGACTCAAAAGCATATATCTATTGTGTGACCTAGGAACTCCTCAAGGGCTCCGACAAGCCTTTGTAAGGGTTCTGAGTAGAGATGGGAGGGCACAAGAGGGTCTAGAGGAGGACAGATAATCTGAGTTCATCCTTGGTCTAGAGAGCACTTCCACTGGGATCTGGGTGAGTCTTGAGAGATGATCAATAGCACTAGCCTGAGGAAGGAAGAAACTTTCAGAGAAAATTGAATGTGCCAAAGCTCTTTCAAGTGCTTCCAAGTAGCTCATTTTAGCTGCACATGGAGGAGCAGGAGATGAGGGTTGAGAAAAGTACTGAGGCAGAGATGTACTGATGGAGGAGATGGGACTCTTGCAGGTCAGTGACAGCCTAGTCGAGGTCAGGTCTGGCTCCCTGGCACCCTCTAGGCATTCTGGCATGATGAGTTGCCTGTGAGCCACGAGACTGAACAAGTGTCAGAGTGCCTAAGACTAGAGAGGAGAGTGCTAAGCCTCAAGGCTGGCTTATCCTGTGGAAAGAAAACAGGAACTCCAGGGCTGGGAAGGTGACTCAGTGGTAGAGCGCTTGCCTTGCATGTGTGAGGCCCTGGGTTCAATTCCTCAGCCACATAAGTAGAAAAAGCTGGAAGTGGCACTGTGGCTCAAGTGGTAGAGCACTAGCCTTGAGCTGAAGAGCTGAGGGACAGTGCCCAGGCCCAGAGTCCATGACCAACCAAAAAAAAAAAAGAAAACAGGAACTTCAGCAGAAAGTGTGCCTCATCTCCAGCCTCTAAAGGCAAAGACTTTATGGAACTGTGAAACTGGGAAAGTCCTCTTAGTTTGTATGAAGTTATTTGTCCAGTGATGTAGCATTTCAGATCATTGTGCTATTGAAAGTCAAAAGGACATTTACTGCTAGGTGCTGGTGGCTCATACCATCCTAGCTACTAAGGAAACTGAAAGTCCATGAGATTTTTTTTTTTTTTTTTTTTTTTTTTTGCCGGTCATGGGGCCTGAACTCTGGGTCTGAGCGCTGTCTCTCAGCTCTTCAGCTTAAGGCTAGAGCTCTACCACTGGAGCCACAGCGCCATTTCCGGCTTTTTCTGTTTATGCGGTGCTGAGGAATCGAACCCAGGGCCTCATGCTTGCAAGGCATGCACTCTACCGCTGGGCTACCTTCCCAGCCCCCTCCATGAGATTCTTATCTCCAGCTAATCACCATAAAGCTGGAAGTGGTGCTGTGGCTCAAGTGACAGGGTGCTAGCCTTAAGCAAAAAAACTCAAGGACAGTGCCCAGGTCCTGAGTTCAAGCCCCAGGACCAGCACCAAAAAAAAAAGAAAAGAGTGTTTACCTTCCAACTGTAATCACTCATTCCATATTATGTTTCTCTTACTCCCTATCAGCAAAAACTCCTGAAACTACAACTCCCAGAAAACCTGACTTATCAGTCAGTGCAAGAAAAATTAAGGACAATGCAGCTGATTGGCATAATTTAATACTGAAATGGGAAACCCTCAGTGATGCAGGTTTTACCACTGCCAATAACATCGCCAATCTGAAAATCAGCTTACTGTAAGTACACACAAACCCTCATGTTCTGGACTTTTTTCCTTACGTATTGAGCAGAAGAATCACAAGCATCTTCTCAGAGAACTTATCAACATGAATAATTTGTGTGTGGGTATGTGTGTGGCACTATCCCTAAGATTGTTTTTGCTCAAGGCTAACACTGTACCACTTGAGCCATAGCTCCACTTTAGTTTTGATTTGTTGTTTATTTTCTGGACAAATACTGGAAATAAACCAACTTAAAAGGAGGAAAGATTTGGGCTGGAGATATAGTTATACAAGGCCCTGTATTCAGCCTTAAACCACTAAAAAAGAAAAAAAGAAGGGTTTATGTCCATGGTTAGCTGGCCCTATTGTCTCTATGCATTCTGGTAGCTCATGACTGAGGATATTTGTTTACCTCGTGGCCAGCACCAAAACAGGAAGAACCTTGGGCTGGGAATGTGGCTCAGTGGTAGAGAGCTTGCCTAGCATGCAAGAAGCCCTGGGTTCAATTCCTCAGCACCACATACACAGAAAAGGCCGAAAGTGGCACTGTGGCTCAAGTGGTAGAGCGCTAGCCTTGAGCAAAAGAAGCTCAGGGATAGCGCCTCAGCCCTGAGTTCAAGTCCCAGGATGGGCAAAAAAAAAAAAGTGGGTGGTGGGGAGAGGAAGAATCAAAAAAATCAGGATCCAAAACCTCTTCAGGAACACACACATCCCTGTAACCAGAAGCCTTCCAACAGCACCAGTGGCTGGAGTCACAGCCTTCTGTTTAAAAGGCATATTCACGGGGCTGGGAAGTTGGCTCAGTGGTAGAGCGCTTGCTTTGCATGCCTGAGGCCCTGGGTTCGATTCCTCAGCACCACATAAGCAGAAAGAAAAAAGCCGGAAGTGGTGCTGTGGCTCAAGTGGTAGAGTGCTAGCCTTGAGCTGAAGAGCTGAGGGACAGCACCCAGGCCCAGAGTTCAGGCCCCACGACCGGACCCAAAAACAAAACAAAAATAAATAAATAAAAGGCATATTCACAGATTGAGGGCTTTTGCAGGAAATAATCCATGTCTTACTCATCTGTGTATAACCCCCACTAAGCCCTCTGTCAAGGATGCCCTCAGGGCTGAACTGGAAAAAAGTCTAGAGCAAAAGGAATGTGAAGAGCCGGGTTATAACTCAGCAGTAGAGCACTTGTCTGGGTACTGGGTTTTATCTATGGTGAGATTGACCAGTAAACATATTTGTTATGTATGTAAATAATAACCAAGGCCAGATATTGTAACTCATGCTTGTAATCCCAACTACTTAAGCGATCTCACAGTTAATGTCCAGCTCTGGCAAAAATTTAGGGAGATCCCATCTCAACAAACACACAAGGTTACAGGGGAGCCATACGTAGATCATATAGTCTGAGGCAGCTCCAGGCAAAAAAAAACATGAGACATTTGTTTGAAAAAAATAACTAAACCACTGGGTGCTGGTGGCTCACGCCTGTAATCCTAGCTACTCAGGAGGGTGAGATCTGAGGATAGCAGTTCAAAGCCAGTCCAGGCAGGAAAGTCCATGAGACTTTTATCTCCAATAAACCACTAGAAAACCGGAAGTGGTGCTGTGGCTCAAGTGGTAGAGTGCTCGCCTTGAAGAGCGCAGGGACAGTGCCCAAGCCCAGAGTTCAAGCCCCATGACCGACCAAAAAAAAAAAAAAGGGCAGGGAGTGTGGTTCATGTGGTTTAATGTCTGCCTAGCAATCACAATGCCCTGAGTTAATACCTTAGTACTGCTGAAAATAACCAAGCCTGTATTAGAATGACATAAAACAGCAGTGCTTATGCAAGATGGCTGACATATGTGGCTAGTGAGCTTCTGGAATTTACTGTAACAAAGTGAGGTTGGGTTTGTTTTGTTTTTGTGCTGGTCGGGACAAGGTCTGGAGTCTATCCCCCAGCTTTTGCCCAAAGCTAGCACTCTACCACTTGAGCCACAACTCTACTTTCAGCTTTAGGATAAGAGTCTCATGGACTTTCCTGCCTGGACTGGCTTCGAACTGTGATCCTCAGATTTCAGACTTTTTGACTGGCTAGAATTATAGGTGTGAGCCACTACAAGGCTGTTTTTGAAGAGGTTTTTGCTTTTGAGAAAGAGCCTTGTCATGTAGCCCAGATGAGTCTTGAAATTGTAATTCTCCTGCTTCAGGCTCCTAAGCGTCAGGATTCTCTCTATGTGCCAACACATCTGTCAGGAGGTGAGTTTCTAGAGTGTAATTTCTACCCCTTTTATTTTGTCCAGGAATAAAGAACAGATAGAATTAGAAAACATCAACCCAGTGTTCAGTGAAAATGAAGAAAAGAGATGTCCAGAAGATGATAAAGAACTTGAGTCACTGTGCAAGGAACTGCAGGTCACTTTGGATGGTTTGGTAAGACCTGAAGACGCCAGCCATCTGTGGTCACTGTCCCTGAGTCCAGCGGACCTATTTGGGGTTTGCTTGACCACTAGAGGCATTGAAAACCACTGTTGATCCTTTCTTCCTTCTCCCCTCCTTCCTCCCCTCCTCCCCCCAGCCCTTCTTTCTCCACCTCCCTCTCCTCTAATGGTCTCCTCCTCCATCCATCCCACAAATCTTGTTTGTTGGCTTTGAGACAAGGACAGGCTTAGCTCAGCCTCCTGAGTGCTGGGAATATGGGTGAGCATCACCACACCCTGTCCTGTGCATTGTCTGAGGAAGCCCCAACAGCTTTGATGGTCTGCCTAGTAAATATCTGAGGACTTGTGGGCCAGAACATCTCTTTTTGCAGCTCCTCAACTCAGCTGTATTGCTAAGTCAACCATAACCAGTACATAGACAAACTGATGGCTCTGTCCCCATAAAACTCTATGCTCATTAGAGCTTGGATTTCATATAATTTTCTTTTTTTTTTTTTTTGGGGGGGGGGTCCGGTTGTGGGGCCTGAACTCTGGGCCTGGGCGCTGTCCCTCAGCTCTTCAGCTCAGGGCTAGCGGTCTACCACTTGAGCCACAGCACTTATGTGGTGCTGAGGAATCGAACCCAGGGCCTCAGGCATGCAAGGCAAGCGCTCTACCACTGAGCTACCTTCCCAGCCCCTCATATAATTTTCTTGTGTAGTAAAATACTACTTTTTTTGTTAGTTTTCAGACATTTAAATGTAAGAGCCTTCTAAGGGCAGAGTATCTATAAATTATTTAGAATTCTACTTGGGAGATTTACCTGCTACTCAATTATTTATTTGTATCAATCTGGACTTGATATTTTACATTTATTTATTTATTTTGCTGGTGCAGAGGTTTGAACTCAGAGCTTTGTGCTTTCTTGGCTAGTGCTCTACCACCTGAGCAGGCCTCCAGCCAGCTTTTTTTAGTTATTTTAGAGATGGAGACTCATGGATTTTTCTACTCCAGCTGGCTTTGCATCACGATCCTTTACATCTTAGTTTCTTGAGTAGTAGAATTACAGACACAAGCCCCCATCACCCAGCTTGTTGGTGCTTTTTTTTTTTTTTTGGTCAGGCCCAAAACTCAGCCTGGGCACTGTCCCTCAGCTTTTCAGCTCAAGGCGAGCACTCTGCCACTTGAGCCATAGTGCCACTTCCAGCTTTCTGGTAGTTAATTGGAGATAAAAGTCTCAGACTTTCCTGCCCAGGCTGGCTTTGAACCATGATCCTCAGATCTCAGCCTCCTGAATAGCTAGGATTACAGGCATGATCCACCGGCCCCAGCTTCATGCCTTTTATAGAGAATCTTGTTAGGTGAAATGGAAGTAGAGGTATGGTTCAAGTGGCAGATCATCAACCTAGCAAGCTGAACAAGGGTGAGTCCCTGAGTCCAAGCCCTGATGCTGATTTTAAAAAGAGAGAGAGAGGTATCAGGCACTGGTGGTTCACAACTGTAATCCCTGCCACTCTGGAAGCTGAGACCTAAGCATCATGGTTCAAAGCCACCCTAGGGGGCTGGGCATGTGGCTTAGTGGTAGAGTGCTTGCCTTGCATGCATGAAGCCCTGGTTTCAATTCCTCAGTACCATGTACATAGAAAAAGCCAGAAGTGACACTGGCTCAAGTGGGTAGAGTGCTAGCCTTGAGCAAAACAAACTCAAGGACAGTGCCCAGGCCAAGTTCAAGCCCCAGGACTGGCAAAAAAACAAACAAAGCCAGCCTAGGCAAGAAAGAGACTCTTATCTCCAAATTACTACCAGAAAACTGGAAATGGTACTGTGGATCAAAGTGGTAGAGCACGAGCCTTGAGCCCAAAAGCTCAGGGACAGTACCCAGGCCCTGAGTTCAAGCAGTATAACCGACAAAAAATAAAAAAGAAGAACCAAAAGAAAACTGTAATGCTAGCTAAACAGGATTGAGGTTCAAAGTCAGCCCAAGCAGAAAAGTTTTTGAAACTTCATCTTAAATTAATTAGCAAACTGCTAGACTGTGGTGCTGCTCAAGTAGTAGAGTGCCAGGCCTGAGCAAACAAGCTTAGCAAAAGCACCAGACCCTGAGTTCAAGTCCAAGTACCCACCTACACACCCAAAACAGTTGGTGCCATAAGGATCTTCTATTTTTTCTATTTTTCCCCAGCCTTTAGAGAGAGTGGTTTCCCAGACTTGGCTTGGGGGTTGGATGTGCCCATTTCCCTGAGCTGGACGCTCATTTCTTGTTTGTGGCTAGGAAGCACTACCCGCGCTTGGCTGGCAGTGCAGCTGCACATATGCCTGCTACTGTCCTCGATAACAGCCAAGCTACAGAACTGAGTGCTGGCCCTTGGCCTCGGGTCAGACCTCCAGGATTGCCTTGCTGTAAGCTGTTCTTACAGTCAGGTAGTAGCAGGCAGCTTGTGCAGATACTGGTGCAGATGTAGAGGAAAGAGCAGAGAATTGGGTGTTAAAAAACTGGTACCAGAGGTCTGGTATCAGGTTCTGACCTTGTCCTTCCCTAGCTCAGCCCTGAGTAATTTTCCCAGCTGTGAAGTGGAAATAATGAGTCCTACCTCTTGAGGCTGGGAAAAGTGAGATATTGAGTCTAGCAAGACTTGAGAGCTAAGTAATATTCTTCAAAGATTATGCCAGCTAAATTGAGCACATGCCACTTCAGATGTGATTGGAGGGTGGTTGGAAGGACCCCATGCAAGGAGCGAGGATTTTGATTAACGTGTTTACATATACCTAGGAGTCCAAAATTTGGTTCTAATAGACCTGTGCTACTGAAATCCTCATTACTTCTAATTATTTTACTTTCCAGACTCTGAGATTAGTAATCGAGTAGGTTTTTCACAAACATGGATCCATACCTTACCCAGCTATGAGGGCTGTGAGATCAGCCTCAGATCACAGTGGGCGGGGTGGATGGTTCCTGCTGGTGTCACACGGTGACAGGCTAGGGGTGGAGCCTGAGGTCTTCTGAGGCTCTGCCAAGATCAAATTCTCACCACTGCCTTCATGTGTGGGGCAGCTTTTCATTATTATTGTCTCATAAATAGGGAGATGGAGGCACAAAGAGGCTTCAGTAAGCCCAAAGGCAGTTAATAAATGATAGAAATGAGCTCATTGAATGCCTTTTCTCCCATCTTTCATGGCCTGGCATCCCTTCAGGCTTTTGGAGGTAAAGCATTAGTAATGTGGGGAAATCTAGTGATGTGAAGCTCAGCGAGCTCTCTCCTCTGATAAGCAAATCCGCAGCTTATTACTGAAGTAATCCAAATTAATGAAACCATAACCGTCTCCTTTCATCTCCCTGGAAACTGGCTGCTTGTGGAGTTGATGGTGTTTAGTTAGAGGACTTGTAGCACCACAGACCTGTTCTGAGTTTTGAAATCTTCTAGTTCTTGAATCTGAGACTAGAGATTTCATGTTTTGTTTTTTGTTTTGTTTTGTTTGCTGGTCCCATGGCTTGAACTCAAGGCCTGGGCACTGCCTTGAACTCTCTTGTGCTCAAGGCTAGTGCTCTACCACTTGAGCCATAGCACCACTTTCAGCTTTTTCTGAGTTGTTTATTGGCAATAAGAGTTTTACAACGCTGAGCGCTGAGTGCTGATTGCTCGTGCTTGTAATCCTAGCTACTCAGGAAGCTGAGATTTGAGGATCATGGTTCAAAGCCAGCTGGGTAGGAAAGTACGTGAGACTCTTATCTCCAACTAACCACCAGAAAATCAGAAGTGGCTTAAGTGGTAGAGCACTTGCCTTGAGCTGAAGAGCTAAGAGACAGCACCCAAGCCCAGAGTTCAAGCCCCACAACCAAAAAAAAAAAAGATTTCACCGACTTTTCTGCCCAAGCTGGCTTCAAACTGCAATCCTCAGATCTCAGCCTCCTGAGAAGTTAGGAGTACAGGTGTGAGACACCGGTGTCTGGCTCATCTCATATTTTCATATTCTAAATATCTTTTCAGGCTAAAATACAGGTGAAAATGGAAAAGCTATCTTCAACTACCAAGGGAATTTGTGAGCTAGAAAATTATTATTATGGGGAGGAGCACAGACGCCCCCCCCTGTTCCATACCTGGCCTACCACCTATTTCTGTAAGTACCTCTTCCTGGTCCTCAGGAGGGGAGGTGGGACATCTTAAAACGAGTGTTTCTCCCAGGCTTTAATTAACAGAGATCATCAGCAGAGCATAATTAGAGGCCATGATGCAAGTTGCGCTTAGCCACCCTTTAAAGCCAATGAATAGAATGAATTCTACTTCTTCCATGGAGACAAAAAGCTCTCATTTTCTTTTATTACTAAGGTTTTTTATTACTTTGGTTTTGTTTCAATTTTAAAAATTGGTGGGCACTGCAGTTAACCTCATAGGAAACTGAGCAAAGTGAAATTTATTGAAGCTTTGTGAAATACTTTATAAAGGATTACTTTTAGTTGAGTTCAAAAGGAAGGCTTAAGGGCCTTGCCCATGTAATTGTAACCCCTCTGTACGGTATTTTCACAATTGAAAAAAAAAAAAAAAGAGGCTAAGGGGCTGGGAATGTGGCTTAGTGGTAGTGTTTGGCTAGCATGCATGAAGTTCAATTCCTCGTGACCAGAAAAAAAAGACAGAAGTGATGCTGTGGCTCAAGTGGGCAGAGTGCTAGCCTTGAGCAAAAGCAGCTCAGGGAAAGTGCCCAGGCCCTGAGTTCAAGACCCAGGACTGGCAAAAAAAAAAAAAAAAATGCTAAGATGTTTGATGTTGACTTGAGACTTGGCTTTTTTTTTTTTTTTTTGTCTGTCATGGGGCTTGAACTCTGGGCCTGAGCACTGTCCCTCAGCTCTTCAGCTCAAGGCTAGCCTTCTACCACTTGAGCTACAGTGCCACTTCCAGTTTTCTGATGGTTTATTGGAGATAAAGAGTTTCACAGAGTTTCCTGCCTGAGCTGGCTTTGAACCATGATCCTCAGATCTCAGCCTCCTGAGTAGCTAGGATTACAGGTGTGAGCCACTGGTGCCCACCTGAGACTTGGTTTCTTTAAAATGAGGGAAGACAGGGCAAAGTATCTACCATTATATATTTATTGGAATAAAGCTGGTTTGCGATGACTCCTGTTTATAGTCATTGCAAGTAACCTAAGGGTTAAGCTGAAAACCCTGTATTTCCTCTGTGACTTCATGCTTCACATCATGGACTAATTGGCACTGGCTAGGTTAGTAAACACACCTGCTCCTTCCCTAGCTCAGTGCCTCTGAAGATTCTGTTTTTTTTTTTGGGTCCGGTCGTGGGGCCTGAACTCTGAGCCTGGGCGTTGTCCCTCAGCTCTTCAGCTCAAGGCTAGCGCTCTACCGCTGTGAGCGCCACTCCTGGCTTTTTTCTTTTTGCTTATATGGTGCTGAGGAATCGAACCCAGGGCCTCAGGCATGCAAGGCAAGCGCTCTAGCACTGAGCCACCTTCCCAGCCCCTGATTCCGGTTTTAATAAGGAGCCACCAGGTGGCTCAGTCTGTGTCAAGTGAGTCTTCCAATGATGTCTCCAGGGCAGCTTGTTCTGTTCCAGATGAGGTTTCCCGCCAGCTCTCTGACATGTACCGGAAGGACCTCCTCCTGAAGCACACAGTGGCTGCAGAGCTGGCACACACGGCCGACCGAGACCTGTCCCTCAGCTACCTGTCCATGTGGCTACACCAGCCCTATGTGGAGGGCAGGAGCAAGCTCCTTCTGGAGAGCATGCTGTGGGAGACAGGCCACCGGGGGCTGTGATGCCTGACAGACCACACCAACCAAGCCAGGCACCAGACCAGTGGACTCTCCCCTGCCCTCAGATGGACAGGGCCCCAGGTCTGGCCCTGGGACAATATCACCCTCCCCTGCATGCATGCGCCCGCACCTGCTGAGAAGTTCCCCCTGAGGCACCTGCATGAGACTCAGCGCTCCTGAGAGGTAACTCTACGCATCCCATTTCATATTCTTTCTGTACCCGAGTCACATCCCCAAACATCTAAACATCTGTTTAAATTTCTATGAGGATATTAGTTCTGTAATTGTAACCTTTTTTTTTTTTTGGTTGTGGGACTTGAACTCTGGGCCTTGATGCTGTCCCTCAGCTCTTCAGCTCAAGGCGAGCACTCTACCTCTTGAGCCACAACACCACTTCTGGTTTTCCAGTGGTTAAAAGAGATGAGTCTCACGGACTTTCCTGCCTGGGCTGGCTTTGAACCACAATCCTGAGATCTCAGCCTCTTGAATAGCTAGGATTACAGGTATGAGCCACCAGTGCCCAGCTCTGTAATTTGTAACTTTTAAATCCCATAGAGTTAACTGAATTAAAAGCTTGTTATTATGGTAATGAAAAATAACAAAACATTGCACTGTTCTCATGCTGAGGATGTGACACACCAATCAAATTTCTGTAATCTCAAACTTTTCTGTGGGGCTGTGTATTATTGTGATATTGAATAAATGATAGTGTTTAATAATATTAGCTTTATTTTTTGCCAGTTCTGGGGCTTGAACTCAGGGCCTGGGCACTGTCTCTGGGTTTCTTTTGCTTAAGGCTAGTGCTATTGATTTGTTACTGAGGAATTGAACCCAGGGCTTCATGCATACTAGGCAAGCACTCTACCACTAAGCCACATTCCCAACCCAACATTAGCTTTTTTATATTGCACCCTTAGCATACTACTTATCTATAAGCTTAGGGCTATTTAACTCACCAAATAAGGACTTCCTGCTTCCTCCTTTCTAGGTAGAAGAAACTGCAATCAGGCCTGCAGTTCTCCAGGGTCCTTGATCACACCCCCTACTTGGCTGTCTTTTAGCACAGTTTGACTTTTACTGAAACCTTACGTAGCCCCTGCCTCTGTTTTCTTGTTTTCTAAGCACTTCACCTACTGCATGTTCAGTCCTGAGCTCAGAACAAAGAGCTGAAACACAAAGCAGCCATAAAATCTTGTGGACCAGGGCTGGGAATGTGGCTTAGTGGTAGAGTGCTTGCCTAGCATATAAGAAGCCCTGGGTTGGATTCCTCAGTACTACATAAACAGAAAAAGCCAAAAGTGGTGCTGTGGCTCAAGTGGGAGAGTGCTAGCCTTGAGCAAAAGCAGCTTAGGGACAGCCCCCAGACCCTGAGTTCAAGCCCCAGGACTGGCCAAAAAAATAAAAATAAAAATAACCATCCTTCCCAGAGAAGGAAGTCTAAAGCCTCTTGTTGTGCAAAAAATGTAGCATGATCCTACAGAATTGAAGTTCTAGAGTCCAAGGAGCAAATGCTTGCCACAAAAATAAAGAAAATAACAACAAAAAACTACAGAATGGGGGACATGGTCAAGTTCAACTCCAGTATTACTGGAAGAAAAAAAAACTATAGCAAAGCATGGTGATTCAGATCTGTCTTCCCAGTCACTTGGGCAGTTGAGGCAAAAGGGTTCTAAGTTCAAGGCTAACCTGAGCTACATGGGACCTTGTATCAGAAAGCCAAAGGGTGTTGGCGGAAGACTACATATGACAGGGAAGAACTTTGAGAGGAAGTTAGGTTCTCTTGGTTGCACATGCAGGTATTTCAGACGCATTTCCAGGTAGCCTTTCTTGGGGTTTCCCTTTCCTCCGCCTTTGCTGTATGTATTAGAGTCTATCATAAAAGGGGGTATCAGGTGACTATATGTGGACAGACCTGCCGGACACACTGCTCTCCAGCCTGGGAGAAGCTTGGCATGAGGTCTATTGGCAGCCATTTTCGTGTTTGGAGGGGCTTAAAGAATAAACACATTTAGCTAGGAGCTGGTAGCAAATGTCTATAATTCTGTGATCTGAGGATCAAGATTCAAAGCCAGCCTGGGCAGACAAGTCCAAGAGAGTATTTCCATCAAACAACAGAAGTAGGGCTGGAAAGGTGGCTCAGTGGTAGAGCGCTTGCCTTGCATGCATGTGGCTCAAGTGGTAGAGTGCTAGACTTGAGCTGAAGAGCTGAGGGACAGCGCCCAGGCCCAGAGTTCAGGCCCCACTACTGGACCCCTCCCCCCCCAAAAAAACAGAAGTATAACTGTGCTTCAAGTGGTACAAATAAAGCCAAGTCAGGGGGCTGAGATGGTGGCTCAGTGGTAGAGTGCTTGCCTAGCATGCATGAAACCCGGGTTTGATTCCTCAGTACCACATACACAGAAAGAGCCAGAAGTGGCACTGTGGCTCAAGTGGTAGAGAGCTAGTCTTGAGCAAATGAAGCTTAGGGACTGTGCCCAGGCCTAGAGTTCAAGCCCCAGGACTGGCGCAAAAAAAAAAAAAAAATCCGGGGCTGGGAAGGTGGCTCAGTGGTAGAGTGCTTGCCTTGTATGCTTGAGGCCCTGGGTTCGATTCCCAGCACCACATAAGTAAAAAGAAAAAAGCCGGAAGTGGCACTGTGGCTCAAGTGGTAGAGCGCTAGCCTTGAGCTGAAGAGCTGAGGGACAGTGCCCAGGCCCAGAGTTCAGGCCCCATGACCGGACCCAAAAAAAAAAAAAAAAATCCAAGTGAGGGGCTGGAAAGTTGGCTCAGTGGTAGAGTGCTTGCCTCACATGCATGAGGCCCTGGGTTTGATTCCTCAGTACCGCATAAGCAGAAAAAGCCGGAAGTGGCGCTGTGGCTCAGGTGATAGAGTGCTAGCCTTGAGCTGAAGAGCTGAGGGACAGCGCCCAGGCCCAGAGTTCTGGCTCCACGACTGGCAAAAAAAAAAAAAAAAAAGCCAAGCAAGAGCACGAGGCCCTGAGTTCAAGCACACGTACACACACAAGAGCATAAATATTCTCCACAGAGGACGCTGAAGATTCACCACCATGACGGCCTTCCAAGACATCCCAATGTGCTCCCAGACTCCCATCAGCCCTTGCTCAGCAAAGTTAAACGACTGCTTCTCCTAAGTACTACAGAAGCAAAAGAGCTAAGAGGTGAACAAGGAATCTGAACCAGGTATGGTGGTTCATGCCTGTAGTTCCAGATACTCAGAAGACTAAGACAAGGAGGATCACAAGTTGAAGGCCATCCTGAGTGTCTTAGACCTCGAAATACTTTTTTTTTAACTTTTAAATAAATTTTATGACTGTGTATAGCTTGCCAGGCATTCTCAGGCTCTTGGTTCAAGTTTCAATGCTGTAGAAACAAACGCGCACAAACCCTGAGGAGTAACTTCTGAGAGTAACAATGAAATAGAGGGCTGATCACATAGTTATGTCCCCTACCTCTACAAATCCTCCAAACTGACAGAACAGAAACATGAAAACCTACTCATGGATTTGGAGAAAATGTGTGAGACGTGACTCCAGGATACACAAAAACTTACACAAAGCCAAAAAACACAAGGCGCACTTGGCTCTGCTGTGAGCAATGAAGGGCATAAGCAACGAGGCTTCCGCATTCCTGCCTTTCTGAGTAGTTTATTGGAGATGAAGAGTTTTGACTTTAAGTATCACTATTCTACAATACTGTGGAATATATGTGAAATTTATGTAATCACTTAATCTCAAAAAAAAAAAAGGTGGGTTAGGAGCAATGGGTAACAATGATCAGACACTTTGTATTCATATACTGTTTTGTAGAATGGGAACTTCTTTGTACAACTACTTAAATAGAAAAAAAAATTTTAAAAAGTTTCAGACTTTTCTGCCTGGACTAGCTTTGAGCTGTAATCCTCAGATCTCAGCCTCCTGAGTAGCTAGGCTACAGGTGTGAGTCACTGGTGCCCTGCCCTAGATAGCTTTTTTTTGTTTTTTGGTCGGTCATGGGGCCTGGGCGCTGTCCATCAGTTCTTCATCTCAAGGCTAGCACTCTACCACTTGAGCCACAGGGCCACTTCTGTCCTTTTCTATTTATGTGGTGCTGAGGAATCGAGCCCAGGGTCTCATGCATGCTTGAGGCAAGCACTCTATCACCAAGCCTCCTTCCCAGCCCCATAGCTAGCTTTTTTTTTTTTTTTTTTTTGCTGGTCGTGGGAACTGAACTCTGAGCCTGGGCGCTGTCCCTCAGCTCTTCAGCTCAAGGCTAGTGCTCTACCACTTGAGCAACAGCACCACTTCCAGCTTTTTCTGCTTATGTGGTGCTAAGGAATCGAACCCAGGGCCTCATGCATGCAAGGCAAGCGCTCTACCACTGAGCCACCTTCCCAGCCCCCCCCATAGCTAGCTTTTTAACTTCTCAAATTTAACCGTCAAGAAGCTTCTAGTATAAATCAAGTCTGATGGAGAAGCAGTAGCAGTATTATCACCAGGAGAAAGGGAAAACCATTTTTTTGAGATAAGTAATGGGACTGGTAAGTAACAATGAAGTGATCTTAACTGCAAGTCACTAAATACTCCTACAAGGTATGTCACCAAGTAACATATCTGCCATTGGTACATACCTATAGTCCCAACACTCAGGAGGCTGAGGCAAGAGGATTACAAGTTGGAGGCCAGCTTGGGCAATAGTGAGACCTCAAAATAAAGCAAAACAACCAAAAACATATTGCCATGATTGTAATGAGTTCTTCTGAAAAACAGAGTAGATAGGTATTATTCTTTATAAATAAAAGGCTCATTTGTGTCAGTAGTCACATTAGAAAAATATGCCCTGCCTTATATAGGTCTTCTCTGATAAATCATATGCAGATCTAAGACTGAGATTCTGATTGCTTGTCACTGAGAGTCTCTGTTTCCACAGTGAGAAGTGTCCCTGAAGTTCCAAGATGAACCCCTTTCTGGCAGGCCCACCTTCAAGACCGGGGACCCCTCTGTGTCAGTCACTATGACCACATCCTCCTGAGACATGAGGGTACCTAGATGGGACAAGACACGTCCATCAGGGGTCTCAGTAAGAATGTTCTCTTGTCCTTCCTGGCACCTGCTGGTCACCGTGAAAGCCTGGGTGTCCCCTACAGCCACCTTACTCTCCAACTCCCCCGGACCCACACGTGCCCCCGCACAGGAGAGCTGGCTGGCTCCCCGAGCGTGGCTTCCCGTGCTCCCTGTAGCTGACAAAAGTCTGTCCAGGCCAGGCCGAGGCTCTGGCTCAGGCCCAGTGCTGGAGGCAGCATCTTCTGGGGCCATGTCCATGGGTGAAACATTGTCGAGCAGAGGGCCCGTGGCATCCACAAGCAGGACGTGGCTGGGGCAGGCCTGCTGGCCATCCAGGTGGGAGCCACTCAACTGGCCAAGGTTCACCGCCTCCGTGCCAAGCGCAGGCTCCCCTCCTGCTCTCGCTGCCATGGTGCCATGCCCGGCTGGGCGCCTCTGGCTGTCTGCAGTGTGCAGGTCTGCAGCGTGTGCGAGGGCTTTCTCTTCAGGGAGCACTGCCTCCGGGGCTGAGGGTGAACTCCCCAGCTCTTCTACCTGCGTGCAATGAGCAGGCTCAGTGACACACCGACACCGGAGTGCAGGCCCTGCACACCCACTTATCCATTCCAAGTCAGCCAACGCAGCTGCCACCAGCTTCTGGCTCGCAAGTAATGCGCCTCCATCACCATCGGAGACCATCGTCCCCAGGCTTCCGGCCCGGAGCAGAGGGGCCCGCCCGCCAACAGGGGGCGGAAAACCTGGAGAGTTCAGAAAGACACCAGTCACCACCCTCATCCCAGCCAGCACCCCCAAATGGACTTTGTCACAAACAACACGGAAACACTCCTGCTGCATGGGATGGTAGGTGGCCTTTTTTTTTTTTTTTCTATATTAGTCCTTAGTATCAATTCCCAGAGGCAGATTTTTATCCTAAAAATATAGTCCAAGAATACTTGGCAATGGTTTCATTCCAATGCTGAGCAACTCACCAGTGGTCTCCACCAAAACGAGCAGCAGGTCACTTGGGAGTTTTCCAGTCTAATCACGTCCATGCCTACCCTGGAACCCTTGACCCCACATTTCAAAACAACCTCTCAGGTACTCTGACTACATGCCCAGCCAAGAGCCACAATCTTTTTTTTTTTGGTCGGTCGTGGGGCTTGAACTCTGGGCCTGGGCGCTGTCCCTCAGCTCTTCAGCTCAAGGCGAGCGCTCTACCACTTGAGCTACAGCGCCACTTCTGGTTTTCTGGTGGTTTATTGGAGATAGGAGTCTCATGGTCTCTCCTGCCTGGGCTGGCTTTGAACCGCGATCCTCAGATCTCAGCCTCCTGAGTAGCTAGGATTACAGGCGTGAGCCACCCGCACCCGGCTTCTTTTTTTTTTTTTTTTTTGGTCAGTGCTGGGGCTTGAATTCAGTTACTGGGGCCATCTCTGAGCTTTTTTTTTTTTTTTAATCCTCTGGTCGTGGGGCCTGAACTCTGGGCCTGGGCGCTGTCCCTCAGCTCTTCAGCTCAAGGTTAGCACTCTACCACTTGAGCCACAGTGCCACTTCCAGCTTTTATGTGCTTATGTGATGCTGAGGAATCGAACCCAGGGCCTCATGCATGCAAGGCAAGCACTCTACCACTGAGCCACCTTCCCAGCCCCCCCCTTTTTTTTGCCAGTCATGGGCCTGAACTGTGGGCATGGGCGCTGTCCCTCAGCTCTTTAGCTCAAGGCTAGCACTCTACCACTTGAGCCACAGCACCACTTCCAGCTTTTTCTGTTTATTGGATACTGAGGAATGGAATCCAGGGCTTCATGTATGCTAGGTGAGCACTCTGCCACTAAGCCACATTCTCAGCCCAAGGGCCACAGTCTTGAGGTCAGCACCCTGAGGGTGAGGGGGGGGCCTTACTCAGTCTTTGTCCTTGGACACCTGGGACAAGGACAATTCAGGATGTGTGTGTGTGTGTGTGTGTGTGTATGAACACTTAAGAACTGCAAGCTAAATGGAAGTGAACTAAAACATGGATTACTTTGCTTCCAAGTGGAGCTAAAATGTGAAAGTGACTCCTTGAGCAGGTGTGTTGCACACCCATGTTGGTTGGTCCCACTGAACAGATCAGCTTTCCCCAGTAATAAGTTCGAAAACGGAGACTGCCTCTGCCAGTCTGAGACCTGAGGATCAGGCCAGGCATCGGGTGGCGGACAAGACCTTTTTATAAGGGCTGGGATGTCACTTAGTGGTAGAATGGTAGAGTATTCATCTAGCAGGCATTTTTCACATGCACAGAAGATAGGGTCTGGTTACAGCCAGAAGGAAAAGCTAAAATCTTGTTTTCAAATGTTAAATTTTACCCGTCAGAGCCAAGTCTCATGAAAACCAAGTCATAAGTGCCTGTGTTTTGGGGGATTTTTTTTTGGTCTTGTTTGTTTTATCAGTTGTAGAGCTTGAACCTGGGTCCTGGGCACTGTCCCTGAGCTGTTTTTGCTCAAGACTAGTACTCTACAAACTTTGAGGCACAGCCCCACTTCCAGCTGGTGTCTGTGGTCTTTGGGTCCCATTTCTGCCCAACCTCTTGGACCAGCCTGGTGGTACCCACTCACCACCACAAGTGACTCTTCACTTTAAAAGAAAGCTCTAAAAATATCAAAGGCCTGAAGACTCTTGGGACATGAACATGGAAAGAGTGTTGGGAGATTGGGACCAAATCTGAGAGACCAAAAAGTTCTCTTAAATCCAGCCGCGGGGGCCCTTAACCTGGGGAGAGCCCAAGAAGCCGTTTTACCCTCACAGGCAGCTGTGACACACAAGGGCCTGGACTCCTCTAGGTCTCTGCTGTCCACCACAAGAGGCTCAGGGCTGTCTGATGGCCCCACTAGTCTTCGGGGCCTCTTCTCTGTGGCCAGCCCCTCGCCTGCAGCCTGAGAAGAGAAGAGTCCCTTCAGCTGAAATCCAGAAGTGAGGAGAGCCCTGCACCCCTCCTCCCTGAGAGGAGCACTGTGAACTGACCACACCGCCCTGCAACCCAGTGGTGCCAGCGTGGCACCACTACAGCGATGCCCACCTCACACTCCCTCTTCTGTCTGCCGGCTCCCTCTAGCTTGTCCACGTGCATCTCCGCGCTAACATGCTTCCGTGCAGTACAGTCTGGGTGTATTTCTTTCTGCTGCAGAAATTCTTCTGTGATTCCTAATGACTCAGCAACCTGAAGAGAAAGGGACCAGGACACATAAGCCTTGCTTGAAGCAGACACAAGTCAGTGGCTTCACTGATTCTTGTTTTTTTTTTTTTGGTCGGTCGTGGGGCTTGAACTCTGGGCCTGGGCGCTGTCCCTCAGCTCTTCAGCTCAAGGTGCGCGCTCTACCACTTGAGCTACAGCGCCACTTCCAGTTTTCTGGTGGTTTATTGGAGATAGGAGTCTCACGGTCTCTCCTGCCCGGGCTGGCTTTGAACCTCGATCCTCAGATCTCAGCCTCCTGAGTAGCTAGGATTACAGGTGTGAGCCACCAGCGCCCAGCTTGATTCTTTTTTTTTGGATCCAGTCGTGGGGCCTGAACTCTGGGCCTGAGTGCTGTCCCTCAGCTCTTCAGCTCAAAGCTAGCGCTCTACTACTTGAGCCACAGCACCACTTCCGGCTTTTTTCTTTTTGCGTATGTGGTGCTGAGGAATCGAACCCAGGGCCTTAAGCATGCAAGGCAAGTGCTCTGCCACTGAGCCAACTTCCCAGCCCAAATTAATTATTTATTTTTTGGTCGGTCGTGGGTCTTGAACCCTGGGCCTGGGCGCTGTCCCTCAGCTCTTCAGCTCAAGGCTAGCACTCTACCACTTAAGCCACAGCGCCACTTCCTTCACTGATTCTTAAGAATGAATGGCTGCGTTTAAATCCGTAAGGCTTCTTTACACAGTGAGGTGCCACCTCACAATGAGAAAAACGAAGATGAAGAAAGCTGCATGAAAAGCTGATGGTAGTGGCTCAGTGGTAGAGTGCTTGCCTAGCATGCATGAGGCCCTGGGTTTGATTCCTTAGCACCACATAAGTAGAAATAGCCAGAAGTGGCACTGTGGCTCAAGTGGTAGAGTGCTAGCCTTGAGCTGAAGAGCTGAGGGACAGCGCCCAGAGTTCAGGAGAGTTCAGGCCCCATGACTGACAAAAAAAAAAAAGGAAGAAAAAGAAAATTCAAAGGCTTATAAGGAAATATTCTAAATAACTTGTGTAAAACAATAATGACATCCTCCCAAAATAACAAAACTAAACAAAATCCCTGTGCTCAGATCTCATCATGGCTGGATGGAGGCTGCTTGCTACAGAAGTCCCTGCAGAGCTACGGTGATGAAGCCTTCCTCCTCTTTTTAAAAAAAATTTTATTTTATTGTAAAGATGCTATATAGGGGCTGGGGGTGGCTCAGTGGTAGAGCGCTTGCCTTGCATGCATGAGGCCCTGGGTTCCATTCCTCAGCACCACATAAGCAGAAAAAGCCGGAAGTGACACTATGGCTCAAGTGGTAGAGCACTAGCCTTGAGCTGAAGAGCTGAGACACAGTGCCCAGGCCCAGAGTTCAGGCCCCACAACCAACAACAACAACAAAAGATGCTATACAGAGGGGTTACAGTTACACGAGTAAGGTAATGAATAAATTTCTTGTCCAGCATTGGTACCCCCTCCTTTGTTGTTCTCCCACTATCCCTTTCTTCCCCCGCCTCTCTTACTGCCCCCCCCCCCCTCACTGAGACCAGCACATCCCTCAGGTTAGTTCAACAGCAGGACAGTGAACAGCAATATGGCCTTTTTTGTTGTGTGTGTGACCATTGTTAAATAAAGGAGGGTCTGGTCTAACTAAGCCACAACCGTTTTGTGAGAGCCCCGAAGGACCTTTCAGTAAACATTCCTCTTTCACAGAGCAGAAGCTGAGACCTGGAGGGGCTGAGGATTGGGCTCAGTGAGGGGCTTGCTGCATAGACCCAACACCAGTCACTGAGAAAAGTCACGAGGTGGCAGGGTCACGTGATCCATGCTACACCCAGCCCGAGGCTTTCTCTAAAATTGGCAAAACCTGGTGGCTCCAAACTTACTTTTTTTTTTTTTTTTTTTTGGGTCCAGTAGTGGGGCCTGAACTCTGGGCCTGGGCACTGTCCTTCAGCTCTTCAGCTCAAGGCTAGCGCTCTACTTGAGCTACAGCGCCACTTCCGGCTTTTTTCTTTTTGCATATGCGGTGCTGAGGAATGGAACCCAGGGCCTCATGCATGCAAGGCAAGCGCTCTACCACTGAGCCATCTTCCCAGCCCCCAAACTTACTTTTTAAAAAAAATTTTTTTGTGCAGGTCCTGGGCTTGAACTCAAGGCCTGGATGCTGTCCCTGAGCTGCTTTTGCACAAAGCTAGCACTCAAGCACTTGAGCCACAGCACCACTTCTGGCTTTTTCTGAGTAGTTTATTGGTGATAAGAGTACCACGGAGTTTCCCACCCGGGCTGGCTTTGAAGCATGGTCCTCAGATCTCGGATTACTGGTGTGAGCCACTGGCTCTGGCACCCAACTCAAGCTTCCTGTCTGGTAAATGAGCCAATCTACTAAAGGCTATGACAAGTGCACTGCTGGCCCGGGCCACAGCCCCAGAGGCACCCGAGAGCCAGAGGAACACAGGGGTTGGTTTTTTTCTTTTTTTTCTTTTCTTTTTTTTTTTTTTGGGGGGGGGGTCCGGTCATGGGGCCTGAACTCTGGGCCTGGGCGCTGTCCCTCAGCTCTTCAGCTCAAGGCTAGCGCTCTACCACTTGAGGAACAGCGCCACTTCCAGCTTTTTTCTTTTTGCTTATGTGGTGCTGAGGAATTGAACCCAGGGCCTCATGCATGCAAGGCAAGCGCTCTACCTCTGAGCCACCTTCCCAGCCCTGGTTTGTTTTTTTCTATTGTAGCTTATCTGCTTTTCTGCTTTTTTTTTTTTTCCAGTTCTGTGAAACAAGCCCTTTTTTTTTTTTGTCAGTCTTAGGGTTTGAACCCTGGGTACTGGCCCTGAGCTCTTCAGCTCAAGCTAGCACTCTGCCACTTGAGCCACAGCACCATGTCAGGTTTTCTGGTGGATAGTTGGAGATAAGAATCTCATGGAGCTGGGTACCAGTGGCTCACGCCTGTAATCCTAGCTACTCAGGAGGTTGATATCTGAGGATCACAGTTCAAAGACAGCTGGGCAGCAAAGTCCATGAGATTCATCTCCAATAAACCACTCAGAAAACCAGAAGTGGCACTGCTGGCCTTGAGCTGAAGAGGTGAGGGACAGCGCCCAGGCCCAGAGTTTACGTCTCATGACTGACCAAAAAAAAAAAAAAAAAAAAAGAAGTCTCACAGACTTTCCTGCCTGGGCTGGCTTTGAACCGCGATCCTCAGATCTCAGCCTCCTGAGTAGCTAGGATGACAGGCATGAGCCACCGGCGCCGGCTTACAAGCACTTATTGCTTTAATGTTAAGGAAACAGAAACTCACTAGATGGGACAGGCTAGTGGCTGAGTAAGGAGAACGGCGTCCGGAGGCACCCTTGCTGTTCCTTTGCTGGCTCTGAGTGCCGGGCTGTGCTGCAAGGCTGTTACCTTGTCATTGCTGATCTCCAGGGGCTCCCGCGGATACGGACCCGCACTGCTGAGGTAGTCTTGACATGTTTTCTTAACCAGGTTATGCAACTCTTCAAATTCCTTATAGATGGCTGGGAAAAAAGGCTTTGCTAGATGACTCTTCTCAACCTTCATGAAGACAAAGATGACAAGTAGAGTTTTACACCTGAGGCGATGACATGGAAATGCCTGAGATCAGAACTTAAACTCAGTATCTCACGTTTTTGCTCACTGGCTTGCCACTCTACCACCTGAGCCATGCTTTTAACCCCAACAAGACTAGAATGTCAAGACAGTAGGATGGATGAGGAAGTGGCCCTGTGGCTCAAGTGGTAGAGTGCTGGCCTTGAGCTGAAGGGCTGAGAGAGAGCGCCCAAGCCCAGAGTTCAAGCCCCACGACCGACAAAAAAAAAAAAGGATGGATGGATCCCTCAACCTTTGGAGCTACTGGGTGGCAGGAGCTGCCCAGTGCATTCCTGCTGCATGCCAGCACCACGCCCAGTGCGTACCTACTGTGTGCCAGCACCACACCCAGCTCTGGGAGGCAGGGTGGCCTGAGAAGAGGACCAGAAACAAACCCTTGATGTGGCAGCCAGAGAGCTCAGGGGAGGGGGCAGGCCCAGGAGTAGGGAGGGGAGGCAAAAAGGCTGAGGATGGGCTTTGGACTTGGATGTGTCCTGAGGGGCTGACAGGGCTCAGTAGGAGCACACACTGCTCTGCTGGGGAAGGGAAGTGATCCCACATGGCCGGGCTCTCTCTAAAGGAAATAGGAAGGACGCCTTTCTAAGTAACAAGTCACCCCCGCTGTTGGTGAGCACGTTGAAGACTCACCTTCATCAGAAGAAATTCATACACAGTTACGACTTGAGCCAGCCGAGGCAGCACCAATTCCACCAGATCCTCACGGCCACACTGTTGGAGAGACTACCAAGAGAAGCACTTGCTGGGAACCTTCCAACGGCAAGGGCCAATGCGACTCTGAGCAGAAGACACAGGACGTCCCCGCAAGCCAGACACTCAACCACGGACATTCTGCCTTATTAAGTAGTTCATGGCTCCATCCATTAACAAAGAACTATGGGCCAGTGCTGGTGACTTGGTCCTGTAATCCTAGCTACCCACGAGGCTGAGATCTGAGGCTAAACCATCTGAAGAAGGTCTCCGTTGCACAAGGCTGAGTAACCCTCCCTGCTCGATAAAACTCCCTTTATCTGAGCTGGGAGCCTCACCCCCAGGCAGATTCTCCTTTCCTAATAAAGCACTCTGCTCTACTCTTTTTTTTTTTTTTTTTTTTGTCGGTCGTAAGGGCTTGAACTCTGGGCCTGGGCACTGTCCCTCAGCTCTTCAGCTCAAGGCGAGCACTCTACCACTTGAGCTACAGCGCCACTTCCGGTTTTCTGGTGGTTTATTGGAGATAGGAGTCTCACAGTCTCTCCTGCCCGGGCTGGCTTGGAACCGTGATCCTCAGATCTCAGCCTCCTGAGCAGCTAGGATTACAGGCGTGAGCCACCAGCGCCCGGCTTTGCTCTACTCTTATTCATCATGGCTCCTCCAGATAGAACCCAAGAGCTGAGGAACATGGGAAATGCCCCACTGAGAAGTGATTCATTATAAACAGGTCAGCCTGTGACTGTCACTGGAATTTATCCAATGCCATCTTGTGAGCTTTTTAATTCATCAGGCTATTTTATTTTAAAGAGAGAGAGAGAGAGACAGGGTCTCATAATGTAACTGGTCTGGTCTTGACTCAGTCCTCCTGAGGGCTGTGTTAACAGGAGGTGAGCCACCATGCCAGGCTGGGATGTTTTACTTCTAAGTTCAAAAATCGAATAGTGAATTGCCATATGCCATGGTAGAGAAACAGATCTGGCCCACGGGTGTGCGAGTGATGTACCTCTTCCAGCTGGGCGCGCAGCCTGGCAGCCACCGCAGGGCGTTGGCGCAGCGCGGCTGCTCTTCCCCGCTGGCGGATGGCTCTACTGCGCTCTGTCAGGGTCTCTGAGCCTCCATGTCTCCGTCCTTGGTCCTCTGATCCCAAGAGAGCTAACTGACTCCCATTTTCTGGTTCAGGCACTCTTGTGTCTTCCACTTCCACAGACTGACCATTCTAGACAGTGTGAAACCCAAAAAGGAAAAAAAAGCTATAAAAATGCTTCACACACCATCACGTAAATTCAAAAGCACAAAACTGTCAAGTCTAAGACAAGGAACTAGCTACACTATTTCTTCCTTAATGAACTCTTAACTACTGTCAATACATCTTTTTTTCTTAAGTTTTTTTAATTGTGAAAATACCATACAGAGGGGTTACAATTACACCCTTTGTTTCCCCTTACCATCCCTGCCTTCCCATCTCCCCCGCCTCCCCGACCCTCCCAAAACTGTAAAGTTTGTTTTTCGACATGTCTTGTACATCTCATTGTTTAAACAACTTGTTTTTTCCCTTCCCCTCCCCAAATTATACCAACATCAAATACAGTGAAAGCAGGTTATGCTGTCGGGGAGGGACATACAAAGCAACACAAAAAATCATCTTATATAAATATGTTAGAAACAATAGCAAAAAAGAAAAATCATTTGAGTCCTTATCTTGGGGTTCATTTCACCTAACATCAACTTATCTGACCATTTCTGCTTGTTTCAGACCTGTCAATACATCTTTCTCAACACCATATAAGAAGATGAATCTGGGCTAACAAACCCTGGGGAGTAAGCTGGGCACAGGTGGCTCATACCTGTCATCCTAGCTACACAGGAGGCTGAAATCTGAGGATCGCAGTTCAAAGCCAACCCAGGCAGGAATGTCCGAGAGACTCATCTCCAATGAACCACAGAAAACCGCAAGTGGCTCTGGGGCTCAAGTGGTGTAGTGCTCACCTTGAGTGGTAAAGCTCAGGGACAGTGCCCAGGCCCAGAGTTCAAGCCTCCCCAAAAAACAAAAACAAAAACCCAGGTGAGGTCTGGGAATGTGGCTCAGTGGTAGAGTGTTTGCCTAGCATGCATGAAGCCCTGGGTTTGATTCCTCAGTACCACATACACAGAAAAAGCCAGAAGTGGTGCTGTGGGCTCAAGTGGTAGAGTGCTAGCCTTGAGCAACAGCAGCTCAGGGACAGTGCCCAGGTCCTGAGTTCAAGCCCCAGGTCTGGCAACAAAACAACAATATAAAAAGCCCTCAGAGATAGCGGCAGGGCCCTGGATTGGCATATAAACACACAAAAACAGTGTGAGTACAAGATTTCCTTTTACAAGATGAAATGAATCTAGAGATGGTGACATTTGTGCATTATGAATGCATCTACATAAAACCGTTGAGATCATAATTTTCATGCTATGTATATAATCACAAAAAATTTGGAAAAGTATTTTGATGTGAGAAGGTGGCCATGTGACCCATGTGTCTTATTGGGGCTTTGGGAAGGAGAGGGCGGAGAGAGACAAAGCTAAAGGCCTCTTCTGGTGGCTACTTAGAAAGCACCCTATGGACTGTCACCCCGATTCTGATCTTTCTAACACTGTCTGTGATACTGGCATCAGCCGAGCATGCACCAAGAATGCTGTGCTGGTCAGATCTAAAGAGCTGACCACGTTCCCAGCTGACGGACTCACAGTGAAGTTCCCAGGCAGAGAGCACAGAGCTCCTCCATGGCTGGCAACAGTGAGGACGAAGCCGGCCCCCAGATCCTCTGTACGCTGGTTTGGGTCCTGAATCCCCATCAGATGTCATTGTAATAGCTAAGGACGGTGGGAAGGGAGCAATAAGGACCCATCACCAGACAGAAACATACCTGCAGGCCACCCACTGCCGCATCTGCTCCTTCCTTATTGAGAGCAGCTGGTGCCCTCCACTCTGGGGAGACCAAGCCTCTGCCCCCTGCCTCCACGCACTCCTGGGTCAGGCTCCCATTAGCTTTCTCAGTGAGGGACTTCTCGGGCTTCAGCGGGCTGTGGCTGGGATTAAGCTTGAGATGCCGGGCCAGGCCTCCCTTTCCTATGTATGACTTTTCACAGGTCTGGCACTTGAAGGCCCTGGGCCGCAGCGCACAGCTCTCAAGGTGGAAGAGCGCCCACGGCTCCTTCTGCTCTTCCTCCTCTTCCACACTCAGTTCCGAGTAGTCATCGGAATCCGACGGGTGCCCATCTGCCAAGCCCTCTCTTTTGATGAATTTGTAATCTCTGGCTTTGAATTTGGGAGGGCGAGATATCCGTCCAGAGCGTGTTTTCACTTTGAGAGACCTTTTCAGTTTCCCGGTATGTTTTGCAGGCAAGCTGGACAAGGCGGGCGTCGCTGGGGGCTGGCCAGCGGCGGCCCAGGGGCTCAGGGTGGTGGCCTGCCCACTCAGAGCCGGGGCCCCCCTGGTCGGGAGCGGTTGGAGGGCGGGCAGTGGCCTCTGTACAAACACCCGACAAGCAGGAGGCTGAGGTGGGCTTCGGGGGAGGCTCGGGGGTGACCCAGTCCTCCCAAGGGGCTGCACCCTGAGCAGCTGAGGGCTGACCACACAGAGCCCCACCAGGCTGGGGTTGGTCGCAGGTGGCAGCTGGCTCTGTCTTGCTGCTTTGGGCTGGATGGTGGCAAGTGGTGGCATTGGCCTTTCATGACCTTTCGTGTCACCAGTTGTCACCTTGACACAAATGGCTTCTAGTTGCTTAAATACAGAAAGAGGAAATGGAGAAATGTTTGCTTGTCAGTGTGTCTGCCATTTTGCCCTCATCACAACCTACTGAAGAAATTGTTTTCGAAATTGTACACTTTAGACATGTAGAGCATCGCTGTAACATGGACCACATGGGTACAGTGGCCACTCACACCTTTCTGATCACAGAGCACAGGGATTCCTGTCACTTCTACAACCAACTACACAGTTCCTGCAACACTGTCAGATATAAATGAAATTAAGAGTTCATGAACCCACTTAGCCTTCCTACACAAATGCTCTGATGGTATTTAGCCTGTATCACTTCAAAAGCTATCAGTCATAATCCACTAAATGACTTCATGACTCATGAAGACATTATACCTTGTGTTAGATTTACCCGTGTGTGTGTGTGTGTGTGTGTGTGTGTGTGTGTGTGTGTGTATGCGTGCACATGTGTGTACATGCTGGTCCTGGGGCTTGAACTCAGGGTCTGGGTCCTGAACTGGGTTTTTGTTGTTGTTTTTGGTTGGTAGTGGAACCTGAACTCTGGGCCTGGGCACTGTCCCTCAGCAGTTCAGTGCTCTACTATTTGAGCCACAGTGCCACTTCTGGCTTTTTCTGCTTATGTGGTGCTGAGGAATCGAACCCAGGGCCTAATGCATGCAAGGCAAGCACTCTACCATGGAGACACCTTCCCGAGCCACCCCCCTGCCAGCTGTTTTTGCTCAAGGCTAGCACTTTACTACTTGAGCCCAGCTCCACTCCCAGCTTTTTGTTGGCTAATTAGAGATGAGTCTCATGAACTTTCCTAACCAGGCTGGCTTTGAACTGCCACCATCAGATCTGTCCCCTGAGTAGCTAGGATTATAATTATGAGCCACTGACACCCAGTTGAATTTTTTCTTTTTTTCAGTTGTGGGGCTTGAACTCAGGGCCTAGGTACTGTCCCTGACCTCTTTTTGCTCAAGGCTTGTGCTCTACCACTTTGAGCCACAGCACCATTTCCAGTTTTCTGGTGGTTCATTGGGGATGATTGTCCTGGACTTTCCTGCCCAGGCTGTCTTTGAACCGTGATCTTCAGATCTCAGCCTTCTGAGTAGCCAGGATTTACTGGTGTGAGCTATCAGCAATTTTTTTTTTGGGGGGGGGGAAGGGGGGTAGGTACCAGTACTGTAGCTTAAACTCAGGGCCTGGGCACTGTCCCTGAGCCTTTGTGCTCAAGCTCTCAGCCTCGTAGGTAGCTAGGGTTACAGGGATGAACCTCTGGCTCTGGCTGAGTGAAGATTTGTATTCTACTTTGTAGCACTGTTGCTGACCCTTCACTGGTAGAGGGTGGAGTTCAAAGGCCTGTTGGTGGGCCAGTCAGATGTGGGCCAGACCAGAAGTGATGGTTCTCAAGCGAGGGCCCACAGGGAAGGTGCTCTGACAGTGACTGAACCCCTCTCCTCCCCTTTTTTTTGGTGCTGAGGGTGAAGAAGCCAGGGCCTGAGTTATACCCAGCCCCTGGGTATATATATTTTTGATGGTCACAACTTGGGGGTGCTGTGGACAAGATGTAGGCAAAGCAGGGATGCTGATGAGATCCTCAGATTTGTCTGCCCAGGTTACCTCTAATTTGAGGATGTGGTAGAGCCAGCCTGGGCAGGATAGACCATGAGACACTTAACTTCTGATTCACCAGCAAAAGCCAGAAGTGGAGCAGCCTTGAGCAAAAAAGCTGAGCAGCACTGCCCAGGCCCTGAGTTCGAGACAGACACACACACAAACCTTTACTAAAACCAAGCTCCTGTGTGTATGGATGCTATACACAATTATCAACAGCCAGCCGACAGAATTTGATGTCTTGGTTTATGAGGTGTACAGTGCCAATGTCCAGTGAGTCCTCAGTTCCTGAACTAGTTGTGACGTAGTGACTTGATTTACTTCGCATAGCCTTCAAAAACTATTATTTCAGTCAAGGGTAGTAGTTAAAGCCTGTGATGCTAGGGCAGAGATGGGAGACTGAGGTTTAAGCAACTCTTGCAAAGCAAAAGCTCATGAGACTCCAGCTTGATGCGCGCTGGCGCATACAAGACTCCATTTTGACAAATGGCTGGGCACACCAGTGCACATTATCCCAGCAATAGGGAAGCAACAATGGCTGGGCATGGTGGCATGTGCCTAGCATCCTAGAGGCTCAAGAAAATGTAACTAGGTGGATCTCAGCCTAGACTGGCCAGGAAATTATTCAAGATCCTACTTCAAAAATGAAAAAAGGGACACTGGTGGCTCATGTCTGTAATCCTAGCTACTGAGGAGGCTAAGATCTGAGGATCATGATTCAAAGTAACCTTGGCAGAAAAGTCCATGAAAGTTGTTTTTTTTTGTTGTTGTTGTTGTTGTTGTTTTTCTGTCGGTCATAAGGCTTGAACTCTGGGCCTGGGCACCGTCCCTCAGCTCTTCAGCTCAAGGCTAGCACTATACCACTTAAGCCACTGCACCACTTCCAGTTTTCTGGGTTAACTGGAGAAAAGAGTCTCACAGACTTTCCTGCTCAGGCTGGCTTTGAACCTCGATCCTCAGATCTCAGCCTCCTGAATAGCTAGGATTATAGGTGTGAGCCACCAGCACCCAGGTTCCATGAGACTCTTATTTCCAATTAACCACCAGAAAACTGGAAGTGGTGCTGTGGTTCAAAGTGGTAGAGAGCTAGTCTTGAGCAAAAGAGCTCAAAGACAGCATGCAGGCCCTGAGTTCAAGCCCCATGACTGACAAAGGGCGGAGGATGGAGAGAGAAAGGAAGAAAGGAAGGTAGGAAGGGAAGGGAAGGAAAGAAAGGAAAAGGTGATAAAGGCATAGCTTAAGTGGTAATTGCCTGCCTAGTAGGTGTAAGGCCTTAGATCCAATCCACAGTACCATGTAAACAAGCAACAGGTAGCTGAGCTCTAAGATCGCAGCCAGAGTAGGAAAGTCCATGAGACTCTTATCTCCAATAAACTGCTCAGAAAAAGTTGGAAACGGTGCTGTAGCTCAAGAGCACTAGCCTTGAGCAAAAGAAGCTCAGGGACAGCACTTAGGCCCAAAGTTCAAGCTCTGGGACTGGTAAAACCAAAAGCAAACCCCAAAACATTATTTCATTTTACTATCAGTCACATTATCTCTTGTGACATTACCAGGTGTCATTCATTATAATAGGTGCACACGCGCGCACACACCCTGTAGTCTCAGAATGAGCAAGCAGCAAAGCTAGTGGAAGAGTTTACAAATCGGGCATAAAGACTGGCTCACCATGTGGTACTCTCTCTGGCTGTGTTTTATCACTTAGCAAAGTTTAAGTTCCCTTGGTGTCTTCTCTTCAACATTCGTCACCCCAGCCTCACCCTGGGGTGTCTCTCCAGACTGCCTCAGTCCATGCAGGCCTCTGAAGCGGATCTCCTGAGACCTGGCCTTTCAAGAGTTCCAGTGACGACTGTAAAGAGAGCCAAGGCTTTCCAGGGAGCAGAGCAGATGAGGCAGGTAAAAAGACAATGACACCACAGTGCAGGAGAAGCCTTAAGAGTCAGGGCGCCTTGAAGGCTGGAAAGAACTTTACATATGACAGAAAAACGAGCTTGCTTTTCATGGATGCATGAAGGAGGGCCCCAGAGCTCAGTGGCACTGGCAGTGTTCCTTTGAGGTGGGGACAGGGAGAGCGCTGTGACCCATGGCCCCAGCTGTCCCTTTCCTGGAACGCTTCCTCTGCTCTTCACGTTTTCTACTCAAATCCTTCTCCCAAATCTAGTCCCAACTCTGCCTTTTCATGGGTGGCTTTTGCTCCACTCAGAATAGCTCCCTTTCTCTGATCCATTTATTGTGTTGTACCTCTAGCTCTTGATCCAGGTCACTCTGTTAGATCATAAACTCCTCAAGGGTAGGTATGTCTGCTTTGTCTTTGAGGACTTCATGGCAGTGTAGGCTGGAAGATTATTGTTGTAATAGGCCACAAGATACACCATTGTGAGTGCAGGCACACTGTATGGCACTGCCATTAGATTAGCTACAGACTCCAATCCTATCATGTTGTCTGATTTATGGGATGTGGGGCTGGTGCTCTATCACTTAAGTCACAGCTCCACTACTGGCTTTTTGGTGGTTAGAGATGAGTCTCATCACACTTTCCTGTGCACGCTGGCTTCAAACTCCAATCCTCAGATCTCAGCCTCCTGAGTAGCTAGGATGACAGGCGTGAGTCACTAGCATCTGGTTCATGTTCCCTAGTTTAAGTTGCTTTCATCAGGTGGAAAATGTGTCATCACTGATCATGTGCCCAATCTCACACACCGAAGTGAAAAAGCGGCAGCCACATTCAGCAGTGTGAAGACAGGCTGTGGGGTACAGCCAAACTTTCTGGACCTGCAACACAATCACTACTCAACCTCTGAGCTGTTTGCCTCCTGTAAAACACCGATGCAAACCCACTACTGTGTGGATGCTTAGAGCTAAGTGCCTAGCCGAGTTCCTGCAGAGTAGGGGCTTTAAAAACAGGTATAGCATGGCTGGGTATGGATGGCTCATGCCTGTAATCGTTGCCACACAGGAGACTGAGATTCAAGGATTGAAGTTCAAAGGCTGCCCATGCAAGAAAGGGCATGAGACTCTTATCTCCAATTAAGCACTAAAAAAGCCAGAAGTGGGGCTGTGGCTCAAGTGGTAGAGCTCCAGCCTTGAGCAAAGAAAGCTCAGGGACAGTGCCCAGACCCTGAGTTCAAGCCCCAGGACCAGCACCAAAGGAATGTTCACCCCCCCACCTTTCTTCTTTTTTTGCAGGCGTGGTACTCACCGGGAACTATGTTGAGTATGAACTATAGATACCTTGTGGGTGGGGACGGGCGGGAAAAACTGGGGGAGAACGGGGGAAAGGGTGACACTGTCCAAAAGGAACTGTGCTCTTGACCTGACCTTCGTAACTGCAGCCCCTCCGCACATCACCTCTGTAAGAGCGGAAATCTCAGTTTAAAAGACTCAAAAAGAAACAGACTCGGGCGATCCCGGCCGCTCTGGCGCCGGCTGGGGGCCGCGCTGCACAGGTCCACGCTTGGTTCGGGCGACTCGGAGGTGACCGGTGCTTCTGCCATTTCCCAGCGTGACTGCGACGCCGGGCCGGGGTGGGCGGTGGGCCGGGGCCTCCGCGGGGGGGCCGTCCTGTGACCCCGGCGATCCCGCGGCCCCGCGTGCACCCCGCACCCCTCCCGGCGCTGGCCGAGCGCGCCCCAGCGGGCGGACACCGCTCAGCGCGGCCGCCGGGGCGCGCCGGGCGGACACACCCGCGAGACTCCGGCCCAGCGGCCGCGGAGAGACGCCCTCAAGCAGGGAGCCCACGAGCCCCAGCCAGCCTCGGGAGGCGAGGGGCCGGAGGCGGGGACCCGCGCCCTCCCCGCCCGACACGCCGCCGACGCGACCCGGGGGCCCGCGGCCGCGCGGGAGCCGGGGCCTCGGGGGCGAGGGCGGGCGGGCTCCGCGCCGGCGCCTCGGCCCCGGGCCTCCCCGCCGCGGGCCCGGCCTCACCTGGGGCGGCAGGAGGCGCGGCGGGCGCGCGGCGCCCAGGCCCCGCTGCCGGGCGGCGCGCTGGGCCGCGTCCCGCGGCGCGCAGGGCGTCACCCGCTCCAGGACCCGCCGCAGCTGCTCGGGAGCCAACGGGGCCGCGCTGCCGCCCGGGCCGGGCCGGGCCGGGCCGCCGCCGTCCTCCCGGCCGCACGCGGGGCCCGGCCCCGGCTCCGCGCCTGCCATGGAGGCCGCCGCGGGGACTCGAACCCGCATCACCTGAGAAGGCGACGCGACTGTGCGTCACGGGGGGAAAGGGCGGGCTACGGGAGCCCCACGGGCCAAAACAACTGAGGAGGCGACCGCGCCCGCCTAGGCCGCTCGGCCCCGCCCACCGTCTCCGAGGCCGGCGCCGCCCTCCCCATTCGCCGCTCCGGCCCCCTCTCCCTGCCCCTTCCCTCCCCCCCCCCCCCCCGGCCCGGACCCGCCCTCCCCTTCCACGTCCGCTGCCCCCGGAGGCCGGCCGGGCCCGGCCGCCCCCTCCCCAGCCCCGGGTGCAGCCTCCCCGCCGGCCGCATGGCGCCTTCCGCGGACCGGCCAGGGTCCCGCACCTGAGTCTCTCGGTTGAACTGGTCTCAGAAGAGCCCCAAGTCTACTTGTCTCCTCTCCCCAATGGTCTCTAAGGGTTGCAGGAGCTCGGGGTTCAGGGGCGGGAACCCGGTTTTCCTTCCCTCGCAGGGAGGAAAAAATAGCAAACTGCTATCGTGGCCCGTACGGGGATCGAACCCGCGACCTTGGCGTTATTAGCACCACGCTCTAACCAACTGAGCTAACCGGCCACTCGGCTACCCGGCGCCATCTGGACGCCTATGAGGATCTCCCTCGGCGCTCCGCCCGCCGCCCGCCGCCCGCCGCGCTCTGCTCTCCTCACAGGGCCGGGCGGCGGCGTTCACGATCAACGCCCCGGGCGAGAGGGAGAAACGGAGGCCGCGGGCTCCGGAGGTCGGGCGGCTGCCCCCGCACGCCAGCCCGCTCAGTTCCTCACGGCGGAGACCGCGCGCGCATGCGTGTTTTAGCGTCCAGCTTCACACCCGCCGGCGCGGGGCCGGCGCGCGGGCGCGGGGCGGTCCTCCCGGGAGGCCGGGGTGCGAGGATCGCGGCTCCGAGCCCGCCGGGTCGGTTCATCGCCCGTGAACCACGGAACCGACGCACAAAAGGCAGAAAGGGAGCCTGACTGGCCCTGAGGGAACGCGTGAGGCCCGCGCCCAGTTCGGTGCCGTCCCCTCGGGCCACGCCGCGGCACAGCCAACGCTGTCGCGGGGTTCGGTCGGCGCCGGGTGTCCCGGCGTGGCGTGCGCTCCGCAGCCCGGCCGGCCCGCGGCCGCCGCCCGCAGGGGCGCCAGCACCTCGAAGCCTGGCTGTCACCGAGTCAGGGTCGCGCGGGTTCGCGGGACTCAGCGGAGGGGGGGGGGCGGGAGCTGGGCCGAGCAGGTGCCTCCCCTGGCCGGGGGCGCGGTTCCGGAAGGTGGACGCCAGGGGGCAGGCGATCCCCGCTCGGGGGGGGGGGGGGGGAGCTGGGCCGAGCAGGCGGTTCCGGAAGGTGGACGCCAGGGGGCAGGCGATCCCCGCTCGGGGGGGGGGGGGGGGAGCTGGGCCGAGCAGGCGGTTCCGGAAGGTGGACGCCAGGGGGCAGGCGATCCCCGCTCGGCCCGCGCGCTCCCGGGAGGCGCGGGCAGGGCGGCAGGGCGCCCTTCCCCGCAGCCTCCCCCCTGCCCGCACAGCTCTTCCACGCACAGCCTAAGTCTCCTTCTCGGAGGAGCGCACGCGCTTTCGCACTCGCTGCGTGTCATTCGCTTCGTCTCAATGGTGGGAAGGGTGTGGTGCGCAGAGAGGGACCCAGGGCTGGGAAGGTGGCTCAGTGGTCGATCTTTGCGTGCATGAGGCCCTGAGTTCGATTCCTCAGCACCACATACGCAGGAAAGGCTGGACATGGCGCTGTGGCTCAACTGGTAGAGTGCTCGCCTTGAGCTGAAGAGCTGAGGGACAGCAGTTCAAGCCCCGGTACCATAAAAAAGAAAGCAACCTGGAAGTTTTATATTGTTTCCTTTGAAATCGATTTACAAACAGCTGTCTGCTTCTTCATTTGAAACCTTTGGTGTGGCCATAAAGACCTCTTTATTAGCTTCCAAAGGTGCCTTAACAAAGCAGGCAAGCTCAGGTGGCTTAGGAAAGCACCCCGAGTTCTGGGGTGGGGGCCAAGTTTCCCCCCCCCCAAGGCCTGGCAGGCCTGGTTCTTCCTGAGGCTGAGCGCTCCTGCATCCCAGACCTGTCTCTGTTTCCAGCGTGGTTGGCAATCTCTGCCTCCTTTGGCATCCACAGAAGCGGTGCGTGGCCCCTTGGGTGTCTGCCCAATCTTCCCTCTCCTTTTTTGTGCCAGTCCTGGTGTTGAACTCAGGGCCTGGGCACTGTCCCTGAGCTTTTGTGCTCAAGGCTAACGGTCTACCACTTGAGCCACAGCTCTGATTCAGGGTTTTTGTTTTTGTTTTTGGTGGTTAATTGGAGATAAGAGTCTCATGAACTTTTCTGGCTAGGCTGGCTTAGAAAATGGATCTGCACATCTCAGCCTCCTGAGTAGTCAGCATTGGAGTTGTGAGCCACCTGTACCTAGCTAAAATTCCTCTTAATAAAATCAAACACATGAGATCCTATAGCAGCTGTGTATCCTCTTTTAATTGGGTGACATTCTCCCTGTTTTCCTGCCCTAAAATCTGGACTGTACACTCTCCAGCCCTACTAATGGCTATCCCAGGATGCTCATCCTGAGAAGTATTTTCCATGTCTTCTGTGTTACATTTTCTTCCTCTCAACCCCAGGTTTTGTGTTTTACCCCATGTTTACCTTTTGTCTGGGTTCTAAACATCCATCAGTGTCTGCCCAAGAAAAGTTTTTCAGAAGGTGAGACACTTTCAATATTGGAATTACAAACCAATTCTGTGATAGAAAAGAAAGCAAAACCCATTTTAAAAAATACAAATAAAATGCTTCATCATACAATATATTCTGTGTCAAACCTTTCAGACAATACAAATGAATAACAAGCAGAAGGACTTTGCAAACATTGCTTCTAATTTGCTATAATAAATCAGTTGGTTCCAGAGTCCCACTGTTTGGAAAAAGATCCTTCCTAAGGCATAAACATCATTGCAAAGTTTTTGCCAAGTCTCTCTCGGACATAACACACAGCTAGAGAAACACAGGGAGGCTGGGCATGTGGCTCAGTGGCGGAGCGCTTGCCTAGCATGCATGAAGCCCTGGGTTCAATTACTCAGTACCACATAAAAAAAGCCAGAAGTGGTGCCGTGACTCAAGTGGTAGAGTCCTAACCTTGAGGTAAAGAAGCTTAGGGAGAGTGCCCAGGTCCACAGTTCAAGTCCTAGGACTGGCCTACAAAGCAGGCCTTGACATCTTCCACAGACTTTGTTGTGTGCTGGGTCCCCAACTCTGTCAAAGCAAAGCCCAGGTGTACGCTCAACTTACCATGATTATCAACTCTGTGTGTGTAGCATGTAGGTGCTGGGGTTTAAACTCAGGGCCTGGGCATGTTCCATTAGCTTTTTCACTGTAAGACTAATACTTTACTACTTGAGCCACAGCGCTACTTCCAGCTTTTTGCTGGTTATTGGAGATGAGAGTCTCAAGGACTTTTCTGCCTCTGCTGGCTTCAAACCTTGATCCTCAGATCTCAGCTTCCTGAGCAGCTAAGATAACAGGTGTGAGCCACAGCACTTGGCTTCCGAATCTGCTAGTCTCTGGGCAGCCAAGTCTCCCCCACTCCCTGTCACTTACAAGGGGAAACAACAGACAGTCTTCCTCGGTCAGAAAGCTTAACCCCCAAAAGTTGCAGGCCCTTTCTCTTCTCCTCCTCCTCCTCTGTCCTCACCCAGCAGGCTCCACTCCAGGCCTCAGGAAGCCAAGCACTAACCAGTGTCCTCAGCCTCAACTGTTGCTTCTTTAGTTTCCAAAAAAGAAAAACCAAGCCGGGCGCTGGTGGCTCAGGCCTGTAATCCTAGCTACTCAGGAGGCTGACATCTGAGGATCGCGGTTCAAAGCCAGCCCCGCCAGGAGAGACCGTGAGAGTCCTATCTCCAATAAACCACCAGAAAACCGGAAGTGGTGCTGTAGCTCAAGTGGTAGAGCGCTCGCCTTGAGCTGAAGAGCTGAGGGACAGCGCCCAGGCCCAGAGTTCAAGCCCCACGACCAACCAAAAAAACAAAAACAAAAAAACTACAAAGTTACTGCACCTCCATTGTGTGCTCAGACTGTAGCAGGAGCTGGGAATTCATTGGTGCCAACTAGTGTCACAGCTCACGAACCAGTGAAAGCTCAAATCTGGAGCATCTCTTCGGAAGAGCCCACGCGCCAGGGCGGGGAATGTATTCAATTTAAAGCTGCGTGATCGGTTGCTTAGCAACCAGGCTGAGGAGGCAGTCCCTACTGCGCACGCGTGTACCGGCGGGGGGGGGGGGGCTTTTTTCCCTTTGCGCACGCGCAGGACATGGCCTGGGGGCGTTCAGGGCCTGGCGGTTGCTAAGGTGACGGGGATACAATATGGCGGCGGAATCCTAACGCTCTCCGGCTAGGGGCCACCGCGGTCCTCGCGCCAGACCGACCTCGGGAAGTGGACGGCGGGGTGCCGCGCTTTCTGCGCTCTTTTTCTCTTCCGTGTCGGTGAGGGGCTGTCCCCGGCGTCTGCACCCAGGATGAAGAGTGAGTGCGGCCGGGGAGCGGCCGGGGGTCGCGGGGCTGGTGGGGCCGGGGAGCGGCCGGGGAGCGGCCGGGGTCCCGGGGCTGGTGGGGCCGGGGAGCGGCCGGGGTCCCGGGGCTGGTGGGGCCGGGGGGCCTCGCGGGCCCGGTCGGGGCCCGGGCCGGGGCCGGTTGCCGTCCCGCCGCCGTGGGCGGGGCGGGCTGCGGGCCTGAGCCGCGCCCGGGGAGCCGGGGCCCCGGGCTCCGTCCGGCGACCCAGGTCCGCGCCGGCCTCGCCCGCGCGGCGGTGCTGGGTTTCCGCGGTCCGTTTCGGTGCTAGGGTGCTAGGTTGCCCTTTTTGTTGCTGTATTAGAACAAACGCCAGGTGGTGACCTGGACATTGGGCGGAGAGCACCACGCAGCAGTGTTCCGATGGGAACTTTGAGGCAACAATTAAAACAGTTACAAACCGTTATTTGGGGAAGTCTGTACAACGGCTACTTCTAGTTAAGTCAGCCTAGAGCATGTAAGGGGTTAAGAGGAAGGTGCTTGTGGGTTATCACAGTCCAAATACAACCAACTGGAATGGCTAGACTTTTACATTTTAAAAACATGATTAAGCGGGCGCCGGGGGCTCACGCCTGTCATCCTAGCAACTCAGGAGGCTGAGATCTGAAGATCGCGGTTCAAAGCCAGCCCGGGCAGGAAAGTCCGTGAGACTCTCATCTCCAATAAACCACCAGAAAACCGGAAGTGGCGCTGTGGCTCCAGTGGTAGTGCTAGCTTGGAGCTGAAGAGGCGAGGGACAGCGCCCAGGCCCAGAGTTCAAGCCCCACGACCTACAAAAGCAAAAACCAAAAAACATAATTATACAGATCTTGTCATTTGTGCTTGTTAGCCAGACGTGCAGAAAAATTTCATCTACCTTTGCTGTGAAGATTAATTATGTTAGATGTAGTTATAATGTTAAGCTTGCATTGTGTGCTGGCTGTCATGTGGTAATTTATGTTTGTAGTCAATTGCATAACTGCTGGGGGCTACCGCTTAGCATTAGAACACCTGCCTAGCACGCTCGATCACCCAGGTTCTAACTCAGTACTGTTTTGCTTGTTTGTTTTTGTCTGTCGTGGGGCCTTAACTCTGGGCCTGGGCGCTGTCCCTCAGCTCTTCAGCTCAAGGCTAGCGCTCTACCACTAGAGCCACAGTGCCACTTCTTGCTTTTTTTCTGCATATGTGGTGCTGAGGAATTGAACCCAGGGCCTCATGCATGCGAGGCAAGCACTCTACCACTGAGCCACGTTGGGGGGGGGGGAGGCATCGGCATACTGTTGCTGATTTTTTAAGCTAACTGAATTACATAACATATTTATGTAAGTCATCTCATTCACCCTTCCAAGACATTTTTGTTTTCTCGCTGGTTTTATTTCTATGTGTATATTTTCATCACTGTGTCACAAAACCTACAAAAGTTTATATTTACATATATTTTAGACTATATTCCTTTTTTTCTTCCCAAGTTTTTTTTTTGGGGGTCCGGTTGTGGGGCCTGAACTCTGGGCCTGGGCGCTGTCCCTCAGCTCTTCAGCTCAAGGCTAGTGCTCTACCACTTGAGCCACAGCGCCACTCCGGCTTTTTTCTTATGTGGTGCTGAGGAATCGAACCCAGGGCCTCTGGCATGTAAGGCAAGCGCTCTACCACTGAGCCACCTTCCCAGCCCCCCAAGTTTTTTGTTTCTTTTTGGTCCGGTTGTGGGGCCTGAACTCTGGGCTTGGGCGCTTTCCCTCAGCTCTTCAGCTCAAGGCTAGCGCTCTGCCACTTGAGCCACAGCTCTACTTCGGCTTTTTTCTTTTTTCTTATGTGGTGCTGAGGAATCGAACCCATGGGCCTCAAGCATGCAAGGCAAGCGCTCTACCACTGAGCCACCTTCCCAGCCCCTCTTCCCAAGTTTTTAAATTGAAAGCTTTCAATTGTACGAGAGTACATTGAGCCAGGTGTTGGTTATAATTCTTACTATTCACATTGCTGAGATTTGAAGATCTCTGTTAAAGCCAGCCAGGACAAGAAAGCTTTTTCTGCTCAAGACTGGCACTCTGTCATTTGAGCCACAGCCTCATTTCCAGTTTTTTTGGTCCTTAATTGGAGATGAATCTCACAAACTTTCCTCAATTCTCAGCCTCCTGATTAGCTAGAATTATAGGCATGAGCCACTGGCACCTGGCCTGACTTTTTTTTTTTTTTCCCAGTCCTGGGGGCTTGAACTGAGGCTAGCACTCTTACCACTAGCAACATAGCACCATTTCTGGTTTTTCTGTAGTATTGCAGAATCAAACCCAGGGCTTCATGCATGCTGGGCAAGTACGCTATCACTAAGCCACATTCCCAGCCCCACCCTGACCTTTCTTTTGCAGGCGGGGGGGGGGGGGGGGGGGGGGGGGTTGGTTGTGGGTCTTGAACTCTGGGCCTGGACCCTGTCCCTGAGCTCTTCTCCTCAAGTCTAGTGCTTTACCACTTGAACCACAGTGACACTTCTGGTTTTCTGGTGGTTAATTGGAGATAAGAGTCTCACAGACTTTCCTGCCTGGGCTGGCCTTGAACCATGATCCTCAGATCTCAGCCTCCTGTGTAGCTAGGATTATAGCTGTAAGCCACCAGTGCCTGGCTAAAAACACCTGTTTGAAGTGTAGTTTGCTGACTTTTGGCCACTGTAGACAGAAGTGCCATGCCTATACCTCCACAGTTAAGATGCGGCCTCTCCTATTGCTTCCACTTTTCTCTGTGCCCTCCTTCACTCTGGCTCAGGGATAATTAATATGCTTTTTGCTGCTAAAATGTTGCCTTTTCTAGGATTTACTAACAATTAAATGTAAGGCATGAATATATATAAGTATGTGCCCTGGTTGCAGGGCTCTGGTTGCGGTGCACCTGTAATCGTAGCCATGAGGAGGCTGAGATCCAGAGGACCACAGTTCAAAGCCAGCCTAGGCAGATAAGTCCACAAGACCTTATCTTCAAAATAACCAGCAAGGGAAGGTGGCTCAGTGGTAGAGCGCATGCCTTGCATGCCTGAGGCCCTGGGTTCAATTCCTCAGCACCACATAAACAAAAAGAAAAAAGCCGGAAGTGGCACTGTGGCTCATGGTAGAGTGCTAGCCTTGAGCTGAAGAGCTGAGGGACAGCGCCCAGGCCCAGAGTTCAGGCCCCACAACCGGACCCAAAAATTAAAAATTAAAAAAAAAAAACAGCAAAATTTAGGGCTGGGGATGTGGCTTAAGTGGTAAAATCCGGCTGAACAAGCAAAAACTGCATTCAAACCCCGGTACCTGGGGTGGGAGGAAAAGATACATAGTCTTTTGAATCTGGCTTCTTTGAAAAAATGATAACTTGTAGTCTAAGCCAGTAGCTTTCTGAGCAGGGTCCCATTGTATGTGTATCTTTGTGCATTTATCCATTCCCTACTCTGAGCACTTGGCTTGTTTCCCTGTTAGGGATTCTGGTTAAGAAAGTTGCTTTGAACCTTTATGTACCAGTCTGTGTGAGACTATTTTCCTGACTCTGAGACAAATTCCTAAGAGGAGAATAGCTGGTTTATGTGTGTTTTATATATTTAACTTTAGAAGAAACTGCTAAGCTGTTTCTTCTTGGGTGTGTGTGCTGGTTCTCGGGCTTGAATTCAGGGCCTGGAGCTCACCCTTGATTTTTTTCTGTCAAGGCTAGCATATCTTCTATTTTGTTCTTAGATTGTTTCACTGTTATTGTGAAGGTGTTAGCGTTACTGTTCCGGCTGTTTCTTGTTAGTGTATGACCTAGCATTTACTGCACATCTTTGCTAACACTTGGTATTGCCTGTCTTTAATTTTAGCCATTCTAGTGATGCAACTCCAAAGTGTTAAGAGTTGGTTGTTCTCCATGCTTTGGTTAGGTAGTGATCTCATTGTTGACGGGCTGAGGTGCCACCGGTGTGGGGGAGGCTCGCTCGGGAGCCTGGCTGCTACGGGCTGACTGCATGGGAGCTGAGCACCACCGTGACGTTATTCAAGAGTTTTGTTCATTTGTCCTCCCACAACCAGAATGTGTTCCGTTTCACCCTCACTCCTGTTGCAGATGGTGCCCCTTGTATGTTGGCGACTTCCGTGTCTCAGGGGCTGTCATGAGCTGGGCTGTCCGTGGAAAGCACCTCGTACGGTACCGTGTGGTGGGTGTCGTGTCACTCATCCGCGCACTCTGCCAGGGAGTTCTGCTCGCTCAGGGGAGAGGGCAGCATGTGGCCGGGAGATTGGCTTAGGGGACTCCCTGGCCTGCCTTCCCTGCTTTGCTGCTTACTGACCTGGATGAGCTGCTTAACCTCTCTGAGCCTTAGCTCCCATTTAGAAGTGGGGCCAGTGGCATGCCTGAGGCATAGCTCCTGCTACTGCCACCAGATCTCAGTACCCAGCACCATTTTCAGTTAAGAAGCCAGGGCTCCTTGGAGAAATGAAGATCTCGTAGCACCAGAGAATAAGGGAAAGCTGGGCACCGGTGGCTCATGCCTGTCATCCTAGCTACTCAGGAGGCTGAGATCTGAGGATCATGGTTCAAAGCCAGCCCCAGGAAGAAAGTCCTTGAGACGCTTATCTCCAATAAACCACTAGAAAACTGGAAGTGGCGCTATGGCTCAAGTGGTAGAGTGCTCACCTTGAGCTGAAAAGCACAGGGACAGCCAAGTCCAGAGTTCAAGCCCCACAACTGACCAAAAAGAAAAAGAAAGGAAGGCAGGCAGGGAGGGAGGGAGGAAGGGAGGGAATACTGAGAGACAAACAGGGCTGGGGCTGCCACCAAGTGGTAGAGCACTTGGCTAGCACGTGCAAGGCCTTCGGTGGGTGCTGGGATCTTCAGTATCCCACCTCCCTCCAGCAATCCCCCATGGCAGGGAATTTTTGTTTGGTTTTGGTTTTTGTGCTGATACTGGGGCTTGAACTCGGGGCCTGGGCACTCTCCCTTAGCTTTTTTAGTTCTAGCACTTGAGCCACACACAGCTCCACTACTAGTTTTTGTTTTTGTTTTTGTTTTGGTGATTAATTGTAGATCTAAGTCTCTCAGATTTTTCCTACTGGATTGGCTTTGAACTGTGATCCTCATATCTCAGCCTCCTGAGTGGCTAGGATTACAGATGTGAGCCACTGGTGCTGTCACCTTGGTTTTTGTTTTGTTTTGTTTTTGGCCAGTCCTGGGGCTTGAACTCAGGGCCTGGGCTCTCTCCCTGAGCCTCTTTGTGTTCAAGGCTAGCACTCTACCATGAGTCACAGCACCACTTCCAGCTTTTTCTTTTTCTCTTTCTTTTTTTTTTTTTTTTTTGGGGGGGGGTCCGGTCGTGGGGCCTGAACTCTGGGCCTGAGCGCTGTCCCTCAGCTCTTCAGCTCAAGGCTAGCACTGTACCACTTGAGCCACAGTGCCACTTCTGGCTTTTTTCTTTTTTGCTTATGTGGTACTGAGGAATCGAACCCAGGGCCTCAGGCATGCAAGCGCTCTACCACCGAGCCACCTTCCCAGCCCCAACTTCCAGCTTTTTCTGTGTATGTGGTGCTGAGGAATGGAACCCAGGGCTTCATGTGTGCTAGCAAGCCCTCTACCACTGAGCTACCTTCCCAGTATTTTTTTTTTTTTGCCAGTCATGGGGCCTGAACTCTGGGCCACAGCGCCACTTCCAGCTTTTTCTGCTTATGTGGTGCTGAGGAATGGAACCCAAGGCCTCATGCATGCAAGGCAAGCACTGTACCACTGAGCCACCTTCCCAGCCCCATACCTTCCTAGTATTTTTATCATGAGTCAGCACCTGGTATGCAGGTACATGCTTGTCAGATAGCTTACTTTTTCTTTTCTGATAATTTCCCCCTTGCCAACATTTCTCCCTTGTGAGGTTGTATGTGGGTCAGAGGTTTGTAGGGAAAACAAGTACAGCAGTTTCCTCTCAGAAGGGAGCCATGGCCCAGTTCTTCAGCTTATAGGAAGGTTTAACTGTGTGTGCTTCCTTCAATATATGCTGGCCTCCCCTCTCACAGACTCCAAAACCTCCAAAGGAGTCATATTTGCCTACTAATTTCTAGTAACTTTTTTTTTTTTTTGTCCTGGGGCTTGAACTCAGGGCCTGGGCACTGTCCCTGAGTTCTCTTGCTCAAGGCTGGTGCTCTACCACATTGAGCCACAGCTCCATTTCTGGTTTTTGAGTGGTTAGTTGGAGATAAAAGTCCCTCAGGGACTTTTTTTTTGTTGTTGGTTGTGGGGCCTGAACTCTGGGCCTGGGCGCTGTCCCTCAGCTCTTCAACTCAAGGCTAGTCCTCTACCACTTGAGCCACAGTGCCACTTCCAGCTTTTTCTGCATATGTGGTGCTGAGGAATCAAACCCAGGGCCTCATGCATGCAAGGCAAGCACTCTACCACTGAGCCACCTTCCCAGCACTTCTCAGGGACTTTTTTTTTTGGCCTCGGCTGGGTTTGAACTATGATCTTCAGATCTTAGCCTCCTGAGTAGCTAGGATTACAGGCGTGAGCCACCAGTGCCGGGCTGTAGTAATTTTTTTACAGTTATCTCTTGCAATTCAGATACAGTAGATAGCACCTTATTCTCCCTGCCCCCCTTGTTGGTCACAGGGCTTGAACTCAGAACCTGTGCACTGTCCCTGAGTCCTTTTGCTTAAGGCTAGCACTCTACCAGTTTGAGCCACAGTACCACTTCTGGTTTTCTGGTGATTATCTGGAGATAAGAGTCTCCTGGAGATTTTCCTGCCTAGACTGGCTTTGAACCATGATCAATTCTCAGATCTCAGCCTCCTGAGTAGCTAGGATTACAGGCATGAGTTCCTGGCCCCTAGCTGTAGTAACTTGTTTTGTTTTGTTTTGGTTGGTTGTGGGGCTTGAACTCTGAGCCTGAGCGCTGTCCCTCAGCTCATCAGCTTAAAGCGAGCGCTCTACCACTTGAGCCACAGAATCACTTACAGTTTTTCTGTTGGTTAATTGGAGATAAGAGTCTTATGGATTTTCCTGCCCAGGCTGGCTTTGAGCCACAATCCTCAGATCTCAGCCTCCTGAGTAGCTAGGGTTACAGGCGTGAGCCACCAGCCCCGGGCAGCACCTCACTCTTGAGAGGAGCTGTGCAGTGAGGGCCTTCCAGAGGAAGGTATGGAATAGTGGCCTTGGGACCCCGGCGGGCAGTAGCAGCTATGCCTCGTTGATAACAGGTGCTCTGATGACAAGGAAAAAAGTAGGTGATTCTGACAGAGGGTGTTCTGCAAACACTTGACTTCTGCTCAAGTGATAACTGTCATTGTCACCAAAGCAGGGAAAATCGAGGGAACTAAGACAAAAGAGGAGTCCAAAGCTTGGTGCAGGTGACTCCTATCCGCAATCCTGGTTACTCAGAAGGCTGAGATCCAGCGCGTCGGGCTTAACGCCAGCCCAGGCAGAACAGTCTAGGAGGCTCCATCACCATCAAACAACCAACAAAAAGCTGGCACGGCTCAAGTGAGGGAGTACCAGCTGAGCAAGCAGGAGGCCTTGAGTTCAGATCCAGGTACTGACTATAGATAGATAGCCAGCCTAATGAGTCATGCTGACTGTTTTATTTGTTTCTGTGAGCTTTGTAGCACTATACCAAATACCTGGTCATTTTTTTTTCTTTTTTGCCTGTCATGGGCTAGCTAGGATGACAGGTGTGAGCCGCTGGTGCTCTGCAGAGGTGTATTTTGACTCATGATGCTGGAGGTTTAAGGCTAACATGAGGCAGCCCCACTTGTTTATGCCTCAGGTAAGCTGAGCCCATGGTTGGAATGAATTCAGCCACCTCAAGCAGGAAGTGGAAAGAAAGGACTGACGAGCCCACTCCCGAAGCACCTGAGGATGCCGGGTTTGACCTGCCCCTAAGGAGCCACAGTACTTGCAGTAGTGTGGCCAGGAGCAACCTTTATATGTGCCCTTTTGAAGGGCACTCCCCCAGACTTGAGTGCTGTAAGTCCTGAACAGAATCCTGAGATGGCCCAGTGAGTGAGAATGAAGGAACTCAGAATGCAGTACGGGCTTTAGTTGATAATAATCCACCAAAGGTGGCTTGTTCACCATGACAAAGGGGCCATGTAGAAGATGCTGATAATAGAGGAAGCAGGTGCAGGGCGGTGGGAGTTCTCTACTTAGTCTCCACATTTTTTTCTTTAAATTTAAAAATTAATTTGAAAAAATGGTACGTTGGGTTGGGGGTGTGGCTCAGTGGTAGCATGCTTATTTAGCGTGTGTGAGGTCCTAGGTTCCATCCCCAGCACTAAAAATAAAAGGCACAGGACGTATGATAAGCTACTTAGAATGAACTTTGTTTTAAAAAATTATTTGGGCCTTTGGGCATTCAAGGTAAGTATTCTGTGGCTTTGTTTATTTTTGTGTTTCCTGGAATGTGAAATTAGCTATGAATGAATCACCTATGCTTAATTTCATAGTATATAATTAGGAAAAAAAATTCTCTTGGGCAGTTTGTGATCTGAGGATCACATGATTTCTAGAGATGGTCTGACCTGGGAGGTGAAGGGAGTGGTCACTCTGTGTGGTGGGACATGTCCAGCCTTTTAATAGATGGACATGGAGAAAGGGTTTTGTGCAGAGAACAGTGTGGACCCCTGCGTAGAGCCATGAGATGAGGCGCCTGACCTGTCACCTTGAGTCACTTAGCAAGTTGTCCGGGACGCAAGTGAGAACAGACATCTTCCCAAGAATCTTTTGGCCGTGGGGAAAGGAGCAGCAAAACGGGAGCAGTTTGCTAACAAAGGATGGGCATCCACACAAGAGGGGAGACGTGCCCAAAGGTGTACCAGGTCTGTCCTTTGAGACCGGAATCCAGAGCATCGTTAGTGTGCATGTATTACACATTGCATTACACACTTAGTGAGTGGACCCTTAATATGATCTAAACACAGTATCATCTAATATTATCTAACAGTTCTCTCTAACCTCTTTTTCTTTCTTTCTTTCTTTTTTTTTGTTGTTGTTGTTGATCATGGGGCTTGAACTCAGGGTCTGAGCACTGTCACTGAGCTCTTTTGCTCAAGGCTAGTGTTCTGCCACTTTGAGCCACAGAGCCACTTCTGATTTTCTGGTGCTTCATTGGAGATAAGAGTGGCTCACTCCTGTAATCCTAGCTACTCAGGAGGCTGAGATCTGAGGATCGAGGTTCAAAGCCAGCCCGGGCAGGAAAGTCTGTGAGACTCTTACTTCCAATAAATCACTCAGAAAACTGGAAGTGGTGCTGTGGCTCAAGTGGTAGAGCGCTTGTCTTGAGCTGAAGAGCTGAGGGACAGTGTTCAGGCCCAGATGTCAAGCCCCATGACTGGCCAAAAAAAAAAAAAAAAGTCTTATGGACTCTCCTGCCTGGGCAGCTTTGAACCATGATCGGCAGATCTCCTCCTGAGTATCTAGGATGACAGCATTTGGCTAACCCCTTTTCTTTTATGAGGAAAGGACCTACAATGAGGCGAGTGGGTGTGTTTGGAGTCATTAGTGCGTGCTGGCAGTGCTTGCACAGTGCCTGGTTCTAGCCCAGCTTTAGCCACAGCCATGGAGTTTAGGCCTATTATCATGTGCGTTTCATCTGTTTAGGCTGTAGTAGAGGCACCACGGGCTAGGACTCCTGGGACTGAGCATACAGTTGTACTCGCCTCTGTGGGACTTACTGCGATGGAAGGATCCAGCCTGGTCAGCAAAGGGGCAGGACGCCTAGGGCGAAGTCCAGAAGGAGTGAGGCAGAGAGCGCTTGCAGTCCTGCCAAGTCTGCTCCTCACTCCCCAGGGAAGCCGCGAAGGCAGCGCGCTCTGCCTGGAACGGCAGCAGACGTGCATGGCCTCACAGGCGGCTCGGGGACGGTGGGCCTTCCTTACCACAGAGGAAGTGCTGGAAAGTCCTGAAATACATCTGCTAGACACCAGCCACAGCCACTGATCTGCAAATGGACCTTTCCAGGCAGGGCCACGTCTGGCCTACTCTGGATGCCAATCTGCACACAGAATGACCTCTTTTTTTTTTTGCCAGTCCCAGGGCTTGAACTCAGGGCCTGGGCGATGTCCCTGAACTTTTTTTACACTTGAGCCACATCTGGCCTTTTCTTTTTTTCTTTCTTTTAATGTGGTAGTGAGGAATCGAACCCAGCTTCATGCATGCTAGGCAAGCACTCTACCACTGAGCCACGTTCCCAGCCCCCACAGACTGATCTCAGTCCTCTTGGACTGAGGATACTGCCAAGTCGAAGGAGAAGTGTGGTGTTGTTCCCCGGTGGCGCCGGCGGCCATCCCTTGGCTGGGTACTATGTAAGTCAGGCAGAGCCTAGCAAAGGCACGGGGCCCGCTGAGCTTTCCTCAGTGTTGACTTTGGAGAAGACGCAAACATTTGCCCAAGCTGTTCCCTAGCCATTTGTGAGGATGTGCGAGTGCCGTAGGACTGAAGAGCGAGAGGTCCAGAGCCGGGACTGGCCAGGTTATTTTCAAGATTCACCAGAAAATCATCCTTTCCTAGCTTTAGGACTTCATTGTCTCGAGGATGCAGCGAGGCCGGGGCTGGGAAGCATCTCAGCGCTGCCTGCGCGGGTGCTCCAGGCTGGCTTCCACCTGTACACCTTACGTCTGACTTTCCCTAACCTAGCCATCTGCTCAGCTCCCCCCCACCCGCCCGAGTCCTACAGCAGTCCACCCCTCCCTCAGCCCTGCTCTTCCCTCTTGAACTCGGGACCTTGACGGGCTACCCAGCGCTCTGCCACCGAGTCTCTCCAGCCTTGCGGGTCCACACCCACTGGAAGGTGCACGGGCCCACTCTCTGCCATCGTGTTCTGCCGTTTCTTCTCCTATTCTTTGGGGTATGGAATCTATGCAGCCCACAGGACTTTTGCTGGCAGGGCTCTCCACGCCTGCCGCTTCCGGGTAGGAAGGCGCACTTCTCCCCTGTGCCCGTCATTGTCTGGATGCCCCTCCACCGGGAGGAGGGAACTGGAGGCTTGCGGCCCGCGTGATGGTGGTGGCCAAGCCACGCAACTTTCAGAAAGTGAGGCCTGTGAGACTTGCAGGCAACCGTTGCTGAGTGGGTGCTCTGTGGGACAGGGGTGAAGACGGCAGATGCTCAGAGGCTTCCGGTGGCCGTGTGGCACCTATCCAGTGCCACAGCTGAGGCCCTGCCCTCGCCAGCCCTGCGCGGTGGCTGGGCCTCTCATCGCCGGCAGAGTCCAGTGGGGTAGTTCCTGCTTAAGCAGAGCGGCGGGAGAGTGGGGGGGCAAGCAGGGATCTTTGGGGTGCCATGCAACATGGTTTCTCCTTATGGGAAGACAGTGAACCAGAGAACCGTGCTCAGCATATGCTGCGAAATGATATCAAATATATCATCACTCGATGGGAAGTGATATAAAATATATCAAACTTTTTTCTAATTATTTTAAATTATAGACTATAAAGCAATTGGCAAAATAGGAGAGGGAACATTTTCTGAAGTTATGAAGATGCAGAGCCTAAGAGACGGAAACTACTACGCATGCAAGCAAATGAAGCAGCACTTTGACAGGTAGGCCTGCGGGCACACTGATACCCAACATGCATGTGCCTTTTTGTTTTTATATTGACTTTTATTTTCCTTTTTGGATTTAATGAGTTTACATAAAAAATTAGGTAGCCGGGCACCAGTGGCTTATGCTTGTAATCCTAGCTACTCAGGAGGCTGAGATCTGAGGATTGCAGTTCAAAGCCAGCCCAGGGAAGAAAGTCCATGAGACTCTTATCTCCAGTTAACCACCAGAAAACCAGAAGTGGTGCTGTGGCTCCAGTGGTAGAGCCAAGAAATAAAAAATCTTTGAAACAAATACAAAGAGTGCAAGGATTTGAACCAAGTTTACACTAAAAAAAAAAATTCATCTCGGCTGGGAAGGTGGCTCAGTGGTAGAGCGCTTGCCTTGCATGCCTGAAGCCCTGGGTTCGATTCCTCAGCACCACATAAGCAAAAAGAAAAAAGCCGGAAGTGGTGCTGTGGCTCAAGTGGTAGAGTGCTAGCCTTGAGCTGAAGAGCTGAGGGAGAGAGACCAGGTCCAGAGTTCAGGCCCCATGACCGGACCCACCCCCCAAAAAAAAAAATTCATCTCATTGCATCACAGTATGCAAATACATTCATAGCTCCTGTTACAAACATGGAACTAAATTTCAGAAAGAACATACACTGTTAATAGTACCTCCATGGAAGCTGATCTCCTATTAGCCCAATCTGTACATTGTATTTAAGCATCCCTGGATAATTCTGCTTAACCAACCTCAGTCACAGAACCAGCACTAAAGTCTCATGGAAGTAAGTCCATATAAGAATTAAATATTTAAAAGATAAATGTTCTTTATATTAAGTGCCATGTGGGAGCGCAGCTGACACCAAAGACGACACACGCACCTTTAATGAGTACATGGGCCTTGGCCTTGCTCGGAACATTTATTCATTCCATGACACATAAGGGACAATCAGATTTCCTTGGACAGTAAGGATTATTGGCTAATGGAATTTTTATTTATTTATTTATTTAGCCAGTCCTGGGGCTTAAGCTGAGGGCCTGGGCACTGTCCCTGAGCTTCTTTTGCTCAAGGCTAGCTCTCTACCACTTGAGCCACAGTGCCCCTTCTGGCTTTTTCTGATTATGTGGTACTGAGGAATTGAACCTAGGGCCTCATGCATGCTAGGCAAGCCCTCTATCACTAAGCCACATTCCCAGCCCTGGCCTATCTATTACACTGGCATTTTCCTCACATTCAAGTGTATTATAATACCATCAATGTTACAATAATTTTGAGTTGTGAAAGCCTTACAACAGTTGTGTTATATCGTAGGTTTTTATGAATCAGACCGTAATCTAATTGTATTAGTTGCTTTTGCAATTTAATTAGTTGTGAAGAAGATAATATATTGATACAATAAAAAGAATGTAGCCGGGCGCTGGTGGCTCACGCCTGTAATCCTAGCTACTCAGGAGGCTGAGATCTGAGGATCGCGGTTCAAAGCCAGCCCGGGCAGGAGAGACCGTGAGACGCCTATCTCCAATAAACCACCAGAAAACCGGAAGTGGCGCTGTGGCTCAAGTGGTAGAGCACTCGCTTTGAGCTGAAGAGCTGAGGGACAGCGCCCAGGCCCCAGAGTTCAAGCCCCATGACCGACAAAAAAAAAATAAAAAATAAAAAGAATGTTCCAGCCTGGCACCTATAGTTCATGCCTATAATCCTAGCTACTCAGGAGGCTGAGATGTGAGGATCAGGGTTGGAAGCCATCCCCGGCAAAAAAGTCCTCATGAGACTCTTATCTCTAATAAACTACTTAAAAAAGCCAGAAGTGGTGTTGTGGCACTAGTGGTAGAACATTAGCCTTGAGCACAAAAAGGCTCAGGGATAGCACCCAGACCCTGAGTTCAAGCCCCAGCACTGGCAAAAAAATAAAATAAAATGTAAACAAATAAATAAAGAGAAGGGGAATGGGTCTGCTCCTGGAACTAAAAATTCTGTTTCTTTCTTTGTTTTTGTCGGTGGGGCCTGAACTCTGGGCTTGGTCACTGTCCCCCAACTCTTCAAGGCTAGCACTCTACCACTTGAGCCACAGTGCCACTTCCAGCTTTTTCTGCTTATGTGGTGCTGAGAAATTGAACCCAGGGCCTCATGCATGCAAGGCAAGCACTCTACCACTGAGCCACATTTCCAGCCCCTAATCTTAATTATTAATAAATACTAATAATGTAATTGTAAATCTTTGTATCTATTTCTGCTTATTAATATGTAGTAAAAGAAACTACCTAAGATTCTTTTATGATATTAGATGGGCAAAAATAAGAAATAAGCTTTAGTTCAGTTTCTCATAGGAAAATAAAATCCGATTTAACTTGTTTGGAATATTAGTGAAATTAATGAACATGCTTTAATAACTAGTGTTAAAGTTGACCTAATTGTAAACAAAGTATCTGTTTTTACCTATACAATAGCATTGATCAAGTGAACAGTCTGCGGGAGATTCAAGCCCTGAGGCGCCTGAACCCGCACCCCAACATCCTCACACTATACGAAGTGGTTTTGTAAGTATTTTGGAGCTTGAAAAGTGATCTCACTGTAGCAGTTCTCTCCTTAAGGACACTGTGAGGCTGGGAAGGTGGCTCAGTGGTAGAGTGCTTGCCTTGCATGCATGAGGCCCTGGGTTCGATTCCTCAGTACCACATAAGCAGAAAAAGCCAGAAGTGGTGCTGTGGCTCAAGAGCTAGAGCACTAGCTGAAGAACTGAGGGGCAGCACCCACACTCAGAGCTCAGGCTCTATGACCAATAACAAAAAGAAAAAGAAAAAAGGACACCGTGGTTAGACACAGCGTATTTGCTGGTCCTGCAGCATCACAGTGGCTCTGTGTAGGTGAGCCTAGTCATAAACGCCCTCCGGGCTTCCAAGAGGCGATGTCCTTGTAGGGCAGCACAACTTACTGGTATTCTGGGGGCCTTGCATCTCTCCTTGTCCTGCTAGCCTCGACTTGGCCATTTTCATAGCCTTTCTAACAATCATTGATGTCATTTCTGGGCAGTTTCCATTTCTGTTCTAATTATAGAACAGTTTCCATAACATTTACCTACTAAGCAAGAAGGCACTGTGCACCATCCGAGGGCACCGCCCTGGCCCATGGGCTGGCCCACAGCAGCTCTGCTGTGCACACCCACCCCTCGCAGGCTCCCCAGCAGGGAGTGGGGCTGCGGGGCGTGCTGACACGGGAGGAGCGCCTTGCTCCTGGCTGTGGAAGCTGTGTGGCGGCTCTGCGGGAGCTGGGCTGTTAAATCAGCTACAGGACTCCGGTCTCTGCCCACTGAGGCATGGGAGATTTTCACCAGAGGATGAGACATTGCAGACTTAAATCCACATATCCTTCACAGAGTCTCCCGTGGTCCCCTTGCAGACTCTGAGGACCCACAGTGGTCTGTGCTCAGGCCTGAGTGCTCTGTGCCGGCCTCGCGTGGGACGCGGGCTCCTCGTCTGGAGTGTGCTCCCCACTGTCAGTTTTCTCCAGCACGTGCAGTGATTTAAGTAAATTCAAACTGAACATGCAAACCTCTTTTCTTCTTTCTGCTGGCAACTAATTCTATATACCTATAAATATAGATTTATAGATAGATATTTAAAGGGATTCTAGAATTTTGCTTAAAGCAGTATTTTAAAGTAATTTTAGCTGGAATATTATTTTAAAAATCAAATCCTCTACTATTCTAATAACTACATAGCAGCCTTCATTGGTGTGGGAATTCCTTATGTTTACTAGAAATATGCACAACTAAATTAGATATTTGATTCTATTTTCTGCTTAGGACAAAAGAACTTAAAACTTGCTTTCTTCTTCAGTGACAGAAAATCTGGTTCTCTTGCACTAATATGTGAACTTATGGACATGAATATTTATGAGCTAATTCGAGGTATGTAGACTATTTTGAAAGCTAATCTGAGGGTCTCTTCTGTAGTTCACATATGCTTTGTAGTTCTTCAGGTCCATGGCCACAGCACCATGGTGCTTTGTGAGTTACCAAGCATATAGTGCAGGACCGTGTGCCACAGGAAGGCATTTTCCTGGCCCCTCACCTACCGAGAACACAGTTATAAACAGAAGGGAAGTCCCAGGGAATAAAGGCCACTGTAGGCTGACACGCCCTCCCGCCCCCCTCCTCTCCCCCAGCCTTCCTCAAGCAGGACCCTGCTGTACGCATGTGCTGTCCCACTCTGAGGTCTGTCTGCTCCTTTCTTTGCTTTGTTCTGTCCTGTGCTCAAAACAAGGCAAATACAACATTGAGAAGCTGGGTGACATAATTATGTCTCATGCCTGTAATCTTAGACACTGAGAAAGAGTACTGAGATCTGAGGATCATGGTTTGAAGCCAACCCTGGCAGGAATGTCTGTGATACTCTTACCTCCAATTAACCACCAGAAAGGTGAATCTGGAGCTGAGGCTCAAGTGAAAGAGTGCTGGCCTTGAACAAAAAAAAGCTCAGGGACATCCCTCATGCCCTGAGTTCAGTCCCCAAGACTAGCACCCAACTCCCCCCCCTGAAATAAACAGAATTTCTCTGTGACCCAGCCATACCACTTTTAGGCATCTACCAGTCAGGATACGGTAAAGATACTTGCACATCCAGGTTTATTGCTGCGCTATTTACAATAGCCAAGTTATGGAAACAGCCCAGCTGCCTTAAAATAGATGAATGTATTAAGAAAATATGGTACCTGTACACATGGAATCTTTTTTTTTTTTTTTTGGGTCCGGTCGTGGGGCTTGAACTCTGGGCCTGGGCGCTGTCCCTCAGCTCTTCAGCTCAAGGCGAGTGCTCTACCACTTGAGCCACAGCGCCACTTCCGGCTTTTTTTTTCCTGCTTATGTGGTGCTGAGGAATCGAACCCAGGTCCTCATGCATGCAAGGCAAGCGCTCTACCACTGAGCCACCTTCCCAGCCCCTACACATGGAATCTTACTCATCCATTAGAAACAGTAAGATTAGCCAAGTGCTGATGGCTCACACCTATAATCCTAGCTACTCAGGAGGCTGAAATCTGAGGATCACAGTTCAAAGCCAGCCCGGGCAAGAAAGTCCATGAGATTCTGATCTCTGATAAAACCACCAGAAAATCATAAGTGGCACTGTGGCTAAAATGGTAGAGTGCTAGCCTTGAGCTGAAGAGCTGAGGGACAGCGCCCAGGCCCAGAGTTCAAACCGCAGGACCCACCAAAAAAAAAAAAAGCAGTAAGATTATGTCATTTGCAGACAAATGAATGGATCATGCTAAGTGAAGTAAGCCAGCCTCGGAGAGGCAAATGGCTCATGTTGTCTCTCACATGTAGACGCTAGATCTAAAATACAAATATGTGTGCTAACACACACAGGCACTATGCATATACACACAAACAAGGTGACTGAAGGAGGGTCTGCATAGGTCAGGGACCCTCAGGTGGAACTCCTCTGAGCAACAAATATACTGCTTATCAAAATGAGTATCAGGAAGTGGAAACATGTTTTGGGAGGTGGGGAGGGGAAGAGGGCACAGGAATGGAGGGAGAAAGGGTGACCAAATGTAGTCCTTATATTCAATATGCATTATGTAAAAAATGAACTGTAAACTTGAGGGGAGGGAAAGGTGTAGGTGGGATGGTGAACATGTGGGAAAACAAAGGAAGGGGTGACATTGACCAAGAAGCACTGTTCTCATAGCCTGACTTATGGAATTGTGACCACTTTGTACAAGTGTGTGTGTACCAATCCTGAAGCTTGAACCCAGCATTTAGTTTCTCTCTCTTTTTGGGGGGGGAGGGGTCCGGTTGTGGGGCCTGAACTCTGGGCCTGGGCGCTGTCCCTCAGCTCTTCTGCTCAAGGCTAACGCTCTACCACTTGAGCCACAGCACCACTTCCGGCTTTTTTCTTTTTGTTTATGTGATGCTGAGGAATTGAACCCAGGGCCTCATACATGCAAGGCAAGGCAAGTGCTCTACCACTGAGCCACCTTCCCAACCCTCTTTTTTCTTTTTTTTTTTTTTTGGTCGGTCATGGGGCTTGAACTCTGGGCTTGGGAGCTGTCCCTGCCCTCTTCAACTCAAGGTGAGTGCTCTACCACTTGAGCCACAGCGCCACTTCCGGTTTTCTAATGGTTTATTGGAGATACGAGTCTCACGGACTTTCCTGCCTGGGCTGGCTGTGAACTGCGATCCTCAGATCTCAGCCTCCTGAGTAGCTAGGATTACAGGCATGAGCCACCAGCGCCCAGCTTTGAACCCAGCATTTGGGTGCTATCCCTGAGCATCTTTGTTCAAGGCTAGCACTCTTATCATTTGAGCCACAGCTCCATTTCTGGCTTTTTGGTAGTTAATTGGAGGTAATAATCTCATGGGCAGCCACCGGTGGCTCAAGTGGTAGAGTGCTTGCCTTGAGCTGAAGAGCTGAGGGACAGCGTTCAGGCCCAGAGTTCAAGCCCCAATACTGACAAAAAAAAAAAAATCTCATGGGCTTTCTTGTCTGGGCTGGCTTTGAACTGTGATCCTCAGATCTCAGCTTCTTGAGTAGCTAGGATTACAGGCATGAGCCACTAGCACCTATTCTACTTAGTACAACTGTTTATTTTTTTAAAGTGCTTACTTCACAGACACATACACTAAAATTATGATACAATATAGCAAAGATTAGCTTGGCTCCTGCACCAAGATAATTCACAAGTTTGTTTTTTTTTTTTTTTTGTCGGTCATGGGGCTTGAACTCTGGGCCTGGGCGCTGTCCCTCAGCTCTTCAGCTCAAGGCGAGCGCTCTACCACTTGAGCTACAGCGCCACTTCCAGTTTTTCTGGTGGTTTATTGGAGATAGGAGTCTCACAGTCTCTCCTGCCCGGGCTGGCTTTGAACCGCAATCCTCAGATCTCAGCCTCCTGAGTAGCTAGGATTACAGGCGTGAGCCACCAGCGCCCGGCAATTCACAGGTTTTTGAAGCATTCCATATTTGAAAACAAAATACAACACAACAAGGCAGAGCTTTCCCCAGAAAAGCTCTCACGAGGCAGAGTTGCCCGCTGGGGATCTTTATACCGGCTCTCAGATTCCAGGGTGATCCTCTGTTTCCTTCCTTTGGAACAATAAAATACTGTTTAGGAAAGCTTGTGGCCTTAGGTGACCTTAGCCAGAGGAGCCACAGGGAGTGGAGGCCAAGAGGCAAGCCCTGGCCTCCACAAGCAAGTGCCCTGGGGGGGTCTGGCCTCCTGAGGCTGGATTAGATGCCAGAAAAGATGAGCCACCACTAGAAAGGAGTACTACCAGAGCCCGCATGGGACTGGGGGAAGCAAGCGAAAAGAACAAGCTGTGAGTAACTTCTTATGATGTGAGGTTGGATTTTAGTGAAAGCATCATAGATGATTTTAAACTGTAGTATTTCAAATAGCTGCTGAAGTGATGTACTGTGGAAACTTAGACTGAGATGCTGCTCTTATGATGGCGGGGAAGCATATGTACATACTCATGTACATGTAAATGAAGGGCAAGCATGGAAATCCACATTATCCTAGGTATCCTCAGAGAATTGGTTCTAGAAATTCTGGGATGCCAAATTTGGGGTAGTCAAACCATTCTTTAGAATAAAATGGTGTAGTATCTGCATTTGTCCCATCACATCCTCCTGCACGACTGACATCATCTCCTTTATGTTAGGCTCATGTGATGTGAATGGTTGTCTTGTATTGTTTACAAACAACAAGAAACAAAAGCTTGAGTACATGTTGAATACAGACAAAGGGTGGTTCACACCTGTAATCATAGCTACTAGGGAATCTGAGGGGCTGGGAATATGGCTCAGTGGTACCTCACAGACATGAAGCCCTGGGTTCGATCCTCAGTACCACATATACAGAAAAAGCCTGAAGTGGCCCTGTGGCTCAAGAGGTAGAGTGCTAGCCTTGAGCAAAAGAAACTCAGGGACAGTGCCCAGGCCCTGAGTTCAAGACCCAGAACTGGCCAAAAAAAAAAAGTCTGAGATCTGAGAATTGCAGTTCATAGCCAGCTCAGGCAGGAAAGTCTGTGAGCTTTTTAGCTCCAATAAGCCACCAGAAAACCGGAAGTGGCACTGTGGCTCAAGTGGTAGAGTACTAGCCTTGAGCTGAAGAGCTCAGGGACAGCGCCCAGGCCCAGAGACAGGTTCTAAAAAAAAATGTTAGTTGAATTCTCAGATGCCAAACCCACAAATACAGGAAGTACAGCTGCCAGTATTTCATTATATGATTAAAAGATACATGTGACGCTGGGTCCTGGCTCACACCTGTCATCCTAGCTACTCAAGAAGCTGAGATATGAGGATCATGGTTCAAAGCCAGTCTGGGCAGGAAAGTCTGAGACTCTTCTCCAATAAACCACTCAGAAAAAGCTAGAAGTGGTGCTGTGGCTCAAGTAGTAGAGCATTAATCTTGAGCACAAAGAGGCTCAGGGACAAGGCCCAGACATTTGAGTTCAAGCCCCAGGATGGGCAAAAAAATTTTTTTAAAAAGTGATAGTAAATTATTAATGAATAGGCACAGTTTTCTACATCCAAAAAAGTTGATGTACATTAATTGGTCAGAAAACTTTTGCATCTTTTTGGGAAAATAGGAGATTGCAATATGTATATATTTACACACACATATATAGAGCATGCATATGTATAAATATACATATGTACATCCACATATATATGTTACATACGTTGTACATTTATTCTTCATTCACTCAGTCATCTGTTCTTTTTTTTTTTCATTTATGCAGTACTGAGGATTGAACCCTGGGCTTCACACATTCTAGCAAGCCCTCTTCCACTAAGCCACATTCTCATTTCCTTCCTTCCTTCCTTCCTTCCCTTCCTTCCTTCCCTCCTTCCTTCCTTCCCTTCCTTCCTTCCTTCCTTCCCTTCCTTCCTTCCTTCCTTCCTTCCTTCCTTTCCTTCCTTCCTTCCTTCCCTTCCTTCCCTTCCTTCCCTTCCTTCCTTTCTTCCTTCCTTTCCTTCCTCCTCCTCCTCCTCCTCCTCCTCTTCCTCCTCTTCCTCCTCTTTCTCCTTCTTCTTTTGTGTGTATGTCTGTTGTGGGGCTTGTACAGTGGGCCTGGGCACTCTCCTCAGCTCTTCAGCTCAAGGCAAGTACTCTACCACTTGAGCCACAGCTCCATTTCTGGTGTTCTGGTAGTTAATTGGAGATGAGAGTCTCATGGACTTTCCTGCTGGGCTGGCTTTGAACTGCGATCCTCAGATCTTAGCCTCCTGTGTAGCTAGGATGACAGGCATGAGACACCAGTACCGGCCTATCTTAGAATTCTTACTGTTGCTTTCTAAGGTATGGGCTCTGTGGCTCATGTTCATGGCAGCAGCGTGATGTGTCCTGAGATGACAAGGTCACCATTGGGCAGGTGAGGAATGAGTGGTTTTCATAAAATGGTCCGCAAGTCCCTGAAAAGGAACCTGCTGTCGTAGTCCAGTGACATAGCTGTGTAACCTCAAATTAGTGGTCTGGAAGGCAGCTGAAAGCAGGGAAGCAAGGCAAGTGTGGAGCCCAGGATCAGAGAGGTAGGAAGTCCCAAGCAAGTCAGTGCAAAGGAGATGGGGCTGGGATGGCTGGTGAGCTTTCTGTCCTTCTGGTGGCATCTTGGAGGCGGAGGCTTTCCTCTGGAGGTTACCGTCACCGAGATGCCTCTCAGTCCTTGCTGTGCTGCAGGAGGCTCACACGTACAACCGAAAGCCCCTTTCAGTAAGTGCTACATGATAGAAGCCTGGGACCATGAAGAGCTTTAACTGGGGTACACACACCACAGCTTTAACATGACGTTCGTGTCTTTTGTAGACAGGGCCTCTGTCTGTGCACCAGATCCAAGATGCTGACCACCATACAGGGTTCAGAAACATTGAAACTTGGAGACATCAGATGGCAGGGCTGAGCATGATGACTCCCCCTTTTAATCCCAGCTATTCTGGAGAGGCAGGTTGTGACTGGTCCTCCTTCACAGATGAGGAAACTGAGACTTATGGGATTTGTTGATAATCCAAACTAAAATTGCTAAGAGCTGGCAGAGCCAGGACTAAGTCTCTCATCTACCTCTGACTTTTTTTTTTTTTAACCAGTGCTAGGACTTGAACTCTGGATCTGGGTGCCGTCCCTCAGCTCTTTAGCTCAAGACTTAGTGCTCTACCATTTGACCCACAGTGCCACTTCCAGCTCTTTCTCTGTATGTGATACCGAGGAATGGAACCCGGGGCTTCATGCAGGCTAGACAAGCACTCTACCACTGAGCCAGCTTCCCAGCCCTGACTTCATGCTTGTGCTGTGTTGCTTCCCTGGGGTTCCCATCCCATTCCAGTTCCAAGCCTGATGGCAGATGGCACTGCTTTACTGTTTGCTCTTGTTGATGGCAGACCTGATTAATAGAAAACTACATCAGTCACTAAAGCTTCAGCCCCAGAATAGCAATTCCTGTGACTTAGGTTACAATTCCCCTAGGCTCTTAGAATGTTCAGTAGATTGCTAAATACCAAAGGAGGATGAAAGCCAGGAAAGCAGGGAAGGACACGCACGCTGTCATTACAGCGCTGTCGTTTATGCACACAGCGTACAAGACTTGGCTCTGGCAGGAGCTCAGTGGCTTGTGCTTGTCACAGCGTGTGTGGTGTGTTGTGGATGTGAACTAGAGTCAGCACCGGCCTCAGGGGGGCCAGTTTCCCTCTTCATCCAGCGGGGGTCAGGTGAGGCTGAGCCAAGGACCGGAGACGTTTGGACTTACCTGGGCCAATGGCAGGACCAGCAAAGACCGGAAAGGCTGCCTCCACCCCAGTTCCATGCCGTAGGCTAACGAGAGGCAGAGGCACAGTGGGGCATTGCAGCCACCGTCCCCACACCCTGATCCAGAGAGCCTGCCTCTTGGCAGAAAATCAGGCCTCCTGGAAATTGGAAGCAGGACTCATATTGCTGAGGCTGTACCACTGACTGAGCCTGAACTGCCTCTTGCCTCTACCCCCTGCCTGTCCGTTCTTCCTCCCTTGAAAGACTGGGCCTGAGACCATTGGACGCCTGACATGAGTCTCCACTCTCATTATTGCAGGAAGAGATGGGACAGGCGGGCCCAGAAGTTGTGGTCAGTGCACTGCATTTTGGAGCACCAGCTGCTCTTCCTTGGTGCAGGGGCTGACCCTAACACTTAGAGTTGTACCTTCCCAGGCTGTGAGTGAGGCACAAGCCTCCACATAAGTCCATGATTTAGGGGGCTAGGCCACGTAAGAAGAAAGCAGACTTGATAGACCGTAAAAGCATTGCAGCTCGTTGCTGTGCATAGCTTGTGTTTAGTGCCTCACTGCCTCCCAGCCTGTTTTGCAAATAGTACATGCTAGATGATTCAGTTGTATTTCTTTTTGCTTTGTCGGTCATGGGGCTTGAACTCTGGACCTGAGTGCTGCCCCTCAGCTCTTAGCTCAACGTGAGCACTCTACCACTTGAGCCACAGCGCCACTTCCAGTTTTCTGAGTGGTTTATGGAGATATGAGTCTCACGGACTTTCCTGCTTGGGCTGGCTTTAAACCACAATCCTCAGATCTCAGCCCCCTGATTAGCTAGGATTACAGGCGTGAGCCACTATGCCCAGTTCTCCGTTGTATTTTTATATTTCATTGATTCCGACCCATTCATTGTAAGATGCAGCATTTTCTGTGTAGCAACAAGAAGGAAACTTTCCAGTTCAGTTATGACACAAAGCTTTACCATGTGGTGATTTTAATTTTATCCTTACCAAAAGAATTCTTTTAGATCTAGTTTTTTTCCTGTGTCACTTTTGCACATGCATACAAAAAATAGTAGACCTGAAGTGCATTTGTGACGGCATTCCTAATGCCTTCTTTGAGCATTTGATGCCACATGGGCGACATCTTTGTTCTTCCCTGGTCAGCCTCTGTGCTTTCAGCAGGTGGGCAATAGGACATTTTTCTAAGCTGGTGACCCAATCCTGGCACCTCTGGGAGGCATGGCTCACGGACACCAGTCCGTATTGCAGTCATGTGCAGTCTTGCCCCTAGACTAGACGGGGAGGTCACGGTGTCTCTCACACTTGGGGGGTACGGAGGCTCCGGTGGACACTGACTGCTGTGGTCAGCCTTGCCCTCGGCCTCTGCAGTCACCATGTGTTGTATGGAGAATCAGCAGGGCCACCAGCGTGTACAGTGTGTGGGTGTAGCAGTGCAGCCTTTTCCTGTGTGCTCAGCCTTGCTTTCCAGGTGAGGATCTGAACTGCACAGCGAATTGAGACTTTTCCACTTGTACTCGCCTCAGCTGGCGCAGCCACCGGGTGCAGACCTGGAGAGCCTGTGCTGCGTGTGCGGCTATGCTGCGTGTGCGGCCGCACTGCGTGTGCCGCCGCGCCGGGCTGCGCGTGCCGCCACGCCGGGCTGCGTGTGCCGCCGGGCTGCGCGTGCCGCCGGGCTGCGCGTGCCGCCGCGCCGGGCTGCGCGGCCCCGGCTCTGTCCAGTCTGGCACCCCACCTGTGGCCCTGTGCTGGCTGTGGCTTCTCAGCAGCAGGGCAGGCATGTGGGTGCAGGTGTGGTATGAAGGCCCTTGGCTGTGTCCTGGTGGGCCCAGTGTGCATCTGCAGTGTGGGGCAGGCTGGGGGGGGGGGGGTCTTGTCACCGTGGAGCGAGGACACCATGGGACTGGCTTTCCTTCAAAGGATGCTGACTTGGTGAACGCCCAAGTCTGTCTGTGCACACCTAACTTCTTTTCTACATTATTGAGATTATATGTGACGTTGCATAGAAAGTAGAAACACCTGGTCAAACTTCCAGGGGTTCCTGAGGCTGGGGTTCCAGCCTCCCCCCCAAGTTATTCACTCAGGGTGCTTCATCTGTTTGTTGTTCCGGCTGGTGGAAAAGGAGAATCTGGTGGGGATCAGACTCAGACTTGGGCTGGAAGTTTAGGGTCTGGGACGGGAGCCTGGGGGGCCGGGGGGACTGTGTCCAGACTGCTGGCCTCACCCTGTGCGGTCACCCTACAGAGGGGCCACAGGAGAGCGCCCCCAGTGAGGGAAACAAGGCAAGGAAGGTAGAACTCCAACAGGACTCTCCTGCTGGGACCACAGGCAGGCAAGAAATGTAGATTCCTAGGCTCTGTCCTGAGTCAGTGATATATTAGATCTGGAGTTGGGCCTTGAAAGCTACATGTGTTTTGTCTGTGTCTGTATCTGTGTGTACTGTGTCTGTGTGTTTGTGTCTTTGTGTCTGTGCCCGTGTCTGTGTCTGTGTGTACTGTGTCTGTGTGTGTGGACTGTGTCTGTGTGTCTGTGTCTGTCTGTGTCTGTGTGTACTGTGGCTTGAACTCAGAATCTTGCACTCTCCCTCAAGACTGCCATTCTACTACGTGAGTCATCTTCACTTTCAGCTTTTGGTGGTTAATTGGAGGTAGGAGGCTTATGGATTTTTCTGCTGGGCTGGCTGCAAGCTACAGTCCTCAGTTTTCAGCCTCCTGAGCAGCTAGGATTACAGGCATGAGCCACCAGCACCTGGCTGGAATCTGTTTTTTAAAAGATTCCTAGTTGGCTGTGTGCTGGTGGCTTATGCCTATCATCCTAACTGCTCAGGAGGCTGAAAACTGAGGATCGTGGTTCAAAGTTAGACTGGACAGAAAAGTCTCTGTGAGACTCTTTTTTTTTTTTTTTTGTCGGTCGCAGGGCTTGAACTCTGGGCCTGAGCGCTGTCCCTCAGCTCTTGCTCAAGGCTAGTGCTCTGCCATTTGAGCCACAGCTCCACTTCTGGTTTTCTAGTGGTTTATTATAGGAGTCTCACAGACTTTCCTGCCTGGGCTGGCTTTGAACCACAATCTTCAGATCTCAGCCTCCTGAGTAGCTAGGATTACAGGCGTGAGCCACCGGCGCCCAGCTGCGTGAGACACTTTTCTCCAATAAACTACTCAGAAACCGGAAGTGGCACTGTGGCTTAAAGTGGTAGAACACTAGCAGTGAGCACAAAGAGGCTCAGGGACAGCGCCCAGACCCTTGAGTTCAATCCCCACAACCAAAACATAAATAAATAGATAAATAATGCCTGGCAGGTTGCGAAGCTTGGGTCGAGGAGGATTTTTCTGAGAGTCTACCTTTTTGGGTTCAGGTTCAGATGAGTGCAATGCCAGCTTCTGGCTCTGGGTTGGACCCGATGGGCAGGAGCCTTCGGAGGCGACGCCTTCGCCAGGCCCCTGGGCACTGAGTTGTGACCTCGCCACAAAAGGAAGTTTAGGAAATACTGGTCAAGAAAGTTTACTGGTCAGACAAAGCAAAGGAAGAGATAAAGATGGTACACAACTAAGGCACAGGCCCGTGCGCAAGCAGGCGACAGCTGCTCTGACATTGTGGGTATGTACAGTGAAGAGGTAGTTCAGGGTGTGGCTCGAATTCACCTTCAGATGAGTGTTTCCTTTTCTCCCTGTGCCGGCTTGGGGTGTGTACCACCAGCACGTGGGAGGGAGACAGAAATTGAAATTGCACTCTTCTGTTCATTTTTTTATTTTCCAGACAGGGTCTTGCTCTGTAGCCCTTTGTCCTCTCTAACTTGTTCTCCTCCTGCCTAAACCTCCGGGTCCTGGGGTCGCGGGCATGTGCCACCACACTGGCTGCTAGAGTTTTTGTTTTTTGTTTTTTGATGGTTTTTTTGGTTGGTTGTGGGGCTGGTGCTGTCCTAGAGTTTTTTCACTCAAGGCTAGTACTCTACCACTTAGAGCCACAGCTCCACTTTCAGTTTTTTGGTGTTTAATTGGAGAAAGTGTCTTGGACTTTCCTGCCCAGGCTGGCTTTGAACCACTATCCTCAGATCTCAGCCTCCTGAGTTAGCTAGGATTACAGGCTTGAGCTACCAGCACCTGGCTAGTGTACTTTAATCTTAGGAAAGCTATCAAAGTCCTAACTTTAATTCTTTTGATCTTAATTCTAGGAAACATAAGCTAGGTGAAATAATAAAAAGATGATGGTATTACATGAAGAAGTTAATTGCACTGAGATATCTTTTTTAAAAAGTTTTTTTTTGGGTCCAGTCATGGGGCCTGAACTCTGGGCCTGGGAGCTGTCCCTCAGATCTTCAGCTCAAGGCTAGTGCTCTACCGCTTGAGCCACAGCACCACTTCCGGCTTTTTTTCTTTTTGCTTATGGGGTGCTGAGGAATTGAACCTAGGGCCTCAGGCATGCAAGGCAAACACTCTACCACTGAGCCACCTTCTCAGCCCTTAAATTTTTAATTAATTTCTAGTACCTGGACATTACAAACATTTCTTATTTAGTTATGTAGAGAAAAAAGATACATTTATTTGCAAAGAGAAATCACAAACTTACAGCTCATGGTGTCAAACAGGTCATATATTTAAGAAGGAAGAAACGAGGCTTCTGAACTGTTAGGTGGCTGGCCATGGTCATCTTGAAGATTTAAAACTTAAAGGTTGCCACCACTGACCTGCAGTCAATTAAAAAGTGACTTTTGTGGAACAGGAGTTCTCTGTGGCGCTGGGCTGGGATGGCGTGCTGAGTTCTCCGTCTGGCGCATGGAGTGCTGAGAGCAGAGAGCACAGGAAGGGCTGCAGGAAGGAAGGGCTGGCGGGGCTCCGCCTCCGCGCGCCAGGCTGGCCGGCCTGGGCGGCGAAAGCAGCTTGTGTGCGCTGTGGACCCGCAGCCCTCAGCGGCGCTCTGCTGCACGGTTGTCCCTCTGCCCTTTATGATGGAGATCCTCAAGATCAGGTCCCATGGTGCACACTGTAGTCCCAGCTACGCAGGAGGCTGAGGTGGGAGAGCGTCGTTTCTTCCTTCTTAAATATATGACCTGTTTGACACCATGAGCTGTAAGTTTGTGATTTCTCTTTGCAAATAAATGTATCTTTTTTCTCTACATAACTAAGAAATGTTTGTAATGTCCAGGTACTAGAAATTAATTAAAAATTTAAGGGCTGAGAAGGTGGCTCAGTGGTAGAGTGTTTGCCTTGCATACATGAGACCCTAGGTTCGGTTCCTCAGCACCCCATAAGCAAAAAGAAAAAAAGCCGGAAGTGGTGCTGTGGCTCAAGCGGTAGAGCACTAGCCTTGAGCTGAAGATCTGAGGGACAGCGCCCAGCTGAGTGCAAGAGTTTAAAACCATCCTAGGCAAGAGAGAGCATATCTCAGATGAACAAATAAGATGGAGCTCCCCATCTAGACAGGAAGACATGAGGTTTTCAAGTGCCTCACTCACTTTGAAGGGGCTCCCACAGGGCCAAGGCCATCAGACCAGCCTCACTCGCACAGAATCAGGATGCGGGCGCACTGTGACTTTAACCACCTTGTGCCAGTATGTAGGCTAGGCTTTGTAGTGGCGTACTTTTTCCATGTGTTTCTATTTCCTTTAACTAGTTCAGATGATTTTTCACAGAGGAGCTTAGATTTTCACACACCCCTAAATAAAATTGGGTTCTGTGTATTCTAGATTCATAAAGAGGATCTGAGCCCTTGCTAACTGTATCTGCCTGTCCCTTGCTTGCCCAGGGCGAAGACACCCGTTATCGGAACGGAGAATCATGCACTACATGTACCAGCTGTGCAAATCCCTTGACCACATGCACAGGTACTGAGCCCTGGGCCCGAGATGCAGCTTCAGTCCTGTCCAGTCTCATCCCCACTGGAACTGGAACTGGTAGTGGGAGGCAGTGGGCAGACCGGAGAGGGATGGCAGATATGGCCAGAACTGTTTGTATGCACACAACACACGGAACAGAAGTGACACTTGTTGAGGCTGGATTAGAGTGTCTGGGGCTCTCGCCAGGACCCATTGTCTGAGCTGGGAGCTCATGGCTCACACCTATATCCCAGCTACGCAGGAGGCTGAGATTCTGAGGATTACAGTTCGAAGCCAGTTCAAACAGGAAAGTCCATGAGACTTATTTCCAATTAACCACCAAAGTATCTGAAGTGAAGCTGTGGCTCAAGTGGTAAAGCACCAACCTTAAGCAAAAAAGCTAAGGGACAGCACCCAGGCCCTAAGTTCAAGCCTCATTATGGGCACTAAAAAAAGGAAAATCCATTGTTTGCATAAATAAATTTAAAAATGCAATTCCAGTGGAAGAATTTGAATAAATGAAGGATAGTTATTTAGTTAATTATTTTTGTGGTAGTAGGGTTTGACCTCAGGGCCTCATGCTTGCTAGGCAGGTGCTCTGCCCCCTAAACAATACCCTAAGTCCTTTGCTTTTGTTATTTTCTTGGTCCGGTTGTGGGGCCTGAACTCTGGGCCTGGGCGCTGTCCCTCAGCTCTTCAGCTCAAGGCTAGCGCTCTACCACTTGAGCCATAGCGCCACCTCTGGCTTTTTTCTTTTTGCTTATGGGGTACTGAGGAATTGAACCCAGGGCCTCAGGCATGCAAGGCAAGCGCTCTACCACTGAGCCACCTTTCCAGCCCTGCTTTTGTTATTTTCAAGTAAAGTCTCATAGTTATGCATGAGCTGGCCTTAACCATGATCCTATTTCTACCTCCCACATAGCTAGGATGACAGGTTTTTATTGGTTGAGATGGGGGGGGAGGGTCTCATGAACTTGGTGCCGGGGCTGGCTTGAACTTCTGTCCTCCTGATCTCAGTGTTCCAAGTAGCTAGGATTATAGGTGTGAGCCATTGTGCTTGGCTAATTCTATTTTTTGTCCCTTCCATACTAAATGCAGAAATGGAATATTTCACAGGGATGTGAAACCAGAAAATATACTAATAAAGGTAAGTACTTCATGTGAACACTTGATGTCCACAATAAAGGTAGAATTGGAAACTGGATGTATTGTCAGTCCCAGGTAGCTGGAAAATAATGGTGTTGTTTTTGTTGTTGTTGTTGTTGTTGTTTTGTGTCAGTACCAGGCCTTGAACTTAGGGTCTGGGCATTATCTCTGAACTTTTTTGCTCAAAGCTAGTATTCTACCTCTTGAGCCACAGCTCCACTTCCAGCCTTCTGGTGGTTTATTGGAGATAAGAGTCTCATGGACTTTCCTGCCCAGGCTGGCTTTGAAACCTTTATCCTCAGATCTCAGCCTGCTGAGTAGCTAGGATTACAGGCGTGATCATGGGTACCTAGCTATGGTGTGTTTTTGTTTTGTTTTGTTTTCAGTTCTAGGGAGGGAACCCAGAGTCTCAAACAGGGCAGTCTGACTCTGTATCAATGAGCTATCTTCCCAGCCCTTGTATTTTCTCCCTCCCAGTTTGGAAAAGAAGGCTTACTTAGTACATGTCGTCATCTTCATTGGCCGCGCACCTGCAGGAGACACTTGAGGTTCCTCCTGCTCGGCCTTTCCAGAGCTGACCCAGGGTGGTAGACGTAGGCAGTCACTTCTGGGATTTGGAGTCTTGTGTTGGGGGTTTCTCTCCAATGCCACCTGCACTGCCAAGTTTAAAGTGAACCCGTGCCACTGTCTGGTGTCCTCCCCTGAGACTTGCCAACAGAACCCCGTGAAGTCACATGGCTACAAGAGCGCATGTGCAGTGAGCTGAGGACTGAGCCATCCAGACGGACGTGGGAACTAGAAGCCAGGCCCTGTGGCTCATGCCTATGGTCCTGCTTATTCTGGATGCTGAGATATGAGAATCATGGTTTGAAGCCAGCCCGGGCAGAAAAGTCCACTAGATTCTATCTCCAGCTAACCAGCAAAATGTCCAACTAGAATCATGGCCTAGGTGGTAGAGTTCAAGCCATGAGCAAATAAGCTGAGCAAGGCCCTGAGTTCAAGCAATACCGACACACACACACACACACACACATCAGAATAAAGAACTAAGGGGATGGGAAGGTGGCTGAGTGATAGAGTGCTTATCTAGCACGTATGAAGCCCTGGGTTCGATTCCTCAGTGCCACATACACAGAAAAAGCCAGAAGTGGCGCTGTGGCTCAAGTGGTAGAGTGCTAGCCTTGAGTAAAAGAAACTCAAGACTTCGCTCAAGCTCAAGGCTTGACCTGGCAAGCTTCGGGACTGGCCAAAAAAAAAAAAAAAAAGACGTAAGTTGGAAGTCTGTGTGAAATCTAGCTAGAATGTGTGTAGGCATGCCGTGTGAATAGAGCGCCCTCTGCTTTGTGACACTCCTGTGTCAGGCAGCGGTAAAGTGTTTTGCACGCTGGCTGGGACGCTTGGCGTTGGGAATGGGTGTGCAGCAGGGCTGCACGGTGAGTTGGTTCTTGTCCCTGCCCTGTCCTGTGCAGCAGGACGTCCTGAAGCTCGGGGACTTTGGATCCTGCCGGAGCGTCTACTCCAAGCAGCCGTACACAGAGTACATCTCCACGCGCTGGTACCGCGCCCCCGAGTGCCTCCTCACCGACGGCTTCTACACCTACAAGATGGACCTGTGGAGCGCGGGCTGTGTGTTCTACGAGATCGCCAGGTAGCCTGCGCCAGCTCCCACCTTGCCTGGGGGAGGGCTCCCTCCTCTGCGCCCTGGGGCTGTCCCGCCAGGGGCTCGTGTTTGTTAACGGTGTCTTGAATCAACAGCAAGTTGACTGTGCTGTCTTGTGCTGCCGTTGCTTTTTTGTGCGTCAGTCCTGGGGCTTGTACTTAGGGTCCGGGTGCTGACCCTGAGCTCTTGCTGTCTACCACTTGAGCCACAGCTCCACATTTGCTTGATTGGAGTTAAAGGCTCATGGGCTTAGCTGCCTGGGCTGGTTTTGAACCAAGATCTTCAGATCTAGCCTTCTGAGTAGCTAGACAGGTGTGAGCCACTGAGGCCTGGCTCATTTATTTGTCAAGTCCTTGCCCTTGCTTTCCTGCCGTGGGGAGCGGCCGTCTCCCTCGGGCTCCCTCAGGGAGGACTCGGAGTAGTGTTCCAGGCAGAGGAGCAGTAAGTGTACTGGGGCTGCAAAGCCTGCAGTGGCGGTGGGCGCGGCTGTGGATCCTGTCTCAGCCACGCAGGTAGCCGCTAGGGCGTCCACGCGGGGATGAGGACGAGGTACTTCCTGCACCCCAAGGCTTTTCTACAAAGCACACATCTCATCCTTCCCAGCTTCCTCCTTTCCCCCTCTCCTCCTCCCCTCTTCTCTGTCCTCCCACTATTCCTCCCCTCCTCTCGCCCCTCTCCTCCCCTCCTCCCTCTCTTCTTTCCTTTCCCTCCCTCTTCTCCCTTCCCTCCTCCCTTGGCCTTCAGGCTCCATCTCTGGGGGGAGTGGTGGTCCAAGCAGATTGGGCAGAGTTTGTGCCCACTTGAAGATGAGCTTCTGGCTACAGCAGCCCAGGGAAGGGTGGGTGTGTCCTCTTGCTCTAGGCAAGCCATCAGTCCGGCAGGGCCGAGCGTTGCGGTGCTCCTGCCCCGTTCAGCTGGCTCTGCAGAAATGACATGGACAGACCTTCTGGATACGTTTCCTTTGACTTCAGTGTTGGGTTAAGAGTTGTTGTCTGAATGAGCTGACTGAATAGCGGCTTCATTCAAACCCAAAGTGCTGATGACCCTTCATACCCCAGGCTCAACCCTGTGCATTAGTTTGGAAGGATGGCAGTGAACAAGGTGGCTGGCAGCATCTCACCAGTCTGTTGCTGGGCACTAGTGCCCAGCCTCTCCTGAGCTGTCATCCTCTCTTCTTCTTCAGTCCAGGACATTGCTGTTTGCTGATAGAAGCTCCTGTTGCTTTTAGAGCTGTATTTTAAGTTTTCTTTGTGTCCTGTAACGTGAATTGAATTTTGGGGGGTGGGGGTGGGGATGGGTGGTTGGTTGTACTGCTTGAACTCAGGGCCTGAGCGCTGTTCCTGAGCCGCTTTGTGCTCAAGGCTAGCTCTACCGCTTGAGCCACAGCGTCACTTACTGCTTTTGAATAGTTAATTGGAGATAGGAGTTACACAGGGACCTTTCTGCTGGGCTGGCTTCGAACTGCAATCTTTAGATCTCAGCCTCCTAAGCAGATGAACTGATTTGTATGTGTGTGTGTGTGTGTGTGTGCGCGCGCGCGTGTGCGTGCGTGCGTGTGCGTGCGTGCACGCGCTGGTATCAGGGCTTGAACTCAGGGCCTGGTTGCTGTCCCTGTGTTTTTTGCTCAAGGCTAGCACTCTACCAGTTGGCTTTTTGGTGGTTAATTGTTAATTGGAAATAGGAGTCTCGGACTTTTCCTGCTTAGGGTAGCTTCAAACCAGGGTAGCTAGGATCATAGGCATAAGCCACAGTGCCTGACTCCTTTAGCTTTTTTGCTTAAGGCTGGTGCTCTGCTTCTGGCACTCTACCACCTGAGCCACACATCTACTTCCAGCTTTTTGCTGATTAATTGGTGATAAGAGATTTGTCTGCTTTGCCTGGCCTCAAACTGGAATCCTCAAATCTCAGTCTCTTTTTTGGTCGGTCATGGGACTTGCACTCTGAGCCTGAGCACTGTCCCTCAGCTCTTCAGCTCAAGGCTGTCCCTCTACCACTTGAGCTACAGCGTCCCTTCCGGTTTTCTGGTGGTTTACTGGAGAGAAGAGTTTCACGGACTTTCATGCCCGGGCTCGCTTTGGACCGTGATCCTCAGATCTCAGTCTCCTGAGTAGCTAGGATAACAGGCATGAGCCACCAGCGCCCGGCTAGATCTCAGTCTCTTGAGTGGCCAAGATTCTTTTTTTTTCCCCCCTGGTCATGGGGCTTGAACTCTGGGACTGAGCACTGTCCTTCAGCTCTTCAGCTCAAGGCTAGCACTCTGCCACTTGAGCCATAGCACCACTTCCAGCTTTTTCTGCTTATGTGGTACTGAAGAATGGAACTTAGAGCCTCATGCATGTGAGGCAAGCACTCTACCACTGAGCCACCTTCCCAGCCCCGAGTGGCCAAAATTCTAATATGAGCCACTAGCTCCTAGCCATGAATTGAATTTTTAAATATAGGTCTAAAGTCATTGTCTCCCATTCCCAGATCTCTAAAAGCGCTGAAATCTAAAAGTGTTTCTGAGAACTTACTTGTCAACAAGACCCGCTCTGTCCCCCTGGGTTTGTCAGCAGAGCTCACCCTGGCGGGCCAGAGGACCAGAGCTTGTAGAGTTCGTGAGCATTCATTCACGTTTTGCTGCAGACAGAGTGTGGGCCTACTGCCTGCCATCGAAGCACAAGCAGGACGCTGGACAGGCGGCCGAGGGGCTTGCTCTGGGTGAGCCGGTCCCAGCCAGCCTCGCCTCACCCCGTCACACCCTTGCAGCCTGCAGCCCCTCTTCCCCGGAGACAATGAACTCGACCAGATCTCAAAGATCCACGACGTGATTGGCACACCTGCTCAGAGGACCCTGACCAAATTCAAGCAGTAAGTGTCGTGTCCCCTGAGGAGAGGACGTGGCCTGCTGTCCCGCCTCACTGGGTTCCCACTGCAGGAAGTGGGGCAGCCTCGTCCCTCCGGGGGTTCATGGAGATGGGCTCTTCCTTGGGCATCATTGAACCTCCCAGGGTCTCTGAGGGCCTGGGAGCTGGGCTGCATCCACGGACCTACACACACTTAGAAACCCTGGGACCAAAAGTCCCCCGGTCACCTAGACCGCCCTGGGATTGAACTCAAGGCCTCACACTTTGCTAGGCAGGTGCTCTATCCTTTGAGCCACTTTTTCCTTAATTTCCTCACAGTAGTCTTTTATGGGACAGGTAGGAAAGAGCTGCCTGCCCAGCTGTGCAGAGCTCCGTCCCAGGGGCTCTTCCACCAGTGCCCACGTCACCCCCAGCAGCCCAGGCTTTTAGAGCAGCTTGAAGGTCGCTGCACAGGGGGCAGTGTGTCCAGAGGGCAACTCCCCCCATGTGCGCGGCCCCAGCCCCCAGGCCCCCAGGCCCCCCTCGTGCAGTGGGTGTTCCCCGGGGCCGTGCCCATGCTCAGACTCCCTTCAGTGTGGGTCCCTTAGGTTGGGGTGCCGACTGGCGAGCACTCTAATAACGGCGTGATGGTTTATTGTCATTGGGTTTTAATGCAGGTCGAGAGCTATGAGTTTTGATTTTCCTTTTAAAAAGGGATCGGGAATACCTCCACCGCCCACCAACCTGTCCCCGCACTGCCTCTCCCTCCTGCACGCCATGGTGGTCTACGACCCCGACGACAGGATTGCTGCCCACCAGGCCCTGCAGCACCCCTACTTCCAGGAGCAGAGGTAGGCCTGCAGCACCCCGGCTTCCGGGAGTGGAGGTGGGCTGGCCGGGGAACAGCTCTGCCCCTCTCCCGGGGTCCGGGACCCGCCCAGGTGGCGCCGCATGCTGGGGAAGGAGGCTGGGTGGCTATTTTGGGGGCTCCAGCAGGTGACCATGGCGGGGCCTGGCCATGTCGGGGATAGACGGTGCGGGTTCACAGCGGGATGGTGGGGCGCGGAGAGCCTGCGGAGGGCCCGGCCCTGCCCCGCCGAGGTTGGGGTGGTCTCTGCCTCGCCCGGGCCCTCGGGGCGCCTCGCTGGCAGGCTGGAGATGTGACACGGCCCCTCTTCCCCCTCAGGGGAGCCGAAGCCCGGGCTCTGGTCAGCCATGGGAGAGCCTTCTTCCCCGCGCGGCCCGCGGCGCCCGAGCCGCTGGGTCACCGCTGGCACTCGAGAGAGGCGCGGAAGCAGCAGGTGGGGCGGCCGGGCGGCGCGTGCGCAGTGGGGGCGCCCACGCTGCTCGGTGGGTGGTGCGTGTGCAGTTGGGCCCCTCCACACGGCTGCTCGTGGGGCGGGGTGGCGCGTGCGCAGTAGAGGCCCCTCCATGCTGCTCATGGGGCGGCCAGGCGGCGCGTGCGCAGTGGGGGCGCCTCCACGCTGCTCATGGGGCGGCCAGGCGGCGCGTGCGCAGTGGGGGCGCCTCCACGCTGCTCATGGGGCCTGCGTGCAAAGCGGGTGGGGAGGGGAGGGGGAGGTACTGATGGGGGGCAGGGGCCCTGGCCGCCCTGCCGCCCTGGGCACCGCCTGTGATCTCCTTCATGAAGCAGCCCGCGAGGCCTGAGGAGGACCACGCCCGGAGAGCCGCGCCCGACGGCCCGGTGGAGCTGCCCAGGCTGCGGCTCTCGGCGGTGAGCCGCCTGTCGCCGTGCGTGAGCCCCGCGCTGCGGCCTGCGCTGGGCGCGGGCGTGGACAGCCGAGTCCCCGTGCTGCTGCCCCTCAAGTGTGTGAGCGTGAGCAAGAAGGTAGGCGCGCCGCCAGCCGCCCGCCCTCCCCTCCCCACCTACCCCCGTCCTCCCCCACGCCCCTCCCCACCTACCCGTCCTCCCCCACGCCCCTCCCCACCTACCCCCGCCCCGGCGCCCGCCCTCCCCACCTACCCCCGCCCCCGGCGCCCGCCCTCCCCACCTACCCCCGTCCTCCCCCACGCCCCTCCCCACCTACCCCCGTCCTCCCCCACGCCCCTCCCCACCTACCCCCGCCCCGCCTTCCCCACCTACCCCCGTCCTCCCCCACGCCCCTCCCCACCTACCCCCGCCCCCGGCGCCCGCCCTCCCCACCTACCCCCGCCCCGCCCTCCCCACCTACCCCCGCCCCGCCCTCCCCACCCCTCCCCACCTACCCCCGCCCCGCCGCCCCTCCCCTCCCCACCTACCCCCGCCGCCCCCCCCCGCCCCTCCCCTCCCCACCTACCCCCGCCCTCCCCTCCCTCCCTACCCCCGCCGCCCCCCCCCCCGCCCTCCCCTCCCCACCTACCCCCGCCCCACCGCCCGCCCTCCCCTCCCTCCCTACCCCCGCCGCCCCCCCCCCCCGCCCCGCCCCGCCGCCACCTCCACGCCGCCCTTCCTCACCAGACAGACCCGCAGAAGGACGTGAAGGCCGCGCTGAAGCACTACCGCCTGCCCACCATCACCAGGAAAGGCGGCGGCTGCTGAGCAGACCCGCCTCCCGCTCCGGCTGCGCACCTGCCCCGGCCAGGCCCGGCCTGGGCGCCCGCGGGTGGACGAGGCCCCAGGAGACGCGGTGCGGCCGCGGGAGGTAGGGAGGCCCGCGGCCCTGGACTGGGCCTGGACCGGCCGCTGCCGCTGCCCTCACGGCCTGGAGCCGCCAGGCCCGGAAGCCACGGCTGCACCGCGTTTGCACCCGACACTGCGCGGCGCTCCAGTGGAATATATTTGTAAACCGCCCATTCTAGGGTTTATTTCATTTTCACAACACAAAGGTCTGAAGCAGAGTCTTTTGCAAATTGTGTGTGTGTTTGTGTGCGCGTGCGTGCGCGCCCACACGCATGTCCATCCTGTGACTTGAACTCAGAGCCTGGACACTGTCCCTGAGTGGTTTTGCTCCAGACTAGTACTTTACCACAGCGTCACTTCTGACATTTACTTGGTTGGTTAAAGTATCTCACAGACTTTCCTTCCCAGGCTGGCTTCGAACCAAGATCTTCAGATCTTAGGTTCCTGAGTAGTTAGGATTACAGGCATGAGCCTCCAGCTCCAGCTGATCTGTGAATTTGCACAGATCAGGCCAGGCATGGATGATGCAGTCTGTAATCCTAGTGCTGGGGAAATGGAGGAGGAAGATGGAGGGTTGGGACCCGTGGGTGGCACATTGTGAGCCCTGCCTCATACACAGCGAAGCATTCAGATGCACTGTCTCTGATCGGTGCGCTCAGGCATGGCTGGGAGGTGGCCGAGCCTTCCGCACCTGCGCTCCAGCAGCTGCTCGCTGTGCTGCCCTGTGCCCCCTCACAGGGCCAGACTGCGGGCTGGGCGGCACCCCTCCAGACCTTCACGCTCATGTTCTCCTGTCTAGACATTACAGGTGGCTCCTTCGTGTGGGCTTTGGGGTCACGTTGGAGTCAGTGACTTTGTTGGAAAGACCTGAGCACTGCTCAGTGGTAGAACCATTAGAGAAGCAGTTACAGCCTCCACCTTGGAGCCCTGCTGCGCCTCGCCCCCCCTCATCCCCAGCTCTCTCCCCGCCCCCCCCCCCCCCACATCCCCAGCTCTGGGGCAGGATCCTCGCAGCCTTGTTTCCTGGGTGCCAAAAGAAAGTTGTCCAGGGGCTGGGAAGGTGGCTCAGCAGTAGAGTGCATGCCTTGTAAGCATGAGGCCCTGGGTTCGATTCCTCAGCACCACATAAGCAAAAAGAAAAAAGCGGGAAGTGGTGCTGTGGCCCAAGTGGTAGAGCGCTAGCCTTGAGCTGAAGAGCTGAGGGACAGCGCCCAGGCCCAGAGTTCAGGCCCCACGACTGGACCCAAAAAATAAAAATAAAAATAAAAACCCACCCATCGCCGGGCGCTGGTGGCTTACGCCTGTAATCCTAGCTACTCAGGAGGCTGAGATCTGAGAATCGCGGTTCAAAGCCAGCCCGGGCAGGAGAGACCGTGAGACTCCTATCTCCAATAAACCACCAGAAAACCGGAAGTGGTGCTGTAGCTCAAGTGGTAGAGCGCTCGCCTTGAGCTGAAGAGCTGAGGGACAGCACCCAGGCCCAGAGTTCAAGCCCCATGACCGGCAAAAAAAAAAAGAAAGTTGTCCAAACTGGTTTGGCTCTGGGGGTGGGGTGGGAGCACAGCAGAGGAATTGCAGCCGAGTCTGGCGGCCATGTCTCTGTGGGCCAGGCACTGACACTCAGCCAAGTTCCTACCAACCACCCCTCCCCCTCCCTCTCCACTTCCCTTCCTCCTCTTCACCCTCCTCCTCCTCCATCCTGGGGCTTGAACTTGGAGCCTAGGCACTGTCCCTGAGTTCTTCTTCAAGGTGAGCACTCTACCACGTGGAGCCACGGAATCACTTCGTTTCCTGGTGGTTCATTGGAGATAGGAGTTTTATAGGGGGCTGGGAAGGTGGCTCAGTGGTAGAGCGCTTGCCTTGCATGCCTGAGGCCCTGGGTTCCATTCCTCAGCACCACATAAGCAAAAAGAAAAAAGCCGGAAGTGGTGCTGTGGCTCTAGTGGTAGAGCGCTCGCCTTGAGCTGAAGAGCTGAGGGACAGCGCCCAGGCCCAGAGTTCAGGCCCCACAACCGGAACCCCCCCCCCCCAAAAAAAAAAGTTTTATAGACTTTCCTGCCCAGGCTGGCTTTGAACCATGACCCTCACTCCCTGAGTAGCTAGGATTACAGGCATGAGCCACTACAGGACAGGCAAAGGTTCTCCCACTGAGCTGAACCCCGCCGTCTATTGAGCCCGTTTATTTTGGAATGTACATGATGATCCATGTGCCTTCTTTTTCCTCTTCAGACCTGACTGTTGGGACGAGTTTTGGGGGCTCGAGTTTAGTCTCGTCCTGTTGGGGCAGACCTGTGACCTCTCCCACCACCCTGTCCCGGGCCACAGAACGGCTGGGCAGTGGAAGGGGCCTGAGCCACCCGTGCAGGAGTGGGTGCCCCACCCCCACCCCAGGGCCAGACCAGAAATGAGGCTGGTGGACGAGCGGCTGGGGGAGAGGGGGTTCGTGCTGGGACAGGCCCCCGCCCACACCTCCCTGAGACCCCTGCAGGGGCCTGAGTGTTTCAGTGCGTGCTGAGCAGGGTTCGTGGCTCTGGGGCGGCTAGGTCCCGCTAGCCCTGGAAACGCCCAGAGACGCCACTGGCTCGGGCATGCCACTGTTGAGGACCAGCGGCACTGTGTGAGTGTCGCTTCCCCTTCACACACAGGAATGGAGGGAAATCCACGCTCGCCCATCCTCCTGTGGAATGCAGACTTGGTGGGCAGGTGCTGGGGTTCTTCGTGTCCCGTAACGGCTGCACCCGGGGCAGGAGGGGACCCCCTGGGGACCTCATGGCCCCGCACCATGCTCACCCCCAGAGCAGGCCGCCGTCACGGAGGACAGGGTAGGCTCGGGGGAGGGAGGCTGGGCTTCCACAGGTTTGGTCACCCGTGGGCTTCCTGCATTTCTCCTGGCGTTCCCCGCGGGCCCCGCTGTGGGCAGTGCTGGCTGCTCTGAGGCTTGGCCTGGTTCAGAGCCCCAGGAGGCCATTGGCTCTGCTGCCTGAGCCCATCTCTGGCAAGTGCACGGCCGCCCGGCCAGGCCCGCCGGCATGAAGCATGAAGCGCTTGCACCGAGCTCTGGAGTGTCACCCTCCCCACCGCTCCTGCCCTCCCCCGACCCCCCCTCATGCCTGCTGAGCGCCCAGCCTGCGAACCTGTGACGCTCCTCCAGCATGCACCCCTCCGGAGATCCAGGGAAGGGAAGTGGGGCGCAGGGCACCGAGTGGGCCTGGTGGTTGGGCAGAGCCCGCGCAGACACGGTGGGAAGATGGGACATAGGGCATCCACTGTGCAGAGCACTGGGCGGCAGTGACCCTGTGACCCCCCATCACTCCCCCATTTCCACGCTCCCTTTGCAGGAAGGGAGGCCGCCAGGCCTGAAGTCGCCAGCAGCCGCGTGCAGTGAGGGCTGAGGGCGACCGTGCTGGCAGCAGCCTCTCTTCCAGGCTCCCGCACACACAGGCCTGGCACGCAGCACGCAGCAGCACAGCAGGTAAGCTGCCGCACCGCGCTCGCTGAGCACGGGTTGATTGATGAGGGGGGGAGCTGTCTTGGACCAGCCTTAGGAACAGCCAGAAAGGTCTGTTCAGGCACAGGGGCAGCCTGCAGCGAGCTAGAACAGCCTGAGCGCAGCTGGCAACCTGGCGCAGGCCCCAGAGAAGGGTGACAGGCAGGCCCAAGCACTCAGTGACACCAGCTTCTTCCAGATGAGTCGATGCTGGCGGGAACACGACGAGGTCATCCATCAAACGGCTTTAGTGTTGTTTGTAGTGCTTGGGAATGAAATCCAGGGCTGGCTTCATTCTAAGCAAATTGCCCTACTACTGAACCACACCCTCAATCCTATTTGAGACAATGCCTTACAGAGTTGTGATCTTCCTGCCTGTTTCCTGTGTAGCTAGGATGACAGGCATGTACTATCACACGCAGCTAACTGTCACACTAATTACTGCCGTGGTGTGCATGAGATTTCCACCTGTCATTTCCCTATACACGCAGTCACTCGGGGCTCACTAGGTTAAGAACTGACCTCGATTGCAAGGCGGCTCCTGAGTTCCCCACGCACTGTGGACTTCAGGGTGGCATTTTTTCTTTGTAGCCAGTGCTTGAGAATGACCAAAACATCAAAGTACTTTGAAACGCTGTGCTTTGCCTATGGTCATTCAGAATGGGATTTATAAGTTGATTAAGAATTAAAGATTCCTATTTTTCACTTAAAACGGTGAGTCCAGGCATGGCTGCTGGTGGGGCACACTTACATCCCTAGCCAGGTGTGGCAGTGCACACTTGTAGTCCCCTGGCGTTCGAGGCCAGCCCAGGGTGCTCGGCTGGCCTTGGGCGGGGGAAGCCCAGGGAGGCCCCTGCAGCCACTTCCCATCCGCAGCCGCGAGGAGCCCCTCGCTTTGAGCTGCTTAACAAAAGATCATCCAGATCATATTTGCAACATAATTTTAATATTAACGCTTTTGTGAATTAGAAAGATCACTCTTAAGTGATGAAAATTACTAGTGAGGGAGCTTGTTCCTCCAGTTGGAGAATTACATTATTTACACATAAAATACAGTTGATTGCATTGGAAACAATAGTATTAAAATAGGTTAACAGGTAAAAGGCGTCTTCACACCTCGGTGGGCAGGAATCCACTGCGCACAGTCACTGGCTGTCAGCGTGGAACTATTTTAAGTGCAAACAGTATTTGAAGTCTAGGACTGCAGCATGTCTTCCCGGATTACGCGCTAAGTCAGAGGTAGCAGCGCTTTGCGAGTGCGCCAGCTGTCCTCTGAACACCGACGGTATAAAACAATCAGTGCAACACCAGAGAGAAGTGTTTCTAACAGTCCAAGGAGATTTCTTGTCCAAGAAATGTACTTACACTGTGCGGCATCTGCATATGTTGTGTCTGATGCGCCTTGGCTACGCTGAGTCGCAGAGCGAGAAGCAGGAGGGCCCCAAGAGACTGACTTGCAAACGGGACAGCCTCGGGCGAGCTGCAGGGCGCGGGGCGCGGCGCGGCGCACTGCCCGCCAGGCCACAGGGCCTCCGGTGTCTCTCGGCCGGCCGGCCCACCTGCTCCGGTGCGGTCAGGGCTCTGACACGGTCTTCCTCACCCTCTGGTCCGCTGGCATCGGGGAGTCTGGTGCAGCAATGGGTCGCTACACTACCGTTCCACCTGGAGAACTGGCCTGGTTTGGGGATGACAATAAGCCCTGCAAACAAAGCATTTCGCATTAATCCAGCGAGACACAGGGCGAGGAGCCCAGCGTGCCCCACTCTGGCACGTGCGGAGCCACATCTGTCCAGCTGGTGTCTCCCGCTTCCCAGGGCTCGGCGCAGCCATCCGTCCAGCCACTCCAGTCTCGCCGGAGGTAAGGCCTGGGCCTCAGCCCTGCCAGGAGGAGAGGCTGGCAGCATGGGGGGGAGGGTGTGTGGAGGGGTCTCCGGGGCCTGAGACCAGGGTGCAGCTACTTCCTGGTACTTCCAGAGCCTTCAGCCCTGTGGAGAGCTGCAGCTGCGCTGCCAGCCCCGCAGAGCCAGCTGGGCCCCAAGACGAGTGTGCAGGCACTTGCATAAGCGTTTTCCTCCCCAGGCCTCTTGCGTCCTTGCATTCTTTTATTTTTATTTTTAATTATTTTTGCCAGTCTTGGGGCTTGAACTCAGGGCCTGGGCGCTGTCCCTGAGCCTCTTTGTGTTCAAGGCTAGCACTCTACCACTTGAGCCACAGCACTACTTCCAGGTTTTTCTGAGTAGTTTATTGGAGATAAGAGTCGTACAGACTTTCCTGCCCTGGCTGGCTTTGAACTGCAATCCTCAGACCTCAGCCTCCTGAGGTCGCTAGGCGCTCGGTCTGTCCTTGCATTTCTTAGCTGACCTTCAGTGTGTTGACCCAGTAGGTAAGAGAGGGGCAGGGCCTGGCTGAGGATTCCTGCCAGGACGCTGCAGTGGGGCGGGCCCTCGAAGGGGGAGCGGGAGCCCACACCTGCTTGGAAGCCGGGGGGCTCCACCCACGGGGAAGGAGCTCACGCTTTCCAGATGTGCAGTGCACAGCTCGCCTTGGACAGGAAGACTGCTTCCCCCTGCCCCTACCCTAGGCTGCACACTTACCCCAAAGTTTGCTTCTCAGGTATTAGGAATAATTTGAAGATTATAAATAGTCCAAGGCAGAAGCCAGTGGTGCATGCCTGAAATCCTATTCAAGAGGCTAAGATCCGAGGATTGAAGCCAGCCTTGGCAAGAAAGCCCATGAAACTCTTCTCTCTAGCTAACCACCAAAAAGCTGGGAGTGGAGCTGTGGCACAAGTGGTAGAGCACTAGCCTTGAGCAAGAAAGGTCAGGGACAGCGCCCAGGCCTGAGGTCAAGCCCTAGGCCTGCACCAAAAATAATTGTTTTTTTAAAAAAGGGTCACACTGGGGCTGCAGATTGTTGCTCAGCTCCACGAATGCACACTTTCCCCTGCGCTGAGCTGAGGGCTGCTTCCCACCATCGGGCTGCAGGTGACAGCCACAGACCCGCGCATCTGACAGACCTAGGGACATGAATAAGGGCTGACAATCTGAAACTGACCCTCAAGTCATCTGCCCGGTGACGTAGACCAGACAGGCTCAGCCGCGTGGGGCCGCCCTGCGCCCGGTCCGCGCTCCGCTGCGCTGGAGGCGCAGGAGTGACCGCAGTAGCTGACCTGGCTGTAGCGACCACATCGCATCGCAGCTAAAAACAGCGTTCAGAGGCACGCAGACTCTGTCTGTACTTCACACAGAGCTCGTGTGTGCCGAGGCCGCAGCGCAGTCCCCTGCCGTCGCCCGTGGGCTGCCGGCGCGGGCCTCAGTGGCCCTGGTGGGGCAGTGGGGCCGGGGTGTGTCACACAGAGGTGACCCAGTGAGATGCTGAGTCCTCCTCGCGGGCTGCAGGTGAGCACAGCTCAGGCTCCAGCCCGAGGGCGGCCTGCCCCCAGCCAGCCTCCCTCCCTGACCCCCCCCCCCAGCCAGCCTCCTTTCCTGACCCCCACCCTAGGCAGCCTCCCGCCCTGACCCCCCCCAGCCAGGCTCCCTCCCTGACCCCCCCAGCCAGCCTCCCTTCCTGACCCCCACCCCAGCCAGCCTCCCTCCCTGACCCCCACCCCCCGCCAGCCTCCCTCCCTGACCCCCACCCCCCGCCAGCCTCCCTCCTTGACCCCCACCCCAGCCAGCCTCCCTCCCTGACCCCCCCACCAGCCTCCCTCCCTGACCCCCCCCAGCCAGCCTCCCTCCCTGACCCCCCAGCCACCCTGCCCTCCCCCCAGCCTCCCTCCCTCTCAAGTCAGGCGCTTGTGGGAGATCCCCTCAGCCTGAGCTCCTGTGCACCCCCTGGAGGCCCCCTTGCCATGTTGGGAAGGCCAGGCGTAGCCCCTTGTGGGCAGGTAGGGGACAGACCGGTGGGCTTGGCCTCCAGAGTGCTCCGTGGCAGGCGCCCGCCGTGCTGGGGCCGTGGGACCCGGGTGTGAGGCCAGCAGCGTCGGGGGCTGAGGAGCGAAGGGGACGCGGGGCGGGCGGCTCCGGTGGGGACGGCCCGACATTCACCGCGGCCCCTCCCGCCCCGGCGGCCACTGCTCACGCGCGCTGGGCTCCGTGGGACACTGTGGCTGGGGGCGGCGGGGCGCACGCGGGGCCATTAAAGGATGGAAGCAGTGAAGCCGCTGCCCCGTCCCCCCCGACCCCCCAAGGGGAGCCGCCCGCCGCCCCGCACCTCGCAGTCAAGCCGCCTGGGCCTAGTGGTCACCTGGTTTCTCGTGGGGATTTCATGTCGGCACTGAGGAGCTACCCGGCTCCCGGGCTGGGCAGGAACCACCAGCGTGGCCAGGAAACGCCATTTTAAAGACAACTTACAAGAAAGGAAGGCACGTGTGCGTGCCCCGCCCTAGTGGGCACCGCATCAGAGAAAGGGACCCCTGAAGTCACGTCCGCTTCCTCCTGCGACGCGTGAGTATCTGGGAGGAAGGAGCCTCAGGGCCAAGCTGTGGGGAGGCCGGGACGCTGGGGCTGCGCGCCCGGCCCCAGGCGCTGTCTGGCCAACTCCCAGACGGACCTCGCTGCGGGCTGCAGCCAGTCCAGACCTGGAGTTGGGGGGCTGGGGGGCCCCGGGAGAAGGCAGGCCCTGGCTCTGCCGGAATTCCCCGCACTAACTCATCTCAGGCGCAGACCAGCAGTGACGCGCTTACTTGTAAAGTGAGAAGCACAAAAAAAGGACGAGAAACACCTGCCAGGCGAACTTCCTGCCACCCCTGCTCCTACTGGCTGCATTTCTCTTCACTGAATGAATCCATCCTTCACCAGCAGGGGGTGGTTGTGCACACCTATCATCCCAGCACCTTGGGAACTGCTATAGGAAAGAGCAGGAGATAACAGGGTGGGCGCTGGCCGCCTCTGGGGTCGCCACTATCCGCGCCCACAACGAGCTGCTTGTCCAGGCCCTGACACGCTGGCTCCTTCCTGCCTGCCACCAGCCCCCTCCTGCCCCCTGATGGAAGATGGCACGCAGGACCCGTGTCCCCTGGTCGCTACCACAAAAGACAGCACCGAGTGCGTTGTCAGGAAAGCAGGAAAGGGAGGGCGCGGCCGGTGGAGGGCAGCCCAAGACACGCAGGCGGGAAGACGAGGCCTGGGGGACTCGGAGCCTCTCCAGTTCCCGAGCTGAAGCCACTGTGGCAGAAGGGCAGCCCGGACCCGGAGGGTCGGGGTCTGCTGGGCCATGGCCGGCCTGTAGGACCCCCCCCCCTCCCCCCGCCCAGGACAGCAGACGGGCGCTCAGGCCTGCCCGCCCTTGGCCATCACCCAGGGTCCACACATCCGCACCCTTCCTCAAACCCTTGGGCCACGCCAGCAGTGGAAGCGCTGGTTCACCAGCTCCTGCTGCCCTGCCTGGCCTCAGGCTCAAAGCCCAGGCAAGCGCTAGGCACCAGAGGCGGGAACGTGGCCCACCCGCCCAGCTCGCCGGAGGGCGCTGTGGTCCTCTGTTGCAGCAGCAGCTTTGACTAGGTGTCAAGTGTGACACGCTCAGCTCGGGCACGGGACGCAGCGCATCACGGGGCTGATCATCTTACAGCATTTGGAAACATTTGTGTGGGCTCACTGAGCATTCGCAAGGATCAGATGCGAAATGACTACTGAAAGCTATCTACATGACAGAGCAGCCACGCCCGTTTATTTAACGTCAGTGGACAGTGGACAAGCTCCAGGCGCTGCAGCATGGCCGGCAAGCTCCAGGCGCTGCAGCATGGCCGGCAAGCTCCAGGCGCTGCAGCATGGCCGGCCGGGCGTCGGAAGCCTCAGCTGTGGCAGTGACAAGGGAACAGCTACAAAACAAAGCGAAACAAACGTGGTCTGCTGGGAATAATAAAGTTAACAACTTTGATACTCAAGCTTCAGTAATTATTGCCAACACTTAAGAACTGTTGCATGTTAGGAAAGCACTATGGAATTTATTCGAGTTGTAAAGGAATTCGATGAGTGTTCAAAAAATACATGTCATGTCAGTTCTACTTTTGCTTTTTCACTGAGGAAAAATATCCACACGATTTTCTACCCCGTCACCCAACAACCTTCCATCCACTTAGGTGTACAGACATTGCAACCGCAGGACATTGGTCTTTACACTTGGGATTTACACTTGGGAGATAGCAGCTTCACCAGGGCAGCGGCTGCACAGGACACACGTGGCGGCCGAGCTGTGCCCCCGGGGACAGCGTCTCCATTTTGAACTTGAGATCTCAGTCGCAAAGGTGACAGTTAACCCAAAGCAGCTGCCAACAGCCAGGGTGGGAGGCGTGCTGGACAAGGCTCAGAGCAGAGCTCTGGGCAGAGCTGTAACCCAGGGGGACCAGAAGCCGCACCCAGGGCAGCCTTGGCCCCAGAGCTTGGCCGCAGGATGCAGGTGGGACCTCGGCGGTCCCGTCACAGTCACCGCACTGCGTCCATGCTGGCCACCTGCAGCGCTGTGTGGTGTCTGGGTCCTGAAAGGCGCCTCTAGCCCTCCCGGCCCTTCGGCCAGCTCCTTTTCAGAGTTTCCTCAACCCACAACATCCTCCAGGCAGGAGGAAACCGCCTCTCCTGCAGCTGCACACAGGAGCCTCACCAATTCCAGGACATATTTAACACGATTTGGGGGGGGGGGGGAGTGGCATGGGGGGAGGTTGGTGGTTCTTAGAGCTTTGTGATTGCTAGGCAAATGCTCTCCTGCTTGAACCACGCTTCCAACCCATTTTGTGCTGGTTATTTTTGAGCTAGGATCCCACTTTTGCCCAGACTGGCGCAGGCCAGGCTGTTGCTTCTGCCGGCCCTCCCCACTGAGCTGCGGGGCCAGCAGCTGGGGTTAGTCACTTCCAGCTCCAGGTAAGAAAGAAGGGGGGGGGGGGGCAAGAGCTAAGCCAAGTGCAGAGGTCAGGTGTGAAGGCCAAGGCCAGAGCCCACCCTGGGCACACGCATGTACCCACGCAGACCACCGAGTTCCATGGCCTTTCTCCCCTATCTTGGGGGAGCGGGGCGCTCTCCCTCCCGGGCCATAGCTGGTCGGGCCAGCCTGGGACTTTGATCCGCCTCCCCCCCCCCCCCTTCCTGACCCTTCCCCGCCCTTGGTCTTGGCAGGGTTCTGGGCAGGTCCCCCGAGCCCGGGGGCCCCGGAGCACCCCTGTGCAGGCGTCTCGAGGGGCTCCCCTTTGGTCAGAGACGCCAGGCGGGGGTGCGGCCGGCGTGGGCGCCCCTCCGCCATGCGGGAGCCCCGGATGGAGGCCCCGGCTGCCATCTGCGCGCGGAGCCGGAGCGGCCCGGCCCGCCTGCCATGGACCTGACCGCGGAAGCGGCCTTGCCCGCCCAGCCGTGCCTTCCTCCAGGAGCCGGGTTAGAAAAGGCGTTTGGCTCAGGAGGCTGCCCCCGCGCCCGCTCCGGTCCCGGCCAGCGCCCGCACAGCGCCCCCGGCCCGCACAGCACCCCCCCGTCCCGCACAGCGCCCCCCCCCCGCACAGCGCCCCCCCGTCCCGCACAGCGCCCCCCCCCCGCACAGCGCCCCCCCCGCACAGCGCCCCCCCCGTCCCACACAGCCCCCCCCCCGTCCCGCACAGCGCCCCCCCCCGCACAGCCCCCCCCGTCCCGCACAGCGCCCCCCCCGTCCCACACAGCGCCCCCCCCCGCACAGCGCCCCCCCGTCCCGCACAGCGCCCCCCGTCCCACACAGCGCCCCCCCGTCCCGCACAGCCCCCCCCGTCCCGCACAGCACCCCCCCCGTCCCGCACAGCGCCCCCCCGTCCCACACAGCCCCCCCCGTCCCGCACAGCGCCCCCCCCGTCCCGCACAGCGCCCCCGTCCCGCACAGCGCCCCCGTCCCGCACAGCACCCCCCCCCGTCCCGCACAGCCCCCCCCGTCCCGCACAGCGCCCCCCCGTCCCGCACAGCACCCCCCCGTCCCGCACAGCGCCCCCCCGTCCCGCACAGCCCCCCCGTCCCGCACAGCGCCCCCCCGTCCCGCACAGCGCCCCCGTTCCGCACAGCGCCCCCCGTCCCGCACAGCACCGCCCCCGTCCCGCACAGCATTCCGCACAGCGCCCCTGTCCAGCACAGCACCCCCGTCCCGCACAGCGCCCCCCGTCCCGCACAGCACCCCCCCCGTCCCGCACAGCATTCCGCACAGCGCCCCCGTCCCGCACAGCGCCCCCGTCCCGCACAGCACCCCCGTCCCGCACAGCGCCCCCCGTCCCGCACAGCGCCCCCCCCGTCCCGCACAGCACCCCCGTCCCGCACAGCACCCCCCCCGTCCCGCACAGCGCCCCCCCCGTCCCGCACAGCACCCCCGTCCCGCACAGCGCCCCCCGTCCCGCACAGCATTCCGCACAGCGCCCCACCCACTGCCAAAGGGGGCGGAGTCGGGGAGCAGAGGGGACGCGGGGGGCCAGGCGTCCCCCGGGTGGCCCGGCGGGGGCGGACAGAGGAACCCCAGAAAGGGGAAGACTGCGGGGTCCCCAGGGGCCCAGCCAGACGGGACACGCCCCTCCTCCGCAGACGCTGGGCAAGATGGCGGCCAAAGCCCAACCGCGCCCACAGCACGCGGAGGGGGAGGGAGGCGGTGCGGACGCGCCCCCCCCCAGTCCTGGCCCCGCTGGGCCTGCGCAGGAAGTCGGCGCCCTGGGAACGAGGGTCACGGGGGCCTCGCCCCCCCCTTACCTGTGCGTAGCCCAGGTCAGAGTCCTGAATTTCCAGACTGCACACTCGCTGTCTCCGCAGCATTAGAATTTCTACCACCGTGCAGGTGTGCAAAGTGTGCGGGACCCCATCGCTAAGCCCCGTGCAGCCCACTGCCCTCAGGCTGGGACGGCCGCCGGACGTTCCTAGGAACGAAGGACCAGACGCGCCGGTAGCTGGGACACTGACAATCACTCGGCTCGGCGTGGAAAGGCCCTGGCATGGGGGGGGGGGGGCCGCCATGGCCACGCGGAACAGGAGCCACTGTGCGGGGTGCAGGACGGGCCCGGGGTGCGTGGATCGGGCCGTGGGCACTCAGAAGTGGCAGCGGCCCTGGCCCCAGCCCAGACTGTGGGGAGGCTGAGGTTAAGGGGGGGGGGGGGGGGGGACAGGCCCATGGATTTCGACAAGGCAGAAACACTTGCAAAACCACACACTCACTCTTCACACTACCCAGCGCTCTACAGGATCACAAAGGTACACAAAACAAAAACGACCAAGTGCCAAAATACACAGCTCTCAACACAAGTTCTACAGCTCCAAGAGCCTCCAGATCCACGGAGAAAACGACTGAAACCAACTTCTGAACGCCTGAGGCCCCCAGGAGCCACTCGCTTCACCCGAGACCCGTCCCCAGACGCAGCACTCGCAGCACTGGGCCCTAGGTCAGCGTCTGCGTCCCAGAGGCCCCCAGGGCCCAGCTGCCATCCAGGGCTGCGCCAAGGGAGGCCGCCCTCCGGCACCCTGCTGCGCACCCGGCACCACGGAGCAGCACTGGACGGCCACGCGGGCTGACCACCGCCTGCAGCCACACCTTCCTGGCCCAGAGGGGAGGGAAAACCAAAGGCAACAGAAGCTCTCTTGTCCGGGGCCACGTGGGGGAGCCCACACGCGACACATCCACCTTGTTTCGGGCAGGTCACTCTCCAGGCTCGGGAGCAGGTGGAGATTTTCGTGCAGAGTCTCAATCAAAGTTCTACAAACTGCTTCTTTGAAAAAAGATGTTTATTAAACAATTTTAAATTGTCATAAAATGACTAAAATGGGTTTTTAAAAATTAAGGCTCTTTCTGTGGATTGCCAGAACAATGTAAAAATAATATCAATCAACCCTGCTGAACGCTTTGTTCCTAAAGTTAAATTTCATCAATTCCTACACATTTTTATGATTTAAGATAAAAAATTGGACTACAAATGACGGTTATTGGCCATCTGTACTGAACACACACTCTGATCAGGTGTACAACAGTCTAGTTGGGTAGTTAGGCAAAAATATTCCAGTTAAAGCATAAACTGTAATTTCAGCACGTTAAAGGCCTTGCTTCCCCATGCTGTCATGATTGCCCTGGAACTGAAATACTCTGGCACAGGATGCCGACCGGGGCTCTGCAGACTCCTGCAAGGACGACCAACTCGGCTGGCAATTAGTTGGATTATATATTTTTTTTCTCTGCGCTCTAAGGTGGATTCTCAAATGATTCAGAATTACATGGCATGCAGTATCCAAAATTATGGCTCTGATGCATTTAGTTTTACATTAGGAATAAGAAGTGTCATTCACATTCATTGTACACCCCACCCCTCCCCCGCTGGCTAGCCCCGCTCTCGGTCCGGGCAGCGTTAAGGGTTAAAACTTACCACTTTCCCAGGCCTTCCCCATGTGCAAATAAATCCCTCCTGACAAGCAGTGACTATACAGTCTTCAAGAAAAATTAATACAGTCAGTCTTTCGTGCGCGATCTTTTTACAGATCAGCGGCTCTAACAGGGGGACGTCTTCCATCCGAGGACACAGGGGCGTCCCCAGAGTTTTAGCGGGGTCCGTTCTGGCTTTCGTAACTAGGTTCAGTTTGTCACTGCTCTTGCTAGAAATGTGTCCCATGCTGTGGTTCCGCTTGTGGTCTTTCTCGTGGTGCCTCTCCTTCCGGTCGTGCAGCGAGAGGGTTGCGAACTTGCTGACGCCGGCGGCGAGGGCCCCGTCGGGGACGCTGCTCTTGCTGCCCGCGCTGGACACGGCCGAGTGCGGGAGGCTGTTGGACCGCGGCAGCGGAGGGGGCACCGAGCTCCCGGGCGTGGTGACACTGTTGCCATTGCTCCCGGCGGGAGGGCTGGTGGCGTTCATGACATTGGTGTGTGTCCTGGCCCTCGACAGGGGTTGGTGGGGGAAAAGAATGTCTTCCGTGAGGTCCCACAAGCACAGCTGTGTGTCCTGGCCCACCGAGCCGAACCGATACGTGACGCTCACGGGGCGGCTGTCGGTCGAGTTCCGCTTGGACAGCCTGGACTGTGTGCTGTTGGCTCGGTCTCTGCCAAAGTGCAGAAGGTCCTGGAAGTCCTCGTCGCTGCCGCTGAACTCCAGCGGGTCGCTCTCCTCCACGCTCGTGGTGTAGGGGTCGAATGCCACCACGCTGACCCACGACTTGTGCCCGTGGCCTCTCGCTATGACCCGGCAGTCCACAAAGGACCAGACCGTCACCAGGTCGTCCTCGCCGCCCGTCACGATGTACTTGCCGTCCGGGCTCCAGCACACACACAGCAAGCCCCCAAAGTAGCTTTTCATCGTGCCGTGCAGCTCCACCGCGTCGAAGTTGAACACGCGCAGAAACCCGTCCTGGCTCACGCACGCTAAGAACTTGCCATCTGGGGAGAAAGCAAACTCGTTGAGGGCCCCCTCGCCCACCGTCCACTTAAGGAGAGGGTTCCTCGTGGATTTGCTCTTGCAAGTGTGCACGGCAAAGCTCTCTCCCTGCTTCAGAAGCTGGTAGTGGGGGGCTGTGGTGCCACAAGTGTGCTCCACATTATACAAGTACATGTTCCCACTCGAATGGGCTACTAGGAAAAGGCTTTCCGAGCCGGGCACCCATTTGACACAGCTTACGCGTGACTTGTCTATTAGTCTCTGTGAAGACAAAGGAGAACACGTTATCACAATAGAGAAGTTGTACAGGAACTCGTGCGTGCTTCTCGGGGAGGGCCGCGCGCGCCGCCAGGCCTCCGCACTGGCACTCATCCTGCCGACGGCTGGCCAGCCCGAGCCCTTGGCCCAGGAGAACCAGCTCTAGACCTGCGCACAGGGGTCGGGCCACCTGTGGCCCTGACGGAGGGAGCTGCTCATCGTGAGCAAGTGTGCGCCGAGAGCCCGTGCCGGCCCAGACGCCGGGCTGCGTGGCACGCCAGTGACACTCAGGTTCGTGGGGCCGCAGCTTGCTCTCCACGGACGCGCGGAAAGCCTCTGTCCACACGGCTTTCTCTGCGTCCCCTGTGCCCGCGGGTCACGCGCCCCTGCTCTGCGGCACGAGGCGGGGTCCGAGGGCGGCCGGCAGCCCCCTCCCTCACGCATGTTGGCCTGGAAGATCTCAAACACCCCCCCCCACACACACACACCCAGCACGAGGCAGAGGACATCACCGTCCACGCACTGCCGGCCCACTCGCCTGCCGCCCGCCAGCGGCCACAGGGCAGCAGTCTGGTCTTGGAGACTAAAAGAACAGAAGGCATCAAGTGCGAGGCACCAGGCGCCAAGCGAGCAGGCGGCCGGGCCCGGGCTGGGCCGGGCCCCCACGCGTGCTCACGGCCTCCCCGGCGTGCGCTCGGGAGGCTGCTGCGTCTCCAAGTCCCGACTGGGAACAACTTCTGCCAAAAGTCTCACCATGCCACTGCCCCGCACGAGGGTGTGGTGTGCACATCCTGCACCTGTGTGCATGCGCGGGCGACACACGATGTGTGCACACCCTGCACACACACACACCTTGACTGCGACTGCTGGGTGTGGTTCTGTTACAGAAGAAGACAGAAACAAAGTGACCTCACTGGTAGACAAAGGCTGGGGCAGGTGGTCTGCCAGGGACCGCGGCCACGCCCGAGAGCAGCACTGCGTTCCAGCCAGCAGCACAGAATTAACTAAGAATAACAGGCTGGGAAGGTGGCTCAGCCGTAGGGCGCTTGCCTCGCACGCATGAGGCCCTGGGCTCCATTCCTCAGCACCACATAAGCAGAAAAAAGCCGGAAGTAGCGCTGTGACTCAGTGGTAGAGCGCTCGCCTTGAGCTGAAGAGCTGAGGGACAGCGCCCAGGCCCAGAGTTCAGGCCCCATGACTGACAAAAAGTTTGAAAAAAAAAAAGATGGAAAGGAAATTAATGAGCCATACCAGTTGATTACATAAAAATGAGACGCTGGGTCGGTGAGAACGGACCCAGACAGGCGAGAATGAGCCGCACACAGCACGGGAGCCACGCTGGCCCAGGGCGGGAGGCGCACGGCTGTCCTCCCGTCCCTGCCTCTTCCATGTCCTCCTAGTGACCTTCCTGTCACTGGCACCTGACCAAGAGAATGGCAAGCACTAAGAGCGGAGCAGCACCCCGGCAGGGTGCATCAGACACGGCTCTTCAGCAGAGGACCCAAGCCTGCACTGTGGGGCGGCGGCGCTGGGCCGGCTGACAGCTGCCGAGGCCCTCGGCTCGAGCCCAGCTGGGCAGGGGCCTTGTCGGGTGTGCTTGGCCAGCCGACCCCGGAACAGCGGCTCTCCAGCTCTGCGCCTTGCCAAACCCCATACACAATCAAAACCACTTCACTTGTACCTATCCACAGTGCACATTTTTATGGACATGAAAATTCCCAGCAGTGTGGCTTCTTTCATTTGAGGTTTAAGAAAAGCACAGGCAGCCAGGCACCAGTGGCCCACACCTTTCGTCCCAGGTACTCAGCAGGCTGAGATCTGAGGATCATGATTCAAAGCCAGCCCAGGGTGAAAGTCTGTGAGGCTCTTACTTACAATTAACCACCAACAAAGCCAAAGTGGAACTGTGGCTCAAGTGGTAGAGTGTTAACTTTGACCAAAAAAGCTCAGGGACAGCTCCTAGGCTGTGAGTTCAAGCCCCAGGAACTGCACCAAAAAACCAACAAAACCAGCCCAAAACATTCCAGTATTAAAAAATAGATAGTCCTATGCAGGGCGCTGGTGGCTCACACCTGTCATCCTAGCTATTCAGGAGACTGAAATCTGAGGATGCAGTTCAAAGCCAGCCCGGGCAGGAAAGTCCACGAGATTTTTATCTCCAATTAACCATCAGAAAACCGGAAGTGGCGCTGTGGCTCAAGTGGTAGAGCGCTAGCTTTGAGCTGAAAAGCTAAGGGACAGCACCCAGGCCCTGAGTTCAAGACCCACAACCAAAAATACAAAAACAAACTCACAAGATATTATTAGTCCTGTTATGCAAAAATAATACTGCTTTGCGATTGTAAGGTATGAAAATTATAGAAATAGTATTAAAGTTTCTGTTGGGGAGCAAGTAGTTGTGGAGGTGGGGGGAAGGCATAGCAGGGGGTAAACAAAGGAGGAGGCAACAATGCTTGTAGGAAATGGACTCATTACCTTGCTCATGTAACTGCAACCCTCTGTACAGCATTTATACAATAAAAAACGTAAAAAAAATAAAAAGGTTTCTGTAATGACAAAGCACAATAAAGAATTTACTCGCACATTAAAAACACAGGACTGGGGGCTGGGAAGGTGGCTCAGTGGTAGAGTGCTTGCCTTGCAAGCCTGAGGCCCTGGGTTCGATTCCTCAGCACCACATAAGCAAAAAGAAAAAAGCCGTAAGTGGCGCTGTGGCTCAAGTGGTAGAGCGCTAGCCTTGAGCTGAAGAGCTGAGGGACAGCGCCCAGGCCCAGAGTTCAGGCCCCCGACTGGACCCAAAAACAAAACAAAACAAAAACAAAAACACAGGACTGGGAATGTGGTTTCATGGTAGAGTGCTTGCCTAGCATGCAGGAAGCCCTGGGTTCCATTCCTCAGTACCACAAACACAGAAAAAGCCAGAAGTGGTGGTGAGGCTCAAGTGGTAGAGTGCTAGTCTTGAGCAAAAGAAGCTCAGGGACAGTGGCCCTCCGAGTTCAAGCCCCAGGACTGGACAAAAACAAAAAAAACAACCTACTTGCAGACTACTCTAAATAGCTGTGGCTGTAACTAAATAGCTGTGGACACCTAATCGACATTACTGTCACATTCTGGTCCAGTTTGGGCACCAGCAGACCGAAACCAGACAGGCCTTAAATGAGGCTCCAAAGTGGCACCCGCTTCTCACTTGTCTGACTCAGGCTTCCCTCCCGGCGCACGTGCTCAGGCCTTTAGATCATACATTCCTCATCTCAACTGTGGGGCGTGGCACGATGTGACAAGTGGGTGGGCACAAGGCCAGGGAAGCAGAACACACCAATCACAGCACAGTTCCTAACCTCCCAACCAAGGGTCGGCTCTGGAGCCAGCACCAGCCACGGCTTTACACCCCAGCCCCCCTGCAAAGTCCTCCTGGGTTTGACCAGCAGGTGAAAACACTCGTAATTCATCCATAAGAACACTCTAGAAAGCCTCTGCTTTCTCTTCTGCATTCCAGATCCTCTGCCCTCAATTACTGCTGTTTATCCAGAGTGACTTCCTGCAGGGAAATCCAAATACCGACACACATTTGTGCAGCCCTCCTTCCCACACCGGGCAGCCTCTCCCTCTGCTTCCACTCAAAAGCTGCTGGAACAAGCCGGCTTCCCCATTCTTCCCTACGCTGCGGCTGAGCTGAAGCTTCTGGTGCAAGACCCAACGACCAGCATTTACATAGCAAGAACTAGGCTGGAGAGCCCCCCACGCTGCAGGAGGAGAGGCAGGCCTGTGGACACTGCCACATGGCCTTCCTACAGAGACCCCTGGGAATGTGACAGACTCCTTGCAGGAAGTCAGGGGTCACTGCCATGCCACCCAGGAGGAGAAGCAGAGTGCACAGCAAGTGGCGAGTACCGCAGTGTCCCTTCCGATGGAGCCGACACCCAGGAGGGTGGCAGGGAGAGAAGGCAGTGTGGGCGAGGGTGGAGGGTTTTCACCTGGGGGGGGGACAGCAGTGCACAGCAGGCTGGGGGGGAGGGCGAGGACTTAAACAGAAGGGACAGCTGCAGGGACAGAGGCGGAAGCTGGGAGACACCATTGGACACCAGGGTAGGCAGCTGGCTTGAGGCTCTGGAGATCAGCACACAGGGCAGCCAGGAGGCTCCTCAGGAACAGGTGCCAGCCTGGCTGAGACACCCCACAAGCAGGTAGGACAAACAAGTCCTGGGCTAGTTGGCAGAGCCATCTAATTCAGGCTCTAAGAGTGGCTCAGCAATAAAGCACCTGCCTACTACGTGTAAGTCCCTGAGTTCAAACTCTAGTACCACCAGAAGAAAGCCAGGCGCCCGTGACTCATGCCCATAACCCTAGCTATGCACCATAACCCTAGCTCCACAGGAGGAGATCTGGGGATCACCGTTCAAAGTGAGACGCTTATCTCCACAAAATCATACAAAAAGCCAGAAGTGGAGCTGAGGCTCAAGTGGTAGAGCGCTAGCCTTGAGCAAAAGAGCTCAGGAACAGTGCCAAGTTCAAGACCTAGGACTGGCAAAGAGAAAGAGAGGGAGAGAGAGGAGAGGAGAGAAAAGAAAAAGAAAAACTTTCCTGGCAAAAGTGCACAGCTCCATCTCCAAAACTCCAGCGCCACAAAAAAAAGAGAAGAAAGAGGAGGAAGAAGAGAGAACAAAGAGAAAGCATCTCTCACCTTTCAGAGTAACGGAAGCACTTGGAATGTTTCACTCAATGAATACTGAAATGACAGTTACAGAGTCCAGTTTATCTGAGGTTCGATTTTGTTCCAGGAAATACGTGGTGGGAAAAGCCTTTTTGTGGCACCGGGGCTGGAGCTCCAGCCCCGCCTCCAGTCCTCCTTCCTTGGGGCTGCTCTGCAGGTGCTGCTCTGCAGGTGCTGCCTTGTGCGTGACTCACGGGGCATGCCAGCACCTGTCTCATCGCCTGAGGTGCGGTCTTGCTAGCTTTTTGCCTTCATCCACCTCCCAATGAGCTGGGATTACAGGCACAGGTCACCACTGCTGGCCTTTTTTGTTTCTTTTGGCTGCCTGAGCCGACTAGATAGCCTCCAGCTGGCCATCCTCCTGTTTGAGTCTCCCAAGTGCTGCGTTTCTAGCTATACTCCATATCACACCCAGCCTGAAAAATGACAAGGAAGTCCGGGTCTGTGTAAGGCCATGGAATCTCCCTGCGGGGCACACAGCATCTTGAAAATCTGGAGAGATGAGACAGCAAACTCCAGCCCTCAAGAAGCACCAGACATAGCTGGGCGCCGGTGGCTCACGCCTGTAATCCCAGCTACTCAGGAGGCTGAGATCTGAGGATCGCGGCTCAAAGCCAGCCCGGGCAGGAAAGTCCGTGATACTCTTATCTCCAATCAACTACTGAAAAACCGGAAGTGGCGCTATGGCTCAAGCAGTAGAGCGCTCGGATTAGGCTGAAGAGCGCAGGGACAGTGCCCAGGCCCAGAGTTCACAGCCTACGACCGACTCCAAAAAAAAGAAAAAAAAAAAAAAAAAAGCTCCAGACAGAGGTGGAGCACAGGGGTGGGAGGCAAGGCACAAAGGACAGGCCTCAAGACGGGGTCTCAGAGGAGAGCGCCACGCCAAGGGTCAGGCAGAGCAGCCCCAAGTCCAGAGAGGGCACTGCGTGCTGTGGGCTGCAGAGCAGCAGGTGGGCAGGGCACTGTCAGAGCTGGGAGCTGGGCCCTGCAGTCCCAGCTGAGGGCGGGGCTGTGGCTCAGAGGCCCTGGGCCCGGCTCACAGCCCTTGCCTGAGGGAAATGGCTGTGGACACAAAACACTCACTGGACTCAAAACACACACTGGACTCTGCAGTGGAGGGGAATGGTAACTACATCTTATCTACAGTTTCATATTGCTGTATACGCTGTAGTATTTTTTGATATATTGGATGGGGGGGGGGGGGGGGTCTGGTCGTGGGGCCTGAACTCTGGGCCTGGGCGCTGTCCCTCAGCTCAAGGCTGAAGATCTACCACTTGAGCCACAGCGCCACGTCCAGTTTTCTGGTGGTTCCTTGGAGATAAAAGTCTCTCAGACTTTCCCAGGCTGGAGACCTCGGCCTCCTGAGCAGCTGAGGTGACAGGCGTGAGCACCGGCGCCCCACAAAATATTCTTAAAAGGAGTTTTAGCTTTTTTGTGTGTGTGGTGCGGCTGTTAGAAAATGTCAGCACACGTGGAAGTGCACACAGCCCTCGTACAGGAGGGGCTGGGGCCAGGGAGGAGGACCAGCTGGTCTTGTCTAACGTTTATGCATTTAGGAAACGGCTTGCCTCAGCAGTTTTGGCTTTATGTGTCTGGATCACAATTAAAAGATACAAAACACCTCAAAGAAGAACAAAAACATCAACATGGGGGAATGGAAAGCAGGAAGGAAGGAAGGGAGGGAGGGAGGGAGGAAGGGAGGGAGGGAGGGAGGGGAACCCCAGCAGTAGGGACAGGGTGGACGGTGCACGTAGGAGAAACTGGTAGGGCCATGAACTAACAGACCTTCAACCTGACTCAGAAGGGAGTGTGGCAGGATGGATTTTTCACAGAGGGGTGGGGGTGGATGAGAAGGACGGACATGTGTAAAGACCCCCGGTTTAGCCAGGAAAGTAAACATGACCAGGAACCAGGGGTCAGTGGCTCACAAAGTCCTAGCCTCTTGAAAGGCCTCTGAGGTCTGGACGATCACGGTTTGGAGCTAGCCCAGGCCGAAAATTCCATGAGACTTTATCTCCACAGTAATTTCTCCAGCAAAAACCCAGACCAGACCGAGTTCAAAACCCAGGCACCAGCATGCATGCACATGCATGCGTGCACACACACACACACAACCCCCCAAATCTGAAGTGCCACAAGGAGGGAACAGCCACCTCTGGAGACCTACCCAAAAGGAGCAAGGCCGAGGTCAAGAAGGCAGTGCACGGACAGAGCGGGCAGAGCAGGCAGCTGCCACGGAGCCAGTGCCCTGTCTTGGGCAGACTATCCGGGGTTAGTTCAGTCGTGCAGCCCAGGAAGCCGAGGCCAAGGGCGCCAGGGCTTGAGTGGCAGGGAGCAGAGGACGCTGCGGGCAAGGTGGCTGCGGGGAGGCGGCTGAAGTGCAAGCATGAAGAGGTGGAGGCGGGAAGGGTGGCTGGGCTGAGGAAGGCTAGAGGGGAGCTGAGGAGCGCGGGGCCACGTGCCTCCCGGGCAGCGGGGCAGGGGCGGGCAGCTGTGAGGGGAGCAGAGGAGAGCTCGGTTAAGGCAGTCGGTTACTCTGGCGTGGCCGGCAGCCAAACTTCCAAAACGCTTCAGTGCCCATCTCAGTAACCACCTCTGCAAAAGAAAGTGGACCACAAAGCTAAATGCTGGTGTCTCACGCTTGTAACCCTAACTACTCAGAGAGCTGACTGTGGACTGCAGGTCAAAACCAGCCCGGGCAGGAAAGTCCATGAGACACTTACCTCCAATTAACTGGCAAAGAGATGGAGTGGGGGCGTGGCTTAAATGGTAGCGGCTCACTAGCCTTGAGCAAAAAAGCTAAGAGAATGCCCAGGACCTGGGGTCAAGCCTTAGTACTGGTACCAAAGAAACAAGCAAGAGCTCTTCTAAGCACAGTGGAGTATCAATAGGCATCTCTATAAACTTCCGGGCCAAGGGAAGCTCAGGCGGGAGCCGTGGGTCTGAGCACGGCTCTCAGCGAGATACTCCATAATCCTGAGCACCAAGTAAACACAAACTTCAGCTATCCACCTCGAGAAAACCACGCTGCACAAACACAGCGCATGCCACGACACGAGCGGAGGAAAACCTCAATGCAGCGCGTGAGCCGAGCAGCTGCCGTCCTGCAACTGCAGCCAGTGCACCCGCAAATGCACTTGGTCCCAGTTTCCCCAAGTTCTTTATTTTCTTTTCTCTTTTTCTCACTTCTGTCAATATGGCAAGTGGGGAAAACGATGTTTGGGAGAATGAGTATGCACTGGGCAATACCGATACTAATGTATAATAAAAACAGGAAAACAAGCAGTTCAAAAAGCCACAGGAATTGGATGGCCGAGCCTGCAGTGGCTCAAGTCTGTGTGCTGGGCCTGGTGAGAAGCAGGAAGCCTGCCTGTCTGATGCCTGTGCAGCGGTTCTCTTGAGAGGGCGCACACCACCCAGGCTGCAGCAAGGGGCTGACCCTGCACGCTCACACCAGAGCAGCCTCCTCGTGCTCAGCTGGACTGCACATCTGAGGAGCAGAGCCTCCAGCCGGGATCTTCATCTCCAAGGTGATCCCTGACTGGGATATGCATGGAGCAAGACTTCAAGAAGGACCAGCTTCCAGCTGTCAGGACACTGAGCATAGCGAGGCTGCTGAGATCTTGAAAACAGCTCCTGAAATCAGTGCGTGGTATATGTGTGTGTGTGTGTGTGTGTGTGTGTGTGCATAGTGAGGCTGCTGAGATCTTGAAAACAGCTCCTGAAATTGGTGTGTGTGCCTGCGTGCGTGTGTGCGCGTGCATTTCTTTTCCTACAGCTGTCACCACCAAAGAGAGAAGACTGCACTGAGCCTTGCCACCCTCCGCGCTCCACATGGGGTCTGCAGACAATCGTGAGGCCTCGGGGAAGCCCCCGGGGGCTCCTCAGCCCTCCCGCACAGGGGATGGAGGGTGAAGGCAGCTAGCCCTGCATTACCCACTGTCCTGCGCTTAGAGTTCTGTTGTTTCCTGGGTGAGCTGGACTCTGACAGAAGGATGGACACCTGGAACATATACACAATACATGTAAACAGCTAACTGTTTTTGTTACACAACTCAGCAGAAATAAGAATCCTGAGGCCTTGGCACTTGATTTGCCTGGCCATGTCATCCTGCTAGAAAGGCCCTGATATAATGTAGCCACACTCAAGGATGGCAGGGGCGGCTCTGGTTGTGCACAGGAAGCACTGGGAAAGGGATTTAAGAGCTGGAAAGGAGCAGATGTCACTTTTGCCAGAGGTCAGAATTTTATGGAGTAGATCACTGCCCTCTTGCCCTCCTTTCCTTTAATCAAGAGGAGCAACAAATCCAAAACTCTCAACCTGGACAGTCCGCTCTTCTCCCCCAAAAACAGACAGAACCTTACACGCAGGGCCCTGCTCTCCCCCTACCCCATCCTGGGCCCTGGCGCAGGAGGCTAAGCTGGTAAGGGCCCCGTTGCCCCAAGACCAAGCGTCAGGGGCATCTCCTCCCCTACACCCTCAGTTAGACTCCACAAGCAAAGCCCAGAACACAGAAAAGAACAAGATTACAAGTTTTAGATTTCATAGTTCACCACAATCAAAGCCTAATTTGAAAACCTTTTGAAAGTACCCCTCTGAGGATATGAACCCCAAATCAGAATTTTTACAAAGGCAACAAGATTGTGCTCATTACCACAACATGTTCTTCCCCAAGTATCTAATCAGGTTCCTGACCCGGGCCTCCCACTCCCGCGGCTGTCACAGGAAGGAGGGCTCCGGGCCTAGGCACTTGCTATCAAAGGCCCATTAGACATTTTCAAGGACACGACATGTATGGAATGCAGCGAGGAGGAACTTCAAATCCGCTTTCTGTGACTAGCAGGGCAGTGGCCTGAGGGAGCTGAGGGCATCATTCCCTGAAGAGGCCAGAAAGAGCAGTGAGGTCTCGGGGCTGCTGGGGACAGCCCATGGCTCCCCTGTGCTCACTGGCCAAATGGATCAGAAGGTGCAAGAATGTTTGAGTCCTTTTATTTATTTTTTTGCCGGTCCTGGGGCTTGAGCTGGGCCTGGGTCTGGGCGCTGTCCCCGGGCTGCTTTTGCTCAAGGCTAGCACTCTACCACTTGAGCGACAGCACCCTTCTGGCTTCTTCTGTGTGTGTGGTGCTGAGGAATTGAACCCAGGGCTTCATGCGTGCTAGGCAAGCGCTCCACCACTGAGTCCCATCGCCCAATCCTGTTTGCATCTTTTACAGGAAGTGTTTTCCTATCTCCGTTCTTGTCTATTTCCCATTTTTCTATTACAATTACTCAGTGTGTGTGTATGTGTTTGTATGTATTTATTTATTTTATATTGGTGCTGTTCCTGGGGTTGAACTCCATTCAGGACTGGGTGCTGCCCTGAGATTTTTGTTTGTTTTGCTCAAGGCTAGCATTCTACCACCTGAGCTATAGCTTCACTTCCAGCTTTTTGGTGGTTAATTGAAGATAAGAATCTTAAAGACTTCCTGTTTGGGCTGGCTTCAAACCACACCCTCAGATCACAGCCTCCAGAGTAGCTAGGATTGCAGGCAGTTTCATGGCTTTGTGCTTCATGATCTTGTATTCCTTACACGGGACCCCCCAATCCAGGATGGCTGCAGGCCAGTCCCAAACCCTCTCCTGTGGTCCTCCTGCAGGAATTGTCTGTCTCCAGCTCCTTACCTGGTGGGTCCTCGGTCCTGGGAGGCTCAGCTGAGAGCATACTACGTCTCTGACAGATCTTCTCTGCCTGCCAGCTTAAAGTGGTCTGCTCCCTCCTCCTACAGCACCACTGGGGTCCTCAGCACGTGTGCGTGGTGCTGTTATTTGCCCCTCTTCCCCTAGGAGGGGCAACAGGAAGGAAGGGCGTGTCTGCCACTGCAGACCCCGCGCTGGGCATAGGGCAGGTAGTCAAGGTCTGTTGAGCGAATGGAAGAATGGCCGAAACTCTAGATGAAGCCCTCAGCTCTCACCTGGATAGTTACTAGAGCCTTCTCACTGGTCTTGCTACCTTCATTCTCTCTTCCTTCACTCCAATCCACCTTCCACAAGTGCTGACAAGAGTTCTAAAAAAACACATTTGATCCTGTCACTCCCTTGATTAAAACCCCACAGGTTCCCCACAGCCTCCAGTGTCAGACCTATGTGTCGCAGCATGGTTTTAGAGTATGGTTCCAATTCATCTTTCTAGCTAGCTACAGCTCCTGCCATGCCACACCACGCCACGCCACGCCACGCCCTGGGGCTTAGCTGTGCTCCTCTGAGGTCTCCTCATAAGGCCAAGTTGTTTTCTCCAGCTTCATTATTACTGGCTGCTGTTTATTCTGCCACTGAGACAGGGTCTTGCTATGCAGCCTAGACTAGCCTCAAACTCATGGTCCTCCTTGCCTCAGTCTCCCAAGTGCTGGAATTAGCAGCATGTGTCACCATGCCCAACCTGTCTTCTCTAGCTTTAATGGCATTCTTTACTTTCCCCTACCCCCTTTTTTTTTTAATTTGTTATTATGATGTACAAAGGGGTTACAGTTACATAGGTGGGTAAAGAGTACATTTCTTTCTGGACAATGTCACCTCTTCCCTCCTTCTACTCTTCTAAGAACTTTCAGGACCTAGATTAAATGACATCTTCTGAAAAGTATTTCTTAAACTGTCCCAATAAGATCTTTCTACAGTCACAATGGCTTCAAACTAGTGAACCCTGCCTTAAGTCTGCTGAGCAGCTGAAATTACAGGTATAAGCCACTGTGCCTAGCCAAATTTAACCTTTTTGTAATTAGCAAATGTTAATTGTACAAGGGATGGCTTCTACTGTGATATTTCTACATATATAAACAGTGTATCCTGGTCAAGCTGACCCCTTAACTTGACTTTGAAGGAAATGTTGTATTTGATCCATACTCAAGAATATGTAACATACATCCTCACACCTACCCCGCTGGTGCAATGTCACTGTAGCACAAACCCCACTAACCTACCAGTCCGCCTTCACTAAACCATGAGCTCTGGCAGGGTTTACAGACCAAAACAAGAAAATGTGAGGAACTAATTTTTAGTCCAACTCTACCATATTACCTCTCTCAGCTGGCTATCTGGACAACATACTTCTCTTTGCCAACTTTTACCTGCTCACCCTCACCTTTGCGATTACGAGTCATTGCAACCTCTGCACATACATACACCAGTGAGGGCACGCACGGCAGAACCTCTTCCAGGGCCATCCTGACGCTCTGGAAACACACTTCCTGTACCCTTTGCTCTTAGCCGGTCTGACCAAACTGATGAAAACATCCACACCCCACCCAAGGCTTTCTTTATTGTGAAGGCACTTGCTTTCAGCCTCCAGCTCTAAATGTCAACCTGGCATTAAACCACACTGTCCTAGCTGAAGAGCCGTTTTTCTCTTGTTTTTTGGTGCCAGTCCTGAGGCTTGGACTCAGGGCTTGGGTGCTGTCTCTAACATTTTTTTTGGCCAACGACAGTGTTCTACCACTGGAGCCACAGCTCCACTTCCAGACTTTTGGTGGTTAACTGGGGGTAAGAGCCTCACAGACTTTCCTGCCCAAGCTGGCTTTGAACTGCGATCCTCATCTCAGCCTCCTGAGGAGTTAGGATTACAGGCGCCAGCTGCCCTTTTTCAAATGTAATAAGACGGTTCTCAAGAACTGACACTGGCCGTGAAGAGTAAGGCGCTACTGTCTGGTGCGGCTCTGGCCTAGATGACGCTGTGTCCCTGCTCTTAGGACCATGTGGATTCTGACTCTTCTCTTCCCCCAGTATGACACACAAACATTTCTTGTTCTCTAAGTGGCATTCTGTGCCATCCTCATCCAGAACTGCCTCCAGATTTTGTTTACCAACAGCCCTGCATGTAATTCGATTCTTTCCCATCCATCACACTCTTGTCTTCCCAAACATAAACACAAACCCATAAGAACTCGAACTCCACAATTTCTGTAGACAGCGGAGGTGACTCCATGCTCAATCTCACTGAAAAAAAATCATCCAGCTACTTGGAAATCACTTCCTCGGGTGATATTAATACACGCATGGGTAAACACAGCACTTCTGTTTAAAGTTTTTAAGGAAATTAAGTGGGTTGAATATTCGCTCAACAGTTTGTAATCCAGACAGCAAGTCTACTTCTGGGCGGCCCAGACCAGATGGGAGACGGCACAGCAAGATGTCGCCACACCTCCTGGCAGGGTCACACGGAGAGCCCTCGATAGGTGTGGGGCGTGCACGATCTTAACTGTGATTTATCAAGTTGGGGAATGGGGAATATTCTTCCCCAGACAAAATTATTTCCTAAGGACCAGAATCTATACCACATTTCTGTTCCACGTTGATGATGTTAAAATCCATGCAAACCCTATGTTCTTCCTGACCAGGGTGGGGGTGGGGGTCTTCCCCACGCAACCTGACCCCTGCATGAGAATCAAGTTTCTATCTCAACAAGTCTGCTTCATCTTTACCATTTGCAAGGCAAGTCATGCTAAAAACACAAAGAACCCAAATATGTGTGGCAGTACCTGGAGCTAAAAGCAACTCCAAGGACTTGAACAAACACAATCTATTTGGCAACTTCTGTCTGCTACATTTAACAGGCTGCTGTGTTCCTGAACAGATAGCTCAGGCTCCTTCCAGAATGAAACTGAACACATACTAGAAACCCCAGTGCATACTATAACGCTGGCAAAAGCTGTGTCATGTGACCCAATTTTAAGTGCCAGAATTCCTACATCAAAAATGATGTTACAGCAAATATTTCCAAAAGCAATAGAGCTACCCCTTGGACAAATACCTGCCAAACATACATACAAAAACTCTTGCTGTAATTTGAACAGCCTAAAGCAATGTCACCAAGTTATTCAATCTTCATGAAAATTTCCAGGACATATGAATAGAGTTAAAATTCTATAGTTTCTTCTTTAAAGTATACACATATATCAACAGAGTCATGCTCACCTCCATGATAGAGGAAATAACTTGTTACAGATAACTGTGCATGCTCTGTACAAACACACAAAACAGTTACCCAAAGAGGAACAGGTTAAGGCCAACAAATGAACCCACCACATTTAAACGAGTAATACTAGGTAAGACGACTGCGCAAATAAAAACAGGCTTAGCTCAGAGTGCAAAATAAGGCCCACTGCCCTTTGGTAAGAACCACTAAGACAGGGTGCTACTTACTTCCTCATTAAATAGTTTGCTAGTTTCTTTTTTGATTGGGTCTATAAGCTGGACTTGGCCTGCGGAAAAGCCCACTAGGAGAGAGACACTTTCTGCTGTGGCTGTGAGGTGGTTGAAGTCATGACAAGTAGGCTGTGTTCCTTTGTATATCCTTTTATCTATTGGTTTACTCAAGTCAGCAGCCTGGAGGAGAAAGAGAAAAATACATACAGTAAACAGCACATTGAGATGAGAAATCTAAGTTACACTCTTTTATACTGTCATGAAGTTCACTTTCAAAAACAAAGTTATTCAACATATTCTTTCAATCGTGACATTTTATAAAGCAGTTTCACATACCTTGGCCAACTAGACATGGTTACACTAGCTATAATATATGTATTTATAGCTGATTTCCACCACTTACTCTCCTTCAAATGTATGTAACAAGGACTCCTGGACTTTGGGAGGAAAAATACTTTTGAGATACTAAATTCAGTATTTTCAAATGCATCCCAGTAAGTTTTTAACAGAGTTAAGTCTGATCAACACATAAATGCTCAGGCTCTCAGACCCATCTGTGGCACGTAAATTTCACTGGTAAGTTACCTGTAGCTTAGTGGGTCTTAGAGTGTGAATCCTAGGCCGTCACCAGCAATACTAGGAAACTCAGAAATGCACTTCTCAAGACCCAACCCAGATCCATGAGTCAGAACCATGGGGTAGGACAGATAAGCCACAGTTTAAAAAGCTGCTGTGTGTGTGTGTGGGGGGGGGGGGGGGACTGGGAAGGTGGCTCAGTGGTAGAACGCTTGCCTTGCATGCATGAAGCCCTGGGTTCGATTCCTCAGCACCACATAAGCAAAAAGAAAAAAGCCGGAAGTGGTGCTGTGGCTCAAGTGGTAGAGTGCTAACCTTGAACTGAAGAGTTGAGGGACAGTGCCCAGGCCCAGAGTTCAGGCCCCACGACCGGACCCCCCTCCCCCCCCCCCAAAAAAAAGCTACTGCCGGTACCGATGGCTCACGCCTGTCATCCTAGCTACTCAGGAGGCTGAGATCTGAGGATAGCGGTTCAAAGCCAACCCAGGGGGGCTGGGAATGTGGCCTAGGGGTAGAATGCTGCCTAGCATGCATGAAGCCCTGGGGTCCATTCCTTAGTACCACATACACAGAAAAAGCCTGAAGTGGTGCTGTGGCTCAAGTGGTAGAGCACTAGCCTTGAGCTGAAGAGCTCAGGGACAGCGCCCAGGCCCAGAGTTCAAGCCCCACGACTGACAAAAAAGAAAAAGAAAAAAGAAAAGCCATCTGAGGCAGGAAAGTCCATGAGACTTTTTTCTCCAATTAATCACCAAAAGGCCAGAAGTGAAGCTGTGGCTTAAGTGGAATAGTGGCCAGGCCCTGAGTTCAAGCCTCAGTACTAGCACGCACACACACACACACACACACACACACACACACATACACACACACACACACACACCCCAAAAAAAAAAAGCAAAGCCTCCCAAGTGATCCTGATGTTTACTTGGGTCTGGGAACCACTGCTGGATTCAATTATAGGCAGATGGCTTCCTCTCTGGATCACATTCTCTCTCCTGTGTGTGCCACACACACACACACACACACACACACACACACACACACACACACACACACACACACACACACACACACACACACACACACACACACACACCCCAAAAAAAAAAAGCAAAGCCTCCCAAGTGATCCTGATGTTTACTTGGGTCTGGGAACCACTGCTGGATTCAATTATAGGCAGATGGCTTCCTCTCTGGATCACATTCTCTCTCCTGTGTGTGCTTTCCAGGGAACTTTCACTTAGACAGAATGCTTTACACACATAACCTTTATTCCTTACAATAGTCCCTCAGTTCTTCAAAGGGAAATATTTTCCCCGATTTTCAGATGAAAGAACACATGTAGGGATGCTGACTTGCAGGTGGTAGGACTAGTTTGGAATCCAGGTCTACTGGCCATGCAGATGGAGACAAAAGACATCCGACACACCCCACAGTCAAAAACTCAGGTTCTAACAGTGACCTTTTGCTGGGCCAAGTCCTGTAAACCTAGCACTAGAGAGGCAGAGGTCGGTTTGGGCCACACACACACACACACAAAATTCCAATGCATAACCATTCCCCTTTCTTCAAGGAAGGTTTTTCCAGCCAGGCGTCAGTGGCTCATGCCTATAATCCTAGCTACTCAGGGGCTGAGACCTGAGGATCGCAGTTCAAAGCCAGCCTGGGCAGCAAAGTCGATGAGACTCTTATCTCCAATAAATCACCAGAAAAAAGGAAGTGGTGCTGTGGCTAAGTGGTAGAGCGCTAGCCTTGAGCTAAAGAGCTGATGGACAGTGCCCAGGTGCAGAGTTCACGACCAACAAAGGAAAAAGAAAAAGAAGAAAGGTCTTTCCTTCAAAAGAAATGCACCATATAATCCCCATATCCTGGATCTATCTAATGAAATAAGGCAAGTCCACCTCCTCAACTAGAACTGCTAGGGTTACAAGTCCACAAAGCCAGCCTGGGCTATCCAACACCCTTTCCCCCAAACATCAAGATCTGAGAAGCTAGATTCAAAGACAGCTGGGACAAATTGGAGACTGATCTCCAACTAAAAGGCAAAAAGCCGGAAGTGGATGTGTGGCTTAAGCGGTAGAGCTCCAGTGGTAAATGAAAAAGCTGAACAAGGCTTTGAGGTCCTAAATTCAAGTCCTAGTAGGCTTTACAGAACAGAATTTCCTTATTAAAGTTCCCACTGTGTTGTTCTACCAACTTTCCAACTTTCTGGTGGGTTGTACATACTGTGGGATTTAAAAAATGCCAATTATCTAACCTATGAATATGTCCATTTATTAACAATTCTTGGAGCCAGGGGCTGGTGGCTCGTGCCTGTAATCCTAGCTACTCAGGAGGCTGAGATTTAAGGATTATGGTTAGAAGCCAGCCTGGTTAGGAAAATCCATGAGACCCTTACCTCCTTACGAGAAAACCAGAAGTAGAGCTGTGACTCAAAGTAGTAGAGTGCTACCCTTGAGCAAAACAGCTCAGGGACAGCGCCCAGGCCCTGAGTTCAAGCCCCACAACTGGAAAAAAAAAATTCTCAGTGCCAGATACCAGTGGCTCATGCCTTTAATTCTAGCTATTCAAGAGGCTGAGATCTGAGGATGGTGGTTTTGAAGTCAGCCTCAGCAGAAAGTCCATGAGACTCTTATCTCCAAGTAACTACCTAAAAGCCAGAAGTAGAGCTGTGGTTCAAGTGGCAGAATGCTAGCTTTGGAGTAAAGAGCACAAAGGCCCCAAATTTAAACCCCAGGACTAGCACAAAAAAAGAAAAAGAAAAAAAGAAGGGATCATTAGTGTTTTAGTGTTCAGCCTTAATTAATCCAGTCTTAACCTAGTGTGTCACATATGCTCAATATCTGTCAAATGAATGAAATCCCAATTCTCCCTGAATTTGTTTCAATGGTAAGATTAAAAATTGTATCATTATGCTCTTGAGGTCTGCATATGGAACTACTGAGTACAAATAACTTGTCAGCATCTCATCATGCTTATTAGTTCTAAATATGTAGAAAAGTTTTAAATGATAGCTTAATGATCTGGAGACTAGCCTGGGTTATACATGTGACAGGAACAGAACAAGCCCAGTGCTAGTGCTCATTGGTTACATCCCAAGCTACATGGGAGACTGAGACTGGGAAAATCATGGTTCTGGGCACTCCCTGGCACCATAGAGAGTTCATGAGAAGAGTTCACGAGACTCATCTCCATGGAAGGGAAGCAGAGGAGGTAGCAAGTTCTCAGGGGCCTGGCACTGATGGGAAGGAAGCCTCACAGTTGGTAGACGTAGCTCGGACATGTGCAGGAAGCAAACTCCCATCCCAAAACAACCAGTGCAAACATACTGGAAGAGCAGCTCAACACTGCCATGATCACTCCAGCCTAGTGAGGGCAAAGCCCTGAGTTCAAACCTCAGCACTACCAAAATAATAGAGGAAGGCTAAGGAAAGGGTGACACTGTCCAAAAGGAAATAGACTCATTACATGACTTATGGTAACTCTTTGTACAACACCTTATTAACAAGAACTGAAAAATATAAGCCAGGCACTGGTGACTCAGGCCTGTCATTCTAGCTACTCAAGAGGCTGAGATATGAGAATCTCAGTTCAAAGACTGCCAGGGCAAGAAAGTCTGTGAGACTCTTATCTCTAATTAATCATCAGAAAACTGGAAGTGGTGCTGTGGCTCAAGTAACAGAGCTCTAGCCTTGAGCTGAAGACAGCACCCAGGTCCAGAGTTCAAGACCCAGGACTGACAAAAAGAAACTAATAATAGAACAAATCCTACAGAGTTGATAAAGTCTCAACTAATAAGAAAACATTTTTTTTTATTTTTGGGTCTGGTCGTGGGGCCTGAACTCTGGGCCTGGGTGCTGTTCCTCAGCTTATCAGCTCAAGGCTAGCGCTCTACCACTTGAGCCACAGTGCCACTTCTGGCTTTTTTTTTTTTTTTTGCTTATGTGGTGCTGAGGAATCGAACCCAGGGCCTCATGCATGCAAGGCAAGTGCTCTACCACTGAGCCACCTTCCCAGCCGCAAGAAAACATTTTCAAATGTTGTGTTTCTCGAATTGGCTAGTCTTTTGGAATTCTGTTCATGAATTACTGCTGAGATAGGAGATCCAAAAGTAATTCAGGAACTTTCTTCTCAGCCCCACTGGGCCCCATATGGCTCTACAAGAGGAGCCCCTCTGGCTCCAACTTGCATCCAGCCCACCTGACTCGTTCCTGGCGATGCTGCCGGGCTACAGGCGTGGAGGTGGCGGCTCAGCCCCATGCAGTGTGCCTCCCTCTGGTGCAGCCTGTTGGTATGGCACAGACCCCACAGTGCCATGTCGCAGGGACCCGGGCTGAGTTCTCCTTGAGGGAAACTACTTCATCCTCCTGAGTGGCCAGGAGGATGAAATGTGATAGGAAAAATGTCTCACACCTCTTGTGCGAAATTCACATCAAATGATCATTTTATTCTCTTCTTCCATCCCCAGAAAACCAGTCTTCTGCCAAAAAGCATAAAACGTCATTTTACTGAAAGTCTACAGCCCTCAAATACCCACTGTAGACCAGAGCTTGCTTTGTCTGTGCTAGTACTCACTCTCCCCACTCACCAACCTGCCCACATGACAGGTTCATGGCCCTTGTGGGGCCTGTCCCTTCCCAGTTCAAGTCTACCCCTAGCTTGGCCTCTTGACTGCCCCAGGCTCCTTCCACCCATTTCTCCCTCCATCAAGTCCTTCAGCAGTTACTAGGTTAGTCACGAAGCCCGACATCAGCTGACCCTCATTACCTTAAGCTACCTGCCTCCCATGCAAAGCTCAGGGCTCTCGGTGCGTGCGGTGCGGCGTGGTGCACGCACGAGGGCTGCTGGGCTCTCCCAGGCTTCCCAGTGCGGGCCTCAGCTCACACCCCCAGCCCATGCTGCTTCCAAGGCACGGGCTACTACCTATGTCTGCTGCCTTTCCTATCCTCTTCTCACTCAGAAAACCTCGATCACCAGTGTCCACACAGAATCTGCTCACCGTGGCAGAGATGTCACAGATTCTTCCTGCTCATACACACCTAGGAGACATTCGTTCTTTAGCCCACCCTTCAGAATGCCCATCGCAGTAGGCATTACTGATGATTGAACTATCCCATAGACTCTAAAGGCAGTCAAGACGCTTCTAGTCAATGACAGGCTGAAAGCCAATCCTAGCTACTCAGGAGGCTGAGATCTGAACATCACGGTTCAAAGCCAGCCCAGTCAGGAAAGTCCATGACTCTTGTCTCCAATAAACCACCAGAAAACTGGAAGTGGCGCTGTGGCTCAAGACTGACCAAAAAATAAAAAGAAAGGCTGAATGGATTACTCAACAAAGTACCAGTGAGCCACCAAGATTGCCATTATGCCACTCCAAATTTGAGAAGAGAATGGAGTCTTATCTATTACAATCCCTCTAGATCAGCCGGGCACTGGTGGCTCCTGTCTGCAATCTTAGCTACTAAGACTGAAACGTGAAGATTGTAGTTTGAAACCAGCCAGGGCAGGAAAGTCTATGGAACTCTAATCTCTGATAAACTACTCAGAAAAAATAGGTAGCACTGTGGCTCAAGTGGTTGAGCACTAGCCTTGAGCACAAAGAGGATCAAAGACAGCACCTAAACCCTGAGTTCAAGTCCCAGGACTGGCAATAATAATAATTAATAATAATGACTTCCTCTTGATCACATCTCAGACAATTAAAATAGGGACCCAAAATGACCCAAGGATTTATTTTGCCAGTCCTGGGGCTTGAACTCAGGGCCGAGGCACTGCCCCTGAACTTCTCTTGCTCAAGGCTAGCACTCTACCGCTTCAACTACAGTACCACTTCTGGTCTTTTCTGTCTGTATGGTACTGAGGAATTGAACTCAGGGCTTCATGAATGCTAGGCAAGTACTCTACCACTGAACCACCTTCCCAGCCCCACAAGGATTACTTTCTAAGACACAAAGGCTCATTATCATCTTAGAAAATAGGTGAACCACTGGGGCCCTGTCATAAAATCTGAAATCCAAAAGAAACCCCATTAGAAAGACTGTTCTACAATTTTCCTGGCAGTTGAGAGGGGCGTGGATTTAGGAATTAGCCCACAGACCACGGCCTAGGGCTGGAAGTGAAGAAGCCGTGCGCCTTTCCAAGCCGCAGGAGTGAGTGGGGCACCGACCACTCAGGGCTGAGCTGAATAACTGTGTCTAGTGACAAGAATATCACACGGTGACTTCCAAATGCCTTCAGGGCCTACACTCAAGTAATCATGAGCTGCAGAGCTCTGCACAGATGCCAATTTGACAGTCCAACCAAGCTGCCTTAAAGGAGAAACAAAACTGGGTTAATCTGGTGAACAGCTACAGTCACCTTCTCACTCCCTTCTTTCGTTCAATAATTATATCCACAATTACCTTAGTACTATGTAAAGAGCTTACCGCCTATTTGCGAATGTACATTACACACACACACACAGCACACAGCACAGTATCTATTCCTCAATGCGTATGACAGATGTTAGAAGTCAGGCTTTGGGCCCTTTACCCCAGAAGGAAAAGCAATGCCACATTTTCACAGCTTCAGTGTATCTCATCACTATGTTGTTCTACAAGTGGGGCCAAACATACAGAAGGTCTCACTGAATAGTTGCCACAGAAAGGAAAGTCCAGAGAAAGGAGACAAGACAAACCGTGTGTGTGTGTGTGTGTGTGTGTGTGTGTGTGTGCGTATTTACATGGATAGACCAATAGATATGTACAAGTATAGAATCTTTTTGCGACCTAAATGCTAACAACTACCTGCCTTTCTGAGCACTCATCTATGAAAAGGCCAGTACTGGTGCATCACCTTATGGTTTACAAAGCACCTCTACACATCACTTTTTTGTCCCGTGTGGCAAGTGCCACTATGCCTATGTGGTAAGCAGTCCTCGGTTCCTGTGTCAGAAACTGGCAAACAGCATCAGCTGTGGAGAGGAACCACGTGGGAAGGACGGCAGCTTACCGCACAGGCCAGTGCCGGCTGCTGCGGCACAAACTGACAGGATGAAATCACAGGCAGCACCTCGTTCTAAAATTCTATCACTGTGTGACTCCAGGTTTCTGTGCTCGTCAAAGTGGGAATCAAACAGACCAGCCATGCCGAGTTTGGCCTAGATTCCAGCTTAGCCTTCTCAATGCATTTATCTCCTGAGATTGTCTTATTAAAATGGAATACAAGATGTAAGTCCCCAGTATAATGCCTGACTCTTAAAAGACACTGGAAAAAAGTTAGTTCCTTTTCTGAATGCAGAAGGATTTAAGGCTTATCTTAAAGGCTTTGAAAATTCTCATCTATCAGTAGTATCTTCAAATAAATAGAAATAAGGGAAACCAGGGATAATTCTTTTTTTGTCCTAAATATCCTGGACAGCCATAAGAGAAGCCAAGTTTCAGTATGCACCTCCACGATACTTTCCAGAACAAGACAGTGGCTCTCCTTCCTCTGCTTCTGTTCTGCCTTGCTTCTGGTACACACTAGTACACACAGCCCAGTTGCCTGGCATTCCAGACCCATCCACTTTCTAAAAACAAACCCTTGGCAAGAAGCCCACTAGCATCTTCTGAGGGACTCTAGCCTTACAAGGAGCAGCTCCCACCCACATTCCAGAGGTGATTTGCATGCTTACATCTACCAGCAAAGCTGTTAAGAGGGGGGCAGGGACCACGGGGAGGGGGAAATGGCAGGAGCATGAGCCAGACTTCGGCCAGGGAGAAGGCAGGCTGATACTGAGCAGTCAGATGGCCGGACCGCCACCTGTGTGCCATCCCCGAGTGGAAAGAGATACATGGTCACACAATATACAATGTAGGGGTGAGGAGCTGATCACAATCATCTCTGAAAGCGCTTACTTGTTAACCCAAGACAGGCTTCGCACAGGCCAACAGAAACTCCTCCTTTGGACTTGCGGGAAAGCACAGGGAGGGCTGAGGTTCCACACCAGCATCTTCTCCCCGCCCAGCACTGTTAGCCAAGTATCTGCTAAAATAATAAGCTCCTAGCCGGTACCGGTGGTGGCTCACGCCTATAATACTATCTACTCAAGAGGCTGGGATCTGAGGATCATGGTTCAAAGCCAGCCCCAGCAGGAAAGGCTGTGAAACTTTATCTCCAATAAACCACCAGAAAACTCAAAATGGCGCTGTGGCTCAAGTGGTAGAGCGCTTGAGCTAAAGAGCTGAGGGTCAGAGCCCAGGCCCAGAGTTCAGGCCCCACGACCAAAAAAAAAAACTTCTGTCATTACCACATGTCATCTCCCCCAAGGCCACTTGTCTTTTTTTTTTTGGGTCAGTCATGAGGCTTGAACTCTGGGCCTGGGCGCTGTCCCTCAGCTCTTCAGCTCAAGACTAGCGCCCTACCACTGAGCCACAGCGCCACTTCCTGCTTTTTCTGTTTATGTGGTGCTGAGGAATCGAACCCAGGGCCGCATGCAGGCGAGGCAATCACTCTACCACTGAGCCACCTTCCCAGCCCGATTTTTTTTTAAGAGACAGGTGGAGGGCTGGGAAGGTGGCTCAGTGGTAGAGCGCTTGCCTCACCTGCATGAGGCCCTGGGTTCGATTCCGCAGTACCACATAAGCAGAAAAAGCAGGAAGTGGTGCTGTGGCTCAAGTGGTAGGGTGCTCACCTTGAGCTGAAGAGCTGAGGGACAGCGCCCAGGCCCAGAGCCCCTATGACAAAAAAAAAAAAAAACCTTCCCCTAGAGTATTTTTCTTTTATCTAAAAGCTGCTGGGGAGAGGGGAGCGAACACGCATGGAGGGGAACAGTCTGCCTGTATAACCCAGGCTGGCCCTGAACTCTCAACCTCCTGCCTCAGCCTCCAGAGTCATGAGATTATAGGCATGTTGTCACTATCCCTGGCTTCAGAATCATTTTTTAAAAAATGAACTCAAAACCAGGAACTGCTGGCTCAGGCCTTTTATCCTAGATATTCAAGAGGCTGCGATCTGAAGCCAGCCTAGGCAGGAAAGTTCATGAGACTGTTATCTCCAATTAACTAATAAAACTGCAAGTGGAGATGTGGCTCAACTGGTAGTGTGTCAGCCTTGAGCAAAGAAGCTAAGAGACAGCACTCAGTCCCTCTATTCAAGCCCAAGTACTGGCACAAAAGCAGTAGCAGCTGCACTGGACCTCAATGAAAACGAACTAAGCAACTCAAAGGCAGCGATGGGAGGGAAGGAATGAGAGGGAAAGAGGGAACAGCTGACACTAAGCAAAAGGAAAGAGATGTACACATCACCTGATGTGGGAGAAATAGCTGTATGATCAAAGCTCAGAATTCAGAAACATTATACTCCATGATAATGAGTTTGTCTTGTGAAGGTTGGAGTGTGTTTGTGACTATCACTATCTCACAATACTATGAAAGTTGTGAAACTATCTCAATAAAAAAATTATTAAAAAAAAAAAAAGCAGCAGCAGCAACAGCAGCCATCGCCAGGCCGGGCAGAAAAATCTGACTCTAATCTCCACTTAATCAGCAAAACGCTGGAAAGGTAGTTGTGGCTCAGGTCTCAAGTGGCAGAGTATCAGCCTTGAGTGAAAAGCTAAGGGATAGTGCTGTGGCCCTGAATTCAAATCCCAGTACTGGTGTGTGTGGGCACGCACCCCCACACCCCCACACAGACACATACTAAACTGCTCAACTTTAACATCATTTCTACCTCTCTAATTTTTTAATTTGGTACAAAATTTTAACTAACCACCTTCATGGGAATCCTGTATGACAAATATATAGATAAACATGCACTGAGAAGCCCAGCCATCTCTGCATTCCTTCTGTGGCTTTCCACAGGTCAATAGGTTCATCACAAAGTGAGTCGCGATAGGTAGCTACCCTAGTGCTTCATTAAGCCTAATGCAATATCTAATCTCGTCATTAAAACGAAACTATGAATAAACATTAGATAAATTCAATTTGCACACATTCTAATGCCAGATCGCATCACATTAAAATGCTATCATATTCAAATGACCTATTTCATTAAACCCTTCTGTTAAATACGTATCGATATAAAATCCTATTCCAAAAGGAATACTAACATCTCAAACAGAACAAAAGGCACAATGCTTTTATGTGTTTGTGCAAAAGATATTCATTTTAAACTCTTAAGAAAATAATTTCTGTAAGTTCTCCAAAAGGGCTGCCCTTCTAAAAGTACTCAGACAATGCTGGTAAAGGTCATTATAAAGCAGGGAGTAGAGTAGCTCTAAGATGCTCTCTGCCCTTTAGACAATCCTTGTGCTTATCATACCTAGCAGAGCACAAAAGGATTTTTTTGTTTTTTTTTGGGTCCGGTTGTGGGGCCTGAACTCTGGGCCTGAGCACTGTCCCTCAGCTCTTCAGCTCAAGGCTAGTGCCCTACCACTTGAGCCACAGCACCACTTCCAGCTTTTTTTTTTCTTTTTGCTTATGTGGTGCTGAGGAATAGAAACCAGGGCCTCAGGCATGCAAGGCAAGCACTCTACCACTAAGCCAACTTCCCAGCCCAGGATTTTTTTAAAAAACATCTTCCAGTCCAAGCTGGTGAATAAGCAAGCAATGATATGCTAGGTGGGAAATATTTGAAATTCCAACTGTTCAGTGGCCCTACAGAATCCTGATGCTTCCTTATCTACAGAGAAACTGAGGCTTAGGGAGGGTAGTGATCTGCTCAAAGTTTCACAGTATTTTTTTTATGCCAGGATGAGACTTGAACTCAGGTCTTGGGTACTGTTCCTTAGTTTTTTCACTCAAGGCTGACCACTTGAACCACAGCTCCATTTCCCAGCTTTCTGGTGGTTAAATGGAGATGAGTCTCATGGACTTTTCTGCCCTGGCTGGCTTAGAACCACGTTCCTCAGATCTCAGCCTCTTGAGTAGCTAGGATTATAGGTGTGAGCCACCAGAGCACAGCACAGCTTTTAACCATATTCAGCTGCAATGCTTTTTTCAAAACCCAAAATCAGCTAGTATGTGAACTGTAGAATATGTAATATAAAACTTCAAAAACTAAACACTAGAAATTTTGCATTAAAAAAAAACATTTGAAACTACTGCTATGCTGTTAAAGAGGACCCAAGAGAGCCAGAAGGAAAGAAACAATTTTATCTCATTTATTAAAAGAGATCAGCCACTAAAATGAGTGACTAAAATATTCCGCTTGGATTCTGTAATTCAATTCATACCTAGCCAGACCTCTGCGGAAGACAGCATCCTGAGACCAATGAGCTCAACAGAAAGTTGCTCCATTGGCATGCTCCCGTGAGAAGCTGTGTGCCTTCATATGAAGTTCCACACTCGCTCACTACTGCAGCAACTGCTCCATTTAGCAAGTGTGCCATTAGTTATGTTATATATGGCTTATCTCAACGGCTCTAAATTGCACAAGAGCAATACCACTCAGAGGGTGCTCTACTGCTTGAGCCAAGCCTCTAGCCCTCCTTCAGACATTTCTCACTTCTTTCCTATCAGATTTACAGGTTTATACTGATATAAACTTGGTAACTCAATAGCAGCCAACTCCAAAACAATCTAGTAGGACTGGCATTCAGAATGCAGAAAGGCCAGTCTCTCTTCACTTCTGGAGTATGAACTGGCAGTCAAAGCTGATCCTCAGATCTCAGTCTCCTGAGCAGCCTGGATTACAGATGTGAGCCACTGGTGTCTGGCCAGGCCTCTGAGATACAAGGTGAACAGGTGTGGTAAATATGGACTAACTTTGTGTGTAATCAAAGACTACTGAAATAGCAGGGCACCGGTGGTCCACATTTGTAACTCTAGCTACTCAGCAGGCTGAGATCTGAGGATCAAGGTTCAAAGCTAGCCTGAGCAAAAAGGTCCATGTTTGTTGTTGTTTTTGTCGGTTGTGGGGCCTGAACTCTGGGCCAGGACACTGTCCCTCAGCAATTTAGCTCAAGGCTAGTGCTCTACCTCTTGAGCTACAGCGCCTCTTCTGGCCTTTTCTGTTTATGTGGTGCTGAGGAATCAAACCCAGAGCCTCATGCATGCAAGGCAAGCAACTCTACCACTGAACCAACCTCCTAGCCCCAAGTCCATGAAATTCTTATCTCCAGTTAAACACAGACACACAGCAGACAGACAAGGCACACACATACAGAAGCTCAAGTGGTAGGGGCTAAGAGAGAGAGAGAAAGAGAGAGAGAGAGAGAGAGAGAGAGAGGGAGGGAGGGAGGGAGGGAGGGAGGGAAAGAAAAGGAATCCTGAAGATTTAAGAGGCAAAGAGACTACCGCTGACAGGCAATTCATCCATTCATTCATCCAGGTACATGGTGCTGGAGTTTGAACTCAAGGCCTCCTGTTTGCTAGGCAACTATTCTACTACTTGAGTCATGCCACGACTCCTTTTGCTTTTAGTTATTCTTCAGGAAACATCTATTTGTTGCCCAGGGCTAGTCTTGGTCTGATTCTCCTTCATAAGCCTACTATAAAGCTGGGATTATAAATGTGTATCACCAAACCTGGCTAATGGGTCAATTTAAACATTGAAATGGTATTTCAAAATTTTCATGGAATGAAATGTTTATATTAACACCAACAAATTGGAAGAAAAAAGCGCTAACACCAATAAATGCAGAGGAAAAGGACAATGGATTTTACATTTACCATATTAACAGCCAAAATCACTCACCAACGCTAGAACTGGCTGGTGAAGGTTTGATGGGAAACAGGATATTTATGTAATAGAAAGTGTCCCCCTCCTAATTACTTATCAGTTACAAGGGGGAAGATGGAACCTGAAAACAGATGAATGTAGCAAGCTGATCATTAACTTCAGTGTCACCATTGGCAGTACCGTTGGGCAAAATAGCATCAAGTGCTCCCTGGAATGACTCTCTGAAAAGATAGAACATCAGTTCTAGGGTATGCTACCCTAAATACAGATGAGTTAAATATATGCCAACATTCTTTAAAAAGACTAATCTTGAGAGAAATTATTTTAAAAAACAACTGCTCTAAAGTCCCTCTCCTGTTTTTGTGGGGGGGCAGTATTGGGGTTTGAACTCAATGCCTAACTTTGCCAGGCAGTTGCTCTACCGCTCAGGCCATGCGCTAGTCCTTTTGTGCTCTGGCTCTTTTTCATCCAGAGGTCTCACATGTTTGCCCGGGTCAGCCTGGGACCTCACAACACTCCACCCATGGCCTGTGATACAGTTCCCATTACCAGTATGCACCAGCACATCTAGCTTATCTGTTGAGAGGGGTCTTGCTAACTTTTGCAATCGGGCTAGTGTGTTTCTACTGATTTCCACCTGAAAATAGCTGGAATTACAGGAATTCACCTCTACACTCAGTCTGAAGTCTTCAGAGGTCAAGATCATTGAAGAGTAAATGCCAAGGAACAGACCCACAATGAAGATGAACGGACTGCAACTAACTCTGTGTGACTTTGGAATGGATCCCAAGCCGGGAAGAAATGACTGAAAAGTGAAATGTTGACACAAACTGTGGATTAGGTAAGAGCAATGCAATGCATCAATGTTCATCAATGTTTTCTGACTGTGATAAATTAGCAGGTCTTGTTTTTTGTTTTTTTTTGTAGTGGTAGTTGTTGTTTTGTGGTGCCAGTCCTGGACCTTGAACTCAGGACCTGGGCACTGTCCCTAAAATTTTGTGCTCAAGGTTAGCACTCTACTACTATGAGCCATAACTCCATTTTGGGCTTTTGGGGGATTAATTGGAGGTATGATTCTCAAGCCATCTGTACTTGGCTTTAGAGGTAACAGTTTTTTGTTTTGTTTTTGGTCAGTCGTGGGGCTTGAACTCTGCGCCTGTGCGCTGTCCCTCAGCTCTTCAGCTCAAGGAGAACGCTCTACCACTTGAGGTACAGCGCCACTTCTGGTTTTCTGGTGGTTTATTGGAGATGGCAGTCTCACAGTCTCTCCTGCCCGGGCTGGCTTTGAACCTCGATCCTCAGATCTCAGCCTCCTGAGTAGCTAGGATTACAGGCGTAAACCACCAGCGCCCAGCAGTAACAGTTTTATATAAGGAAAAAAATCCTGGGCTGGGAATGTAGCTTAGTGCTAGAGTGCTTGCCTAGCATGCCTGAAGCCCTGGGTTCAATCCCTCAGTACCACATAAACAGAAAAAGCCAGAAGTGACACTGTGGCTCAAGTGGTAGAGTGCTAGCATCCCCAGCACCCAAAACTATCCATGTTTCTTTTAAAAAACATACATTTGAATGGAATTTGAGGGAAAAGAAAGAAACTGTGATCCTACATTTAAATGTATCTGTTAGCGGGGCACCAGTGGCTCACACCTATAAGCCTAGCTACTTAGGAGGCTGAGATCTGAGGATCAGGGTTCAAAGCCAGGCCAGCCAGGCCGTGAGACTCTTGTTTTTTGTTTTGTTTTTTTTTTGGGTCCAGTCGTGGGGCCTGAACTCTGGGCCTGGGTGCTGTCCCTCAGCTCTTCAGCTCAAGGCGAGCGCTCTACCACTTGAGCTACAGCGCCACTTCTGGCTTTTTTTTTTTGCTTATGTGATGCTGAGGAATCGAACCCAGGGCCTCATGCATGCAAGGCAAGCGCTCTACCACTGAGCCACCTTCCCAGCCCCCGTGAGACTCATCTCCAAAAAAACCACCAGAAAACCAGAATTGGCAGTATGGTTCAAGTGGCAGAACGCTCACCTTGAGCTCAAAAGCCCAGGCTGAGTTCAAGATCCATGACCGATAGACCCACAAGAATTGATAGGGAGTAAAATAGCTTCTAATTTGTTCGTTTTTGCCAAAAAAAAAACAAAAAACAAAAAAAACAGTTTGGAAAGATTCTCACCAAAATACTAAAATTATTTTCTTTTCTTTTTTGGTCAGTTTAGGGATTGAACTAAGGGCCTGAGGGCCTGGATGCTGTCCTTGAGCTTTTTTGCTCAAGGCTAGCATTCTACCACTGGAGCTACAACATCACTTCCAGTTTTTGGTGCTTAACGGAAGGTAAGAGTCTCACAGACTTTCCTGCCCAGACTGGCTTCAACCTGTGATCTTCAGATCTCGGCTTTTTTTTTTTTTTTTTTGCAAGTCCTGGGGCTTGAACTCAGGGCCTGGGCACTGTCCCTGAGCTTCTTTTGCTCAAGGATAGCATTCTATCACTTGAGCCACAGCACCACTTCTGGTTTTTTTCCGTTTATGTGATACTGAGGAATCGAACCCAGGGCTTCATGCATGCTAGGCAAGCATTCTACCACGAAGCTACATTTCCAGCCCAGGTCTCAGCCTCTTGAGGAGCTAGGATTACAGGCCTGAGCCACCAGAACATGGCTTAAAATTCACTATTATTAAAAGGGAGGGGTTATATGTTTAGGTAACTGTTTTGTATATCTGTCAATAATTACATTTCTTTTGTAGCTTTTAAGCAAAATAAAATGGTCTAAAATGCCACTGAATCTATTTCCCCACTCTCTAGTATCGTCATGTGCGATGTAACATTGTAGTGAATACTAGTGTTTGCCTGGCAGTATCTACACGGTAGCAGTCCCCCAAGGCTGGCCTCCTGACTTCACAGTCACCTGGCTCTGTGTAACTGCACTCTACAATGGTCACACAGTAACAATGATAATGATCATGAAAACCTAATGATATATTCCTCGGCTGTATTCCTATCATTAAGCAGTGGGGCTACTTTAAAAGCAAGTCAGGGCCCAGTATAGTCACAGAAAAATACGTGTCTTGATAAACAGTAAAATTCATCATGAAAGCAAACTTTTATTTATTACACTGAACAAATGCACAACTAGAGAAGAAGCATCATGTACAGGTGGATAATCCATTTTCAACATGCCAAATCACCATTTTCACACCAACTACTCTATTACTCATGTTTCTGTGAGAGCAAACGTAACAGCTGATGAGAAATACCAGAAAAACTCCTTAAAGAAACCAACTACTAAGCCGGGCACCGGTGGCTCACGCCTGTAATCCTAGCTAGTCAGGAGGCTGAGATCTAAGGATCTGCCAGCCCAGGCAGAAAAGTCTGTGAGACTCTTATCTCCAATAAACCACTAGAAAACTGGAAGTGGCACTGTGGCTCAAGCGGTAGAGCACTCGCCTTGAGCTGAAGAGCACAGGGACAGCGCCCAACCAAGCCCAGAGTTCAAGCCCCACAACAGACAAAAAAAAGAGAAAAGAAAGAAAGAAAGAAACCAACCACTAGCCTTGAGCTAAAGAGCTCAGGGACAGCATCCAGGCCCTGAGTTCAAGCCCCACAACAGACAAAAAGAAAAAGTAGATAGAAGAGAGTGAATTAGCAGAGGTGGTAAAACAGTGCATGACCCCAATGACACGAACCAGAAAGGGAGCAAGATCCAAGTGTTATCATAAAAAATCTTCTGATGGAGATGACTGATAAAGAAAAGATGACTTATGGTGTCCAACCCCGCGGAGAGGCTGCATGGTGGTGTCTGGTGACTTGGTGGCACAAAGATGAGTAACCGGCCCGTGGAGACTGCAGCGATGGGAGCCAAGCTCACAGAGGAGTAGGAGGATAATTCTAGCTGAATTCGGATTTGGGAGCAGAAACTGCTTCAGCTGCTAAGGCTGCAGTGTCACTGTGTGCAGAATCCATGAGACCCCAGGCTGGCTATGGAAACCATGAGAGCAAGTGGCTAAGGTGCTAGACGGGTCATGAAGAGGAAAGAACCAGCAGAGACGATGGCAGACTAGAGTGGAGGCAGGTACAGGAGTCAGCAGCGAGCTAGGGGAGCCAGCAAATCAGCAGAACCCTGAGGAAGAAAGGGAAAGATGCAGGGAGCCTACAGCCAAAGGCTCCACATGGATACCAGGGGAAGTAAATGGCCAAAAGCCTGGTCTCAGGCTGCAGGGGCATTGTAGCGGTCAGAGCTCTACCAGGCCTCTCCAGCTCCACCATCTATAACCCCAAACTGCTGACAGATCCAAGAAAGAGCTGAGAACAGCCAGTAGTTTTTAATACTAATGCCCTCAGTCTTGCTAACCAAATATACACCTAGTCCAGAATCCAGATGAGGAAACAATGTAAGGAGAGCTGCAATTCCTCTGGAAACAGAAGCAAAGCTGTTTTCCTCTGGAAGGGAGAGTGTGGACATTTTTTCCGAGGACTCCAGAATAAATACACAAGTTCCAAACAAAGCTAGCTTTAGGCAGTCAAGACACTAGACACAAGCTGGGCCAGTACTTCGTACCTGCAATCCTAGCTACTCAAAAGGCCAAGATCTGAGGATTTGAAATCATCAGCAGGCAGACAAATCTGGGAGATTTAGCCAGCAAAAAGCCAGAGGCAGAGGTGTGGCTCAAGTGACACACCTTGAGGGAAAAAGCCAAGTGAGAGCTCAAGGCCCCCAGTTCAAGCCCTACAACTGACGTGTGTACTGGCACACGCGTGCATACGTGTGTACACACACACACACACAAAATCAATCCCTTATGTCCTGAAACTGGGTGATGGTGATAGCTGTACAACTTGGAAGTTTTACTATGGATCACTGAATTGCACATGTAAAACATGTCAAGAAGGAACAGTAGCTTGCTGGGGTACGTTTATTTAAGGTGGCAACCAATGAAGGAGAAGCAAGTGGAGACCATGATGCTCCAACTTCAGTGTGCCTCACCAGGGATCCCTCTGCAGACTGCCCATGTGTGTGGAAGTGCGCCCAGGTGATGCTGATGTTGGTGCTGGCCTATGGATCATACTTGGCTGCACAGAACAACTTAGACAACTAGAGGAGCTTTGTTCTTACAAGCTGCAAGAGGCAAAGGGCTTGAGTCCAAGCAGGTCAGAAACCGTCTTCTTACCTTTTTTTTTTTTCCGTACCAGTCCTAGGGTTTGAACTCAAGCCTGGGATAGTGCTCTACCACTTACAGCACTACTTCCAATTTTTAACTGGTTAATTGGAGGTAAGAGTCTCAGGGACTTTCCTCCCTACGCTGGCTTTGAACTTCAATCGTCAGGGCTCAGGCTCCTGAGTAGCTGGGATTGCAGGTGTGAGCCACCAGCGCCCAACCTATTTTCTTTAAATATAATTTTATCTTTACTAAGGGGTTACCATTTCATAAGTTGGGTAATGAGTACATCTCTCCTTTCTTTTTCAACAATGTCCCCCATTCAAGGCCTCGCTTTCCCCACCTTACCATTTTTAAGATTGGGAAATGTGTTCACAAGCGGAGCAAAGCTGCTGTGTGGGGTGAGGAGCACTCTGGTTTTCTAGCACGAGTGGGGGAGGTGCTCTGAGGCAGGGAAGACAGCTCTTCAAAAAGAGATGATGAAAGTGACTTCAAACTGGTAAAGAATGTAAATGGTATTTGAAATATAGGCCACACAATCACATGATATGCTATGAAAACCTGTGACTTGCACTAGTGATGGTCAAAGGTTCTACTAGTACTTTGATCTGTTGTCTACGATCTACTAGTACTTTGATCTGTTGCCTACGTTCCTAATTGAAGCACATGTTAGTAAAAATAAACCGCATGTAGTAGCTCACAACTATAATCCCAGCACTTGGGAAGGGGCGATCAGGAGGATTTTAGTACCAGACCATCCTTGGGGGGTCAGGAAGGGGAAATCACAAGAATCCCTCTAAAGCATGTCCAATAAAACCTGGGCATGATGGTACATGTATGCCATCCTGCTACTTGGGAAGCAGATGTTGGAGGATCAAGATCCAGGCCAGGCCAGGAATAAACATGAGACCCTATCCCAACAATAACCGGAACAAAAAGGGCTGGGCGGTGAGTGTGGCCCAACTGGAAGAGCACCTGTCTCGCAGGCATACGAAGTTCAAGCTCCAGGCAGCCAAAAGGAAAAAAAGCAAGTTTTAAAAATAAAAAGATATGCTCACACCTGTAATCCTAGCTACTCAGGAGGCTGAGGATCTCGTTTCAAAACCAGCTCAGGCAGGAAAGTCCATGAAACTCTTATCTCCAATAAACCACCAGAAAACCGGAAGTGGCACTGTAGCTCAAGTGGTAGAGCGCTAGCCTTGAGATGAAGAGCTGAGGGACAGCGCCCAGGCCCAGAGTTCAAGGCCCACGACCAACCAAAAAAAAAAAAAAAAAAGATACGCTGGGCACCAGTGACTCATCCCTATAATACTAGCTACTCAGGAGAGGCTGAGATCTGAGGATTGAGGTTCAAAGCCAGCCTGGGCAGGAAAGTCTGGGAAACTCTTATCTCCAATTAATGACCAGAAGTGGTGCTGTGGCTCAAGTGGTAGACTAGCACTCGCCTTCAGCTGAAGAGTTCTGGGACAGTGCCCAGGCCCAGAGTTCAAGCCCATGATCAAAAAAAAAAAAAAGTGAAACTTTTTTTCAGTCTTTATTGAGGTATTTCCTACATTCTATTCAGGTTAAAGAGCACTAATAAGTAAATGTGTCAAAAGAGCAGTCTGCCGTCTTCTACAAGGGTTAGATGAGGCTGAGCTCTACTCCCTAGGGCCTCTTTTCTTTACCATCTGCGCTCCTAAAAATTGCCCTGTAACCTCTCGCAGGCAGGTCTCTAAGGCACTCTACTTTCCCATTCTTTTTTTAATTTATTTGGTTCTGGGGCTGGGGCTTCCAACTCAAGGCCTCATGTTCTCACTCAGCTTTTTCACTCAAGGCTGGCGCTCCACCACTTGAGCCTTATTTCTATTTTTGGCTTTTTGATGGTTAACTGGAGGCAAGAGTCTCAAGGACTTTCCTGCCGAAGCTGGCTTCCAATCACAATCCTTAGACTTCAGTATGAGCCACTGTGCCCGGACACATTCTCACTTGAGCCAGCCTCTGTCATTCTCCTAGAAGGGCTCAGGTGAAAAGAAACAGTAAAGAGTCAGCGAGCCACCAGGTGCCAGTGGCTCACACCTGTAATCCTAGCCATCCAAGGAGCTGAGCTCTAAGGATCTGATCTGGGTTTGAAGCCAGGCAGGAAAGTCTGTGAAACTCTTTTTTTTTTGTTGTTGTTGGGCCTGAGCCCTGTCCCTCAGCTCTTTTTTTGGGGGGTCCGGTCGTGGGGAATGAAATCTGGGCCTGGGCGCTGTCCCTCAGCTCTTCAGCTCAAGGCTAGCACTCTACCACTTGAGCCACAGTGCCACTTCTGGCTTTTTTCTTTTCGCTTATGTGGTGCTGAGGAATCGAACCCAGGGCCTCATGCATGCAAGGCAAGCACTCTACCACTGAGCCACCTTCCCAGCCCCTCCCTCAGCTCTTCAGCTCAAGGCTAGAGCTCTACTACTTGACCTACAACACCACACCGGTTTTCTGGTGGTTTATTCAAGATAAGAATTTCTTGGACTACTTTCCTGCCCAAGCTGGCTTTGAATGGCAATCCTCAAATCTCAGCCTCCAGAGTAGCTAGGATTACAGGCGTGAGCCACCGGGGCAGGCAGTCTGTGAGACTCTTATCTCCAATTAGCCACCAGAAAACCAAAAGTGGCTCTGTGGCTCAAAGTGGTGGGATGTTAGCTTTGAGCAAAAGAGCTCAGGGACAGAGCCCAGGCCCTGAGTTCAAGCCCCACTACCCACATAGTAAAATGAGTCAGTTTTAACCCTTTGGTATATTTTTCCATAACCAAAAGAACATTTTACATTGGTAGGCTATCTTGCCATTTTTTTTATAGAACTTTCACATAATATTTCATTTAATCATGAAATAGGGAAGTAAACAGGACCGATATTCTCATCATTATATACATAAATGAAACTGCAGATTTTTGAGGTTAATCAACGTGCTCACGGTTATCACATAAAAAAGTAACACATGGGATAGAGATAGTGGCTCATGCGTGCACTCCCAGACACTCAGGAGTAAGAAATCAAGATAATCAGGGTTCAAGACCAGCCCAGGCTAAAAAACTAGCAAAACCACAAGTAAGGTTGGCTGGCCCTGAGAAACTCTGTCTGAAAGAAAACCAAAAAGAAAAAAAGAAAAAAAAGGCCGGATAATAGGCTTAAGTGCAAGAGGACCTGAGTTCAAACTCATCACCGGAAGAAGAAAAAATAAAAACAAAGACAAACACTACAGAGTCACAGGTGGTGGGTACCATTAATCCTAACAATTATTCACATTGCTGGGGCTGGGAAGGTGGCTCAGTGGTAGAGCGCTTGCCTTGCATGCTCAAGGCCCTGGGTTCGATTCCTCAGCACCACATAAGCAAAAAGAAAAAAGCCGGAAGTGGCGCTGTGGCTCAAGTGGTAGAGCGCTAGCTTTGAGCTGAAGAGCTGAGGGACAGCGCCCAGGCCCAGAGTTCAGGCCCCATGACCGGACCAAAAAAAAAAAAATATTCATCTTGCTAAATCTAATTCTTCATCTGCCAAATAGGAGTAACAACAATAATGGCAGCCGTACCTTACCCCTCCCAGGCTCCACAAGGTGGTCCACAGAAATGTCTTACACACTATGGAGCCACAACTCACCAATAATGAAGGGTCAAACAAAAACAAACAAGGCAAAGAGTACACATGCACTCAATAGTAATGTGCCAAGCACTGCTCAAAGAGCTACCTTGGGAATACAGTGAAGAACAAGACAGAAAAGGTGTGCCACACCTTATATTCTATGAGGATGGTGTTAGAGCTAACAATAAATACAGAAGCTTGAAAGGTATCTGTGCTATGGGCTTAAAATTCAAATGCTAAGCCAGATTCTGATGGTTCACACCTATAATCTTAGCTACTAAGAAGGCAGAGATCTGAGGATCACAGATCAAGGTTCAAAGCAAGCCAAGGCAGGAAAATCCCTAAGACTCCAATTAGCCTCCAAAAAGCCTTAAGTGGAATGGTGGCTCAGAGTTACGAGTGATAAACTTGAGCTAAGGGACAGTGCCCTGGCCTTGAGTTCAAGCCCTAGTATAAGAACAATATAAGCCGGGCGCTGGTGGCTCATGCCTGTAATCCTAGCTACTCAAGAGGCTGAGATCTGAGGATCGCAGTTCAAAGCCAGCCCGGGCAGGAGAGATCGTGAGACTCCTATCTCCAATAAACCACCAGAAAACCGGAAGTGGCGCTGTAGCTCAAGTGGTAGAGCGCTCACCTTGAGCTGAAGAGCTGAGGGACAGCGCCCAGGCCCAGAGTTCAAGCCCCATGACCGACCAAAAAAAAAAAAAAAAGAACAATATAAGAGAGGGGCACTGGTGGCTCATGCCTAGCTACTCAGGAGATCTGAGGATCTCGGTTCAAAGCCTGCCCAGGCAGGAATGTCCGAGGCTCTTATCTCCAATAAAAACCACTAGAAAACCGGAAGTGGCACTGTGGCTCAAGTGGTAGAGCGCTAGCCTTGAGCTGAAGAGCTGAGGGACAGCACTCAGGCCCAGAGTTCAAGCCCCACAGCCAACCAAAGGGGGGAGGGGGGGGAACCATTTCCTCTGCTGAAATCTAACCAATAACATCAGGAAGCAGAACTTTAGGTGATTGGGTTATGAGTGTACAGCCCTCATAAATGGTATTAGTGTTCTTATAAAAGAAACCCCAGAGAACTGCTTCACCCTTCTACCACTGAGTGCACAGCAAGCAAGCGGTCTCCACCAAACACTCCATCTCTCAACACCCTGAGGTTGGATATCCCAGTATCTGGAACTGTGCGAAATAAATTTGTTTTCTATTAAGTTATCCAGCATTTTGTTATAGCAACCTAACAGCCTAAAACTGTAATAAGAATTGTGTGTAAGCTTATATATGTTACTGAAAGTGATCAATAGCTTCTCCTTGCTGAAAGATAGAAATGAAGCCAGAATCTAAACAGCAGGAAGGAGCTACAATGGACTAGCCCAAAGGACTATTTTGAGGAGAAAATGAAAAGGGTAAGTAACAAAGACCGGACAGTATCCTCTCACAAACTGCACAAAGTACCTACCCAGTAGACTAGGCTCATTTGTGAATGCTTTTCAGGAGCTTCCCCAAGAATGTAAACACTTTAGGCCAAGGATTGTCTTCCTCATCTTTGTGTCCACAGGTCTAATAAAAGTTAGCTGAGGGCTGGGAAGGTAGCTCAATGGTAGAGTGCTTGCCTTGCATGCACAATGCCCTGGGTTTGATTCCTCAGCACCACATAAACAGAAAAAGCTGGAAGTGGTGCCATGGCTCAAGTGGTAGAGTGCTAGCCTAGAGCTGAAGAGCTGAGGGACAGCGCCCAAGCCCAGAGTTCAAGCCCCATGACTGACAAAAAAAAGTTAGCTGAGCTGGGCACCGGTGGCTTATGCCTGTAATCCTAGCTACTCAGGAGGCTGAGATCTGACAATCCCGGTTCAAAGCCAGCCCGGGTAGGAAAGTCCGTGAAACTTTTATCTCCAATAAACCACTAGAAAACCAGAAGTGGCATTGTAGCTCAAGTGGTAGAGCACTGGCCTTGAGCTGAAGAGCTGAGGGACAGCACTCAGGCCCAGAGTTCAAGACCCACAACCGACCAAAAAAAAAAAAGTTAGCTAAATGTATAGGCTGCTTATTATTCCACTGGACTGTGAGATTCCTTCCCACAAACAACACATGTAGGATCATCATGTCTCCTGGTGCAGTAACAGTCCTCTCCAGTCAGGGCCCAGGTCCCATACTTCTTTGATTTACCCTAACCCAATACAAGAATGCGCAAGTACTTATTACAATAAAGCATTAAGGCCCTCTGAACTGGAGAGCAAAGTATATTCAGAGATGAGCAGAGAAGAAAAAAAAGAGAAAAGAAAAAATAAAGCACACGGGGTGAGGAGCTGCCTAGTCAGTGGGATTGTCTGCAAAGTGATTAGTTCCGAACGTTAAAATATTCCTTACTGCCGGGCGCTGGTGGCTCACGCCTGTCATCCTAGCTACTCAGGAGGCTGAGATCTGAGGATCGCGGTTCAAAGCCAGCCCAGGCAGGAGAGATCGTGAGACTCCTATCTCCAATAAACCACCAGAAAACCGGAAGTGGCACTGTAGCTCAAGTGGTAGAGCGCTCGCCTTGAGCTGAAGAGCTGAGGGACAGCGCCCAGGCCCAGAGTTCAAGCCCCACGACCGACAAAAAAAAAATATTCCTTACTACTAAATGAGCTCTTCTCCTGGGCTGGGAAGGTGGCTCAGTGGTAGAGTGCTTACCCTGCATGCTTGAAGCCCTGGGTTTGATTCCTCAGCACCACATAAGCAGAAAAATCTGGAAGTGGTGCTATGGCTCAAGTAGAACGTTAACCTTGAGCTGAAGAGCTGAGGGACAACGCCCAGGCCCAGAGTTCAAACCCACAACAGACCAAAAAAAAGAAAAAGGGGCTGGGAAGACGGCTCAGTGGTAGAGCGCTTGCCTTGAATGCATGAGGCCCTGGGTTCAATTCCTCAGCACCACAAAGCAAAAACAAAAAGCAGGAAGTGGCGCTGTGGCTCAAGTGGTAGAGCGCTAGCCTTGAGCTGAAGAGCTGAGGGACAGCGCCCAGGCCCAGAGTTCAGGCCCCACAACTGGACTCAAAAAAAAAAAAAAAAAAAAAAAAGAAAGTTAGGTGTTAAGAGGATAAGGTAACTTGTTTTTGCTCTTCTCAAATTTTTTTTTTCCTTGGTCAGTTATGGGGCTTGAATTCTGGGCCTAGGCACTGTCCCTGAGCTCTTTAGCTCAAGGCTAACACTAACTGCTAACCACTAACATGGTTTTCTGGTGGTTTATTGGAGGTAAGATTCTCATGGACTTTCCTGCCTGGGCTGGCTTTGAACTGTGATCCTCAGATCTCAGCCTCCAAAGTAGCTAGGATTACAGGAGTGAGCCACCACGCCCAGCTCTCAGATAATTTTAAGTGTCCTGAAAATTAAAACTGGAATGTCTCCCAGTGGTTATCTCTTTTTATGCCTTCTCCTGAATAACCAAACAGGACCATATTTCGTATTTCTATCCATATAACTAACCTCAACCAAAATCAAAATCTTCTGTCTTCAAAATCTTCATATGTAAGTTTCTCTAGCTGTACAACCAAACCAGTTTGTAACAAGTATCCTAACCCATGTATTGATTCTTACTCAGGTTGTCTACCAAGCACAATACCACTTAAGTCACTAGAAAAACTCAATGCTAATAATGGCACGTTTCTTGAGGACACAGACTGTCTACATCCAGCATTTAGAATAGTATTATTTAGTAGACATGGCCCACAAACACTTGGTGACAGAATGACACTCATGGCTGTCTCATAGAATTCGCTGACATATTCTGAATGCTTCTCACTGCTCTTCAAATCCACCCACAGGATCTTTCAAAATCCTAATACCATTCTCCCCTTAAGAGGTCAAGGGAAGCAAGAAATGTCCTACTTTAAGTTTAAGGAGCATTCTACTCAGGATATAAGATTCTAAGGTCAAATGACTAAATCTTATCAAGATTTCAGAAGTCAATAAATAGCTTTTAATGGAAAAAGAAACATGGGTTTACCATCAATCAAAAGTAGCATGGAAGCCGGGCACCGGTGGCTCATGCCTGTTTCCTAGCTACTCAAGAGGCTGAGATCTGAGGATCACGGTTCAAAGCCAACCCAGGCAGAAAAGTCTGTGAAACTCTATCTCCAGGAAGTGGTGCTGTGGCTCAAGTGGTAGCATGCTCGCCTTGCAGAACTGAAGAACTGTGGGTCAGCGGCCAGGCCCAGAGTTCAACACCCACGACCAAATAAATAAATAAATAAATAAAGCTAAAACTACCTAAAGAGAGTCACAAGAACTCTATCTCCAATAAACCCCTAAGAAAACCAGAAGTTGCCCTGTGGCTCAAGTGGTAGAGTGCTTACTTTGAGCTGAAGAGCTGAAGGACAGTACCCCGGCAGAGTTCAAGCCCCACAACAGACCAAAAAAAAAAAGCATGTGTGCGGCTGGGAAGGTGGCTCAGTGGTACAGCGCTTGCCTTGCATGCCTGAGGCCCTGGGTTCGATTCCTCAGCACCACATAAGCAAAATGAAAAAAGCCAGAAGTGGCACTGTGGCTCAAATGGTAGAGCTCTAGCCTTGAGCTAAAGAGCTGAGGGACAGCGCCCAGGCCGAGTTCAGGCACCACGACTGGACCAAAAAAAAAAAAAGACTTCTTGAAGTAAGCTGGATATGCTAGTGCATACCTATACTTCCAGAACTCAGGAGGCTGAGGCAGGAAGATATTGAATTCAAGGACAGACCATGTCTGAATGAATAAATGATAGAAATATTTCTCAAAGCACATATAAAAAGTTTGAGACATCTAAACCTCTTTCTAAATGAGTGGGGAGGTGTGAGAATTACAAATGAAGAGAATGGTGCAAACATGACATATATAGCCAGTCTGTGGAAAAAAACGTTTAAAAGACAGATTCGAGTTAACCTTCCACGCAAAGCAAGTATTCCTCCGAAGTCACCAACAGGTGGTCCTGCAGTTTTAACAGAAACAAAACATTTCTCAAAACAAAAATGCTCACTCTCTTCCAAGAAAACCTATCATCTAACATTTTTAAAACCTGGGCTCTAAATTTATCTTAAATGTTATCCATTGATTCCTCTTCTGACCAGTTTGATCTCAACATGGTAAATATAAAGCTTTTCTACATAAAGACTTAGAAAATCACAGCACTTCAATTTGCTTTCTGTAACACTTGACCCCGTCCAACTCAAATTAAGTGATAAACCCAAAACATTAAGACATTCCCCCAACAAAAAGATGAATTTAACTTCTTAAAAAATATTGAGCTCAGGGGCCAGGAAGGTGGCTCAGCGGTAGAGTGCTTGCCTTGCATGCATGAGGCCCTGGGTTCAATTCCTCAGCACCACATAAACAGAAAAATCTAGAAGTGGCACTGTGGCTCCAGTGGTAGAGTGCTAGCCTTGAGCTGAAGAGCTGAAGGACAGCACCCAGGCCCAGAGTTCAGGCCCCATGACCGGTCCAAAAATAAAAATAAAAAATAATAATAAAAATATATATATTAAGATATCTATATATCTATATCTAGATATATAGATAGATATATAGCTCAGAACCACATAACCTTTGGAGTTGATAAGGTCTTAGAACCATCTAAACATACTTTCCACCTACAGGAAGAATTATTTAAATAACATGTCTGAGCAATATATTCGTGGTTTGGAATCTTAAATGGAGTGCAGTAAGGCCCTTTGGCTTGAATGTTGAGAACATTAAGTTATTCTGACTATAGTCATGGTGGTGCACACCTGTAATCCCAGCAATGAGGGAAATATAAATAGGACAACTGAGGTCCAAGCCAGCCCAGGCAAAAACAAAACAGAAAAACCTGCCTAGCTAGCCGGGCGCTGGTGGCTCACGCCTATAATCCTAGCTACTCAGGAGGCTGAGATCTGAGGATCGCGGTTCAAAGCCAGCCCGGGCAGGAGAGACCGTGAGACTCCTATCTCCAATAAACCACCAGAAAACCGGAAGTGGCGCTGTAGCTCAAGTGGTAGAGCGCTCGCCTTGAGCTGAAGAGCTGAGGGACAGCACCCAAGCCCAGAGTTCAAGCCCCACGACCGACAAAAAAAAAAACAAACCTGCCTAGCAAGCTCAAAGGCCTGAGGTTCAAACCCTAGTAACCACAGAGGAGGGAAAAAAGTTGTTTGCTAGTACATGGATCTTGTAAATAATGTGGTTTGACACAAGTACACAAAAAGAAATCTGTAACATGTTTTTTCTCCATTACTTTATTATCTTCTGCTACACCATTTCTCAACTGATTTCTTTGTTGTTTAGTCCTGGGGATGGAACCCAGACTTCTGCTAGGACTACCTCTGAGCTACTCCGTCATCCTTTCATTTTTTGGACACAAGATCTCACTATAAAAACCCTTTGAACCCACTAAAGTAATTCAAGCTGTCCTCAAACTCTAAATCCTCCTACCGCCACCTCCCAAATGCTAGGATTACAGACATATACCATAACATAAAAAAAAAATTTTTTTTTAGTCAGTCGTAGGGCTTGAATTCTGGGCCTGGACACTGTCCCTCAGCTCTTCAGCTCAAGGCTAGCACTGTACCACTTGAGCCACAGCGCCGCTTACTGTAGATAGGAGTCTCATGGACTTTCCTGCCCGGGCTGGCTTTGAACTGTGATCCTCAGATCTGAGCCTTCTGAGTACCTAGGATTATAGGTATGAACCACCAGCGCCCCACTACAATATCACAATTTTTTTGGTGGGGTCCGGTCCTGGGGCCTGAGCGCTGTCCCTCAGCTCTTCAGCTCAAGGCTAGCGCTCTACCACTTGAGCCACAGCGCCACTTTTGGCTTTTTTCTTTTTGCTTATATGGTGCTGAGGAATTGAACCCAGGGCCTCAGGCATTCAAGGCAAGCGCTCTACCACTGAGCCACCTTCCCAGCCCCTTAAAGATACTTTTCTAAGCATTAAATTTAGCTTTCTTAAAATTGTGATGTTGTGCCGGGCGCTGGTGGCTCACGCCTGTAATCCTAGCTACTCAGGAGGCTGAGATCTGAGGATCGCGGTTCAAAGCCAGCCCGGGGAGGAGAGACTGTGAGACTCCTATCTCCAATAAACCACCAGAAAACCGGAAGTGGCGCTGTAGCTCAAGTGGTAGAGCGCTAGCCTTGAGCTGAAGAGCTGAGGGACAGCGCCCAGGCCCAGAGTTCAAGCCCCACGACCGACAAAAAAAAAAAAAATTGTGATATTGTGGGGCTGGGAAGGTGGCTCAGTGGCAGAGCGCTTGCCTTGCATGCCTGAGGCCCTGGGTTCGATTCCTCAGCACCACATAAGCAAAAAGAAAAAAAGCCGGAAGTGGCACTGTGGCTCAAGCGGTAGAGCGCTAGCCTTGAGCTGAAGAGCTGAGGGACGGCGCCTAGGCCCAGAGTTCAGGCCCCATGACCGGACCCAAAAAAAAATAAAAAAAAATCTTTAATTTTTTTTTAAATACCCGTTACTTTTGAGCCCCAAATTAAATGGTTTCCACTTCTTAAACATCTTTTAGAAGTATAGTATAAGCTGGACACCAGTGGCTCATAATCCTAGCTACTCAGGTGGCTGAGGTATTAGGATACCAGTTCAAACCCAGCCTGGGCAGGAGAGCCCATGAGACTCTTATCTCCAAATAACAACCAGAAAACCAGAAGTGGCGCTGTGGCTCAAAGTGGTAGAATGCTCACCTTGAGCTGAAGAGCTTGGGGACAGTGCCCAGGCCCTGAGTTCAAGCCCTACAATCAACAACAACACAAAAAGCATTCAAATTATGCAGGCAAAAGAAACTTTTGTATTTTAGATTTGTCTTCAACAGACTTTTTTTTTTTTTATTTTTGGTCGGTCATGGGCTTGAACTCAGGGCCTGGGAGCTATCCCTGAGCTCTTTTCTAGCTTTGAACCACAGCACCACTTCTGGTTTTCTGGTGGATAATTGGAGATAAGCATCTCACAGATTTTTCTGCCTGAGCTGGCTCTGAACCTTGATCCTCAGATCACAGTCTCCTGAACAGCTAGGATTACAGGTGTGAGCCACCAGCACCAAGCCTCTGAAATGCTCTCTTAATCTTACCTTTCAGTGAATAGTGTCCCTAGTGTCCCAATGAAAGAGAACACTGCAAAGATACTTCCAACCAAATGACCCACTGGAGTTTTATTTATTTATTATGTATGGTCCTGGGGCTTGAAGTCAGAGCCTAGATGCTATCCCGGTGCTTTTTTGCTCAAAATTAGCATCCTATCATTTGAGCTACAGCTCCACTTCCGTCTTTTTCGGTGGCAATTGGAGATAAGGGTCTCACCGACTTTTCTGCCTGGGCTGGCTTTGATCCTCAGATCTCAACCTCCAGAGTAGCTAGAATTACAGCTGTGAGCCACCTGTGCCTAGCACAAATGACCTGTTTTTACTATGCAAATAAGGACTACCAGACCCAGATGATGTTGGCCAGGAAACTACTTTTTAAATGAAGAGGTGTGTAGTTCCGTGGTGGAGTACTTGCTGGATCTGATTCCCATCGCTGGGGGTGGGGAGGGGTGCTTTTAGGTTTTTACTGACATAGTGTCTTGCTATGTGGCCCAGGCTGGCCTCAAACTCGCAATCGACGGCTTCTGCCTCCCACGTGTTGGGATTCCAGGCTTGAACGGCCACACCTGATTCTAAACATAAATTTTAATAGTGTATCATTCTAAACTCATTTCCACAGGGGGGAATTGATGTTTGCATTCAGAGCATGAGTATCGAGATGGTAGCTTCTTTCCTGACAGCTACTCTTGAGGGATTTCCACTACATTTTACATCTACTGAGTGGTTCCTCGCTTTAGAGTTCCTTTTTTACTGTATATTACCAATTACAACGCACTGCAACAGTGCAGTACAATAATCCCTTTCTAAATTAAGAAAAAATACAAATGAATGCTTAAAAACTCCCAAGGTCACCCAACAAGTCAGCCGGTAATGAAGTTGGGAGTGGCACAAAAACTTCAGCTCCCGTACTGACTGCTTCCGTTCCTCCATCCCCGAAGAGGAGACATCAGGCCACCTCTTCGGGGAAACGCCTGCCGGCAGGCAGACCACGAACGGCCGCGGTCGGCGCCTGACGAGAACAAACACTGATCGGAAGGAAACGAGCTGGCTGCATCTTCACGCCGGGGTCCACCCGGGGTCTGGATCTGCGGACCCCTTCCCGGGGGCAGTGCGGGGGGGGGGGGGACACCACGTCCAAAGTAAGCCGGTCCCAGAACCCAGCTCCACCGCCAAGGGGAGCAGCTGTAGCTGCTGCTGCTTCGCGGAATCCCTGCTAAGTTGCCCGCCGAGGAGAGGAGGCCGGCTCCCCACCGCGGCGGGCCCGGCCCTCCCGGCCGGGACGCAGCCTGAACTTGCTGGACAGGATTCATCCGGGCACGCGCGCACACAAGCCCTCGGAAGCCGACCTTCCGGCCGCCCGCACCCCGGGGACCGGGTGATCCCCGAGCCCCGGCAGGCTCCCCGGAAGGTCCCCCCGGGGCCGAGGCGCCGGCAGCCGCCCGGCGCGCGGGGCCGGCAGCGGCGCAAGGCTCCGAGCCCGGCGGGTCCTTCCGTGACCTCGTCCCAGTCCTCCGCCTCCCCGGCCCCGGGTCCGCCTCGCACACCACTCCCGACGGCCTGGCGCCCGGTTCCCGGACCCCGGGCGAGACGCTCGGCCCTCCCGGGGACCCGCGGCGACCGGAGCCGGCGAGGCGGCCACCCCACCTCTTCCGGGGACGCGCAGGCCCGGGCCGGCGCCGGGGCCCGGCCGGCCGGCAGGGAGGCGGCCGCGGCCCCGCACTCCCCGGCGCCGGCCCGGGACCCCCGGCGCGGCACGCCGCCGCCCCGCCGCCGCGCCCCGGGGCCCTCCGCGGGCCGCCCGGCCGCCGTCCCGGCCCACGCCTCGCCGGGCCCCGCGGCCACCGCCCTGCTCCCAGCCTCTGCCCGCGCCGCCGGCGGGCCCCGGGGACGCCGGGTCGGTACCTTGCGGACCCCCTTGTAGATATAGAAGTAGAGCTCCCGGCCCACATTGAAGCAGAGGCGGTCTCCGTTGCCAGACTGGTCGTTGAGGTTTACGAAGGAGACGCGGACAGGGTTGGATCCCTGCGAGTTGAAGGGCACCCGGTTGGGCCGGCTGTACTCCGAGTGCGGTAGCAGCTTGTACAGACCTTCCCGGGTGGTGAATTGGGTCTTAATCTCGTTCATCTCCTTCCCTCCTCCCTCCGTCGCCATCTTGGAAAGCAGCGTTCATCCTGCCCTAAGTGCCCGGATCACGCCCACCGCGCAGGCGCCGTGGCTGGCGCTGGCTCTGCCCCCGCCTCTTCCTCCCGGCCCCGCCCCCCCGCGAGCCGGCCCCCCGAAGGCGGGCCGAGGGGAAAGGGGCGGGCTTGTTTACGGACCGACTGCGCACGCGCGCTCACCTGGCCGGCGCGGCTCGGCGCGCCCCCCGCGGGCTCCTCCCCGGGGCGCTGCCCAGGTGCGGGGGGGCGCGGCGGGGCGGGGCTGGCGGGCATTCGGAGCGCCGCGGCCGAGGAGAACCCGTGGGAGGGAGCCACCGGGGGCTCCCGACGCCGTCCTCAGCGGCGCAGGCCCTGCTGCCGAAGACCCCGACCCAGAGCCCTCCCGCGTCCGCGCGCCGGAAGCCCGAGGCGAGCGCCGTCCGGTCCAGGGTCGGGGTGGGCGGGTACCACGCCTGGGCGGGGCCGCCCCACCCGGGCCGCGACCCCAGCTGGGCCGTGACCTCCCCTCCCGGGCTGTGACCTCCCCGCCCGGGCTGTGACCTCCCCGCCCGGGCTGTGACCCCGCCTGGCTGTGACCTCCCTGCCTGAGCTGTGACCTCCCCACCCCGGCTGTGACCTCCCCCTGGGCTGTGACCTCCCCGCCTGGCTGTGACCTCCCCCTGGGCCGTGACCTCCCCGCCTGGGCTGTGACCTCCGGGCTGGGCTGTGACCTCCCCGCCTAGGCTGTGACCCCGCCTGGCTGTGACCTCCCCGCCTGCGCTGTGACCTCTGGGCTGGGCTGTGACCTCCCCACCTGCTCTGTGACCTCCGGGCTGGGCTGTGACCTCCCCGCCTGGCTGTGACCTCCCCGCCCGGGCTGTGACCCCGCCTGGCTGTGACCTCCCCGCCCGGGCTGTGACCCCGCCTGGCTGTGACCTCCCCCTGGGCGGAGACCTCCCCGCCCAGGCCGTGACCCCGCCTGACTGTGACCTCCCCCTGGGCTGTGACCTCCCCGCCGGGCTGTGACCTCCCCCTGGGCGGAGACCTCCCCGCCCAGGCCATGACCCCGCCTGGCTGTGACCTCCCCCTGGGCTGTGACCTCCCCGCCTGGGCTGTGACCCTGCCTAGCTGTGACCTCCCCCTGGGCGGAGACCTCCCCGCCCAGGCCGTGACCCCGCCTGGCTTTGACCTCCCCCTGGGCTGTGACCTCCCCGCCTGGGCTGTGACCCCGCCTGGCTGTGACCTCCCCCTGGGCGGAGACCTCCCCGCCCAGGCCGTGACCCCGCCTGGCTGTGACCTCCCCCTGGGCTGTGACCTCCCCGCCTGGCTGTGACCTCCCCCTGGGCCGTGACCTCCCCGCCTGGGCTGTGACCTCCCCACCTGCGCTGTGACCTCCGGGCTGGGCTGTGACCTCCCCGCCTAGGCTGTGACCCCGCCTGGCTGTGACCTCCCGGCCTGCGCTGTGACCTCCGGGCTGGGCCGTGACCTCCCCGCCTGCGCTGTGACCTCTGGGCTGGGCTGTGACCTCCCCGCCTGCGCTGTGACCTCTGGGCTGGGCTGTGGCCTCCCCGCCTGGCTGTGACCTCCCCACTCGGCCTGTGACATCCCCGCCTGCGCTGTGACCTCCGGGCTGGGCTGTGACCTCCGGGCTGGGCTGTGACCTCCGAGCTGGGCTGTGACCTCCCCACTCGGCCTGTGACCTCCCCGCCTGCGCTGTGACCTCCCGGCTGAGCTGTGACCTCCTGGCTGGGCCGTGACCTCCCCGCATGGCCTGTGACCTCTCGCCTGGGCGGGGCCGCCTCAGCCTGGACTGCTCACTCTGGTCCCAGAATACTGAAGACCTTCGGCCCGTGGGGAAGCCTGGTGGGGACCTTCCCGCGCTGCCGGGGAGGTACCCGAAGGCTGGGCTTTATCTTAAGTGAAAGCGGGAAGCCCGCGTTGTTGGGAAGTCACAGGTCTGAGCCCGAGCCGCAGGGAGCGGTGGAGGACGCGAAGCAGGCAGGAGGGTCCCTTGGCCCAGGAGTTCCGGCCAGTCTAGGCAGCATAATGATTCGCCCACGTGGCCCAAAGGGTTGGTGAGTTCAGAAAGTGGGAGAGTTTAAATCGTAAGCATTTTGTGTGGTGTAAAACAGGTAGAGGGCTGGGATGCAGCTCAGCGGCAAAGCGCTAGCCTAGCAAGTGCCGTGTCCTGGATTGGATCCCCAGTACAGAGAAAAGAATAGACAAAAAAACATTTTAAACTAGAGATAACAGCACTAACTGTGACAATGATGTAACAATGCATTTGCCATCTACATCCTGTAGCCTTTGTACATTCAGGTAAGAAAAGCACTAGAGTAAGCCAGCCTGGGAGCAGTATCTGTGAGACTCGTCAATTAACCACCAAAAAGTCGAAAGTGGTACAGCACCAGCCTTGAATGAAAAAGCTCAGGCACAGCACGTAGGCTCTGAGTTCAAGTCCTAGGACCCGCGCACGCACACACACACACACACATACACATATATACACACACACACACTTACCTTACTAGCCTGTTATAACTATCCTGCCTGTAAGTTTGAGCCACAGCACCACTTCCTGTTTTCTGGTGGTTGATTGGAGATAGTCTCACACTTTCCTGCTGGCTTTGAACCACTATCCTCAGATCTGAGCCTCCTGAGTAGCTAGAATTACACTAGTGCCCAGATAGATATCTGCTTTATATATGCATAAAAATATTCTTACAAAAATAGGAAAGAAGGGCTGGGAAGGTGGCTCAGTGGTAGAGTACTTACCTTGCATGCCTGAGGCCCTGGGTTCAATTCCTCAGCACCACATAAGAAAAAAGCCGGAAGTGGTGCTGTGGCTCAAGTGGTAAAGCCTTGAGCTGAAGAGCTGAGGGACAGCGCCCAGGCCCAGAGTACAGGCCCCATGACCAGACCCTCACCCCCCAAAAAAAATAAGAAAGAAATATCCATGACTAACTCCTTCCTTCATTTCTCCTACAGCCTGAATTAGATTGTTGTAGCTGGGTCTTAATAGCAGGGCGTGGCAATAGTAAGAGACATCCTACTACATTAGCTCCTGTGCTTCAGACCTTCTCTTCCCCACTTGCACTGTGAAGTAGTAATCCATTGGGAGTCAGGAAGAATCCATCATTCCTCCAACAATAACTCCCTTCTTAGCTTGTTGACTCAGGGGCATGAAGAGCCCAAAATGGCTAAGAGGAAGTCTTAACTTCCAATTCAATAACATCATTGTATCCTCTCATAAATGACTACTTCCTCTGAAACTAAATCTTCTAAGTCGGCAGAACATCATAAGATCTCAGGAACTGGAAGCAAAGTAATTTTACCCCTTGATTTCTAGACCTGTGAATCCTGTCTATAAGAGAAAGAATACAACAGATTGGATGATGATTCAGTTCTCCAGCCTTCTGGAGAACCTTGTCCCACCCCACAAGATACTGCACTAGCTGGCCCTGCAGTTAGAGCATCAGAAGGTCATTCCACCACTCCTGTTAAGCCAGCCGTTTCAGGATAGGTAGGGAGCATGGCAAATCCAGTGAATTCCACGAGCATAGGCCCATTGCTGCACGTCTTTGGCTGTGAATGGGTTCATTAGTCAGAAGCAATGCTGTGTGGAATACCAGGATGGTGAGTAAGGCATTCTGTAAGACAGCAAATGGCAGTTTCAGCCGGTACATTATGTGCTAGAAAGGTAAGTCTATACAAGAATAAGTGTCTAGGGCTGGGAAGGTGGCTCAGTGGTAGAGCGCTTGCCTTGCATGCTCGAGGCCCTGGGTTCGATTCCTCAGCACCATATAAGCAAAAAGAAAAAAGCCAGAAGTGGTGCTGTGGCTCAAGTGGTAGAGCGCTAGCCTTGAGCTGAAGAGCTGAGGGACAGCGCCCAGGCCCAGAGTTCAGGCCCCACAACCGGACCCGAAAAAAAAAAAAAAAGAATAAGTGTCTATTCCAGTAAGGACAGGGTACTCTCCCTTCCAATGAGATTGGCCCAGTATAACCAACCTGCCGTCAGCTGGCTGATCATTCCAGGAAATGATGCCCTATTGGAGGCTCCAAGTCCATAGGGCAATGATGAACAGCTGGCAAAACAGGGCGACTCCTCTCCACCCACATGTCATCCTACAGTCCTCTGCTAAAGTCACCTTTTGCTGACAGAAGTATCTTCACATCTCTTATCAGTTTATAGAGATCTACCCAGCTGCCACTTCTCCAGATGTCTTTTGTCACCAATTTTCCAATCATGCTCCTTCAAAGACCCTAATCAGGGCTGGGAAGGTGGCTCAGTGGCAGAGTGCTTGCCTTGCAAGCATGAGGCCCTGGATTCGATTCCTCAGCACCACATAAGCAGAAAAAGCTGGAAGTGGCGCTGTGGCTCAAGTGGTAGAGTGCTCGCCTTGAGCTGAAGAGCTGAGGGACAGCGCCCAGGCCTGGAGTTCAGGCCCCATGATTGACAAAAAAAAAAGAAAAAGAAAAGAAACTTTTCATTCTAGGCCCCTCATGAACACTAGCAGCTGTTGGAGGTGCTGAGCACCTTGACCACATCTAGGTGAGGAATGCACTGCCTCCAAAAGCCAAATAGTGGTGCATCTTCCTTGGTTGTAGAAGGGGCCATGTGCAACAACTGACCTTAGCAGGGACAGCTCAGTATGGCCCACACACTGGACCCCTGAGGTTCCACTGAGGTAGAAGTCTTGGAGCTTCAGCTGGATTCATTCCCCATCCTCTTCGTACCCAAATGCTTTACCAACACATCCAGAGTAGTTAGTTACTGCCTCTCTTACTCGGTGCAGTGAGCATAATGTCATCATTGTAATGGACCAGCATGAAAGCTGGTGGAAGAGGAAGGCAATCAAGTTTCCTGAGAATTAAATAGTGACACAAGGCTAGAGTGTTAAAATTACTCCTGGTGTAGGACAGTGAACATGCATTGCTGGCCTTAGCAGCTGAAGGCAAGTTGCTTCTGATAGGCCTTATGGACAGATAGGGAGAAAAGGCCATTTGCCTGGTCAGTCACTGCCTACCAGGTACAAGGAGGAGGTGTGTTAATCTGCTCAAGCAAGGAAGCCACATCAAGTACAGCCAGCAGCTACAATCAGTCACCACTGGATCAAACTTACAGTAACTCATCTCTGAGGTTCATCTGCCTTCTACATAGGCCAAATAAAATTGAAGAAGGTAGTAAGAACTACCATCCTTTAGCCTGGCACCAGTGGCTTCTGCCTATAATCCCAGCTACTCAGGAGGCTGAGATCTTGAGGATCACAGTTTAAAGACAACCTAGGGGGGAAAACAATGGAGGGGGTAACAATGTTCAAGAGGAAGTGTACTCATTACCTCACTCATGTAACTGTAACCCTCTGTATAGTAGCTTTACAATAAAATAAAATTAAAAAAAAAAAATAAAGACAACCTAGGCAGAAAAGTCTGTAAGAAGCCTAGTGCCAGTGGCTCCGGTCTATAATCCTAGCTACTCAATCCTAGCTACTCAAGAGGATGAGAGCTGAGGATTGGGGTTCAAGGCCAGCCCAAGGGCTGGAAGGTGGCCCAGTGGTAGAGTGCTTGCCTTACATGCATGAGGCCCTGGGTTCAATTCCTCAGCACCACATAAGCAGAAAATGCTGGAAGTGGCCTTGTAGTTCATGTGGTAGAGTGCTAGCCTTGAAGAGCTGAGGGACAGCCCCCAGGCCCAGAGTTCAAGACCCATGACCGGCCAAAAAAATTAAAAAAAAAAAAAAGGCCAGCCCAAGCAGTAAAAAGTCTGTGAAAAGTGGTATAGCACTAGTCTTGAGCTGAAGAGCTGAGGGACAGCGCCCAGGCCAAAGTTCAGGCCCCAGGACTGGACGTTCCCCCCCCCCAAAAAAAAAAAAAAAGTCTGTGATACTTTTTCTCCAATAAACTTTAAAAAAAAAAAAAAAAAAGGCTGGAGGGGGTTGGGAATGTGGCTTAGTGGTAGAGTGCTTGCCTAGCATGCATGAAGCCCTGGGTTCGATTCCTCAGGTACCACATACACAGAAAACCCCAGAGGTGGTTCTATGGCTCAAGTGGTAGAGTGCTAGCCTTGGGCAAAGAAGCTCAGTGACAGTGCCCAGCCCTGAGTTCAAGCCCCAGGACTGGCCAAAAAATAATTTTTAAAAGGCCAGAAGTAGAAGGATAGCACCCTGGCCCTGAGTTCAAGCCCCAGTACCAGCACAAAAAAAAAAGAAGAAAAGAAAACAAGGGCTGGGAAGGTGGCTCAGTGGTAGAGCGCTTGCCTTGCATGCATGAGGACCTGGGTTCGATTCCTCAGCACCACATAAGCAAAAAAGAAAAAAAACTGGAAGTGGCGCTGTGGCTCAAGTGGTAGAGCGCTAGCCTTGAGCTGAAGAGCTGAGAGACAGTGCCCAGGCCCAGAATTCAGGCAAGAACTATCATAGGTCTTTGGTGATGGCACTGATCTCTGTGGTTATCTGATTGCATCGTTGTTATTACTCAGCAGTGTTCTTATGGCTTTCCTTTTGCCTTTACCAACATAATAACCCTCTTCCCATGGGTTAGGAAAAACAGTGGATACCTATCCCAATTACACATGCTGAGAATAAGGAAATCACCATGGGATGAATTCAAAACCCGGCAGAAACACAGAGTGGGGGGCCTTGGCTAAAACTCCATCAATCACCTGATGACTATCAGCACCTCTGACTGGAGGGCCACCCTGGCATTTTGGATCTACTAGAATCAAGGTCAGTGCAGAACCAGAGTCTTCAGTGTTCAGTTACCTGGTAAAAGTCTGTGGGCTCATTCAGTCTGCTACGGCTTCATTTTCCTTCCACCATTAGCCTACGCCCATTTCATCTGCTTATGTGAAGGAGAACCCTCAAGAAATCCTGTAGATGTATAGTGCACCTCTTCACAGATCACTCTGTGTCCTTCATCTTTGACCTCACACACCCTCCAAGGCTGAGAGTTAAATTAGGTTTGCAGTCAGCTAATCCAGTCATGAAAGCCTGTTGGGCTTTTGACAAGTGTACCTCTGTGGCCTCATGAAAGAAGACTCCTTTAAGGGCACACTTAGTAGTGTTGTGTTTACACACTTCTTAACCTGGGAAATTAAATCCCTGAGCTCATCATGTTCCATCATTACTCTGCCCAGGAAGGGAGGATGAAAGACCATGAGGTAGAATGCCCACAGGACAAGCACAAATCCCTGAGTTCAGAACCTCTGTACTACCAAAAAAAAAAAAATTATTTTGGTTGGTTGTGGGGCTTGAACTCTGGGCTTGGGCGCTGTCCCTCAGCTCTTCAGCTCAAGGCTAGCACTCTACCACTTGAGCCACAGCATCACTTCTGGTTTTCTAGTGGTTTATTGGAGATAGGAGTCTCATGGTCTTTCCTGCCTGGGCTGGCTTTGAACCATGATCCTCAGATCTCAGCTTTCTGAGTAGCTAGGATTACAGGTGTGAGCCACGGGTGCCCAGCTTTGTAAAAATAATATTTTTTAAAAATAATATTTTTTAAAGCATCTTGTATAGAGTTACTGAATTCTTTTTTTTTTTACTGGAAAATAATAGTTTAATAGAGTTACTGTATTCTTTACCTCACAAGTGGTGAATTAGGAATATCTAATGCATTTACATAGTTCTTTGAACAATTCAAACCAGGGATTATGTGTGTTCTCTAGGCTATAAGAAGGACTGTCTGCAACATTAGGTTAGCAAGCCAATTCCAGAAACCACAGAACCAACTAAGGAATTGCAGCTGTTTCTCTAGAACCACTACCAAAATCCAAAATCTGTATGTTGATTTTCTAGAGCAACAGAAAAAATAGTATCTATCCATCTATCTTCCTAAATTACATAATTATAAAGTGATTTGTTAGCGCCGGGCTGGTGGCCCAGGCCTGTAATCCTAACTACTCAGGAGGCTGAGATCTGAGGATCATGGTTTGAAGCCAGCCTAGGCAGGAAAGTCCATGAAACTTTTTTTTTTTTTGGGGGGGGGGTCCGGTCGTGGGGCCTGAACTCTGGGCCTGGGCGCTGTCCCTCAGCTCTTCAGCTCAAGGCTAGCACTCTACCACTTGAGCCACAGCGCCACTTCCAGCTTTTTTCTTATGTGGTGCTGAGGAATCGAACCCAGGGCCTCAGGCATGCAAGGCAAGTGCTCTACCGCTGAGCCACCTTCCCAGCCCTAGTCCATGAAACCTTCATCTCCAATTAACCACTGAACACTGAAAATGTCACAGTGGCTCAAAGTGGTAGACCACTAGCCTTGAGTGAAAATGCTCAAGGACAACATTCAGGTCCTCATTTCAAGCCCCACAACTGACCAAAAAAAAAAAATTTAAGTCCAACCTGGGTCACAGAGTGAGTTACAGGCCATTCTTTGTTTTCTTCAGAAGAAGGATCCCCTAGAATATTGCTAAACATGTTGTAAATGATCAGATCAAATATATACTAACCTGGATTTCTAGTTTTCCTCTCCCTCCTTCACCCTCATATAATACTAGTATATGGAATATTCCATCGATGCTGCACGTATGGAAATGCCACAATGTACAGTTACAGTAAAACAATGTACAAAAATCATCCCTCTCTATTGTTGGCCTTCCCCTACCCCACTTTCTGCTTTTCTGTCTGAGACCAGGACTCAAACTCGGTATCTGACACTTTCGTTCATTGGCTGGCACTCTACCACCTGAGCCAGGCCTCCAGCCCCGCCCCTTCACACGCTTTCAGCCGGTTTCATTGTTATTTTCATGTATGTATATTAAATGTGCACTTTCACCATATTCCCAGCATTAGCCCTCTTCTCCACCGCCCCCACCTGCGGACATCCCCTGCCTACTTTTCCTTCCGAATAGTTTTGGATTTTTTTTCTCATTTCTCTTCCTGGTGCTTGCCTTCCCACATGCCCTCTAACCGAGTGCTGGCTCAGCTAGTTCCTCATACCCGCCATTCCTACGCTTTCACGGAGAAGTGAGACGCCCTTTCCCGTCTGTCCATCCGGGGGAACCGGGCACTGCTACCCTTAAACCTCAGTTCCACAGTCACCTGCGTGTGCATGCACCCGCTCTCCTTACCCAAATCTAACTTCATCTCTTCGGGGGGTTTTCTGCAACATTGTGAGTTCATTTATAGCACATAACCACAATGTCTAATCATAGATCATTTTATACGCACATTTATTTAAGCAGCCCACCTCCCCAAGGAGACGGTGGGCTCTTTGAGAACAGAACCTTTCTCTTTCAGCATGCTGCAGGTAGATGGGAGCCCCGCATTCAGGAGGACTCAAGTGAATGCCGCACCTCCTCTGGGAAACATCCTCACCTGGTGAGTTAATAGCTAACCGTCTTCTGACAACAGCTCCAGTGCTGCCGCAGCTCCCGCCCGAGCCCTGAGCTGGACCTCGCCTCGGGGTCACTTCACTGGCTGCGGGATGGCTCTACTCCTGGCCTCCTGAGGGGCTCCAGCCGCTCGGTTGTTAGATGTATTTACCTTTCATATCTAGTTGCTTGGGCATACCTCATTCCATCTACCTTTTTGCCAAAAGCAGACTGCGGTCCTGTGATGGGACAGCCATGTCAATTTAGTGCAATACAGTATAGAATTTTCTGAAGAGGCTTTAAGAAAGAAAGAATTGCCACCTGGATATCTGTGTGGTTCTAGAAATATGTAGGATTTTGGCATTCAATTTTTTTTTTCTTTTTTTTTTTTTTTGGGGGGGGGAGTCTGGTTGTGGGGCCTGAACTCTGGGCCTGGGCGCTGTCCCTCAGCTCTTCAGTTCAAGGCTAGCGCTCTACCACTGGAGCCACAGCGCCACTTCCGGCGTTTTTCTTTTCTTTTTTTTTGCTTATGTGGTGCTGAGGAATCAAACCCAGGGCCTCAAACATGCAAGCAAGCGCTCTACCACTGAGCCACCTTCCCAGCCCCTGTGAGATTTTTTTTTTTTTTTTTTTTTTTTTGGGCCGGTCATGGGGCCTGAACTCTGGGCCTGGGCGCTGTCCCTCAGCTCTTGAGCTCAAGGCTAGCACTCTACCACTTGAGCCACAGCGCCACTTCCGGCTTTTTTCTTTTTGCTTATGTGGTGCTGAGGAATCGAACCCAGGGCCTCAGGCATGCAAGGCAAGCGCTCTACCACTGAGCCACCTTCCCAGCCCCCCTGTGAGATTTTTATCTCCAATAAACCACTAGGAAACAGGAAGTGGCGCTGTGGCTCAAGTGGTAGAGCGCTCACCTTGAGCTGAAGGGCTGAGGGGTAGCGCCCAGGCCCAGAGTTCAAGCCCCACGACTGACAAAAAAGAAAAAAGTCTTACAGACTGTCCTGCCTGGGCTGGGTTTGAATCCCAATCCTTGGAAGTGGTGCTGTGGCTCAAGTGGTAGAACACTCGTCTTAAGCTGAAGGGAGGGACAGCTCCCTGGTCCAGAGTTCAAGCCCCATGACTGACAAAAAAAAAAAAATTATGCTAATCGAAATGAACCTCAATCCTCATATCTCACCCTCCTGAATAGCTGTGATTACAGGCATGAGCCACCAGTGTCCCACTAAAACCTCTTTAAACAGATGAATGAAGTGGTATACATTATTAGGCCTCAGCAGATCTGGATATATGCCAGAGATGGCAGCACTGACTAAACAAAAGGTACTGAAACAACCAGCTAGTCATGTATAATAAAAACAGATTCTAGGGCTGGGAAGGTGGCTCAGTGGTAGAGTGCTTGCCTTGCATGCCTGAGGCCCTGGGTTCGATTTCTCAGCACCACGTAAGCAAAAAGAAAAAAGCCAGAAGTGATGCTGTGGCTCAAGTGGTAGAGCACTAGCTTTGAGCTGAATTGCTGAGGGACAGTGCCCAGGCCCAGAGTTCAGGCCCCCGACTGGACCCAAAAATAAATAAATAAATAAAATAAAAACAGATTCTAGGGGCTGGGAAGGTGGCTCAGTGATAGAGCGCTAGCCTTGAGCTGAAGAGCTGAGGGACAGCCCAGGCCCAGAGTTCAGGCCCCACAACCGGACCCAAAAAAAAATAAAATAAAAATAAAAACAGATTCTACATCCTCCTTACTCCAAAATAAACTCCAGATGGATAAAAGGTTTAAATATAACAATTAGCCACAGGAGTCCAAAAACAAACTGCCTGAGTAGATGTATTTGTAATTGAAATAGAGAAGGCTTTTCTAAACATAGCACTAAACTCAGAAGCTATAGTATTTTTGTTTCATGTCTTGTATGGCACAAAGCACCACTTAAAAAGATCTACAAGGGACTGGGAGGCTGGCTCAATGGAATGGTGCAGTGACTGCCTAACAGGCAGGAGGCCTGGGTTTCATCCTCAGCTCCACATAAACAGAAAAAGCTGGAACTGGTACTGTGGCTCCAGTAGTAGCATGCTATCTTTGACCGAAGAAACTCAGGAACAGTGCCCAGGCACTGAGTTTAAGCCCCAGGACTGGCAAAAAAAAAAAAAAAAAAAAGACAAAGCCAGGTGCTGGTAGTTCATGCCTGTAATCCTAGCTACTCAGGAGGTTGAGATCTAAGGATCCGTGTTTGAAGTCAGCCCAGTCAGGAAAGGCCCTGAGACTTTTATCTCGAATAAACTGTCAGAAATCTGGAAGTGGTACAGTGGCTCAAAGTGATAGAGCACTAGCCCTGAGCAAAAAAAGGACAGGGACAGGGCCTAGCTAGGCCCAGAGTTCAAGCCCTACAACTGATAAAGCAGATTAAAACATTTTTTTTTACTATCATACAGAAAAAAAATAGTATTGGCCCAGATTTTAGTGTGGAGAAAAGTTTTTGGGTACCAGTGGCTCATGCCTATAATCCTAGCTATTCAGAAGGCTGAGATCTGAAGATCGAAGTTTTTTTTGTTTTTTTTGTCAGTCATGGGCCTGGGCACTGTCCCTCAGCTCTTCAGCTCAAGGCTAGCACTCTACCACTTAAGCCACAGCGCCACTTCTGGCTTTTTCTGCTTATGTGGTGCTGAGGAATCGAACCCAGGGTTTCATGCATGCAAGGCAAGCACTCTACCACTGAGCCACCTTCTCAGCCCCTGAGGATCAAAGTTTGAAACCAACTTGGGAAGGAAAGTCTTATCTGCAATTAACCACCAAAAAGCCAGAAATGGAGGTGTGATTCAAGTGATAAAGCACAAGTCTTGAGCTAAAAAGCTAAGGGAGAATGTGAAGCCCTGAGTTCAAGCCTCATGCCACACACACACACACACACACACACACACACACACACACACACAGCTTTAAAATGCTTCAGACAGAATCAGAAGAACAGAGTGCATGGAAAAGCACACCATGTTCTTGAGAAAATGACTCAACATCATGAGGATATTTTTGGTTGTTAGTGAATTAATGTATAAATGTATTGGGCCGAGGCTGTAGCTTCGTGTCAGAGCACTTGTCTAGCATGTGGGATGGGCCCTCTGTCCACCAAAAAAAAATTGATCCATCAAATTCTAAACTGAGTTTGGAAACTAGGCAAGAAGATTTCAATATTCAAGTAGGGAAAAAATGAGAAAAGGCCAAATGAGTTAGGAAATTTCTAAAAAAAGACTAGGAAGAAGGTGAATCAGCTATATCAAATATTAAAAGATCTGACAAAGCCATAGCCGAATGTGATAGGCACATAAATAGAATTAAGAAAAATAAGGGTAACGAGGAAAGACATTTTGAATCTCAGAATATGAAGGGGTTTTCTGAATATGGCACAAAATTCAGAAACCAAAGGAGAAATTTGACCACATTAAAAAAGGTTTATCGCGCCGGGTGCTGGTGGCTCACGCCTGTAATCCTAGCTACTCAGGCAGCTGAGATCTGGGGATCGCGGTTCAAAGCCAGCCCAGGTAGGAAAGACCGTGAGACTCCTATCTCCAATAAAACACTAGGAAACCGGAAGTGGTGCTGTAGCTCAAGTGGTAGAGCGCTCACCTTCAGCTGAAGAGCTGAGGGACAGCGCCCAGGTCCAGAGTTCAAGCCCCATGACTGACAAAATAATAATAATAATAACAATAAACAATAATTTAAAAAAAAAAAGGTTTATCGCTCTGGGTGCTGGTGGGTCCCACCTGTCATCTTTGTTTTTCAAGAAGCTGAAATCTGAGGATTGTGGTTTGGAGCCAGCCTGAGAAGGAGTCTGTGAGACTCTTATTTCCAATTAACCACCAAAAAGCCAAGAATAGCGCCCAGGCCCTGACTGAGTACTGAGACCCAGGACCAGTACCAAAAGAAAAAAAGTTGTCTTACCATGTGGGACTGCACATGCCAGTGATCCCAGCTACACAGGACACTGGAGATAGAGCATCTGAATGTGCTGCCAGTGCAGGCAAAACGTAGTAAGACCTTATCTCAAAAAACAAGGTAGGCACCGTGGCATATACCTATAGTCCCAGTTCCAAGGGAGGCAGAGGCTTACAGAGTGATCTGTAAGAGGTCCAAGGCCCTATCTGAAAAACTACAAGCAAAAGCATTGGAAGTACAGCTCAAGCGGTAGAGAATTTTTCTAACAAGTGGGTGGCCCTGGAATCCAAACCCCAAAGCTGGCAAAAATAAAAAAGTTCTGTCCTAGGTGCTAGTGGCTCATGTCTCAGGAGGCTGAGCTCTGAGGATCGCGGTTCAAAGCCAGCCTGGCAAGAAAGTCCTTGAGACTCTTACCTCCAGTTAATCACAGAAAAAGCTAGGAGTGGCACTGTGGCTCGAGTGGTAGAGTACTAGCCTTGAGCAAAAAGGAGCTCAGGGACAGCATCTAGGTCCAGAATTCAAGCCCAGGACTGGCAAAAAAAAAAAGTTTTTCTTGGGCTGTGTGTGGCTTAATAGCATACAGGAGGCCTTGGCTGTATCCCAGTCAGCCATACACTTTTTTTTATTTTGGCAATACTTGGTATGGAACTCCATACCTCGTCATCTCTAGACAAGTGCTCTACCACTTAAGCTATGATCTCAGCCCAAAAACCTTCTAAATTGGGCGTGGTGACAGGCACATCTGGTAGCCGCAGTCCCCTGGGGGAGGCTGAGTCTAGAGGAAAGCTCAAGCCCACCATCTGAGGCCAGCCTAAACCACACAGCAGCACTTTGTCTAGAAAAGAAATAACGCTTTTCTGTCTTATAAACAACTATAACAAAACCAACAACGGAATGGAAAAAGAGTACAACACTTTTAAAATCAATGAAAGCTAGCAGTCTGACAATGGATTTGAGCAAACGGGCAGAGGGAAGAAAATAGAAACACAAATGTCTCTAAGCCATGAAAAATTGCTCAATTTCAAACTTTAGGAAAATACAAATTAAACCATAGCGAGTACTTAGGAGAAGAAGGGGAAAAGGGAAATAGAAAAAGATAAAAAGTGAATAATTTTGATTGTTTTGTTTTTTGTTTTTGTCAGTTGTGGGACCTGAACTCTGGGCCTGGATGCTGTCCCTCAGCTCTTCAGCTCAACGCTAGCGCTCTACCACTTGAGCCACAGCACCACTTCCAGCTTTTTTCTTTCTGCTTATGTGGTGCTGAGAGGAATCAAACCCAGGGCCTCAGGCATGCAAAGCAAGCACTCTACCACTGAGCCATCTTCCCAGCCCCGCAACAACTAATTTAAAGCCCAGCTCTTGCTGGGTGTCCTGGCTCACGCCTTTAACCCTAGCTACTCAGGAGTCTGAGATCTGAGGATCGCGCAGGGAAAGGCCCAAGCCCAGAGTTCAAGCTCACGATGATTAAAAAAAAAAAAACCAGCTCTCCACTCTTCCCCTCCATACATCTTTGCAAATCTAGGTTCCTAATTTCTTTCTCCATCCTGGCAGAATCTGAGAAAGGAAAACAAGAAACTGTTATTATTAGCATACACTAATTGTATGCCATGGATACATACCAGTCATCTCCCCTGGGGGTCTCCCTTATCCCTGTCCCCCTCAGTAAAACAAGTTCAGCAAGCTTCATTATTCTATTTCATGCATGCAAATGTCACCCTAGCTCTCCCTCTTCCTTAGCCCCCTCCCCACTCCTGCAAGGCAGAGTGCTAGCCTTGAGCTGAAGAGCACAGGGATAGCACCCACACGCAGAGTTCAAGCCCCACCATCCCTGCCCTCCTCCAAAAAAGTATAATAGGTCTAGAAAGAAGAGCTCTTCAGATTTTAGTTTGCACTTTTACACATTAGCACCATTTCTTCCTGGCATTCGTATCTTGTGTGAGCTGCAGCCAGATCGACTGTGCCCCCAAGAAAGACGGCTGTGTGTTGGAAGTCCATTGTGGAAATATCTCTTTGTGGTCATCTGTCTGAAACTGCAAAGCGGCCCGTGAGGTAGGCCAGCCCTGCACGCCTGTCGCTAGTGAGGAAAGACGGGGGGACGTGCGTGAGACCACACAGCGGGCACAGCCAGGGCGTGGAGGGCAGGCCGAAGACGCGCGCTCCACAGCGGCGTGCGCATCCGCTCCACCGCGGCGTGCGCGTCCGCTCCACCGCGGCGTGCGCATCCGCTCCAAGGGGCTTTTGAAGGTTTTGTGAATGCGCCTGCTGCAAAACCAAGTCCTCCGGCCTGCCAGCCACACACTGCAGTGCGGTGGCTCGGTCCCTGCACTGGACAGGGGCCTTCCTAACCCTCCTCTCCCTTCAGCCTGCTAGGAGGGCATTTTCAAGCTTACACAAAGTAGAGAACTCTGCGCCCTGCCGCCACAATTACAAAGGGACTGTCTTTTTTTAAAGATCTTTTTAAAAACGTTAAGAAATTTTATTGTAACATATGCATAACATTTCTCATCTGAACCAGTTTATATATTTTTTTAATTTAATTTTTATTTTTTTGCTGGCCCTGGGGTTTGAACTTGAATCTCTGTGTGCTCAGGGATAGCACTCTACCACTTCAGCCACAGTACCACGTGCAGCTTTTTTTTTTTCTTCTGTTTATGTGCTCACTTCCAGCTTTTTTTCTGTTTATTTGGTACTGAGGAATCGAACTCAGAGCATCATGCATGCTAGGAAAGCACTCTATCACTAAGCCATATTCCCAGCCTCCCTGAGCTCTTTTGCTTTTTGCTCAAGGCTAGCACTCTACCACCTGTGGTATCATCTTTTCTGTGCTTTTACTAGCATTCTATCATTTGTGCTACCATTTTTCTGGCTTTTTCTGTGACTAATTGGAGATAAAAGTCTCACAAATGTTCTGCCCCGGCTGGCTTCCATCCACAATCCTCAGATCTCAGCCTCCTGAGTAGCTGAGATTACAGGTGTGAGCCACCAGTGTCTGACTGATAATTGGCTTTTTGAGTTTGGCTTGCTTCACTCCACATGATGTTCTCCAATTTCATCCATTTTCCCGTGAGTGACAACACTTCCTTGTTCTGATGGCTATATGATTCTCACGGTGCATTTGTACCATATTGTTGCCCATTCTCTTACTGGGTGCACCAGCTATTTCCACCGTTTCCCTCTAATGAACAGAGCTGCAGTAAACGCATAGGCAAGCATCTTTCTTGTATTTTGGTGTGTGTGTGCGTGCGCACGTGCGTGCACACTCGTGTGCTGATACTGGAGCTAGAACTCAGAGCTCCATGTTCTCGCTGTTGGTTTTTGTTTTTTTGTTCTTCTCAAAGCTGGCTGTCTACCACTTAAGGCACACCTCCAGCCTGGTTTTGTTTTGTTGTTGTTTTTACTGGTTATTTGGAGATGGAGATAGTCTCTCAGACTTTTCTGCACCAGCTGGATTTGAACCACCACCTTCAGATCTCATCCTGAGTAGCTAGGATTACAAGCATGAGTCACAGTGCTTTGTTGATTTACACTCCTATGGACATGTGCCCCATAGGGCTAGGCTGTGTTTCGAGTCCGAGGGGACTTTGTACCGATTGCACCCGGGTACTTCCCACCGGCCTTTTCTCCCACTGTCCTCACAGAGGGCCACCTAAGCTATTACTCCTCAAGCAGAAATTCCTTTTTTTTTTTTTTGGGTCCGGTTGTGGGGCCTGAACTCTGGGCCTGGGTGCTGTCCCTCAGCTCTTCAGCTCAAGGCTAGTGCTCTACCACTTGAGCCACAGCGCCACTTCCGGCTTTTTTTTTCTTTTTGATTTATGTGGTGCTGAGGAATCGGACCCAGGGCCTCATGCATGCAAGGCAAGCGCTCTACCACTGAGCCACCTTCCCAGCCCTCAAGCAGAAATTCTTTAAGAATCTTTTCTGGACAATCTGACATTTAAAGTTTTACCAACCAATTGCTCGTTATAAAATGAAAAAAAAAATTCAGTGAAACCAAAAAGAAATGAAATTCAATGCACCATAGTTCCACTAAAATCAAGAAGAGAATATCTACTGTCTCTACTACTATGAACATTGTTCTAAAGTTATTAACCAGCACTGGTGGCTCATACCTGCAATCCCAGCTAAGCCTGAGATCTGAGGATCACAGTTTAAAGCAAACCTGGGCAGATGAAGTATAGAAACTCTTCATTAACCAGCAAAGCCAGAAGTGGAGGTATGGTTCAAGTGGTAGAGCACCAGCCTTTAAAGGGAGGTGGAGCTAATGGAGGGTGTGAGGCCCTGAATTCAAGCCCCAATACTGAAACAATCAAAAGCCACGAAAGCTGCCTTGGTGGCTCATGCCTGTAATCCTGGATACTCAGGAGGCTGAGATCTGAGGATTGTGGTTCAAAGCCAGCCTGGGTAGGGAAAGTCCATAAGACACTTACCTCCAAAACCGGCAAAAAGTTGGAACAGAAGTCTGGCTCAAGTGTAGAGTGCTAGCCTTGAGCACAAAGAGGCTCAGGGATGGCACGCAGGCCCTAAGTTCAGACCCCTAGTCTGGGGAGAGCCAAGCTGCAGGGAGGGTACAGGTGAGCAGCCTGCGCTTGCTTTGTGACCTGCTGGGCAGAGCAGCACTCGCATGGAACTGAGAGCCTCTGCTTCTCCCGCATGCAGCGCAAAGCCGAAGCAGTGCCAATGGCTTTTCTTCCAACTCCTGGCAAGAGACAGCACAATCTTCTTGCTAGTCTTTTTCAGGATTTTTCCAGATCTGTCTGATTTTGTGGATTGATTTTGTGGTCCATCTTTGTGTGTGTGTGTGTGTGTGTGTGTGTAGCTAGAATTTCTTCTTAGCTCCCTACTTGACATTAGCTGACATCGCAGAGGTTCTTGACTAAGTGATGCTGGCTCTGAGCTGCTCACTGAAAGTCAACACTAATCAAGTACTTGGATCAAAATGGTTTTGGCGCTGGGATGTGGCTTGTTAGAGCCCTCCTGGCCTCCCAGGCATGAGGCCTGGAGTTTGATCCTTGGCACAAAAAGAAAGGGAGGGGAGGGAAGGAGAAGGGAGGAAAAGAAAGAAAAGGAAAACTGAGGCGGCGCTCGGGTGGCTCACGCCTGTAATCCTAGCTACTCAGGAGGCTGAGATCTGAGGATCAGGGTTCAAAGCCAGCCCAGGCAGGAAAGTCCGGGAGACTCTTATCTCCAATAAAAACCACCAGAAAACTGGAAGTGGTGCTGTGGCTCAAGCGGTAGAGCACTCACCTTGAGCTGAAGAGCTGAGGGACAGCGCCCAGGCCCAGAGTTCAAGCCCCACAACCAACAAAAAAAAAAAAGGAAAACTGAAAAACTTCCAGGAGCCAAGGGCATGGTTTCTGGAGGTCAGGATCATTGATTGAGAGGGTTATTTCTGGGCAAAACAGGAGAAGCCAGACTCCACAAATGCACCAATGCAAAAGATGGTGAGACGCCAGCTCCCGCTTGCGACAAGCCATCAGCCTCTCCGCCTGTACCTCTGCCATCGCTTTCTCATGGTCTCCTTGCGGCTAGGCTTGTGGCCTTCAAATCAGAAAGCCACCCGCCCCCCCCCAAACCTACCTAAAACACACATCTCAAAAAGAACGGTGCTAGGGGCTGGGAAGGTGGCTCAGTGGTAGAGCGCTTGCCTTGCATGCATGAGGCCCTGGGTTCGATTCCTCAGCACCACATAAGCAAAAAAAAGAAAAAAGCCGGAAGTGGCACTGTGGTTCAAGTGGTAGAGTGCTAGCCTTGAGCTGAAGAGCTGAGGGACAGCGCCCAGACCCAGAGTTCAGGCCCCACGACCGGACCCAAAAAAAAAAAAAAAAAGAATGGTGCTAGTACTGGGGCTCACATTCTATTTTTTTTTTTTTTTGGTCCGGTCGGGGCCTGAACTCTGGGCCTGGGTGCTGTCCCTCAGCTCTTCAGCTCAAGGCTAGCACTCTACCACTTGAGCCACAGCTCCATTCCCAGCCTTTTGGGGGGTAATTGGAAATGAGTTTCACAGACTTTCCTGCTGGCTTTGACCTGCAATCCTCAGATCTCAGCCTCCTGAGTAGCTAGGATGGCAGGCGTGAGCCACTGGCCTGGTGCAGGCTGAGGAACATGCTCTGTGAGCCCCTCCTCCCACATCTCTGGACCTGTCACCCTCACACCCTCAGACACGCACCCCCCCACACCCCCCATCCCTGGCTTGTTCCTTCCAGGTCCGCTCCACTGTCATTTGCCCTCAGGAAGCCTTCCTTGCCAGGGCCTTGCTAGGCCCCCATAACACTCGCAGCCTATGTTTACCATGGCGCTATGTCAAGGCGTACAAGTACCTATTCCTGGCTTTGCCTCAGCCCCGAGGTCCCACACTGGAGAACAGGAACTGGGTCCTGCGGATCTCTGAATCCCCAGGCCTAGCGCAGACTGGGGCACACTGAAAACTAGGTCAGCATTTGTGGAATGAAAGCTGAATGAAACCACGCAAGGGACATTGGGCACGAATGCTGCCTGCGCTCTATTTGTGCATGGTATTCCTTGGACATGATTTTGGAATGTCTGACATGCTTTTGTGTTATGCAAGAAAAAAAAACTGACCTTGGGCTGGGAAGGTGGCTCAGTGGTAGAGCGCTTGCCTTGCATGCACGAGGCCCTGGGTTCCATTCCTCAGCACCACGTAAGCAGAAAAAGCCGGAAGTGGCGCTGTGGCTCCAGTGGTAGAGCGCTAGCCTTGAGCTGAAGAGCTGAGGGACAGCGCCCAGGCCCAGAGTTCAGGCCCCAGGACAGGACCCCCCCCCCAAAAAAAAAATGCATTCTTATTTGTAGAGTTGGTAGAGCACACTTGTAATCTCAGGTACTTGAGTAAGAGGTAGGAACTGAAGCCCAGGGCTGGTTCTGGGTGAAAGCACAAGACCTTACCTGAAAGGTAGATTAAAGCAAGAGGAGCTGGGGGATTTGGTTCAAGTAGCCTGCCCAGCCAGCGTGAGGCCCGAGTTCAAACCCCAGCACCACAAAAACATTATTTTAGGCTTAGAACTGTAACGGAGGTAAGCGTCCGCCTAGCGCAGAGCGCTGTGCTCTGACTTGGCATAACACCAAAAAATGAAAATAAATGATTTTTTTTTGGTGGTGGTCGTGGTCCCAGTTGGAAAACGGCCTCATCCTTGCGAGGTAGTTGCTCCAGCACTTGAGCCGTGCACCTAGCTTGTTTTCATTGATTTTCTTATTTTTGTGCTGCTCTTAGGGCTTGAACGCAAGGCCTGATGTTAGCGAAACGAGTCCCTTCCCATAGCTCAGCCCACCGTGTCCCCTCTCCACAGCTTGGCACGCTCCCTTCCTAGGCAGCACTAGGCCCAGGTAGTAAAGGCAATAAAGAATCCGCCTCCAACCCCCTCTTCCTTGGGATGGCACTTCTCTGGGGAAGCCACCACCATAGAAGGCAGCCAGAGCCCCTTAGAGTGACCTTCAGGTCTGGGCAGCTGCAGGACCTTTATCTACTATTTGCCCAGCAGCCATCAGTCCTAGTCCACCAGATGAAGCCCTGGCCCACACGTCCACACCAGGGTCTCCGCCTCCTAGCCCCTTCCAGCCCCTCCTAGACCTCCTAGGTTACATAGGTCACCCCAGACAATAGCAGGTGCTTCTTCTCACTTCTCCCTTGTGAGAAGGAGTCTTGCCGGCCCTGGCAATACTTTCTTTGTTCTTGTACCTAGATGTCTGCGTGGGTCTCTAGCAAAGTCTAATGAATCTTTTGCTATCACCTGAGCGCTTGTGTACTCAAGGCTGACGCTCTACCACCTGAGCCACAGCTCCACTTCCAGCTTTTTGGCAGCAATGAGTCTCCTGGATTTTCCTACCTGGATTGGCTTTGAATCATAATCTACAGATCTCCGCCTCTTGAGTAGCTAGGATTAACAGGTGTGAGCCACTGGTGCCTAGCTTCATTTATTTTTATTCTTCCACCCGCTTGTAAACACTGAGACAACCTATAAAATTAGTGAACTATGGGGCGGGGAAGGTGGCTCAGTGGTAGAGCGCTTGCCTTGCATGCATGAGGCCCAGAAAAAAAAAAAAAAAGCTGGAAGTGGTGCTGTGGCTCAAGTGGTAGAGCACTAGTCTTGAGCTGAAGAGGTGAGGGACAGCGCCCAGGCCCAGAGTTCAGGCCCATGACTGGACCCCAAAAAAAAAAAAATTAGTGAACTAAGCCGGGCGCTGGTGGCTCACGCCTGTACTCCTAGCTACTCAGGAGGCTGAGATCTGAGGATCGAGGTTCAAAGCCAGCCCAGGCAGGAAAGTCCCTGAGACTCTTATCTCCAATAAACCACCAGAAAACTGGAAGTGGCGCTGTGGCTGAAGCAGTAGAGCACTCACCTTGAGCCTTACAGGGACAGCGCCCAGGCCGAGTTCAAGCCCCACGACCAACCAAAAAAAAAAAAGTTAGTGAACTCATAAACAACTCTTCCTTTACCTCACAGACTCCTTTTATGCCTCGCTGCTTGGTACTGCATCACGTGGCCCTGTCTGTGTGAAGGCTGGGAGAGCTTCTTTCCAACCCACCACATAAGTATCAAGGGGAAGGCCAACAGCGCGGCCGCTCCATGTGGAAGCAGCATTTCTAGCTAGGTATAATGCTTGCTGACTGGCTTCTTCTCTACAGGTTAGAAGGCACGCAGCTCCATTTATGAAAGAAAAGTAATTTTCTTTTTGTTTGTCATGGGGCCTGAGCACTGTCCCTGAGTTCTTTTGCTCAAGGCTAGCATTCTACCACATTGAGCCACAGTGCCACTTTCAGTTTTCTGGTGATTAATTGGAAATAAGAGTCTCAGGGAAGGCTGAGAATGTGCCTTAGTGGTAGAGTGCTTGTCTAGCACACATGAAGCCCTGGGTTCCGTTCCTCAGTACCACATACATAGAAAAAGCAAGCTGGGCCCCAGTGGCTCACGCCTGTAATCCTAGCTACTCAGGAGGCTGAGATCTGAAGATCGCGGTTCAAAGCTAGCCCAGACAGAAAAGTCTGTGAAACTCTTATCTCCAATAAACCACCAGAAAACTGGAAGTGGCGCTGTGGTCAAGTGGTAGAGTGCTAGCCTTGAGCTGAAGAGCTGAGGAACAGCGCCCAGGCCCAGAGTTCAAGCCCCATGAACAACAAAAAAAGAAAAAAGAAAAAGCTGGAAGCAGTGCTGTGGCTCAAGTGGTAGAGAGCCTTGAGCAAAAGAAGCTCAGGGACAGCGCCCAGGCCCTGAGTTCAAGCCCCAGGAGTAGCAAAAAATAAATACAAAAAGTCTAGGGGCTGGGAAGATGGCTCAATGGTAGAGTGCTTGCCTTGCATGCATGAGGCCCTGGGTTCGATTCCTCAGTACCACATAAGCAAAAAGAAAAAAGCCGGAAGTGGTGCTGTGGCTCAAGTGATAGAGCGCTAGCCTTGAGCTGAAGAGCTGAGGGACAGTGCCCAGGCCCAGAGTTCAAGCCCCACGACCGGACCCAAAAAAAAAAAAAAAAAGTCTAAGGGACTTTCCTGACTAGGCTGGCTTCTAACCTCAATCCTCAGATCTCAGCCTCCTGAGTAGCTAGGATGACAGGCGTGAGCCACCAGCGCTCGGCTCCATTGTTGTTGTTGCTGTTGTTAAAGGCCTTCAGAGAAGCAGCTCTCCCTAAAGTCAGTAGAAGAACAGAGGAGGGACAAAAGCGGCAAGGAGGAAAGGCACAGGGGGGAATCTGCAGACCTGACTTTCCGAGGAAGGATGACATTCATTTTCCAGGCAGGAAGAATAGCCTGGACACAGAGGTGTAAGCCCCCACCCCCAATAAAAATAAAGGTTGGAGTGTGGATTAAGTAGCCCTCTATCTTCCTAGTAAGTACAAAGCCCTCAGTTCAACCCTCATTGTCCCCAATTGAGTGACTAATTTAGGTTGTGGAGGTATAGCCCAGTGGTAGAGCATCCAGCAGACTGAGAGCCCAAGGGAAATCCTGGCATCTTCGCTATGGACTTGTGGAGGTGAGAAATTAAAGACAGTGATGTGCACGGGAACTCACATCCCATTTCCCACTCCTCTTAAATGACAGAAATCGGAAATCATTTCTGGCGGGAGGCTGCAGCTTGTGGTCACCAGGTGGCGCTAGAGGTTCATGGCTCCCTTTGGACTGAAAGGTTCTGATTTGAGACGCGTCCAGTCATTCCTTCAGCACATCCGTAGCTAGCGGCCTGCCACAGGCTGGGTTTGGGGCTGGGTCGCTAGAGCAATCAAATGAGAAACACAGACTCATCTCAATGTGTTCCCAGGGGCTAGAGACAGTGAAGGCACCCAGAGTGACTCTGGCCAGAGAAGACGGTTGCAGGGCTGATGGCAACAAGCCCATCTGGCCAGGAGTGGCTTCCAGCACTCTGGGTCCAGCCCGTGGTGGAGAGAGACCCATCAGCCCTGTGGGCTCTTGAGCTGCTCAGTGGCCCGAGCAGGTGACGGGGTGTGGTGATTGCATTGTGCAGGGTCTTTATGCCTTCTTTGGAAGGGTGGAGGAAGCAGCAGCACAGTACTAGGAAGGGGAGATGGAGGCTGGAACAAACTGGAAAAACATGTCAGCGTAGCCTACCCCGACAGTCTGTTGTTCTCTCTCCACATCTATTTGGAGGCCTGTGTGTGTGTGTGTGTGTATGCGCACGCACACCCGCACGCACACTGAGAATGGAACCCAGGGCCTCGCACAGGCCAGGCACGTAGTTCTTCCAGTAAGCTCCTACATTCTTGGTCAGTTGCCAGGTCACCTGGTCGAGGCTTGCAGAGCTGCCAGAGCACGCAGGGTGGGGGCAGAGCCTCGTGAGGGCCGGCGCTCGCCCAGACAGGGAGGATATAGGTCGGTGCGGGAGTCGGGAGCCGAAGAGTAGAACCAGCTAGTGAACATCCTGAGGGTTCTCTGCAGCAGGAAATGGGACAGAGAAAGGCACTGACCGATCCTGCAGGAGTGGCTGAAGAGTCCAGGCGTGGCCGCCCTCATGGCCTGGACCGGGATGTGGGAGAAAAGAGCAGAGCAAAGAAAAGAACCTGCGACCTGGCAGCTGGCAGGCGTGGGGGTGGGCAAGGCCTGGCAGCTGGCAGGTGTGGGGGTGGGCAAGGCCTGGCAGCTGGCAGGTGTGGGGGTGGGCAAGGCCTGGCAGCTGGCAGGTGTGGGGGTGGGCAAGGCCTGGCAGCTGGCAGGTGTGGGGGTGGGCAAGGCCTGGCAGCTGGCAGGTGTGGGGGTGGGCAAGGCCTGGCAGCTGGCAGGTGTGGGGGTGGGCAAGGCCGAGCCAAAGACGGCGACGAGGTTTGGAGGTGACTTCCGGTCGCTTCCAGGACTGGCAAGCTGCCCGAGCTCCGCCCCCTTGCCCCCCACCTGTTTCCGGTGTGTTCCTCCTCTGTGCAAACGTGACCCCCTGCAGTCCCCCTGGGGTTGCTCCGAGTCCCTGGGTCTGGCTGGGGACTGAGGGGCTCCCACAGACACCCCTCTACCCCCCCCCCCCCCCCCCCCCCGTCTAGGGGCAGGGAGAAGCATCGGAGGTGACAGGAGACCTTGGGGTCAGGAGTTCGGGGTATGGGGGTCCTAATATCTCTTGTTGTGATCACACTGGAGCCAGGCACCCCCAGGACTGGACCCCACTCACAGGCCTGGCTCCATGTCCCCTGGGTCTTTCTCTCTCCTGGTTGCCGGGATCTCCAGCTCCCCGGAGATTGCTGGGACTGTCACACAGCCCATCCACTCCCCCCTTCATCCCCCTGCCCCCCCAGTCCCAGGACCCCGGGATGGACGCTCCACAGCCTATTCTACCCAACACCAGGACACGCAGCTCCTGTCACCGCCAGCCTGGGCCCCATGAGCCCCATGATGGTCACCCCGCACCCGCTAAGCTCCTTCCTTTGGAGGCCAGCCCGCTGTCTGTGGCTCCTCCCAACTCTGCCCTTTCTCCACCATGGAAGGGTCGCAAGGCCTGCAGGCTCATTGGTGGCCCAGCTCCTCACTCACCCGGGAGGAGGAGCCAGGTGTCCAGGAAGCCCCGCATACCTTCGCACATTTCCGGTGCTTGGCCCAGATGACCTGGGATTTGTTTCCTGTCTGTCTCTCACTTCCACCCCCCTCCCCCCAGCGGGCCACCTCCCACCCCATTGATGGTTGTGCCAGTCCTGGGGCTTGAACTCAGACCCTCATGTTCCAACTTTGTGGTAAGCCAGACTTAGGAAGATGGAATACGGAGTATTTATTACACAGCAGGCCGCAGCCACCCAAATACACATACCACAGCTAGGAAACGGTCCAGAGAGGAAAGAAAGAACAAAAGCAATGCCACCACTACCAAAACTCCAACTCAGCTCCAATGGAGAGCTGGATTAGGACACCATGATGACTGGAGACAAGCCGGAAGGCAGGATACAGGCGCGGTCACGGAGACACACGTGGTATGGAGAAATGGTGGCTAGGCTGGCCCGGGCCTAAGAAGGTCAGCACAGGGGGCAGATCCTCAGGAAGTTCCCAGTCCCAGGCACTGGACTGACAGATTCAGTAACTATCAGCCAAGGGCCCGCCCTGCCTGCAGGGGTCCAGGCAGGTGATTGATGGGGGGGGTTTCCTCCCCCCAGCATGAAGATGCCAGACCTATAATCTACCATGTGGCCAGTATGGTACTGGCTAGACCTGACCTCCTTGCTTCCACTTAGCTTCCCTACACACTTTACCACTTGAACCACTTCCGGCTTAATTGAAGATAAGAGCCCAGGGACAGACACTGGTGGCTTGTACCTGTCATCCTAGTACTCAGGAAGCTGAGATCTGAGGGTCGTAGTTCAAAGCAGCCCAGGCAGGAAAGTCTATGAGACTCTTATGTCCAATTAATCACCAGAAAACTAGAAATGGCGCGGTGGCTCAAAAGTTAAGAGCACTAGCTTTGAGCAAAAGAACTCAGGGAGGGGCTGGGAAGGTGGCTCAGTGGTAGAGCGCTTGCCTTGCACGCATGAGGCCCTGGGTTTGATTCCTCAGCACCACATAAGCAAAAAGAAAAAAGCCGGAAGTGACGCTGTGGCTCAAGTGGTAGAGCGCTAGCCTTGAGCTGAAGAGCTGAGGGACAGTGCCCAGGCCCAGAGTTCAAGCCTCACAACTGGGAGAGAGCTAGGCCCTGAGTTCAAGCCCCACAACAGACAAAAAAAAAAGTCTCACACGTTTATATGCCAGGCTGGCTTCAAACTGACGGCTCAGCTCTCTACTTCCTGAGCAGCTAGGATTACAGCCATGAGCCGCCATGCTTGACTCTCCACCTTCATTTTTTTTTGCTTTGTTGGTCGCGGGTCTTGACTCTGGGCCTGGACACTGTCCCTCAGCTCTTCAGCTCAAGGCGAGTGCTCTACCACTTGAGCCACAGCACCACTTCCAGCTTTCTGGTGGTTCACTGGAGGTAAGAATCTCATGGACTTTCCTGCCAGGGCTGGCTTTGAACCTCGATCTGAATCTCAGCCTCCTGAGCAGCTAGGATTACAGGGGTGAGCCACCAGCGCCTGGCTCCATCTCCATTTTTGAAGGAATTTTCCTGTCCATTTTCTCTTTTCTCCACTCACCCTCCCACACAGTCAGCTCCCAGGATTCCTCCCAGCTTCCCCGAAGGCCCCCCAGGCCTTTCCTAAAGCGATTCCTCCCCCCCACACCTCCCAGCCTCCCCCTCCCAGCACCAATCAGTTTGTCTAAGCCAAGCACTTGGTGGTGTGTGTGTGTGTGTGTGTGTGTGTGTGTGGGTGCAAGCCCTGGCGACCTTCCTGACCTTCCTCACGTGGGTGAAGCCGGGAATTCGGGGCACCAGAGTGCACTGAAGAGCTGGTAGGAGGCTCGCAGCCAAGGCCTGGCTGAGGACCTCTGACCTCGCCCAGCCCAGCCCGGAAGGAACTCTGCAAGGGTTCAGGAAGGAAGGAAGCGAACTATGGGAATCAGCTGGGGGGTTGGTGTTAGTTTTGCTTTTTCCCAGCTAGGACTGGACCCCGTTCCCTGCACTTGCAAACGTTCTGCCACGGAGCGACTTCCAGCCAGAGCCCTAGGTTGGCCTTCATTTTGGTTTTCTTATTTTTAACACTGTCTCTTGACGTGGTGCTAGCAGGTCTGGAATTTGTGATCCTTTCTGCCTCAGGCTTGAGTGGGAGCCCTCTCGGTTCTGTTTGCTCACCCCAGCTCCTGACTGGGAACAAAGCAGGGGAACCGAGTACTCCGCACGGTTGTGAAGGACTTGCAGATGAGCTGATAGTTGTGTGGCGGGAGGGAGGGGTGGGGGTGGGGTGAAATGGAGGGACGTGTGGCTGGGTGGGGGATGGGGGAGTGAAATGGAGGGAAGTCCATTCAAGAGGTATTTAGGAGCCAGGCTGTGGTGGCTCACACCTGTAATCCTAGTTACTCAGGAGGCTGAGATCTGAGGATTGCAGTTGGAAGCCAGACTGGGCAGGAAGTCCCTGAGACTTTTGTTTTGTTTGGGGGTTGAACTCAGGGTCTGGGCTCACTGTGATCCACAGCTCCAATTCTGGTTTCCTGATGGTTGACTGGAGATGAGAGTTGGGAGATGAGTCTTTCCTGCCTAGGCTGGCTTCCAACCACGATCCTCAGATCCCAGCCTCCTGAGTAGCTAGGATTACAGGTGTGAACTACCAGGGCCTGGCTCCCTGAGACTCTTATCTCCAAAATTCTACCCCCTCCCCCCCAAAAAAAGATGGAAGTGAGTTGTGGCTCAAGTGGTAGAGCACTGGCCTTGAGCACAAAAGAAGCTCAGGGACTGGGGCCAGGCCTTGAGTTTGCACACATGCATGCATGCGCATACACACACACACACACACACACACGCAGGTGTTTAGGTGTTTAGGAGTTGAGTGTCTGGATCTGGAAAGTGGTAGTCAGGGCAGTCAGGTAGTCAGGCAGGGAGGTAAGGACTCTGTTGAGCTCAGCTTCCTTCCCGGCTGGGCTCCGCTAGTTGTCTGCCTGTAGTACTGTTAGAAAATAATGGTGCTGAGCCAGGCATGTGGCAGCCATCTTTAATCCCAGCACTGGGGAGACGGAGGCAGAACGACTGAGTGTGAAACCAGACTAGACCTCTCAGAAAGACGGAGAAGTGCCCAGCAAGCTTCTGGAGCGCAGCATGAACTCCGTCCAGGAGCTGGTGAGCAGCCCGGGGAGGGTGGCATGGGGGACCGGCACTGGCGCGGCGCGGGGGGCGGCGGGCGCCTGCTCGAGGGAAGCGCCGGGGAGGCGGGCCTGGCGGAGGCACGACCGGGCAGGCTGACCGGCGGCCCCGCCGGGCCTGCAGGGTTGCCCGAGAGCTGGGAAAGCAGGTTTTTCCTACAGGCATTGGTGTGTGGACCGCCCTTCAAGTGTGTTTACATTCTAAGGTTTCTAGATTGTTCCACCAGATGAGGGGGAGGGAGGGCGACAAAGATCAGCGGCGGCGGCGGCCCTGCGCGCCTCGCCCTGCGGAGGCCGGGGTGGTGAGCTCGGGCTCAGCCCCGCCACGGGACCCGACCGGCTCCATCAAAATGAAAGCCTGGGGGCCGGCCGTGGCAGGCAGCCGGGCCCGGTGCACAGAGAGGGCCGTCCCCTTGAGGAGGGCGCACAGCACTGACCCCTGACCCCGGCTGTCGGGACCCAGCCCGCCCCGGCTGCGGTGCAGAAGCCGGCGCTGGGGCTCACGGTGGCGCGGGAGGCCCGAGGCCAGCCCGGCAGGGAAGCCCGACTCTGCGCTCCAACCACCACGAGTTCGAGCCCCGGGGAGCGAGCGCCGCCGCCGGCCCGCTACGGTGGCCGCGCGAACCCGCACCCAACCCGCGCCGACGCCGACAAACGAGAGCTGCGCTTTAACACGCTGCCCAGAGCGCCGAGGCGCCGCGTCCTGCTGCGCATGCGCGAGGGCGCGGGGCCGCGCGCAGGCCCGCGCGAGCGCGCTCGGGGACGGGGGTGGGGGGGTAAGAGGGAACCGCGGGCGAGCTCGCAAAACGCGAGACTTCGCGAGAGTTCCGGGCGGCGCGGGCGCGTGGTGCCCGTGGGGGAGGGGCGGGCCTGGTCGAGGGCGCAGGCGCGAGCGCGCGGCCGCGGCGGCGGTTGGGGGGGGGCGCCGCTTCCGGAAGGTTCGGGAGGCTTCTGGAAAAGGCGCCGCGCGCTGGGCGGGCCCGCGTCTATATAAGGGAGGCGCGGGGGCGGCGCGCCAGTTGCTTCTGCGTCCCGGTGTCGCTGCGCGGAGCGGTGCGGTCATTCAGCCAAGGTGAGCGGGCTCGGGCGCGGGGCCGGGATGCGGGCCGGGGCCGGGCGGGCCGGGATGGGGGCCGGGATGGGGGCCGGGATGGGGGCCGGGGCCGGGCGGGCCGGGGCTGGGGCTGGGGCTGGGATGGGGATCCAGGCCGGGGCCGGGCGGGCCGGGATGGGGGCCGGGCGGGCCGGGGCTGGGGCTGGGATGGGGATCCAGGCCGGGGCCGGGCGGGCCGGGATGGGGGCCGGGGCCGACGGCGGGCGGCGGCCTACCTGCCTACCGGACCTCCTCGGCCGCAGGGGGCCCGGCTCCCGGCCGCCGCCCCGGAGCCCGGCCGCCCTTCCCTGCGGAGCGGGCCGCGGAGCCCGGGCGGGACGGCGGGACGGCCCGGCGCGGGGCCCTGGCGGGCGCCGCCATGACGGCGGGCGCGGGGCAGGGCGGCCGTTGGGGGCTGCGGGGCTGGGGTCGGGGCCGGCGTGTCGGGGTCGGGCCGAACGGCCCCGGCGCGCACGCGCCCGGCGGCGGCCGCCCCTGGAAATGAGGTCATCCTTTGTGAGCCGGCCGCGCCGCCCCCCGCCAGGCCGGCCCGGGGCGCCCGCACGCGGCGGCGGGTCCCGGGGCGCCGCGTGGACGTGGCGCGGGTCTTGAGGCGGCTCGTGCCCTCCGCAGATGCCCGAAGAAACCCAGACCCAGGATCAGCCGATGGAGGAGGAGGAGGTCGAGACCTTCGCCTTCCAGGCGGAGATCGCCCAGTTGATGTCGCTGATCATCAACACCTTCTACTCGAACAAAGAAATCTTCCTGCGGGAGCTCATCTCCAACTCCTCGGACGTGAGTGCGCGCGCGGGGCCGGGCCTTGGTTTCAGCGGGCACTCCTCGGCCTGGGCCTCACGTGTTCTCCACCCCGCACCCCCCCCCCTTTCTTTTTTTTCTAATAATAGGCTCTGGACAAAATCCGATATGAAAGCTTGACAGATCCTAGCAAATTAGATTCTGGAAAGGAGCTGCACATCAATATCATTCCCAACAAGCAAGATCGCACCCTCACCATTGTGGATACCGGCATCGGCATGACTAAGGCCGATTTGATCAACAACCTTGGTACTATCGCCAAGTCTGGCACCAAAGCCTTCATGGAGGCTTTGCAGGCCGGTGCAGATATCTCTATGATTGGCCAGTTCGGTGTTGGATTTTATTCGGCCTATCTAGTTGCTGAGAAGGTGACTGTCATCACCAAACACAACGATGATGAGCAGTATGCCTGGGAGTCCTCGGCGGGGGGCTCGTTCACCGTGAGGACTGACACAGGTAGGCAGTGGGAGGAAGAGGTTCCTGTCAGTGGGGACGGGGAGCTGCACTGCTGGCCCCTGTGAGTGCTCTTAAGAAAACCTTGTTTAGGGCTGGGAAGGTGACTCTGGTAGAGCGCTTGCTTTGCATGCATGAGGCCTGGGTTCGATTCCTCAGCATCACATAAGAAAAAAGACAGAAGTGGTGCTGTGGCTTAAGTGGTAGAGTGCTAACCTTGAGCTGAGGGACAGTGCCCAAGCCCAGAGTTCAGGCCCCACGACCAGACCCAAAAAGAGAAAAAAAAACTTGTTTAGTCAGCTCTGGTCTCCTTCCTGTAACTAGATTTAGAAGGCTGAGGTCAGAATTGTGGTTCAAGGCCACCCCATGCAGGAATATCCATGAGACTCGTATCTTTAACCACCAAAAAGCCAGAAGTGGAGCTGTGGCTGAAGTGGTGTAGAGCACCAGCCATGAATGAAAAAGCTCAAGGACAGCCAGGTGGCAGTGGCTCACGCCTGTAATCCTACTCAGGAGGCTGAGACCCAAGAATCATCATTCAAAGCCGGCACTAGCAGAAAAGCCCCCACGAGACTTGTAAGTCTCCATGAAATGAAAAAAAGCAAAGTGGCACTGTAGCTGAAGTAGTACAGCACTACTAGCCTTGTAGTACAAAGAAACTCTGACAGCACCAAGGCCCTGAATTCAAATCTCAGGACCTGTGTTTTACAATTATTGTTCAATATAGCCAGTTCAAAAGAAACATACAATAAAATTGTGGTTTGCTCCTGTAATTCTAACTACTCAGAGATCTAAAGATGGTGACTTAAAGCCAGTCTAGGCAGAAAAGTAAGCACCCCTCAAAAATAGAAGAGGAGCTGAAGTATAGCAAAAAAATGCTCAGGGTTAGTGCCCAGGCCTTGAATTCAAGTCCCAGGACTGGCACAAAAGTAAACTGCCTGTATCTGTCTGTGAGGATTTAGGTGCTGGGAATTACATGGTGCCACAATGCTAACACAATTTTTTTTGTCGTGGGACCTGAACACAGGGCCTGGGCACTGTCCCTCAGCTCTTCAGCTCAAGGCTAGGGCTCTACCACTTGAGCCACAGCGCCACTTCAGGCATTTTCTGCTGGGTGCTAATATGATTTTTGAGGCTGGGTCCCACTAATCTAATCTTTTCTCCTCAGTCTCCCAAGAGGTCCCACTACAAGCATGGGCCACACCCAATTTGATAATGTTCTTAAGCCTTTATTTGGCTCCATTTTCCTTCTGCAGGGGAACCTATGGGCCGGGGAACAAAGGTTATCTTGCATCTGAAGGAAGACCAAACAGAATACTTGGAAGAAAGACGAATCAAGGAAATTGTGAAGAAACATTCTCAGTTCATTGGCTATCCCATTACCCTTTTTGTAAGTATTCATGTAACTGCAGAATGAATTTTCCTGTTTGTAGAGTAGCTAAGATAAATACTCTGTTCGGCAGTTTAGCCCAAACTTCAGGTGTTTACTATGCAGCCTTTTGGGAGCCTAAGCACCCTAGGTGCTGTGCCTAGCTAGGATTGCTTGAAAGATAAGTACTAATGGAGAAGCTTGTTGCAGCCACTTAATGCCACTGTGGTATCATTTTTTTTTTTTTGGTCCGGTCATGGGTCCTGAACTCAGGGCCTGGGCGCTGTCCCTCAGCTCTTCAGCTCAAGGCTAGCACTCTACCACTTGAGCCACAGCGCCACTTCCGGCTTTTTTTTCCTTTTGCTTATGTGGTACTGAGGAATCGAACCCAGGGCCTTGTGCATGCAAGGCAAGCGCTCTACCACTGAGCCACCTTCCCAGCCCATCACTGTGGTATCATGAAGCAATGTTTTCTCAAATCCATGCTTCGTGCTTACATACAGCACAAAGCAAAATGACGTTAACGGTTTGCGCTTTGGTATAATGGAGGGAGTGTTTTCAAATCTGCTTCATGCTTACAGCGTAAAGCAAAATGACTTCTGGTTTTTGAAGGTTGAGAAAGAACGTGATAAGGAGGTCAGTGATGACGAGGCTGAAGAAAAGGAGGATAAAGAGGAGGAAAAGGAAAAGGAAGAAAAGGAGTCAGATGACAAACCTGAAATAGAGGATGTTGGTTCTGATGAAGAAGAAGAAGAAAAGAAGGATGGTGACAAGAAGAAGAAGAAGAAAATTAAGGAAAAGTACATTGATCAGGAAGAACTCAATAAGACAAAGCCAATTTGGACCAGAAACCCTGATGATATCACTAATGAGGAGTACGGAGAGTTCTATAAGAGCTTGACCAATGATTGGGAAGATCACCTGGCAGTGAAAGTAAGTGACCAATGAATGAGCACTGGAAAATGAGTCTTGTCTGGCTCAAAGTGAAAACGCTCTCCTTGAGCTCAAACACATCTCTAACAGCTCATTGCCCAGCTGTTGATGCTGAACATTGTGTTTTGTTGCAGCATTTCTCCGTCGAAGGACAGTTGGAATTCAGAGCTCTTCTTTTTGTCCCGCGACGCGCTCCTTTTGATCTATTTGAAAATAGAAAGAAAAAGAACAACATTAAGCTGTATGTCCGCAGAGTTTTCATCATGGATAACTGTGAGGAGCTGATCCCTGAGTATCTGAGTGAGTATGAGCAGGGAGACTGTTTCTGCTTAAAGCCTCTCATCTCCAGGTTCTTTTGAGGGTCTTATGTTTTGTCCTCCAAGTGACCAGTGCCTTGTCTTTTTTTGCAGACTTCATCCGAGGGGTGGTGGACTCTGAGGATCTCCCTCTAAATATTTCCCGTGAAATGTTACAACAAAGCAAAATTCTGAAAGTTATCAGGAAGAATTTGGTCAAAAAATGCCTAGAATTGTTCACTGAGTTGGCAGAAGATAAAGAGAACTACAAGAAGTTTTATGAACAGTTCTCTAAAAATATAAAGGTGAGTGGATATGTAGTTGGTTTTCAAACAGGCCTTTTTGTTTTTTTTTTTTTGGTCAGTCGTGGAACCTGAACTGTGGGCCTGGGCGCTGTCCCTGAGCTCTTCAGCTCAAGGCTAGCGCTCTACCGCTTGAGCCACAGCGCCATTTCTGGCTTTCTGCTTAAGTGGTGCTGAGGAATGGAACCTAGGGCCTCATGCATGCAAGGTAGACACTCTACCACTGAGCCACCTTCCCACCCCTGGGCCTCATTGTTCTAAAAAAAAAAAAAAAAATTGTCCTTTCAGCTTGGAATCCATGAGGACTCCCAGAATCGGAAGAAGCTTTCTGAGCTCTTACGCTACTACACCTCTGCTTCTGGGGACGAGATGGTTTCTCTAAAGGACTACTGCACCAGGATGAAGGAAAACCAGAAGCACATCTATTACATCACAGGTAGTGGATGGGCTGGGGGGAGGTGTTAGTCATCTGTTGGTTCTTGTAGCTTTAAAGAGGCCATGGATATTTTTGCCCTAACATAAACTAGATGATGATGAGATGAAGCAAAGCATCTGACCCCTAGGAAATGAGTGAAAGAGGAACTTTGAAATGCATTTCAGGTGAAACCAAGGACCAGGTGGCTAACTCTGCCTTCGTGGAGCGCCTGCGCAAGCATGGCTTGGAAGTGATCTACATGATCGAGCCCATCGACGAGTACTGTGTCCAGCAGCTCAAGGAGTTTGAGGGGAAGACGTTAGTGTCAGTCACCAAAGAGGGCTTGGAACTCCCAGAAGATGAAGAGGAGAAGAAAAAACAGGAAGAGAAAAAGACAAAGTTTGAAAATCTGTGCAAGATCATGAAAGACATCTTGGAGAAGAAGGTTGAAAAGGTGTGTTTTAATACCCACAGGCAATGTTTTCTGATCACTATTCCTACAGCGGTCAACTACCACCATCTTTTTTGTAGATCTTAGCTTCCAAATAGTACTGATGCCTACACTTAAAGATGAAGTACTTCAGACCCATTCATACTTGAGCTCCTATTTTATTCCTTTTAGAGAAGTCTTGAAAGATTCAAAAATGTTTCTAGGCATAATCACCACGGGGCTTTCAATTACAGGTTGTCGTGTCAAACCGATTGGTGACGTCCCCATGCTGCATTGTCACGAGCACGTACGGCTGGACGGCGAACATGGAACGAATCATGAAGGCCCAAGCCCTTCGAGACAACTCAACCATGGGCTACATGGCAGCAAAGAAACACCTGGAGATCAATCCCGATCACTCCATTATTGAGACCTTGAGACAGAAGGCAGAAGCTGACAAGAACGACAAGTCTGTGAAGGATCTGGTCATCCTGCTCTATGAAACGGCGCTCCTGTCCTCCGGCTTCAGCCTGGAGGATCCACAGACCCATGCGAACCGCATCTACAGGATGATTAAACTCGGGCTAGGTAAGACACTGCAGGCTAGGGCAGTACAGGAACGGAAGCCTCTGGAGGCAGAAGTTAATTTGGGCCAAACTGGATTTCTCACCTTGCTTTTTTTGGGATCTTAATCTGTTTATTTGTGGGGATAATAGAACAAGAGTGGGGTCTGGGAAGGTGGCTCAGTGGTAGAGTGCTTGCCTTGCATGCCTGAGGCCCTGGGTTCCATTCTTCAGCACCACATAAGCAGAAAAAAAAGCCGGAAGTGGTGGTATGGCTCAAGTGGTAGCGTGCTAGCCGTGAGCTGAAGAGCTGAGGGACAGTGCCCAGGCCCAGAGTTCAGGCCTCACGACTGGACCCCCCCCCCCCCAAAAAAAGAGAATGCCAGCCATGTCAGATTGCTTAATTGTTTTTAAGAGCTAATAGATCATATTTCCCACAAAGGTATTGATGAGGATGACCCCACCGCCGATGACACCAGTGCGGCCGTGGCAGAGGAGATGCCACCTCTGGAAGGAGACGACGATACCTCACGCATGGAGGAAGTGGACTAGGCCCGGCGAGCTCCACACTCACCTTCATTCCCTCTGATAATATCCCCAGGATTTTGTTTATTTTTGTTAACATTTAAAAAGTCTGTATAGCATGGCAACTACTTAAAGGGGAGGATGAGATTTCTTTCTACTTGTGATACTGTGACACCGTAGGCGAAGCAGATTAGTAAGGCTTTTTTCTAGTTTCACCTTGGTTTGGACAGGTGAAGATGTTTGTTGTAAGCTCTAACGTGACCGGTTTATGGTCTCAAGTGTTTAGCTATTAAGCCAGATTCCTTAGCAGACCAAATCTTTTGTCATTGGTGTGTTCTGACACATTATCTTGATGTTTAAAGAAATGTTTTTGTTGAAATGGCTTGAGTTTCATCAGAGAGGGTCCAATTAGTTTTCCATCCCTTGTAGTTAATGCTGCATGTGCTAGTCCTCTAGAAATATGTGTTAGGCTGACACAACTTGATGGAACTCCAGGGCTTGTTTTCCAAAGAAAAGTGTATTTAGAGAAATACAAACTTCCCTAGATGTTGTGTTTAAAAAACATTAAAGCCACTCAGCAGCAGAGCTTGTGTGTGATGTAGTGCACTCCCAGTGTGCTTTAAAAGGTAGCAAATATAGATGAGTTAAAACGGTGGAAGTGTCTTTATTATGGAGTAGAGTTTCTATCTTGCTGCTTAGAAGGATCTGTTTCAAGCTGGGTTGGTGGCCCACACCTGTCATTGGAGCTACTCAGGAGGCTGAGATCTGAGGATCATGGTTCAAACCCAGCCCAGGTAGGAAAGTCCATGCTGCATCTCCAGTTAAGTGAAGTTGTGACTCAGGTAGTACAAGTATCATGCTTGAATTGAGACAGTGACAGTGTCTAGGTCCCATCCCAGTCCTGGGATCAAAGTGCATGCTTAAAAGAACAAGACCCACAGCCAAACAACACAGAAAAACTATTAAGTGGGCGTGAAGCAGCATACCTGTAATCTTGGCTGAAGCCAAATGGAGTCATTCTGGGCAATGTACTTTTCTTGCTAGTCCTGGGGCTTGAACTCAGCCTGGGTCCTGTCCCTGAGCTGCTTTTGCTCAAGGTGAGCATTCTTACCACTTGTGCCACAGTGCCACGTCCCATAAAAATCTCAACCTGCTTTTGCCATGTATCAGTTCAAAGCCAGCCTGCGCTTCAGTTAACTGCCAAAAAAAGGTGCTGTGTGGCTCCAGAGGTAGAGAGCTAGCTCAGGAACAGGTCCCAAGGTCCTGAGATCAAGGCCTACAACCAGCCAAAAAGACATTGTTGATCTTCACCAAAGGTAGAAAAGGTGTGGACATGGGTGGTAGTGATAATTACACAACTGAACTGCACCTCTCAAGTGCACACTTCAGTAGGCACTGGTGGCTCACACCTGTAATTGTAGCTACTCAGGAAGCTGCTATCAGGATCACTGGTTTGAAGCTGAAAGAAAAGCTATGGCACGAGTAGAAACCAGCACCAGAAGACAGGGCTTGGAGCCGTGGGTCGAGCGGTAGAGCAAAGTAGAGCTGCAGTGTACCCTCTGGGACCCTGCTGAGATGAATCCTGCTTAGATGAGCGGAAACATCAACCCCTGCTTCCTTGTCCTGCCAGAAAGGTGCTGCCACTAAGCTACACCAAGGTCCTGAGTTGGCTTTTTTTTTTTTTGTCGGTCGTGGGGCTTGAACTCTGGGCCTGGGCGCTGTCCCTAAGCTCTTCAGCTCAAGGCGAGCGCTCTACCACTTGAGCTACAGCGCCACTTCCCGTTTTCTGGTGGTTTATTGGAGATAGGAGTCTCACAGTCTCTCTTGCCTGGGCTGGCTTTGAACCACGATCCTCAGATCTCAGCCTCCTGAATAGCTAGGATTACAGGTGTGAGCCACCAGCGCCCGGCCTGAGTTGGCTTTTTTGTTGTTGGTCATGGTGCTTGAACTCAGCCTGAGCCAAGCTCTTCAGCTCAAGGCGAGTGCTCTATCACTTAAGCCTCAGCACCTTTTCTGGTGGTTCATGTTTTCTGGAGATGAGTCATGCATGGACTTTCCTGCCTAGGCTGGCTTTGAACCGTTATCCTCAAGGTCTGTCTCCTGAGTAGGATTGTGGGTGTGAGCCACCAGCGCCCAGCTGTTCTTTTTTTCTTGCCAGTTGTGGGGCCTGATGAACTTCCACCTGGGCTGGGCGCTGTCCCTCAGCTCTTCAGCTCAAGGCTAGCGCTCTACCATGAGCCACAGCGCCACTTCCGGCTTTTTTCTTTTTGCTTATGTGGTGCTGAGGAATCGAACCCAGTGCCTCAGGCATGCAAGGTAAACGCTCTACCACTGAGCCACCTTCCCAGCCCTCACAGCGCCACTTCTGACTTTTTCTCCTTTATGTGGTGCTGAGGAATGGAACCCAGGGCCTCAGGCATGCAAGGCAAGTGCTCTACCAGTGAGCCACCTTCCCCCCTGTTCTTTTTCTAGTAAAGTCACTATTTTACCCAGGTTGGTCTTCAACTCTTGGGCTCACATGTTTCTCCTGCCTTTGCTTCTCAATTGCTGGAACTATGAGCTACACCTCTACTCTCTGGGAATTTTGGGGGATTGGGGATCAGGGCAGTCTCACCGAGGATCTCAAGCTCTGCAGCACTGGCGGGCTGGCCCCAGCCCGCAGTGGCTCTGCCCCAGCTGGCTCTGCCCGCGTGAGGTCAGATCACCACGTTCCAAACTGGTCATCCGCACCTTGATGTTCCCATTTCCTTACCAAGACCCCGTGATTGGCTGAGTCCAAGTCATGGGTCTGTCCCAGAGACAAGGGGGAAGAGACATGTGTCCAGAAGGCTTCAGGAAGCAGGGTTTAGGGGTTTTGTGCCAGTCTCAGCTTGAGCTTGGGTGCTGTCCCTGTACTTTTGTGCTCAAGGCTAATTCTATCACCTTGAGCCATGGCTCAGTTTCCAGCTTTTTGTTGGAGATGAGTCTCTGGGTACCGGGGAGGCTGAGATCTGAGGATTGCCGTTCAAAGCCAGCGGGGGCAGGAAAGTCTGAAATTCTGATCTCTGATAAGCCACCAGAAAACTGGAAGTGGCTCTAGCTCAAGCAGTAGAATGCTCGCCTTAAGCTGAAGAGCTGAGGGATAGCACTCAGGCCCAGAGTTCAAGCCCCACGACTGACCAAAAACAGAAAGGTCTCTGGGCTGGGAAGGTGGCTCAGAGGTAGAGTGCTTGTCTCACATGCAGGAGGCTCTGGAAGTGGTGCTGTGGCTCATAGTGGTAGAGCTGAAGAGCTCAGGCCCAGAGTTCAAGCCACATGACCAAAAAGTTTCATGGATTTCCTTGCCTGGCCTTAAACCATGATCCTCAGATCTCAGCCTCCTGAGTGGGATTATATAAGTGAGCCACTGGCTGGCTGAGAAAATATTTTCTGACAAACCCTAGCAGTTCTTGCATTCTCCGCATCTTTCCCTGTTTTGTGGTGGGAATGTGGCCCTGACCGCGCATGCTGGCCAGCCCTTGTCCACCGACCCCGGCCTGGCCTGGCCGGCTTTTGGTGGCAGACTGCCTCTGAGCCTGGGAAGGGAGACCCAAACCCCATTTATTCCCTGCTGTCTCGGTGCTCAGGCCAGGTACCTGGCTCATTGGTGGCCCGAATGAGAAGTTGGTTAAGTGCAACTGGTATTTTTTTCCCTTCCTGTATGGATGACAATTGAATAATTTCGTGTTATTTAGGAAACATGTTCCTCCTCCCGTTCAGCTTCCCATCTCTTCAGACCTTTAAAAAATAATGGCAGATTCATCTTCCATGGGAAGAAACGTCACCTCACCTCCCTGGGAAGAACATTCTGGAAAGCCACGTTCTTGATGAGTCACTGAGTATTAATAGCACCACCAAAATCTGAACAAAGATTCCATTATGTGAGTGCAGAGGCGGTGGGGGCGCAGCGCCGCCAGCCGGGCGTGCCGTGCAACATTCCCATGAAAGTTCCAGAGCTGAAAATGTCCACCTTAAGCCAGCTGCTGGAGGCTCACACCTGTAATCCCAGCTGTCAGGAGGCTGAGATCTGAGGATCATGCTTTCAGGTCGGCCTCCCGGAAGGACTCCATGAGACGGACAGGTTAAAGTGGAGCCGTGGCTCAAGTGACAGAGCGCCCACTTTGAGCAAGGGATCTCAGTGCCCAGGCCCTGAGTTCAAGCCCCACAAGGCCAGCAAAAACAACGTATTTTCGGTAGTTGGTTGGGCAGGAGGAGCGTGTGGGAGCGAAGCAGATGTTTCCCACTGTAGGGTGCCCGGGAGGCAGCCCGGAGGAGCACCTGGGGCTGCTCAGGTGTGGGGTGAGCGGTGCTGGGCCGGTCGGGGCCTGGTGCAGGACGGCGCTCGGCTGAGAATGGAGAGGCTGAGGGCAGCCACGGGGAAGGGGTTGGAGGGCTCGGTGTCCTGCAGCCCCGGTGGGAAGGAGTCCGCCGGACTGGGCGGCACGCAGGGCAGGTGCACCCCTTCTCACCCTCACGTGGAAGGCCTGTGGGAGGGGCAGGCGCTCTCCAGAAGCTGCCCTGAGGGGGGTCGCCGTGGGGACCCCTGTGACCTCACCGGGGCCTGGGCCCCAGGACCCCGCCGCCGCCACCTCCTCGTGGGAGCAAGATGGACGTCCCATCCTGGAGGTAAGGCTGGAGCGCTCCCCTCCACCCAGGGGCAAGCCCAATTTGGGGCTCCCTTCCTGGGAACAGTGTGAGTGTGGACAGTGGGGTCCACCAGCAGGCAGGTGCAAGGCTAGGGGGGCCAGGTGTATGGCACCCCCCACCCCCACCCCATGTACCTCTTCCCGTGTGCTCTAAGCCGTCCTGGAGGTTGCTGGGTGGAGGATGGCGGGTGGATGGAGGATGGCCTCCAGCAGCCAAGGAGGCCCCTGCCCACTTTGTGTGACTAAGGGTGTGGACCCCCAAGAGAGAAGAAGTGCTCCTGCGGGATGAGAACGGGACCCCACCTCCCAGATCCTGCAGTGGGGGGCCTGGCTGTGAGGGGGGCGGGAAGGCGCCTCAGGTCTGCACCCTGGGCCTGCGGAGCGGCTGTGGCCTGGGCTGCGGCCCTGCCTGTGGGCAGGGGGCCCATGCGGAGCTGGCCCCTCGGTCCCCGGCTGCAAGCCCACGGAGGATTCTAGGGCATCTGGGAATTAGTCCTGGCCATTGGTGCCGTCTGGGAGGGCTCAGGTGTTTTTCCAAAGTGAAATAAAATTGCATCGAAGTGAACTAGAATTGCATTGGAGCAGCTTACTGTCCAGCAAGGACTGCTTTCTGTTTGTACAAGTTTTGTTTTGTTTTTGTTGGTTGTAGGGCTTGAACTCAGGGCCTGGGCTCTGTCCCTGAGCTTCTTTGTGCTCAAGGCTAGCACTCTGCTACTTGAGCCACAGCGCCACTTCTGGCTTTTTCTAAGTAAGTTAATGGAAATAAGAATCTTATGGAAGCCTGGCACTGGTGGCTCACGGCTGTAATCCTAGCTACTCAGGAGCCTGAGATCTGAGGATCATTTCGGTTCAAAGCTAGGATGACAGGCGAGAGCCACTGGCGTCACCCAGCTCTGCTAGGGCACCTTCGTGATCAGAGGGATTCTGAGAAAAACTTGGTTCACCCTCAGGCACTGTGACCTTCCCCTCAGGAGCTTTCCTCCTACCCACCCACCAGAGAAGGTTGGTTTGTCCTTCAGAGCTTACTCAGCACACTGTAGAATTTGAGTTGTTTTTCGGAGCCATCAGAGATGGGAAATTGTAGCCTAAAAGAAATAATACATTGTTAATCCTTTTAATTTTTTTAGTTTAAATTTATTCTTGTGCAAATTCTAGGGCTTAAACTCCGGCTCTGACCCTTCTGCTGGGCTTTTTCACTCTATATTGGCATTCTACCACTTGAGCCACAGGTCCTCTTCTGGCTTTTTGGGTGGTTAATTGGTTCAAAGCCAGCCTGAGCTTTGAACCCTGACCCTCAGATCTCAGCCTCCTGAGTTAGCTGGGATTATAGGTGTGAGCCACCAGTTCTTAGCTGTTACTCCTTTCTAATATTCCAGGCGAGTGTGTGTACATATATACACATATATACGTATATATCATATATATGTGATATATTGTTCTATAATTATATATTGTTATATATCACATCTAGTTTATATACATGAGACATACTTGGTTTTTGTTTTTGTGTATGTGGTGCTGAGGAATTGAACCCAGGGCCTCATACATACTAGGCAAGCGCTCTACCACGAAGCCACATTCCCAGCCCCTTATGAGACATATTTGGAAATGTCGGGTTCGGCTACAATGCGCAGTGGCTGTGGTGAGCGCTTGCCTACAACACATGAGGGGCCCCAGCACCGCAGAAACAAACGATCTGGTCAAAATATTACCGAGTATGAGCCGGGCGCTGGTGGCTCCACCTATAATCCTACTCAGGAGGCTGAGATCTGAGGATCATGGTTCAAAGCCAGCCTGGGCAGAAATGTTCGGGGGACTCTTATCTCCAACGAACCACTAGAAAACCAGAAGTGGCGCTGTGGCTCAAATGGCAGAGCAGTAGCTTGGAGTGAAAAAGGTAAGGAACAGTGTTTAGGTTCTGAGTCAAGGCTCCCAGCACCACAGAACCTAAAGCAAAGCAGAGCAGAAAGTTACGACCAATAATATGAAGATGTTAAGCTTAGAAAAATGCCGGGGGGCGGGGGGGGGGGGGGATGTGTGATTTGCACACTGGATACAGGGCTTGCTGCTCCCTCCGAAGGCGTGTCCTCCAGACTCACCAGCTCTGTGTGTCTGTTTAGAAGAATTCTGTCTTAGATGAGAACTAATGGTTTCTGCGTGCTGACCCTGGCTGAGAATAGGGAGAAGCTGGATCTGGAAGGAGTGCCCAGTGTGTGTGTGTGTGTGTGTGTGTGTGTGTGTGTGTGTATGTGTATGTGTGTGTGCTGAGTGTGTGTGTGTCTGTGTCTGTGTGTCTCTGTGTGTGTGTGTGCTGAGTGTGTGTGTGTGTGTGTGCTGAGTGTGTGTGTCTGTGTCTCTGTGTCTGTGTGTCTCTCTGTGTTCTCTGTGTGTGTGTGTTGAGTGTGTGTGTGTGTGTATGTGTGTGCGCGCTGTCCCTGGCAGCGAAGGGGCTGGCTGCTTGCAGGGCAGGCTGGCTTGGAATGAGGCTCCCATCTGCTCTGTGTGTGTGTGTGTGTGTGTGTGTGCGCTCACGCTGTCCCTGGCGTCTAGTGCAGTGAAGGGAAGGGGCTGGCTGCTCGCAGGGCAGGCTGGCTTGGAATGAGGCTCCCATCTGCTACGTGTGTGTGTGTGTCTGTGTCTCTGTGTCTGTGTCTGTGTGTCTATGCGTGTGCGCGCGCGCGCACGCTGTCCGTGGCGTCTAGTGCAGCAAAGGGGCTGGCTGCTTGCAGGGCAGGCTGGCTTGGAATAAGGCCCCATCTGCTGTGCCCACGCAAAGCCGGGGGATCCTCTTAGCGCTGCTGGGCACAGGAGCTCAGCGGATCTGACATCATTCAAGGCAGCGCTTGGCGTGGGGCAGTGTGCTGGGGAGATCCCGTGGCTTGGCGTGGGGCAGTGTGCTGGGGAGATCCCGCGGCCCTGGCTGCCCCGCCCTCCCTCCACCGCCCCGGGCTGGCGCACCGTGGCTCCGCGGCCGTGTGAACAGGGAGCAGTAGGCTCGGGGAGCAGTGTGGCCCGGCTCGCTGGCTTCCTCCATCAGCCCGCTGCGTGCTGGGAAGCAGACTGCAGGGCGTCCACATCTTTTTTTTCCCCGCCCAGTCCTGGCACTTGAACTGGGAGTCTGGGCACTGTCCCTGAGCTTCTTTTGCTCAAGGCTAGCACTCTACCACTTGAGCTACAGCTCCACTTCCAGCTTTTTCTGTGTGTCTGGTGCTGGGGACTGGAACCCAGGGCTTCATGCATGCTAGGCAAGCACTCTACCACAAAGTCCAGCTGGCTTTGAACCTGTCCTCAGGTCCCAGCCTCCTGAGTAGCTAGGATTACAGGTGTGAGCCACCAGTGCCCAGCTAATTTGTCAGTTCTTTTATTCCCTGTTCATTTGGGGCTGTTCTAGAAAATAATTCCTGTGCCCGTGGGAGCTGCTGTGCTTCCCGTGGTAGCTGCGCAGCGCGGCCTCTGCCTTTCGTGCTTGCTCTGGAGTTGGCGCCGTGCTGGCCGGGGCGCCGTGCTCTGCTTCAGCCTTTTGCCTGTGGCTCTTCGCTTCCCCAGCGCCGCGTGGTGAGGAGGCTGGCTTTTCTCCAGTGTTTCTGGGGCCTTTGCTCAATCACGGAGCTGTGGGTGTGTGGTTTATTTCTGGCATCTCTGTTCTGTGTGTCATTATGCCACTGCCGTTCTGGAACATATGTATGTATGCACGCACGCATGTATGCATGTTGTACACACTGGGTCATGAATATTCGACTGAAGAGCAGAAGTATCAACAACCAGATCAACATGGAGAGTTGAAGTGGTCGCCATGGTGACCTGAGGAGTGTCAGGACACGCCAGGCAGGAGGGGCATGGTGAGGGCGCAGGGTCCCAGGGGGCTGGAGAGTTCAGTCTCCTAGGCGGGCTTCGGGTGCTGGTGTGGCAGGTCCAGTCCAGAGACAGGTGTGGCCTGCAAGGAGGAGCTGGGGCACTAGCGCCACCTGTCACTAAGGGGGAGGGGAGGGGCTTTGACCTTTAGATTAAGACTCCCAAGCCAGGCGCTGGTGGCCCACGCCTGTAATCCTAGCTACTCAGGAGGCTGAGATCTGAGGATCATGATTCAAAGCCAGCCCGGGGAGGAAAGTCCATGAGACTTTTTTTTTTTTTTTCCGGTTGGTCATGGGGTTTGAACTCTGGGCCTGGGCCCTGTCCTTCTCAAGGCAAGTGCTCTACCACTCCTGCCATGAGACTCTTCTCTCCAATTAACCACCAGAAAACCAGAAGTGGCACTGTAATTAACCACCAGAAAACTGGAAGTGGCGCTGTGGCTCAAGTGGTAGAGTGCTTGCCTAGCCTGCAAGGAGGAGCTAGCGCCATCTGTCACTAAGGGGGAGGGGAGGGGCTTTGACCTTTAGATTAAGACTCCCAAGCCAGGCGCAGGTGACTTACGCTTGTAATCCTAACTACTCAGGAGGCTGAGATCTGAGGATCTTGGTTCAAAGCCAGCCTGGGCAGGAAAGTCCGTGAGACTCTTATGTCCAATAAACTACTAGAAAACCAGAGTGGTGTTGTGGCTTATGTGGTAGAACGTTCGCCTTGAGCTGGAGAGCACAGAAACAGCGCCCAAGCCGAGTTCAAACCCCACGACCGACCAAAAAAAAAAAAAATTCCCAGCTGGAAGCCAGGTGCCATGGCTCACGCCTGAAGTCCTACTCAGGAGGCTGCGATCAGAGGATCACGGTTCAAAGCCAGCCTGGGCAGGAAAGTCTTGAGCCACAGTGCCACTTGTGGCTTTTTCTGCTTATGTGGTGCTGAGGAATGGAGCCCAGGGCCTCAGGCATGCAAGGCAAGCGCTCTACCACTGAGCCACCTTCCCAGCCCTCTGTGAGACTCTTATCTCCAATAAACTACTAGAAAACTGGAAGTGGCACTGTGGCTCAAGTGGTAGAACGCTCGCCTTGAGCTGAAGAGCTGAGGGACAGCGCCCAGGCCCAGAGTTCAAGACAGATGACCGACAAAAAAAAAAAAGATTTGCAGCTGGAGAATTTCAGGTCGGTCACCTGGGGGGAGGGGGAGGGGGAGGGATAGGCCAAGCTCTCCAAGCCCTGAGAGCAATACTGATTCCCACCTGCGTGTGTGCGCGTGTGCGTGTGCTTGAATTATTTGAATCATGGCCTAAGAGCTCAACATGGCCTCAAACTCTCCATCCTCCTGCCTCAGCTTCTGGGATGCTGGATTACAGGTATGCCCTACCATGTTTTGTTTCCACGTATGTGCACATCAGAAATTGTGACATTTCCAACTTTGTTTTTTTGTTCAAGACTGCTTTCCTATTTGGGGTGTCTTGGAATTCCATGTGGATTTTAGAATTATCTTTTTATGGGGCAGAGGGGGAGGAGTGAGGGAGGTAGGTGGGAGAGGGAAGGGATAATAGGAGAAAAACAGAGGAGGAGGTAACAATGCTGGACATTACTGTAACTGTAACCCCTCTGTACAGCATCTTTACAATAAAATTTAAGCCAAGTGCTGGTGGCTCCCACCTTAACTCTACCTTCTCTGGAGGCTGAGGATTACGGTTCAAAGCCAGCCTAGGCAGGAAAGTCCATGAGACACTTATTTCCAATAACCACAGAAAACCGGAAGTGGCATTGTGGCTCAAGTGGTAGAGTGCTAGCCTTGAGCTGAAGAGCTGACAGCGCCCAGGCCCAGAGTTCCATGACCAACGAAACACACACACACACCAAAAAAGACCCACAACTGTTTTTTCTAACTGTGAAGAATATCATTGGTATTTTGGTGAGGACTGCATTGAATCTGTAGATTGCTTTAGAAGGTATGGACATACTTTTTTCTTCATGGAGGTTGAACTCAGTGCTTGGGCACTGTCCCTGAGCTCTTTTGCTGAGGCTAGAACTCTACTACCTTGAGCCACAGCGCCACTTCTGGCTTTTGAGTGGTTAATTGGAACTAAGGGGCTCAGGGACTTTTTCTTTTTTTTTAGACGGGCGGGGGCAGTCGTGGAACTCTGGGCCTGGGCGCTGTCCCTCAGCTCTTCAGCTCAAGGCTAATGCCCTACCACTTGAGCCACAGCACCACTTTTGGCTTTTTCTGCTTATGTGGTGCTGAGGAACGGAACCCAGGGCCTCATGTATGCAAGGCAAGCACTCTACCACTGAGCCACCTTCCCAGCCCTCTCAGGGACTCTTCTGCATGATCTGGGTTTGAACCACCATCCTCAGACCTCAGCCTCCTGAGTAGCTAGGATTTCAGATCTGGGCCACCAGTGCCTAGCTGGCGTGTATTTTTTTTTTTTTTTTTTTGGTCGGTCGTGGGGCTTGAACTCTGGGCCTGGGCGTTGTCCCTAAGCTCTTCAGCTCAAGGCGAGCGCTCTACCACTTGAGCTACAGCGCCACTTCTGGTTTTCTGGTAGTTTATTGGAGATAGGAGTCTCACGGTCTCTCCTGCCCGGGCTGGCTTTGAACCGCGATCCTCAGATCTCAGCCTCCTGAGTAGCTAGGATTACAGGCGTGAGCCACCAGCGCCCGGCTAGTATTTTTTTTTTTTTTTGACAGTTCTGAGGCTTGAAGGGTCTGGGCACCGTCCTAGGGCTAGAATTCTGGGGCTAGGCACTGTCTCAGAGCTTTTGTGCTCAAGGCTACCACTTGAGCCACATCTCCACTTCTGGCTTTTTGCTGTTAGAGAAAAGCATCCCACAGACGTGCCCGCCCAGGCTGGCTTTGAACTGTGATCCTCATATCTCAGCCTCCTCAGTAGTTGGGATTATAAGCATGAGCCACCAGTGCCCAGCTTGTTTTTCTTAAACTATCAACATTTTTTTTTACCAGCACAACTATGTTTATTGCAGCATTATTTACCATAGCTAAGATATGGAACCAACCCAGATGCCCCTCAGTAGATGAATGGATCAAGAAAATGTTGTGTGTGTATATATACATGTATACATGCATACATATATATACACACGTATACATATATACGTGTATATACATATATATACAAACACACACACACACACACACACACATATATAACTATCAACATTTTTTTGAAGAGTTGGTCTTGCTGAGGTTTAACTCTGTCTCTGCCACGTTCACCCCTGAAGGCTCAGGGCTCTAGTGGCTGGTTTGTTTTGAGCTGGGGTCTGGCTTCCAGTTGTGGACTGGGTACTTCCTGGTCTCAGCCGCTAAGTGCTGGAACTGCAGGCAGGTTTCACCAGCCGGGCGGCTCTGGGCTTTTTTTTTAATAGTCGTGGGGCTTGAACTCTGGGCCTGGGCACTGTCCTTCAGCTCTTCAGCTCAAGGCTAGTGCCCTACCACTTGAGCCACAGGGCCACTTCGTTTTCTGAGTGGCTTATTGGAGATAAGAGTCTCACGGACTTTCCTGCCCGGGCTGGCTCTGAACGGCGATACTCAGATATCAGCCTCACATGAGGACAGAAGGCTCCAGAAAGTTCCAAATGGCACTTCGATGGTCCACCTCTTCCTGCCTCTGGGATCTCTGACTGTACTTTGTCCTTCCCAACTTGGTCTTTTCTAGTTAAGGAACAAGTGGACACCATGGCCTGCCTGAGGCGTGGCCAAGCCCCCTGTATCCGGGCAGGGTTCAGTATGACCAGCTTCCGGAAGCGCCCAAGAAACGCACGTCATTGGCTCCAGGTGCCGGGACTGGGCAGGGTGGGCAGGGCGGAAGATGCTGGGGACTCCTGGGAAATGTCCATCTCACTGGCTCTTGGTTCACCTGTAAAGAACTTGGCTAAGAACTAGACCTGTGGGGCTGGGAAGGTGGCTCAGTGGTAGAGCGCTTGCTTGCCTTGCATGCCTGAGGCCCTGGGTTTGATTCCTCAGCACCACATAAGCAGAAAAAGCCAGAAGTGGCGCTGTGGCTCAGGTGGTAGAACGCTAGCCTTGAGCTGAAGAGGTGAGGGACAGCGCCCAGGCCCAGAGTTCAAGCCCTAGGACTGGCAAAAAAAAACTGAAAATGCCCTTGGGCTGCCTGAAGTTAGTGGGGGAGACCCTGAGCCGAGGCCTCACTGGACCTCAGCTGCTGTCTGTGGAAGGAGGGAAGGACCTCTGGCTCTGGGAGTGGGCTGGGTGTCCCTCCCCCTGGGGAGGAAGAGGGGTGCTGCTTTTCTGGGAGAGGGCCCAGGTTCACATCCAGGGCCGCAGACCACACCTGCTAAGGGCCCTGAGCTGCTGCTTGCCTGGACAAGACCCAGCATGGCAGCCATGCTGGCGCGGGCTGTGGGAACCCCGCGTGCCCTCATGGGCTAAGTTGCTCTCCTGCCTCAGTAGACAGAGACAGGCAAGACTTCCTCCCCTGCCGCAGGTCTGTCACAAGAAGAACCACCTGGACTTTGCTGTTGCTGAAGGCATCTGGAGAGAGGTGTGTCCAGAATGTTCCTGTGACCCCTTCGTCCCCCTTACTAGGGAATGCTAAAAGCCCCTGAAAACTGACCTCTGGAGAAAGATCTTGGGCCTCCTTTTTTTTTTTGGGTCCGGTCGTGGGGCCTGAACTCGGCCTGGGTGCTGTCCTCAGCTCTTCAGCTCAAGGCTACTGCTCTACCACTTGAGCCACAGTGCTACATCCGGCTTTTTGCTTATGTGGTGCTGAGGAATCAAACCCCGGGCCTCAGGCATGCAAGGCAAGCACTCTACCACTGAGCCACCTTCCCAGCCCCGACCCCGGCTGTTTTTTTTTTTTTGGTCTGGTTTTGGGGCCTGAACTCTGGGCCTAGGCGCTGTCCCTCAGCTCTTCAGCTCAAGGCTAGCGCTCTACCACTTGAGCCACAGCGCCACTTCCGGCTTTTTTCTTTTTGCTTATGTGGTGCTGAGGAATCGAACCCAGGACCTCAGGCATGCAAGGCAAGCGCTCTACCACTAAGCCACCTTCCCAGCCCAGTCCCCCCCCCCCCCCCCCCCCGGCTGTTTTTTTAACCAAAGGAAAACAGTAAACTATTGACTAAGTAGTTGGCCTGGGAGCTTTACAAAACCATAGATCTGCAGTTAGTCAACTGCAAAAATCACCTCTGTCCAAATTCAGATCAAACCGTTTGCTAGGCATGTGGTGGAGAGGCTGAAAGATGCCTTTTTGGGGAACGCGTGTCAGTCCTCCAGAGAAACGGGGGTGGGGAGGGGAACCCTGGGTGTGGCCCGTGGCAGAGTGCTCGTTCTGGGTTCTGAGCACACTGCGTTCAGGCTTTAACTCAGCACCAGAAACGAGTCCATGAGCTCTCTGTGAGGTTTCCCACCCGAGGGAGACGGCCCTGGAACGCAGCTTCTGTGCTGAGCTCTGGACAGTGTGGCTCCTCCTGTGTGCACACGGGTGTGCGTGCAAGTCACACTGAGTAGCACCCAGCAATGGCTCACCCACTGCTCAGTTGTGCGTCCCCCGAGCTTCCTGTGTGAGGCTCTGGATTCTGCCTGCAGACAGGGCGAGGAGGAGAACCGGTGTTCTGTGAGGGGGCCTGGGTGGGCTGCAGCTGGCTGCCGCCTGGCCTTGGGTACATTTGGGCATCAGCCACCCTGGCTGGCAGCCTTCAAGCTGGTGCCTGGCAACAGCCCCTGCAGCAGGTGGCATGAGATGCACCTCAGGACAGCAGAGGAAGCCGGGCTTGGGATCCAGTGTGGCACTTTAAGTCTCCCTTCACCAGGGAGACAGCCTTGGGGTTGGCAGGGATGGGGCGCTGGCCACAGTGGCTGGCAGGGCTTGGCTGATGGACGCTTGGCCCGAGGACAACTGGTTTTTCTTGAGTTTGAGTCTTGTTCTGTTTCCCAGGTTGGCTTCTAACTCCAACTCAAGGGATCCTCCTGAGTCGCTGGGACTACAGGCACACTCCACTATGCCAGGGAATTGGCTCTAATGCCTTCAAAAAATTGTGCTGTAGGGGTTGGGAAGGTGGTTCAGTGGTTGAGCGCTTGCCTTGCATGCCAGAGGCCCTGGGTTTGATTCCTCAGCACATGAGCAAAAAAGAAAAAAAGCCGGAAGTGGTGCTGTGGCTCAAGTGGTAGAGCGCTAGCTTTGAGCTGAAGAGCTGAGGGACAGCGCCCAGGCCCAGAGTTCAGGCCCCACGACCGGACCCCCCCCCCCCCCAAAAAAAAAAAAATTGTGCTGTAACCCAGTAGTCCTGAGGCAGAGTCCGGCAGGCGGCAAGCTGCAGGCCAGCCTGGACCGCACTGCGCTCTCCTCTCAAAGCCCCAACGACTGGGGGAGGGGGGGGGTGGCACAGTCCGCCAGCAGCGCAAGGCCCAAGTCCGATCCCCACTCCCCCTCAAAAATCCTCCCAGGCCGCATGCGTGCAGCCGCACCTCTGCCGCGGAGGTGGACGCGTGCAGCAATGTTCTGTCTTCAGCTTTCAGACCCCCGTGACGGCCACTCAGACGACCCTGGTCATTCTTACTACCTGGCCCGCTGCCCCGGCCGGAGCGACTGCGCGGGCGCCGCAGCCGCGCCGAGGCCGAGCCCGGGAGAAAGGCTGCGCGAGGAAGCGCGGCGCCCCCCGGGGCTCCCCGCTGTCCTGGGGGGAGCTGCCAGCTGCGCCCCGCCGCCCTCTGCGTCCCCCAGTGTCAGCGATGTGGACATGCAGCCCGTGGGCGAGGCCAGGCTGCCCGCGGCTGCGCGCAGCCCCCAGGGTGCCAGGAGGCCGGCCTGGAGACCGTGGGCGTGGCCAGCCGCGGCCGCCATGCAGCCCTCTGAGGGGGGCAGACGCCTGCCCAGCAGGGCCAAGGGCACGCGGTCGCCACCCCGGCTCCGGAGCGAGGGAGACAGGGCGCCCAGGCTCACGCTCTCCAAGAGAAAGCTGCAGCTTCTGCTCGCAGAACCTGTGAGCACTAAGAGAAAGAAGTATGTGGCCTGTTCTGGGGTGATTGGATTGGGTTCTGGAAGGGTCCAGAAGTCACCTGGGGTAGGGGCTCAGGTGGTAAGCTAATGCTGAGGAGTGCATGTTTGTTTTTGTTTTTGTTGTGTGCCCACACCACTATTGGGTCTACACTCTGGGCTGATGCTGCCCTGTTGCTTTTTAAATTTTTTTTTGCCTGTCATGGGGCCTGGGCGCTGTCCCTCAGCTCTTCAGCGCAAGGCGAGCGCTCTACCACTTGAGCCACAGCACCACTTCTGGTTTTCTGGTGGTTCACTGGAGGTAAGAGTCTCATGGGCTTTCCTGCCTGGGCTGGTTTTGAATGGTGATTCTCAGATCTCAGTCTCTTGAGTAGCTGGGATTACAGGCGTGAGCCACTAGTGCTTAGCTTATTTTTGTTTTCTTTTTGTGCCAGTACTAACTGGGACTTGAATTCTCTTTCACCCTTTTCTTTTTTTGGGTCCTGTTGTGAGGCTTGAACTCTGGGCCTGGGCGCTGTCCCTCAGCTCTTCAGCTCAAGGCTAGCACTCTACCACTTGAGCCACAGCATCACTTCTGGCTTTTTTCTTTTTGCTTATGTGGTGCTGAGGAATCGAACCCAGGGCCTCATGCATGCAAGGCATGCATGAGACACCTTCCCAGCCCCAGCCTTTTCTTCTTATAGCTCTAGTTAGGATTTTTTTTTTTTTCGGTCAGTTGTGGGGCTTGAACTCTGGGCCTGGGCATTGTTCCTCAGCTCTTCAGCTCAAGGTGAACTCTGTACCACTTGAGCCACAGCGCCCAGGGCGAATTCAGGTCTTCTAGTGGCTTACTGGAGATCAGAGTCTCATGGACTTTCCTGCCTGGGCTGGCTTTGAACCTCGATCCTCAGATGTCAACCTCCTGAGTAGCTAGGATTAGAGGCGTGAGCCACTGGCGCCTGGCTGGACTTTTAAGCGGTGACAGATGGAGTCTGCTGTTGAGAAGGGATCTTTGTGGTAGTCTTTAGTGGCCTTTGGGGAGGGTCTCAGTATTGGTGAGGAGTTAAGTTCTAAGCCAGAGGCCCACAGGCCACCCGTGCCCGTGCCCGTGCATGGCTGTGTGAAGGCCGCTGTCGGGCCGCCGCCTCTGAGCGGGAGTGAGCGGGAGTGAGCGACCTGAGCTGCGGGGGGGGGGGGGGGGGGGGGGGGGGGTGGGAGCAGAGGTGTTCGGAGCTGGAGCTGTTGGCGGGCTCTGCTCTGAGGATGCTGGCTGAGCTCTGATTTGCTTCTTGCAGGTAGCGAGAGCAGAGAGCCAACGTGGTGCCCGTGGATGCTGGCGGCTCTGTGCCCGGCCCCTTCTCCTAACAGGGTGCCCCCCGCCCTCTGCAGGCTGCAGGACTCCCCCAAGTGCAAATAAAAGCCACCACCTCAGGGGCGCTGGTCCGTGCGGTGGGCGGCGGGGCTGTGTGGGCAGTTGGTCCTCTTGTGTGGTCGCTGGGTGAGCACCGGGCCGGGCAGTGTGCTGCCATGTCGTTTCACCCGCACCCTTCCTGGGGGCCAGGCAGGCCTGGGGCCACTGCCTCCCCCCCCCCCCCCGCCCTGGGATTAGCAGGTCTAGCTTTGCTGTGCCAGTAGGGGTGTCATTCAGGCTCCAGGGCAGCACCAGGGCCTCTCCCAGGAAGCCTGGCTACCCCACAAGGTCCGGCGGCCATTGGGTGAGGACAAGCCAGGCAGAAAGCCACACAGGCTGCCGGGAGGGGCCCCTGTGGAGTCGGGGTGACAGGGCAGGCGAGGCCCCCCCCCCCCCCCCGCCAGAAGAGTGCGGATACGGAGCCAGCCGTGTTTAGTGTTTTATTCATAAAACCAGCCCCGCGTGGACACTCTAAAACCACGCACTTCAGCTGTACCATCCCACCGCTTGCTACTGGCCGCCGTGCTCTGTGCCTCCGGCACCCGCCCCGCCCGCCTCCCTCCTGCTCCTTCCGCAGCGCAGCCCGCGCTGCCCCGCGGCCAGGGGTGAATGCGTGTTAAATATTGAGTTTTACTGTGACACAGGGGAGCCCGCGGGTGCCTCACTCAGTGCACAGCACGGCCACGCCTCGCTCGTAGAAGCTTCGAGGATCTTCCTTGGTAGCAATTTCGAAGTCCACGGTGAAGATGAGGTCTGCCCGGGTGAAGTTCAGGTACACGGGTAAGGTCACCTGGGGAAGGGCGGGGAGAAGAGGTGAGGCGCGGCGGGGGTGGGGTGGGGTGGGGTGGGGTGGGGCAGGGCAGCGTCTGCTCACCACACTGGCCTTCTTCTCTGCGTTCGTCTGCTTGACCCAGCGCAGCTGCGTCAGCGGGAGGACGGTGGAGATGGCGTTGGACAGCGACAGCTTGTTGTTGCTGCACGTGGCCCCTTGGAGCTTCAGACCTGCGGGAGAGGAGGTTGCTGGGCGGCCGTCCCCCTTCACCTGGGAACAGCAACCCGGGCTGCCCCCCCCAGCTCACCTGTGACCCCAAAGCTGCAGGCGTCCAGGGCGGCGCCCTGAGAGGTGGTGACATTGACCTCCAGGCAGAGCTCCTCCAAGGACCAGCTGGTGGCCTGGGCCACGTACTGCCTTGTGGCGGTGATGTACGCCTCGGGCACAAACAGGCCGCCGAGGTACACGTGGACGTTCTGTGGGAGAAGCCGCGCAGGGCAGGCGCTGCGGTCAGCCGTGTCCGCTGCGTGGGCCCGGCCCGGCCCGCAGGGCAGGCGTCCCGTTCCCCGCGGGCGGTCCCACCTTGAGTTCCTTGGCGCCCCCCGACGCGGCGGCCTGCGAGATGCTCTGCAGCTGCTTGATGCGCTCGCTGAAGTCCGACACCCACTGGATGACCGTCATGCCGGCCGGCACGGTGTAGTGAGACCAGCTCCGAGGCAGGATTCCTGCAGCCAGGCAGGGACCCACTCCTGTCAGCTCCCACAGTGCCCCGTGGGCCCCCCCCCAGCTCTCACCCGGGTCCTTGGCACCCAGGATGCCCCTGGGTGTGTCTGTTCAGCTCCAGTAGCCCAGGGCGAGTGGTTTACACAGCTAAAAACCTCCCAAGCGGCTCAGGGCTCCTCAGCCCTGTGCCCTCGCCCACCACCACCCCACTCCCGTCCAACCCACTCGCGACAGAGCCTTCTCCATGGAGGGCACTGTGTGCTCCCTTGCTGCACTGGAACCCCCTAAAGTTATGGGACTTGGAGCAAGACTGCTCTACCCAGGAACCTGGCATAAAGGAGGAGCCCAAGGTGTGGGAAGGCCCGTGCACAGGGCCTCCGGCATGGCCGGCGCGCAGGTGCAGGCCCAGTACCTTTCACCAGCTCGTTGATGAGCGTGCGCAGGTAGTTGGTCTGCTTCTTCTTCCCCTCGCACACCTGTGCCACGTCTGCCAGGTCCTGGCGCACATCCTGGAGCAGCTTCGCCCCCATCTTTACCTCCCTCTCAAAGAACCTGAACAGAGGATCCTAAGAATATTCCAGAAGAGAAGTGAGGATGAGGCCATGGTTCGCACAGGGAGGAGACTCTTGTAAGGAGCCCAGAGCTGCTGACAGTGTCATGGGAGCCTGGGGTGACCTGTCAGCGCTGCCCACCTTCACTTTGCTTTGGTGATCGACCAAGAAACAAAACAAAACAGTGGGGTTCACTTGGGGGTTTGAACTTGGGGCCTGGGTGCTGTCCCTAAGCTCTCTGTTCAAGGTTAGCACGCTACCATTTTGGGCCACAATGCCACTTCTGGTTTTCTGGTGGTTAACTGGAGGAGATAGGAGTCTCACAGACATTCCTGTGCAGGCTGGCTGTGAACTGCGATCCTCAGAGCTCAGTCGCCTGAGTAGCTAGGGTTATAGGCGTGAGCCACTGGTGCCTGGCTCTGTCCCTTTTTGAGGTCCTTTGCCTAGCCTAGGGAGCTGGCAGTTCCGAAAGGTTCCTTGATGGTAAAATAGGTTCTGGAGTGTAGGAGCCAGGGGAAGGCGGAGAGGCCAACTCTGATCAACTTCTTTACATGCACGCATGAAAACAGGTCAGTGAACCCTGCTGAAACTGGTTTACCAGCAGGGAGGAACGGGGGCAGAGATGGAGGGGCGGGTTTACCTGGGATGTGCTATGTGTACAGACAGAAGCGACACCACTTGTCGCAAGGAAAACGCTAAAGGGTTGCTCCACTCGCTGCCAGCTTGGGATGAGCTGCTGCTGCTGCACAAGGCGGAGCCGCTCAAGCACCTCCTCCCCCCAGCTGGCTAACCCTGCACGGCTACCTTGATGTTCTCCACCGTGCGCTTGAGCGGGCTCAGCGCCTGGGGGATGAGGTGCAGCCAGTTGGAGGCCGTGGTGTGCAGGGTCCTCATCCAGGCCGGGCGCCCGTCGGACGTGGAGTCTGTCCTGGTCTTCTTCTCCGTCTCTGCATAAGCCAGGTCATCCTCATCCTCCAGCATCTGCATCTTCAGCATCTTACTGATCATGTCCACACCTAGGCCACAGGCCACCAGAGGGGGGGAGAGGATGGAAGAGAAGAGACACGGAATGGAAAGGCCACAGGGCCCAAGTGTTGCTCGGGTGGTCTGAAAGGCACTAAGCTGGCGTGCAACTCGGGCTTTGTGGTGCTGTTTCCTCCCGTGTCCAGTCAATGACTGAAGCACTGGCTGGGAGATCATACAGGACAACAGCTCACCCTAGGACGAGGCCCCGGCGCCCCTCTGGTGCCTGTGGAAAGAGGGGCTCACGACGGAGAGCTCTGAGGACATCTATTCTGCCAACTCAGAGAACTGGTGGCTGCGGAGCCTCTTTGGTGTCCTCTGCCTCTGGCTGAACCACCCCAAATCGCTCTGCCTCGGCGGGCCCTGGACTCGGCCATGTCCACCAGCTGTCCTTCTCTGTTCTGGCCCTCACCTCCGAGGCGGCCAGCACAGCCTGCAGGATGCGGACCCCAGGCCTTCACTGTCCTCCCTGGCCCGGGCTGTGTGCTCTCATGGGACTGAGGAGCCTTCCGCACATGCATGCGTGCACACACACACATGCACGTGCACACACACGCATGCATGCGTGCACGCACATACACGCACGCACACACATACACACACACGCCCACCTTGGGTGGTCAGGAGCACCTTCTCGGCGTTGTTGGGCAGGCCCAGCCAGGAGGGCGTCTGTGCGTCGGGGAGCAGTTCCACCCACTGCACAAACTCCTCTCGCCTGGAAAAGCAGCACATGTGGAGCGGGTGTTAGGCAGCCCTGCAGCGCCAGCCACGTCTCCTGCCACCCTCGGGCCCCCCGAGGCGGCGCGCACCTGATCCCATCGGGCATTTGAATGTCCTTGTGCCCATCGACCTTGCAGGCCAGCTTGAATTCACTATCGAAGCTCCTGGTGGTGAAGAGCCGCTCGAGGAAGGTGTTGAGCAGACGCTGGTCAAACTCATTGTCCACGCGCCCCCCGTAGATGGACTGGGCCATCAGGGTCTTCAGCGCAGACCAGGGGATCTTGTCAGGAGAGATGTTCTGCCTGCCCTGGGGTGCGGAGCCTGGGTTACACGTGTGCGCTCAAACACAGGGCCTGCCGACTGGCAGCGCTCTCCTTGAGCCTCCCTTCAGGTGCGGGGTGGTGTGGTGCTCCCTAGGCGTGCCCTGCCTCAGCTGCGGCCTTGCCAACGTACCTTGGCCGTGTCGTCTAGCCACGTGTCCACTGTGTCACAGGCTGACCTCAGGTCAGATTCTCCAAATTCGTACTTCTTGGACCAGCCCAGGGGTGCGTAGCGCAGGCGCTCTTGGATGATGGCGTGGAACCAGGCCAGCAGGAAATACAAGCGGGCACGTTCGTTGGGAGACTAGATGAGAAAGTGAGGGAGGACAGCCGTCAGAAGGCAGCATGGTTTGTGCGTGAGAGCTCGAGAAGAAAGGCGACCCGTCCAGCTCTCCCCCTGCCTGGGCCGCTGTGAGCTCCAGGGCGGAGCAGCAGCAGAGAAAGGCCTGGCTGGGGAAGGGGGCGGGGGGGGGGGGGGGGGGGAAGGAGGAGGAGGAGGAGGATGCTTTCTATTAGTGCAGACAGGAACTATCAGTCAACAGAACATTACAAGACATATTTTCTAAAAATGCACCAGAAAATAGCGGATTATGGCACAAAATCTAGTGGCATTCAGGACACGGAGCCCGTGCAGGCCCACTGCTGTAAACCCCTCTGCCCACTGCTGTAATCCTCAGTCTCTGCAGGCACCCAGACGCTGTGAGTGGCCTCAGGGTCCTGGCGTGGGAGAGGAGGCTGCCGCCACCCTGTGGCACGTGACTGTGCTTCCATCTTTTCTGCGAGTGGGACACATGCCACGCTCTGCAACTAACCATGGCTGTGCAGGCGTGCCCCTTTCTGAGTGTGCACAGGAAGCAGATCTGTAAATGACCCATGCACAGCTCCAGGACGCGCTGCCGAGAGACCCACTTCCTTGCGCAGGGCTGGACGCTGTACCTTGCATATCCGAGACACAGGGATGCTGCTGAAGGTCCGCAGCATGTTGGCCTTGACACCCGGCGGCGGCTCAAACACGAAGATGCGGCCTGCGCGGAGCAGGTTCACTGGCACCTAAGGGAGAGCGCACCGCTGTGACCCAGGGCTCCGCTCAGCCAGCCAGCTCACAAAGCGCCCAGCCCTGTCCCTCCCACTTGCTCACCTTGGGGTTGATCTCCATGGTGAGGAAGAGCCGGAAGCAGGCGTGGGGCTGCAGAGAATGCAGCTTCTTCTCCAGCTGCATCAGCCACCCGGGGGCCAGGTGCACGTTCTTCAGCATCACCCACCTGCGCACACAGCGCGAGCCGTGACCCACGGGCCTCCACCAGCATGGGCAGATTTTGGCTCTTAGGCAAAACCAGCTAGGCCTACCTGCCCGATTTCACTGCCGTGTTGATAGCCTTGTCTGCTTGGTTGAAGCCTTCTGCTGAGCCTGAGGCAGGAAGGAAAGTGTGGGTAAGCAGCTGCAGCCTGCCTCCCACAAACCCACAATGCCATCAAGTGTCTTTACCGATGGCAATCGAGGTGATCTGTGTGTTCTGCTCAGCTGCCAGGTCCTCCACGTGCCCGCTGGCATCATACCCGGGCACAGAGCACATCAGGACAGGGGTGTTTGGCTTCACCTACAAGTGAAGAGGCAGTGGGACACTCACCTGCAGACTTCCGATGGGCAGGTTCAGGACCATGGGGGGGGGGGGGCACAGCAAGGAAGTGAGGCTTCACATGGCTGCGGTGGAGGACGGGGAAGCAGACACCGAGTTCTGGGAAAGCGGGTGGGCACAGGGCATTACCTCTGTGCCCACGATGTGTGTCAGGTCGAGCGGCTGCTCCATGATGGACATGAAGGACTCTCCAAGGTTGGTGGAGACAAACATGTGCGCCATGGCCAGCAAGCGGTCAGGCCGGAAAGCCTGAATCAAGAGCAGCCGGTGGATGGCCTGTCCGATGGGAGCTGAAAGGAGGGGTGCCAGGGTTGGGGAGGCAGACATCAAGACCCTGCCCCGGAGGCCTGCTCTACCCAGGGCACTGGCGCGGCAGGCACTCAGTAGCCAAATCAACCTCTGCTCAGGCTCCACCCCAGAAAGCCCGTGGTCAATTCTGGCTCTCTAGCCTGGGAAGCATCCGCCCTGCTTCCTGTTCCAATGCCCGGCAACCAGTCCTCACCAGCTACGCATAGCAAGGTAAGGCACCATCCCTCCGTCCATCTCTCTGATGGTATGGGGCTTTGAACTTAGGACCCTGTGCTGGTTAGGCAGGCATTGTGTCAGTTGAAGAGTCCTGTTGTTTTGTGGCAGGGGGACTCTATATAGCCCAGGCTGGCCTGAAACCCCTACTTCTCAGACTGCGTCAGCCTCCCGAGTGCTGGGGTTACAGGTATGCACCACCAATGGAGCTTATTCATGATCCTTTCATCATTCAACCTGTTCAGTGCAAAACAGCCAGGAATTCTCAGGAAGGTCTGGGGACACGGCAGTGGCTGGCTGTGGGGTGCGGCTATGTCCCTACTCTGCCTTCTGCAGTCTGGGCCCTGAGATTGGGTGGTCATTTCTGCAAGTGCCCGCCTGTTGTGGCCCAGGCATATGTAAGGAGAGGGCATCTCTGCCGTCCGCCATGTCTGCGGGGCCTTTTAGTTGGAGCAGGAATTAGGAACTGTTTGGTTTTCGCTCTTCTACATCAAGAGCCATTCGATTTTTTTTGGGGGGGGGGAGGTGGGAGGGGGGTTGTAGGGCTTAGACTTGGGGCCTGGATGCTGTTCCTGAGCCCTTTTGCTCAAGGTGACTAGCACTCTACTACTTGAGCTGTACTTCCTGTTTTCTGGTGGTTTATTGGAAAAAAGAGTCTCATGCACTTTCCTGACCAGGCTGGCTTTGAACTGCGATCCTCAGATCTCAGCCTCCTGACTAGCCAGGATTACAGGCATGAGCCACTGGTGCCCAGCAAGAGCCATTTGCCTAGGTATTTCCTACAGAGTTTATGGAGTGTCACTGTATAGCTTGAGCTGCACAGTTCAAGGTGCATCTCCTACAGTGGCCTCCTATTTTTTTTTTTTTGGGGGGGGGGGGGTCCAGTTGTGGAGCCTATACTCTGGGCCTGGGCGCTATCCCTCAGCTCTTCAGCTCAAGGCTAGCGCTCTACCACTTGAGCCACAGCCCCACTTCCGCTTTTTTCTTTTTTGTATATGTGGTGCTGAGGAATCGAACCCAGGGCCTCAGGCATGCAAGGCAAGCACTCTGCCACTGAGCCACCTTCCCAGCCCCTCCTATTTTTTTTTTTAACTCTTTTAAGTGCTAATGTATCCTGGGAACCAGTGATGCTTTGGTTTGTGGACGCTTCCCTCCCCACCCCAGTTTTTATGTTCAGGAGCCTGGATGCCACTCACTCGCAGGCATGTCCTCACTCCAGACGTACGGCACTGTCTGCTCTGGGGAGCTGCTGTCCAGCCAGATGCCAAATTGCTGTGGAGGCAACAGAGCATCAGCAAGAAGCAGACCTGGACGGAGCCCCGGCCGCGCCCCGCTGCTGAGCTAGCGGAGGCCAGGGCTGACCGCGGGAGGGTGCTAGGGCCAGTCTTCCAGGTGTCTGCCGTCTCTCTGTGTTCCCTCCTTGCCCATTTAATGGGAAAAGGGCACAGTTCTCATGGGACACACATGGAAGGACAGTTACCTCATCTGCCTGAACCTTCGCGATCAGATCTTTAAATGCAGGAAGACAGCTCAACCTCACAACGGCCTCTGCTTGTTCCACAGTCAGGCCCTGGACTTTGGGAGTGGAGCCCACACTCAGCACAATCTCCTTCCCTCTCAGGAAGTGCTGGAACTCAGCATCATAGGTGGGCTCCCTGGAGAAAGAGGTCAGTCACAAAGATGAGGAACAAAGAACACATCCCAGTGGGACATGCACGCAGGCAAGCAGTGACTTTTACCCCAGAGCAAAAGCAGGGAGCTGGACTCACCCCACAGTGCCCTTCAGCTTGATCCTCGCCAGCAACATGGCGAAGGTGATGTGATCCTGGTGCAGCATACCTCGGGCCACTCGGTTAAACGCCACCTGTGGACAGAGGAGGAAGCGTTCACGTCCTGAAGAGGCGCTGGGCCCACTCATGCGCAGTGCCGCTGCCGTTCCCGCCCTTAGCGCACAGTGGGTCTTCTGGTCCCGCCCGCAGGCACACAGTGTCTGAGTGCTGTACCTGGAAGAGGTCCCTAGTGACAGTGGCGAGGCGCTGTGTGTGGTCACTGACCCCCTTCAGGTTTGGGTTCTCATACAGCACATTGTGGTAGATGTCCAGGAAGAACTGCAGGGAGTACTGGTAGAGGAAGTGTATCTGCAAGGAAGGTGGGCACGACTGTCAGTCCCCCTCCCCCTCCCCATCTCCCCAACAAGCCGAGGATGTGCGTCAGTCACCTGCTTCAGGGACTCCATGGTGAAGTAGATGCTGCTGCAGGCGGTGGACAGTGGCAGGTACTGCTGTGACACTGTCTCCACCTCCTGCATGACGATGTCCGTCTCCTCCACCTTCCTGGTCACCTCAGCAGCTTCTCGCTTGAGGTTCTCCAGGGTCGTTATGATTGTGTCATCATCCAGGATGCGACCTTTCACCTCGTTCAGTGCTTGTAGCAGAGACTTCTCCAGCTGGCGTAAGCGGAGCTGAAATTCCCCTAAAGTGATCAAGACACGCAGGTTGCTATGATGCCTACGCTCATCCGAGGAAAAGCAGTGCTCCAAAGGTCAACACGAAGTCGGTGGGTGGCCTCCCTGCTCCAAGTGGAGCCTCCACTGTGTATCCTACCTTGAAGCTTAAGAAGATCAGAACGCTTTTCGTCCACGTCGGGTCTCTCTGCCTTCAGCACTTCATTGAGACACTGGCTCTGCAGACTGCTCCGGGTGACGGTGAAGTTCACAAAGGTGACCCGGGAGCACAGGTCCGGTGGGAACTCAACCTGCCCAAACAGAGGGCACAATGGCCTCCGTCAAGTCGGCTGCAAAGCCACCCTGCACACGTCGCACATGAGGCGTCTCACTGCTTACCGTGGGGTCTCTGGTGGACAGGAAGATGACAAACGACGGTGACAAATCTATGTCCTGGTCACCAAGGGTGATCAGCACCCTCCCTCCTGTGCGCCGAACTTCACGATTCAGTACTGGATTCAAAACTGGGTCGTAGCTCTCCACATCCTGTAACAAGTGAGTGAACAGACATCACCTTCCTCCCCCTGACAAGCACACCAGCCAGGAGCCACCGAGCCACCCATACCTGCGCACTGGCTCACATGTCGCCAGGAGCCACATGGACTTACTTAAATCGAGGTAAGATTAAAATTGACACATACTTATAATCCTAGTACTTGGAGGATCTTAAGTTCAAGGCTGGCCCAAGCTACATAGTAAAATCACCTCAAACAAATAGGAAGTAGAGATGAGGCTCCAGTGGTTGAGTACCAGCCTTGAGCAAAAAAGCCAAGAAAGAGTGTGAGGCCCTGAGTTCAAGCTCTGATCCACACACACACACACACACTCTCTCTCTCTCTCTCAGTTTTTGCACTAGGGAGGGGATATAGCTCTCAGTGGCAGAGTGGCTAGCACATGCAATTCACAAGGCCCTGGGTTCCATCCTCAGCACCAATTAAAAAGAAAAATCAGCTGGTCACTGGTAGCTCACGCCTGTAATCCTAGGTATTCAGGAGGCTGAGATTTGAGGATTGCGGTTCAAAGCCAGCCTGGGCAGAACATCCATAACTCCAATTAACCACCAGAAAACTGGATGTGGCACTGTGCCTCAAGTGGTATAGCTAGCCTTGAGCTGCTGAAGAGCTCAGGGACAGTACCAGGGCCCAGGGTTTAAGCCCCACGACGGACCAAAAAAGAAGTTTTTTTCAGACTTTCTGAATAGAATTTTAAATTCAAACACGGCTTTTGTTAATTTATTTTTGGTTGGTCATTGAGTTTGAACTCAGGGCCTCGGCTTTGTCCCTGAGCTTTTTTGTTCAACGCTAGTGGCTCTACAGGCTACTTCTGGTTTTCTGGTGGTTAACTGGAGATAAGAATCTCACAGAGCTGGGAGCAGTGGCTTAACCCCATAATCCTAGCTACTCAAGAGGCTGAGATCCTGGTTCAAAGGCAGCTCAGACAGGAAAATCCTAGAGACTCTTATCTCTTATCTCTAATTAATCGCAGTAAAAGCCAAGAAGTGGTGTTGTGGCTCAAATGGTAGAGTGCTAGCCTTGAGCAAAAGGAGCCCAGGGACAAGTTCAAGCCCTTGGACCAGCAAAAAAAAAAAAAAAAGAGTTTCATAGACTTTTCTGCCTGGGCTGGCTTTGAACTGCGATCTCAGCCTCCTGAGTAGCTAGGATTACAAGCATGAGTCACTGATGCCCAGCTGGATTTTTGAATTTTTTAAAAAAATTTATTTTGGCCAGTCCTGGGGCTTGAATTCAGGGCCTGGGCGCTGTCCCTGAGCTGCTTTTGCTCAAGCCTAGCACTATGCCACTTGAGCCACAGGGCCACTTCTGGCTTTTTCTGCTTATGTGGTGCTGAGGAATCAAACTCAGGGCTTCATGCATGCTAGGCAAGCACTCTACCACTAAGCCACTTTCCCAGCCCCTAAATTTAAATTTTATAGAGCAACTTCAAACTTTACCCTTGCTCTGATAACAAGTCTGTAAAAGTTCAAATATCAATGTTTGTAGCATGTAGTTTTTTTTTATTTTTGTCGGTCGTGGGGCTTGAACTTGGCTTGGGGTGCTGTTCTGCGCTCTTCAGCTCAAGGCGAGCGCTCTACTGCTTGAGCCACAGTGCTCTTCTGGTTTTCTAGTGGTTTATTGGAGATAAGAGTCTCACGGACTTTCCTGCCCCAGCTGGCTTTGAACCGGGATCCTCAGATCTCAGCCTCCTGAGTAGCTAGGATTACAGGCGTGAGCCACTGGCGCCCAGCTTGTACCATGGAGTTTTAAGACCTAACTACAAGCCTAAAAGAAATTCAGTCTTGGAAGCTGGTCTTAGAATTCAAACATAGTTGGGTGCTCATGCTTGTAATCCTAGTTACTCAGGAGTCTGAGGTCTGATAATTGACTTCAAAGTCAGGCTGGGCAGGAAAGTATCAAACTTTTTTGGCCTGTCTTGGGGCTTGAACTCAGGGCCTGGGCGCTGTCCCTCAGCAAATAAGCTTAAGGCTAACGCACTACCACTTGAGCCACAGTGCCACTTCCAGCTTTTTCTGCTTATGTGGTGCTGAGGAATCTAACACAGGACCTTATACATGCAAGGCAAGCGCTCTACCACTGAGTCACCTTCCCAGCCGCCCCACCCCCTTTTTTTGTTGTCGTTGGTAGTGGGGCCTGAACTCTGGGCTTGGGCACTGTCCTTCAGCTCTTCACCTCAAGGCTAGCACTTTACCACTTGCGACACAGCGCCACTTCCGGCTTTTTCTGCTTATGTGGTGCTGAGGAATCAAACCCAGGACCCCATTCATGCAACAAGGCATGTACTCTATCACTGAGCCACCTTTCCAGCCCCCTTTTCTGAGTATTTTTATTGGAGATGACAGTCTCATGGGCTTTCCTGCCTGAGCTATCTTTGAACTGCAATCTTTAGATTTCAGCCTCCTGAGTAGCTAGTATTATAGATGTGAGCCACCAGAGCCTGATTTCTATGAAACTTTTTTTTTTTCCTCTATGAAATGCTTATGAACTTCAAAAAGCCAGAGTGTAGCTGTGGCTCAAGGTAGAGGACAGTGCCAAGGCCCTGAATTCAAGTTCAGGGGCCAATAAACAGACTGACAAGAGACTGAGACAGAGATATAGATAGGAATTCAGTGTAATCACAAACCTGGACCAGAAGGGGGTTCCCAAATCTCAGTGCACTCTCCAGATTCTTTCTGAAGGCATCATCCAAGAAGCTGGTCCGTGTGATCTTCCGGTCCTTGTACTCATTCATAATGAACTCCGTGGCCTGCCCGGAGGGATCGATGATCAGCGGATACCTGCAGATGAGGTGACAGAGGAATGGTGAAATGGCCTGACCAGCCAGGAGGGAAGAAAGGCTATTATCAGACCATTCAGTGGTTTCTAGGTAATTCCAGGATTACTGATGCTGGATGCTAAAATCAAGTTATCTTTCTCAAGAAGGGCTGTGATGAGCAGAGCAACTCAGGGAAGACTAGGATTGGGAAGGAATGGGAAGGAACGAGAAGGTTAGGAATGGAAGAACTATGCCCCACCCCTCCCCACCTCCCAGTCCTCTACCAGTGCTTTCTGAATGGAAAGGGTGAGCGCACACAATGCCTGGCTCCTACCGATTGAAGCGTTTCAGCATGATGGCGTTCTCCGTGCACAGGTCGTCGGCAGGCAGGGAGCTGGCCTGCCAGCGCAGACGCTCGTCAGCATTGGAGAGGTACTCAGTCCTCGCGATGTCTGTGCGGAACTGAGAAGGGAGCTGGTTATCTTCCCCCCTACTCAGCTACAGACAGCGACTGTTCTCAAGTGAACACTCGGAGTGAGTGGCTCCCACCACCCTGGAGCTCCCCACAGCCAGTCACCTGGATGTTGGCTTGCTGCAGGTGGTGAGACCAGGTGGTGAACAAGTTCTGCCGCATCTGCTGGTCAAAGTACCCGGCGTAGGCGATGAAGGCGGCCGACAGCAGGCAGTCCCCGGCAATGGTGGACATCTGGTTCTTGAACGTCTCACTTGTTTTTTCCCATCGTTCCCGTTCAGCAGACAAGCTCTTCAGGAGAGCAGTGCTCCGGTTCACCTACAAACCATTAGAGGTGCTCAGGGAGTGGCACATTGGGCGTGCCCCCAACACCCCCCTCAGAAGAGGCGTGCCAAGGTGCGCAGGCCCATGCAAGTGAGCAGCGGGTTTCTGCTGTGCATGCTCCAGCAATGACAGCCAAGTTCCACCATGGCCGTCCCGGGCTGGTCTCTCCTCAGAGCACAGGGCTCACTGTTAGCCTGAGACGGAGGGGCCCGAGATGTGGGACAAAAGGGGGTATCCAAAGGGAACAGATGACACCAGTGGCAGAAGACCAAGGAGCTTTTCTTGAGAACTGGAAAGAGGAAGTGGGCGAGTGACGCAGTGGGTGGGACAGAGCATGGACAAGAGACCCAGAAAAGAAGTTTTAAAAAGTGGGAGAACAGGGGCTGGGAAGGTGGCTCAGTGGTAGAGCGCTTGCCTTGCATGCCAGAGGCCCTGGGTTCGATTCCTCAGCACCACATAAGCAAAAAGAAAAAAGCCGGAAGTGGCGCTGTGGCTCAAGTGGTAGAGCACTAGCCTTGAACTGAAGAGCTGAGGGACAGCACCCAGGCCCAGAGTTCAGACCCCACGACCAGAACCACCCCCCCAAAAAAAAACAACAAAAAACAACAACAACAACAACAAAAATAAGTGGGAGAACAGACAGAAGGAGAAGGACTTGCTGGCTTTAGACTGTCAAGCAATCTAATTAACACTGCCAAGCAATAAGCCAGACCCCAACAAGCACAGAGACCCACGGAGACCAACAAGGCCTGTGCAGCTCAAGTTCATGTGCACAGTTCCCAGTTCCCAGACTCCCTCGGGGAGGCTGAGGGCTAGTCTCAGGTACGTGCAGGCTGCAGGAGGCCAAGTGGCTTACTTTGGCCTCAACGGCTGCCAGGTCGGCCTTGATAGCCTGGGCTTCTGAGATGAGGACGGCATACTCCTCCTTGTAGCGCGCGATGCTGGCCTCTAGGTCCCGGATCATCTGCTCCACCTCGTTGGCCTTCTGCTGGTTGTCCTTGGCATCATCTTCCAGCTTCTGCAGCTCATTCCGCAGGGGCTCCACTCTCTTCAGCATGTCTGCGTAATTCAGCTGTGATGGGAGAGTCCACAGTTGTGCTTGCAAGTGACAGGAAGGGCTGGTCCTTATCTCCGGGAGCTGCCGGCTGCATGCTTACCTGTGCAATCGCCCATTTTACCATGGGGCCACAGGCCAGGGAGGCCCGGTTGACAATCTCGTAATTGTAACTTGGATTGGACATGTAGTTCTTCTTCATCTTCTCCCTGATGGCATCACTGGAAAAGAGGAATTTTCTTTCTAAGTGTGTGTAGGATAAAAAGGACTTGAGTTCCCACCTGGATGGTTCTGGCTTAGCCCTGTCTTGGGTGGAAAAAGCAGTAGGCTGTGCTGCCAAAGCTGCATGCTAGGCCTTGGGCTGGTTTTGGGGCCGCAGGTGGGTGGCCCCCGCCAGGGGCTGTGTCCTCACAGCTGCTCCCAGGACGGATGCCTGCAGGATTAGTGTAGTCCACACTGCCTGCTGCTCTGAGGCACCAGAGATGGCCGGGCAGCCTGAAGTAAACGCTAGCCACGCAGAGCCGCTGGATACCAGGACGCCGCCAGCACATGGGCATGCTTCCTCCATGCCAGCTGGGCACTGGCACTGCGGCATGCACACCTGATCTCCTCAGCAGAGAAGTTGACGATGGTGGGGATGAAGTTCTCCCGCATGATGATGGAGCGGATCTGCTTCCAGTCCGTGGTGCTTTCGCCCAGCAGCAGGCAGATGGACTCCAGAGCCAGCTTCACGGCGGCAGGAGGGTTGGCCATGGACCGCACTTCCACCAGGTGCTGCTTCTTGATGGACTTCACAGCTGCAGACGTGGACAAGACGGGACAGCGCACAGCGAGGTGAGGATGAGCCACCAAGGCTGGCGCTGACTCCCACAGGAGGCAGACACGCACAGCGCTGGGGTCAGAGCCCGTGGACTCTGACCTTTCACTATTTTTTTTTAGGTCCGGTCGTGGGGCCTGAACTCTGGGCCTGGGCGCTGTCCCTCAGCTCTTCAGCTCAAGGCTAGTGCTCTACCACTTGAGCCACAGTGCCACTTCTGGTTTTTTCTTTTTGCTTATGTGGTGCTGAGGAATCGAGCCCAGGGACTCATGCATGCAAGGCAAGCGCTCTACCACTGAGCCACGTTCCCAGCACCTCACTTTTTTTTTTTTAATATAGCCATTTTTTTGATTGAACGATTACATAAACTTCAAATTTCACAGTAGTGTGAAATAGTGATACTTAAAGTCACAAACACATCCTAACCTTCATGCTGACCTTTCGTTTTTGATTAGGGTTAGAACTCAGGTGCTCTACCACTGGAGATACGCTTTTTTGTTCTAACTGCACTTGAGGGTCTTGTGTATCTGTGATAGGCTGGCTTTGAACTATGATTCCACTATTCACTCTTATTGCTATAGTTGTGATTATAGCTGTAAGTGCCATCGTGCTCAGCTGTTTCCTGTTGGCATGGAATCTCACAAAACTTTTGCCCACCGGCCTTGGACTGAAATCTTGTTCATATTCGTCTTTGCAAGTAGCTGGGATTATAGGTGTGGGCCAACCACACTTGGCAAAAGTAAACAATTTTAATGTAATCAATCATTCATTCCTTTAGGGTTTCTGATACACAGTCTTAGTCCCGCATCTGCGGCTGGTCTGGACCTCACTAGTAGCTCCCGCTGGTCTCACACTCACAATCCTCCTGCCTCCCACAAATGAGTGCTGAGATGAGACCAAGCACAAGGAGCGGCAAGGAAGCACAAGCAGTCCTGTCCCCGCATTCTGTGCTTGGGATGGAACCAGGCTAGGAGAATGCTTTACCTCAGCCACAGTCAGACCTTAAGGCCACTTTTTGAGGGGAGGGGGTGGTCAGTTGTGAAGCTTGAACTCTGGGCCTAGGCACTGTCTCTGAGCTTTTCAGCTCAAAGTGAGCTGTCACTTGAGCCTCAGCACCACTTCTGGCTTTACTGGTATGTTTAACTGGAGATGAGTGTCTCATCAACTTTCCTGTCTGGGCTGGCTTTGAACTGCGATCCTCCTATTTCGGCCCTTAGTTGCTAGGATTGGAGGCGTGAGCCACTGGCGCTCAGCTTTGGTGCAGGCCATTCTTAATCACTGGGTGAAGTGCAAACTCAAAGCAGTGTCCTACTCCAGCATTCCCCAGGCATGTATGAGCACGTGTGCTATCTCCACTTAAATAAATAAAGCATTGCAAGCCAAGGCCAGACACACTCAAATCACTACATGAGGGTGACACGGACCATGACACTTCATGAAATTCAAGTCAGGGACTGATAAACCCCGCCAGCACCATGTGTTTTAGAAAGCAGGCACATTTTTAGCCGGGCGCCGGTGGCTCACGCCTGTCATCCTAGCTACTCAGGAGGCTGAGATCTGGAGATGGCGGTTCAAAGCCAGCCAGGAAAAGTCCATGGACTCTTATCTCCAATAAACTACAAAACCGGAAGTGGTGTTTGTGGCTCAAGTGGTAGAGTGCTCACCTTGAGCTGAAGAGCTGAGGGACAGCGCCCAGGCCCAGAGTTCAAGCCCCATGACTGACCGAGGGGGGGGGGGGGGGGGGGTGGAGAAGGCACATTTTTTTCACGGTGGTACAGGCAGGCTAATGTCAGGAGATTTACTGTAAGATGGAGACTATCCTAAGAGTTTGGAAAGGCTTCAGTGCCATCTGGAGAGCTGAGCAGCACCTACATACCGTTCTGGGCCTCAATGACAGCAGGCTCCACCTTGTCAAGGTCCTCCTTGACGCTCATCTGCTTGTCAGCAATCACCTCCTGCTGCTTGTGCAGCTGCTCCTGGATTTCTTGGCTCATGACCTGGAGAGGAAAGATGGCGCTGCTGTGAACCTCGCCGACCAACGTACAGCTTCCCCGCTTCTCATGGGAGTGTCCAGCCCCAAGGCCAGCTTCCTGGAATAAAAGGAAGTACCTTTTTCTTCTCGGCCTCCTGTTGGTCCTTCACCATCTTTTTCAGCTTGTCATTGGCTGCCGCGTTCTTCACCTCTAGTTCCTGGCTCTTTATCCTCAAGTCCCGACGCAGTTCTTCTACCTAAGGAACCAAGGAACACGCAGCGACCACCCTGAGCCGCAGGGGTCTCATGCAGCCCGCGGGGAGGCCTGCGCCCCATTCTACCTGGTCTACTGTCTCCTTTATTTTCCTCAGCCCAACGTTCAAGTGCATCTGCTGCTCCTCCAGCTCGCTGCGCTTCTCGTGGAACAGGTTGGCGTAGTGGTTGATGAAGTCCAGGTAGTGGCGGGGTGTGATGGCCATGGTCCTGCCCCCTCGCTTCGCCAGACGAGCGTTAGCCTTTCAGAAAACAAAGTAAAATCTCTTCATACTCTGCATCGTCTCTGTGTTTTACTTCATTTTTTGCCCAGGCTGGTTTTGAACTTGGATCCTTAGATCTCAGCCTCCTGAGCAGCTAGGATTACAGGCGTGAGTTACCAGTGCTTAGCTGACAGTTGCATCTTAACAGACTGCGGTGTGAACCAACTGCCCTGACAAGCAGTCCTGTCTCCAGGCACCACACGCTCAGCTGGGCTTCGCTTATCCACTTTCAGCACTGAGAAGCCCCTAAACTTCTAAGTTTTGCCTTAAATTTAGCTAACTGAGGATGATAATTATGCTAATCTCAGAGGCAGATTTAATGAGAAAGGGTTCCAAACAATTACGATGTCAACCCTCCTCATGCTCCCTCTCTATTTTTTTTTGAAATAGGGTATGCAACCTAGGCTGGCCTTGAACTTGTGATTCTTCTGCCTCAGCCTTCTGAGTGCTGGGATTATAGGCATGTGCTATTTGTTTTTTTGGGTCTGGTCATGGGACCTGAACTCTGGGCCTGGGCGCTGTCCCTCACCTCTTCAGCTCAAGGCTAGCACTCTACCACTTGAGCCACAGCGCCACTTCCGGCTTTTTTCTTTTTGCTTATGTGGTGCTGAGGAATTGAACCCAGGGCCTCATGCATGCAAGGCACGCGCTCTAACACTGAGCCACCTTCCTAGCCCCTAGGCATGTGCTATTAAAGGTAGACACCAATCCTTTCTTACCTTTTACTACTTACTTGCAATGGAAACCAAAATAAGAATGATATAAGAACAGGCTCTTTGGGGCTGGGAAGGTGGCTCACTGGCAGAGCGCTTGCCTTGCATGCATGAAGCCCTGGGTTTGATTCTTCAGCACCACATAAGCAGAAAAAGCTGGAAGTGGCACTGTGGCTCAAGTGGTAGAGTGCTAGCCTTGAGCTGAACTGAAGAGCTGAGTGACAGCGCCTAGGCCTCTGATTCAGGCCCCATGACCGACAAAAAAGAACAGGCTCTTTGTGATCAATGGTTTTGGTGTGAGGCAGAGCAGTGGAGATGTTTGCAGGCATCACGGGCCACAGGTGCACTCCATCTGTGAGTAGCTTCTGAGAACTTTTCTGGTGGACTGTCTGTTACAGAGATTACAGCAGTGATTGTACATTTCTAGGGGCAGTCTGTGGGTGGCAGCCATCCCCTTGATTGTACAGCCCTTAGAGCAAGGTGGTGGGGGGCAGGGCAGCGAGTGTCACCGCCTCTGGATTCAGAGCCTGGTACAGGGAGGATGACTCACTGGAGAGGTGACAGAACAAGTGGGAAACAAAAATTTCTTCAGTAGTGATGGCTCCCGAAAGGCGCTTTAATTTTTATTTATTATTTGGTTTTGGTTGGTCACGGGGCTTAAACTCTGGGCTTGGGTGCTATCCCTCAGCTCTTCAGCTCAAGGCAAGCGCTCTATCACTGGCGCTACAGCACCACTACTGATTTTCTAATAGTTTATTGGAGATAAGAGTCTCACGGACTTTCCTGCCCAGGCTGGCTTTGCACTGCGATCCTCAGATCTCAGCCTCCTGAGTAGCTAGGATTACAGGCATGAGCCACCAGCACCCAGCCTAAAGGCTTTTTAGAAAACCACTTTTGTTTTACTTATTTTTTACCACTGATCTCAAAACCGCACACACCTGGTGAAGGGTCTGATGGACGAACACACAGCTGTTGACAATGGCCTCGCGGTGCGAGGGGGGTTGGGGCAGTTTGTCGTACACCACTGGCATGTAATCTGGCACCATGTAGTTAGGCTTCTCCAGGTCCATTTTGCTGGTGAATTCTTTGCCAACTTGATACAGTGCTTCCGTGGACCAGTCACCAAACCAATTTAACACGCACCTGAAAAGGAAGCCCCTCTGTCAAAACAGCTCCCAAGAATGGTCTGTCCCGGGCAGGAAACAGACTGCTCTGACTGACCGACCGAGAGCCCGAGGAGGTGGGTACCTGTTGAAAAGGGCGGGCGAGGTGGCTGCCCGGTCCTTGAGCCCCTCTGAGGACGGGTTCATGGTGAACACCACGTGCAGGTTGCGGATCACCTGGCTGGTGAACCACTTGTAGAGCTCTTCGTGGGAGTCGAGCATCAGGCCCTCCTTCTGGGCGCCCTCTTTGCACTGCGTCATCAGGGTAGCATACTCGTCTCCTTCAAAGAGCCCAGGAACCTGAGGGTAACACAGCGCTGTGACTTACTGGCCCCTGCAACGCGACACCATTAACACACCACAGTAAGACAGGCTGCGTAATCACCTCGCCATTGGCCAAAAGGGTGTTCATTCGCTCCAGGAACCCAGAATCTAACACGTTGGATTCATCCATTATGAATGCTATCTTCTCATTTTTACAGCCAGAACGTCTCAGGACTGTCCGAAGATCTTCATCAAAGTCTTCCCCTGTGTACTTTCTGTGGACCTACAACAGAAGCAGTTGACTAACAAGTTAGGTCCCTTTTTATGCCACAGTTATGTTACGTGTTAGAACAAGAATCCATTATTGGGACTAAGCGCTACTGAAAGACCTACCTTTATCTGGTACACACTCAAACCATTCATCCAGGCGACGAACCGAGACAGGGTGGTCTTTCCTGCACCACTAACACCAATCAGAAGCAAGTGGCCTTGTGGCTGACGGAATATTCTGAAACATCATCCGAGCCAATGAGTTTCAATGTTTGTATGCCTCTCTCCCCGTTTGATACTCATGTCCTAAACTTTTAGAGTTGTGACCACTGCATTCTCAAAGTGTGGTAACCTGATTGTTGTTGGTTGTAGGGCTTCAACTCAGGGCCTGAGTACTATCCCCTGAGCTCTTTTGCTCAAGCTAGTGTTCTACCACTTTAAGCTACAGTTCCACTTCTGGTTTTTCTTTTTATGCTGGTCAAGGGGCTTGAACTCTGGGCCTGGTCACTGCTCCTAGGCTCTTTTTGCTCAAGGCTAGCTAGCACTCTCCCACTTGAGCCATAGTGCCACTTCTGGCTTTTTCTCTGATTAACTGGAGATAGAAGTCTCACACACTTTCCTGTCCCGGTTGGCTTTGAACTGTGATCGTCATATCTCAGCCTCCTGAGCCACCAGCAGCCGGCTGTAAGCTGAATTTTTACACAAACATTTGCCGGGCCCAGCGAGGATCCGAAGATCAACAAGACATGGCTGTGTTCTCCAGACTCATAGCTGACACGAGAGACAAAGCCAGTTGTAGGAGGCGGCAGAAAGGCTGTAATCCGTGGCAGGCCTGCAGCGCTAATAAAATAGAGTGAAGTTCTTGGGGGCAAACACTAGGGACAATTAAGCTGGACTTGGAGGGTGTGGGGGAGGGGCACCATGAAGCCTGGTCTATCACCCTGCACCCACTTACTCAAAACAGCGAAGCCCAAGGGTATATTGTAACAACAAAAAGCCTACCTGTCAATCCTGAGCACATGGTCTAGCACTTCATTGAACAGCACTAGAGGAACATCAAGCTCTTCTTCATAGAAGACTTTCAGCCGAGCTTTGACATAATCTCTTAATTCTTCTTGGTCGACTGGGATGTAATCCTACAGAAAAGAGATAACATAAAAAAGTACAACAAATATGCCAGGTGCCAGTGGCTCATGACTGTAATCCTAGCAACTCAGGAGGTTGAGATCTAGAGATTGCGGTTCAAATCCAGCCCGGGCAGGAAAGTCCAAGAGACTCTTTATTTCCAATAAACCACTCAGAAAACCAGAAGTGGTGCTGTGGCTCAAGTGGTAGAGCACTAGCCTTGAGCTGAAGACCTGAGGGATAGCGCCCAGGCCCAGAGTTCAAGCCCATGACAGATTAAAAAAAAAAAAAAAAGGAACATGGGAGGTGGATGGGAAGGGAAAACAAAGGAGGAGGCTACAATGCTTGATGAGAAATGTACTCATTGTCTTGCCCATGTAATTGTAACCCCTCTGTATGGTATTTTCACAAAGAAAGAAAGAAAGAAAGAAAGAAAGAGAAAGAACATTTCTGCACAGCTACAGACATAGTTGCTAAACTAGAAAGACAGCCAACACACTGGGAAAAGATCTTTCATCAATATATCAGACAAATGACTAATACCAAATGTATACAAGGAGCTCAAGAAACTAATCTCTCCCTAACTAATAAACCATCACTCAATGGGCATGGGAGCTAAGGAGAGACTTCTCAGAAGAAGAGTTGAGAATGGCAAATCAACACATGAGGAAATGCTCACCATCCCTGACCATAAGGGCAATGTAAATCAAAACAACTCTGAGATTCCACCTCATCCCTCTAACATTGGCCAACATTGTGAATTTGAACAACAAATGCTGACAGGGATGTGAGGAAAAAGGAACCCTATTACACTATTGGTGGGAATGGAAACTAATACAACCACTCTGGACAGCAGTCTGGTCTGGAGGTTTCTCAAAAACCTAAACCTAGACCTTCCCTACGACCCAGCCACACCACTCCCAGGCATCTACCCTGAGCATCATGAGCCAGGATATGATAAAGACACCTGCACATCCATGTTCACTGCTGCACTGCTCACAATAGCCAAACTATGGAAACCGCTCAGATGACCCACAGGAGATGAGGGGGCCCCAAAAATGTGGCACCTATACAAAATGGAACTTACACAGCCATTAGAACGAGTAAAATAACGTCACCCACAGGGAAACGGGTGGAACTAGAACAAATCATGTTAAGTGAGGTAAGCCAAGCTCAGAGAAACTAACGGCGGTGCATGTTCTTTCTGATATGTGGAAGTTAGATTATGCACCGGGATATGATAAATTATACAGAATTCTAGATAGTCACACACAGACCAAGAAAGGATACTCAGGAGAGAAATACAAAGGGGCAATGCCCAAGTGCTTTTTTGCATTTATATAAAATAATATATATAGTGAAACAAACTCCGAGATAGGGAAACAAGAGACCTCTTTTTCTTTTTTCTCTCTCAGTTTTTGAGGATTCTATCTTCTTCACCTTATGTATCTGTTTGGGAGAGTAAAGGGGAGGTACAGAACTCAAGGGAAAAAGATGGAAAAATGCAGCAGTGGAGCTCACTGGATACTGATGAAACTTACGTAGAGATGAGAGGGAGACTGAGAAATGAGGGAACAGAAGACTGTAGAAAAGGAAATGTACGCAATACCTGACTCATGTAATTGTAATCTTTATGTATATCACCACTATAATAATAAACGAGTAACAACAGCAAAAAGCAAACCAACTCATAGCTACGCTAGAAATGTCTACCATAAGACACTGCTCTGTCTTTTTTTGTGCCTGGGACTAAATCTAGGACACTGCACTTCCTAGGCAGGTGCTTTGCCACTGAGCTACCTCCCAGCCCCATGAGACACTTCTCACACATATCTACAACTGGCTCATGTCAGTGTGAAGCTGTGATGCAGCCACCAGCCACCTCTCAGGGTTTTCTACGAATGCTATTAGCACACTGCGCTTCACATTTTTATCAGAAAATCAGTTTAGTCACAGGGAAAAAGAACCAGTGGGCAATGCGGCATTACCTTGGATAGCCAGTTGCTGTACAGGATGGGCCGGCTCATGGCTTTCTCTTTGTCTATGTTGGGGAAGTGCTTCAGAGCCACCATGTCAATGTTCTCGTCAGTCCAGCGCCGCTCCTCGTCCTCCACGAGCCTGTTGGAGGGCAGCAGAGCATTAGAGCTGTCCCAGTCCACGAGGAAATGGCATGCATGCACCATGGAGGCCTGAGCAGTCACTGTAACCACAGGAGGAGCCCGTGGTTCTGCATCCTGAACTCAGGATGACTGAAACAGGCTGAGATTTTGAAACTCAGGGTCAACTATGGCACCATGACATTTGAAAGTTCTTTTTAAAATGTTTAATTGCAGCCCGGCGCTGGTGGCTCAAGTCTGCAATCCTAGCTACTCAGGAGACTGAGATCTAAGGATCACAGCTCAAAGCTAGCTGGGGCAGGAAAGTCTGTGAGACTCATTTTTTTTTTTGTTGGTGTGAGCCACTGGCGCCTGGCTGTGAGACTTTTTTTTTTTTTTTTTCAGTCGTGGGGCTTGAACTCTGGGCCTGGGCGCTGTCCCTCAGCTCTTCAGCTCAAGGCGAGCGCTCTACCACTTGAGCTACAGCACCAGTTCTGGTTTTCTGGTGGTTTTTTGGAGATAGGAGTCTCACGGTCTCTCCTACCTGGCTGGCTTTGAACCGCGATTCTCAGATCTCAGCCTCCTGAGTAGCTAGGATTACAGGCGTGAGCCACCAGCGCCCAGCTGTTTGAGACTCTTATATCCAATAAACCACTAGAAAACCGGAAGTGGTGCTGTGGCTCAAGTGGTAGAGCGCTTGCCTTGAGCTTAAGAGCTGAGGGACAGCGCCCAAGCCCAGAGTTCAAGCCCCACGACTGACCCCCCCCCTCCACAAAAAAAAAAAAAAAAAAAAAGATGTTTAAGTTGGGCGCCAGTGGCTCATGCCTGTAATCCTAACCACTCAGGAGGCTATCTGAGGATCTTGGTTCAAAGCCAGCCTGGGCAGGAAAAGTACATGAGACTCTTATCTCCAATAAACCACCAGAAAACTGGGCTGTGGCTCAAGTGGTAGAGCACTAGTCTTGAGCTGAAGAGCTGAGGGACAGCGCCCAGGCCCAAGGTGTTTAATTGCACTGACATAAGAAGTGAACATATAAATCCAGTTTCTTTTTTTTTTCTTTTTTTTTGTTGGTCTTGGGGCCTGAACTCTGGGCCTAGGTGTTGTCCCTCAGCTCTTCAGCTCAAGGCTAGTGCTCTACCACGTGAGCCACAGCGTCACTTCTGGCTTATGTAGTGCTGAGAAATCAAACCCAGGGCCTCATACATGGAAGGCAAGCACTCTACCACTGAGCTACCTTCCCAGCCTCTAAATCTGGTTACTTTGTGAAAAGGGTCTGTGTTGCCCAGACTGGTCCTACAGGACTCCCCAGATTTCCCCTTCTTCTCAGTCTTTTCCATCTGCCAGTACAAACCACCAAATGTGGCTCAAATCTATTTTCTGAGCTTACGAGAAAGCAATATTCCAATTATTATGGCAGCAGCATTAAGGGGACACACACGGGGCCATGGCGGTGGCGCTGGGTGTGGGAGGGAAGGGCGAGCAGGGCATGCGGGGTGACCTGAGGGCTGGAACCTGGAGAAGCTGAGTGTGGCGTCTGCCGTGCTGGCTGCCAGAAGGGGTGAGCAGACATGCAGAGCAGGCTGGCCTGGAACTTGGCATCCTCCTGCCACACCCCTCTGATTGTCATTTTGTGCTGGCATGAGAACTCCAGACCTTTTTCACTCACAGCCACATTTTTTGCTGGTTAACTAAAGATAAGAGACTTATGAGGGGCTGGGAAGGTGGCTCGGTGGTAGAGCGCTTGCCTTGCATGCATGAGGCCCTGGGTTTGATTCCTCAGCACCACATAACCAGAAAAGACCGGAAGTGGCGCTATGGCTCAAGTGGTAGAGCGCTAGCCTTGAGCTGAAGAGCTGAGGGACAGCGCCCAGGCCCAGAGTTCAGGCCCCATAACTGGCAAACAAAACAAAACAAGTCATTTCCACGACTCCTAGAAAGGTAAAGAGAAGTTTTTTGCGTGGCAAGTTCTGTGGAGACTGGTCTGCTGAAGCCTCCCATAAATGAACCTGCCTATCAGTTTCTGACCTCGAGCAAGAACCCACAATAGCCAATAGGGAAACAAGGAAAGGGCAGATGGGTGGTGAGGAAGACTGAAGTGCAGCAGGCATGGTGGGAATGCAAGCCACACCGTGGAATTGTGGGAAGGCCCAGACCTCGCTGGAACACAGGCTTTGACGAGCCACGCCCACAGCCCCTTACTACCCAGGCTGGAGACGCGCCTGCCAGCGTTGGCAGCAGACTGCTGCAGGCAGTGTGTGGCGGTGACTTCCATCCCCTGCAAGCCCCACCTACTTGTGCACGCGCAGGCCCGCCTCACACAGACTCAGGCAGATGAAGCAGAGGACGGAACCAGAGGGATCCTGGGCTTGCCTTACCTGTCCTGGAAGAGACGGAGGGCTTCATGTGCCCAAATCCGAATGAGACCTTCAACAGGCAAAGTCTCCAGGGGTCTTAGGGCCTCAAAGATACCCCTGACCCACCGCGTCATCTCCCGGGGTGAGTAGATGTAGTGGGGCTGGGTGTCTTGAGTGAATCTCTCCTGCAGGAAGGAGGAAAACAGGTGAAGGTATGGAGAAATGACTGAATGCAAAATGCCACAAAACGACTATGTCTACTAAAGACAGAGTCTAGGCTGGAGGTGTGGTTCAGTGGTAGAGCACCCGCCAGCAAGATCAAGGTTCTAAGTTTAAATCCTAGTACTGCCTCTCCCAACAGCAACAAGAATCTAGACTTCGAATATTTAAGGATGAAACAGTAAATATTCCTAAAGATTTAAACAACTAGACTGGGTATTCAGTGATAGAGCATATAAAACATCCCACTTAAAAAAACCAAAATAACAACAACCCCCCAAAGCAAAAACTAAAACACAGTAAACCAGCTGGGAGCCTCCTAGATTCTAGGAGGCTGAGATCTCAGGACAGCAGTTCAGAATCAGCCCGGGAAGGCAAATCTGAGAGACTCTCATCTCCAAATAACCAGCAAAGCCTGAAGTGAGGCATGGCTCAAGTGGTAGAGTGTCTGTCAGCTGTGACTGAAGAAGCTAGGTGCTGGTGGCTCACACCTGCAATCCCAGCTACTCAGGAGGCTGAGATCTGAGGATTGTGGTTCAAAGCCAGCTGGGGCAGGAAAGTCTGTGAGATTTACCTCCAATTAAACACCAAAAAAACAAGAGCTGTGGCTCAAGTGGTAGAGAACTAGCCTTGAACAAAAAAGCTCAGGGACAGGGGCTGGGAAGGTGGCTCAGTGGTAGAGTGCTTGCCTTGCATACATGAGGCCCTGGGTTCAATTCCTCAGCACCACATAAGCAAAATGAAAAAAGCTGGAAGTGGTGCTGTGGCTCAAGTGGTAGAGTGCTAGCCTTGAGCTGAAGAGCTGAGGGCCCAGAGTTCAGGCCCCACGACTGGACCAAAAACAACAACAACAAAAACAAAAAAAAAAAAACCCAAAACAAAAAACACCAGTAGCCAGAGGGCCTGCGGAATGATGCTGAGGACAGAGCTGGCAGAAAAGCCCTGTATGAGTTCAGAACGCACTCGATCTTTCCAGGTTCTGCAGCTCCTGAACTAACCTGAGACATGGTGTAGAACTCCACCATGGCTGCTGTGAGCGGCTCTGCGTAGGTGCGCAGGGAGGGGATGAGCCTCAGCATGGCGCGGTTGAAGGTGCCGTAGATCTGGGTGAGGGAGGCAGGTCCCGGGTAGTCCACATACACCACAGGCACGTGCCGCAGGAACCTGTCAAGGACGGGCGGTTTGCATCTTTCCACTGTCTCAGCACCCTCTGACAGGGGCGTGCAAAATGGGCCGTGATGGAGGGTGCTTCTACTTCCTTGCCCTCCACATTATGCTCTGGCTGCCAACTCAAACACTAGGTTCAGAAAGCTTCAAGATCCAAGGAAAGATGGGAAATGGATTTGGCCCATTTTAACCTCAACCCGACCCTGCAATGGAAGTGGGCAGTTCACCTCCTCATAAGGTCAATGCTTTTCATTCTCCTTGCTACTCACAGTCAATCCTTTTATTCTCCCCCACCCTCCTCCCTTCCCTGTTCTTTTTGTTTGTTTGTTTGTTTGGTCAAGGGGCTTGAACTTTTATCAGGGCCTGACGCTGTCCTTGAGCTCTTTCACTCAAGGCTAGCCTGTACCACTTTGAGCCACAGTACACTTCCAGTTGGAGATAAGAGTCTCATAGACTTTCCTTACCTCGGCTGGCTTTGAACTGTGATCCTCAGATCTCAGTCTGAGTAGCTAGGATTACAGGCGTGAGCCTCATTTCCCCCCCCTTTTTTCTTGTAGTGTGGTCTGCCACAGAGCACTGGGCACCTGCCACTCAGCCCCAGGACTGGCAAAGAAAGCACTAAGCCCTAATGCTTATTTATTTACTTTTGGAGACAAAGTGTCTCTTTGTAACAGGACGTCCTTGAAACCCTTCTTGTGGCAGTCTCCCAAATGCCAGCATTTCACATGTGCTGCTCCATCACATTCAGCTCCTAATGCTTTTTAAAGAACATGTTTCTAGCCAGGTGCTGGTGGCTCACACCTGTAATCGTAGTTACTCCAGAGACTGAGATCTGAGGATCGTGGTTCAAAGCCAGCCAGGTAGAAAAGTCATCAACTATCCAGAAAAAGCTGTAACTGGTTTTGGCTCAAATAGCAGAGCACTATCCTTGAACAAAAGAGGCTCAGAGACAGCACCTAGGCCCTGAGTTTAAGCCCCAGGACAAGCACACACATGCACACACACACACAAAACAACAAAGTAACACATTTCCACGGAACCTGCACAGTGGGCATGCCACAAGAGCAGCCCTGTGACAGGCAGTTTTTTGTCACTCTCATCATTCACACCAGCTGCTGGCTATGCTGTGCTACAGCCCTCCTGGAAGGGGGGTACCTGTGGGACAGGGGCTTTCTCCCAGGGTCGGTGGGGGGATTACAGGCCCCCACAAACTGGATCCGCTCTAGCTTCACCCATGTTTGATCTGAGGTGCGGTAAAAGCCTCCGTGCTCCACCATCTGAAGGAAAGGAAGTGGGACGATCAGGAAAGAAGCGGGCCGGTGGCCATGGTAGGGAGCCAGGCTGTGGTGGGGCGGACCTGTCTGATGAAGGAGATGACCCTCTGCGTGCCGTATTTGTCCATGTCCGGCAGGTTGATTTCATCACAGAACAGCACCAGCCACTTTCCAAGCTGAACGGGAGCCAGGACAACGCCGTTGGGTGTGCGCCTGTACTCGCAGTAGTGGTCGAACGTCTTCAGGAGGAGCTCTGGGGTAGTGGCACTGGAGAAGTTAAGGCCGACGACCTTGGAAGGGACACAATCAAGTTAGAAGAGCACACCTGCCCTGAAGCCCTAGAGTCCAGCTGCTCCCTCCTCAGCCTCCCTACCTCCATGTCAGGCAAGGCCCGAAGGGCGCTGAAGAGGGTCATGGTCTTGCCAGAGCCTGGAGGGCCACACAGCACCAGCGGCTTGTGCTCAGCCAGCCAAGTGTACAAGAGAGCTTCGTGGCGGACCGTGTCCAGAGTTGGCACGACGACGTCCGGGGCTGCCACCTTGTGTGTCTCCACTTCAATCTGAGGCACCTTGGCCTGCCACGGGGACCATTCTCCACTGATGGACACCTGCACACGGAGACAGGGAAGCGGTGCTGTGGGGCCCAGCGGCGCACGGGATGAAGGGAGCCACGCGGTGCGAGGCGGGGCGGCGCACTCACTTCATAGTCGATGATGGGGATGTTGGGGGCAGTGGGCAGCGGCACCGTGGTGATGCGTCTGATGTATTCACCCAGCTCTGCTCTCATTTTCAGCCGGCTGTCTCCAGACAGGGACCAGAGGATGGCGTAAACCAGGTATCGCTGTCGAAATAATTATAATTCCATTTTTACAAAATTTCGACAAGACAAAAGAAAGCTACGGACAGCGGAGTTCGCCTTGAAACCTTCTGGGCCTCAGGATGCCCTCTGAGCTTTCCTCGGCCCTCAGGAAAGCCTAGTTCTCCTGCAGGAGTGCAACATGGCAGAAGATTCTGGACTTCCCCAGACCCCAGCTCCTGACCTGAATGTAGCGCTCCAGCTGCTCGATGTGCATAGGGAAGTCAGGGTGGTTGGCATTGTACTGCGCCACGTTGCGGCAGGCTTGGTGCAGCATGGAGAAGAGCGAGCCCAGGCAGCGCAGCCGCGTCAGGTCCATGATGTGCTCCAGCTTGAAGGCATGCTCCAGGGCCTTGGTGACCAGGCCGTTGGACGTGAAGTATGGCTGCATAATGGTTGCCGCGTCCCTTTGGATCTAGGGGAAAGAGGAAGTGAAGGATGCATAGCTATCACTTCAAAGAGCTGGGGAGCTGGACGTAGAGCCAGACTGAGCTCCACAGTAGGCTCTCAAGAAACAAAGCAAAGCTGGGGCACTGCACTAGCTTAGCCTCTGCCTGGGAATCATGTCAGGTGGCTTTTTTTGGGGGGGCGGGGAGGAGAGGGGGCCAGTCATGGGCCTAAACTCAGCCTGGGCTCTGTCCCTCAGCTCTTCAACTCAAGGCTAGCACTCTACCACTTGAGCCACAGCGTCATTTCCGGCTTTTTTTTTTCTTGCTTATGTGGTGCTGAGGAATCGAACCCAGGGCCTCATGCATGCAAGGCAAGCGCTCTACCACTGAGCCACCTTCCCCGCCCGTCAAGTGGCTCTTCAATGACTAATCCCACTCCTTCACCCTGGAAACCCTGCACAGGAGAACGGAGGCTCACTTCCTAAAGGAGAGCAGGGAATGTTTCTCTTTCTTACTTCTCCCTCGTTTTAACCCTGTCATACTAAAAGAAATCCTTGCTAAAGCTTTCGTCAATTTGCAGAGAAAATAAAGGGATTAAGTGTCCCCTGGGCGCAGACTCGTGGCCCCACTTGGTGGCACCTGCAGCATTGGGGAGGCAGCCTCTTCTCCCTCGTCCTCCTTGCCCTTGCGCCGCCGCTGGGCCTCATCCTCCCCTTCGTCCAGGGGGATGCTGCGCAGCCTGGCCAGGAAGTTGTTGAAGATCATGTCTGTGCTGAGCACGTCCTCGCTGAACCACACCATGCCACAGCGAGACACCGTGGCCAGTGTTGCATACTTCAGGTCCTGTACTTCAAACATTATTCGCACCTGGAAGAGATTTAGTAGAAACCTTGATGCTTATTTTGTGTATTATATATACATATATTCTTCAAGTATTATTTAAACTTAATTTTTCTAGGGGAAGGGAGAAAAGAAGAATGGAGGGTAAACAATTTTGAAGTGCAATGAAGTATGTATGATGATGGCATGAAGAATCTCAATCCATGTTGCTGACCAGCAGGTGTCTGGGGCAGGGAAAGAGATCACAATAGAGAAGGTTACGCTTGAAATACCATGGTATAACTCCTTTGTATAACTAATACAGACTTCAAAAAAAATCCAAGCTGGATACCAGTGGCTCTTGCCTGTAATCCTACTCAGAAGGCTGAGATCTGAGGATTGAGGTTCAAAGCCAGGCCAGGCAGTAAAGTCACTGTTTTAGTTCCAAGAAACTACTCAAAAAAGCCGGAAGTAGCCCTGTGGCTCAAGTGGTAGAGCTCTAGCCTTGAGCACAATGAGGCTCAGGGATGGTGCCCAGGTCTGGAGTTCAGGCTCTGGACCGAAAAAACAAACAAAACCCAAATTGAGACTGACAGGAATGTGAGTGAGCTCTGTTGTTGGGAGTGGGTGGGTGCAGCAGAAGTGTGGATAAACAAAATTTTAAACATTAAATCAAACTGTAACATGTTTGTACATCACCTTTATAATAACTATAAAAATTGGAAAAAAAAAATAGAAGAATTTTCTGGGCTGAGAATGTGACTTAGTGATGGAATGCTTGCCTAGCATGCATGAAGCCCTGGGTTCCATTCCTCGGTAGCACATACACAGAAAAGGCCGGAAGTGGCGCTGTGGCTCAAGTGGTAGAGCACTAGCCTTGAGCTGAAGAGCTGAGGGACAGCGCCCAGGCCCAGAGTTCAAGCCCCACGACCGACCAAAAAAAATAAAAATAAAAATAATAACTAAACCTATCAACAATTCATACTGCTCTGGCATCCACACTGTCTCCACAGATCTGGGCAGGAAAGTGCGTGGAGGGCAGCAAGGCCAGACAGCACACTGTTGAGCTCTCTGTGCCAGGAGCTGGGGGTAGGATGGAAGCACAGCTCCCAGTGCGGTGTGCAGCTTTACCCCAAAGCACTGCAACCATGCTGTGGCTAGACTCAAGGTGCAGGCCTCTGCTCTCTGGTTATAGGTAGGACACTGCTGCTATTTGGTGGGGTTGAGATTCTAATCATTCGGTCAGATTCCACAGCCTTTAGTCTTCATGCGACATTATCTCACTGGGAGATCAATCTGACAGTAGTTAGAATCTACTGGATAATCAACCACCAGAGGAACCAACAAATAAGACAGATCAAGAGGCCATCAGTAAAGGCACACTTGCAAACTGGATTGATTCCACGGCTCTGCTCTAAGCAGTGGTAACCACCACTCCTGATCCTTCCTGTAAAGGCTTATGTTCACCAGCTACTTAGACTACAGGGTTGGCCTCAACTCCTATCCCTCCTGCTCTCACCTAGCTCATCAGCAAATGCTATCACCACCTTATACACTGCAGTGCAGGGAGCCCTTCTCAGCCCCTCAGTGAGAGGGACAAGCAGCAAGACACTCAATGGATGCCCCAACTGCACGCACCGCCTTTCTTAGGCATGCTCCTGTGGTAAAGTATGACTTACTCATTAAACACGTAAGAGATGAACAACCATAACCTGACAGAACAATTACGGTAACAGACTAGTTATTAAAATGTATAAATCATGAGATTCTGGAATTTTCCAGAGTCTTTTCTGACTACAGTTCACCTTGGTGACTGAAACCTTGGAGAACAGAGTTGAATGAGGGGACCGCTGCCTAAGGAAGAGGCTCCCCAGCGCCCTCTCAGGGACGCAGGGCGCTGCGCACCACAGCTACAGGAAGGTATTTACATTGGGTGGAAGGCTGAGCCGCTCTCCGTTGGGCAGAGTCAGGAGTTTGTTGTCGTCGAGCACGGAGTTCAGGTTCTCAACCCACTCCGGGTCCACATCACCATCAAACACGATCCACTGGCGTTTCTGTAGCTCACCTCTCACATTGTCTATGATCCTGGTTGGGAAGGATTTTAACACAGCTGTTGGTTAAGTCAAGATGTGAAAACCGAAACGCTCATCTGCTCCAGGCTTCCCAAGTGAGCTTTGTCTAGACGGGAGCACAGTGAACCCGAGGCTACCCCGAGTGCGCGGGCCCGTACTCCCCAAAACGCAAGCGCCAACGAACGCAAACGCACTTCCTCAGTACGTGTGTGAAGAGCCCGTCGGTCCACTCCCGGGTGTTGGGGTCCAGGGTTCCGTAGAGGTGGTCTTTGCTGATGGCCTTCGGGTCGATGATGTGGGCCACGCCCTCCACGCCCTCCAGCCTCTCCAGAGCCTTCAGCAGCACGCGCCAGGCCATGCTCTTCCCACTTCCTGAGGGCCCCACCATCATCAGACCGTGGTTGATCTGGGTGATCTGATAGAGCTGGAGAACCTGCAGGGCCAGAGCACAGGCATCTTCAGCGGCCTGGGGTAACGGCGAGAGGAAACAGTCTGTGCACTCTTTTTTCCCTTTTCTTGTAAGGGAGCCGCGCCCACCGCCTAGACTCTCCAGCAGCGTCGCCACAAGCTGCTGGGCTGTGAGCACAGCAGAGCAGATGGATTGATTACCTTCTCAACCCACATTCCGCCGACTTCTTCCCCGTCGCCGTATGTCAAGTACATCTCCCGACACACTTTCTTGAGCTCTTCTCGAAGGGCAGTCATCTCCCCTCGGTGGTACTGGACTCCGGGGAACACGTCCGACAGGAGACTGAAGAGCAGCGGGATGTCTTCCGCCACCAGCTTGGGCACCATGGTCTCACAGACGCTCTGTATCAGGATCTGTGGGGAGAGGTGGGGCCCAGCCCCAGAGGAGCGCATGAAAGACGGCAGCGACCCCACTCCCATCATCCACTGACGGAACTCGGAAGTCCATCACCAGAAGGGCCCCAAAGGTGAGGTCTGAGTGGGGGAAGAACTTTGATGCAAACCTCTTGTTCCGGCAGATTCTCTGCAATTTCTCCTTCATCAACTGCTTCCCCTCGTTCTTCTTTCTCCCTCTTTATCTTCTGAATCCTCTCCCTCTTCACATTGCCAGCGCTCACCAGCACGCTCTTCAAAGCCCGGAGACCGAAGTCATAGTGGCTTTGAGAAGACAGCTGCTCGTCACATAGTCTGCAAGGGGAAAGGATCTCAGTAACAACAGTGGGCTTAAGGAATGCGAGTGTGAAGAATGGAAGAATCACAGATGAGTATTTTGAAAGCTATGCCCCAAGTCTAAATGACACTTTTAGCATGAGATGGGGCACAGTCAACAACAGGCTACTCACTTGAAGAAGGGGACGATTTTGTTGGCCAGGACCTCAGCGGTCCGGAAGCCCTGTGAGTAGAGCATGACCTGCGCGATGAGCTGGCGGTCGGGCTTGGTCATGGCCAGGCTCCGGAACAGCTTCTTGAGGTTGTCGGGGAGGTTGGAGCGGCCTGCGTAGCCAGGGTTCATGGTGATGAAGATGGCCATGTCTGGGCTCACTTTGACTTGTTTGTTGAGCAGCTCACAAGTAATGGGGGCAGAGGCTGCAATCAGATGACGGTGTTAATGCCAACGATGGGGAACACCACCTACCAACTTTCCAAAACCACACAACGCTGGTCTCCCGTCCTCCGCCCAAAGCGCAGGACTCTTGGAGAGACTGGGGAGGAGACCTCCCGGGGGCCACGGCCAGCAGGCAGGCACGGCCCCAGCCCGTGCCACACCGCAGTTATAGAAAGGGTAGCGAGTGCAGCACTCTGGTTTGTGCGCAACAACACTGCTGAACACCACAGCACAGCACGAGGGCAGCCTCACCACATTCAACACGCGACCCGAGCAGCCGGTGGTGACAGGACAGCTTCCAACTTACAGAAACAAAGCCCTCAGAATGACTGTGGGGCGCACGTACTTATTCCAGGAGCACTGACCACAGACACGGGAGTGCCCTCTGCCCTGCCTCTTGACTTACTAGGCCTGGGGAATTCTCTGGAGGACAAGTTACTATCATCATGGAATAAAAGGAGGAAAGAAAAACAGGTGTGCACATGGACAGGCACCATTTCACCCTGTCCTGGTGTGCCATATGCATTTCCTCGTGCGGCTGAGACTCGCTCCACCATGTGAAGCCATGCTCGGAGCCTGAGCAGCCACTCTTAGGATAAGTATGACGGAACACTCTGGTCCAAAGGGGACCTAGGAAGTGGGTGTTGGGGGCCTCGTGGGCTGAGGTACCCACTGCATGGCACAGGCTGGAGAAGGGACCGCACTCGCACATGTGTGGTGCAGGGACTCAGGGCACCAGCCTTGTTGAGGGGGGACGACACGGCAGCCTGGAGCTGACCGCTATGCCGCTAACCAGCACTGGGACACAAACGGCTGATGCAGAATCGTCTTAGCTCTGACCTTCGACCCTTATGGAGAGCTCACTATATTGCCTGTGAGAGTGGGTTCTAGTTCTCGTGTCAGAACTCCCCTCTGTCTCCACCGAGTGATTGTTCTTAGCAAAGAGAAGTCTTACTCTTATCGTAGTTGGGGTTGGAGTGCTCGCGCAGTGCTTCCTGTATGCACTGCACCTGCTGGGACACGGCCGAGAGCATCCGCTCCTCCAGGCGGTTAAACTCGTCAAAGCAGCCCCACGCGCCCACCTGACAAAGCCCCACAAAGATACGTCCCATCGCCTGGAATGGAACAAGAAAAGAAGCTAAAGCCATTAGGTACAAACAACTGTGTCCCCCTCAAGTCACACATTACAATCTAAGCCCCAGCGATGATTCGGAAATGGCCTTTTGTGACAGATAGCGAATGAGGCGAGGAGGCGGACATCAGAGGGGAGGCCACACAGGGACAGTGGCCGTCTACAGGCCTCACCTGGAACCAACTCTACCAGAACCATGACCTTGGACTTCCTGCATCCAGAACTGTGAAAAGATGGGTTTCCACTGGTCAAGCCAGGCCATGGTGGCTTGCAATGGTGGCCTCGACACACTACGTTGGCACTGCCCCAGGAGGAGCTGGGCAGGGCTTGAATGACTCGTTCAAGCTTAGGCGAGGCCCATCTTTCTGACAGTGGACTCCTCACTTTAAAATGAATTCCTCCCAACCTCCCCTGCGGCTGTGAAGATGACATTCCAATGCCAGGGGAGGGGCCCAGGGCCTCTGGTGACAGAGGTGACAGGCATTTCACAAACAGACACGGGGACTATATGATGTTTTTCTTCCTGTGCCAATAAAAACACACTGACAAAGTTAGTTTTAGTCTATCATGTTTTGTTGATTAAAAAAAAAAAAAATCCATGGGGCTGGGAAGGTGGCTCAGTGGTAGAGCACTTGCCTTGCATGCATGAGGCCCTGGGTTCAATTCCTCAGCACCACATAAGCAAAAAGAAAAAAAAAAGCCGGAAGTGGCACTGTGGCTCAAGTGGTAGAGCGCTGGCCTTGAGCTGAAGAGCTGAGGGACAGCGCCCAGGCCCACAGTTCAGGCCCCACGACTGGACCCTCCCCCCCCCCCCAAAAAAAATCCAAAAAACAAAGTTTCTCCTATAATATTAGTTTATTCTCAGACACAGGCATTAAGTTGTTTTTTTTTAATTTGCCATTTTAAGCCAGGTGCCAGTCATGCATCATCGTTAGAAGGCTGAAGTCTGGAGAATCATAGTTCACAGCCAGCCCAGGAAGACTATCTCCAATTAACTAGCATTTTCAGACTGGAGGCATGGCTTAAGTAAGGGCAGAGCATTAGCTGTGGGCAAGCATACTCAGTGTGCGACATGGAGCTCTAGCCCAAAAACGGGGAGAGGAAGATTTCTTCCACATATTTGCTTGTCAGGCATAGGCACTACACATTCATTTTCCTCAAATTGCCATTTTAAGCCAGGCACTGGTGGCTCATGCCTATAATCCTAGATGTTCAGGAGGTTGAGATATGGAGGATCAAAGTTAAAGACTAGTTAGAGCAGAAAAGCTTGCTAGATTCCAGCTCCAAAATGAACAGCAAAAAGTAAGGTTGGAGGTGTGCTTAAGTGGTAGAGGGTCATCCTAGAAAGTACAAGTGACTGAAGTTAAATCCTAGTACTGTAAATTTTTTTTTTTTTAAAGCTTGCCGTTCAGGGGTGAGGTGCAGCTTTAGAAGAGTGCTTGCTTGACTTGTGTGAGGTCCTGGGTTTGATCCCCAGCACCACAAAAACATAAAAGTACAGCCAAGTGTGGTGGCACAACATACTACCATGCTGTAATCTCAGAAATCTGACCTGAATTCAAGGCCAGCCAAGGTTGCACAATAAGACCATTCCCCCCCCCCCCCCAAAAAAAAATCATGTTAGAAAATAATGTCTAGGGGCTGGGAAGGTGGCTCAGTGGTAGAGCACTTGCCTTGCATGCTCGAGGCCCTGGGTTCGATTCCTCAGCACCACATAAGAAAAAAGCCAGAAGTGGCGTTGTGGCTCAAGTGGTAGAGCGCTAGCCTTGAGCTGAAGAGCTGAGGGACAGCGCCCAGGCCCAGAGTTCAGGCCCCACGACTGGACCCAAAAAAAAAAAAAATGTCTAACTCTGAAAACATAAAGTTAAAGTCAACTTCAAAGCACAATATGTTGACTGTACAAATAGTTCAGAATTACAGTTATAAGAACTCTATCTTGAGCTGGGTACTGGTGGCTCAGGTCTGTAATCCTAGCAACTCAGGAGGCTAAGATCTGAGGATTGTGGTTCAAAGCCAGCCTGGGCAGGAAAATCTGTGAGACTCATCTCCAATGAACTACCAGAAAACTGGAAGTGGTGCTGTGGCTGAAGAGGTAGAGTGTTTGCTTTGGGCTGAAGAGCTGAGGGACAGTTCCCAGCCCCAGAGTTCAAGCCCCATAACTGACCAAAAAAATGAAACAAAACAAAACAAAAATAAAAAACTAAAGGCCAGACACAGCACACCAAACTACATGTAAGGCGAACAGCTTTGAGAGGAGTAAACTCAATGGTCCGGACAGAACCTGTAACATTTCTTACCTGGAAGTCAAAGGTTTCATCACAGTTGAAAACTAAGACAAAGCGCCCAAGCTGATGGCCCAGGGCTTTAACAGACTCCGTCTTCCCGGTCCCAGCAGGCCCTATTGTTTGAAGAAAAGTAATTGAGTACCTTAATGAAAACACAGCTTTAGCTGGAAGACAGCTGGAAAATACCATTTACGTTACAAGCCAGAGCAAATAGATACAATATAAACATATTCACATCTTCACCTTACTCTTTAAAAATTAAGCTTATGACACGATCAGCTCCGCCTAGCGTGTGGGGTAACTTACCGAATGGGGAGCCCCCGAGCCTGGCCTCCAAGGCCTGCGTCATTGTCAGATAGCAGCGGTCAGTGAGCGGGGTCTGGACCAGCTTGTCCTGAACTCCCAGGTACTCGAAGCCGTAGTTAAATTTGGCATTTGCCATTTGAATTGACAATTGCTGCAGCACATCGGTTTGCTTAGGGTCAAAGTAAAACCGCATCTGGCTGAGCCACTCAAATGATTTGGGGTTGTCAATCTTGCTTTTGATCAAGGATCTGGTAACGTCTCTCTGGTGAACCAACTCTGTAATCTGAGGAAACAGAAGATTGCCATTAACTATAAGATTGGAATAAAACATAAATAACTGCGGAAATGAAATGCCTCTCCCTGTGTAACCCATGCAAACTAGTAATAATAAAAAAGTAGCCCAGTACATCCTCTGGGTTTGTGAATTACTTGTTAAACTTAAAATAAGGTTCTAGGTCAGTTCCAGGAGCTTTTGGTAAATAATGCAATACACAAATCCGCTTCTAGAGACAGCATAAATGGTATTCACGTGACAGTGCAGAGATTCAACAGCTAAGCAAAACCAAACACCATCACGCACTGTAGACAGGGGCGCCGTCCCCTCAGGCCACATCCTGCCTCATGGGGAGAGACGAGGGGAAGGAGTGACACAGCCTGACCAACGTGGCCACCGACTGTCTCCCGTGAGGAAGTCTCATTCCAGAAGCCAGCTGCCAAAAGCATTTCCAAGAACAGAGCCCAGCATCACCAGAGCGTGTGAGTGCGCCTTCTAGTTTTCTACTGGACACAGAAACATTTCCAAGTAAACCTCCGCTGACTGCCTGAAGAAGCTGCAGGAAGCCTAAGAGATGGGAAGGGGCCAGGCCTGACTCACCAGGTGCTCCAGCTTCCTTCTGCGAAGCGGGGGCTGCTCCATGAGGACGGAGTCTGCTAACACGTTCAGAGTGACCTCAACGTTGCTCAGCACAGACTGCAAAGGCGCAGTGTCCCCGCCTCCTCCGATGCTGCTCAGCGCGTTCTCCACATTTTCAGACCAAGCTATCTGTGCTGACAAAACCACAAGCTGGGCCTGAAGGAAAAGACAGGAGAAGTACAGGTAATTTCTTTTCTTTTTTCATAAACTTGAGATGGGCTCTCCCTGAACTCCCAGGCTTAAGCAATCCTCTGCTTCCTCCTTCCAAGCTGCTGCGATGCAGACACACTATGGCGCATGTGTCAATAGAACAGGGTTGCCTGAAAGCCAGCCGGTGCTTTCACCTCCAGCCTGCCCACTTCTTTAGATTACCTGGTATTTATCGATCCAAGTGATGTAGGTGCTTGGGTCAATTGATGTCGCTTTGCCAAAAATTTCCACCTCTGTAACAGACTCAGCAAGAAGTTTAGCCAAGGTGACTCTCATCTCCTTCTCCACCAGCGTGAGCCACTCATTGATTTTGGGATGTTCGGTGATGGACACAGGAGTTTTAAACATAACCTTAAAATTAAGAAAACATATTAAGAATTAAGAACAGCAGAGATGAACAATGTTTTCTAGGTTGCAAACATCAACTTGACCAACCTCCTCCCCTTCTCGGGACGAGATGCCCAGGACCACAGAGTTATCCTCGTTCAGGATGATGCTCGAAACACCAGCAAACATTTTCTTGAAGTGTTTCTGCAATTTAGCTACATTCTTGCTGTTTCCAATGATTTCAAGCAAATCTTCATCACCCACAAAATAGAACCTGAAATTAAGACAGCATCCAGTTGACTCCCCTTTCCACATAGGACTAAGTGACCAGGGCAAAATGAGGATGCACAGAAGAGGAAAGATGTGACTGCTGGTAGGAATCTCCAGCCCAAAGTCACATCACGTCCCTATCTCTTCCAGACCTGAGCAAAAAATACACATTGATCCAGCAAGATTTTGAAGCAAAAAGAAGTCAATGTCAATACCTAGCCACATTAGTATCCCAAGCCACTACTGGGAAAGAAAGGAGGCCTCCTGGGAAGGAGCCATGCACATCGCCTCAGGAGGACGATGGGCTGAAGCTGCTCAGTAAAGCTCAAGTGGAAAATCAGAAACTGGGGTGCAATCAGTGCACAAAAGGCAAAGTGTTCAGTAAATAACTCAGTCAAAGCCTGGGTGTCAAAACTGACAGCACATAGGCCAGAGGTGACAACAACAGCTGGAAGGAAGCACAGGAGGACGGAAATGCAGCTGGAGCTCAGCTCCAAAAGAAGCAAACCAGCTCTTACCTGGGGAAAGACGAGCGCTCTCTTTCCAGGTATTCTCCAAGGGCCTTCTGGATCTTTCCGAGCAGGTCTGCCAACCTTTCTAGAGACCTTTGCACGCCCTGGATGTTCAGAACATCCATAACAAGGGGAGACTTGGATACTTTTTTCATTAGAGCCAAAAACTCTGTGCTGATACTAGAAATCAAATGAGAACGTGTGTCAGCGTGTGGGTACCGGCATCCCCAGCCCGGCTGACCCCTGGCTCCCTGGCCAGAGGCCATACCTCTGGAACCGCTGGGTTTCCACAGGCAGCAAGTGTTTGATGTCTGCACTGCCTGTGAAGATGCCTTCCAGGTAGACCCATCGCCTCTGCACGTCAATCCATACGTCAAAGAGAGCCATGATCCGGTTCAGTTTGTCTTCCCAGGACAGGGCATCCTCCTCGAAAACCTGGTGGGTACACGGGAGGGCAGGGTTCAACAGCTGGACTTCACTCACAGACATGCCAAAACTCATTAGAAAATGCAGACTAAGACCTATCAACCCCCACTTCAGAAAACAAGCATCTAGCAACTTGCAGTGCAAGGTCCCACCATGAAGGCAAAGAAGGGTACCTTGTAATATGGAGAGAGCTTCATGGCGGAGACACTGTTAATGTGCTCTTTGACCTTGTTGAAGAGGTCATCCCAGCCTCGGATCAGGCGGCACTTATTCTGATAGTTGACCAGGTCCAGTTCGTAGGTATTCCATACTTCCCGTATCTGAGTGAACCACAGAGGGCCGTGTTACAGTGTTTCCAGATATTTGTCAAAGCCCAGAGACCACACATTAGGGGGACAAGAGACAGCAGAGGGTAAGGCTTCGACTCTCAAGCTCAAATCCACGCAACAGACTGAAACATGGAAGCAGCCGTCCACCCCAGCACCTGCCTGCTTCAAGAACTCCTCCAGAGCCATCTCCCCCTGTGCCACCAGTAGCACATCCTTGACAACAGCTTCGTTCTTTTGCAGGTCCACATCCCAGATCTGGCCGAGGGTCAACTCCGAAAGCACCCAGTTAACATGTAGCCGCTTCATCAGTTGTTTCCAGTGCCGGTCTTTAAGTGCTTCAGATTTCAGTTCAATCACCAGCATGTTGATCTGAGAAGAGAGCACGGAGACACTTGCTTAGGTGTGCCCTCACTGGACATCCGCCACCACCTGTCGCAGCTCCCTACCTTCATGTAGCCTTTCAGCAGCCTCTGAACAAACTCGTAAGAGGCGTACTGTCGAAGCCGGGCAGGAAAATTCTTCAGCTGGTTCAAGAGGCCATCTAAGTTTTGTCGAAGCTGTCAAGAGGCACAGAGGATATTTAGCTTGCCAATATTTTTTTAAGTAGTGTAACAGTCTTTGAAATAGCCCTATTTTTATTAGTCTGGATGAATCATGCAAACGACACACAGGAGAATAACATCTGTGAGCTCCCATGCATTTCAACAAGACGTACCTTTCGAGGCTGTACTGAAACCCATGGCTGCTCCTTCATCTGATCTATTTGTTCCCAGACTTTAGAAAGCTCTGACCAAACGCCTTTGAGGTCCTGTAATTCCTCTAAGGCCACCTGTGATTGAGTGTAACAAAGCAGTTAAACTTTGGAAATAGAAGTCACCTTACAAACGTAGAAAGGAAAGGAGGGAAGAAGGGAGGGTGGGAGGGAGGGAGGGAAGGAGGGAAAGAACCAATTCACCATGAAACCAAAGAAAAGAAACTACCCCAGAATGTGGTCAGGCCAGAGACGCAGCTAGCTCGGTGGATGTCAATGGAGCAGGACCCCATCCTGGGGGAGGGCTGGCAGTCTGTGGGCAGGACCCCACCCTGGGGGAGGGTGGGCAATATCTGTACCTGCACGCGCTCCTCGCTGCCACTGAGGAGGCCCGTGTCCGTCAGCTCTAGCGCCTCTTTGGCCTTTGCACATTTCTCTCTGTCATCCTTCAGTCTGCCAAATTTTCCTTCGTATATGGTCAGAGCCTGAAGAGCCTCCTCGGGACGAAGATTGCCCTGAGAGTGATCAGAACAAGAATACTGCACTGACTGAGGAGAGAGGATCACTGGGGCTTTACATGGTGGATGCGCTGCTGGCTCATGCTTGTATTCCTAGCTACTCAGGAAGTTCATATCTGAGAATACTGGTTCAAAGCCAACCTAGGCAGGAAAGTTAGTAAAATTCTATGTCCTTGTTGACCATTAAACATTGAACTGGAGCATGGTTCAAGTGTATAAAAGCTGAGTGAAAGGGCTGGGAAGGTGGCTCAGTGGTAGAGCGCTTGCCTTGCATCCTGAGGCCCTGGGTTCGATTCCTCAACACCACATAAGCAAAAAGAAAAAAGCCGCAAGTGGCACTGTGGCTCAAGTGGTAGAGCGCTAGCCTTGAGCTGAAGAGCTGAGGGACAGCGCCCAGGCCCAGTGTTCAGGCCCCACGACCGGACTCCCCCCTTCCCACCCCCCCCCCCCCAAAAAAAAAGCTGAGTGAAAGCTCAAGACCCTGAGTTCAAGCCCTGGTTCTGCTGCCAAGAAACAACTACAACAAACAACAAACAAAATCCCCCCAAGACCAGGTGTCTGTGGGATTTCTGAGGTTGAGAACACATCTGTGTAGGTAGATATTCAATGAGCAACCATATACAGTACTGAACGTTTTGTTTTCCGCTTTTTGTTTTTTGGTCGGTCTTGGGGCCTGAACTGTGGGTCTGGGCACTGTCACTCAGCTCTTCAGCTCAAGGCTAGTGCTCTACCACTTGAGCCACAGAGCCACTTCTGGCTTTTTCTGCTTATGTGGTATTGGGGAATCAAACCCAGGATCTCATGCATGCAAGGCAAGCGCTCCACCACTGAGCCACCTTCCGAGCCTGTACTGAATGTTCTGTATCAATATACCACATAAATAAAACAAGAGTCGTTTTTCCATTGTTGTTTTTTGGTCATGGGGCTTGAACTCTGGGCCTGGGTGCTGTTCCTCAGCTCTTCAGCTCAAAGCGCGCACTCTACCACTTGAGCCACAGCCCCAATTCTGGTTTTCTAGTGGTTTACTGAAGATAAGAGTCTCATGGACTTTCCTGCCTGGGCTGGCCTTGAACTGTGATTTTCAGATCTCAGCCTCCTGAGTAGCTAGGATTACAGGCATGAGCCACCAGTGCCTGGCTTCTTGGTTTTTTTTTGTCTTATTTGTTTATCTCTCTTTGGGAGGGTAAGGGGCAGCACAGAAATGGAGGGACAAAGGATGAACAAATGCAGCAGTGGTAGTCACTAGTAGTCACTAGACACTATGTTGAAAATGAACTATACAACTTGTGGGTTGGGATGGGAGGGAAAAACTGTGAGTGGGAAGGAAATTCTCCAAAAAGATATATCCTAGCTGGCTTGTGCAACTGTAACCCCTTGGCACATCACCTTTATAATAACAATTTTTAAAATTTACAAAAATAAGTGGGAACGTGGCCTAGTGGTAGAGTGTTTGCCTAGCATGCACAAAGCCATGGGTTTGATTCCTCCGTACCACATACACAGAAAAAAACAGAAGTGGCACTGTGGTTCAAGTGGTAGAGTGATAGCTTTGAGCAAAAGAAGCTCAGGAATGGTGGCCCAGGCCTTGAGTTCAAGCCCCAGGAATAGCAAAAAAAACAAGAGTCTCACAGACTTTCCTGCCCAGGCTGGCTTTGAACCGTGATCTTCATATCTCAGCCTCCTGAGTAGTTAGGATTAAAAGCATGAGCCACGGGCACCTGATTAGTCATTGTTCTTTAAATCCTACCTAAAATTTGAGTAACTACATCAGTGCACTGTGAGGCTTGGCCTGGGTCTACAGAAATCAAATTCTAAACTTTGGGTATACCCAAGGGAGAGAGTGGTTTAAAACAGAAAAACTTCAGTTTTGGTTTTGTTCTTTTTGGTCAGTCATGGGACTTGAACTCTGGGGCTGGGCGCTCTCCCTCAGCTCTTCAGCTCAAGCTCTACCGCTTGAGCCACAATGCCACTTCCAGTTTTCTAAGGGTTTATTGGAGAGAGAGTCTCACGGACTTTCCTGCCTGGGCAGGAACTGTGATCCTCAGACCTCAGCCTCCTGAGTAGCTAGGATTACAGGCGTGAGCCACCCGCACCTAGCTGAAAAACTTCAGTTTTAAAAATTTAAATGAGGGTTGGGAAGTTGGCTCAGTGGTAGAGCGCTTGCCTTGCATGCCTGAGGCCCTGGGTTCGATTCCTCAGCACCACATAAGCAATAAGAAAAAAGCCAGAAGTGGCACTGTGGCTCAAGTGGTAGAGTGCTCGCCTTGAGTTGAAGAGCTGAGTGACAGCATCCAGGCCCAGAGTTCAGGCCCCACGACCTGACCCCCCCCCCCAAAAAAAAAAAAATTTTAAATGACTGTCATTCTGGTTAAAAGAGATCAAAAGTTAGCTTTACATTTACTACCTGCAAGTATTTTTCCCCCTTTGGTGGTGCTGAGGATTGAAGTCAGGACTTCAGATATGTCCAGTAAGTCTCCAGCCCCGCATTGCTTTTTAGACAGGGTCTCCACTAAGCAGCTGGAACTACAGGTGTCTGCTTCCACATCCTGCTGCAAACACAGCTTTCTGTGTGTGTGCTGGTCCTCGGGCTTGAACTCAGGGTTTTGGCGCTGCCCCCGAGCTTTTATGCTCAAGGTATGTTCTACCACTTGAGCCACAGCTCCACTTGTGTCTCTGGTAGTTAACGGAAGGCAAGAGTCTAATGGGACTTTCTTGCCTGGTTTGGTTTCCAGCCACAATCCTCAGATCTCAGCCTCATGAGTAACAAGAATTATAAGCAAGTACTGCTTTTTTAAGTATAAAGAGGAAAACTAAGTATTGCAAAGTTACGGCGCTGTATGTGTGGAAGGTAAGCAGAGCAGGTGGAGCGGGTAGCTGGCACGTGGCAGGGCTCACCGTGACAGGCTTGGTCTTCTCCCAGTCTGACAGTAGGTCAGTGGTACGGCTTTCCACGGCCCGGTCCTCCTGCACAATCTTCATCTGCAGGTTTGCCACCTGCTGCTGGATGGCAGAGTCCTTCCTCCGCATGATGTCATTGAAAGCCCCCCACTCCCCCTCGATGTTGTCGATGTAAAGCCAGGAGGGGGGGAACTGGAACCTTTGTTTTTCCAGCAGACGTTGACCATTGCGGTAAAGCTTTGAGAAATGAATTGAAAGATTCATAGAATTAAAAAACAACACAACGGAAAGGTATAATTAGTTTGACATTAAGACAAAACAACGGGGCTGGGAAGGTGGCTCAGTGGTAGAGTGCTTGCCTTGCATGCCTGAGGCCCTGGGTTCGATTCCTCAGCACCACATAAGCAAAATGAAAAAAGCCAGAAGTGGCGCTATGGCTCAAGTGGTAGAGCGCTAGCCTTGAGCTGAAGAGCTGAGGGACAGCACCCAGGCCCAGAGTTCAGACCCCACGACTGGACCAAAAAAAAAAAAAGACAAAACAACTGTCAAAACCCCTATTCTCCCACAGTTTTCCACCCTAACACGACTGCGCCAGAGGACAATGCACTGAAAGTGTGGCTCACTCGCCAGTTACTACACGGAGGTCCTGATGAGAACAGAGCGTGGGAATGCTGGGCTTCGCTCTTTTGTTTCAAACACAAAGGACCTCAAATCCTTGAAAACAAGGACAGCAAAGGACTGGTATATACAGCAGTGGCTCTCAGGCCTTGTCGGGCCTAGGAAGTGTGTGCAGAGCTTTGCAAGCACAGACCCCAGGGCGCAACTGTCTGCACGGAATTTTAGTAAGGACATTAGGTGTCCTGACAGGTTACCGCCGAGTAAGGATGGGTGCTTTACGGCTGGGTCAGGACATTCCCTACATTTTAGAAGCCCAAGCACACTGCTCTAGTCTGATTGCTGCTATCTAGAGAGCTTACCTCAACTTGTTTCTCAAACTGTTTGATCTTGCGTTTCAGAGACTGCACGTAGGTGATGAAGGTCACAGCATCAGAGGTGCTGGCTGTGTCCACCGAGTGCTGCTCCAGCTCTTGGCGGGACTGTTTGGGGAAGGCACGTTTTATCACAGGGCTCAGATTCATCCACAGCCTCACTACACAGGCTCACCTCTACCTGCTCACCTTTGAGATCTGGGAATGGAATTCTGTCATGTTTGATCCTAGCATCTGACCAAATTTGCTGAGAACTTCCTTATGCCAGGAGTCATACTTCAGGTTCACCTTGGATTGCACCTGCGGGGGAAATGCACACAAGGACGCCATCAGTTCTTCCTGCAGCCATGGTACAGGAAACTCCCCGCCTTCCTTCTAGGAAGGAAGCTGAGCTCACCTTGCCATAATCTATAACCACTGGCCCAAACTCTTTCTTGGTTTCAGCATTGTCGAAAGTTCCTCTAGCCTTCCTGATCTGAACCAGCAGTGCCTGCCACTTGTTGAGATCTTCCCCAAGGCGGTTGTAGATGTTTTCAGCTTGCATGTCCCACAGGCACTGATACTGAAGCCACACCTGCAAGTGGGACGCACAGTTAAGTATGACCGTTTAGGTTTTCATTTTATGGACTGTTACTAGTTACCACGTTCACGCTCCATTAAGAGAGCTCATGTTTTCATCACCACTACAAACTCACTTTAGAGTCTCAGAATCAGATTTAGTCTTCTCAAAAACCATAGTTAAAACCCCACGAGTTGTATCTTACTGGTCACTCTTCACTTTGAAATAAGCCAGTACTACCTAGTAAACACTACCATGTATGGTCAAAATGTTTGTCCTGGAGTGCTGGGTACCAAACCCATGGTCTCTGAGCTACACTTATCTCTACCCTGAAGTGTCTACAATAGAGCACAGTGCATGTGGATGAAATCAGGAGCTGTGTACCTTAACATACTGCTCCACCTCGGTCACGATGCCCATGACTGCAGAATATGACTCTTCCAGGGCAACAGGGCCATCGGGCATGCGTGTTAAAGCATTCCGGTAGAATTTCTCTTCTTCAGTCAGTTCGTAATGCACGCCCACCTGACCAATGGAAGCCAGAAATGAACACCAAGTAGTGTGCACAGAAATGCTCATCACAGTCACCTTTCAACCAACATAAACTGATGCAAACTCAGTATTTAAAGAGGATCACATCCTCTTACCTTCATCACAGCTAACCCAAGGCTTACTTATATTTAACCAATAAAAGGAGTATTAGTTCACCACACTGTACCACTATCTGAATGAGGTAAGAGCAGCTGAAGAGCACACAGAACTGTGTGCAACTGTGAATTCTTGCTACGTGTGTACTAGATACTATTTTAAGTACAATAAGTAAAAAAAAAATCCTTGATCATGTGAACTCACAGTTTAGGAGAGGAAAAACAATAAAGGAATACGCAAAACATATACAGATAGGGAGAATTCTATGGCGAAAGGGCAGCAAGGAGAATAGGAAGGATGGGTGAATGAGTGTGTGTGTGTGTTTTGTTTTTCTGCAGTGCTGGGGCCTTGTGCATGGTAGGCAAGTGTTCTACCACTGAGCTATATAGTGCTATGGCAAGGCCTGACTGTATTTAAGATGAGTCAGGAAAAGGCCTCACCAGAGGGTGAACAGCTATGCTGGGCATTGGTGGCTCACGCCTGTAATCGTGACTACTCAGGATTTAAGAATCACGGTTCAAAGCCAGTCCAGGTAGAAGAAGTCCGAGAAACTTTTTCTTGTTGGTTGTGGGGTTTGAACTCAGGGCCTGGGCCCACTGTCCCAGAGCTCTGTTGCCTAATGTTCTACCACTTTGAGCCAAAGTTCCATTTCTGGGTTGTTTTTTTTTGGTTGGTCATGGGGCCTGAACCCTAGGCCTGGGGGGCCCTGTCCCTGAGCTCTTCCGCTCAAGGCTAGCGCTCTACCACTTGAGCCACAGCACCACTTCCAGCTTTTTCTACTTATGTGGTGCTGAGGAATCGAACCCAGGGCCTCAGGATGCAAGGCAAGCGCTCTACCACTGAGCCACCTTCCCAGTCCCCACTTCTGGTTTTAAGTGGTTAATTGGAGATAAAGAGTCTCACAGGGACTTTTATGCCCAGGCTGGCTTCGAACTGCTCAGATCTCAGCCTCCTGAGTTGCTAGGATTATAGGTATTATGGCACCTGGCTGAGAAAAATCTTACCTCCAATTAACCACAAAAGGCCAGAATTAGAACTGTGGCTGAAGTGATAGATCACTAACCTTGAGTGAAAAAGGTCAGGGACAACGCCTAGACCCTGAGTTTAAGCCTCAAAACTGGCACACACAAAGAAGTGACAGCCAGGAAAAGACCAAAAGAAGGGATAAAGCAAGCCATGTGACTGTTACTCTCAGCAAGTGCAAAGGCCCAGGGACCAGAGTACATTTGATCTGCATATCAGTGAGAGTTCAGTGTGCTAACAGAGCCTGCAAGGGGAGAAGCAGGAGGTAAGGCCAGAGAAGCAATGAGCAGCCCATATTAACATGGGGTCTAGCAAGCACTGTGAGCTGTTGGCTTTCTTGCTGAGTGAGACAGCAGATGGTTAAAGGGCTTCAAGAGAAGCAATGTCAGGATCAACGTAGAACTCAAGACTTTCAGATTTTAGGGGGAAGAGCAGCGGGAATGGCTGAACTGAAAGAGGATGGCACCTTAGACAGGGGAGTATCACAGAGCCCAAGTTGGGAGAAGCCTTACCTGGTACCTCTGACTCTGGATGCGGGGGAGGGACAGCACCACCATCTTCCAGGCAAACATTTCCTGGTATAGCTTGTATCTGCACTCCTCGATCGGAGGGTTCAGATAGATTACCTGATTGGTTATTCTTAGCTCATGAACAACGTTCTGTAAAACAAAGGTTTCATTTTCCCCTCAGCAATGTATTTCAATAAAATGCTTTCAATTCTTAACACCCACTCTAAGTTATCAAACTATTTATATCTGAATCACAAAGTCTATGACTTTACGGGACAGGGTCTTACATAATCTCATGCTTCTCATTCGCCCCCTTTTAAGATCTTGAGTGGCTGGAGGTGGGAGTTGCTCATCTGTTGCTCACCTCTTCCCAGGTCCCTGTGCCTGGGCATGAATACACAACTAGTGCTTAGTGAGTACCTTGTAACTCCATATACCTGACACCTGAACCACATATGACCTCAGGCCTGAGAAACCAGTGCAGTCAATTTGGGGAGGGAAGCACTGGATGTCAGCCACAAAGGCACTGATTTAAGCATGCCAAGTTAAGCCTGTCATCTGCCAGTGTGTTAGGCTAAATTCCACCTCTGGCCAAGTGCTGATGGCTCATGCCTGTAATCCTAGCTACTGAGGAGACTGAGATCTGAGGATCACGGTTCAAAGCCAGCCTGGGCAGGCAAGTCCGAGAGACTCTTATCCCCAATAAACCACTCAGAAAACTGCAAGTGGTGCTGTGGCTCAAGTGGTAGAGTGCTAGCCTTGAGCTGGAGAGCTGAGAGAGATCGCCCAGGCCCAGGGTTCAAGCCCCATGACAGACAAAAAACAAAACAAAGCAAAATAAAAATATGCCTTGGGAATAAATACTGTAAAGTTAAAAGCAAAACAAATAAAACAAACTGGGCTGGGAAGGTGGGTCAGTGGTAAGAGTGCTTGCCTAGCATGCATGAGGCCCTGGGTTTGATTCCTCAGTACCACATACACAGAAAAAGCTGGAAGTGGCGCTATGGCTCAAGTGGTAGAGCGTAAGCCTTGATCAAAAGTAGCTCAGGGACAGGGCCCAGGCCCTGAGTTCAAGCCCCAGGACCTGCAAAAACAAACTCACAAACACCTAAAAACTTAAGAGTAAAAAATAAAGAGTTTTTGCCGGGGGCTGGTGGCTCACGCCTGTAATCCTAGCTACTCAGGAGGCTGAGATCTGAGGATCTCGGTTCAAAGCCAGCCTGGGCAAGAGAGACTGTGAGACTCCTATCTCCAATAAACCACTAGAAAACTGGAAGTGGCGCTGTAGCTCAAGTGGTAGAGCGCTCGCCTTGAGCTGAAGAGCTGAGGGACAGCGCCCAGGCCCAGAGTTTAAGCCCCACGACCACAAAAAAATAAATAAATAAATAAAGAGTTTTTAACAACAAATCCAGTTGCTTCTCCTGGCTCACTCTTTACTGAGCTTCCGTTCTGTGAGACCCAAGGCTGAAAGCACTGACCTAGGTCTGTCAACTATAGGGCAGACTTAAGGCAGGTTACAAGGGAGCTAATCCAAAATACAGCATGAGGTTTTGTCATTAACACTCGCTCTCAGTGACACCTTCTCAGCTTTCTCTCCTGTTTCACAATCTGGACACTTGGGACAGTGGTGGTCAGGTGTTCTACAGTAAGCTGCAGGGATTTGGGAAGGAGTAACAGCGTTGAACCACGTGACATCAGACGGCACGTGGTTTCCTCGCTGTAAATGAAAAGTTTGGCAACTACTGCTTTTTTTTTCTCCTGTTTAGTATTGGGGAAAGGAGCCAGGGACCTTGCACATGCCAGGCCAGTGTTCTGCCGGAACTACATCCCCATCTCAGCGCCTTACGCTTGCTAGACAGGCAACCTACCACTTGAGCGGCACCTTCAGCCCTTTTCGCTTTAGTTTCTTTTTCAGATGAGATCTCTCTCATGCTAGGGCCAGTCTGGGACTCTGTTGCATAGCCGGAATTATAGGCACACGCCACCAAATAACGTATTTTGTTATTTGTTGAGATGAAGTCTTGCTCATTAACTTTTTACCCAGGCTGGCCTCAAACCATGAAACTCCCATTTCTGCCTTCTGTTTTTTGTTTGTTTGTTTTTTGGCAGGGGCTCACTAAACAGTGCTCGGCTAGCCTGGCACTCATAATCTTCCCACCTCAGACTCCGGAGCACTGGGATTACAGGCTTGGCACTGCCATGCCTGGCTCCCATAGGTACATGAGCAGCGCGTTTGCCTCTGCTTTCCCACAAGTGGATGCCACAGTAAGTACTCACTTTGATCTTTGGCTCTCCACCAGGCTTGTGACTAAGTTGTGGAGCATCTGTGTCCATGTCAACTTCTGCTTTATCTTCAGCCTGGCCCAGAAGCACCTGGGTCCAAGCCCTTAGGCCTGCTTGTAGACGGACGCCCAGTATCCTTTCAATCTAATTCCAAAAGACAATCAAAGGCAGTAGGTAAGTTTTGGATTAAAGATGAAAAGTTCTTCCTCGGATTCTGTCTCCCTTCCATCACCTCCAGTCTCAGACAGCGCATTTCAGGCTGTGTTCTCCTTCCTGCTAACAGAATCACCAGTCCTCCGAACGTCTAGGGACAAGGAAGCGACACAGTGCAGCAGATGCAGTGAGGTCCTGAGGTCTGCTCAATACCTTAAGAACTCACAAAACCACCAGGCGCCAGTGGCTCACGCCTGGAATCGTAGCTACTGAGGAGGCTGAGATCTGAGCATCACGGTTCAAAGTCAGCCCGGGCAGAAAAGTCCGTGAGACTCTTATCTCCAATTAACCACTAGAAAACCAGAAGTGGTGCTGTGGCTCAAGTGGTAGAGTGCTCGCCTTGAGCTGAAGAGCGCAGTGATTGCACCTAAGAACAGAGTTCAAGCCCCACAACTGACCAAAAAACAAAAAACAACCCCCCCCCCCCCCAAACTCACAAAACCAAAGTGCTTTTGTGGGGCTGGAGAGGTAGCTCGGTGGCACAATGCTTGCCTAGCATGTGCCAGGCCCTGGCTTCCATCCCCAGCAGAACACATGCACATGTGTGAAAACCCACACTCTGTCTTTCTCCTGGAAGTCTCAGACATAAAATAAGAAAAATGGTAATTTTGGAGATGAAATCATTTTCTTCCAACAAAGAGAAAGCCTTCTTGTGATCCAGAATGAGACAAATGTCTCTGAACAGGAGGACCCCTGCACACCTTTGTCGGCGTATGTCTTGGGCCACACAGCTTTTCTGGGACAGCTCCAGGGACTTTCAGTCCATCTGTGGACTGACTGGGAACTCTCTTCTGCTGGTGTCCCTTGTGTAGTGTGGATAGAAGCAACTGACCTCTCCATTTTCAAAAAGAGGGATGGAAAACTATAGCTTGAGACCTGACCAGGCCACTGGCCTGCAACCTCTGCTGTAAAACGCGCCCCTGCCAGGCCGCTCCGTATGTGCCGAGGCCCCGGTCACACTGGTGAGCAACACACGCACCCTCGCCCTCACCCTCAGGGGTGAGCTGAAAGCCTCTACACTAGGAACAAAGAGTGTTTTGTAGTTGGGCATTTCTTTCTAAACCAGGCTGTGGAAGAGCAGGGTCTGAGCACGGTGCCTAGAGGGCTAGGGAAGACTGTCAAATATCCAGCAGAGAAAAGGACTTGTCCGTATAGCGCCCAGGTGGGAACTGCATGGGTAGGACACGCAGTATCACGACTCAGCTCTAGATTAACCGGGATTCCACGGGGAGCTGGGTCATCCCAGGGAACTTGTAAGGAAAGTGCTGAAAATACCCCAACCATCCCTCGCCTCACCTCCATATCGAGCTTGTTGACCCAGATGGGCAGGTTGGAATACGAGTGCAGATTCAAGTCATCCACGGCTTTCTGGACTCTGTTCAAGATCTCAGAGAAAGTCTTATGATCATACATGCAGGTTTCCAAGGAACGGACTTCCAAGTCTATTTTTTCTTCAATAATCAGGAGATCATCCACCTAAAGAAAAATGCACTTAAGGGCTGGGAAGGTGGCTCAGTGGTAGAGTGCTTGCCTTGCATGCTTGAGGCCCTGGGTTCGATTCCTCAGCACCACATAACCAAAAAGAAAAAAGCCGGAAGTGGCGCTGTGGCTCAAGTGGTAGAGCGCTAGCCTTGAGCTGAAGAGCTGAGGGACAGCGCCCAGGCCCAGAGTTCAGGCCCCACAACCGGACCCCCAAAAAAAAAAAATGCATTTAATACTTAAATGGCCACTTGCTCTAGTCTATTTTTACACATTCTTATCAGGAAACTCACACAGGCTCGAGGCAGAAGTCTTTCCTTCCACAGCTAGGCCTAGCCGATGGACTGCAGGCAGTCCTCACCTCCATGTCCCCACTGGGGGAGGGGCAAGTGGGGTGTCACCAGCTTCTCTCCCCTACTCCTCCACAGGAGGGTTCTCTGATCTCTATGTCTGAGTGCCCCAGGGAGGCAGCCTGGGCACAGCTACATGTTCTGGGCCAGGAGGTCTACAACTGTCCAGCTGGGCTGGAGACTGGGAAGTCTGACGAGAGGAAAGCAGAGGAGCACTCACAGCTGTGGATCTAGCCATGCTTCCTCCAGCCACAGGGGTGTGCTCTTGCTTGGCCTGTCAGCCTCCCATGTCCTCTCTCTGGGATTCTGAACACAGGATTGCTCACAGCCTCCCTGCAGGCCGCCCCACCCCCCTCCCCACTGGAAGCATCAGCCACCAACCACGCCGGCTGTCTGTGGAAGAGCTGGCGTGTGTGTGCCGACTTAGTACCATCTATACTCCTGAGCACTGGGAGAGAGTACCTTTTCCTGGAAGTTGAAGACTGTCTCTGCAAGGCGCTGCACATAGGGGTCGAGCTTGTAGGATTCCCACACCAAGGCAATGCCCTCTGCGATCAAGGCCTGCACTTCCTTTTTCAAGCCGGCGACCAACAGGGAAATGGTGTTCCGCTCCTCCACTTTCTCGCAGGTTCGCTCATATGTCCGGACGCTTTCAATCAGGGAGATGGCAAACGGGTAAAGCTGGTTTGCTTGATGGGCCTTGTTCACGATGGCCAACGGGACCCGGAAGCCGAGCCACTTGAGGTTCCGGACTTCTTTTGAAAGTGTGATGATCTCGGGAAGGAAGTTCACTTTGAGTTTAAGGACATTTCCAGTTCGGCCCCGAACACGGGTGCTTTCAATGGTGAAGATGCGCCCCGACACGCCCAGGTTGCGCTGCTGCACCTTCCTTGCCCAGTCGTCAAAGATCTCCTGGGTGTTGAGCTTCATGCGAAAGCTGTCTCCGTCCTGCTTCAGTTTCTGTCCTTCCACGTGGTTCTCCCAGCCCTTGCCCAGGACATCTTCCACCCGCTTCATGTAGGCAGTGAGCTGTCTGTCAATCTGTTTAGCCCAGATGATAGACCCTGACACAGGGGGCAGATCACGAACGTGACTCATCTTACAAGCCTGACTTTGTGGATACTGGACCTTAAACTTGTCGTGCAGAGATTCAATGTCATCTTTAACCCGCTGGATCAGCTGGGTCTGGTATTCACGGATAGCCCCACGGATGTGAGGTCGGACAAACAGCGCATTGAACCTGGAGAAAATCCTGAACATCTCGTTGGCATTCTTGGCTGTGCCGAGCTGATCTCGAAGGCGCGCTGTGATGCGGGTCTCCACTCGGTCAATCCTCTCGTCGTACCTCTTCATCGCCGCCTCCCAGGCCTCAGTGCCTTCTTTGGAGACGTCTAGCCCATCGACTTCCTTGACATTCTCGTAGGCCAGATTCACCTCTTCAATAGCGTTGGCGTCCGCAGCATCGAAGAGAACCTCCGCCACCTTCATGTCTTGGGGTTCAGGAACCTCACCTTGATTCTGCTGTGCAACAGCTGTGACCTAAAGGAAAGATTTGTAAAAATGACTGTGAAACAGTTTTTTTTTTTTGTCGGTTGTGGGGCCTGAACTCTGGGCCTGGGCACTGTCCCTCAGCTCTTCAGCTCAAGGTTAGCACTCTACCACTTGAGCCACAGCTCTACTTCCGGCTTTTTCTGCTTATGTGGTGCTGAAGAATCGAACCCAGGGCCTCATGCATGCAAGGCAAGCGCTCTACCACTGAGCCACCTTCCCAGCCCAGATTTAGTTTTTTTGTACATATCCCATAGGATTATCTGTCAGCAACATGGACAATTATGTATTTTAGTCAACCATTTTATAATCACAACAAAGCCAAGTAGAACATTAATTTGGGGGGGAGGGGAAAGGGGTGGGTCGAGGGGCCTGAACTCTGGGCCTGGGCACTGTCCCTCAGTTCTTCAACTCAAGGCTAGCCCTCTACTTGAGCCACAGCGCCACTTCTGGCTTTTTCTGCTTATGTGGTGCTGAGGAATCGAACCCAGGGCCTCATGCCTGCAAGCCAAGCACTCTACCTCTGAGCAACGCACCTTCCCAGTCCCTAAAACACTAAAATTTTAACCTTGCACCACAAAAGTTTTTTGATGGGGCTGAGAAGGTAGCTCAGAGGGGCTGGGAAGGTGGCTCAGTGGTACAGCGCTTGCCTTGCATGCATGAGGCCCTGGGTTCGATTCCTCAACACCACATAAGCAGAAAAGGCTGGAAGTGGTGCTGTGGCTCAAGTAGAGTGCTAGCCTTGAGCTGAAGAGTTGAGGGACAGCGCCCAGGTGCAGAGTTCAGGCAAAAAAAAAAAGTTTTGACAATATAGTTTCATTGATTAATCTTGAAATTTTTTTGTAGTAATGAGGTTTGAACACAGGGCCTTGTACTTGTATGCAAGTGTTCTTACCACTAGCCGCTTCTAGCCCTGATTTTTCTTTTCTTTTTTGGTGCTGGTACCAGGCAGAACCTAGAGCTTCAAGCTTTTGCTAAGCTTTTTTGCTCATGGCTGATGCTACATCGCTCAGGCTAGGCCTCTAGCTTAGGGCTTTGCTGGTTAATGGTGGTAAGTCTCAGACTGTCCTGCCAAGGATGGCTCTGAACTAAGATCCTCCAGGTATCAGCCTCCTAGATAGCGAGGTTATAAATAAGGTTAGAGGGTTAGCTACTAGTGGCCAGTGTGGGTGTTGTTTTTTTAAAGGAAGAAAAGACCTGTTGAAGCAGGTGACTTCAGAAAAGAAAAAGAAAATACAAAGAAAATTTATCCAGTTCTTTTAACACATCTTTGGAATATACAATTTAAATCCACAGTTTACCAAAGAGGGCTCTGAGAAGAAAGGTTAAATAATGTGTTCAATTTACACAGCTAGTAAATGGTTAAATTGGGATTTAAACCTAGGAAGTGTGGCTCTAGGGTCTAATGCAAAAGGAAGGAAGGAAGGAGAGAACAGAAAGCATTAAATATTTGGAATAAAAAAATATAGAAACATCACATGTAAAAGACAACAGTGACAAGACCAAAATTCAGTTAAAGAAAAATAAGTACTTAGCGCAAAATAGAAAAAAGTACTTAGAACCATGATCCTCAGATCTCAGCCTCCACAGTAGCTAGACTTAGCCATCAGTGTCTGGCTAGAAATAGTTCTTTTTTTTTTTTTTTTTTGATCTAGTCGTGGGCCTGGGTGCTGTCCCTCAGCTCTTCAGCTCAAGGCTAGCACTCTACCACTTGAGCCACAGTGCCACTTCCAGCTTTTTTTCTTCTTGCTTATGTGGTGCTGAGGAATCGAACCCAGGGCCTCATGCATGCAAGGCAAGCGCTCTACCACCGAGCCACCTTCCCAGCCCCTAGAAATAGTTCTTAAAGAAATAAAGTACTCATAGCTGAGCACTGGTGGCTCACGCCTGTAATCCTAGCTACTCAGGAGGCTGAGATCTGAGGATCACAGTCCAAAGCCAGCCTGGGCAGGAAAGTTCATGAGACTCTAATTTCCAATAAACCACTAGAAAACCGGAAGTGGCTCTGTGGCTTAAGCGGTAGAGAGCTTGCCTTGAGCAGAAGAGCAGAAGAGCAGAAGAGCTGAGGGACAGCGCCCAGGCCCAAAGCTCAAGCACAACCGACAAAATAAAAAAGGAGGAAAAAAAAAAGACAGTACTCATTACCTGACTTATAAAACTGTCACCCCTCCGTATATCCCTGTTACAATAACCGTTTTAAAAGGCAACACAATATGCACGTATGAGGTTTTAGAATGCAGCCATACCTGTGGCCTCAGGACCCTGACAATGACAGCTCTCAGCTGTTCATGCTGGCGCCTAAATTTCCTCATCTGGTCCAGGCGAGCCTGGAGCTTCCTGTGAGCAGGATTAATGCGCCACACCATCTTCAGATTTTCCTCCCTCTTTCTCTTGACGATGTCTCTGAGCAACACCTGCAGTTTCTCGTACTCATCATCCCAAGTCTGGAAAACTTCGAAGCAAGCTACCATAACCTATAACGCAATTTAAGAAAAGGAGCTTAGCACTGGAACAGATTTCTTTTCACTGCCTGGAGGTGGGTTTCGTGAGGTTAAACTTACTTTTTCAAATTCCTCATAAGCAACGTGCATTAACTTTCTTGTGCCCAATACTTTGAGTAACTGAGAACTCAAATCTCTTGAAATTGCCTCCACCAAACGCAGGGCCCTCTGAATGGGATATTTTGTGTTTCGGATTTTTCTCAAATGGGTGAAAATTGCAACAAGTGCCTGCCTTATTTTGTCCAGCTCAGTGGCAGAGAGTAAGTCATTGAGAGGGAAGTCTTTCATCAGCGGGTTGTAGTCATTCACGGTCTCCAATGCCTGCTTTAGACCTACATCAACAAGGAAACAGCTATAGGTTTTCATATAAAATAATAAAACGCAGAGATATATCCTAACAGGGAAACATTTTGATGCTATGATGCTACAAACCTTTAGAGACTGTTCATGGTACCTGCAAAGGAAGCATTACGAATAGCCTGCGTGTAAGAGCAGGCTCAACCCATGAGCACTCTCACTACTGTGGGGAGAGCCTAGTCAGTTCTCACACACACACACACACACACACACACACACACACACACACACACACTCTCTCATGCATGTGCTTCCTACGTCATTTATGCATAAGTTTAGAGATGCTAAAATGTTGTCATCCTTGAGAACACTAAAATGTAATTTCAGCCAGGCTCATGCCTGTAATCCTAGCTACAAGAGGCTGAGATTTGAGAATCGTAGTTCAAAGCCAGCCCTGGTAGAAAACTTACCTACAATTAGCTACTAAAAAAGACAAGGGCAGGGCTGGGAAGGTGGCTCAGTGGTAGAGCGCTTGCCTTGCATTTCTGAGGCCCTGGGTTCGATTCCTCAGCACCACATAAGCAAAAAGAAAAAAGCCAGAAGTGGGGCTGTGGCTCAAGTGGTGGAGTGCTAGCCTTGAGCTGAAGAGCTGAGGGACAGCGCCCAGGCCCAGAGTTCAGGCCCCACAACCGGACCCCGCCAAAAAAAGAAAAAGACAAGGGCTAGGAAGGTGGCTCAGTGGTAGAGTGCTTGCCTTGCATGCATGAGGCCCTGGGTTCAATTTCTCAGCACCACATGAGCAGAAAAAAGCCAGAAGTGGAGCTGTGGCTCAAGTGGTAGAGTGCTAGCCTAGAGCTGAAGAGCTGAGGGACAGCGCCCAGACCCAAAGATCAAGCCGCACGCACAACAACAACAAAGTATTAAGAAAAGTCTCTAGGTAGGCATTCAGTAGTAGTGAATGCCCAGATAAACTGTTCAACATGATCAGAAAGTAACCAAAGGTTCTACTTGAAATTTCCTCTAACATTTAAAATGTAGGTACCATACTTACCTGAGCGGAAGCAGGGAGGGTGGAGATGAACATGACAAGCGGTATAATTTCGTGTGTGCGTGTGCGTGCATGCGTGCGTCAGTTACAGGGCCAGGGCTCTGTTGCTAAGCTTTTTCCCTCAAGCTAGTTTTCTACCACCTGAGCCACACCTCTGGCTTTTTTGCTGGGTAAATGAAGTTAAGTCTCATAGATTTTTCTGCCCAAGGCTGGCTTTGATCTGTGATCCTCATATGTCAGCCTTCTTAGATGCGGGATTCCAGGCGTGAGCCATCTGCATCCAGTAGACAAACAGTATACTTTTAATTACTCAACCAAACATGTCTCTGAGGTATAGAGCTGTAGAGAAATGCCTCACAATGCTGGGTAAAAAACATTTGTTTGGCCAGGTTAAACTCCAGTTAATCAGCAAAAAGCCAGAAGTAGAGGTATAGCTCAAGTAGTAGAGCACCAGCTTTGAATAAAAAAGCCAAGAGAGCTACAGTTCAAGCTCCAGTACTGAGACACACATGAAAAACATTTTATTCAATATCACTACAATGTTTGGATTTACTAGATTTACTCTGACCACTTAGACAGAGGAAGAGAAGGCAACATTGATCAACTCTGCTCCTACAGCTTCCCAGAGAAAGTATGTCTGCATGGTTCAAAATACCTTCCTGCCTGAGATTGTGAAAAGCACACGTATGTTTATACAGGAACCAAGCAGTTGATAAACAGAAGGAAAATTCCCAGTGCTCATCTCATTATCTTCATATTTACAAGTTGTCTTAGGTTCTCAAAAGCCCTGAAGGGGAAGGAGTTATGTAGAAAAACCATTTTAATCCTCTAGAACTAAAGGAAAGATGAGACAAAGCACAAGGAGGAAACCAAGCAGGTGACACTGTTCAAAAAGAAATATACAGGGCTGGGAATGGGGCTTAGTGGTAGAGCGCTTGCCTAGCATGCATGAAACCCTGGGGTCCATTCCTCAGTACCACATAAACAGAAAAAGTCAGAAGTAGCACTGTGGCTCAAGTGGTAGAGTGCTATCCTTGAGCAAAAGAAGCTCAGGGACAGTGCCCAGGCCTTGAGTTCAAGTCTCAGGAGAGAGAGAGAGAGAGAGAGAGAGAGAGAGAGAGAGAGAAATGTACACATTACCTGACTTATGTAACCCCCTCAGTACCTCACCTTTACAATAACAATGACTACAACAACAACAACAACAACAAAAAAAAACCAGCCTCTGTGAGCTAGAGGCATGGCTCAAGTGGTTGAGTCCCAGCCAAGCAAATAAGGCCATTAGTTCAAACCCCAGTACCAGCAAAATAAAAACAAAACACTTGGCAGAATGGCTCAACTAATGGCTGGGTGTGGTGGCATATGCTTGTAACCCCAGGCTGGCCTCTGTACAAAACAGCAGAAAAAGGGGCTAGAGGAGCGTCTCAAGAGACAGAGCCCCTGATTAAGCAGCTGATGCCCTGAGTTCAATTCCCAGTACTACCAAAAATAAAACACCAACAACTGTCAGGTACTGGTGGCTCACGACCTGTAATCCTAGCTACACAGTAGGCTGAGAACTGAGGATCACAGTTCAAAGCCAGCCTGAGCAGTAAAGTCCATGAGACTCTTATCTCCAATTAACCACCAGCTAACTAGAGGTAGAGCTGTGGCTCAAAGTGGTAGAGCACTCGCCTTGAGCACAGCAGCTTAGGGACAGCACCTAGGCCCTGAGTTCAAGCCCCACAATTAAAAAAACACAAAACAGCAACAACAATCCAGGGCTAAGGCTGCGGCTCTGTAGGAAAGCATGCCTGGCCTGCAAGTGGCCTGGGTCTGGTCCCACAGTAGACCTACTCATTTTCACCTACACTACAAAGATTTCTTACAACCCTGTCAGTAGCTTATGAACTGAGTTAGCTCCGGTTCTCACCTGTGTCAGTGTCGAAGCTAACGGTGGCATGGAAGCGCTTGCCATGCTTCAGGATGTCCAGAGTCAGGAGGACCTCTGGGCTCTCCCGCTTCTCCTGGATTCGGTATAACGCACGTTCCAAGTTTAGCCAAAAACTGATTTCCTGTAAGGCAGTTCCTGATGCAGGATCTCGATCCAGTTTGGTCACCTATGAAGACAAAGTAACATTCAAGGATATTCACTACTTACCCAGAGAACAAACAAGTATTCCTGAAATGCACTACAACTCCACATAGACTACCTCCCTGTAAAGCGGAAGTGGTCTGCTTAGAGTCTGCTGGGGTGGATGCTCAGGGCTAGTGTGGTCACTGCACCTGACCATCCCACTCACACCCACACCCGCGCCGGTCCTGCGTGAGCACTGCCAGGAGAAGCAGGAACCACTTCCAGGTTATCCCACGAGTTACCTCCCTGACAAAAGCCCAGACCAGCTTCCCATAGATATCAAAGAGTAATCGAATTTTTACACAATTTTTCAATACTGTGTTCTTACTTTTTGTTTTTTGGGTCCGGTCGTGGGGCCTGAACTCTGGGCCTACGCACTGTCCCTCAGCTCTTCAGCTCAAGGCGAGTGCTCTACCACTTGAGCCACAGTGCCACTTTCGGCTTTTTTCTTTTTGCTTATGTGGTACTGAGGAATCAAACCCAGGGCCTCAGGCATGCAAGGCAAGCGCTCTACCACTGAGCTACCTTCCCAGCCCATGTGTTCTTACTTTTTGAATTTCTCGGATCCACCGGTTAACTCCAGATTGCAATTGGTTAAGAAATGTTGGATCTTCAACTTTATCTCCAAAATCTGTAACTTTTGGCTTTTCTCCGCGTTCATAGCACTGTTTTGCAACATTTGTAATGACTGGATGGATCGGGAGGCTGATCTCTGGAATCTCAATGTTCTGTTGCAAGTGAAGGAGTCCCATTTCAAGTTCTGCAATCTTCTTCTCAACGGAAGGAGCCATCTTATCACCATCTCTGCAAGGATCCCAAAATAATTAGGGCACTAGGGTCTCCACAGTGACCAGCAGAGAGGAGTTACACCACCTTGATTTGCTAACTTCTCCTGGGCTCACAAGTTTTACATCATCCTCCACATTGCCTGTGAACAAATTAAGTGAAATTACATTCAAACTACAGAAAGAAAGAAGGGATTTTACCTGTCTGCCTTGCCAGACTCTCTGATGTAGGACTTGAAAAAGGGAGCCACCGCATTGCTAATGAAGGAATGAAGCGTTTCATAGGGAGAGTCTTCACTGAGCGTAAGAACGCGGAGCTGAGAAGACACTGGTTTATCTGCGTCAATCACGGGGGTGCGCTTAATGAATGCCAAACTAAGAAAAAAGCAGAGGGAGAAATTACACAGGACAAAGAATAGCATTCCTAATCATTCTTACAACCACAGCCTTTGTGTTACACTCAGATTCACTCACTTGAGGGTTTAACTTAACAAACATGTTAAGAACTGTTGTTCTAACTGGGAAGCTTACAGCGGCCTTTCTGCACCCAGTACGTGAGGGTGACTGAACCATCGCTGGGGTCATGGCATTCTCCCAAAAGTGGTCTTGAACTCAGTCTTGGCTTAAAAATTCCTGCCCTTGCTGGGCACCAGTGGCTCATGCCTGTAATCCTAGCTTCTAGGCATACAATCTGAGACTCTTACCTCCAATTAACCAGCAAAAAACTGAAAGCGTATGTATGGCTCAAGTGGTAGTATGCCAGTATTGAGCAAAAAAGCCATGGAAGACAGTAAGGCCCTTAGTGGAAGCCCTCGTACGGGCACAAGTGTGTGCGCATGCACACACGGGGAGACCCGGGCTTAAAGTCAGGGCTGGGCACTATCTCTAAGATTTTTTGCTCAAGGCTAGCACTCTGCCATTTGAGCCACAGTTCTACTTCTAGCTATTGCTTGCTGTTGTTGGTTAACTGGAGGTAAGGTTCTCATGGCCTTTCCAGCCCATGCTGGCTTTGAACCTCCATCTTCAGGTCTCAGTTTCCTGAGTAGCTAGGATTACAGGTGGAGGCCATAAGCACTCAGCTATACTTACAGTATATTTCTTGTAGTGTTGGGGATCTGCCCAAGTCCTTGTGTGCACTAGTGCTCTACCACCAAACGACTTCCCCAGCCCAAGGACACCCAGGAGTTCAAGCTACTATTCTTGCAACTCTTATGTAATGCCTCCAGAGTGCTGGAATTCCAGACCCAGGCTTCCATACCTTGCAACTGTCCTGCAACCTTGAAATCACTCAGAAACTTCTGACAACAAAATCAATAATTATAGTACTTACATTTGCCTATTTCTACTAGATTAATTAATACCAACTTTCTGGAAGGTGAAAAGTCTACTAAGATGCATTAAAAACTTTAACAATGCTTTGCATCTGAACTAATAATGCTATCTTTAAAATTTTCTCCTACAAAAAAATCAGACGAGCCAGGTATGATAGCAAATATCTGTAATTTCAGCACTTGGGAGGCTGAGACAGGAGGAGGTTTGCAAGTTTAAGGCCTTCCTGGACTACACAGAGAGTCCTTGCCTCAAAAACACAAAAAGCCTTGTCTAGCAAGCACAAGGTCAGTTCAATCCCTAGTACTGCATAAATAAATAATCTCGAAACAACAAAAATCAGACCAGTATAAAAGAACGTTTTCTAGTTGGGGCTGGGAAGGTGGCTCAGTGGTAGAGCGCTTGCCTCGCATGCATGAGGCCCTGGGTTCGATTCCTCAGCACCACATAAGCAGAAAAAGCCAGAAGTGGGACTGTGGCTCAAATGGCGGAGCGCTAGCCTTGAGCTGAAGAGCTGAGGGATAGCACCCAGGCCCAGAGTTCAGGCCCCACGACCAACAACAACAACAATAAGAATGTTTACTAGTTACTTATAATGATGAAAATCAGATAAAAATCTGAGGCTGTATTAGACTGAGTAATAAAAAATCAAATTAAAACCAGAGACTAGCCAAATCCTGATGACTCATACCTATAATCCTAGCTACTCAGGAGGCTGAGATCTGAAGATTGTGGTTCAAAACCAATCTAGGCAGGAAAATTCATGAGACTCTTATTTCTGAATAACCACTTATGGCTCAAATGGTAGAGTCGTAGGCTTAAGCATAAAAATGCAGGGACAGGGCTGGGAAGGTGGCTCAGTGGTATAGTGCTTGCCTTGCATGCGTGAGGCCCTAGGTTCGATTCCTCAGTACCACATAAGCAAAAAGAAAAAAGCCGGAAGTGGCGCTGTGGCTCAAGTGATAAAGCACTAGCCTTGAGCTGAAGAACTGAGGGACAGCACCCAGGCCCAGAGTACACGCCCACGACTGGACCCCCCCCCTAAAAAAAAACAAAAACAAAAAATGCAGGGACGGCACGCAGGCCCTGAGTTCAAGCCCCAGGACCAACACCAAAAACCAAAAACACCAGAGCTAGGCACCAGTGGATCGCATCTGTAATCCTAGCTAGAGAGAAGGCTGAGACCGAGGATTGTGGTCTGAAGCCATTCTGGGCAGGAAAGTTAATTAATTAATTAATCACAGGAAAAGCCGGAGTGGAATTGTGGCTCAAGTAGTAGTGCTAACCTTGAGCACAAAAACTCAGGGAAAATGCCTAGGCCTAGAGATCAAGCCCTAGGAATTACTATTAAGTACATTAGAGCTCAAATATAAGAGGAATGCCATTATGTGACAATTATTTTAGAATTTATACCAAATTGAAAACCTTCCAAATTTGAAGGCATAAAACCAAAAATATTTAAAAAGCAGAAGTCTTTGAGTGTTTTTTATGTGCTCAGTCAATTAAGATTCAAATTTGTAATCACAAACATCATAATGCAAATTCATAGTACTCACCTATTGGACTTAACCCCATAATGAATGTCTATGTTGATATTATAGGAAATGAATTCTTTTTCTTCTTCTCCTTCGTCACCAACATCCTCTACAATCATAATAAATATTTTATCAAATTAATGTCAACATTTCCAATTTCTTTCTTTCTTTTTTGTTGCCAGTCCTAGGGCTTGAACTCAGGGGGCCTGGGCACTGTCCCTGAACTTCTTTTGTTCAAAGGTAGCGCTCTACCACTTGAGCCACAGCACCACCTCTGGCCTTTTCTGTTTACGTGGTCCTGAGGAATCGAACCCAGGGTTTCATGTATGCTAGGCAAGCACTCTACCACTGAGCCACCTTCCCAGCCTGAAATTTCCAATTTCTTTGTCAACTGCTTGGAGAATGATTCCCCTATCCCATGTTGGGCACTGAAGTCCCTAGGTCATCAGAACTACTATTTTCCCAACTCCAGATGTGGTGATGCACTTGCGGGTTCGAGGTGGATCAAGCAGTACTGGGTATGAGTTGTTGCAGGGATTAATGAGCGGGCTAGGGTGAAGCACTGGAGCAGGGCTGGTCTGCACACAATTGCAGGCAGATGCTGCTGGCTTGGCCAGTTTCTCACTGTCCCAGCCCAGCAGATTCATCCCCAGTGTTCCCCACCCTACCAAGCTCACCCTGTCAGCTCTCTACTCTGCACTCAATACGCGTCACAACTAACCGTAGGGGTGGCCTGCCCTTCTTATTCTTCTTCTTCCCATTTTCCTACTACCCAACATAACCAAAACAACACAGACACTCGGCAAGAAGGCAGGGAAGCCTGGGACTCTACACTAGCACAGAGCACAGGAGGCCCAGGGCAGAGCCCAGCTGAGTCCAGCTGAGACCAGCTGACTGCTATCAAGATGCTCCCCGGGGCAGAGGCATTGGCCAGCCTTCCACCACAGCATCTGGCAGTCTGCTCTGGGTTCAAGTCAGAAATGCCTTCTCTCCTCAACTGTGAGCTCTTAAAGGCTCGAGCCTATGCTAGAACACAGCACAATGCTGAGATGTATCTATTTAGGAGTCATTCTGGGAAGGTGGCTCAGTGGTACAGCGCTTGCCTTGCATGTATGAGGCCCTGCTTCCTCAGCACCACATAAGCAGAAAAGTCCAGAACTGGCGCTGTGGCTCAAGTGGTAGAGTGCTAGCCTTGAGCTGAAGAGCTGAGGGACAGCGCCTAGGCCCAGAGCTCAGGTCCCACGACCTGAATTTGAGCTGGAAGTGGTGCTGTGGCTCAAGTGGTAGAGTATTATTAGCCTTGAGCACAGAGAGGTTCGGGACAATGTCCAGGCTGAGTTCAGGCCCCAGGACCAGCAAAAAATAAATAATAAATAATAGAAAGTTAATTTGGGCTGGGTGCTGGTGGCTCAGGCTTGTAATCATAGCTACTTAGGGAGCTGAGATCTGAGAATTATGGTTTGAAGCCAGCCCAGGTAGGAAAGTCTGTGAGACTCTTATCTCCAATTAACTACCCAAAACCCAGAAGTGGAGCAGTGGCTCAAAGTGGCAGAGTGATAGCCTTGAGCACAAAAAGCTCCGGGACCGCACCCAAGCCCTGACTAGGCCAGGCACAGTGGCTCATGACTGTACCCACTTGCTCAGGTGAAGATAATGGTCTGAGGCCAGGCTGGGCAACATAAAAGCTATGTACAAGGAATAAGTCGATTATGGCTTGAGATAGACCGCTGGCAAATCCAGAGACGCTTTCTGAAAAATAACTAAAGCAAAAATGGGCTGTGGTAAGTCAAAAACAAAAACAAAACCCCAGGAGCTGGGAAGGTGGCTCAATGGTAGAGTGCTTGCCTTGCATGCATGAGCCCCTGGGTTCAATTCCTCAGCACCACATAAGCAAAAAAAAAAAAAAAAAAGCCGTAAGTGGCGCTGTGGCTCAAGTGGTAGAGCGCTCACCTTGAGCTGAAAAGCTCAAGGGACAGCGCCTAGGCCCAGAGTTCAGGCCCCATGACTGACCAAAAAGACAACAACAACAAACAAATAAACAAAAAGCCCCAATCCCCTTCTTATTTAACAATAAATTAGTTTCAAAATGTAGGTGTGTAAAAATTTTAAATAAGTAACTCAAAATCAAAATGGAAAAAGTAGCTGGGGGAGTCAAAGGTTCATACCCATAATTGTAGCTACTCCTGAGGCTGAGATCCAAAGCTCACGGTTTGAAGCCAGCCTGGATAGGAAAGTCTGTGAAACTATTAACCTACAATTAAGTACCAAAACCCCAAATGTAGAGGAGCTGTGGCTTCTGTGGTAGAGCACCAGCTTTGAACAAAAAAGCTCAGGGACAGCACCCAGGCCCTGAGTTCAAACCCCAGGACTGACAAACATATGAAAAATAGTAAAATAAATAGAATATAAATTTGTAAGAAGGGAAGACAAACCATATTTTTCTTTTTCTTTTTTTGAGGGGCGGGGTCTAGTCGTGGGGCCTGAACTCTGGGCCTGGGTGCTGTCCCTCAGCATTTCAGATCAAGGTGAGCACTCTACCACTTGAGCCACAGCACCACTTCCGGCTTTTTTCTTTTTGCTTATGTGGTACTGAGGAATCGAACCCAGGGCCTCAGGCGTGCAAGGCAAGCGCTCTGCCACTGAGCCACCTTCCCAGCCCCAAACCATATTTTTTCATCAAGCACTAATCTACAAGTGGCTTAAACATTCTAGCTGAATCATCTCTGCAATGATACACTGTGTGAAATTTGTTTTGGTAAAAATTATGATCTAGGGATTAATTATACATGATTTACCTTTACATTTAAGCCAGATGTAAAAGAAAAGGCAATAAATTTAACAGATACAGAGTCAGGTCCTATTGCTTTGAAGCGAAGTGACCTTGGGAAAGTCATTTTTCTTAACTGGGGCTTCAAATTCAGTTAACCACTAAATAGCTGAAAGTGCAGCTGTGGCTCAAGTGGTGGAGCACTAGCCTTGAGCACACACTAGCCTTGAGTGACCGGGCCCTGAATTCAAGCCCCAGGACCAGCACACATACACAGAAGAGGAGACAAAAAATTCACTTGTGGATGCTGGTGGCTCGTGCCATAATCCTGCTCAGGAGGCTGTGACGGTGGCCTGTGGCTAGCCCTAACAGAAAAGTCAGCGTGACTTCATCTCCAAAATAACCAGTAAAAGGCAGGGCTGGAGGCACAGCTCAAGTGGCGACCACCAGCCACACAAATGTGCAGAGGGAGTGCAAGGCGCAGTGTTCAACCCCAGCCCTGCCAAAACCAACCAGCCAACCACACTACAGAGGGAGCGCAAGGCGCTGCGCTCAACCCCAGCCCTGCCAAAACCAACCAGCCAACCACACTACAGAGGGAGCGCAAGGCGCAGCGCTCAACCCCAGCCCTGCCAAAACCAACCAGCCAACCACACTACAGAGGTAACGAGATTTCCAAACTGTTTTTGGTACAATTTTAAGAAGGGGAAAAGCGGGTAGTAGAACATTCTAGTATGCCAAGTACTACCCAGAGCTTTTGTGGGTACTGGCAAGAGACAAAGCATCACTAAGGCCTTAAGGATGCTGCAGTACAGGGGAGAAGCCATGGCTGCGCCCGGGTGCTCATCACCCGTCTCTGTGCATCTTGGTTTCCAGTCACGTGCTGCCAAGGCTCACTGCTGGTGCTCGGAGCACAGTGCCTGCAGGAGAGGGCAGTACTGAGAAGTCCTAGCGGGGCTCATGGCAGGCACTGGGGTTACCAGAACCTCCCACCACGAAGGGTGTTGTCAGACAGAGCTGCTGAGGCATGAGTTGGGACTCGGTGCTGGGCACCGCGCCCAGGCCGCTCCATCCAGACTAGGAAGCCATGACTGCCACCGAGAGGCCCAGCGTGTCCTGAGTGCAGGGTCCTCCTGCTCTTTGGCAATGTCACCAAAAGTTTAATTTTAAAATTATTTTTAATGGCTTCAAACTGGCTAGACAAGGCAATCATTTCGCCAACCATTTGTGTATGCACGACTACACTGTAAGGCAGCTCACGCTGCCACACTTACGGAGGCCATCTGTACAGCACTAGCACGTGGAGACAAAGCAAGTAAAGACTGTCCCCACAGGTGTTCAGGGGATGGATTATGAAACATTTTCTCCATCAATTTCCTAAATTTTCCATAATACTGGCCTACAGTTTATATAAAATAACACTCAAGCAGTGCACAGAGACGTGTGCCAGGTGTGCACTGTATAGTCCTGACACTTAAGAGGCAGAGGCGGGGGGGGGGGGGGGGGGGGGGGACTGAGTCCAACCTGGGTTACAGAGTGAAATCATGTCTCAAGAAAACAAAAAGCCAGGTGCCGCTGGCTCAGTCGAAGGCTGAGACCTGAGGATTACAGTTCAAATCCAGCCTGGGCAGCAAAGTCTGGGAGACTCTTGGAGACTCTTATCTCCACAATTAAGCAGGAAAAAGCTCAAAGAGGAGATAAGGCATCAGCCTTGAGCTAAAAAGCTAAGGGAGAGTGCCTAGGCCCAGAGTTCAAGCTCTGGTACTGGCACACACACATACACAAACATTAAACCAAGCTAAACAAACAAACAAGCAACAAAGCTGGATACTGGTGGTTCACAGCTGTAATCTTAGCTACTCAGGAGGCAGACATCTGGAGGAATGTGGTTCAAGGCCAGCTTGGACAGAACAGCATGGAAAAACCCCATCTCCAAAATAAGTAGGAAAGGCTCAGATCCAGAGGTGGCTCACAGGGCAGAGTACCAGTCCACAAGACCCAGAATACAGATGGGTACTGACACACAAAAACGTTCTATAATGACCAAGAGGAATCACTGCCGCTGCCAGCATGCTGCCAGCAGTTCCACAGTTCCGGTAGCAAGCTCCATTCCAGGAGATGAGTCATGTGGTGGGTGTGGCGAGCACTCCCTCGGCACTGGGGTATGGCACTGCAGCAAGGCTGCGGTGGTTTGGGAAGACACGCCCAATGACATAATCCTAGCACAGTGACAATGCAAACAGACATTCCCTACTGCTTTGCTAAGTCTGACTGGTGAGAAAATAATGTCATTACTAATCAGTCACACAGAATGCAGCTTGGGTTGAGTCTTTATGCAAGATCAAATGAAGTCTCGGTATGTCTGATTCTCACTTACAGAACTTATGGCACTATTTGATAAATTTCTAAATAAACTTTTTGTTGTTGTTGTTGGTCGTGGGGCTTGAACTCTGGGCCTGTGCACTATCCCTAAGCTCTTCAGCTCAAGGGTAGCACTCTACCACTTGAGCCACTGGCGCCACTTCCAGTTTTCTGATGTTTATTAGAGATAAGTGTCTCATGGGCTTTCCTGCCCAGGCTAGCTTTGAATTGCGATCCTCACATCTCAGCCTAAGTAGCTAGGATGACAGGCGGGAGCCACCAGTGCCTGGCTTGAAATTCTTCTACAGAAACATTTTTAAAAAGTTGTTCAAAGAATATAACTGCTTGCTAGCTTATAATAACAAAAAGGCTAGTATTGTTGTTGCCTATTTTATCAGACAGTTTTAGTCCCAGTAAAGCTTGGGTCAGTTTCCTGAAGCACATAAAGGACCAACACTGCCTGTGAACAGTTAGTGCACTGTCTGTGAGTGGGGTTCTAGACATACACGGGGGGGGGGGGGGGGGGGGGGGCCGGCACGGCTGCCTCCTGCAGGCCGCGGGCTGTACTAGTGTCTCTAGAATCTTGGAGCTGCTCTGGTCACTTTCTGGTCTACTGACTTTCTAGAGATGTTCAGCATGGTATTAATCTGTGAATACCTTTATTGGAAGACTAATTATTCCAAGTTACTAGTGATTCGTGTATGACGTTGTGAATCAGGTGACCACTGTCCTCTGATGAATGAAATGCATATAGGATGACAGCTCAGTCACCTCAAGACCTACACTCCCTCCTGAGGAGACAGGTCATGAGTCCACAAAGTATGGCACCAATGGGCAGCTGGAAAAGGGATAAAGGACGCAGGCAAAGAAACAGGAGAAGCAGCAGGAGCTGCAGCACCCGGGTCATTCCCTCATTCCCTCCGTGGCTCTTCCCGCCCAGCTTCCTGCTTCTTAGCGCTGGCTAAGGTGAAGTCATTATCCTCAGTCCTTCCTATTTGCTCCAGGTTCCTTTCCCCCTTTTAAGATGTGAAACCTTCTAGTTCCACATTATCTTGGTCAGTCACCACCATCCACATCCTCTTTTTGTAGCTTGCTCCTGACCTCTCCTCCTCTAAGGAGGCTGGGCCTCGTTACTACACCATTCCCTGCTCAGGTTCAGAGCAAATGACATGAGATTACCTTTCCCAGTGTAACATTCCTAGAGGGGTGAGACAGGGGCACTAAGCTCCATTTAATACTCGCAAGATACAAAAGTAGAGTTCACTTAGTATTCCTAGGAAAAAGCCAAGAAATATAAACACTGAATTACTAATGCCCTAACATCTTGAGACTTAGTGCTTCTTAATAATAATTTAAAAAAGTAATTGCTATGACAGATTAAATATTCCCATTTGAATAAGTATCAAGTAATTGCAGAGAACTTTGTCTTCAGATTTCAGAATCCTCCTTACAAAGCCCTTTATCTGATTCCTTTGTTTAATAGGGTCTCCCAGCGCGCCCCCCCCCCCCCCCCCCTGTGGCTTACTGCCTGTCATCCTAGCTACTCAGGAAGCTGAGATCTGAGGATCTTGGTTTATAGCCAGCCTGGGCAGAAAAATCCATGAGACTCTTATCTCTAATTAACTAGCAAAAAGCTGGAAGTAGAGCTGAGATTTAAATGGAAGAGCAGGATCCTTGAGGGAAAAAAAAGCTCAGGAACAATGCCCAGGGCCTGAGTTCAAGCTGTAGGAATGGCACAAAAACACAACAACGAATCTTTTTCCCAACTGCGTCTTAAAAGTCTAGGGCTTCGCCAGGCACCAGTGGCTCATGCCTGTAATCCTAGCTACTAAGGAGGCTGAGGCCTGAGGATCCCAGTTCAAAGCTAGCCCGGGCAGGAAAGTCCGTGAAACTCTTTCTTTTTTTTTTTGGGGGGGGGGGGTCCGGTTGTGGGGCCTGAACTCTGGGCCTGGGCGCTGTCCCTCAGCTCTTCAGCTCAAGGCTAGTGCTCTACCACTTGAGCCACAGCGCCACTTCTGGCTTTTTTCTTTTTTGCTTATGTGGTGCTGAGGAATCGAACCCAGGGCCTCATGCATGCAAGGCAAGCGCTCTACCACTGAGCCACCTTCCCAGCCCTCCGTGAAACTCTTATCTCCAATAAACCACCAGAAAACTGGAAGTGGCGATACAGCTCAAGTGGTAGAGCACTAGCCTTGAGCTGAAGAGCTGAGTGACAGCGCTCAGGCCCAGAGTTCAAATCCCAAGAGTGATTAAAAAAAAAAAGTCTAGGGCTTCAATTCCTTCCTGTTGAAAGAGAAGGAGATACCTCTTGCTTTCTTGCCGCTCTAGACTGGCATTTTAAATGCTGAGAGCCAATTCCTGTCCACCTTCATCTTTATCACTTATTTATTTACTTATTTTTATTTTTATTTTTGTGTCAGTCTGGGGCTTGAACTCAGGGCCTGACCACTGTCGCTGAGCTCTTCTGCTCAAGGCTAGCGTTCTACCACTTTGAGCCACAGCACCACTTCTGGTTTTCCGGTGGTTAATTGGAGAGGAGTCTCATGGGGACTTTTCAGCCTGGGGCTGGTTTCAAACTGTGATTCTCAGATCTTAGCTAGGATTACAGGTGTGAGCCACCAGCGCCTGACTAGCAACCCTTTCTACTCTTAGTCATCTCATTGATCATTGGAAGGGCCGTGAAGGCTGTAATCTGAAAATCTGAAATCTGAAACTTTTTGAGTACTGACAAGAAGTTCAAAAAAAGAATTCAGATTTCAAAATAGAGACGCTCAAACAATAAAAGTCGATACAAAATGACCAAGTCTGACACTTCTGGTCCCACATATTTTGGATCCAAGAAACCCAGTTTGAACTATGTTTTTTTAGTCATAACCTACACTTTTTATAAGACTTTCCATCTCTCCTCTCCATCTCTATGATAAGGAGTCCTTTACACAGCTCTGCTTTCTTTCCCATTCCACTCCCAGCCTACACATTAGAGAGGAGGCAAAACCCCATATTACCTACCTCCGGACAAACTGTAATTACATGCTTCAGATAAGCACACATGAAGGCAACCACTGTTTTCAGTCCTAAGCTAAGACACTGTGGTGAAGCATGCGCGCACACAGCACACACTCGTGCGCCAGGCCCGGCCAGGCCACTAACAGGCTGCAGAGCCCGCAGCTGGGAGCTGCACAGGGACGCTCACCAGCCCTGCTTACTTAGCACAGACTGAACACAAGAGCCACAATCCAAGCACAAAGGCAGTGGTGGAGCACTCTCCTCACATGCATGAGGCCCTGGGTTCCATTCCTCAGCACCACATACGCAGAAAAAGCCAGAAGTGACTCTGTGGCTCAAGTGGTAAAGTGTTAGCCTTGAGCATAAGCTGCTCAGGGACAGCGCCCAGACCCTGAGTTCAAGCCCCAGGACTGGCAAAAGGAAAGAAAGAAAAAAGGGGGGAAGGAAAGTATAGAACACCCAGTTCAGTAATGGACACCTGCCTATCTAGTCAGAATTTTTATAAGTACACCATGAAGATTATTTCCTGCAGACCAGATGTGAACGAGAGATTTCCTTTTCTTGTCTATTTTGGTAGTGGTGGTGGTCATGGGTCTTGAACTCTGGGCCTGGGTGCTGTCCCTGAGCTTTTCAGCTCAAGGCAAGTGCTCTACCACTTGAGCCACAGCGCCACTTCCACTTTTCCAGTGGTTTATTGGAGATAAGAGTCTCTCAGCTGGGCGCTGGTGGCTCACACCTGTAATCCTAGCTACTCAGGAGGCTGAGATCTGAACATCGAGGTTCAAAGCCAGCCCAGGCAGGAAAGACTGGGAGAGTCCTATCTCCAATAAACCACCAGAAAACTGGAAGTGGTTCTGTAGCTCAAGTGGTAGAGCACTGGCCTTGAGCTGAAGAGCTGAGGGACAGCGCCCAGGCCCAGAGTTCAAGCCCCATGACCAAAAAAAAAAAAAAAAGTCTCTTGGACATTCCTGCCTTGGCTGGCTTGGAACCGAGATCCTCAGATCTCAGCCTCCTGAGTAGCTAGGATTATAAGCCTGAGCCACTGGGACCCGGCTTGAGAGGAGATTTCTTAAAGTGAAAGCTGTAGCTTTTCATTCCCTACGCTCCAATTTTTCACTATCAAAATAAGCTCCTAAGATTGGCACCAGTGGCTCATACCTGTGACCTTAGGTACTTAGGAGGTTGAGATTTGAGAACTGTGGCTCGAATCCAGCCTGGGCAGGAAAGTCTATGAGACTCTCATCTCTAATACCTAATCAGAAAAGGTGGGAAGGGGTGCTGTGGCTCAAGTGGTAGAGCACTAGCCTTAAGCAAAAAGAAGTCAGGACAGCACTCAGGCAGAACCAAAAACCCCCAAAAACCTGCTAAGCTAGATGTTGGTGGCTTGTGCTTGTAATCCTAACTACTCAAGAGGCTGAGATCTGAGGATCATGGTTCAAAGACAGCCCAGGCAGGAAAATCTAGGAGACTCTCATCTCCAATTAACCACCAGAAAACCAGAAGTTGTGCTGTGGCTAAAAGTGGTAGGGTGCTAGCCTTGAGCAAAAAGCTCAGGGAGAGTGCCCAGGCCCTGAGTTCAAGCTCCACACCAACAAAAATAAATAATTTAATATATAAAATAAGCTGCGCCGGGCGCTGGTGGCTCACGCCTGTAATCCTAGCTACTCAGGAGGCTGAGATCTAAGGATCGCGGTTCAAAGCCAGCCCGGGCAGGAAAGACCGTGAGACTCCTATCTCCAATAAACCACCAGAAAACCGGAAGTGGCGCTGTAGCTCAAGTGGTAGAGCGCTCGCCTTGAGCTGAAGAGCTGAGGGACAGCGCCCAGGCCCAGAGTTCAAGCCCCACGACCGACAAAAAAAAAAAAAAAAAATAAAAAGAATGTTCCAGCCTGGCACCACACACACACACAGGCCCTGAGCCCCAAGACACACACACACACACACACACACCCAGGCCCTGAGTCCAAGCCCCAAGACACACACACACACACACACACACACACACACACACACACAGGCCCTGAGCCCCAAGACACACACACACACCCAGGCCCTGAGTCCAAGCCCCAAGACACACACACACACATACACACACAAACACACACACACACACACACACACACACACACACACACACACACACACCAACAAAGCCAGGCGCTGGTGGCTCACACTTTTAATCCTAGTTATTCAGGAGCCTGAGATCTGAGGATCAAGGTTCAAAGCCACCCCAGGAAGTAAAGTCTATGAGATTCTTTTTTTTGTTTGTTTGGGTTTTTTTAAACTGTATTTTTTTTTTTTTGGTCTTTTCTTTTTTGGTACTGGGGATCAAACCCAGGACGTTGCACTTGCTAGGCAAGCACTTTGCCACTGAGCTACATCCCAGCCCAAGTCTGTGAGATTCTTATCTCCAATAAACCACCCAGAAAACCAGAAGTGGTGCTGTGGCTCAAGTGGTAGAGTACTAGCCTTGAAGAGCTGAGGGACAGCGCCCAGGCCCAGAGTTCAGGCCCCATGTGTGACAAAAAATAACAACAACAAAACACAAAAAACCAAAGATGTTTGTCGGGTGCCAGTGGCTCACGCCTGTAATCCTAGCTACTCAGGAAGCAGAGATCTGAGGATCGTGGTTCAGAGCCAACCCAGGCAGGAAAGTCCGTGAGACTCTTATCCCCAATAAACCACTAGAAAACCGGAAGTGGCGCCATGGCTCAGCTCACCTTGAGCTGAGGAGCGCAGGGACAGCGCCCAAGCCCAGAGTTCAAGCCCCGTGACCAAAAAAAAAAAAAAAACCAAAGATGCTGATGGGATAAGCACAAAACCCCGTACCACATACACAAAAAAGCAAAACTGCCAAAACAGCTCACAATCTTTATTCTCTACTCTGAAAAATGCTATACTTTTAAGAAAAAGTTTACAGCTAGCTGGGTTAGAAATATGGTTTCATATAAATATGTCTGTATTTAATACAGGTGGTTTGGAAACTCCCTTCTATTAAAAAAAAGAGAAGGGGCTGGGAAGGTGGCTCAGTGGTAGAGTGCTGGCCTTGCATGCATGAGGCCTTGGGTTCAATTCCTCAGCACCATATAAGCAGAAAAAGCCAGAAGTGGAGCTATGACTCTAGTGGTAGAGTGCCAGCCTTGAGCTGAAGAGCTAAGGGACAGTGCCCAGGCCAGAGTTCAGGCCCTACAACCTACAAGAGAGAGAGAGAGAGAGAGAGAGAGAGAGAGAGAGAAGGTAAACCAGGCACGGGTGGCTCAGGTCTGTGATGCTAGCTTCTTTGGAGGCTGAGATCTGAGGATCAAGGCTCAAAGGAATTTCAGGCAGGAAATTTTGAAAGAAGCTTATCTCCAACTAACCACCAGAAAACCGGAAGCAAAGTTGTGGCTCAAAACGGTAGAGCTCCAAGAGAACTCAAGGACTGGGAGAAAATGAGGAAAGAGATGACACTGTTCAAAAAGAAATGTAAGCGCGGCAAAGCCAGCCCAGGCAGGAAAGTCTGTGAGACTCTTACCTCCAATAAACCACTAGAAAACTGGAAGTGGCACTGTGGCTCAAGTGGTAGAGCTCGTGCTGGTGATCCACGCCTGTCATCCTAGCTACTCAGGAGGCTGAGATCTGAGGATCACAGTTCAAAGCCAGCCGGGGTAGGAAAGGATGTGAGACTTTTATCTCCAATAAACTACTCAGAAAACCAGAAGTGGCGCTGTGGCTCAAGTGGTAGAGTGCTTTGCTTGAGCTGAAGAGCTGAGGGACAGCGCCCAGGCCCAGAGTTCAAGGCCCATGACTAACCAAAAAATAAATAAATAAAAATGTAGTCATTACCTGATTTATGTAATTGTAACCCCTCTATACATCACCTTTCCAACAAAATTTAAGAGGAGAGAGAGGAAGGGAGAGAGGGAGGGAAAGAGGGAGGGAGGAGGGAGGGAGAGAGAGGGAGAGAGAGGGAGAGAGAATGCTCAGGGACAGGCCCCAGACCTCAAACTGAGCCCCATGACAAAAAAAAAAAAGCCAATGCTAAGTCCTGAAATTACTTGCAGACAAGCCTTCCACCAGAGGCCCAGCTCGTGCTGGGGTCTGCACTGTCCAGTGCAGCCAGGCTGCTAATAAGATCAGTAAGCTGCTCGCATGGCATAAACTTGGGCTAATTTTCAAGTTTTTCCTCAGCTTTTCATAAGGTGAAAAATAACTTACACAGGCTCAATCATTAGAAATAGCAAGGATTTTTATAAAGAAAAATGAAGGAATTTTTCAATTTTAGATACTTTCACTAGTCAGCTCTCAAAAGTGCAAGTCATTATGGAGCTGTGATGTGGACGCTGGTATCCATTTGCTGAAGAAAAGTACATTCCTTTGATATGTTCACCTGTCACCAACAATAATTCTAGCAAAGTCTAACTCTAAAATGTCTGAGAAAAGTGAATTATTGATGTGCACTGTAGAAGCAAAAAGCAACAGAGAAAAGGGAATCATGATACAACAGTGGTATCACTAGACACTATGTTGAAAATGAACTATATAGCTTGTGAGTGGGGACAGGAGGGAAAAACCAGGAGAGCGACGGAAGGGGTGACACTGTCCAAAAAGAAATGTACTCTCAGGGCTGGGACGGTGGCTCAGTGGTAGAGTGCTTGCCTTGTATGTATGAGGCCCTGGGTTTGATTCCTCAGCACCACATAAGCAGAAAAAGCTGGAAGTGATGCTGTGGCTCAAGTGGTAAAGCGCTAGCCTTGAGCTGAAGAGCTGAGGGACAGCGCCCAGACCCAGACTTCAGGCCCCACAAACTACCAAAAAAAAACAAAAAAAAAGAAAAAGAAAGAAATGTACTCTTCATCTGACTTATGTAACTGCAACTCCTCCGCACATCACCTTAATAATAACAATTTTAAAGTTAAGGTTGGTAATGTGACTTAGTAATAGAGAGCTACCCTAGCTTGCAATAAGCCCTGGGTTCTTCTATTCCTCACTACCACTGAACAGAAGAAGCCAGAAGTGGCACTGTGGTTCAAGTGGTAGAGTGCTAGCCTTGAGCACAGGGATAGTGCCCAGGTCCTGAGTTCAAGCTCCAGGACTTGCAAAATTAAATGAAGAAATAAAATATTTAAAAAATCATGATCCAAGGTAAATAAAATCACTAATTTAAATTCATATGTTGCACAATAAAAATAGGACAAATGGGTCCAGGGCTCGTTACAGGCTTATGTCTATTATCCTGGCTATTCAGGAGGCTGAGATGTGAGGATCAAAGTTCAAAGCCAACCTGGGCAGAAAAATCTGAGACTCTTACCTCTAATTAATTACCAAAAAGCTGATAGTGGAGCTGTGACTCAAGTGGTAGAGCACTAACCTAGAGTGAAAAGGCTAAAGGGTCAGCACTCAGGTCCTGAGCTCAAGCTTCAAGGCACACACGCACACAGACAAATGAATTACTGAAACTTTTTTAAAAAAATGCAGGTTAGCTGGGTGCCATTGGCTCACAGTTGTAATCCTAGCTACTCAGGAGGATTGAGATCTGAAGATCCAGGTCCAAAGCCAGCCTGGGCAGGAAAGTCCATTGAGTGGCGCTGTGGCTCAAGTTGTAGAGCACTAGCCTTGAGCTGAAGAGCTGAGGGACAGCACCCAGGCCCAGAGTTCAAGACCCATGACTGACAAAAAATAAATAAAAATAAAATAAACACAGGTTAAACTTTATTTTAATAAAATACTGTGCATGCATTTTTTAAAATGTCCAAGAAGCAATAGATCAAAAAGCTGACAATGGCCTTATCCGGACAGTAAAGTCATAGTTCGTTTTATCTCATGTGCATACTTTAAAAGTGAGTTAACGTTTTTTTTTTAATCAATGTAGATTTCCATTAAAAAAAAAAAAAAAGGAACCCTGAACAATGGTCGTACTCTAAATCTGGGTACCCTTGAATGGGTATTTGCTTTGAACATTCCAGGCGAATCACAGAAAAACACTCTTACACTCTACCAACCTCTGGCCCAAACCAAGGCTACAGTGAAACATCTCACCGCAACCTTGAAAGAAACAAACTATCAAAAAGAAACGGGGGGGGAGAGGGGGGCGCACAGTAAGCTCTCGGGCGCGCTCCAGGCACAGACCTGACCCTGTAACAAACGCGTTCCCACACCGCACTTCCAATCTGCAGTCCCTAGCCACCCAACATTCTCCCGGACGCCATGCGGGTTCCCAGCAGGGCCTGCCACACCCATTCGCAGAACTGTCACACACCACCCCAGAGGGCTTTTCGGCAGCTGGACTGCGGTCTGCAAGCGGCCTTTCTCCTCCTCCCTCGCCAGGCCCCACCTCGCGCGTTCACCCCGGAAAGCCAGACTCGGTCCTGCGGGGGGGCCCTGGTCAGAGCCCTGGGCGCCTCGCGCTGGAGGCGCGGTGCGGGAACGCGGGTCACGGGCCGGAGCTGACCCGGGGGTCCAGCCGCCGAGCCGGACGCGCGGCCTCCCGGGCAGGCCAGGCCCGCGCGTGGGCACTCGCCCACGGCCGTCGGGCCGCGGCGCCGGGCTGGCCGCCTCCCTGCGGGCCGGGCCCCGCCGCAGCCCTCCCGAGGCCCGGCCACGAAACGAAAGCAGCGAGCTCATGTGACACCGGAGGCGGCGAGGCCTCCGCCCGGCCCGGGAGACGCCGTCTCCACCCAGCTCGGCCATCTTGAGAGGCCCGAGCAGACAAAGCGACCCCATTGTTTGGGGGTGACGGCCAAGACAGGGGCGCCCTCATCCCTTCCCGAGAGCAGGCAGGGGTCCTCCCGCGGGGACCCGGCCGGCCGAGGGGTGTGGCGAGGGCGCGACGCGGGCGCGGCGCCGGGGCTCTCCCGGTGCGGGGCGCCTGCGGGCTGGGGGCGGGGGCTGGGGGTGCCCGGGCGGGCGTCTGCGGCCCGGGGGGCTTCCGAGGGGCGCTGCGGCCCACGAGCCCCGGCCGGCCGCGCCGGTCCGGCCCGCGCCCGCCCGCCCGCCCGCGCCCGCACCTTTCAGGGTGGAGCGCTCCACCAGCACCGTGTGGACCTGCGGGTCCGACAGGAACTTGCGCATCTGCTCCAGCGCGCTCTTCTCCTCCAGCGCCGCCTCCAGCGCCGCCGGCGCCTCGCCGCCGTCCTCCAGCAGCAGCGGCACCAGCTTGCGCAGGTGCTTCTGCAGCACCGACACGTCGGCCACGTTCTGCACGGCCGACACCTCCAGGCCGGCCGAGCCGTCCTCGCCGCCGCCGCCGCCGCCGCCGCCGCCGCCGGGCTCCGACATGGCGCCGCGCTTGGGACCCGTGGGGGGCCCTGAGGAGGTGGCCCGCGCGCGAGGGGAGAAAGTGCGAGAGAAACGGGCGCCGGAAGCCGCACCGTCCGCTAGCCCACGGCCGACTGCGGCGAGCGGAGCCGGCTCCGCCCTAAAGCCACCGCCGCCCGCCGGCCCCTCCCCGGCCCGCCCGCCGGCCCCTCCCCGGCCCGCCCGCCGGCCGCAGCCACCGGCGCCCGCTCGCGGCCCGGCGTCACGCCGCCGCGCGTGCGCGGGAGCCTGGCCCGGCGATGCCGCCGCGCGGCACCCTGGGACTTGTAGTCCTAGGGCTGGCTGGGTCCTGCGTCTCTGCAGTGTGAGGAAAAGATGGGGCTCCGCCTTGGCACCCGGAAAGATGGAGGCGGGGCTGTGTCCCTGTTGTTCACTGCAGGGACCCAGCGGAATAACGCAGAGCCCTAGAACTCCATAAACAGCGAATGAATGATGTATCGGGGGAGCTTGTGCCCGGCACCGTCCTCTCGGTGAATGAGAACATATGGAAGGCAAGGAGATGAGGGGTGTGCCCACCATCACCCTGGCTAGACCGGGAAGAGAGTCGGTGGGCAGGGGCCTTCCCGGCCTGCCTGACGCCGGGGCAGGGTAAACCTAGGCCCGGGAAGACTGAGACCATCATTCCCCCGAGGGCGCTGGGACTCCTGGGCGGCCCCGGGCTGCCGTGCCGCTCCGTGGGGCTGCGCACCCGGGCTGGCAGGGACCTGGGCTGGATTCCTGCTGGCGAGGCTCCCCGCCGTGACCCACCACGGCCTTCCCTTACACCAAGAACAGAAGGGCCGCAGCCCACGCTTCCCACATTCATGGTGACGAAATGGCCAGTTCTGTGACTCAAGTGACCTGTCTACCAAGGCTGCAGCGCTGGTTCCAACCTCCAGCACTGGGCTGGGAAGCTGGCTCAGTGGTAGAGTGCTTGCCTAGCATGCATGGAGCCCTGGACTCCATTCCTCAGTATCACATACACAGAAAAAGCCAGAAGTGGCCCCGTGGATCAAGTGGCAGAGTGCTCATCTTGAGCAAAAGAAGCTCAGGGACAGCGCCCAGGCCCCAAGTTCAAGCCCCAGCACTGACAAAACAAACAAAAACACCAGAAAACCCTTAGCACTACCACCATCAAAAAAGAGTTTATTCTAGAGGGTACTAATTGGTATTTGAGAGTTCATGTTCATAACTTATTTCTTCTTGGTTGGAAGCCAAAGTTGTTTTTGTGCAAGTGTTTTAATATCAAAGAGTAGAGCCAGAGCGCTGCGTTCTGATTGGAGGGATCATGATGGTATGATCTGATTCTCTCAAATCATCTTTGGAAAACGGAAACCTGCAATATGCTTATTTCTGGAACAATCATCTAGTGCCAAGTCCCAGGGGCTGCTGGAACAGAGACTCGCCAGCTGATTCTTATGAGAGAACAGATCGATCCTCTCCCCTTCCACCCTCCATCCGTCCACTGTTGTTAATATGCCCAAGGATTTTAACTAATCCAGAAACACACACACAAAGCAACTGCAATGAGTCTGTGCTGTGATCAAAATAGTTCTGGATAGCAGTAACACACCACCAAGAGTTCACACTCAACAGTCACTTTGTGCAAGACACTATGCTGTCCTTCAGGGGCAGGAACAAGGACAATGAGGAAAACCTATCCTCTATGAACTGGCCACACCCCACACTGTGTCTGCGAGACTAGAATCTTGCAGGGATTTGGTGGCTAAAGAGGCCACATGCTGGCTGCTGCACCGTGAGTCAGCACGGGCCCAGGAGACTCAGCCACTCAGGCATCCAAAAGGATTCAAACCTCTGCAACCTGGATCCAAGCCAAGAGAACTGATAACAGCCTCTGGATTTGAAACTCTATGTGACAAATTTGAAACTAATAGTGCTCATTATTTCTAAGGGGATGGAAGGCAGAGTCAACCCATCTACAAGGATTCTCATTATTAAAGGCATTTGCATTGTTAGATGTTATAAGAAGAATGACCACCTTGGTGAACATATGCTGCACATTAAGTGCCTGGTATTTTCATGCTTTGTCCCAGAGGCTGGCCGGACTGCGCCAAGGATCTTTCAAGGTACCCCTTCCCCTCCCAGCACAGGACTCAGCCTCAGCATACCCCAGAGCTGACAGGGACCGGGACCTGGTCCTTCTGCATGCTTGCTTGTTTAGGCCTCTCTGTTTTCTCCAGTCCATGGTAGAATCTGTTGGAGAAAGACCAATATAGTTGCTCCAATGCTTAGATTTTATCAGAAATGGGTGATGCACTGTCTGTGTGTCCATCCCTCACCCCCCAACTCCCTCTTTGTATCAGTCCTGGGACTTGAACTCAGGGCCTGGGCTCTGTCCCTGAGCTTCTTTTGCTCAAGGCTAGCACTCTACGACTTGAGCCACAGCCCCACTTCCAGCTTTTTCTGTGTATGTAGTACTGAGGAATGGAACCCAGGGTTTCATGCATGCTAGGCAAGCACTCTACCACTAAGCCACCTTCCCAGCCCATGCCCCTTAGCTTTTTTTTTTTTTTTTTTAACTAAAAGTTAGTGATCTACCACTTGATATCACCTCTACTTTTGGCTTTGGTGGTTAATTAGAGATAAGTCTCATGGATCTGCCCAAGCCAGCTTTGAACAGAGACCCTCAGCTCTCAGTCTCCTCGGTAGCTGGGACTATAGGTGTGAGCAACCGGCACCTGGCTCCCAAGTTGGTGTCTGCATCCCAGAGGCCGGCTGGAGGCCCTGCTGGCCCTACACCCTCAGGCCTGCGCCTGCGCCCCATCCTTCTGTTCTCTCCCGAAATCCCACGGTGGGCTCTTCATTCATTCATCCCGGTCGGGGAGGGCTCCTGAAGTCAGGATACTCTGGCCCAGAGAAGCAAAGGCCTCCCCGGGAATGGGTGGCATTCCCCGCGCTGCTGGGCCGAGGCTGCAGGACGCAGGTCATTCCAGAATCCGCCCTTCCTGCCTCTGTCCGGTGGCGCCCTCAGGCAGGACACAGGGGCCCCTGCGCCCCCGGAACACCCCAAGGCTGGAAGCGGAAGCCGGAGGTCGTGGTCACCTGCGGGGACGACGGCCCGGCGGCACCCTCTGCTGGCCGATGCGCGCACAGGCTTCCCTCCGGCCCAGCCGGCTGCCTATCCATAAGGTGATGCTGCCAAGGTCATCTTCCCAAGGTCACCTGGGCCAGATGTCTAGGATTCCAGCCCAAGTAACAACGCAGTGGCCACATCCCACCGCCCACGGGGGAGACGTTCCTGTTCATCCAGGCTCCCCCGAGGGCTGGACTAACTGGGGGCTGCCACGGGCCCTGTTCAGCCCTCCACACTGCCCTGGGCTGTCCCCTCTGGTGGCATCGCAATGCCTCTGCACCTGCAGCAAGACCACGGCCTCTGGGTGCTCGGAAGACTTCATCTGAGATTCTCCCCTCACTCCCAAATATTCCTGCTCCGTCTCGGACTTAACCCCCTCCAGTATCCACCTACTCCCAGACATCTGTTCTTAAAAGGAAAAAGGCTAGCCGGGGTCGGTGACTCACGTCTGTCATCCTAGCTACTCAGGAGACTGAGATCTGAGGATCACAGTTCAAAGCCAGCCTGAGCAGGAACTCTGTGAGACTCCTTTTTTTTTTAGGTCCGGTCGTGGGGCCTAAACTCTGGACCTGGGTGCTGTCCCTCAGCTCTTTGGCTCAAGGCTAGTGCTCTACCACTTGAGCCACAGCGCCACTTCCAGCTTTTTTTTGATTTTTGCTTATGTGGTGCTGAGGAATCGAACCCAGGGCCTCATGCATTCAAGGCAAGCGCTCTACCACTGAGCCACCTTCCCAGTCCCACCTGTGAGACTCTTATCTTCAATAAACCACTAGAGAACCAGAAGTGGTGCTGTGGCTCAAGCAGTAGAGCGCTCACCTTGAGCTGAAGAGCGCAGGGAAAGCACCCAGGCCCAGAGTTCAAGCCCCAGGACCAACAAAAAAGAAAAAAAAAAAGCAAAAGGCTGCCATAACCTACTACCAGTGCCGTCTCTCTGCTGCCTTTTCTAGCAAATTCCTTAGAAATTAGTGCAATGGTTTCTGTCTCTCTTGGGAAATGTGTCTGTCTTGGACACACTTGCAATCCTGCCCATCCAACATTCCAGCAGGTTCTCCAGTGAAGGTCACCTTCAGCCTCTGGGGCCCAAGCCCAGAGGCCAGAGCTCCGCCTTCGTCTCAGAGCCTCAGCTCAGCAGTGGTCAGCTCCCTGGAGCTTCTCCCGTTCCTGACACCTTTGCTGCATCCTCCTTCTCTTCATGCTGTTGGGGTATGTGTGTGTGTGTGCATGTACTGGTACTAGCACTCGAACTCAGGGCCTCACCCTCTCACTTAGCTTTTCCTCTCAAAGCCGGTGCTCTACTTGCTCCTTGCAAGTCAAAGTGCATGTTCGCTGTTTTGTTATTTGCCTTTATTTTTGCTGCCCTGTTTCTGTTGCTTTTGTTTCTTCAGTGCTACCAGGGCTTCTGGTTTAGGAACAACTGTTTCCTTTTCAGGGTGGATCGTCTCCATGTGACAGTGGGTGAATAGGCCCTGAGCTCCACAGGTTCTGCAGTCCATCTTGGGTGCCTTGCTCATCTGGATGCATTCAATATCAGCGCAGTGTGCATCTAAACCAGAGTCTGCATTTTTAAGTGTATGCATCAAAATCCCTGCGCTGGGGGACATGCCAGCCACTGTGCACTGCGACTGGTTGAGATGCAGTCTCCAGTACCTTCTCCACCCTTTCAGAATGGCCTAGAATCTCTATCCTCCCAATTCCACACCCAGGTTTATGGGCTTGAGCCATTAATCCTGGCCATTTGTTTCTTTAAAGCATCATCAGATACTTGATAGTTTTTTCACATATGTTCTTAATCTGCTTCAAAAAATGCAAACAGAAAAGTTATGGGGCTTCATTTCCGGCCCAAGCTCTGTCCTTGTGTTCCCTCCACCACCCATCCCCCACCCCAAGGTTGGCATTCTACAAAGTAAGCCACAGCTCCACTTCTAGCTTTTTGGTGGTTGATTGGAGATAACAGTTTCTTTGAGTTTCCTGGCCTTGAGCTGTGGATCTTAGTTTTCTGGGGAGCTGGGATTACAGGTGTGAGCCACTGGTACCAGGCTGAACCTCTTGATTTGCACAACTTTGCTGGGTTTCCTGGGTCAAGAGTGGCAAACCATTTTCACAGGTCACCTCAGGACACTTACAGGAAGAGAGCCGTGTTTGTTGTTTTTTGTTGTCAGTTGTGGGGGCTGAACTCTGGGCCTGGGCACTGTCCTTCAGCTCTTCAGCTCAAGGCTAGCGCCCTATCACTTGAGCCACAGCACCACTTTCGGCTTTTTCTGCATATGTGGTGCCGAGGAATTGAACCCAGGGCCTCATGCATGAGGGGCAAGCACTCTAGCACTGAGCCGCCTTCCCAGCCCGTGTTTGTTGTTTTGAAGTTCACAACCTGGCATTGTCCTTTTCTGAATCACCTCTTTGATCTTTTCAGTGTCTCCTTATTTCTGATAATTTTTTGAGATGGTCTCATTATGTAGCCAGACTAGCCTTGAACTCACCTCCTGCTTCTGCCTCCCAGTGCTGTTGTTACCAGCATGCACCACCTTGCCAGGTCTGTGGTAGGTAGGACTATTTGCTATAAAATCTCCTTTATTTGATATAGAGCCATTTCAGCTTTTTTTTTTTTGGGGGGGGGGGGGGTCAGTTGTGGGGCCTGAATTCTGGGCCTGGGCGCTGTCCCTCAGCTCTTCAGCTCAAGGCTAGTGCTCTACCACTAGAGCCACGGCACCACTTCTGGCTTTTTTCTTTTTGCTTATGTGGTGCTGAGGAATCAAACCCAGGCCTCATGCATGCAAGGCAAGCACTCTACCACTGAGCCACCTTCCCAGCCCCATGTGTTAGGTTTTTAAAAATAGGTAGCCGTGTAAGAACAGCACCACGCAGGTGGTATTCAGGTAAGGGGTAGGTTTATTCATGGTTCTAGCTGGCACCAGGCCACGTTGGCCCTCTGGCTGGGAAAGAGCTAGAAAAGAGGGCGTCTGGGCCTGGGCTAGGCCTTATCTAGGATATGGGCGGAGAAAGGTGTGGCCACATCAAATTCAGATGCAGATGTGACCTCTTCCAGGTGTGCCAGTTGCCTAGGTAACGCAGGTACTGGGCAGAGACTCTGGAATCTGCTAGCCATCCAGGAATGGACCTTACAGTCTGTGGGTGGAGGGACGCCTCTCACCAGCTCCCTCCGCTCTCTGCGGTTTCTCATGGCTTCCTTAGCTACGAGGGTGCGCCACGTGGCCTCGTTCTACCTCGTATGCACCTGAGTAAACGCTGTGCCCGGGCTGTGGTATCTGCGATCTTTGTCCTTGGAGCCACAGCAACAGGTGAAGCAAACTCCACCGTGCCAGGCTGAGCAAGGGTCACTGCCTGTTTTGCGAAGAGCTTTTTTTTTAAATTTTCATGTCTGTCGTGGGGCTTGAACTCTTGGCCTGGGTGCTGCTGTCCCTCAGCTCTTCAGCGCAAAGGGATTTGAGAGCAGTGCTTGGCATGATTTTTCTCCAGTGTCTCAAGCCTGGCTCTTTTCCCCTGGGTTTCTCTTTCAGAAAGAAACTATTGTGCGCCCCCTGCTGGAAGCGGACAGCTCCAGAAGCCCGTGGTGGTGCCTCATTCATAGAATAGGGACTGGGCCCAAAGCCAGACTCCAGAAATACTTGCTGAATGAATAAATACATGATTATCTCCAATGTATCAAGTCTCAGTGCAATCCCATGTGTCACCAGTAATGGCGTGGCTGAAAGGGCCTTACCAGAGGCTACTGTAGAAGCGGTCCCATGGGTCTGTGTCCCTCTCCCCTACTCCACTGGCTGCCCCTGGGGTGTCCTTCCTGTGTCCCTGCACTGACAGCTCCTCCTTCCTCAGCTCCCAGCCTAGCTGGATGTCTTTCCTGTGAGCTGTGGCTGGCCCTGCTTCCTCTGAGATCCCCGACATGTCCGGCGGACTCACACTCAAGCTTAGTCTCTGTCAGGCTCTTCTGTAAGTCTGACTAGGGCAGACAGCTCTAAATGCGATCATGTCGTTCAAGCACCAGTGTGGTAAGATTCAGCCATTGGCTGCTTCTGCACTGATCCTGGATCCTGGTCTGCCCAGAAAGGCAGATTTGATCATCCAGCTATCGATCAATTATCCATCCATTCAGGGATTTCACAGTCTCACAAGTACTTCACTGCTTGAGCCATGCCCCAGGCTCTTCACTTTTGATAGTATTGGTTTTTGCTCCAGCTGGCCTCAGATCTCAATCCTCCTACTTCTGACCACCTAGCAAATAAGATTACAGGTATATACCATACCTAGCAGAGGACAGTTTTTTATTTTTGTCTGTCATGGGGCTTGAACTCTGGGCTTGGGCACTGTCCCTGCGCTCTTCAGTTCAAGGCCAGCGTTCTACCACTTGAGCCACAGCGCCACTTCTGGTTTTCTAGTGGCTTATTAGAGACAAGAGTCTCATGGACTTTCCTGCCCAGGCTGGCTGTGAACTGTGATCCTTAGATCTCAGCCTTCTGAGTAGCCTGGATTATAGGCGTGAGCCACTGGCGCCTGGCCAGTTATGTTTTTGCGTTTTTTTTTTTTTTTTTGTGGGTCGTGGGCCTGAACTCTGGGCCTGAGCACTGTCTCTCAGCTCTTCAGCTCAAGGCTAGCGCTCTACCACTTGAGCCACAGCGCCACTTCCAGCTTTTTCCGCTTATATGGTGCTGAGGAATGGAAGCCAGGGCCTCATGCATGCAAGACAAGCATTCTACCACTGAGCCACCTTCCCAGCCCCTGCCAGTTATGTTTTTTAAAAAGAAGTAGGTATGATTTCTTTATTGAAAAGCAAAAAAGCAGAAGCTTTGTTTAAACTGTATCTTTATTTCTTTAGCTTATTAAAAAAACACAACTTATTGGGCTGGGCGCCGGTGGCTCATGCCTGTAATCCTAGCTACTCAGGAGGCTGAGATCTGAGGATCGTGGTTCAAAGCCAGCACAGGCACCAAAGTCCGTGAGACTCTTATCTCCAATAAACCACTCAGAAAACTGGAAGTGGTGCTGTGGCTCAAGTGGTAAAGTGCTCGCTCTAAGCTGAAGAGCTGAGGGACAGAACTCAGACCTAGAGTTCAAGCACCATGACTGAAAAAAAACAACAATAAAACTGAAAAAACAAACAAAAAAACCCAGAAAACTTATTGGGCTAGAATGTGGCTTAGAGTGCTTGCCTACCATGCATGAAGCCCTGGGTTCAATTCCTCAGTATCACATATACAGAGAAAGCCAGAAATGGTGCTGTGGCTCAGGTGGTAGAGTGCTAGCCTCAAGCAAAAGAAGTGCAGGGAAAGTGCCCAGGCCCTGGCTTCAAGCTCAAGGACTGGCAAAAAAAAAAAAAAAAATAACGTATTGTGGTAAAATATACATGAAACTTATCTTTTTTTTTGTTTTGGTTGTGGGGCCTGAACTCTGGGCCTGGGCGCTGTCCCTCAGCTCTTTAGCTCAAGGTTAGTGCTCTACCACTTGAGCCACAGCGCCATTTTCGGTTTTCTGGTGGTTCACTGGAGATAAGTCTCACAGCCTCCTGGGTAGCTAGGATCTCAGGCATGAGCCACCAGCGCCCGGCTTATCATTAAAATTTTTTGAGGCAAAGCCTTGCTCTGAACAGAGTCTGGACTTTCACTCACTACGACCTCATCTTTCTGACAGCTAGCATTACAGGCATGTGCCACCACACCTGGCATGAACTATTTTATTATTTCATTTTGGCAGTACAGGAGTCTGAATTCAAGGTCTCACCTTGCTAGGTAGGCACTCTTCCACAAGAATCACTCTGCCATTATAAAATGTATAATCCCAGGACATTAAGATCATCTGTATCCTAGCTACTCAGGGGGCTGAGATCTGAGGATTGAGGTCCAAAGCCAGCACAGGCAGGAAAGTCTGTGTGACTCTTATCTTCAATTAACCATCAAAAAGCCAGAAGTAGAGCTGTGGCTCAAGTGGCAGGGTGCTAGCCTTGAGTGAAAAATCTGAAGGACAGTGCCCAGGACCTGAGTTTTAAGTCCCAGTACTGGGAAAAAGAGTGCAGCACAGTGAAATGGGCTGGGTGTCCTATGGGTAGCTGGTACAGGAATAGAAAAGCCTAAGAAATCTGAACTCTGGGCTCTGGTTAATGATAATCTGTTAATAGTTTCATCAGTGGTAGCAAAGGAACCATGTTAAGCAAAGACATTACTAAGGACAGCCTCCTTCCCAAGCTGTAGTCTAAGCCATCCCTGGTGAGCCTCTTGGGTAAGGTCCTGGGTGCTAAAGTGGACATGGTACCCCTTTCCCTGGCAGTCTGCTGTGGGAGATGTTAAGCAGAGGACAGGTACAACAGGTAAAACAAAACATAGAACAAGACTCAACTCGCAGCTTCTGACCTTTCAAAGTGATTCTGAGAACTTGTCGGAGACCTTGGAGCAGGGGGCCTTATGGAGATCAGGAAAAGCTGTCACCCTACTTCCTGGTAAGCCACCTACCTACCTGAACAACCTCAAGTGGAAACTCTGGAGCTCAGGGCAGGGCTGTGGACAGAGCAGAGGAAGCTGGGAGCAGCCATCTAGGTTTTCCTCAGGCTGGCAGCTACCCAGGCCTGGGCAGAGATGACAGACACCACAATGGCTTCATGTCTGGTGGCTGAGAGCACATGACAAGGCTGCCCTTGAGGTGTGTGTGTGTGGGGGAGAGGGGGTCCAGTTTGAGGGCTGCCTACCTATCTCTGCCAGAATACCTAAGCACTTCTGGGAGTGGAGGCAGCTGATGGGATGTGGAAGTGCCAGACCGTGAGAAACGGACTGGAGTGAGGTGCTCTGCCGATGCTAGGAATATGTGGATAGGGTGACAGGAAACCACATTCCCATTCCCCTCAACTTGCCATTTACAGCCCACGGAACCGAAGGGGAGGCATCATAGTCGGAGGAAGACTGACTTTCTGTCCCTTTTTGGTGCAGTACTTGCAGGGAGGTGACTTGGTGAGATGTAAGGTTTCCAGTTGGACATGACATCAATCTCATTCTACTTACCTTCAAAATCTGTTAGCTTAGAGTCGATGGCTCACGCCTGTAATCCTAGCTTCTCAGGAGGCTGAGAAGTCAACACGGGGCAGGAAAGTCCACGAGACTCTTTATTTTTCTTCTTCTTTTTTTGAACTCTGGGCCTGGGCGCTGTCCCTCAGCTCTTTTTTTTTGGTCCGGTCATGGGGCCTGAACTCTGGGTTTGGGCGCTGTCCCTCAGCTCTTCAGCTCAAGGCTAGCGCTCTACCACTTGAGCCACAGTACCACTTCTGGTTTTTTCTGCTTATGTGGTGCTAAGGAATCGAACCCAGGGCCTCATGCATGCGAGGCAAGCGCTCTACCACTGAGCCACCTTCCCAGTCCTCCACGAGACTCTTACCTCTAACCAGCAAAAAGAAATGTGGCTCAAGTGAAAAGGCTAAGTCAGAAGGTGAGGCCCTGAGTTCAAGCCCTCGTACTGCTCAAAAGCAAAACCTGCCTCGCCAGCAGCCTGGCCGGCCGTCCAGCGGACCGGGGGCGTCCGGCGGCGGCTTCGGTCAGTCCCGTGCGGCCGCCTGCCGCCCACCCCGCTCCCGCCCGCGTCCGCTCCTGCCCAGGCCCAGGAGCTGCGTCCGCGGCCGCCTCCCACCCCGCCCGCTCCCTTCCCTTAGCCGCTCTCACAGCACCGACTTCCGGCCCGGTCTGGCTTCACAGTCCAAGCTCATTTATTTAGCGGTGCTGGGGGTCCGACCCAGGGCCCGAGCTGGGCCGGGCAGGGAAAGCCGCTCGCACAGGCCGCTCCGCTTCCCAGGAAACCCGCTTCCGCGACTCACGTGGCCAAACGGCGGGTCACGTGCGTCCTCCGGCCAATCCCCGCAGCCAGGAAGGAGAGGCGTGGTGATTGGTCTGTTCCTGCCAGGGGGCGGTACTCCGGCTCGAGCAGGTCAAGCACCAACCCGCCCTACTTCACTCTCAGCGGTCCTCGTAAATCTCGTTCCCTCGCGAGACTCGGTGCCCGGCGGATGCCTGTAGGTCCCACAATGCAGCGGGCGGGGGCGGGGCAGTCCTTTCTCGGCGCGGCGTCGCATACCGTCTGCGTCATCCGCCTGAGCCAATCTGATCCCAGAGTTTTGGGTCTGGCTGCTGTTCTCGCGGGAAGCGGACGCGTCGGTTCGTGCGGCAGTTCCTTCGGCTGTCGCCGTCGCCGCCCTCCTCCCTGGGTAGTGGTCCTGAGGGATCTTTCCTGTGCCCGGCTGGCGTGGGCTGTGTCTGGGCACTCGTCACGGCATGAGTTGTGACTGGTGTGTGCTCAGGCTGTGATCCGGGTGTGAGAATGGTCCGTGCTCTGGTGTGTGCACTGGATGTGATCTAGGTGTGGAACACAGGCTGTGATCCGGCTGTGGTATAGGTGTGAGTGTGGGTTGTGTTCCAGGTGTACACAGGCTGTGATCCGGTGTGTGCGCACCCGGGATCCACATGAGTGTACGGGCTGTGATCTGGGCACACGAGTTGTGATTAGTGTGTGCACAGGCTGTAATTCGGGGTGTGCATGGGCAGTGATCTAGTGTGTGCATGTTGTCTGGGATCCAGGTGTGTGTATGGACTGTGCATTTGGGTTTTGATTAGTGTGTCCACACGCTGTGACCTAGTGTGTACTCAAGCTATGATCCTGTGTATGCATGGGCTGTGATCCTGTATGTGACTGGGCTGTGATCTGGATCTGGGCACGAGCAGGATTCTGGGCTTTGTTTCATCAGAATGGTACCCCGTGGCATCCCAGGACTCCCTCACCCTATTGTTCTTTACCGGTCACCTGTGTTTTGGTGCAGGTGTCTGAGATGAATGCCCCAACGTTATCCAGGTTGCCTTCTGCACTCGCCTCAACCTACCCCTGCAGGAATGTGTGCTGTTGCTTGCACACAAGTTTTGGTCACTTGTCTTCCTGCTGGGATCATGATCTTCTCTGTTTATCCCTTCAGCCTGCCCTCAGATGGTGATTTAAGCCCATGAGTGAGGTGGCGGGCGACTGGGGAGGGGGGGGTCACGAACATGCTGGACCCCAAAGATAAAGTGAACAGAGTAGCGGGGCAGTGTTGCTCATGGACTAGCTAAAGGGAAAGCTTGGAGATGAGACACCCACGAGATTTGAGGACTAAGTGAAACTGGGCGTGTCATTCCAGTATTTGAGGCAGGGGGATCATAAGTTCATGGCCAGCCAGAGCCACACAGTAACACTTTGCAGCAAAAGAAAATCAAAAGAAAGGGTAAGAGGCAAACTGACCTTGAAGGCTCGTGGGTAAGAATCAGCCTGTCACGGCGAGAGCAGAGGTGACTAGACTAGCCAGTTGATTCTTTACCGTTGGTAGGCAGGATTGTGGACTGATTCGATGGGTATTTTTGGAAGACTTGTCTTGGATGTGGCCCCACGTGCCACCCCTCATGTGAGGGGTGCAGGAAAAAGAGGGGGTTGTACCTGGACCAAGAACAAGGTGTTGGGACTTGTGGGTCTTCACTGGATTCTCATTGCCATTGAGGAGCTGCTGAGCTTGAGCAAGCGCTGTCTTCCCTCTGAACCTCAGTCCTCAATGGGAAAACAGGATCACAGACCACCTGAGTTTGAGAACTGATGAAGAGAGGTCGTGTGCAGAGGGCCAGCCCAGCACGGGCCAGGCACTCTGCACATGTCACAGCCATTCTGTCTCCTTGGCTTTGAGGAGTCCGTGGCTGCACGGCATAGCTCATATGTTCCCATGGCCTCGCTGCTCCTTCTCAGGCAGGTGTTGCTGGGGGCTGGGGTCCTCTTAGCAACGCAACCTTGTACTACAGAAGCTCAGCTGAGGTGTGAAGAGGGCCTGGCACAGTTAGGCCCTGGGGCTCTGGAGTTCTCAGAACCACTTTTATTTGGTAGTTTTGAAATAGGGCTTCCACACTCACGTGCAAGTATTGCTGTGCCGACATCCCTAGAAAGAGAATTGCAGAGGCTGAGGTATGACATCTTAAATCCTTTCCATATTTAGCCATATTTGACCATCACCCAGTCACCAAAGGTCCTAGCCATCAACGTACTTGTCCCCCTCTCCCACAGCCACTGGAAATTCTTGTCCTTCCCGGCAAGTCCTTTTCTTTCAGAGCCTCAGTTGTCCCCAGGTGAGATGCGAACAGGACAGCTATGATAATCACTGCAGGGCACTCGGCTGAGCTCCGTCTGCTCTGCTGCATCCTTTCTTCATTCCTCCCGTCACCAAGGCAGGAATGGTCTGTGTGTTCCCTTATCCCCACTCCCAAAAGCTGGAAGCTGGAATTTTTGACTGAAGTATGTCTGTCTTCAAGAAGCCCTTCTCGGAGCTGGGAAGGTGGGTCAGTGGTAGAGTGCCTGCCTTGCATTCATGAGGCCCTGGGTTTGATTCCTCAGCACCACATAAGCAGAAAAAGCCGGAAGTGGTGTGTGGCTCAAGTGGTAGAATGCTAGCCTTGAGCTGAAGAGCTGAGGGACAGTGCCCAGGCCCAGAGATCAAGTCCCATGACTGACCAAAAAAAAAAAAAAAGTGCTTCTCCCTGGTGCCTGCCTTCCTTCCCAGCAGTGGGGACTTTTCTGAGCTCCAATCTGGTGAGCATTATGGTAATTACTTGTTTGATGTCCCAGGAAATAGGGGGAGGGGAATGCTGCTACCTCCTCCCAGGCTGCCACCTGGAGCCTCTGGGGAAAGGGCAGGGAGAGATTCTCGTGTGAAGGTTTAGAGGAAGCCTCTGTCCTGGGTGGAGGACATGCAGATGATGGGAAATTCCACGTCCTCCATTGTCACTTGTGTGCCCAGAGAAGCATAACACAAGTTTCATTATAATTCACAACCACAGATTCATTTGGTCATTCATGATTTCCTGTGACACCATAATATAAGTGTATATACAAAAATTGGAGGCCGGGTGCTGGTGGCTCAGGTCTGTCAGCCTAGCTACTCAGGAGACTGAGATCTGAGGAGCATGATTCAAAACCAGCCCAGGCAGGAAAGTCCGTGAGACTCTTTTCTCCAATAAACCACCAGAAAACCAGAAGTAGCAAGTGGTAGAGTGTTAGCCTTAAGATGAAGAGCTGAGGGACAGCACCCAGGCCCAGAGTTCAAATAAATAAATAAAAATTGGGGGACAGCACTGGGGTTCAAACTCACAACTTTGTGCTCTCTTGGTTTGCTTGCTTGGCTAGTGCTTTTCTGTTTGACCATGTCTCCAGCCTGTCTTTTTGCTGCTTAATTGAGAATGGAGCCTGGTGGACTTTACTGCCCGGGTTGGCTTTGAACCTGAATCCTCCAGATCTCAGCCTCCTGAGTAGTTAGGATTACAGGGGTGAGCCACTGGTGCCTAGCGTGTAATTACAGGTATGTACATTTCTTCCCTCCCTTGCTTTTCAGGCTTCCCCTCCAGTTAAAATGGACCATCTCATCTGCCTGCGCTCCCGCTGAAGAGCAGCCCTTTGCTGCTTTCCACCTCAGTCCCCTGTCCTCTTCTCATGCCCCATGGGGGCCCTGTGTGTCCTCCCACTGGAGACCACAGTGTCTCACCGAGGCCAGATCCCCCCATCCATGCCTTCACCCTCCATCCTGTCTCCCACTCCCACTGTCTTCCCAGGGCCCACAGTGGCCTCCACACTGCCCACACCAGCGGTCGCCACTCTATTGCTCACTCTCCGTTCGAACCTCTTGCTCCTGGCTTCTGTGAAGCCACTACCCTGCTTTTCCCCAAACTTCCTGGTCACAGGACCTGCACCCAAATGCCCTTGCATGGCGTTCTGTCCCATTCTCCTCTCACATAGATGAGTTTGTCTTTTTCTGATAGAAACTCACTGACTGGCATCCGAAATCTAAAGGCCGTCTCCCTGCTCACCTTCCTGTGAACTCCTATCAGGATGTCAACTCTTCAGTAACAGCTAGAATCAACCTCACCTGCTGTTTTGGGTTTCTTTCCTTTCCCAGTCCCGTTTTCTATCCAGAGCAGCCTTAAAGCTAGTGGTCACTTCTCCTGTAGGACCTTGCTCTCAACCTGTCCCTGTCTCTAATGTCCAGTGGCTCACGCCTGTACTCCTAGCTACTCAGGAGGCTGAGATAGGAGGATGGCAATTGAAAGCCAACCCAAGCAGATAAATACAGGAGATTTTTTTTTTTTTTTTGGTTGTGGGGCTTGAACTCTGGGCCTGGGTTCTGTCCATCAGCTCTTCAGCTCAAGGCGAGCGCTCTACCACTTGAGCCACAGCACCACTTCCTGTTTTCTGGTAGTTAATTGGAGATGAGTGTCACAGACTTTCCTGCCCAGGCTGGCTTTGAACCACAATCCTCAGATCTCAGCCTCCTGAGGAGCTAGGATTTCAGGTGTGAGCCATCAGCGCCCGGCTAGGAGATATTTTTATCTCTAGTTATCAGGTAAAAGATTGAAGCATGGCTCAAGTGGTAGAGCACCAAGCCATGAGTTTGTTTGTGTTTCTTTTTTTTGAAAAAGCTGTTAGAGCATAAGTCCTAGAACTCAAGCCCACTATCTGCACACAAAATTAAATGGAGAAATAAAAATAGCCATGTGAGCCTGGCAGCCCTGCCCTGCGCTCTCGCTTCCCGGGCCACATGTGCCATGCGTGTACATTCCATGCTTGCACTGGCAGGGACCTGGGGTGAAGGCGGTGCGGCCAGCCCCAAGTGCAGGCTCCACCCAAGTCCCCGGGCTGGCACTCCAGCTGGTGCTCACCACGTGGGGCTAGCGCTCTAAGTGTGGGGCATTAGTTGCGGGCACAGGGTGGGGGAGGGGCAGCCCTGTGGGGATTCACTGTTGGTGGTACTGAGGTTTGGGGTCTGAGCCTCGTCTATGTGAGCCACACTCCAGCCTGGATTTTGTGTTAGTTATATTTTGGGAAGTGCCTCATGGTTTTCCCTGGGGCTGGCCTCAGACCCTGATCCTCTTCCCTGAGGTCTCCCTTGTAACTGGGATTATAGGCTTGAACTACCACATCTGGTGTGTTTGAGAGGGAGTATCACTAACTTTTTATGACCCCTCCTGCCTTCGTGTTCCAAGTGTTGGGATGAAGCTGTCTCTCAGCACACTCTGCTCCTTAGTGGCTCTTAACTCACCATCTCATGCCCGCCATTTAGATCTTTTCCTCACCAAATACATTCACGAGTAAGTAGACGGACAAAAAACCCCAACAGACCATTTGCATGTGCATACACACAAAAATGATGCCAACTGCCCTGCATGGCCCACGCCTGTGATCCCAGATACTCAGGAGGCTGAGATCTGAGGATCATGTTTGGAAGCCAGCCAGACAAGAAAGTCTGTGAGACTCAGCTCCAATTAACCAGCAAGAAGCCAAAAGTGGAGCTGTGGCTCAAATGATCGAGTAACAGCCTTGAATGGAAAGGCTAAGGGTCAGTGCTCAGGACTTAAGGTCAAGCCCCAGGACTGGCACACAGGTGTGTGTGCACGTGCACACACATGCATACACACATGAACAAAAACCTTGAAACCAAGCAAGCTGACCGAACAACATCCAAAAGTAGACATGAATCCAAGAAGGCTCCATGGACCTCACGGACAGAACCTAACTGCAGAAACCAATGAGCTCAAAGCAGCAGGCACCTGTGCTCACGTCACAGCCTTGTACAAAAGAGTTGATAGGCCTGCAGGGGGGCAGAGTACTTGGTTAAAGGGGGATTCACGGAAACATCCCAAGTAAAGGCAGTGGGAGCCTCAATCACATAGCACCCTGACCCAAGAGAAGACCTAGCCAGGCAGCACTGCCAGCCCTGGGAGCAGAGAGAACAAAGGGTTAGTGGTTCTGGAAGTTACGGATGCTCCCTGCTGACACCAGTCTGCTTCCCATCTCATCTTGCGCCTGGCCTGCGTGAGGGCGATTCTCCAGGCAGTGGGTGTGGTTGAGGTTGGGAGCAGCAGAACAGAACGTTATGGCCATATGATGGGCCAAAGATGGTTCTCCGAGCTTTCCCCCAAGCAGTTGCAAAAACTGAGCTTTTTTTTTTTTAATGTAGGACTTTTTTTTTCTTTCTGTGTAGGAAATGTGTGAATGTTTATTTTATTCAGTAAAGACATTTTCCTGCTGAGCACTGGTGGCTCTTGCCTGTAATCCTAGCTACTCTGAAGGCGTAGATCTGAGGATTATGGTTCAAAGCCAGCCTGGGCAGGAAAATCCTTAAGATTCTTTATCTCCAATTAACCACTTAGCTCCCACCCCCAAACAAATAAACAAAAAACCAAAGTGGAGCTTTGGCCCAAATGGTAGAGCACCTACCTAGCAATAATTAAGCCTGGAGTTCAAGCCCAAGTACCACCACGTGTATACACATGTGCCCAAGCATGCACACATGCATACACATGCATGCACACATACATACATTATCAGCCCCTTAACCCAGCTCTGGGGTCAGCCTAATTTCGCTAGCTTGGGCCTTAGTCCCACTTCCATTTAGAAGGTGATACCCCATTCTGCCTGGCCCCCAACAGTGTGCCCATACTGGGTGATCTCCCAGCTGAGGACCTACTGTCAAGAAGCTTCTAGATACTCAAGAGTAAAAGCATGTGGTCTCAGGCACAGATGGCTCATGCCTGTAATCCTCACTACTCAGGAGGCTGAGATACAAGGATCACGGTTCAAAGCCAGCTGAGTCAGGAAAGTCCATGAGATTCTTATCCCCAATGAACCACCAGAAAACTGGAAGTGGCGCTGTGGCTCAAGCGGTAGAGCACTCGCCTTGAGCTGAGGAGCTGAGGGACAGCGTCCAGGCCCAGAATTCAAGCCTCACGACTGACAAAAAAAAAGACAAAAAAGTAGAAAGGAATGATGGGTGAGTGTGGGGACATGGGGACAGTTAGCGCCGAGTCAGTTTGGGCATCTTTCTACTTAGTTTCCTTCTCTCTCACACACACAAAACCCAAACCAAGTCAACCCCACATGCACGCAACAGCACCGAGAACAGCCGCCAAGTTACACCCCGAGGACCGGAAACCTCAGGCATAGAACCCCTCCCGCCCGCCTCGGATAGAGCCATCTGTTCATACATTTGTGCTAATTTGATGCTGACCCGGGTCCGGGGTGCGCGCCTGCCAGGCCTGCCGTGGCCGGTGGGGGTCCCAGGGGTGCTCAGGTCCCGTCCCCGAGCTCTGTCCCCTGTCCTCCCCTCCGTCCCCCCCCCCCCCCCCCCCGCCCTCCAGGCCTGCGCAGGGCCGCCCTGTGACCTTACCGTGGGCTCAGGGGCCTCCACATCTCCCACAGCGGAGGACACGAGTGTGAGGCCCCGCGGTCCTCTGGGGGACTGGGTGGTGAGGGGCAGGGCTTGCTGCAGGGCTCAGGCCGCACCCACTGGGGCCCGCGTCGCCCGCACCCACTCGGGCTGGCGTGGCTGCGGGCGGCGGCCTCCGCCGCGCTCCCGGGCCCTGCGGCTGCAGCAGCCCCGCCGGCCTCCCGGACCCCGCCGACCGGCCTCCCCCATCCGTCCCTTCAAGAGCGCCTGCATGGGCTGGAGGTGTGGCTCAGGTGGTAGAGCACCAGCTGGTCCCTCAGAAAGGGGGGGGGGTCCCTTGGGAGAGGGGACCTGCGGGGGGAGGGGGTCCCACGGGGGAGGGGGGGGTCCCCGGGGGGGATATCCCGCGGGGGGGGGAGATCCCGTGGGGGGTATCCCGTGGGGGGAGAGGGTCCCCCGGGGGGGTGTCTCGAGGGGGAGGGGGGGTCCCCCGGGGGGGGTGTCCCGCGGGGGAGGGGGGTCCCCCGGGAGGGTATCCCGAGGGGGAGGGGGGGGTCCCGCGGGGGAGTATCCCGAGGGGGAGGGGGGGGTCCCGCGGGGGAGTATCCCGAGGGGGAGGGGGTGTCCCGTGGGGGGAGAGGGTCCCCCGAGAGGGTGTCCCGAGGGGGAGGGGGGGGTCCCACGGGGGAGGGGGGCCCCCGGGGGGGTGTCCCGCGGGGGAGGGGGGCCCCCGGGGGGGTGTCCCGAGGGGGAGGGGGTGTCCCGTGGGGGGGGGGGTGGAGCGGAGCGTGGCGGAGCACGCGGGGCCGCGGGGCCTGCGTGCCCGGACTGGACGGCGGGGCCGGGGAGGCGGCGGCCGGGCCCGGCCTCGGCTCACAGGGAGGCGTTTCAGGGAACTGTTTTCTGTGGGTCGTGGGCCCTGAACTCTGGGCCTGGGCGCTGTCCCTCAGCTCTTCAGCTCAAGGCTAGCACTCTACCACTTGAGCCACAGCGCCACTTCCCGCTTTTTTCTTTTGGCTTACGTGGTGCTGGGGAATCGAACCCGGGGCCTCACGCATGCAAGGCAAGCGCTCTACCACTGAGCCACCATCCCAGCCCTCAACGCATTTTCTTAACGTGTCTGGCTCTCATCTGACTCCTCAAAAACCAAGATGCTGCTGACAGGCTGCTGGCCCTGCGCCTTCAGCTTCCGCGATGGGCTCCGAGCCTGGAAGGGCCGGCCGCCTCCTCTGCCCCCGGCCGGCGGCGTCAGCCCGGCCTGCCCGGTGCCGGGGCTAATTTAGTTTCAGGATGAGCAATAAAATTCACATGTTCTTTATTTAGTTCATATAATACACCGTTTTAAGAGTTCTTTAAAATTAGGTAAAAGAGCATATTAAGTGGCAGGTGTATGAAGTTCCTCTTCATAAACAATGTCAAAACAAAAAGTTCTGAATTACAAAATGTTAAAAAATATGTAGGTACTTAACATTTCACGAAAGCATAAAGTTACAGGTATTTCCTAAAGAAAAAAAATAATTGTGCCACTTACCTATTTTTGCTGTTTCTATGAACTTTTTTTATTCTGTACATAGGACATTTTTGTACAAAATATGAAGTCTACATTTTTATTACTTATTACCATAAAACAAAGATACAATGTATGTACAATATTAAAAGGAAGCCATCCTAAAGCCACACTAAGAAGACACTGGGAACTGTGACATTTGATGCACAGATACATTTCTGGGAAGAGTGACGATGCCAAATGCAGAACTTTATGAAGAAAAACAGTCACCAGTTTATTTTCAACGCAGTACTTCTGAAATCTGTTTGGTACAGAGTGAACAGTATCTCAGTATGATATATATATATATAAGCTGAACCATTCGCACAGGGAATCCGAGTACTAATTAGGTAACTTTAATAGGCCAAAATATTAAGCAATACTCTTGTCCAAGAAAATTAGTTTCTCTCAAAACTGCTTTTCTTCCCCTTATTGGTGAATGTTTGTCTTCAATAAAGAGCAGAAATAAAACCTAGACCAGAAGATGTTTTTATACGTTGAGCTTTACACAATCACCCGACACTGATATCTCCATTCTCCCCTAGGGCCGAGGGGAGCCCCACCTCCTCAGCACCCCGGTCAGGGGCCTCTGAGAATCTATCAGCTAAAGACGGAAGTTCAAACAATGGTATATCAAAATACATAAGACGCTGCTTTATACAATAAAAAGCACCCTTTTTCCCTCAAAAGGAGAAGGCATCTCAACTTGTTTTTAAATTATAGATTTCATAATGGTAAAATGGATAGATACTTGTCAAGTTTCTCAGGAAGTGTTCTGACCAGGCCCGGCCCCCTGTCAGCCGCCCCGCCAGGCCCAGCCGGTGCTGACCCTCAGCACAGGCGGCCTCTCCCCTCCCCGCAGGGCGCGCTCCTCCCAGACTCAGCAAAGAAGCATCTTCAGTGGACCGCAAGGAAAGCCGGGCAGCAGGCACTGAGGCCGCCCAAGGGGCAATGTTGGATTTCACCATCTTTTTATGGATACCCGAGACCACGATTAAAAACAGATCCTAAAAGAAGCCACATTTTATCTCTTATGCATCAAGACATTTAACATTAAGTTTTATATATATGTATTTATATATGTATATGCCAGAGACGAAAGAAACTAAGTCACTGTTCAGAACAGCAGTGCACATCTCAAGTAGCTTTCAAGCAGGATAAGTAAGTCAAAATACTGGCCACCCTGAGAGAAATAAAGAATAGACAAAAGCACTAAGTTTAAAGGAATTCTCCTCGTGCTATCCCATCTAAAACAAAAGCTTAATCCATGCAAGAATTCTGGGAAATATATAGCAGCATTATGAAGACAGTGAAAACTCAAGACACCGCATTTTCCTTCCGCAGCTGGTGCGTGTGCCCCTTCCTCACAGAGCGCAGGCCACTCCCCGACACCCCCCACTGCTTCTCCCTCCCCTTCCCCCCCAAAGGAGCCGGTGAGCTGGGGGTGGGGCGGGGCCTGGCCGGCCCACAGTTATCCCAAAGGCGGAGGCCGCAGCTTGCCATAGGCCAAGCGCCAGACTCCTTCCAACTTCCCCCTGGAAGTATGAGGTTCTTAGACACTGTAACTGTATCACTTCAAGAGTCTTGTGGAAGGGTACCCAATGTGTAAGTAGATGAAAAAAAAAACTGATTCTGTAAATAAAAATATGAGCACATAATTGAAAAATTCCAATCCAGTCAAGGTGACAGAGAAAGCTTTTGGAAGGACTGCCTGGCGCGAGCTTCCCTCGGAACCCTGGTGCTGGCACAGACTGGGAAATATGGCTTTCGGTAGACGAGAGCAGCAGGGCCTGGCGTGCGTGGGGGAAGCAGGGTGAAGGACACCTCGGCAGGCATGGCCAGCGCCAGGATTGTCACGACACTTTCCGGGAGGCTCGAGAACATGAAAGCGGAGAGCCAACCCGCGAGATCACACAGACAAAAACGCGGGCCTAGCCACCTGTGGGAGCATCTGAAAGGCTGTGCAGTCGTAAAGGTAGGCGGTACTTTTCCAAGTGTTCCTCTGATCTGCAGAACATTGGAACTACCGCAGAGCCACCTATCTGGAAGGGTCACGAATGCTGTGTGTGTGGAGCAGGGGCATGAGGGCCAGGGTGCTTTCCTACAGCTCTGGTTTGGTGACAGTCTTACTGAGGGTGATGCTGGGGAGGGTAGGACCTCGTGGGGACACTGTCACCCGCCCTCCCCCCCACCCCAGCCTGGCCCGTGGGGTCTGAGAACCACCATTGTTTGAACTCCTCATCTCGAGCTGAGGCAGGTGCGCGTGGTCGCCTACAGAACGGGGTGGAAGGAAGCTCTGAGTGGAGCTGACGGGTGTGGCACACACAGTATGTATTTTCTACAGAATCCAGAAGAGACGGGCAGGCCGGGCCGACGCTGCGCCAGCCTAGCGCCCGTCCTGGGAGAGCAGCTCGTCGGCCCTGCAGTGAGCTTCCAAGGCTTTCTTGGTGAGAGGGTCCTGGGGCAGCTCGGACTTGCGGCGCGCAAGAGGACGGTCCTTCTTCAGATCTTTCTGGGCCTGGAATTAGAAATGCAGTGGCGTTGGCTGCGCTCTGAGCTGTCTTGACTTCAGAGCAGGGGGAGAATTATGAGGTGTGGCAGGTGTGTGCCTCGGGAAAGCCGGGGCCCCGCCACCATGGGAGACCACCAGGCCATCACCAAAACGCCATCCGATGGCTGGCGGCTGCCTTTCTACAATGTGTAGTGTTGACAGAATGCCAGGGCCAGGCCCACCTCGTTCATCAAACAGCCACTGCCAACGTTATTTCACAGCCTGGGCATCCCAGGACATTTAAGTAGAAATTTCCTCTTGAGGTAAAGAGAATGAACAAAAAGCATAGTCAAACCAGATTTAAAACCAGTAAGAAACCCTCTGTAGGACGAAAAACCTCTGTCTAAATTAAAAATTATTTAAAAATAAGAGGTGCAAATGGGCTTATAAAGCCATAATTTGCATTATTATTAAGGAACAAGACTCCTTTGCCCATTCCATTGCCTTTCTGAAACTTAAGACTTTAAAAGGGGCTGGGAAGGTGGCTCAGTGGTAGAGCGCTTGCCTTGCATGCATGAGGCCCTGGGTTCGATTCCTCAGCACCACATAAGCAAAAAGAAAAAAGCCAGAAGTGGGGCTGTGGTGGCTCAAGTGGTAGAGCACTAGCCTTGAGCTGAAGAGCTGAGGGACAGCGCCCAGGCCCAGAGTTCAGGCCCCACAACCGACAAAAAAAAAAAAAAAAAAAAAAGACTTTAAAAAATTAAGTGAATCCCATTTTTGCAAGTCGATTTAGAAAAGTGTATCTGCAAAGAAAGGGCAGGTTTCTTGGTAGGAAGTTTACATACTCAACACACTCATTTTCAGGAATAATAGTTAAAAAAAGGAATTCAGTTTTAAAGGAGGGCTACTACATTAGCACCAGTATTTTGAAATAAAACAAGAAGCAGTGTATATGTCAAAGACTGCCAGATAGTTAGCAGCTTTGTTGGATCAAAGTTGTGTAACCAGAATTGTTTTCCTTTCTGTTCAGTTTCTCCAACAGACAGGACATTGGGCCTGGCTCCTCCTTCCTCAGCACCAGCGTGAGATAGTGGAGAACCAGAGTCCGGAGATGGCAAATGCCACCGGTTCCCTTAGAGACTGTCTGTCTGTCAGCACTCTCTCTCTTTCTCTCATCTATCTATCTATCTATCTATCTGTCTGTCTGTCTGTCTGTCTGTCTGTCTGTCTGTCTATCTATCTATCTATCTATCTATCTATCTATCATCCATCCTTCTATTCACAATCCATCTTCTTCATCACCTATTATCTATCTATCTTTGAGGCAGGATCTTGTTATGTAGCCCAAGTTGGCCTCAAACTCCTGATCTTCCTGCCTCATCTTTTTGGTGTTGTTAGGCACAGCACTTCAGAGTGCTGTCTGTAGCTTGCAAAGCAGGTTTGCCTTCAACCCATCAGATACTTGAGAGGTGAAATCCTACCCTGAATTTTATGCCTGTGGTATACTGATGTGTAAACCAAACCAAATCAAGTAAGTTTTTATATAAACAAAATATATGATCACCCGTGGAAATGAGCACTTCAAAAAGAGGAAACATTTTAATAGAGAAAGATAAAATAAAACAGTTATTAAATACTTGGAGCTAGAAGCAATGCAGGCAAAGGAGAAAATCGGCTGGGCCCTGGGGCTTGCGGGATCTCGGGCAGCTGATGGATGTGTGTGGGCTTGGGCATTTCAAGTCAGCGTGTGAGGCAGAGAGTCATCTTACACACCAGGAGGGGACAAAGGACGAACCACAAAGGGACAAGGAACACAGGAGGGGGGAGAAACGAGACATCACGCAGACAGTCATCGAGGGTGGGGGGCCTCTGGGGACATGCTGGTGGCATGCAGGCATGGGTGGACTGACAAGAAAGGACCAGACAGAGCTGGCCGAGGACAGCTCTGCGGAGGCCCCACAGAGGAGCAGCCTGAGCTGCAGCGTGTGTCTCCCCCAGGGCTGTCAGATCGGGGGAGAGGAACACAGGACCGTGCACATTTTCTTCCTTTTAGAAAGGCGTAACTTCAACTCCAAATTAGTTTGAGGCACGACTTATCAAAAGCTTGTTTTATCTTGACTACACCATCCCAAGCTGGATGACATGGGTGACATGCAAAAAAGGGAAAATACTTCATGTATACCACATTCTTTTCTCTGGTCAACTTTCCTCACAGACGTAAAGCCTTAAGCATACTCTACGCATTTCATGACAGATACCTGCACTGCCTACCTTCCGTCTCTACACCTTCCTCACTTGCGGGCTTGACATTGCTTTTCTTGCGACCAACTGTTAAAAACGAGAATCGTAAATATTTTAAACATCTCTGATATCAGTGCTATTCATATGAAACTTTCTAGTTTTCTTTGGATGTTCTCTATAGGGCAACACGAGTTTCTCAAAGGAAATCTAAGCCAGCAGTCTGAGTGGCTGCTAACTAGTGGTTAAGGGTGAGCTTGATGCACTCCCCCTCCGCCCCTCCCGACCCAGCGGCCAAGCTTATTTACAGGAAATGGAATCACTTTGGAAAAACAAAATTAGTTGAAAATCAGATTGAAGGGGCACTGAACATATCCAAATAACAAAATACAAGATCCCTGAACCTTAGCATTTGGCTATAACTTTTTTTGTTTTGGATACTGGGGTTGAACTTGGGGTCTTACGCTGCTCAGCTCGGGTGCTGTCACACCCCAGCCTTGCTTTTTGCTGGTTATTTTGGAGATGGGGTCTCACAGACTTTTCTACCTAGGTTGACTTTGAACCTCAATCTTCTGGTTCTTGGCTTCCTAAGTAGCCCCCTGCACCTGGCTTGTTTGCTCCGTTTGGGGACAGGGTCTCACTTGATAGCCCAGGCTGGCCTTGGGTCCCCACTCCTCCAGACTTAGCCTGGGCTACCTCACCTGGCACTTGGCATCTGTTTTCTTTTTGAGAGAATTTCAGGAAAATGACTTCAAACATCTACTCTCTCTCTCTCTTTCTGTTTTTGTTTTGTTTTTTTTTTTTGGGTCCGGTAGTGGGGCCTGAACTCTGGGCCTGGGCGCTGTCCCTCAGCTCTTCAGCTCAAGGCTAGCGCTCTACCACTTGAGCCACAGCGCCACCTCCGGCTTTTTTCTTTTTGCTTATGTGGTGCTGAGGAATCGAACCCAGGGCCTCAGGCATGCAAGGCAAGTGATCTACCACTGAGCCATCTTCCCAGCCCCCCTCTCTCTCTTTCTTCTTTTCTTTTCATGACAGTGCTGGGACTTAAACCCTGGACCTCTGACTCTCACTTGGCTTTTTTGCTCAACGCTGGCTCTTTTCCACTGGAGCCATACCTCTATTTGCAAATTTTTGCTGGTTAACTGGAGATAAGAGTCTCTTAGATTCTCAGATCTGTATATTCAGATTGGCTTCAAGCCTCGATCCTCAGATCCCAGACTCCTGAGTAGCGGAGATTATAGGCGTGAGCCACTGGTGACTGGCTTCTCCTTCCAAATATTAAGCCTACAAGTTCATACTTCATAAATATCTTAATCTACACAGGCTGAGATCCAACTGAATCTGAATGAGTTCATGGAAATCATCGAGTGCTGACACTGGGAAGTGCTGCTAGTCTCCCGACTCTGTTCTTTCTCAGGTAGTTTTGGCTATTCTAGGTCCTTTATGTTTCCACAGGAATTTTATCTTGTTTTACTTTTCAGAAAGGGTCTTGTAACATAGCCAAGCTGTGCTCTAACTTGAGATGCATCTGCCTCCTGATCTCTAGTGGACTCTAGTGGACTCGGCTTGTTAATCGAATGGGAAAATGCCTGTTGGGACTCTAAAGAGGCCATTCATTGGGGAAATGATTCCTGTGGCATTCTGACTCAGGAACAGGGTGGAAGAGAAGGCACACATGCCATAGGAGTCCTCTCAGAGACTGCCATCCATACCTCCCTTTAGGACAAGGTGAGCAGAAAACGTCAGGCTAGTTCCTTCCACAGGGTCCTCAGGATCGGACATGACCCCTGGGAAGGGTGGAGGTTGGGGCAACCAGTTGAGAAGGAGCATGGCTCTGAGCATCCTACAACACCAGACTCCACCCAAAGGCAGTGTCGCTTGACATGAGAATGCTATTTATGGGCTGGGAAGGTGGCTCAGTGGTAGAGTGCTTGCCTTGCATGCATGAGGCCCTGGGTTCGATTCCTCAGCACCATATAAGCAAAAAGAAAAAAGCTGGAAGTGGCGCTGTGGCTCAAGTGGTAGAGCACTAGCCTTGAGCTGAAGAACTGAGGGACTGCGCCAAGGCCCAGAGTTCAGACTCTACGACCGGACCCCCCCCCCCAAAAAAAAAAAAAAGAGAGAATGCTATTTATTTATTTATTTAGAGATAAAGCCTCACTAGGCCTTATTGCAAAAACAGTCCTAGGCTGGCCTAGAACTTATCTTAATGCCTCAGTCTCTAGAAAGCTGGGATTATAGGCATGCACCACCACACACAGTTTGGTTTGTATTCCTATCAAGTGCTTCCTTCCCTCTCTCCCTCTCTTCTCCCCCCCCCCCCCTTTTTAAAAACAGTATTGGGGATTGAACTCAGAGGCCTTTGCTTTTTAGACAGGGTCTGGCACCTGTATCTGTTCCAGTCAGCCTGTGACCTCCTATCTCTGCCTCTCAAGAAACTGAGATCACAGGTGTATGCTGCCACTCCTGACTCCCAAGTGTCTTAAGAATAAACATGAGATCAAATCCCTGGCAGGCTTCCCACAGCATGGATGACATATGGAGTCTCCCCTGAGGGACTCAGGGTAGGGTTCAGCTGGCCTTCCTTTGGCAAACTCAAAGGTGAAAAATTAAAATAAAGAAGATGACCTTAGGGCCAGGGCTGTGGGTTAAGTGGTAGAGTGCCTAAGTTCAAATTTCAGCACTATTACTAGCACAATAAAAGATGTACTTCCTAAGAAATGTATGCATTATCCTGCCCATGTAATTGTAACCCCTCTGTACAGTATGTTCTCAAATAAAATAAAATAAAATTTAAAAAAAAAAAAAAAAAAAGATGTACTTCCATTATTTTTCCATTCCAGTTAAAAAAAAAAAAAATCAAGGGCTGGGAAGGTGGCTCAGTGGTAGAGTGTTTGCCTTGCATGCATGAGGCCCTGGGTTCAATTCCTCAGCACCAGATAAACAGAAAAAGCTGGAAGTGGTGCTGTGGTTCAAGTGGTAGAGCGCTAGCCTTAAGCAAAAGCAGCTTAGGGACAGAGCCCAGGCCCTGAGTTGAAACCCCAGGACCAGCACAAAAATAAAAAAATCAAGGAGGAGAATTAAAACCTCACAGATAGAATATAGGAAAACAAAAATATTTTTTTGGATGAAATCTGTTAAGAATAATCCTTGGAGGTGGCTCATTCCTAGCTACTCAGGAGGCTGAGATCTGAGGATCGCAGTTCAAAGCCAGCTCAGGCAGAAAAGTCTGTGAGACTCTAAACTCCAATAAAACACCAGAAAACTGGAAGTGGCACTGTAGATCAAGAGTTAGAGTCCTAGCCTTGAGCTGACGAGCTGAGGGACAGCGCCCAGGCCCTAAGTTCAAGCCCCATCACTGAAAAAAAAAAATCCCTTGGCTGGAAAAGTAGCTTAGTGGTAGAGTGCTTGCCTAGCATGCATGAAGCCCTGGGTTCGATTCCTCAGTACCACATAAACATAAAAAAAAAAAGAGGGGCTGGGAAGGTGGCTCAGTGGTAGAGCACTTGCCTTGCATGCATGAGGCCCTGGGTTTGATTCCTCAGCACCACATAAGCAAAAAGAAAAAAGCTGGAAGTGGTGCTGTGGCTCAAGTCAGGGTAGAGCACTAGCCTTGAGCTGAAGAGCTGAGGGACAATGCTCAGGCCCAGAGTTCAGGCCCCACAACCAGACCCCCACAAAAAAAAAAATAAATGAAGAGAATAATCCGGGCTGGGAAGGTGGCTCAGTGGTAGAGCACTTGCCTTGCTTGCTCGAGGCCCTGGGTTCGATTCCTCAGCACCACATAAGAAAAAAAAGCCGGAAGTGGCGCTGTGTCTCAAGTGGTAGAGTGCTAGCCTTGAGCTGAAGAGCTGAGGGACAGCGCCCAGGCCCAGAGTTCAGGCCCCATGACCGGACCCCAAAAAAAAAAAAAAAAAAAGAGAATAATCCTTATGAGCAAAGCATGGAATCCAACTGGATTAGATTGAAAAAAATATATAGTTCCTGATGCTTATTAGGTGTCTGCTGAGTTTTTCCATTTCATTTTTAAATTTTTTTTCAGGCTCTGATGAGCTGAAAGAAGTATTTGCTTATTTTTTGACTTAACTAAGGCTGAGGGATTGTCTGAGCAGGAAGACATCACAGGTACACAGTGCCAAGAAACCTCTGTGCATAGCACTGTGAGAAAAAGCCTGTAGAGGGGCTGCCCATCCAAACACAACACCAGCTATGCATGCAATTCCAAATCTTCTAAAAGCCACATTAAAAAAGGCAGGGTGCCTGTCATCCTAACTACTCAGGAGGTTTAGATCTGAGGATCATGGTTCAAAGCCAGCCCAGGCAGAAAGTCTGTGAGATTCTTATCTCTAATTAACCGCCAGAAAACTGGAAGTGGTGCTGTGGCTTAAGTGGTAGAACACTAGCCTTGAGCTGAAGAGCTGAGCAATAGCGCACAAATCCAGAGTTCAAGTCCCAAGACTGGAAGAAAAAAAAAAAAAAAGTTAAAAGAGCTGGGTACTGGTGGCTCACACCTATAATCCTAGCTACTCAGGAGACTGAGATCTGAGAATCAAGGTTCAGGAAGCCAGCCTGGTTAGGGAAGTCCACAAGACTCTTATCTCCAATTAATCACTAAAAAAAGCTGGAAGTAGCACTGTGGCTCTAGTGGTACAGTGCTAGACTTGGGCAAAAAAGCTCAGGGACAGTTCCCAGGCCTAGTTCAAGCCCAGGACTAGCACACATACACAAAGGCTCTTCAAACCCAAGTGGGAGTACTTCTTTGAAGCCTATCTGTGTACATTCCCAGTTCAGCAGAAAGAGGCTTGCGGATCCAAGTGCTGTCTCCACCATGGAAAACAGACCTCAGAGCATGTGTACTGCCTGAGGTGCTGCCACAAAGGCCTGGGCCCAGGCTCCTTCCAGCATACTGTGCACCTGTGAAGAACTAAAAGAGGTGTCTCTGGGCCACAGCAGAAGTCAGAGAGATGGAAAGGGAAAAGCAGGTGGCAAGATATTACTGCAAAGCTTTTGATTTTGCTCATTAACATATATAAAGAATAGATTTGGGATTACTAATGTTAAAGTAAATGAAAAAAATTGCAGACACACAACCATGAAAGACTGTTTCTAGTAATCTGATTATTAAAATCTAGAGATCAAACGTTCCTTAAAGGATTGCCAAGTAGGATCTATAATTTTAGCTGAAGCGGAAGGCTGACACGATCCATGTTAGCTACTGGGATGCTGGCATTTCTGGAGCAGCACTGCTTGAGCTCACTTTTACCTGATGAGCCTCGTCGCTCCCTGTCTTTCTCAGCACCTGCACATCTTCATACTGAGGCCCATCTGTGTCCATTGCAACCGGAATGCTCATGGTGCTGGCTTGACTATACACTGCGTACTGCAATGCAAAGTGTGGAGTTGCTCTGTTAGGTGCTCATGTCTGCACTTGGGGTTCTCATCTTGGCAGGGGCGGGGGCACACCTTCCCACCGCCTCCCCCAGCTCCCTTCCTCCACGAGGCCTACATACAGCAGCCTGTGGGCTCTGCTGTCTGCAAGCCAGACTGCAGAACTGGCCTCCTTCTGGCCCCAAGGCCATTTTCACACCCTGAGTCTCCAATGTCTGGTGAACAGTGGGCCTGCACCTGGCTTGGAGCTGCCAACAGTGACCTCGTGTGGGTCACCAACGTTGAGAAACACCCCTGACTGACACTGTCACCCCTGCACACAACCTGCCAGCCTTTACTTTCATGACACCATCCTCCCTCCCTCCCTTTCTCTCTCTCCTTTCTCTGTCTCTCTCTTTTATACCAATTCTAGAGCTTGAACTTAGACTCAGGGCTTAGGCTCTATCCCTAAGCATTTTTTTCCCTCTATCACTTGAGCCACACTTCCATTTCTGGCTTTTTGGTAGTTAATTGGAGATAAAAATCTCGAGCAGCCTGGTCATCCTAGTTAGTCAGGAGGCTGAGATCTGAGGATGGCAGTTTAAAGCCAGCCCGGGCAGCAAAGTCTGTGAGACTCTTATCTCAGTGGCACTGTGGCTCAAGTGGTAGAGCGCCAGCCTCGAGCTGAAGAGCTGAGGGACAGCGCCCAGGCCCAGAGTTCAGGCCCCATGACTGACAAAGAAACCCAAAAACCAAAAAAACTTCATGAACTTTCTTGCCCTGACTGGCTTTGAACGGTGATCCTTAGATCTTAGCCTCCCGAGCTGCTGGATGACAGGTGTGAGCAGCCAGCGCCCACTCCTCTATCTCTGTATCTCATTTCCTCAGCATTTTCCTAATTGCTTAAACTTTTAGCCGTATTCCCAATCTTCTGCTTGTCACCAAAACAAATGCAACCACGATTCATCAGACAGCCCTGGGGAACCAGGCAGCCCTACGGGTGTTGTGGGGTGGGACCCGCCCCCCGCCCCCCCGAGCTGTGCTAGTGGTGCCTCCTGTGCCCTCTCTGGACCCCGTCTCCATTCCCCGATACTCTGCAAAGCCAACAGCTTGGCATTACAGATGGTTCCTCACCAGCCTGTCCCTGGCCCCGCTGACTTCTGGCTTGTTAGTGTTTGGTGTCTACACTCGCTGTGAGGAAGGGACGGGGAAGGAGGAAGCCTGGAGCCTGCGGCGGGCACCCCCGTCCCGCGGCAGTGGGGCTGGGTCCTGCCAAGCCTTGGGGCCTGAGGGGAAGTGGGGCCCTGCCACCAGAAGAGGTTCAACAGGCCAGGCCTGCTCCGGCTCCTTCCATCCACACACATCTGGGGGCGGGTGGCTAAAATCCAACCCCCCTGCTTCTTCTCCAGCTCCACTCTCACACAGACCTGCCCCGGCCCCACAAACGGACACCTCCTGGTTCCAGCCTTGTGGCCACCTCAGGTGGCCTTGCCATGGACGCAGGTCTGAGCCTGAACGTGGACTGCACCAGCAATGCTGGGCACTCAGGGCGGGTGCCCGCTGGAAGGCAGGCCTGCACAATGAAGCAGAGCCCCCGCAGACCCCCGTGTGGGTGCCTGTGGCTGCACTGTACTCCACAGAAGCCCTTTCCTTCATCCTTACCTTTCCCTCCCCAGGCAGGGAGCAGGCTACATGGAGACACACACCTAGGTTAGAAATCTTCCATGTTTTAGGATTTCAAACAACCAAGTCACGTGTAACACAGAAAACTCAACGAAGCTGCCACAGCCGCTACAACAAACAGGCCAAGCAGAGAGGCACGCCCACAGGTGCGCCGGCCAGGGGGCGGTGCTGGTCTGTGAGCACAAGCAAACTCAGACACCATCTCCACAGACGCCACCCTGTGTAGGATGGGGCTCTACCTTCAGAAAATGAAGCCCAGTAAACCAGCTCACCACAAGGCAGCTTTAGATGGAAAACAAGGCTTACAGAACCCAATCATTTTTGTGACAGAAATAAAAAAAGCACATTGTATCATCACCAAATGCACTATGGTAACGATGAGCACAGATCACAATTTAGGAAAGACTTTCAGAAAAACAAAAAACCTCTTTCCAGTTCTGAACACATGAAGTATTTTCCACTGGCAGGGGTGGGGGCATGCACACAGGACTATCACAGAGAAGAGGACAGAGGACAGCAAGAAGGAGGTCACAGAGCCCCAGAGTCAAACCAGCACGGGCAGGGCGGCCAATTAGAGAGCTCACAGAGGGCAAAAGAAAGGGAGGCACTGGCAAACCCGGGCAGAGAGCAAGGTCTACGTGAGCAGGAAGGACCATGCTGTGGGACAGTCATGAAGCCAGGTCACTGCTAAGGCTCATTCGTAACAGTGCTATGTGTGGTTTGCTCAACAGGTTATTCTCATTATCTTCTAGGGAAAGTAGAGAAAACCAGATGCTCTGGTTTACACACATTTTGCACACTCTTCAAGACTATTAGCCGTTGAGCGGGCATCTGTCTACAACTTAAAAGGAAGCTGACTCCTAGGGCAATGTTAGACAGTGCCAAACCACCTAAATCTGCCACAGGATTACGGTGTTACCACATTTTAAAACAAGTACCAGGATTTTTGCCTGGCTACTCAGTCCTTCTACACAAGAGCATGGATAAGTACTTTTTTTGACCAGGACCAGGACTCACTCAGTCTCTGATGCTTTTGCTCATTAGCTGGTGCTCTACCACCTGAGCCACACCTCCAACACCAAGTTCTTCCCAAAAATACTGACTACCACTTCTGGGTGAAATCAAGGATACACAAATGAGAGTCATTCACACTTCCTATGGTTTTATGGTTTTAAGTCTCTTAATTGCAGTTTTATCCAAGAGATACAGGCCAGGATGTGGTTGCACTGATAACATTCATACTGTTAAGTTTATGCTTATGTTTTGATTTTTACCATTAAGAACTGACGCGTCAAGCCTTGGACATTAACTTTTTAGGTACATCTCTCACTAAAAGAACCACATGATTTAGTAAAATACTTTCTTCCCTGGGGAACTGAGAGAAAGAAGCTTGTGAATTCTAGTGTGGCAAAGATTCAGACAATGCTTTTCATAGAGGCCCTGCGGCCATCAGAAGACACATTTGTGCTAATGTTCTACTAGCGAGCCCAGTGGATGCAAAATCAAAGGACCATGGTGGCCTTGGAGCCAGGCCGGAGACAATAGGTAGGAGGTCCTGGAGGTCCACCACTCCATGCAGACATTGTGCGGGGCTCACTGCTCCCTGTCAGTGCTGACAGGGTAGAATTCATTAGTCCTTAGCATGAAAGGCTGAGGCCACAGAAACACAATGACATTACTTCATTTACACGTCACCTATTGCAAGTCAATTTTTCTTTCTTTTAAAAGAAATTAATTCAATATTTAAAAGAAAGGGAAACATAGCTTAAGCTTGACACTTAAGTGGGAAAGCAAATCATAATCTTAGAGCAGAAGTTAAATCCTCATTTTATTTTTACCACAGTATAGTAATAAGATTCATTTCTTATTTACAAAGAAGAGGAAAAAAAAGTAAATTCTGTGGTAAAAATGGTTTGGGGCAAAATAAGTACTTATACAAGAGGAAGGTTACAAAGTTGAAAAGTATTTATTGCAGACATTTCCATGTACAATGTTAGTAAAATTGATTTCCCCTCCCTGGCGACGCCACGCCCCTGTCCTACAGAGGTCAGTAATACCTGCACACTTTCACATTAGTCTTTTTTTTAGTACCTGGGGATTCGCTTTGGCTAGATTTTCTATTTTAACCCATGCTTCTTCTCGCTCTTTCATCTTTAGCTTCTCTCTGAAAAATAGCAAAATGTCATCTGAATTAGAGAAAAGTCACATTTGTAGAAATGCTGAGATGAGCCCACATCTCTTTCTCTGGTCCTTCACAATCTCCTTCCACACACCTCCTGGTGCTGCTCACGCTGCATGTTGTAATGTGAAGACTAACTGAGAGTTTAGAGGAAAATACTGAAAAAAGGTGGGTTGAGGGCATGGCTCAAGTGGTAGAGTGCCACAAGACCTCAAGTTCAAACTCCAACACCCCCCCCCCCCACCCACACACGGTGGAATGCTAAATATTTAACAAAAATTTCAATTAAAAAAAAGGTCTTAGATAAGGAAGTGGTAAATCTTATGTTTCCATTCTTGATTGGTTATCTCTCCATGGGACCCACTGCTTCGGTGTGGAGCTTATTTACTCAACAAAGGACAAGATTAGCATGGAGTGAAGGCACCAGAGTGGACGGAGCCAGAGAACAAGGTTTTCTGATTCTACCCTTAGAGCCACAAGACCTTCAGGAAGTCATTGAGTTCGGCCCCTGTTTTTTATAATCCCTCAGATGCGTTGGTGCCTCTCTCGCTGTGATGCTCTGCGGCAGGAGGAGGGCCTGGGGGCAGCCCCATGCTCGGCGCTACACGCCGCAGTGCGGGAGAGCACACACCTCCGGCTCTCCCGTGGCCCTGCCACTGTCTCACACATTCTGCCTTTCGCTGAGTCGTATTTTGTTCTTGACCATTTTAGGTAAAATATCAGCCTTCCGGTGAGGATTTTTGTTTTGTTTGCTTCTGTAGCCTTCGCAAAGCTAAAGCAGGACGGGTTAGGAGAGATGGGTGACAATGTTGTCAGACACCTCGTATTCACATACTGTTTTGTAGAATGGGAACGTCTTTGTACAACTACTTAAAGATAATAATAAAAAAATAAAAAAAACTAAAGCAGAGTTGGTATGCAGAAATGCACGTTTATCTCAAGAATGACTAAATGATGGGTGGCCATGTAGATACCTTGTAGTCTGGATTCTATCCATTCCAAGTTATCTACCCTAGATAGTTTTAAGTGACAAGCAAAGAGCAAAATCTGCTAGCAGCCCATACTGGGCGGTACTGTGGGGATAGTTGGGTCTGAACTCAGGGCCTGTAGACTTGCTAGGCTGGCACTCTAACACTTGAGCTGTGCCTCTTTTCTTTTTTGTTTTAGGTTATTTTTCAGACAGGGTCTTTTGTGCTTTTTTGCCCAGGCTGCCTAGGCTAATCTACCTATGCTTCCTGCCCAGTTGGGATTATAGCCACGACACACCAGGCCAGGCTGGAGGGTGACTTCAATGAGCAATCACACGATTATGTGTGCAGCTGAGGGATACAATGTCTTACCACCCAGACTAACACTGGGCAAATGTGGGCTCTGAAGTTCCCAAACGCACAAAGGCAGCATCTTGGTTTTTCCAGAGATGGCCTAGATCCCTGAGAGCATGGAGAACAGTCAGTCAGAATAAAGCTATACTACAAGGCGGATTCTTGCTCTTTTACATAAACCCTTTAGGACGTAATTAAAATTCTGCTTTACACACATGATAAATTACTATCCAGAACAGCCTTAATGTGTCCCCAGAGAAAACCAGCTGTCCTACAGGCTAGTTTCCTAACCATACCGCATCCCAAGAGTGACTAAACTAGTATCAGGGTGAAGAGAGCTGACTTTAAACACCTGTGAGAGGTCTGTCATTGCTTTAAGGTTTAGAACAATTGAGGACAAAACAATTTAGGATTAAGAAAAAATATCCTATAAACAGCCACATGTGCAAGGAGCAACTTACTTTAGTTTCTCTGCTTTGAACTGTTGAGTACAGTCGTCAAAGAGCTTCTGGTTCATTTCCATGAAGAGTTTCAGGGCATTGTATATCAGGCCATGTATGGTCCTACCAAGGAAACATTACAGTGAAACTCTACACTGGACCACCCTCTTTCCTTCCTCTGCCACACCAGTCCTTCCTTCCTCTCCAACCAGAGGCTCTGCCACAAGTTTAGGAGGATTTAACATGAAAAACCTGCTAGTTTTCACCCAGTGTCTACTTCCTTCTCTCTCTCCCTCCTTACTTATATCCCTCCCTTCTTTCCTTTCTTGTGGTGTATGTGTGTTAGTTTTAGGGCTTGAACTCTGGGCTTGGGCGCTGTCTCTGAGCTTCTTTTGCTCAAGGTGAGTGCTCTATCACCTCTGGCTTTTTTGAGTAGTTTATTGGAGATAAGAGTCTCCTGTCCAGGCTGGCTTTGAACTATGATTCTCAGATTTCAGCCTCTTGAGTAGCTGGGATTACAGGTGTGAGCCACAGGGTCCCAGCTCACTTTTTTTTTTTTTTGCCTACGGCTGGTGCTCTACCACTTGAGACATACTTCTACTTCTAGCTTTTTTCTGGCTCATTGGAGATAAGAGTCTTGAGGAATTTCCTGCCCAGATGGCTTTGAATTGTGATCCTCAGGTCTTAGCCTTCTGAGTAGCTATGATTATAGATGTGGGCCAATGGTGGCCAGATTCTAGTGTCTATGCTTTTTGGGGGGTGCTGGTCTTGGGGCTTGAACTCAGAGCCTGGGTGCTGTTCCTCAGCTTCTTTTGTTCAAGGCTAGCATTCTACCACTTGAGCCATAACTCTAATTCCAGCATTTTTTTTTTTTTTTTGGGTCTGGTCGTGGGGCCTGAACTCTGGGCCCGGGTGCTGTCCCTCAGCTCTTCAGCCCAAGGCTAGCACTCTACCACTTGAGCCACAGCACCACTTCCAGCTTTTTTCTTTTTGCTTCTGTGGTGCTGAGGAATCGAACATAGGGCCTCATGCATGCAAGGCAAGCGCTCTACCACTGAGCCACCTTCCCAGCCCTTCCAGCATTTTTTTTTGAGTAGTTTATGGACATAAAGAGTTTAATAGACTTTCCTGCTTGGGCTGGATTTGCTTTCAGATGTCAGCCTCCTGAGTAGCTACCTCCTGGCCCAGGCCCTTAGTTAGAACCCCACGAGTGACACACACAAAAAAACAAAAACATAATTAAAATAAAAAAGTCACCGAAACAGCTAGACACTGGTGCTTATAATACTAGCTGCTAAGAAGGCTGAAATCAGAGGATCATGGTTCAGAATCAGCCTTGGAAGCAAAGTCCATGAAACATTAATTCTAAACTGGTAGTAAAATTTGGATTGCAATTCTAGTTGCAATAACAAGAAGATATGCATCACTGAACAATGACAAGGAAAGATGGGCGCCTGTTCTTTCTTTCTTTTTTTTTTGTCGGTCATGGGGCCTGAACTCTGGGCCTGGGCGCTGCCCCTCAGCTCTTCAGCTCAAGGCGCAGCACTCTACCACTTGAGCCACAGTGCCACTTTCCGGCTTTTTCTGCTTATGTGGTGCTGAGGAACTGAACCCTTGCAAGGCAATGACTCTACCACTGAGCCTCCTTCCCAGCCCCAAGCCTGTTCTTTCTTACTTGTTCCAATGGGTCTTTGAGTTGCGGTACAAGGATGGAAACATGATGGGCAGGATCTTTGCTGCATTGTCACTGATCAGACTCATGATGTACTCGTTGTTCCAGTAGTACAGTGCTCGCTCTGCCACCTGAAGAAACCAAATGCACAGTGCTGTTGGTGATTATGCTTATAGACATCAGGCAGCTTCCTGACCAGTTCTGACCTGGGTCAGAACACTAGTTACTTCTATGAATTCAAAGTGTTCTAGATTACAGACTTGAAGAGTCTTCAACAAAGAGCTAACAGATGATTTTATTTTTAATTATTATTATTATTATTTTTTGTCAGTCATGGGACCTGAACTCTGGGCCTGGGTGCTGTCCCTCAGCTCTTCAGCTCAAGACTAGCGCTCTACCACTTGAGCCACAGCACCACTTCCGGCTTATTCTGCTTATGTGGTGCTGAGGAATGGAACGCAGGGCTTCATACATGCAAGGCAAGCACTCTACCACTGAGCCACCTTCCCAGCCATCTTAAAATTTTTGCCAGTTGAGAGGCAGAGAGGGCTGCCTGCAGATCACCCGCGCAGAAGCCATCTGAGGCACCGGCATCAGACCCACCGATCTCTACAACCCGGCGTCCCAGAGACACAGGGGGCTGCCTGCAGATCACCCGAGCAGAAGCCACCTGAGCGTGGATACTGTGGACCTGACAGCTTCGATAGAGGCAGAGACAGAAAAGAATCACACAGAGTCACCACCGCCCAGCTCAGCCCGCAACCACCCCAACTGAACTCGGATTGCAACAGCAACTGACGACCTACACCACACAGAAACAACTAGGTCCAGGTTGAGTACCCCACAGGGGACAGTGTATCCCTCAAGGGAGACCAGAGCTGGAGGGAATCCCCAGATCCTGACCCAGACTCCCTACCCCAACACCCGGACCACAGGACCCACTAAAACTGGGAACTGTTTGAGAGCTCCACCAGCCTGTGGAGCACACTCCGCTGGCCAGCCTAGAGCAAGAGCGCCCCTGAAGGGAGCTTAAATGCCCAAGCCAGGAACAGCGCCCCTGGGTCAAGACTACCAACAGTAGAAGAAATTTGAACTGTGTACCCCAGGCTGCATAACCTAGGTGGAATACACAGCAGCACAGGCCTAACGAGCGCGTTCCAGGTGGGGGCCAGAACCAGGCCTGGGGATCCGGCACCTGAACAACACAACCAACTCCTCCCAACTGAAGTCAAAAGTTCAGCAGAGGGGAGAAAAACAGGGAACAGCACTCCCTGGGAAGCACGCCTGTGACAACAAAAGACCTGGAGGCTCAGGACAAGAGAAGCCCAAACCCCACCAAAACTCCACCCATATACCCTAGGCTGGGAATTGGGCAACACAGGCTGCTAGCACCTGATAGTAAGCAGGAGCTCAGACTGATAAGGCGGCTCAGCAGTAGAGGGATAGTCTTGGATGTATGAGGCCCTGGATCTGATTCCTCAGCATCACAAAAGCAAAAAGGGTCAGAAGTGGTGCTGTGGCTCAAATGGTAGGGTGCCAGCCTTGAGCTGAAGAGCTGAGGGACAGCACCCAAACCTAGAGTTCAAGCCCACAACCAGCCCCAAACAAACAAACAAACAAAAACACATCAGGAGCCCATAGCAGACTCCAGTATCTGGGAGAGTGCATCCAGAGCATCTGATCTTTCCAAGAACACCCGTAGGAGCAAACACAAGCAGTCTAGGCTGCTCAACCCTTCCAAAGGCGGGAATTGCCAGCAATCTACAGCAGAGAGCCGAGAATCCTAAGTAGGTCAGAACAGCAGCTGGAAATAGGCTCCCAACAGAACCCAGATCAGGCACAGACTCTCTCTACCAATACAGAAGCAGCAACCAAGCAAAGACAGACACACCAAAACAAAATTGCAGATCAGTCTCCTGAACCCCCATGCGAAAATCACAGAGAAAAATTACAAGGTTTACCACCACCCAGGAAAGCAAGCTAACCTCAAAAGCCAGCAGCCACGCAGGGGAGAGCCCCAGTGGGAGCAAAGCAGGAATGGAAGACAAAAGCTACATCCAAGGGTTGCTGGAGGCAATGACTCAAGAAATAAAGCGAGAAATTGATCAGAAATTGAAAGAGCACAAGGATGAACTATCAAAAGAGATACAGGATATCAAACAAGAGATGCATGCAAAAATAGAAGCTGCACAAACTTCAGTAAGAAGTGAGATAAACGCCAAATTAGAGGTAATGCATACTGAGATCAGTACTATGAGAACCAACATTGAATCCATAAAGGGATCCATTTCCTCCATGCAAACCACAATAGAAGCCATGGTCAACAGAGTGAATGAAATGGAAGGTAGAGTGTCAGATACAGAAGACAGAATACACCAACTGGACCAAAAAGTAACAGATATGGAAAAATCACTCAAATTAAACCAAAGGGAAATTCAAGAGCAAGCAGATAATGCCAAGAAATTTAACCTTCGTATAATTGGAGTGGACGAAGGTGAGGAATTCCAGAGCAAGGGAATGCAACACCTATTCAATAAGATAATCAGTGAAAAATTTTCCCCACCTCAAAAAGGAGCATCTTACCTACATAGCAGGAGCATATAGAACACCCAACAAGCAAGATCCCAGGAGAAACACTTCTAGACACATTATAGTAAAAATGATAGATCTGAATAATAAGGAAACAATCCTGCATGCAGAAAAAATGAAGAAGGAGCTATACTACAACGGGAAAAAAATTAGAATCACTGCAGATCTCTCCACACAAACAATGAATGCAAGAAAGGCCTGGGAAAGCACCATACGAGCCCTGAGAGCCAATAACTGCCAACCCAGACTGATATACCCGGCAAAGCTAGCATTCACATTCGATGGAGAACTGAAAACTTTTAATAGCAAAGAAAAACTAAATGAATACATAAACATTAAGCCAGCATTACAAAGAATTCTAAGAGGGGGGACACAACCTGAAGAAAGCAACCAGGAACTGGGACCTGCCCCAAACAGGCATTACTCAAAGTCTAACTTAGCAAGCACAGGAGGAAAGGAAAGAAGAAAAACTTAGGAAAACGGAATGGCAGGGACAACAATGCATCTCTCTATACTTTCTCTTAATATAAATGGGCTGAATTCGCCAATTAAAAGAAAACAAACTGAGGACTGGATCAGAAAACAAGACCCATCCATCTGTTGCCTTCAGGAGACCCACCTCTCAGCCAAACATACAAACAAACTCAGAGTGAAGGGGTGGAAAACGATCTACCAATCAAATTCCCCCAATAAGAAAGCAGGTGTAGCTATCCTGATAGCTGACAAAATAAACTTTTCATTAAAATCAGTACAGAAAGACAAGGACGGACACTACATATTAATACAGGGAACAATCCAAGAGGAGGATATTACCATAATCAACTTATATGCCCCAAATATTGGTGCACCCAGATATGTTAAACAAATGCTCTCAAACTTACAGAATAAAATAGATCCCAATACGATAATACTAGGAGATTTTAACACACCACTCTCACCAAAGGACAGGTCTACCAACCAGAGGATTGGCAAAGAAGCTACCGAATTAAGTGAGGCCATACTTCAAGCGGAATTAACTGACATCTACCGAGTATTTCACCCTAAAACAACACAGTACACATTCTTCTCAGCAGCTCATGGAACTTTCTCCAAAATAGACCATATCATAGTTCATGCAAGGAACTTAAGCAAATACAAAGGGATCGACATAATCCCCTGTATCCTATCTGACCACAGTGGAATCAAGCTAGCTCTCAATAAGAAAGCATACCGCAGAAATTTCTCTAACACATGGAAATTGAACAGCACACTCCTTAGCAATGCCTGGGTAACGGAAGAGATCAGAGAAGAAATAAAGCATTTCCTACAACTCAATGAAAATGAAAACACCTCACAAAGAAACTTGTGGGACACAGCAAAAGCAGTCCTGAGGGGCAAATTTATTGCCCTCAGTGCCCACATCAAGAGAATGGAGACAGACCAAGTAAATAATCTCATGTTGCAATTAAAACAGCTAGAAAAACAAGAAAAAATGGAACCTAAAGTTACTAGATGAAGCCAGATAACCAAATTAAGAGCAGAGATTAACCAATTAGAAAATCAGAAAACTATAACCAAAATAAACCAAACAAAAAGCTGGTTCTTTGAAAAAATAAACAAAATTGATGGCCCGTTGGCAAGATTAATTAAAAAAAGAAGAGAGGAAACCCATATTAACAGGATTAGGGATGCCACGGGAAAAATCACAACACGTGTCCAAGATACCCAAACAATTCTAACAGACTACTTTCAAAAGTTATACTCTCTAAAGGAAGAAAATCTGGCAGAAATGGATGCATTTTTAGAGAAATACAAGTTGCCCAAACTGAGCAAAGAAGAAGTAAACCAATTAAATAAGCCAATATCCTATAACGAGATACAGGAAGCTATCAAAAGTCTTCCAACAAAAAAAAGCCCAGGACCAGATGGATTCACAGCAGAATTCTATAAGACCTTTAAAGAAGAACTAATGCTCATACTCCTCAAGCTCTTCAGAAAAACAGAGAAGGAGGGAGCTATCCCAAACTCATTCTACGAAGCCAATATCACACTCATCCCCAAACCAGGCAAAGACCCAACCAAAAAGGAGAATTACAGGCCAATCTCCTTGATGAACACAGATGCAAAGATCCTTAACAAGATTGTAGCTAACAGAATCCAGAAACACATAAAAAAAATTATACCCTATGACCAGGTAGGCTTCATCCCAGAGACGCAGGTATGGTTTAACATACGTAAGTCAATAAATGTAATCCAACACATCAACAGAGCCAAGGTCAAGAATCACATGATTATCGCCACAGATGCAGAAAAGGCCTTTGATAAAATTCAACATTCATTCATGCTAAAAGCTCTGGAGAAAATAGGAATATAAGGAACATTTCTAAAAACAATAAAAGCCGTTTATGACAGACCAATAGCCAGTATTATACTTAATGGGGAAAAGCTACAACCAATTCTCCTAAAATCAGGAACAAGACAAGGATGCCCACTGTCTCCACTCCTCTTCAACATAGTTCTGGAACCCTTAGCCAGGGCAATAAGGCAAGAAAAAGACATTAAAGGGATCCGCATAGGGAAAGAAGAAGTTAAACTATCCCTTTTTGCAGACGACATGATACTATACCATCATGATCCCAAAAACTCCATCCCCAAACTCTTAGAAATCATAAATCACTTCAGCAAAATAGCAGGATACAAAATAAACCCACAAAAATCAGTTGCCTTCCTGTACACTGACAATGTACAAGAAGAGAGGGAAATAAAGGGAGCAACCCCATTCACAATAACCTCCCAAAAATTAAAATATTTAGGAATTAACCTAACCAAAGATGTAAAAGAACTATTTAATGAAAACTATAAAAAGTTAAAGAAAGAAATTGCAGAAGACACTAGGAAATGGAAAGACCTCCCATGCTCTTGGATAGGCTGACTTAATATAGTAAAGATGGTAATACTTCCAAAACTAATATACAAATTCAATGCAATTCCTATTAAAATCCCAATGACGTACATCACTGAAATACAGAAAACAGTCCAAAAATTCATATGGAACAACAAAAGACCTAGAATAGCCAAAACAATTCTAGGGGATAAAGACAATATGGGAGGACTATCCATGCCGAACTTCAAACTCTACTACAGAGCTATAATAACAAGACAGCATGGTACTGGCACAAAAACAGACCCGAAGACCAATGGAACAGAATAGAAGATCCAGAAATAAATCCACAGGCCTACAGCCAGCTGATATTCGACAAAGGAGCCAAAGACATACAATGGAAGAAACACAGCCTCTTCAACCACTGGTGCTGGGAAAACTGGGCGGCCACATGCAGAAAACTAAAAGTGGACCCCAGCCTATCACCATGCACCAACATCAACTCAAAATGGATTAAAGACCTTAACATTAAACCTGAATCTCTGAAACACTTGAACTAATAGGCACAGGAAGGAACTTCCTGAACAGAGTCCCAGGGTCACAACAAGTTGGAGAGAGACTCGACAAATGGGACTACCTTAAAATAAAAAGCTTCTGCACAGCTAAATCTATTGTAACCAAGCTAGAAAGACAACCAACTAATTGGGAAAAAATATTTACCGGCAATATATCAGACAAGGGGTTAACACCCTGTATATACAGGGAACTCAAGAAACTAATCCCTCCCAAACCTAACAAACCAATTACTAAATGGGCAAGGGAACTAAAAAGGGACTTCTCAAATGAAGAAATAAAAATGGCAAAGAAACACATGAGGAAATGTTCATCATCCCTGGTGGTGAAGAAATGCAAATAAAGACAACCCTGAGATACCACCTTACCCCAGTCAGAATGTCCCACATCCACAAATCAGCCAACGACAAATGCTGGAGGGGATGTGGAAAAAGAGGAACCCTATTACACTGCTGGTGGGAATGTACACTTATACAACCCCTTTGGAAAGCAGTCTGGAGGGTCCTTAGAAAGCTAAAGATTGACCTCCCTTACGACCCAGTCATACCACTTCTAGGCATTTACCCTGAACAACAGGAGCCAATATACAAGGACACATGCACCTCCATTATTGCAGCACTGTTCACAATAGCTAGGATATGGAAACAACCTAAATGCCCCACCACAGATGAATGGATCAAAAAATTGTGGTATCTATACACAATGGAATATTATGCAGCCATTAGAAATGACAAAATAATGGCATTTGCAGGGAAATGGATGGAGCTAGAAGGAATCATGTTGAGCGAGGTAAGCCAAGAGCGAAGAGACAAACGGTACATGGTCTCCCTGATAAGTGGATGCTAAATCTAAAATGTCAGGTGATACGACAAAACCAACAGGACTTAAGAAACAAAGAACTCCCACTCATCTGGTCGAACCACTACTAAATATCCCCATGCTGCTGATCACATGTATGGTGTATAACATGTGAACACCGTTATATGTTATAGACTGTGATAGACAATTTGTTCCAGGAAAGTTAGAATGAACTTGTGACTTTAAATGAGCATCATTATTCCACAATACTGTGAAATTCCGTAAATTATGTAATCACAATCAAAAAAAAAAAGAACCTTGGGGAAGGTAGGGAGGGAAGGGATGATAGGGGGAAAACAATGGAGGGGGTAACAATGTTCAAGAGGAAGTGTACTCATTACCTCACTCATGTAACTGTAACCCCTCTGTATAGTATCTTTACAATAAAAAAAATTTTTTTTTGCCAGTCGTGGGGCTTGAACTCAGGGCTTGGGCACTCTCCCTGAGCACTTTGTTGCTCAAGGCTAGTGCTTCCACTTTGAGTGACTGCTCCACTTCCAGTTTTTGGTGGTTAACTGGAGTCTCATGGGGACTTTTCTGCCCCGGATGGCTTAGAATCACGATCCTCAGATTTCAGCTTCGTAAGTAGCTAGGATTACAAGTGTGATCCACCAGTGCACGGCAGATGATATCATACACATTAAGAAATCTAGAACATCAGCATTTGATTCTCCATTCACTCTATGAACATTTATCCTAGATATCAGCCACCTGATGGTAACATGAGTCGAAGACGTTTCTTCCAGTCCTCCCTTGAACTCACTTACCCATCTATTCTTTTTTTGGGTCCAGTTGTGGGGCCTGAACTCTGGGCCTGGGCGTTGTCCCTCAGCTCTTCAGCTCAAGGCTAGCGCTCTACCACTTGAGCCACAGCGCCACTTCCGGCTTTTTTTTCTTTTTGCTTTTTGTGGTGCTGAGGAATCAAACCCAGGGCCTCATGCATGCAAGGCAAATGCTCTACCACTGAGCCACCTTCCCAGCCCTGCCCATCTATTCATTATCCACTCATTTTCCTTTTTTTTTTTTTGTCTGTTGTAGAGCTTGAACTCTGACCTGGGCACTGTCCCTGAGCTCTTTAGCCTAAGGCTAGTGCTCTACTACTTGAGCCACAGTGCCCTTTCGGTTTTCTGGTGGTTAATTAGAGATCAGAGTCTCAAGGACTTTCTTGCCTGGGCTGGCTTTGAACTGAGATCCTCAGATCTCAGCCTCCTAAGTAGCTGGGATTACAGGTGTGAGCCACCAGCGCCTGGCCATTCACTCGTTTTCCTACTCACTCATTCATTCCCCATGTCCTGTATTTACTAGTTATCTAGTGTGTGATGCATACTCAGCAATGCGTGTACAGAGAGCAGGGGGTGGGGGCGTGGGCAGACATACTTACTTGTAGTGGCTTCTGAAGGAAGAACCAAGGATGGGTGATTTCCTGATTTACTACAAGTGATGAGGTTGTAGAGGGCTCAAGGAGCAGTGGGCAGGTAGTGGAGGTGCTGGGGGTGGGTTGTGGGGGGGCAGGCGGGGGCATGCAGGGAGATCCTGAGAAAGGAGGACAGCAGGGAGCAGCCAGAGGATTGCCAAGAGGAACTGAGGCATGGCCCCAGCCCAGGGTCCATGGACTGGTCCTACTTTGGATGAGTTGGGAAGTCAGAGGAGGGCTCCCACCTGCTCTAAGTTTCCAACACACAAAGCTGAAAGGCTATTATGAGTACACACATCCTTCCACCCCTGCTGTCTCTTTCCACAGGCACCTGGCACATCTCTGTGCTTTCTGCAGAACCAGATGAAAGTTCATACAGCCACTAGGATATGTACAGCCTAGCAGTGGCCCTCACACACTTGGCACAGAGGAGTGGTGACATTTCTGCCACCAGAAACCTAGAGATTCTAAGATAGTAATGTGGCAGGGTGGGCAGCAGCAGAGAGGATGGCAGGAGAGGGCGAGGAGCGCTCAGGAATCACAGGATGGGAGGAGCTGAGCTTTGCAGAATAGGGGTGAACTTGTTGAAGCAGAAGAGAAGGGCACACAGGACAATATAGAGCATGAGTTAAAAAGACAAAAACAACATTAACAAGGCTGGGCACTGGTGGCTCTTGTCTATAAGCCTAGCTACTCAGGAGGCTGAGATGTGAGGATCACAGTTCAAAGCCAGCCTGGGCAGCAAAGTCTATGGGTCTCTTCTCTCTCTTTTTTTCTTTGTTGTCTCTTTCTTTTTTGGTATTGGGGATTGAACCCAGTATGCTGCACTTGCTAGGCAAGCGCTTTTGCCTGTCTAGATTTCTACCCTGCTTATGGCAACATACCATCCATATCTGCTCCATGTTGTGAAAGGATGGAGGCTAGTGGCTCAATACTGTCTCTTGCATGGGACTATGGTAGGGAGAAAAGGCAGAAATACTTTACATGCATACATGTGCGCGTGCGCGTGCACGCGTGTGCTCACGCACACACGCACACGCACACACAGAGTTGTCAGTTGTTTTTTTTTTAAACCAGTCCTAGGACTTGAACTCAGGGCCTGGGCACTGTCCCTGAGTTTATTTTGGTCAAGGCTAGCCCTCTAGAACCTGAGCTGGTGCTGAGGAATGGAACCCAGGGCTTCGCGCATGCTAGGCAAGTGCTCTATCACTAAGCCACCTCCCAGCCGCACCCTGGCTTTTGAGAAAGGATCTTACCATGAAGCTCATTCTGGACTTGGACTTGTGACCCTCTTGTCTCGCCCGCCAGGGTGCTAGGATTACAGGTGTGCACCACCACACTTGGTTGGAAAATACTATTTTTTTTTTTTGGTCAGTTATGATGCTTGAACTCTGCTGGGCACTGTCCCTCAGCTCTTCAGCTCAAGGCCAGTGTTCTACCACTTGGGCCACAGTGCCACTTTTGGTTTTCTGATGGTTTATTGGAAATAAGAGTCTCATGGACTTTCCTGCCAGTGCTGGCTTTGAATCATGATCTTCAGATCTCAGCCTCCTGAGTAGCTAGGATTACAGGTGTGAGCCACTGATGGCCAGCTGGAAAATACTAATTTTTTAAAGCATTTTAAAAAAAACTTTAGAGAGAGATTTATGTCAGAAGACTTTATGAAAACAATTTTTCAAACCTAGAGTGTTTTGCTTTTTTTTTTTTTGTCAGTCATGGGGCTTGAACGTGGGCCTGAGTGATGTCCCTCAGCTCTTCAGCTCTAGGCTAGTGCTCTAAAACTTGAGCCACAGAACTAACTTCTGGTTTTCTGGTGGTTAAATGGAGATAAGAGTCTCATGGACTTTCCTGCCTGGTCTGGCTTTGAACTGTCATCCGCAGACGCAGACTCCTGAATAGCTAAGATTACAGGTGTGAGCTATGGGCACCCAGATATAGAACTAGGATTTTTTTTTTTTTATCATCACCTAAATTCTGATAACTCAAAGCCAGGCATAGTGGCTTACGCCTATTGTCCTAGCTACTGAGAAAAAGCTGAGATATGAGGATCACATTTTGAAGCCAGCCTGGGCAGGAAACTCCATGAGATTATTACCTCCAATTAAAGGCCAAAAAACCCAGAAATGGAGTTGTGATTCAAGTGCTGGAGTACCAGCCTTGAGTGAAAAAGCTAAGGGACAAGGAAGGGCTGGGAAGGTAGCTCAGTGGTAGAGTGCTTGCCTTGCATGCATGAGGCCCTGGGTTCGATTCCTCAGCACCACATAAGCAGAAAAGGCCGGAAGTGGTGATGTGGCTCAAGTGGTAGTGTGCTAGCCTTGAGCTGAAGAGCTGAGGGACAGTGCCTAGGCTCAGAGTTCAGGCCCCATGACTGACGGGGGGGGGGGGGGGGGGGGGGGGGGAAGCTAAGGGACAGCACTAAGGCTCCAGGACTGCCACACAAAAAATATCGATGACTCAGTTGTGAAAAATAAGGCTGTGTCCATACTGGACTTGAACAGAAAAAAGTGTATAGAAAAACCACTTCTAATCACTCCTGTGAAGAAAAATGTTTTCAGTGATGAGAACAGGATATGAAACTATGTTTTATAGAATTAAAGTTTTAACAGCTTATTTTGAAGCATAACTAAAGTAAAAACTTGAATTTTAACTCTGAATTGTGAGAAGCAAACCATGCACTGAAACTTTCATTTCCAAAATGAATATTCTGAAATAATCGAGCAATCGCCCCTCCAAGCCATCTACCTGGAAGTGCGGGCTGGAGACACATTTGGCTAACTGCCGGAAAAGGGGCTCCATGATCTTCACAAATTCCGACGGTTCAATTACATCTAGAATCTCCTCTAGTTCATTTAAGAACATTACTTCTTTTGGACTGTGAGTCTTTGGCCAGTATTTGAGAAGTGCCATTACCACCTGAGAAAGAGGAGACAGGACGTGAGGTTGACAGGAAGGGAGGGCTGACATCTGGGAGGGGAGAGGTGTGCTCTTTAGGTCCTGGTAGAGCGTCAGACTCAGAGATTAGCATACGACATGGCGACTGAACCTCTTAGGGGCTCAGTGTTCTGTGACTGGGCCAGGGACAAGCTCATCACATAAAGATTTTGTAATGACAACTACCACCCTTCGCAAACCTCTGCACAGAAGTGCGATTAGCCTGCTGATCAACACTGCAATTGAAGACGAAAATGCTGTGTGAGCAGCAGACATGTAGCCATAGTCATAGATGTGAGGAAGGCACAGGCAGTCAGGACCACAGACAGAGCACTTACTGGCTCGGTGAGGGTGCTGTCCTTTTCTAAAAACTGCACAACACAGTACGCCAGCTGAAAAGTGATAGAAGAGTGTTAACGTTTCACTTCAATATGGAAATGCAGCCGTGTTCCTTCTAGAACCACCATTAAACACTGTCCCTTGGCAAGACAAAGGCCTACCAGGCCTGAGCCTACTGAGTCCAAGGAGGCTCTCCTAGGGGCCTCTCAGGAAGGAACCCGGGACTGATGCTCAATACACCACTCTTTCTCCATTAATTGGTAACAAAACAAACCAGGAAACATCTTTTAGACTAAGTGCCATCAAGTCAACCTAGTGTGGTGGGGTTTTTCTTGCGGTCCTTTTCGAGATCAGAATGAACAAGTAATTTAGCAGCCACAGAAAATGAGTTATTTCCCAGGAAGCCATGCCTTCTGAATCAACTGAAGAATATACTTTTTTTTTTTTCCTGGCAGAACAGGGTCCTTCCGTGTGTGGCCCAGTGGCCTCCAAGGGTACCACTGAGGAGCCTTCCTAAGGCTTCAGGGTGCTGGGATGGTTGTGGCTCAGTGTCAGGGACAAGTGTGGGTCATCCAAATCTAGAGACAGCCAACTAACTCATCAGGAACCACTCAATTTCCCAGTATAACTACAGTTAGCCTCTCTCGCTTAAAAAAGCCCCTTCCTGGTGCCCTCCCCTCTTTGGCCTACTGGTTTCTGTACCCCAGGTCCACAGTTTCAGAGCACACTGCGGAAAGCTTCCCTCCCAGAAGTCATCCTTTCAGTCTGCTCCTCCCATCTCCACCTCAAATTATCTGTAGAGTTCTTGATTCCAGAGCCTCCCTCAGTTTCTCAAGAGGAATCTCTCGCCCCACTTCTGCTCCTGATGTCACCACTGTGACAGGGAGACACTGCTGGGCAGCTGGGCCCCCACCCATCCTGTGTCGTGAAGATGCCTTACCTGGGGATGGTAGACACTCAGGGATTTCACTTTGTGCAAAGGTAGTAACACCTTCAATAAGAAAATCTTGTGCTCTTCTTTGAGTGGTAAGGCAAATCCATTAATTATACTGTTGAAGAGACAATTTATTCAACTTAGCATTTGCAAATTCCAGATTAAAACCAAATACCTTCTCATTCTTTGTTTTCTTCACAATGAGCCAGTATGCAAAATATTTCAGAAAAAGGGAGTATATCAAAAGGAAAAAAAACCCAAATGACTTTGAGAAAGCATAGCTGTTATAATCTTTGTCATTGTAAGATAATCTTGAAGTTCAAGGTTTGTGCGACTTGACTGGTAGCAGGCAGCCCAAGGCAGCTAGAAGGCTGAGATCTGAGGACCACACAATTTGAAGCCAGCCTGAGCAGCAAAGTTTGTAAAACTTTTTTTTTTTTTTTTTGTCATTGTGGGGCTTGAACTCAGGGCTTAGGTGTGGTCCCTGAGCTTTTTTTGTTAAGGCTTATATTCTACTACTTAAGCCACAACTCCAGCTTTTTGGTGATGAGTTTCAGACTTTCCTGTCCAGGCTGGCTTTGAACTGTGACCCTCAGATCTCAGCCTCCTGAGTAGCTAGGATTATAGGTGTGAGCCACCAGTACCTGGCTGAGACTCTTAGCTTCAATAAGCTACTCAGGAAAAGCTGGAAGTGGGGCTGTGGCTCAAGTGTAAGAGTGCTAGTCTTGAGCATAAAGAGGCTTAGGGACAGCGCCCAGGCCCTGAGTTCAACTTCAGAACCAGCCAAAAAAGAAAAAAAAAAAAAAAAGGCAGGCCGAGGTAGTGGGACAGCATGTAGTATTTAGTAGTATTTACACCTTTTGCAGCTTGTGCCACCCCGTCAGCTGAGATGGCAAATACAATTATCCTTCCCATTTGACTTGCCCAAGGTCATGTAACTGGGAAGGACATCCCTCTCCATCCCCGACTATGCCATGCATTGAGGGATAGCTTTGTCCTAGTGTATCAAAAGTAGCCTATGCAGATGTCTCTGAGGACGATGCCTTTCAAATTACATTAAGGCAGCAGGGGTGGTCTTTCTTGGAACTCTTGGGTAGAACCTGGCCCACCAGACAATAGTGTCTGTTGAGACGAGACTCTATTTAGTGCTGTGGGGAACCAGCAGGCTCAGTCCAAAGACCTGGGTTTCTTCACTGCAATGGCTCCTCTGCAGCCTGCAGCACTGCTAACGCACACCTCATCCCCATGGGAGAAAAGCCCTCCTCAGCTTTGTCACTCCAGCCCTGAGGGGATCTCAGGAGGAGTGGGTTATGAGGGCTACTTAGATTAAAATGATAAAATCTTGGAAAAATATCAATTATCATTAAATACTAAAAACAGTAAAATCAAAGAAATATTAAAAATTAGTATTTATTTAATACCTCAAAGGTATAATCTACCTTCTGAGTTTCTAGGATCAAACTTCTTATGTAACCATTTTTTTTGTGTGTGTATGTGTATATGTGTGGTACTAGAGCTTGAACTCAGGGTCTGGGCACTGTACCTGAGCTTTTGTGCTCAAGGCTAGCTCTCTACCACTTAAGCTAAAGCTTCATATTTCGCTTTTTGTTGGTTAATTGGAGATAGAAGTTTCATGGGCTTTCCTGTCCAGCCTGGGCTTTGAACTGCAATCTTTAGATCTCAGCCTCCTAAGTAGCTAGGATTGCAGTTCTAAGACACTGTTCTTGAGGAAGTAACTGAAGTTCCATAGTTTCCATGGTAACGACACTGAGCTAAAGTGGGATCAACTTAAAATTAAAAAAAAATTGGAATCATAAAAACGAGATTTGTCATTTGGTGTGTTCTACTCCAAAAGTTCACCAATCTTCTCCTTAGGTGAAATTCTATAATCTTTCTTTTAGAGAATGATTTAAATTACTTGCCCTAGGGAGAGAGAGTGGGATCATTCTAGCATAAATTCCACCTTGGTCCATTCACTGCCAGACTTACCTTCCCAATATTTCCAGTAATTCTGCTATGCCATTATGATGCTCTGTTTCATAAATAAACCTAGAGAGAACAATCAGAGTCAGAACCTGAGGTAATAGTTAGAAATAGTAGGAAAACAAAGCCTGCAGGAGGAAAGCCAGGGACCGGGCGGGAGGCAGCCCGGCGCGCGGGAGGCAGCCCTCTCACCTCCCTGCCTGTGGAGTCTCCAGTCAGGGGCCCAAGAGCTCGTGAAAGCCTGGAGATGGAAATGCCTTGAGGGCAGAGAGCTTGTCTTGCTCAAATTTCTTCCCAGGATTTTATTTTTAAAAATTTCAAAGCTGGGCGTCGGTGGCTCATGCCTGCCACCCTAGCTACTCTCAAGGCTGAGATCTGAAAATCGCGATTCAAAGCCAGCCTGGGCAGGAAAGTCCATGAGACTCTTATCTCCAATGAACCACCAGAAAACCAGAGTGGCACTGTGGCTCAAGTGGTAGAGGGTAGCCTTGAGCTGAAGAGCTGAGGAATAGCACCCAGGCCCAGAGTTCAAGCCCCATCAGGCCCCCCCCCCCCAAATTCAATTATGGGGAAGAATTTTTATAGCAAACCCCTTATTTCAAATATGCAGATTCAATCATTAACTATCTGTTTCATCCCATTTATACCTATCCATGCACTAATTCATCTCATAGTTGCTTATTTCAACATCAGAGGATGTCTTATGCAGTTTTTAAGCACAGTGTCCAGAAAGGGGAGTAGCTCTTCCTGTAGTACCTTTGTGACTATGTCACCTACATCCACTGACATCCCCCTACACTTCTGCGGGGTGCTGTCATCTTCCCAGTGTCAGTCGGCTGCAGCTTGTCTCCTGTATTCTGTGCAGTCTCTGCCACTGTGACCCTGCGCATGCTCCTAGGGAACTATGTAGCCCACCCTCTGCATCTGCTTGTCTCCTCCCAGACGAGGACAAGGACTTCTTCTAACTGTGTTCCTGGTACTAGAACTGAGTCTGGCATCTGTCAGATGCTTACAATGCATTTGCTAAATGAACTGAGGACACAGAAGCAACAGGAAGATTTCAGAAAACAAGAGAATGTCCTTGCTGGGCACCGTAATCCTAGCTACTCAGGAACCTGAGATCTGAAGATGGCAGTTCAAAGCCAGCCGGAGCAGGAAAGTGTGTGAGACTCTTATCTCCAATTAAACACCAGAAAACTGGAAGAGGCATAATGGCTCAAGTGGTAGAGCACTGGCTTTGAGCTGAAGAGCTCAAGGACAGCGCCCAGGCCCAGAGTTCAAGCAGCATAACTGACAAAAGAGAGAGGGGGAGGGTTTAGGGTGGGGGAGAACGTCCTTCCCCCAAGAATTTTCCTCACAAACAGATCATCTGCTCTTACCCCATCAGGCTCACTGGGTGTTGGTCACCAACATGCACAGAAGCTTTCTGTGAGCAGTGGGAGGTCGAGAGTCTGCCTCTCAGATGAAGCTTTACATTTGGAGACAGCTCTAAGCAGGAAAGACGCCTATGAAGACTAAAATGTCCTAAAATTGAATTGTTCTTGTTTGATCATCCCTTTTGTCGGTCGTGGGGCTTGAACTCTGGGCCTGGGCGCTGTCCCTCAGCTCTTCAGCTCAAGGTGAGCGCTCTACCGCTTGAGCCACAGCACTACTTCCGGTTTTCTAGAGTTTTATTGGACATAAGAGTCTCAAGGACTTTTCTGCCCGGACTGGCTTTGAACCATGATCCTCAGATCTCAGCCTCCTGAGTAGCTAGGATTACAGGTGTGAGTCACTGGCGCCCAGCTTCTTGTTTGAAACAACTGTGCAAGTGACCCAAGATAAAGAACAGGTAGACATCACAGAGGCAGAGTCTACACAGAGGGCTGGGTCTAGATGTTTCTCTATTCCCAAATAGCCACAATTGCCTGGTGGTCAAAAAACTCCCTGAGGGGCTGCTGCTGCCCTGCCCTGAAGGAGGGTTTCCACCAGACTTACACAGAAGGGACAGGACAAAGTCGGCAGGTGGGCAAGACAGGTGTGTGGACAGGTTTTGAGTTTTTTCCCCCCCAGTCCTGGGGCTGGGCTAGCACTCTATCACTTGAGCCACAGTGCCACTTTTGGCTTTTTCTGTTTATGTGGTACTGAGGAATCGAATTCAGGGCTTCATGCATGCTAGACAAGCACTCTACCACTAAGCCACATTCCTAGCCCGTTTTGAGGTTCTTGATAAACTGAGAAACAGCCTCACAGGATTGGGAACACTGGGCCTCAAAAGACAGATGCGATGTGCTCTTGGCCATCTGTCACCTCCAAGTGGGGCAGGTATTATGAGAACTGGAGGTGGGTGCACAACAGGGTCCTTGTTGAATCTGCTTCCTGCCAGCCTCTTTCTACACCTGCCCCAAGACAGAACTCCACTAAGCGAAATCAGTTGTGTCCACAAGGAAAAGTGACTGAATTTATCAAACTCAACTCAAACTTCACATGTTTATCCATAATGCTGAGGATGGCTGGTACAGCCATGTGCTTTGATCTCCCATCATCCCACTGCACTCAGGGCTACCTAAGGCCAGCAGTCGGGCACACGCCATTTGGCTTTCCAAATCAACACTCTTAATTTCTAATTACTTTGATCTGATCTGAAGTAGGTGTAAGAAAGAGAAAATGAGGGTAGTTCTCCTTTCCCGGAGGAAGACAGGAGGGGACCGTGTACACCTACTTAGAGCAAGCTAGAGTATTTCTAACTTTAGCAGAAAAGGAACTGGCCCTTTGGAAACCTGGACTAAGCCTGCTGCTCAAGATGGATGCCTCCCTGTGTGATGTCTTCTGTAGCTCACCTCAAGAGGGGGGGGCTCTACTTCTTTCCTGTGAAGCTGGGCTGTCCAGCAGTTCCAAGCCAAGCCCTCCAGAGGACTGGCAGCTCTGCCACTCCCTTTTGGAGGCAGCGGGAGCACGGCCTGAGGCTGCAGGAATGGGGATGGGCAGCAGCCCTGCTGCGCCAGCCACCTCAGGAGCCACCAGGCACAAATGAGAAGTGACCCTGGACATTCACAGCCCTTGAAGACGCCACACCATTTCTGCTGAGTTCACTCTGGACACACAACTGAGAGGATCAATGGATGGTGATGGAGGCCAAAGGTCTGAAACCACACCTCCAGGTTTGCCAAAACACCCTCAGGAGTCACCCAAAAGACTCACATTCAATAAACAGATTCGAATGAGGAATTCTAAGATGAACCAAGTATCTAGAAAATTCTAAAAAGATAAAAGTTTTACAGACCGAGAATCCCTTACTCAAAATGTTTGTGACTGACCAGCAGTATGACCAGATATGGGATTGTGATTTTTTTTTTTAGATTTTGGACTATTTGCACATATATGATGAGAAATTTTGGGGATATGCCCCAAGTGTGCTTGTGGTTTTTAATTAAGCGTGTGTGTGTGTGTGTGTGTGTGTGTGTGTGTGTGTGTGTGTATGTGTGTGTGTGTGTGTATGTGTGCGCGCGTGTGCCCGCACTGGGGCTTGAACTCAGATGGGTGCTGTTCCTTAGCTTTTTCACTGGTGCTCTACTACTTGAATCACAGTTCTACTTCCAGTTTTTGCTGGTTCATTAGAGATAAGAATTTCATGGGTTTTCCTGTCCAGACTGGCTTAGATCTCAGCTTCTTGAGTAGCTAAGATTAACAGGTATGAGCCACCAGTGCCTGGCAAACTTTTTTTTTTCCTTCACGTTGAGGACTGAACTCCACTTTTTTTTGAGACAGGTTTTTGCTGTGTTTCTCAGGATGGTTTCTAATTCCTAGGCTCATGAAATCCTTCAGCCCCAGCCTCCTTAGTAGCTAGGACTATAGGCACAAGCCACAAAGCTCGGCTGTGCCTGTGTCTGTCACCTGTCACATGAGGTCAGATGCAAAGTTTTCTTCTTGTGTCATCCATGCCAGTGCTCAAAGTTTCCAGCTTTGGAGTTTTAAATTTTAGGTTTGGGATTTTTTTGGTTGGGAATGTTCAATTTGTATTGCATAGAATTTAGATAAGCTGAGGACATAGACTCAAGATATTTTGCTAGTTTTCTCACAAAAGGGAAGACCCAAAGCATACTAAGTAATCTAAAGGTATGCTTGGGCCTTGTTCTTGCTATGCAAACAGACTTCACTTGAGCCATGCCCTGGCCCTTAAGATATGAGACATTTCCACGACTTTTTTTTTTTTTTAAATCAGTCCTGGGGCTTGAACTGTGGGCCTGGGTGGCTGTCCCTGCACTCTTCAGCTCAAGGTAGGAGATCTACCACTTGAGCTACAGCACCACTTGTTTTTTTTTCTTCCTGGTGGTTTATTAGAGATAAGAGCTTCACAGACTTTCCTGTCCCAGCTGGCTTTGAACCATGATCCTTAGATCTCAGCCTCCTGTGTAGCTAGGATTATGTGCGTGAGCGCAATTGGCTCATTTCTATTTTTTTAATGATAGTGTTCAACAGATTTATGGTTCTGTTGTCTAAACAAAATCTACTAGTGTTGAAGAATCAAAAAGACTGTAGCAGGAGCCTTTTCTTTTTTTGTTTTGGGTTGGTTGTGGGAGCTGAACTCTGGGTCTGGGCGCTGTCCCTCAGCTCTTCAGCTTAAGGCTAGTGCCCTACCACTTGAGCCACAGCACCACTTTGGCTTTTTTCTGCTTATGTGGTACTGAGGAATCGAACCAGGGCCTCATGCATGCAAGGCAAGCACTCTACCACTGAGCCACCTTCCCAGCCCAAAAGCCTTAACTTTAGGATTAAAAAACTTAAATTTATATTGTACCTGTTCTATGTTATTTGAATAATGTATATTACATTCTGATAGATAAGCCTAGTAATGATCTTGTTAGAAAGGAATAACAGAATCAAGAAATGCAAAACAAAGCCAGACACCAGTGGCTCACATCTGTAATCCTCGCTATTCAGGAGGCTAAGCTGTAAGGATAGTGGTTTACAGCCAGCATGGGGAGATAAATCTTATCTCCAATTAACCAGTAAAAAACTCTGGGAGCAGAAGTATGGCTCAAATGGTACAGCACCAGCCTTGAGTGAAAAAGCCATGCACGAATTTGAGGCCCTGAGTTCAAGCCCCAGTGTTGGCACTTGCAGGTGCACACAGTGTATACACACCCACATATACTGATGCAAAACAGGAATGAACATTTAGAGGAATGACATCATTCCCTGCAATGCAGGTGGTGAGTCAGGACTGGGGTATGCTCAACCCTGAGTTCTGTTATGCAAATGGACATGGGAGCTTGAAGTCCAAAGTTAGCCACATACACACTGAGATGCTCCAACATCAAAATGTGTCCCTGGGTGGCAACGTGGGAGCAGAGTTAGATTTCAGTGGCTGCAGCCACTGGGCTGTGCACTGGACTGGGAGGGCCAGGAGGAATGGGTGCTGGGCTCAGTGAGTCTGATTCAGTGCCCCAGTTCTTGCTCTTGCTCAGCCACTATGATTAGGGAAGGCCAGAAGGCCTAGGTACTGCCATGACTGGCACTTCAGGCCCCTTCTGTAGGCAAGGCCCGGCCTGGTCTTATAGTGAGACTATATGAAACTCTCCCTTGTTTGGTCATGTTGGAGTTGGATATCATGGAGATGCAAGCCAATCCAAGAAGCCAAACCAGAACATACTCACTTGGTGTTTCAGACACAGTGGAGACTACATGAACTGTTTTCTCCAACAGCATCTATCCTATGCAATGGTGGGCTGTGCTCAAAGCTGGTCCTGGGTGTGAGAGCACCTCCCCTTGTGGGATGGGAGCCAAGCTGGGTAGGGTGGCTGCCCTGCAAGGGGACCGTTTGGGAAGCTTCATGGGTCGAGGGGAGGGCAGGGCTAGAGCAAGACAAAACAGCTACGAAGCCTTAAGTGGCAGAGCCTAGGTGTACACAGAGGCGGATCAGAGAGGGTGCCCTGCCACCCCAACAGCAGAGGCGGATCAGAGAGGGTGCCCTGCCACCCCAACAGCAGAGGCGGATCAGAGAGGGTGCCCTGCCACCCCAACAGCAGTGGCGGCAGCAGCCATCTGTGGTGTCAAGAGACTCAGAGGTGCCAGGTGAGAGAATCAATGAACCCGGCATGCTGGTGCAGGTATGAAATTTCTGGAGGCACAGGCAGGAGGATATGGAGTTGGAGGCCAGCCCAGGCTAAGTTAGCATGACCCTGTTTCAAACAAACAAACAAACAGAAGGGCTGGAAGCATGGCTCATGGGCTAGAGTGCTTGCCTAGTACACATGAGGCTCTGACTTAAGAAGCAACGAGGCCTGGTCAGTGATGAGGCCAGAAGTGATGTTGGACCACGCACTTGAGCACTGTGGGGCCTTTCTAAGCTCAGTGCTCACAGGCCAGCATCTGAGGTTACACCCCATGGTCCCGTAGGCTTCAGGCTGGGCATGGCACTGGAAAGCCACTCTGGCAAGGTTTCCTCCCCTGTGCCCAGCCAGAGCCCCCAGAACTGCTCACCTGAGTTCATAGATCCTCCTAGGTCAGGCTACTTTGCTCCTCACCCTGACTCCTTCACTGAGATTCTTGGAGAGGGAAGAGATGGCGCAGGTGGAAGGACGCGGTGTTTGGACACCATTGGTTCAGTGCCATCGGGGCACCCAGAGGCTCCCAGGGAAGTCCCAAACTGGGAAGTCCCAAATCAGCATGAACAGTGAGGTTCTGGGAGATGTGGGAGGCCTCAAGAGGGGGCCAGGTATGGGGCCGGGGAGGGAGCTACCTGGACAGCAGCAGGGGCCCAGGGGGTGTGCAGTATGTCTGCCACTGGTGCATGACTTCTAGCATGCTGCTCCATCTCTCTCCACTGCCCTTTGCCCCACGGCAGGGAGACACGGGGCACTGAGTGTGAACGTGAATACCGTCATGCACAAAGAACGTCATCTCACAGAGACTTACCTATAAAATATATTATTTATCTGTTTTCGGATGTAAGCTCTCAGGCCTAAGAACTTTCCATAGATTCTGTGAAGGGTTGTTTTTAGAAAATCTCTCTCCCGAGGATCCTCGCTGTCAAAGAGCTCTAAAAGCTTCAAGAAGAAAAAGACATTTAGTGACCACTTTGCAGCTCTGCAGATTGTAGCTCCTGCAGTTACAGCTAACTCGTGCCTTACCTGCAGTACAAACTTCTGGTCAATATATTTCTTTGCGATATTAGGCTGGAAATCTGGAGACTCTAAAAATCTTAAGAAAAATTCATAAACAAGCTAGGAGAAAAAAAAACAATGAGTCAAATAACAGTATTTTATTTTATTTATTTATTTGTTTATTTATTTTTTGCTAGTCATGGGGTTTGAACTCTGGGCCTGGGCACTGTCCCTCAGCTCTTCAGCTCAAGGCTAGCGCTCTACCACTTGAGCCACAGCACCACTTCCAGCTTTTTCTGCTTATGTAGTGTTGAGGAATCGAACCCAGGGCCTCATGCATGCGAGGCAGGCACTCTTCCACTGAGCCACTTTCCCAGACCAGTAGTATTTTAAGTGGTGATTTAGATACCCTTTGATGTGATTTTTGTGGGTGTTTGAAAATAACAGATACTTAAAGGGCAGCATCTCTACCGAATCCAGGTTGAAATGTGTGGCTTAACTTAACTATAATTTGTGATGGCAATTATTTTGTTTATTGAGAGCCACAGACTATGCTTTAAATAGCCATTGAGCAAAACATTTTCCATGGCCATGTCACCAGTGCTTACATCACTGCCAGAGCCCACTGAAGAGCCGCCACGCCCTGGGCCTGGATCAGCCTCCAGCGTGGGACTGGCAGGCTGTTGCCTGGGCATCTGGAGTGAGTGCTGAGACTCAAAGCCAGGCAGCCGGACTCAGCAGCTGTCAGTGGAGCGGGCTGCACAGATGCACACAATGAGCTGTAGTCACTGGCTTCTCCCCTCGTGACTAGGCTGCACTGGGCACCATGGCCTGGTTGTCACGAGCTAGGTGTAGAAGCTAGACGCTGTGAGGCAGAATATCTGGCTCCCAGGACACCCTCCCTTCCCTGTGTGTCCCACTATCTGCTTCCCTTCCAGGTGACCTGCCATCCGCCTCCAGGGCCTTGGCATGCATGACCTTGCTTTGTCCACACTGGCCTGGGGGCCTTCTAGTCTATCTGGCATGTACAGATGCACTTGGAGAAGGTTCCAGTCAGGAAGGAGCCCAGGGTACGCAGGGACATAGGTTAAATCCAGGAACACCAGAAGCATACCTGCTGAACTCCTCCAGGTCTCAATTTAGTGGGTATCTGCAAGGTGGGTATTGCCATCGGAGATACACTCCAATTTAACATCTTTGTAGTTTGTGTAAAAGCATTTAAACACAAACACGGTTTGCTAAAACATTACTAGGTCAGAGATGAGTTCAGATGAGAGGTCTACTGGCTAGCACTGAAGGGAGGCCCTGGGCAATGCCTCTGCTCTACAGAGCCATGCAGTGCGCACCCTCCTGTTTGGGGCTCAGAGAGTCCAGTACCTGAAGATGAGGCCAGGCTGCTTCTAACGTTGGCTCATCCTCCTCTGGGTCGAATTCTGCTCCCGTAGGATTGGAGGAAGGTGGCAAGGTCCGAAACATGTTAACTGCAAACTAAAACCCACATATTACATGGTTACAACCATGACACTTCAAGTCTGACAAAGAAATACGTAATAACTCTAATAACAGTCTTAATCCTGTCGTGAAGTGTCTGGTCATTATTTTTAAGATTCAGAAACAGTGGAGCCTGGGTCAAAAGTACAACAGCAAACAGACTTCCCACAGGCAGGCGATCACCAAAGTCTTGTGTTTGACTTCCTTCCTTCCTCCCTCCCTTCCTTTATTGTGCCAGTACTGGGGCTTGAATTGGGCCTGGGTACTATCCCTTAGCTTTTTCACTCAAGGCTGGTACTCTACTTGTGCTGCATATGCTACTGGCTTTCTGCTGGTTAACTGGACATGAGTCAGATTTCTGTGCTTAAGATAGCTTCAAACTGTGACACTAAGAACTCAGCCTCCTGTGTAGCTAGGATATCAGGCGTGAACCACTGGCACCCGGCTTAGTCTTCTGACTTTTTTTTTGTTGGTCGTGGGGTTTGAACTCTGGGCCTGGGCGCTGTCCCCTCAGCTCTTCAGCTCAAGGCGAGTGCTCTACCACTTGAGACACAGCACCATTTCTAGTTTCCTGGTGGTTAATTGGAGCTAAGAATCTCATGGACTTTCCTGCCCCAGCTGGCTTTGAACTGCCACTGGCGCCCAGCTCCTTAGCGTCGTTTGCTCAAGGCTAGCATTCTATCACTTGAGCCACAGCCCCACATCAGGCTTTATCTGTTTATGTGGTACTAAGGAATTGAACCCAGGGCTTCATGCATTCTAGGCAAGCGCTCTACCATTAAGCTACATTCCCAGCCCACAATTTAAATTCTTTTAGTAAAATAGGAGTAATGTTCCTAAGACATAAGTATAAAGAAAAAAAGTCTGGCTGGGTGTCTTGTGGCTCACACCTGTAATCCTAGCTACTCAAGAGGCTGAGATCTGAGAATCTCGGTTCAAAGCCAGCCTGGGCAGGAAACTCTGTGAGACTCGTATCTCCAATAAACCACCAGAAAACTGGAAGTGGTGCTGTGGCTCAAGTGGTAGTGTGCTAGCCTACAGCTGAAGAGCTGAGGGACAGTGCCCAGGCCCAGAGTTCAGGCCCCATGACTGACAAAAAAAAAAGAAAAAGAAAAAGAAAAAAAAAAAAGTCTGGAAGCTAAGCCTTGATGCCTGACTGGTTCTCACTGGTATCCAACCTCTGAGGACCAGAGACCTCCTGTGAGCCAGTCATGTGCACAAGCCTCTGTGAGAATGCCCAAAACAGGTGACAAAAGGTGAAGCCTGACAGGGAGAGGGGCGCTTCCTCAGCAGGTGGAGGAAACCGGGACAGGAAGGCTTCTCCAGGCAGCACACTCATAGATTCAACCACCAGCGACAAAGGAGAGGCCACATGCCCGGTGGGCCATCACTCCTTCTAGAGTTTGCAGAGAAGGGCAGAACTGCCTGTCACCACCAGCCACCAAGCTGCGCCACAGCTCCTCCCCAAGCCGTGAGCATGAAGAGAACCAAGTTTTGTGTGTGTCAGTCCTGGGGGTTGAACTCAGGGGCTGGGCGCAGTCCCTGAGCTCTTTTGCTCAAGACTAGTGCTCTACACCTTTGAGCTACAGTGCCACTTCCAGTTTTCTGGTGGTTAATGTCCAAGCTGGCTTTAAACTTCAGTCCTTAGATCTCAGCCTCCTAAATCGCTAGGATTACAGGCGTGAACTATGGACATCCGGCCTCAGAATTGAGTCTTTAGCTTTCTTGATCTGGGTTGGCTTTTCCTGAAAGCCAGATCACAGGGGTGGGAACGCCCCAGTCACTCAGAGTTGAGGGGCACATTTGGAAGAGAGACAGGTGTATTGCGGGCTGTGGGGAAGAGTCACATGCTGGCTAGGTGTTAGTTTGGAGAGAGCGTGTAATACACAGAAAGCAGAGTGCATGTGGGAGCACTGGGGCTGGCTGGGAGGCAGCCGAGGGAGGGCTGGCTCACCACAGCGGGCATGCTGCCCTCCGCACGAGGATCTTTAACCTGCCCCAAAGGACTACCACAAGGAAGAGCCCGCACACTGCTGGAGGCAACTTCTCTTCCCCCTCTGCTCAGTAGGGGTGAAGGGGAACCCCGCATGTCCCTCCTAAAGCCAACTATGTCTGAGATGAAAACTTTCAGAAATGACCAGCCTTCCCAGGAAGGGCAGGAGGTATGACATCACAGACAATGGTGAAAGGTACCTCAGAGTGATGGTTCATCTTGTGCTAACCAGCTAAGCTGCAGTACCCGACCATGCAAACAGACAAGGTGTTGCTGCGAGGGTGGTGTGGAGATGCTCTAAGCAGCTGCCATCAGCTGACTCAGAAAAGGAGACAATCTTGGGTAATGGAGGTGGCCTGGGCCTGCGAGGCTGGCTGGGCTCCCTCCCTTCTCCCTCCCCTGCCGATTCTCCAGGAGTCTGACTGGAGCACCCGTTTGTAGGGGATTTGTTAGAAACCCAGTCACAACATTAGGAAAGAGAGTGGTGCACTGTCAGGCTGCTGTCCACCAAGTGTTCGTGCACTGTGGTCCAGTGGCTAGGAAGCTCTTCAGCTTCTGGGTCCTGCTAGGGGTCTGCCAGGCAATGGCTGCCACCTTGCTGCAGTTGCAGCCTAATGTGGTGCCACTTTCATTCACTTCCCTGGTGGCTACACATGGTCCCAGCTGGTGGTGGAAGCCAGGGTTGGTGAGCTGGGTCTGTTTCCTCCAGATCCTTGTTTTCCCTGTTTCCTCCTACCATGAAGTGAAAACTAGTTGTCCTACCACATCTGCCACAGCTTCTGCTTCACTGATGGCCTGATGAAGCAGGAGACTGTGGACAGAAACCAGGGACCTTTCTTTCCTTTTCTTTCTTTGTTTTTCCCGTTTTTTTGTTTGTTTACTTGGCCTGGGCCAGGTCAGAACTCCCAATATTGCTGCTTCATGAATCAGCCTACCAAATGCTGGCATGAGAGGTGTGCATCATTATGTCCAACTAATCTTCCTTCATTTAACTTAAATTTTTTCCTCAGGTATTTTGTCCTAGCAACGGGAAGATAACCCAGGGGCCTAGGATTCAATTAAGGTAAATATGGTGCCTCCACCCCATGCACTCTCTCAGAGGAAAGACCAAAGGGAGCCAGGAAGGGAGTCCTCGCTGAACTGGAACTCTTCCGGCCCCTGGGTCTTGGAGTGTCCAGAACTGTGGGGATGCCTGGGATGTGTGGCAAGAGAAGCCTGGGCAGGCCAACACCGTGCCCTCCACAGCCAGGCGGCTGTGCTGCTGCTGCTCGACAGAAGCGCTCTCACGTGTAAGAAAACAATCTTCTACCTCTAACTCCTAACCTCTGTGTGACTGCATGACACTGCATTGACCTAGCGCTCATCTGTGGAAAAGGTTAAATAAAGATGTTGAAACTGGTATTTTGAGGGGAAAAAAAGGGAGCAAGAGGCAACCTAGAAACATTTCTTATCATAAAGGCTTCAAGGGTCACATCTGAGGAGGCCTAAAGAGAAAAAGAGCTGTGGTGCCTACATCAGGGTGCAAATGTCATCTCCGTACTAGCAGAAAAGAGCTCATGACATCTTCACCAACACTCCGTCTCCTCGTGAGAACCAAGGGACTCAGGTCTCTTAAGCCTGCACAGATCACTCTGGTCTCAACCATCTTTTTTTTTTTTTGGTCGGTGGTGGGGCTTGAACTCTGGGCCTGGGCGCTGTCCCTCAGCTCTTCAGCTCAAGGCGAGCGCTTTACCAACTTGAGCCACAGTGACACTTCTGGCCTTTTCTGATTATTTGGTGCGGAGGAATAGAACCCAGGGCCTTGTGCATGCAAGGCAAGCGCTCTACCACTGAGCCACCTTCCCAGCCTGTGTTGGTTATTTTGAGACAGAGTCTTGTCTCCTGCCTGGGTGTGTGCCTGGATCTGGACCTGCCTATTTTAGACTTTATGTCACTGCTGGGAGGATAGGTGTTTGCCACTCATTAACTTCATTGTTGTTGTTCTTCTTTTCTTTTCTCTTTTAATCAGTTGTGGGGCTAGAACTCTATGCCTGGGTGCTCTGCCTCGGTGCTTCAGCTCAAGGCTAGCGCTCTATCACTTGAGCCATAGTGCCACTTCCAGCCTTTTCTGTTTATGTGATGCTGAGGAATCAAACCTAAGGCCTCATGCACTCTATTGCTGAGCCACCTTCCCAGCCTCTTCTTTTCTTTTTTTTTTTTTTTTTGTCGGTTGTGGGACTTGAACTCTGGGCCTGAACACTGTCCCTCAGCTCTTCAGCTCAAGACTAGCGCTCTACCACTTAAGCCACAGCTCCACTTCCGCCTTTTTCTGTTTATGTGGTGCTGAGGAATTGAACCCAGGGCCTCATGCATGCAAGGCAAGCACTCTACCACTGAGCCACCTTCCCAGCCCTCTTCTTTTCTTAAGCAAAGTTAAAAAAATTATCTTAAGTAGTTGACTTCATCTTCTGCTGAGACAGATGGAGTCTTGAAGACTTCTGCTGGGTTCACTTGGAATCACAGTCTTCCTGATTTCCACAAAGCTAGGTTGACAGGCATGGGCCACTGCTCCCAGTTTGCAGTTGAGAAGAGGTCTTGGGAACTTTCTGCCCCTGCTAGACCCATAATCCCCCCAATCTCAGCTCCCAAGTAGCTAGGCTCATAGGTATAAGCAACTGGCACTCAGCTTTCCCTACATTTTCTTCTTACCTAGAAGCATGATCTAGACTGACGTTTTGCCTCAACTTCCATTCTCTCATCTGCTAACAGGGGTGGCTCCTTCTTTTACTCTGGAATAGCCTGAGAACCACACATGACATCAGAAAGAGCACTTGTCAAGTGTAAAACCACGATGCATGGGCAGTCCCCACTTAAGCATTTCCCAAAAGTGTGCCACTGTTTCTCTGGCCTCCTGAGGGCAGTGACGGCAAGCATGCATATGTGTAGTTTGTCTCCAAGCTCCATGGGCTGACTGTGAAACACCCAAAGCACCGGCTTCTTCACTGTTCCCAACACACCCACTGGCAGGGCAGAGGTCAGTCCTTCAGGTGTTGAAATAGATGCAAGCCAAAACAACTCCAAAACCATTTTGTGGAGAATTCTTACAATTCAGCAATTTTCTGCCGTGTTTCTATAGCTATATTGTTTATTACCAAGGAGTGAATAAATACTTATGCTGTGACATAACTGCAGCCCAATAGGACAGATAAAGATTTTAAGAGGCGAAGGGATGCTCTCCCACAGAAGGTGGCTTAATTCTGGATGAACTTGGAAGACAGACTTGGTTACTCACAGGTTCCGGGTGGAACTCACACCGCTAGCCTGCTACCTCCCTCCCTCCTCACAGTTCTGTTCCTGTGAGTGCGATTTATAACAGTTCACAAAGGCCAAACGATGGCAACTTCAGAACACTTTCCCTCCTATGACATTATATTGTAAGAGTCGTACTACTCAAGAAATACCTTTCCAGAAAGTTTGTTTAAATACTAAGCTACCATTTGCAAATAATACATCAGAAAAATAAAGGCACAGACTGACCTGCAGCTCTGACAGCTGGGCCATCATAGATGGATAACCAGATACAAAAAAACAAGTACAAACGAACAACCTCTCCATGAAACAATAACAGAGTGAAAGGCACCATACACAGAGACAGAGAACCACTGAGCATTACCTGTGCATTTGGCCTAATTAGAAGGCTGAATGAAGAAAGCACAGGAGCTCCAACAAAGGGCATTAGGAATACTAAAAGCGTGATGAAGCCTTCACCACCACCAGGGGATGACATCCCATGGTAAACAAGGGACTTGAATAGTAAGCATAAGCAAGCTGATTTTCCATGAACCCAGAGACTTACAACAGCCCTTTCTTCACTGGCATAGGGAACAGCTGGCACCTAGTAGGTCCTCAGATACTTGCTGAGGGGAGTGGATCCTCTGGGAAAAATACACATCAGTCATTCTGTTAACTGCGACACCCTGTAATTACCTGAAAACTGTGAAACATGTCTGATTAAACCTTAAGCTCTCAGCTGTAATGTAATTACAGTCCTAATTGGGTTCCTAATTGTAAGCTCTTCCGTGATGGAGTACATTTTCTCCTGAACATTTATTCCAAAGATAACTGGATGACAGGGCAGCTCCATCTCCAAGCACTACAGACAGGCCCTCAACAAATGCTCAGGGGCTTTTACTCAAGGTCAGAGCTGTCTCAAAAAATACAACTTTTGAGCTGGGAAGGTGGCTCAGTGGTAGAGCGCTTGCCTAGCATGCATGAAGCCCTGGGTTTGATTCCACAGCACCGCATACACAGAAAAAGCCAGAAGTGGTGCTGTGGCTCAAGTGGTAGAGTGCTAGCCTTGAGCAAAAGAAGCTCAGGAACAGTGCCCAGGCCCTGAGTTCAAGCCCCAGGACTGGCAAAAACAAAATAAAAAAACAACTTTCCATCAAAACAGATGCTAGCATATGTTATTTAAGAAAAAAAATCCTGGGGCTGGGAAAGTGGCTCAGTGGTAGAGCGTTTGCCTTGCATGCCTGAGGCCCTGGGTTCGATTCCTCAGCACCACATAAGCAAAAAGAAAAAAGCCGGAAGTGGCGCTGTGGCTCAAGTGGTAGAGCGCTAGCCTTGAGCTGAAGAGCTGAGGGACAGCGCCCAGGCCCAGAGTTCAGGCCCCACGACTGGACCCAAAAACAACCAAAAACAACCGGACCCAAAAACAAAACAAACAAAACAAACAAAAGAAAAAAAGAAAAAAATCCTATCTTTTGAAGTTCTTATTTCTGAATACCTTGCTATTTGTATAATCTACTTGCATACAGGTTAAACATCCCTTATCTGAAATGCTTGAGGCCAGAAATGCTTTGGAGTTTTTCAAATTTTGAAAATATTTTATGTCATGCACATAATGAGATATCCTAGAGATGGGATCCATGCTTACACACAAAATTCATTTGTTTCACATATATACATCTTATATACAACCAGAAGGCTTTTTTTTTTTTTTTTCTGGGTCATGGCTGTCCTCCCAGCTACTGGGAGGTAGATAAGAGGATCCTGGTTCAAGGGTAGTCCAGACAAAAAGTTAAGTGAGATTTCATCTCAATCAATAAAGCTGGGCATGACGGCACGTGCTGGTCAACCCAGCTACGGAGATGGATTATACAGGGGATTGCATTCCAGGACAGCTAGAGCATCAAAGCAAAAAGGGCTGGAGGCATGGTTCAAAGGTTAGAGCGCCTGCCTAGCAATTATGAGGACCTGAGAACTGAGTTGCCTGATTTTAAATTTTACTTATTTTTATAAGCCCACATTATTAATACAAGAGGTTTCATTGTGATAATTCCATAAATGTGTACAGTGTACTTTGAACAAGTTTATCTCCTTTACCGAAGATAGGGAAAAAAACCCCAAAAATTGAGAGACAACTACTACAACGTGTGAGGTGAAAACTTGACTGGATGGAGGTGAGAACAGATAAGATGTGCAGAAAAGGTTAGTGAACTTAAAGAAAGCAAAAGAAACCATCCAAGTGAAATGGGGGAAAAATAATAAAAAGAAACAGCCCTAGCCCGTGGTTCCCCAAGGGTTTCTACTGGGGCCCTGAAGAACTTTTAGAAAGAGAGCAGGGGAAAGACAATGGCTTTCTAAATTTGATGGGAAGTATAAACAAACTCCAAAGGAGAGAAATGAAGGAAGCCATGCAGGCTGGAGGTGGGGGGTAAGGGCAGGAGGTGGGGGTGAGGGAAGCACTATGTCAGTGGCAACAGAGACAAGGATGAGAGCAGATTTCTCACTGGCAGCAGTGCAAACAAGACAACAAGAGCAGTCTAAAGTCAGAAGAGAGCCCTTCAGACAGATACAAGCTGAAATAATTTGCCACTGGTAGACCTCTGCTTCAAGAAACAGTAAAGATGACCAGCATTGGTGGCTCACACCTGTAATCCTAGCTCCTCAGGAGGCTGAGATTTGAGAATCGCGGTTCAAAGCCAGCCTGGGCAGGAAAGTCCATGAGACTCTTATCTCCAATAAACCACTCAGAAAACTGGAAGTGGTGCTGTGGCTCCAGTGGTAGAGCTCTAGTCTTGAGCTGAAGAGCTAAGGGACAGAGCCCAGGCCCAGAGTTCAGGCCCCATGACCAGACACCCCCCCCCCCCCCCAAAAAAAAATCCTAAAATTCAATGGCAAGAAAAGAACTCAATTAAAAAAAATGGGCAAATGGCTAGATGCCAGTAGCTTATGCCTATGATAGTAAGTAATCAGGAGGTTGAGATCTGAGGACCTAGAGCTGTGACTTAAAAATCAAAGCCACAGCTTGAGGCCACAATTTCCAAAACCAGTTACATAAATAATGAATAGTAGCTACAGGGCCTGGGAAGGTGGCTCAGTGGTAGAGTGCTTGCCTTGCATGCATGAGGCCCTAGATTTGATTCCTCAGCACCATATAAACAGAAAAAGCTGGAAGTGGCACTGTGGCTCAAGTGGTAGAGCGTTAGCCTTGAACCGAAGAGCTGAGGGACAGCGCCCAGGCCCAGAGTTCAGGTCCCATGACCAACCAAAAGAAAAAAAAAAGGTATTTAAAACAAAACCCTTTTTCTGGGTTTCAAAAAGACCTTTCCTCCTTTTCTCCCTCCCTTTCCAGGGTTGGAAGAGAACCTGGAACCTGAGGCATGCTGGGTAAGTGCACTACCACTGTTCTACCTCCTCAGCCCCTAGGGCTTTATTTTTAAATCCATTGATGCTCATTCTCCTTTAATCCATGTTATTGTAACTGTGGCAAAATAAAAACTAAGCAAAACAGGGAATATGTAATTTAAAACTTATTTGAACTAATTCTGCCAATGATTTGAAACTTCACTGGTTACCATACTACTCCTTCTAAATTCAGAACATTCTTTCCTTTCCCATTTCAGAAGCATCGTAACTCTTACAAGTAATACTTTCCAGAACACACTGTAACTGTCAGATATAAAAATAGGGAAGGGAAAGTATCCAATTTTGATCGCTAAGTGGAGCACGGGACAATCATCTTGAGTCCTTGAAGGTACCTGGCCAACACATCCTAGGGAAAACTCTGAGGCCAAAAAAGCTTGTAAGTCAATATTAAATCATGTGAGTGCAGACTAAAATAAAAAGCAGAGTTCATTTTCCCTGGAGCAAAACACAAGTCTTCACATGAACCATCATCCCATATACAGATCATTTCTGTTCATTCGTTTTAGTGATCCTCCTCTCCTTCCCCTACTTTCCTCCTTTCCCTCCCAGCCTCTCCTCTCTCATCTTTTCTCCTCTCCTCCTCTGCTTCCTTTCCCTTCTTTCCCTCCTATCCATCCACCTATCCAACAATCCATTGTGGTTATGGGAAGTGAACTCTGGGCCTCTAACAAGCACACTACCATTTGAGCCATGCCTTAGTCCTTTTGCTTTTAGTTTTCAGATAGTCTCGAGTTAAGTGAACTGATTTTACCTCTGCTTCCCAAGTAGCTGGGATTATAGGAGTGTATCACCAACTTTTTTTTTTTTGCCAGTCCTGGGGCCTGAACTCAGGGTCTGGGTGCTGTCCCTCAGGCTAGCACTCTACTACTTGAGACACAGTGTCATTTCTGGTTTTTGAGTGGTTAACTGGAGATAAGAGTCTCTCGGGGACTTTCTTTTCTGCACAGGCTGGCTTTGAACCTTGATCCTCAGATCTTAGCCTCCTGAGTAGCTAGGATTACATGGTATGCCATAGATGCCCGGTTGTATCACCAACTTAAAAAACTTTGTTGGCTGTGGTGATGGCAAGTGTGGTACATGATCATTATTAAATGTTTTAAAAATTATGAAAACATACAGCAAAGTGGGGGGGGGGAAATCTATATAATTAAACTACCCCAAAGCAGCTACTACCCACATTCTACTATATTACCTCTAGATTTATTTTATAATCTGAAATGGAACCAGTAAGCCAAGCTGTGGTATGAATGAGGCTGCAGTTAGGTAATTGCCTTCTCATCCCAATTTTGGTTTTGCTTCCATTAATTTAGTTCCATGTTACAAACATGGAATCATACCTCAGGCCATGTTTTTAGACCTCTAATCACTATTTAGTCTAACCTAACCAAGTTCTCTGTGAAGCACTTCCACAATGTAACTTTCTAAACAGGGAAGCAGAAAGAGTGACTGTGGCTGTAAGGTATCAGAAGGTGAAGCAAGCCAACACAAGGAGGCAGAGCTAAGCAACTGCCCGGCACATGTTCTAAAGAGCCTGGAAGAAGGGTCTCTTGGAGTACCGTCTCTTGCCCATCCACTTCTGGGGCTGAGAGAAGACACTTGAACAATAACTTCATTCTGGGGCTCTCCCAATTTCCACATGATTCCCTTTCAGCCTAAGGCTGCTATAGTCTTTTGTTTAGAACTAACACAAACTTGTAGACTTGAACCATTCACCTACAGCAGCACGGGGAGTGGATGGAAAGCTGGGTACAATGTGACTGTTTGGCCTGCCCTTCTCAAAAAACCTTCCTCCAACTCTCAGGCACAGGAAGGAGACAGGCAGGCATCAGACAGTTTGTGACCAGGGCCAATCAGTTTCTCTCCTTCCAGGGCTTACAGCCACTGTCACACAGAGGTGCCCGAAAGACTGAAGCTCTACACAAGCTGGACACAGGACATGGACAGAGCCTTGCCCGCTGGAATTGTTGACCAAATACCCCTAAGTCTGTTTGACAATCCACCTATGAGTATAAACAGAGTGCCTGCCATGCGCAACCCAAAGACTCAACTCAAACTCAGGGCCCAAGGTGCTTTCCCATACTCATCTACTTGCAGAAGTTAGAAACTGGGGCACCAGTTCATCTTGCTAAGTATCTCAATTCAAATCCTCTAAACATTAGTGCGTCTAACTCATCATATTTCACAGTTGCCATTTCTTTCCATCCCCACAGCACTGGCTTAAGCCACCATTTCTCCTCTGCAAGGCTCTAGCAGACTCAAAACCAGTTCCATACACCTCCATTTTATATTCCTTCCTATTGCTCTTCACAGGGCAGCCAGAGCAAAGGGTGTGGCTTCAGCCCTCCAGGCCCAGCCTCTAGTCCTTGGGCTCCACACCAAGCTCTTCAGGGTCTTGACTCCAGCCTTACTCAACTGGTGCCCCCTTTGTCTTTATCTGGAGCTGTGGAGGGCTGTCCCGGCTCGATGCCCTTCTGAATGCAGCTTGTCTTCCCCAGACAGCAGGTCAGGCTCCATGTGTTCCTGCTTGCCCCAGGCCACTCTGCTCTGTCCCTCTCTGCTTCCATCCCTCTCAGACAAGTATGGGCAGGCTTTGGGAGAGCGCAGGGAACATCCCAAGAGGTAGCACGGTGCTAGAGCCCTGACGGATCTGTGTAGTGATTCAGCACAGGCGACCGGGGAATTCCAGAGTCCATGTGATGTGGAGTGCCCCGCCAGCCACCGCATCCACACACTCATCTACACAAATCCTGTCTCACCTCAAGGGATGCTCACCTGTGCCTGTTCAGATGAGTCTCAGTGTCCAAGTCTAGGCAAAACCTGGCATTGTACACACAGGAGCTGTGCCAACTTCAGTGAGGAAATGCAAGAGCATAACTTTTCTCTCAGGGAACTTGCAGTCCCAACACGGTGGTAAGTCAGGAAGACTGCTGGGAGCAGTTCCTGTTAAATCTGTGGCATGGCGGACACAGGCGGACACAGACAGCTGCTGCAGACCACCCCCACAGGCCAGCTTCTGAAGGCAGGTGGGGCCCAGGAACCTGGGCTTCTGATGAACTTCTACCTTTGAACTCCTAAAAATGACTGAGGAGCCCAAGGACCTTTTGTTCATGAGAGCTGTATCTATCAATACATACTGTACTAAAAACAATCCAGAGAGGTTAAAAAAATAGCAATTATGTCCCAATATAAACAATAAAAACTTCTGCGAAATAACTATTTCCCCAAATATAAAGGAACTAATTCATTGTCATTGTTTTACATTTCTCAAAGCTCTTTAATATCTGTCCTAAGGAAAAAACAGCTGGATCATGCTATCAGCTTCCGAATCACAGGTTGCTTCTGGATGACATCTACCTCACACAGGCAGGTACTAAAGAGGGATGAGCACCTAACTCCTTCTGGGCAAATGGGCTTCCTGACACTGTACTAGCAGCAGCTTACTACAAGTGAGTGTTGTGTGGATGGTAAAGCCTGAGTAAAGATGGTTTGTCCTCATTCCATTCAAATCAAGTGTGAACCCTGCAGGTGAATGGACTTCTCGCTATAAACCATTTTCTACACCACTCATTGGTTCTTTGGAAAACTGCTTGGTTGACTTACATAGATCTTCCCGGTGGTGACTCACTTTGGGGTGTCTTAAGAAATCCCATTCTTACCCCAAATGACCAAGCTAAAAATTCCCTTAGGAGCTCAGATTTGATCACTGACCACAAATACCACCAACTTGTTTTCTATAAAACTGCCTTTTTATTTTGTTGAGCTTTGGAGAAAATGTGTGCTACAAATATTGAAGTCTGAATGACCGATTTGTCTGTCAGCCATTTTTCAGGTAAAAACAGTCTCTGTGGAACGGTGGCAAGTTTGGCTTCCAACTCTGCTGTGCAGGGGCCTCCTCCATGGGTTGTGCCTGAGCCTGCAGCCTAGAGCCTGGGCACACTCACACCTGGTCAGGTAGGGTACTAAAGAGGCACAATGTAATAACAGTAATATATTCTGCTTCAGCTAGACCATGAAGGAAGACGGGCTGTTTTTGTTTCTTACTGGTCATGTTACGGCTGTGAGTATACCAGGTCAGTTCAGTGACACTACCTGGCTTCTTGCTAAGATGCTAATTGTACCCACAATCACAGCTTTTGCACCAAAGTGCAAATGTCGACACAGTGAAGTGTTGAAAATCAAATCTTAATGTCATCGTGGATATATTTTTCACTTCCTAGGTCCTCTGAAAGAGCCCTAGGAACCTGATTCGCTGATTTGAATGAGAGCCTCATTAGGAGATAAAATGGATACTATGAAGTTTTTTAGTTTGGGTCTACTACACGTTGTAAGAGAATTAAAGCCTCTGAAATCATACGCAAAAATCAGTGCATCATTCTATTCTTCAGATTTTTTTTTTTTTTGGGTCCAGTTGTGGGGTCTGAACTCTGGGCCTGGACGCTGTCCCTCAGCTCTTCAGCTCAAGGCTAGCGCTCTGCCACTTCCGGCTTTTTTCTTTTTGCTTATGTGGTGCTGAGGAATCGAACCCAGGGCCTCTGGCATGCAAGGCAAGCGCTCTACCACTGAGCCACCTTCCCAGCCCCACCTCCAGCCTTTTTGCTTTAGGTTTTTTTAAAATTTCATATAGGTTATCATACTTTTGCCCGAGTTCAGTCTCTGACCTCAATCCTACCTCAGCATTCTTGAGTAGTTGGGATTACAAATGTGCCATCATGTCAGCCTTCACAATCTGAGACATATTAAAATATGCTGATGGGCTGGGAAGGTGGCTCAGTGATAGAGCGCTTGCCTTGCATGCACGAAGCCCAGGGTTTGATTCCTCAGCACCACATAAGCAAAAAGAAAAAAGCCAGAAGTGGCGCTGTGGCTTAAGTGGTAGAGCGCTAGCCTTGAGCTGAAGAGCTGAGGGACAGCGCCCAGGCCCAGAGTTCAGGCCCCATGACTGGAACATAAATAAATAAATAAAAATAAAATAAAATATGCTGAATTACCCTTTTAAGGGGGCTGGATTTTAAGGTATGAATAATACTTTAATATAATGTGTTAAAAAGCAACATAACAGATTAGTCTAACAGACAATATGACCAAGATACATACGCTCTCTCTCTCTCTCTCTCTCTCTCTCTCTCTCTCTCTCTCTCTCTCCTACTTCAATCTCTGGAGAAATGCTATAATGTGGCCAGCACCAGGGCTGTGGCCTGCAGAGCTTCCCACCACAGAGACCTTTAAGAGGTCAGAACTTTTCCACCTTCCCGTGGGTTCAGGTCTCACTGGAGTGAAGGTCTGAATTCTCTGCCCTCTCTTTATGTCTGACATGGTGACACACTATAGCCCATTCCCACCCAGCACATAGCCTTTCTTCCTTCATAGTACTTTTCTTTCTTTTTTTTTTTTTTTTGGGTCCAGTCGTGGGGCCTGAACTCTGGGCCTGGACGCTGTCCCTCAGCTCTTCAGCTCAAGGCTAGCGCTCTACCACTTGAGCCACAGCGCCACTTCTGGCTTTTTTCTTTTTGCTTATGTGGTGCTGAGGAATCGAACCCAGGGCCTCAGGCTTGCAAGGCAAGCGCTCTACCACTGAGCCACCTTCCCGGCCCCTTCATAGTACTTTTCACCAATGCTGTCTGTTCATAAAACAACTGCAAAAATCAACAACAGAAAATCCTATCTGTCACTTACCCACCAAAATCCTATCTGTCACTTACCCGCCCCCCACCCAAGTTCTGGGCAAATGAGAGGTCAGGGAATGCTCTTCTGAACTTAATCAATATTAGAGCAGAAAGAGAGAGAAAAGGAAGGGTCTCCTTGCTCGTTGTCTGCAGAAAGTGCCTCGTGAGGATATCTGTAAGGGCAGCCTGATGAGATCACAAGGTTCTCTTTGGACCTGTACTACATCTTGAAGCTCTAATCTAACCTTGGGTTCCTTCCCTTTACATGAGAAGGAAAGGCTGGGGAAGGCAGCACTCTCTCTCTGGAGAGTGCCTGCTCAGAGGATGTTCAGCCAGTGAATGTTACATGTGTTCTGGATACTAGATCTGATGCTCAGGGAAGGGGAATAAAGCTAAAGACAACAGAAGGGAAATCAAGCAAAGAACTAGCTAAAATCTGAAAATAAATGGTTCAGGTAGTACTCCCTGGTATCGTGAAGTAGGAACAAGAGTCTAAGTCAAGCTGTCCAGAGCACACCTGGCTAGCGGTGAGCATCTGCCCCGAGCCAGGGCAGCTGGCCTCTCCTTTCTCTTTGCAGACTCCTAGAGTGCAAAAACTGGCTGGCTGCCAAGCCCTTTTTTTTTTTTTTTTTGCTGGTCCTGGGGCTTGAACTCAGGGCCTCAGCACTGTCCCCTGAGCCTCTCTGTGCTAAAGGCTAGTGCTCTACCACTTGAGCCACAGTGCCACTTCTGTCTTTTTTGGATAGGTTATTGTAGATAACGTCTCACAGGGACTTTCCTGCCTGGGCTGGCTTTGAACCATGATCCTCAGATCATTACCTACTGAGTAGTTAGGATTACAGGCGTGAGCCATTGGCTCCTGGCTTTTAAAAGAAGTCCCAAGATGATTATAAATGTAATGTGAAGAGTAAAATCATGCAAGTCATAGGAGAGAATATCAGTGACTTTTCTGCATGTCTCTAAGGTTGGTAAGTAACAGTTGAAGTTAAGGAAAGAACAAAAGGTCCACCCTAGCTTCTTGGAGGCAGTTTGAGGACATTTGCTCTTTGCTCAGTAGACGTTCATCATCTGAGGTGAGGCTCATATGTGACCCTTATGCAGACCACATGGCAGCCATGGCATAATTTCTCAGCTTCCAGAATTAATAATACCTAGCTGGGCAACTATGGCACATGCCTGTAATGTTACCTACCCAAGAAGCTGAGATCCAGAGGATCAAGGTTTAAAGCTAGCCCCGGCAGATTAGTCTGCCAGACTCCATCTTCCAAATTAACCAGCAAAAAGCCGGGGAGGAGATGTGATCCAAGTAGTGCAAGTCAAGCGCAATCATAAGGCCTTGAGTTCAGTACTGCTCTCCACAGGCTAACAATAACTTAAAGTAATCAAGCTGCTCTCAACTGCTGACAGAAGACAGAGCTATAAAAAGGACATTCCTTATAGTCCCAGGGGCACAACAGATAGGAGAGAGATTTGACAAGTGGGACTACATCAAAACAAAATGTTTCTGCACAACTAAGGGCATAGTTATTAAACTAGAAAGATAGCCAACAGTGGGGAAAGCTCTTTATCAGCAATGTATCAGACACAAAGGCCTAATATCCAATGTATACCAGTATATACTAATATCCAATATATACTAACCTCTCCCAACCTAATAAACCATCACTCAATGGGCACGGGAGCTAAGGAGAGACTTCTCAGGAGAAGAGTTGAGAATGGCAAATAAACACATGAGGAAATGCTCACCATCCCTGGCCATAAGGGCAATGTAAATCAAAACAACTCTGAGATTCCACCTCATCCCTCTAACATTGGCCAACATTGTGAATTTGAACAACAAATGCTGACAGGGATGTGAGGAAAAAGGAACCCTATTACACTATTGGTGGGAATGGAAACTAATACAACCACTCTGGACAGCAGTCTGGTCTGGAGGTTTCTCAAAAACCTAAACCTAGACCTTCCCTACGACCCAGCCACACCACTCCCAGGCATCTACCCTGAGCATCATGAGCCAGGATATGATAAAGACACCTGCACATCCATGTTCACTGCTGCACTGCTCACAATAGCCAAGATATGGAAACCGCTCAGATGACCCACAGGAGATGAGTGGGCCCCAAAAATGTGGCACCTATACAAAATGGAACTTACACAGCCATTAGAACGAGTAAAATAACGTCACCCGCAGGGAAACGGGTGGAACTAGAACAAATCATGTTAAGTGAGGTAAGCCAAGCTCAGAGAAACTAAGGGCGGCACACGTTCTCTCTGACATGCGGAAGTTATATCTATGCACTGGGATATGATAAATTATATAGGATTCTAGATACTCACCTACAGGGAGACCAAAAGAGGACACTCTTAGGAGAAAAACTCAAAGGTGCAATGCCTAAGTAACTTACTTATATAAAATAATACACATCTTGTTTCCAAGATATGGAAACAAGAGATTTCTTTTTTATTCCTTTCTCTTTTTTTTAGTTTTTGATGATTTTATCTTCTTTACACTGTATGTATGGTATATGCATGTACACATCTTTGGAAGGGTTGGGAGGAGGGCACAGGACTCAAGGGAAAAAGTGTGAAAACGTGCAGCAGTGGAGCTCACTGGACACTGATGAAAGTGAACTATACAACTCGCGGGTGGAGATGGGAGCGAAGGACTGGGAGAGAGTGAGGGAAGGGAAGACCCAGTAGGAAAGGAGATGCGCTCATTACCTGACTCATGCAATCGCGATCCCTCTGCATATCACACCTCTATAATACCAATGAGTTAAACCAATTAATTAAAGACAGGACATTCTGCTAGGTGGCAGTGGCTCCTAGCAGTGCCTGTAATCTTAGCTGCTCAGGAAGCTGAGATCTGAGGATCTTAGTTCAAAGCCAGCCCAAGCAAAGGAGTCCCCATGAGACACCTATCTCCAATCAACCTCTCAAAAGCCAGAAGCGCTCTATGGCGTTGTGAACTGCAGCCTTCAAGAACACATTCCACATTCCTGGCTCTCCACGGCAGTTCAGTTGTCACCTTCACAACAACTTCACCCATTGCCTGGTCACGCACGGATTACATGTAGGGGCTAAGACTCTTTCACTTATTTCCTGGCCTTTCAGGCCTTCCTTTGAAAGCTTGGATGCCCCTGCCCAGTACCTTGCATTTGGTATGCCTCCACACGTGTACAGGATGCCAAGGTCTACAGCCAGCCTGAGCAGCAGCCTGGCCCAGGCCCCTTAGAGCACGGGTAGAACAGGCTCTAGGTGGCTGGGTTCTGAGCACAGTGAAATGAATCTCAGGAAACAATTTCGTAGGTGGCCTTGTGCAAGAAGGATGTCCCAAGATGCTCTCTTCCATGGTAAAGTTTTTTTCCATAAGTCGAGTCATGCTGCGGTGGGTAGGGCCTTACAGAGTCCTGAGATGCCCGCAAGGCATTTTTCTATTGTCCAATGTACAGTGCTGGGCTTCTTCTCCTTTTTATTTTTTTTGGTCGGTCATGGGGCTTGAACTCTGGGCCTGGGCACTGTCCCTCAGCTCTTCAGCTCAAGGTGAGTGCTCTACTGCTTGAGCCACAGAGCCACTTCCAGTTTTCTAGTGGTTTATTGGAGATAAAGAGTCTCATGGAGTTTCCTGCCCGGGCTGGTTTTGAACCATGATCCTCAGATCTCAGCCTCCTGAGTAGCTAGGATTACAGGTGTAAGCCACCAGCGCCCTGCTAGGCTTCTTTTTAATGTTCTAATCTCTTCAGCAACCCTACCTCCCTTTGCTACTCAGGATTTCTGGACCCAAGTCCTCTGTTTTCCAGTCCTTCTGTTTTGCATTTTGCTCATAATTCTCACTGTAATCCTGGCTAAAAGCAGCTGGCAATAGCCACTGCCAGAGCCTAAATGCTGGAATACCTTTAAAATATCTCCTCCAAATCCTTAGGATACGGACAAAATAGAGACCAGTTCCTGTCCAGTATGACACGCATGCCTCTAGTCGAATTCCAGGTGGAAGCAGTCCTGGTCCCTCTGAGCCTCACGGTACCGGCTTTCTGCCTGCATGCTGACGAGCATCCTGGTCTTCTGGGCCCCCACCAGCGGCACCCGTTATGCTCTGCTTATGGCATCCTAGCTTACTTTCCCAAACTCTTCCAAATCCTTTCCACAAACCAGTTCCAAAGGCCGAGGAACCACATGGTCAGGTTTAGTCAGAGCCATGAAACACTGTGTTTAATTTTCTGTACTAACTTTTCCCATCTCTGTGACCAAATATCTCACAAAACAGATGGATTTGGGCTCATGGTTTCACAGTGCTTATTTGAATCATGGTGAATAGGAAGCAGGGACACAGAAGAAGAGAGGCAAGAGGAGAGTATGGGAACAGACTGGGGACTCAACAAGGCCTTCAAAGACATACGCTCTGTCACCTTCCTCTAGGCTCCACCCCCGAGGTTCTGTAGCCTCTCAACACATTGCCTCCAGCTATGGACCAAGCTTGAAGACACAGGCCTACAGGGAGAGCAGTGCTCTCTCTCTCTCTCTCTCTCTCTCTCTCTCTCTCTCTCGTTTTGTTGGTCATGGGTCTTGAACTTAGGGCCCTGATGCTGTCCCTGAGTTCTTTTTTTTTTTTTTTCGGTCGGTTGTGGGGCTTGAATTCTGGGCCTGGGCGCTGTCCCTCAGCTCTTCAGCTCAAGGCTAGCACTCTACCACTTGAGCTACAGCACCACTTCCGGTTTTCTGGTGGTTTATTGGAGATAAGAGTCTCACAGTCTTTCCTGCCCGGGCTGGCTTTGAACTGTGATCCTCAGATCTCAGCCTCCTGAGTAGCTAGAATTATAGGCGTGAGCCACCAGCGCCCGGCTAGTTCTTTTTTTTTATTTGTCGGTCATGGGGCTTGAACTTGGCCTTGGGGCTGTCCTTGAGCTCTTCAGCCCAAGGCAAGCACTCTACCAGTTGAGCCACAGCACCAATTCTAGCCTTTTCTGCTTATGTGGTGCTGAGGAATCAAACACAGGGCCTCATGTATGGAAGGCAAGCGCGCTACCATTGAGCCACCTTCTCAGCCCCCTGTCTCTGAACTCTTTTGCTCAAGGCTAGCGCTTTGCACTTTGAGCCACGGCACCACTTCTGGTTTTTTGGTGGTTAACTGAAAATAAGAGTCTTACAGATTTTCTTGCCTGGGCTGATTTTGATCTGCAATCCTCAGATCTTAGCCTCCTGAGTAGCTTGGATTACAAGTGTGAGCAACCATCACCCAGTTAGGGGAGAACACTGCATTTTCAAACCATAACACATATTAAGGAAGAAATAAAAGTATTTTCAGTCAAGAAGGCAGTCAATGCTGAAATGTCAGTTGGGGGAAACATCAAAAACTTTGAATAAAGAGTTCAATGAAAAAAATCAGAATTTAAAATCCTATATTAAGCAATAATGACTCATCAATAACTGGAGGGAGAGGGCAAGGGAGAGAGGGAGAAAACAAGGCTGATTTAAAGGCAGGCAAGATAGTAGCAGAAAAAGTAAGTCCCACACACCAGTTATTCTGTATCAAATTTTGGTAGCAGCATCACAGGAAATGTCTCAGGTAGTACTGCCTGAGTCAACAAAAGGAGAAAGTAAAGATAGTTGCAGATGGCCTCGAAACAGTTCTTCAGAGGATTGAGGTTAGGGGCTGAAACACTCTGATTAACTCATGGCAGACTGTCTCAGCCAATCACCACATATTATCCTAATCCCAGCATTGACTGATAGAAGCTTGTCAGCCAATTAGCATGGGCTGCTCTGACATCAGCTTGGTCCCACCAGTATTTTAACTCTACATCATTAGAATTTTTCTTCACGGGTATGGAAAACATTTACTTCGAAACTAAATAAAGGTGCTAGTACACTACTGTTAGATATGTTAAGAAAACACAAAAAGTTTTGAAGATGGTAAGAGAATAAACGCAAATTAAAGTTTTAGCATTTCTATTCCACAGGGTAGTTTCTGGGGACTGAGGGAGTTCATAAATATAAAGGGTCTATTATATAAGCAATGATTATATATTATACCCAGGTTCCTAAGAGGCAATGAATTCTGTCACTATCATGACCCTTCTGGTCTCGTACGTGCTATAGAGAAAGCCCCCATTCTTCCTAGGTGAACACATGTGTCTTAGCGGAGGAAGAGACTGCCCCTCAAGCATCACAGTCCTGTGGCAGCTCCGGCTGGGACTCAAGGTTAAACTGCAGTCACTTACCATATGGACTACTTCCGGGTAAATGGGCTCTGTGATCACATTCCGATTATGGGTGATATATTCTACCATTTCACTTAAAGCAGCTCGTTTTACTTCCTTCCACTTTAGGTCACTCAGTGGGTCAGAAACAAAGTCAAAGAGGACACAACACTGACGTAACTTCTGGATAAAAAGCTTCTCTTGATCTGCAGGAGGAACATCTGCAAAGCAGAAAATAAAGCATATTGATCACAAAATTTGCTTAATGCAAAAGGGGCTAGGAACCACTTTTTAGTGTTCTGTTTTTATTCTGAATTAACAGAAGTTCAAGAAAAAAAGAGATGGGGTTGAGGTAAAGAAACATTACATTTCTTAAACAAGTGAAAAAGTAAAAGCTTGTCACGTCTCAGATCATACGTCTGACTTGAGAAGCGTGTTAAGCTCATCACTGCTCAGATCATGTGTCTGGTATGAAAGAGTACTTTTTTTTTCATTCTTTCAAACCACACTGAGAGTACTGCTCAAGACAAATCCCCCTTTCATGCATTCTCTGGACAAATTCTAAGCATCCAAGTTTACAGGCAAGGCACTAGCCAGGGGAAACAAGAACAAGAGGCGAGTGGTACGTCTCTAGTTGGGGTGAGGGTGTGGGTACATTTACACCAGGTGACTGCAGAAGACAGGTAGAGCACTGGTGGAAAGGGTTAGAGGGGAAGGGTGCTTCCTCTTACTCTAAACTGCTACAGGGGAGGCTACAGTGGCTGTCACAGAAACAACCTGTTACAGATCTCCAATAAAAGCATCTCCTTAGTGCTCCTCAAAGCCCATTCCACTGCTTTTTTCTGGTCTACAGTCAATGCACAGCACATGTGATGAGGGATAGCACTCATGATGACACTATTTACGAAATGGAAGTAATGATAGTAACCACTATTTAGTGGTTATAACTATATGTATTGACATTTTTTTCCACTTAAGTTTTACAAAAAGACAACTAAGATAAACAGATTTAGAGGATTACTAAAGGGTGGCAACTGATGAAGCTGGGTTCAAACACTGTTGCTATGACTGGCTGGTATTCTGGGAAGTTTGGGAAACCTGTCAGTGTATGCCTGCTGGCTTCCCTAAGCTGAATATGGGATCTGTATAATGGTAAGTGGCAGTTGTTGATATATGTACTGAAAAGGTGTCAAAGAGTGGTCAAGTGTCTCAGCAGATTCGTGTAACTCTGTGAAACAGTATTTTCCAAGTGAGTTAACAAATGGTGTAATATCAGAGCCAAAGTCACTGAATGTGCAAGGCAGACGGGAAATGAGAATTTAAAACAATATAATTATATTGTTATTATTAAGGTGCAACTAAGCTTTGTGGGTATTTATTTATTTATTTTGGGTGCAGTTACTGAGGCTTGAGCTCAGGGCCTGGACACTGTCCCTGAGCTTTTTTGCTCAAGGATAGTGCTTTACTATTTGAGTTACAGCTCTTTTTGGGTTTTTTTTTTTTTTTTCAGTCCTGCTTTTTTGGCAGTTTATTGGAGATATGAGTCTCGGGGACTTCCCTGGCTGGCTTTGGACTACAATCCTCAGATCTCAGCCTCCTGAGTAGTTAGGATGACAGGCGTGAGCCCCCAGTGCCCAGCTGCCACTAGATTTTAAAGGGATAAAATATGCAGATAGCTTATTGATACGCTTTCACACTTCACACTGTAGGTTCCTATAAGAAGCTACTCCAAAATTTTGGTGCACTATCACAGAAAATGTCCACCACTCTCTGGAATGGCCATTGAAATACTCTTCTCTTTTCCAACCATGTCTTCCTACATGCAAGCACAGCAACAACGATCAGAGTGTGAATGACCAGAGTGTGAATGCAGAAACACACCGAGGGGCCCAGGCATCACCTAGTAAGTGAGGCATTACAGAGATTTGTGATATAATAAAACAATGTATGCTCACTAAACTTAACTTTGTTTTGGAAAATACCTCTCTTTTCAAAACAATGCTAACTTCTGTCAAGATGTAATAAGTTTATTAATGAGTTAATAAATACATGTTAGAATTTTTCCTCTGGTTAATTTTGAATAAGTCAATGCTAATAGCCAAGAGTCACGTAAACAGAAACTGTTGGGGTCCTAGTTACTTTTAGGAGTGTAAGGGGTCTGGAGATTAACCTTCCCACGCTGGCCTCACCCCACAGAATGTCTGGGAGCACTTGGGCTCCTGCTGTCTTCAGCACATTGTGTTTTTGCTCTGGCCCACAGTTCTCGCTGCTGCTCACTAATTGTCAATGTGCAGTATGGGTTTATTTTTTGAAGGCCTTTTCTTACTTCTTAGGTTAGCTAAGACACATTGCTCTAAGCACTTAGCACTTCCAATTGTTTTGCACAGCTAGTGATCTGCTCAGGGTCTTCTCCGGGAGGGGGCAGGCTGTGAGGTCAGGGGATACGTGATTGTTTCCTAGCTCACTTTGTGTCCAACGGTAGCCTCAGATACAGATGGTACACAGACAGTGCTCTCTCAGTTTCATAGCCCCTTTGTGGGAAGGGGTGCTTTCCTCATTTGCCATGCTGAATGTTGAGGAAAGCGGAGCACAAGCTGGGAGCTGGAGTGGTACAAAGCACCCGTTTTAGAGACCCGAGAACAAGCATCTGATTCTAAACACTGTACACCCAGTTAGAATTACAGGGACCTTACCATCCTAATACCCTGTTTATGAACAGGGTTCATTTTCTGAGTTTCTTCCTTGTTTGCCTTTGATCCTCTTTCATTCCATAACCCTGCTCATATTCCGAAGGACCAAGGTGCCTTAAATGTGTTCATGGTTGCTTGCCCATTGGGATGGCCTCTGGCAATCTCACTGTCTCAGTACTACAGAGAACTAAGAAGCCTATAGTCATCTCGAAGAGCCACCCAGCACCCCATTGAGAGCCCCCTCACAGATGGCTGCTACCTTTAGGACCATTTCCCTCTGGACCCTTGAAACAGCAGCATGGAGTAGGTACTATAGGACCCATCTGAGAGGAAAAGGATTCTGAGAGCTGAACAGCCCATCCAGGCTCCTGGGCAGACCAGAGCCAATGGCAAGAAGAAAAACTTGAATATTGGGAGAATCAAGTGAGTCTTAAAGACTCTGAAAATATCATGTGCCTTTTAAATATAGCCCTACTGATACTCAGAATAAAGATGATGTTTCATCAAAACATGAAAATAAATCTACTATGACTAAGAAAGGACATAATAAAACCATTTTTCCCCACAAAAATGCTTCTATAAGGCAAGCAAATCTCAATGATTTGGAAGTGAGCTTGAATTCCTCCAGCGCTCTGGGCAGTTAAGGGGTTACTGCGTGGCTTCTGTTCACAGGTTGGTCATTATACTCTCACAAGCCTTTTGGTTACTTTAAATATCTTATTTGGCTATTGAAAATATGCTACTTAAAAAAATCTATAACAATGAAAGTGAGTACAGTATAAAAAACTCATATTAGGCCCTATCAGTTTTGTTTTTTTTTAAAGAAAGTCAATTTTGATCAGTACATTTTCTAAAATCTTACTTTTCTGCTGTACTATTCGGGCTGTACTACAGGGGAATAAAAATAGGTGGAAGTGAAGGAATGTGCTTTATATCTTATGAGCTCTAATTTCTTTTAAAAATTTAATTGTTATTTATAAAGATGATGTATCAACGTTACAATTACATAAGTCAAGAGTACATTTCTGGGGGGGAGGTGGGAGGGGAGGGATGGTAAGGGGAAACAAAGGAGGAGGCAACAATACTTGATAAGAAATGTACTCATTACCTTGCTCTTGTAATTGTAACCCCTCTGTATGGTATTTTCACAATAAAAAACTTATTAATAAAAAAAATGAACTCCAGGAAATGAAAAAAAAAGAGTACATTTCTTTTTGGACAATGTCATTCCTCCTCTCACTCTCTTCTAGCTTTTCCCTTCCTTCCATCCCTCCCCACAAGTTAAATAGTTCATTTTCAACAGTGTCCAGTGGGACACTTAACAGTGTAAATATTACCATGAATACCCCATATTTACATAGGTAACTTCAAGAACCACTCCAATTCCATTTTTTTTTTTTTTGTCAAGTTGGGTCAATTCTCAGTTGTTTAAAGGGAAAGCCTCAGTGATACTCAGGAGCAAAAGTAACAGACACACGTGTGCAGAATCTGCAGGGGAGAGGAGAGCTGAGGGCCTCAGAGACAACAGAAAGATGGTGAGGCTAAGAATGTATCACTGCTTCCAAACTTCAGCACTGTTGGCCTTCTGCTGAAGGCTGAAGGCAAGGCAGTCACTTGTCCGGGAGAAATGCAATGCGCAACAAGTTACCTCTGAAATAGGACGTGGGTCCTCATTTCTAGCTTTGTAAATGTCCCCAGTTGCACTGGTAAGGAAGGGCAGCATTTTTACAGGGCATGGCGCTGAGAAAGCCCCAAGGAACTGGATTTGTTGCATTCATGGGGGCTGAACTTGGGGCTGACCAAGTGAGATGTAAGAAGAAAACAGAAAGTCTGCTTGTATTTCTTCTTCTTCTTCCAAGAGTAAGAAACTAAGATGCTAGTATGTGTGCACGTCGCCTCACATGAAGAGGTGTGCTGGAGGCTGATCAGTGGGGCCTGGGAGCTGACACTTCCACGGGAGGAAGGTGATCCCCGGGAGTTTCTGAGGGTGTTGGGATCTCTGTAAAGACCCACCTTTCTTCTTGGGATAGGGTCTGGCTACTTTATTAATACAAACCTTCATTTCCTTCTCCCCCAAATCCTGCTTTAGGTATTCTAATGGGCATCCAGTTTAGGGAACCAAAGTTTTGGTTTAAATTAACTGCTTTCTAACTCTTACTCCCTCTGTATTCTGCTTACAATGGTGTCTTTTAATTTTAAGCTTGAACAATTAATTCTTTTGACTTAGGTATTTTGGCTACTTGTCCCCTTCTATACTAGCTTATCACTAGCTAAGAAACCTACAAAGCCAGACTGGCTGAAACCCTAGTTTCCCAATAGTGAAGAATGTTCAAGGGAGATATGTAACAGGTGTGTACCAGCTGCTTTGGTTGAAGAGCACTGACTTCTGACTTGGGCACATGCCCTAATGATAAGGTAAGAGCTAGTATCCCTGCCCCTGACTTTGTTTTGTGCCATTCCCTCCTACTGTCCTGTAATCCAGGAAGGAGGGGGTCGCCTGCAAAGTGCCAATAGGTGACCAATCCTGAGACAACTGAGTGTGGCCAGTCCAGTTAAACTGGACTGTTTAACTATGCCCACCTCTCTCTTCGTCCCCATTTCTCCCTCCAATGTAAACCTGAAGTAAATGTCTCTGGGGAAGACTGAAATGCTTCCTTCCTGTGGCTGACCTGTAATAAACTTCCTTTCTCTGCCCTTCATTAATACCTGTCTTCTGTATTAGACATGCTGGGGCGAGTGGCTGGACCTGATCTATGAAATCCAGGAATTTGGGCCTAGGGTCTAAAATCTGTACCACTAAAACTAAACACTTACCACCAAGAAGATGGGCGTGGTGGTGCTCACTCTAGCATTTAGGAGGCAGAGGCAGGGAGGCAGTGAATTTGAGGCCAGCTGTGCTATATAGTGAGACTCTATTTCAAAACCCAAACTAAAAAAAATGAACCAACAAAACTCAAAATCAGACACCACTGGTACACCCTCACCTGTGCCAGCAGAGGCCAGAGGTACCCAGGATCACACTGTGCCAGCACTGTAGTGTGGGTACATGTTATCAACCTGGCCTGGGAGCTACACCTGCACCCTGGCAGAAAACCTCATGACACCAGACAAAAGTGCATCACAACACAGGTAAAAACCAACACAGTGTCCATCAGTGGTGGACACACTAGACACACTGTGGTTCACTGTACTCCCGAGTTGCAGAAGCTCGTGAGTCTTAAAAAATAACCACTAAATTTCACATTTGTTTTATATGTTTCTTTATTTAAGTTTTGTTTTAAATAAAAAGGCAAAGGAGCCAGGTGCCTGTGGCTCACATCTGTAATCACAGTTACTCAGGAGGCTGAGATCTTAGGATTGAGGTTTGAAGCCAGCCTGGGCAGAAAAGTCCCCATGAGATTCTTATTTCCAATTAACCACTCAAAAAACCAGAAGTGGCACTGTGGCTCATGTAGTAGAGCACTCTTGAGCACAAAGAGGCTCAGGGACAGTGCCCAGGCCCTGAATTTAAGCCCCCCCCCCCCACCAAAAAAGGCAAAAGAATACATGTATATGGCAAAAAAAAATACAATACATAATAACATGCAGTAATACCTGAGTCTCCTTCCACAATATCTTCTGGGCTCCTTCCCTTCTTCTAAAAGTCTACTAGTCTGGACACCAGGATGCTTCAAGCAAGACATGTCAGTGGTTTTCAACTAAACTGTCTAAACTATCCCACATCTCTAGTGGTATTCAGCTAAACTCTAAACTGTTCCAGACCTAGCTGAGACTGAAAAACACCTAGCCACAAAATCCCAACACACTCCCCAGTGCTCTCTACAGCTGTGCTTCCTGTGGAGGACTCTAAGCCCTGACTTCCTTCCTCTCTCTCTCTTTTTTTTTTTTTTTGGTCGGTTGTGGGGCTTGAACTCTGGGCCTGAGCGCTGTCCCTCAGCTCTTCAGCTTAAGCCTAGCGCTCTACCACTTGAGCTACAGTGCCACTTCCGGTTTTCTGGTGGTTTATTGGAGATAAGAGTTTCACAGACTTTCCTGCCCGGGCTGGCTTTGAACTGCAATCCTCAGATCTCAGCCTCCTGAGTAGTAGGATTACAGGCGTGAGCCACTGGCGTCCGGCTCCTTCCTCTCTTGAGACATTCTCCAATCAAGACAAGGAAAGACCCTCTTTCTCAACCTTTTGTCTCCTAAAACACAGAAGCTATGGTCTGAAACATACACAATCAAAACTGCAATATGGCTTGAATTGCTCGAAAGCACCTGCATGAGAAATGGAGGTGTGAGGACCGCAGTCTTTAAGACCCAGCTCACATCTTCAGGAGCTCAGGCCAGTGGTAAACGAGTGCCGCTTACCATGCAAAGGCAGTTTTCCATCCCTGGCAAAGTAAAATCAAGCAAACAAAAACAAAAAGAAGGTGATCTAACACATAAATACTGGGCACTGTGCTAGCACTGATAATAGGGTCAAATTAAAACAAAATATTTAATCTGAAAAATAGGTGAGAGGTGAGAGGTGCTGTAATGGAGACACCTGGTAGCCCTCGGGCACCCAGTGAACAGGGAATCAATTCTGCTGTCAGGGAGGCAGAGGTAGCTGCTGGGGTACTGAAGGCCAGGCTAGGTGAGACTATCTGAGGGCCACTGCCCAGAGTGGGGCTTGAGTTACAGGATAAATCAGATGGGGTACATCCTCTGGAAGATCACTGTTCCTCAACAAGATGCCAACTGCCTTGAAGAATGACAGTGGTATATTTTGCACATACTAAGTTATCCATACTAGTATTTAATGATAAATCTTCATAGCCTTTTGTCTTAGGTTTGTGTGTGTGTGTGTGTTTAATTGGAGAGTCTTATGGGTTTTCCTTCCTGAGCTGGCTTTGAATTTCCATCCTCAGATCTCAGCCTCCAGAGTAGCTAGGATTATAGGTGTGAGCCTCCAATGCCTGTCACCCCTGAGCTTTTTTGCTAAGGCTAGCACTCCACCACTTGAGCCAGAGCTCCACTTTTAGCTTTTTGGAGCCAGAGATAAAGAGAGATTACTGGAGATAAAGAGTCTTAGGATTTTCCTGCTCAGACTGGCGTTGAACCACAATTCTCAGATCTTAGTCTCTGAGTAGCTAGAAATCCAGGTGTGAACCAGTGGTACTGGCCTTGGACTTGCCATTTTATCCTCAGCATCTACAATGACCTTTACATGGTAGATGTTGAGTATTTGTGGCTAGAGCAGACTAGTGTGAAGACTGAGAGCGTGGTCCATGTGGAGAATGTCTGTCAGCAAGCATTAAGCCTTGAGTTCAATCCTAATACTAAAAACGAAGAAAAAAAAAGCCACATGGATCAGAGTACAGCGTATCTATGAGACTGTTAAGGTAAGACCCAGAGCTTCAGAGACACTACCTGCACCAGAGGCACATGCTTCCATTCCTTCTCTGTGGCCAGGATCAGGGCCCTGAGAACCAGTACCACACTTTGTAAGTGGACGCACAATGCAATGTGATGGGGGGTGGGGAGGTGGGGGGAGAGATCTCTTCAGAAGATGATGGAATCTAAGAGGCAAGAAGCAGGAAGGCCTACTATGGAAAAGAAGTGCCAAACTGTAGCTCATGACCAGCCATGCCTGGACTCTGCTCCCTGGAAGAGGGGAGGGCTTTGCTGACCTAGCAGGCTGCCATCTGGGATAATGATGACCTTTTTTTCTTCTTTTTATTTGGTGGTGCCAGGAATGGAGCTCAAGGCTAAGCAAGCGCTTTGCCACTGGACAATACCCTCAGCTATGACAATGACCTCTCAGTCTATGGTTCCAAACTGACCCACAGAAGCATGGCAAACATAGCTGATATAAATGAAGTAACATGCTTATCTTCTGTACATATGGGATCTAATCTGCCCACACTATTCTTTTTCTTCTTTCTGGTTCTGGGGTTTGAACTTAGGGCCTGGGAGCTATTCCTGAGCCTCTCTGTGTTCAAGGCTAGTGCTCTACCACTTAGGCCACACCACCACTTCCAGCTTTTTCTGAGTAGTTTATTGGAAATAACAGTCTCATGGACTTTTCCACCCGGGCTGGGTTTGAACCACGATCCTCAGATCTCAGCCTTCTGACTAGCTAGGATTACAGGTGTGGGCACCGGTGCCCTCCTTCTCACACTGTTCTTAACTTCTAAAATTTATAACAATCTTTCTTGGTCTCAAAGTACAAGTATCTTCTTCCATCCATTCTAGTCTATTTTCCATCTTAATAGTCCTAAAATCAAGTTGCATCTTTCATTAAAAAAATGGTTCGAGGGGCTGGGAAGGTAGCTCAGTGCTTGTCTTGCATGCAGGAGGCCCTGGGTTCGATTCCTCAGCACCACATAAGCAAAAAGAAAAAAGCCGGAAGTGGCATTGTGGCTCAAGTGGTAGAGCGCTAGCCTTGAGCTGAAGAGTTGAGGGACAGTGCCCAGGTTGAGTTCAGGCCCCACAACTGACCAAAAAAAAAAAAAAAAAGATATGCATAAAAATGGTTTGACATACAATTAATAATATGTTAGACTAGCTGGTATTGATATTTAGCTATGTGTAGTTACATTTTGATATGTGTAGCTTCAGTACCCTTATAGGCTCCTTCTTTGGTTTCTAAAAGTAGACAATGTCCCTGCCTCCTTCCACATTGACTGTCTAAGTTAGTAAGGGGCTGAGTAATCACTTGGTAATAGGAAGCAAGCAAGGCTTTGAAAACAATGTCTTTATCCCAGGGAGGGTTCACTCATCCACCTGCAGCTATGTCTTGTTTAGTGGCGTTCCGTGAGAAACCACAGCGAGGTCTGGATACTGACACTGTCCTTCCTCCACACCTTGTGGGCGGAATCTGGGCTAAATGAAAGTGCTGCTTGCTAAACTGGTCTGGGTACACGCTTGGTCATGAAGCCTACCGTGCCACTCCTTTCTTAAACCCACAGATAGACATTTTGCAGCTCAACATCCACTAGGCTGCTGCTTTCCTACTTCTCATTGTGCTGGTGGCTGTTTCTGTACTGTGTCCTCTTTCTGCAGAGAGTTGCTCACTCTCTTGGGGCTCTCACACAAGCCTGGGTCATGCCAGCCTCAAGCCCAGGAGCCCGCCTTAGGGTTCATGGATTCTGTAGACTACTGTTGCTCCTAGATGAAGAAGGGTGATACTACTCTTTCCACACACTTTGCCTCCCACCATCATCTTTCTCATGAAATGATAGTGCAATTTAGTAAGGCAGGCAATTTCATTTGAAAAAGCAGTGGCTTAAGCCAAGTTCTACTTCATTCATGTGCACATCCCTGAGCAAGAGAGGGTGAGGAAGGCAGGGCAGGGCAGGGCAGGGCAGGGCAGGGCAGGGGGAGAGAGGAAAGCCAGGCTAGGAAGAGACTGGTTCCACACAAACGTCTTATTTCAGCTAAGTACATTTTTCATGGAAGATTTGAAGTTACACAGAAGAAGCAAGCCAATCTCTAGTCTCCATTCTGACGTAGAGGAGCCCGGAGGCCATGCAGTTATGCAAGCCTTAGGCTGCTGAGGCTATAAAACTTCTGTGGAGATGTGTAATTAGGATGGTACCCTCGCCGCCTGGTAGAGGTAGCACAGAAGAGGAATTTAATACATTTGCCCAATGGGCAATTTGGCTTTTTTTTTTTTTTTCTGTTGGTTGCGGGGCTTGGGGCTTGAACTCTGGGCCTGGGCGCTGTCCCATCCCTGAGCTCTTCAGCTCAAGGCGAGCACTGGACTTTCCTGCCCAGGCTGGCTGGCTTTGAACTGCCATCCTCAGATCTCAGTAGCTAGGATTACAGGTGTGAGCCACCGGCCCTGCTATTTTTTTTTTTTAACTAGGAAAAGATTAAGAGAGCCAATAAACTCCTAGCAAGAAAAACAGAAACCCAACACAGCATTATTTGTTGGTGCAGACCATCTTCCCTATTTCAGGACCAAGCTCTAGAGTGTCTAGAGAATAGACACTATAATTAAAGCTAATCAGCAAGGGTTCAACACCTGTGGTGGAGCCTGTGTCACTTTACCTTCCTCTCATTCATATTAAACAACAGTACCGCACCTGGTAGCCCACAGTTCTGCTCACTTACCGAAAGAATAAGGGAAGACATGACAGCAGCCTTTATTATGTTTGACTCAGAAGACTACCCAAGGAAGATTCTAGAATTTTCAATACACTGACCAGCATATGAAATAGTGTGGGGTTGTTGAAAGGCTACACTGAAAATATTTTTGTTGTTGTTGTTGTTTTAAAGTTCCTATTCTGTTTTTCACTTCCTTTCTCTACACCTCTTTCTGGACAAAAACTCGTTGCTGGGAACATGGGCTGTTCCCCTTGATGTCTACTTTTCTGATGCAACAGGAGGGGCAGGGAGCCCTGCTATGTAATGCAGGGCCGGGGCACTGCAGGCCGTTTCTGTCCTAGAAGAAGCAGGCTTTCCTGCTGTGCTGGGCAGAACCATGGACAGAAGTTTTTGGGGTGGGGGGGATGGGCAGAGCTACGACCTCAGCAGCTGGGAAAGAGCTGCAGTGTGGGTCTCTGAGGTGGAGCAGCAGGCCTGGCAGGCTCTGTGTGCTTTTCTCAAGCTTGCCTGCATGGCCCTGGTGACACCGGCCTCCTGGGCCCCACTCAGCCTCTCCCTGCCCCAGCAGCTGCGCACAGCCTGACCACACGAACTCCTCTCCCACTCGCCAGGATGGGGCAGTCCACTGTCTTTGCCCTCTGCTGCCTTTGCTGCCGAACACTGAGGGCTTTTCTGCAGAGAGGGCACCCCATTCATTGTGGTACCTCTCCCCTAACTGCCTTCTTCGGGGATGACAGAGGCTCACACGTGGATCTAACACTCAGGGTGCCACCATTGGGGAACCTCAAATCTAAGTTCTGAATTCAACACTTCTGTAGTGAAACAACACGTTCATGGCATCTCAAGGCACAGTGGGTTATTCACTCCTGACTCTATCCTTCATTTAGAAAATACTTGCTATGTGTTGGGAAGGTGGCTTAGTGGTAGAGTGCTTGCTCAACATACATTAAGCCCTGGGTTCGATTCCTTAGTACCACATGAACAGAAAAAGCTGGAAGTGGTGCTATTGCTCAAGTGGTAGAGTATAGCCTTGAGGAAAAGAAGCTCAGGGACAGTGCTTATGCCCTGAATTCAGGCCCCAGGACTGACAAAAAAGAAAAAAGAAAAAAAAAAAATACTTGCTAAGCCTCTAGGACATAAGGAGTAGCACAAAAGCATGAAGACTTTGGGCAGAACTGAGCATGGTAGTGTGGGCCTGTAATTCCAGCACTCAGGAATAGGAGGCAAAAGACCAAAAGTTCCATTCTAGCCTGGGCTGCGTGGTGGGATTCTGTCTCAAAAAACTTAAAAGACAAGGATACCTGGGTTAGAATCCTAGCATCCCTCGACAACCTTAGTGACCTTGGGCAAAACAGTTTGATATCGCTGGGTTTGTTTCCTCAACTGGAAAGCAGGAGTACTCTACTCCTGGGGTTGCAGTGACATGCTTAGCACAGCCTCCAGTAAACAGGCGGTTTTGTCTTTGTTAAGCATATGCCAAGTGACTTAATAGTTTCTACCACTCAATCCTGTGATTTTCCAATCCTTTGGGTCTGCAAACAAAGCAACTTTTTTTTTTTTTTACCCCTGCAGGCATTTCCTAGCAGGCCTCTGACATATTGCACTAAATCTGTACCTAGGGAGAGGCAGAATCACAACTGGATAGTGTCTGGTTCTGCATAACACAATTATGTGCCTGTCCTGCCAGAGCCTTGTTGTGCTTGTTCTCAGAACAGGGTAGCACAACAGTTGGCTTAAAGAGGATGAATAAACCCAAACCCAATTATTACAATGTGCCAATAGGTCACAGAGAGTCAATCTCTTGTGTGAACATCTAGTGTTATCAGTAAGTGACACAACCAGATTTGGACGGAAAAAATCTTTAAAGTCTAATAGGTTTATAAAGGATTATGGTAGAGTGTGTTAATTATTTTTTTTTCTTTTCTTCTTTTTTTGAGGAGGTTATAGAAACTCATATGGGTAAGAAGAGAAATAAAAATTAAAAAGTAGAAACCCCTCCTCCAAAAAAAATTATACAGTAGTAGGCAGGACAGGGCTGTTGGTGCCAAGTGTGACCAGAGTGACCTGATCTTAGTCTCTACATCCTGGCCTCCTGGGCCTCTGAGGCTGTGGAGGAGCATCTCTTTCAGGAACTCGGTTTTAGCAGGAAATTTCAGACCAGGGAAAGAAAACACAACAGGGCTCTAAACAGGAGGGCTCTAAACAGACCGCGTAAATCCAGGTGAATAACTTACCAGGTGGGTATTGCACATAAAAACCCAAGGGCATATATCTACAAGCAAAAATCTCTCCCAGTGTATAGCTGACCACTATCTTTAAGCTGAACTACCTGTTAGAGTATATTAGACTGTGCCAGAAAACCACACAGACATCCAGATACAAAGAACAAAGGAAAGGCTTACTGCTGGTAAAGGGACCGACAAGACCCCTTCCACATGAGAGAAGTGAGAAGAAGTGCCGGCTATTGTCTAAGGTGACCTATATACCCTACTGAGGCTAAGAGGGGCTAGAAGGGGCTAGAAGGGGCTCAGGGGTGAAGACCTTGGTGCGGATGTGAGGACCAGGGGCTTCATCATAGTGGACTAGGATTTATGGCTGTTGCCCAAGTAGTAGATAAGGGGCCCTGCAGCTGCCCAGACCTGAAGGTCACTCTAAGAGGCTCCTGCTACCCCAGAGGAGCGCCATCTCAAGGTAAAGGAGGGTTGGAGGCTGATTATTTACTGTCTTTGCTACATGGGGCTCGTGTTGCCTAGGAAAGTAACATGCTAAGGTATGGGAAAGGGCAGGAGCGTGCCAAGCTATGGGAGCTAAGGGAGCTCAATGGGCTAACACTACTACTTAGCATTTTATTGCTAACATACTGAGCAAACCTATTTCTGAAGAATTTTGTCTTTAGAAATACATGCTCACAATTAAAAAAAAAAACAACACAATCCAAATGGAAAGGACCACGCTGAGACCAGCGCTGTTGGGTGTGTGATGCCACCTGCCCAGGAGTCCCCAAAGCAGATGTTCAGAAGCAGTCCTGTGGGACTGGAGCTTCACGCACCCTGAAGTTCTCACCTCCTCACTCCCCAGGGCCAAGGCCTCCCGGATGCCAATGAATGGGTCAACATCATCTTTAACTGAAGTGTCACTGTACACTGTGCTATGAACATTAGTAAAGTCAGTCATCTAATGGTATTGTCTAATGTATTGAGGCTGGGACATCATCCAGTCCCACCCCGTCCTGAGCTTCCAGGAAGGACAGTGAACTCTGTGAAGGGCTTGCACCATTAAGGCCTCGGGGCTACTAGGCTGGAGAGGAGAGGCAGAGGAGAGGTTAGGCATCTGGTGGGGCCCTGGGAAGGTGGAGCATAGCACTAGTGAGGTCCACAGGCCCCCATGGAACATGGGTGCAGGTGAGCAACAGGATGAGGACTGGACAAGGTTATTCCAGAGCCCTTTTCAGGGCCACTTGGCCAGCGTGACCATGTGAGCGAGGAAAGCTTTTGCTTCTGGGACTGGAAATCATTACTGCCAACCCTTCCTCCCACAGGGGGCAAGCTAGCCTCAGGAAAAAGAACATCTGTGTATAGGCAGCACCAACAAGCATGCAAAGAAACCCAAGAGCAATCAACACAGATGAACCCTGCATCTGCGTGGCCCCTGGCCTGGGGCTTGCCCATTCTAGAACAGGGTGTCAAATGCAGCTTTTTCTTTTGACAGCTGCCTGGGTAAGGAGACAAAAAATGAGGCCAGGGCCCTGAATGTAGGGAGGGTCTGGTAAGACCTCTGTACCATTTACGATGTATTTACCTGAGGGAATAAGTGCTGGAGATGTAAGTATTAAATAGAGATAAATACGCAACACTTTGATCAAGAAAACTTTTATGCTACTCTTGCAACTTTCCCACAGTGGAAATTGTTTTCAAAATGTTAAAAAAAAAAAATGCTCCCCCAAAGGAATGCTTCTTGAATTTTATCATCTTTTAAAAAAGATTTTATCATCTTTTTTTATTGTAAAGATACTGTAGAGGGAGGTTACAGTTACCCAAGTAAGGACTCCAGCGTTGTTATCCCCTCCTCTGATTTTCCCTACCATCCCTTCCCTCTCCACCTCCCCAAATTTTATCATCTTTATGTTAATTGAAATACTCTGATTTTGCCGGGCGCCTGTGGCTCATGCCTGTCATCCTAGCTACTCAGGAGGCTGAGATCTGAGGATTGCGGTTCAAAGCCAGCCCGGGCAGGAAAGTCTGTGAAACTCTTATCTCTAATAAACCACCAGAAAACCGGAAATGGCACTATAGCTCAATGGTAGAGTGCTAGTCTTGAGCTGAAGAGCTGAGGGACAGTGCCCAGGCCCAGAGTTCAAGCCCCACGACCGACCAAAAAAAAAGAAATACTCTGATTTTTTTCCCTTTGACCCATTAAGTGTTTTGTTTTTTTTTTTGGGTTGGTTGTGGGGCTTGAACTCTGGGCCTGGGCGCTTTCCCTGCGCTCTTCAGCTCAAGGTTAGTGCTCTACCACTTGAACCACAGCACCACTTCTGGTTTTCTAGTGGTTTATTGGAGTAAAGAGTCTCATGGACTTTCCTGCCCTGGCTGGCTGTGAACCATGATCCTCAGATCTCAGCCTCCTGAGTAGCTAGGATGACAGGCGTGAGCCCCTGGCGCCTGGCTTGACTCATTAAGTCTTACTGTACCCTTTCACTTCTCTTTTTTTTTACTAGGCTAGCTAGAAGTTTATTTATCTTTTCCTTCTTGGCCTCACTCCCTACCCAACCCTGCTTCTTGGATTTCATATTCATTCATTCATTTTCAGTTTCCTAAGACATTCATGTCAGTGTCTATCTTTAAAGAATACAATAATGGCCGGGTGCTGGTGGCTCACGCCTGTAATCGTAGCTGCTCAGGAAGCTGAGATCTGAGGATCACGGTTCAAAGCCAGCCCAGGCAGGAAAGTCCGTGAGACTCTTATCTCCAATAAACCACTAGAAAACCAGAAGTGGCATTGTGGCTCAAGCAGTAGAGCGCTCGCCTTGAACTGAAGAGCTGAGGGATAGTGCCCAGGCCCAGAGTTCAAGCCCCACAACTGACAAAAAAAAAAAAGAATACAATAATTCTTTGATTGTTTTGGTACCGGTTCTATTTTTGAGTTGAAGTAGTCTGATCTTTACTGACGATTCACATATTAACTCTGTAAGCCATCTCCTTCTTTATAGTGGTTCATCCACTTGGAAGCAGTATTTGAGAGCACAGCCTTAAGTCAGATGCCTGGGCCCAACTCTCAGTTCTCTACTCCTCCTCCACAGGGGCCCACAGGAGTAAGTGTGAGATCAATGGAAAGTACTTAGAAAGGGGCTTGCCACATATCCACGACTGTTAGCTGTTACTCGCGAATGGTGACTAGAGCTACTTCAGATACCCCTAGGAAGAACAGGACAGAAAGGGGGGTGCTAAGGACCCAGAAGCTCCAGCTAGAGAGCGAGCCACGGCCTGCCCAGGGGTGGCTGGCGGTGCCTGCTTCCACCTTCTACTTACTGCCACTGCTACTGTATTAGGATGAGGGAGTACAGCTTTGGTCTCTTTCAATTTTCCAGAAACCACAGTGGTTTTTCTGTAAACTATTATATATTAAATTTAAAAACTTACACCTGTGAGCCCTTGTTTTACAGCCATCAAACCGCAAGTCTCTACTAGCTCACAGCAATAACGGAATTCACCACGTGACCTGTCAGGGTACCCCCCCCATGCCCTTGGAAGAAGTGATTTTGTCTGATGGCCCCCATACCCCTTGTTTTATGTGCTCAACATTAATTAGTTGGACCACAACATTTTATTACAGTCTGCTATCCCTTTAGCATGATGGAAACAATTCTACCTCATTTAACACTTTTGTCTTGAATTTAATATTAATGTATTGACCCCTGCTTTTCTTTCATCTGCCTAACCTATAGTTAGTCTCTATTTCTTCTTAATATACCTTTTAGGTTATCCATCTCATTTTAGGATTTAAAGCTGAAGTTAGAAGAGTAATGTTTATTTGTTTAAATATAAAGGTAAATGTAATTTTTTAAATGACAGAAGTAATTAAGATCTGCTAGCCTAAAAAAATGTATGCAACACACCAGACATCAGAAACTGAGATGTCATATTTATCTCAACAGCAATATGAAGAACTAGCTACAGACCCCTGGAAGGAGGTATACATTTCTAAAACAATGAATGCTTTGCTTATCATAATCACTGAGATGAGCTGTAGCTATGAATTTGGTCTAGAGGTTGTCAGAAGAGGAGTGAGTGGAAGGAGGAAGGGGAGGTGGGGCTGGGTCAGGCTCCGGAGCTACCTGGCCCTGGTGGACTCTCCCCTACTTCCTCTTGACAATGCCAGCCAGGGTCAGAGGCCTTCCAGCCCATGCACTCAGTCTACAGCTTGGGACAGAACCCTGGGCAGGACAGCCTTAGTTATGAGAGCATTTTAACTCCAGGGAAGTCTTAAGTTTTTACAGATTTATTATTGCTTGCAAATTTTCTTAAATAATTTTTAAAACATAACATCCCATTTTATTCTCCTATTTTGTCTAACAGTTCCTATTATTTTCATTTTAAATTCTTTGTAAAGAACAATGATAGCTCATCATCTTTTTTATTTTTTTATTTTTATTTTTGCCAGTCATGGTGCCTGAACTCTGGGCCTGGGCACTATCCCTCAGCTCTTCAGCTCAAGGCTAGCGCTCTACCATTTGAGCCACAGTGCCTCTTTGGCTTTTTCTGCTTATGTGGTGCTGAGGAATGGAACCCAGGGCCTCCTGCATGCAAGGCAAGCGCTCTACCACTGAGCCACCTTCCCAGCCCCCCATCACTGTTTTCTATATGCTAGGCATACTGGAACTTTTCCAAGTGCTGTCCTCCCAGCACACTGAGGGGTTATGGTCTCCTCCCTAACACAAATGAGAACCGGGGTTGAAGAGGGTGAGGTAGCATGGCCAGTGCCTGAACACAAGCAGGGTGGCTTCAGAGCCTTTCAGTGACAGTGGGAACAAAAGTCACTTGAGCAAACTGCTGCTGGCTCTGCATGGTGTGGGAGCTGGGCAAGAGCTGGGCAGGAGCTGGGCAGGAGCTGGGCAGGAGCCCTTCCCCATCGCTCCCGTCCCTCACCGTCTCCAGGGTGCTGGTCAAGAAAATAGCTATGTCTGTTCCTTGAGGGTCCTCAGAGCTGGGACAAAATATTCCCTCTAAGACGTTTAACTTACTTAGTGAACACTTCAGCTGCATTCCTCATAGACCCTGGACATGAGGCAGGAAGTGGAAAGAACTAGCCAGCCAATATTTGGGGTCTTGCCTTTCCTCTAAGTCTACCCTGGTGATTCCTCACCAACCAAACACCAGAATCACCAACTTTCCCTCTTAATTCTCTAGAACACTTGGTCAACTGTAAAATGTGTCCCCAGATGAGTCACTGTGGAATCTAGACCATGTCCATCCCTAGGTGCCGCTTACTTGCCCGTGCTCCACTGATGGACGCTCCACCTCACGCTTCCCTGAGCCTGCCATACACCATGATTCTCTCTTCTTAGATGGTCCTGGCAGAACAGTTGTATTCCCCCTATGGAGTCCAATCCCCTAGATCTAGGCAGTTAGGTGATCAGCAGGACTGGAATCAGAACCCTCAAGTCCCTAAAGACACAGGCAGCATCTCTCTCATTACTGTGAATGCACGGAACACACTCCTACAAGCAAGACTCTTCTCCAGTCCTGCCAGGCCTTGGAGCCACTTAGGGTCACATGTCCACAAGGTTCCAGATGTCACAGACAATGTGCAAGGTTCAAGGACTTGTTTTTGTAGCTTTTGGCAAGATCACCTCAGGACAGGACAACAGTGATGTTACAGGACAGATTCTTATTTCCCAGCATGTAGTACACACTTCTCCAATCATATACCTTCCTTTTTTCCCTCTTTTTTTTTTTTTTTGTGCTAGTCCTGGGGCTTGAACTCAGGGCCTGGGTGCTGTAACTGAGCTTTTTAGCTCACAGTCAGCACACTACTATCTGAGTCATAATTCTACCTCTGGCTTTTTTTGGTGGTTACTTGGCAATAAGAGTCTCATGGACTTTCCTGCCCAGGCTGGCTTCGAATTGTGATCCTCAGATATCAGCCTCCTAAGCAATTAAGATTATAAGCATGAGCTACAAACACCCAGCCCCACACCTTTCTTTAGCTCCTTTGCTCAAGGCTAGCATTCTAACACTTGAGCCACTTGCTTGGGCTGGCTTCGAACTTCAGTCCTCCCGACTTCCCCCACGCCTGCCCCATTTCCCCAACTCCATGCCGTGTCTTGCTACTGAACTCAGAGACCACCCGATGCTAACACTGACTGCTTACTCTGAGGTAATCTCTTCCCCACAGTACTGTGGAAGCAGCAGGGAAAGGAGAAGTTTAACCAAGTATAACTCAATATATCAGACAGAGACGTACTTTACTTGAAAATAATATAGGCTGTTTTTCCTTTTTTTTTTTTTTTTGGGTGGGGAGGGAAGGACAATCTTGTTTCAGGGTTCACAGGTGGTGCTAACTAGGGGCATCTTTAGCATTTATGGATAGAGTTCTAGCTAATACTAAGAATGGGTCATCTGGACTCAAAAATGAGAGAAACTTCATTTAGGTAAAGCCTGAAGAAGTCTTCAAACCATTCAACATTGTAGTGTGAAAAGTACGTGAGGTGAGATAAAATCTCTTTGGGTCTCAGCTCAGTATTAAACTTTTCTACTGTACCAAAGGAGAATGTCAGCTGACACTGCAGTTTCCGGAGATTACAGATATGCAAATCACTAGCACTGGTGTGCATATCTACTGTGTGTGTGTGTGTGTGTGTGTGTGTGTGTGTGTAAGAGAGAGAGAGAGAGAGAGAGAGAGAGAGAGAGAGAGAGAGCCCCAGGATTCACTGCAGTTTAACAAAACTCTTTCCCTTCCAAGCTTTCTTTTTTTGGGGGGGGCCTGAACTCTGGGCCTGGGTGCTGTCCCTCAGCTCTTCAGCTCAAGAGTGCTAGCCTTGAGCCTTGAGCCACAGCACCACTTCCGGCTTTTTTCCTTTTGCTTATGTGGTGCTGAGGAATCGAATGCAGGGCTCAGGCATGCAAGGCAAGCGCTCTACCACTGAGCCACCTTCCCAACCCCTTCCAAGCTTTCTGTATAATTACATCATTCAATTTTTAAAAATGGAGGTGAAATTCATATAACATACACCAAACTATTTTCAAGTGGGCAGATCAGTGGTGCTCAGTACACTGGTGATGTTGTACACACTCAGCCTCTCTAGTTTCAACATCTTTTCGTTATCCTAGAAGAACACTCCATATCCATTCATGTCATTTCTAAATCCTTCCTCCGTTAACCCCTGCCAATTGCTAGTCTGCTTTGGCCCCTATGGAGTTTCCTACTCAGGATATTTTAGAGAAAAGGAATAGAAATAAGCTTTTAAGTTACATTAATTATTTGACATATTGTGTGGTAATTCCAGATATAAACAAGGTAGAAAGCCTAGGGTCCATGGTCTAAGATGATACTAGGATTTGGGATCTCATACACCATTAACATTTACAAGAGGGTCTCAAGGACTGGCACTGGCTTACCACCTTGACAAGATCATTTAAAAAAATCATCGCAAAAAAGACACTTTAATACCCAAAAGGACAATATCAGAACAGAGAAAGGACAGTCCTGTACAATGAGTAAGTTCAGCTTTGTAGAAAACCTACACATCAGCCTTGTTTTCACCCTGGAGAAGTCAAAGTCCTGTTACTGCGCAGCACTGGTGTTGGAAAATGACCAGATACACTAAAGGCTAGTGCTCACAAACCAAGATCCGGTTTCTCAGAAAAAGGCAACAGGAACAAAATAGATTTTACGTTGTAAGATCTAATTTTTTTTTTTTTTGACGGCCAAGATGGATAAGACCCAAATATATCTCAAGGATCAACAGAAAAAGGATGGGACCTTTGCTAGAGAAACTAGCATGGGGGGCTGGGAAGGTGGCTCAGTGGTAGAGCACTTGCCTTGCATGCATGAGGCCCTGGATTCGATTCCTCAGCACCACATAAGAAAAAAGCTGGAAGTGGCGCTGTGGCTCAAGTGGTAGAGCACTAGCCTTGGGCTGAAGAGCTGAGGGACAGCGCCCAGGCCCAGAGTTCAGGCCCCATGACCGGACCCAAAAAAAAAAAAAAAAAAAAAAGAGAGAAACTAGCATAGGTGAATCAGGTCAGGCCACCTTTGCCCCATAAAGATTTTGACAGCAGCTAAATGCTGTCCCTCTGATTCAGACCCCAGTTTGGGTCTGGGGGTGGTCAGAAGGCAGGCATTGCAGAACCAATCTTCACAACTACAGGAACCTTAGCTAGCAGCTTCTCCTGCCCAGCCTTTCACACAGAGGTGCACTTTGGAGGGTGCATGTAGCTGTGGGATCACATGATGGACTTCCCGGAACATTAGTTTTCCCTGTAGCTAAATAATAATGTCAGGCATTTTACACTGACTATAGTAATTAATTATTAAATACTATATTAAATTCAAATAGGTGTTTTGTTTTTTTTTGGTCAGTCCTGGGGCTTGAACTCAGAGCCTGGACACTGTCCCTGAGCTTCTTTTGTTCAAGGCTAGCACTTTACCACTTGGGCCACAACACCACTTCTGGCTTTTTCTGTGTATGTGGTACTGTGGAATCAAACCCAGGGCTTCATGCATGCTAGGCAAGCACTCTACCACTGACCCACCTTCCCAGCCCCCATTAGCTTTTAATTATCAAACCTCTAGGTTTGGTTTGCGGGGGAGGTCTAGTGTGCCCTCTCAGGATGTGGGCGCTCCCCAAGCCAGAGTTCTCAGGGAGTCTGGGTGGTCTGCTCTCATCAACTTGAGCAGACCAGAGAAACCTATAGAACAGGAGAAGAGACAGAGGGTACTGACAACTGGTCTAAAAGTCACGTGGAGATGCATGAGACCCAAACTACCAAAACAAACTTGAAAAAGACTAAAGTTATAGCACTCACATTGTCTGAGTTTAAAGATTACAACAAAGCAGTAGTAGCCAAGACAGTGTGGTACAAGACATAAGGACAGACACACACAGGACATAACTGGCGAACTCCTCTGTGGTCCACCCATTTCTGACAAGGGTGCCAAGTCCATTCAGCAGGTGCAGGGGGACAGTTCTTTCACCCAGTGGGGCCATGGGAAGAGAATATTCACGTATGAAGGAATGAAACTGGGACATCATCTCACACCATTCACAGTGCCCACTCAAAGTTGATCAGGAAACTACAAAGCTCTTCCAGAAAGCGTAGGAGTAAACCTTTGATTCTGCAATATTTCTTAAATCTAACACCCCAAGCACTGGTGGCAAAAGGCAAACCAGTCTTCACCCAAATGAAAAACTTTTGTATTTCAAATAATAACATGAAGAAAGTGAAAAATTCAACAGAACATCTGCAAAGCACACGGATCACCAGGGGCAGGCTCACCAAGTAGACAAGGCCTTTCTGTGCGGTTACGCTCTGACCACGCCCTCTCTGCCATTCTAAACATTCAACCATCTTGGGTCAGTTTTCCCTTCAGTCTTCTTGTTTCCCATCTGTTGTTCCACCCTCAGCTCTCTGCGAGACATCCACCCTCTCTTACACCACTGGGGTACCTTTTCCAACTTACTCCTTACATTTCCCTTGGGCTCCAGAAAGTCCTAATATCCCTCTCTGCTGCTGATGACACTGAACACGGGAGTTTCCAGCAGCCTGGCTTTGACAGGCCTGACTACACAGCGATCATATCTGACAAACAGAAAACTGCTTCAAATGACACCTGAGAACCAATGAGGCCCTGGCGCATTCATGAGTGTGAGCCACCTGCACCCTTTGCTCTGTGCTGCTCACGCAGGGGATGAGCACTCGGCCAGTTAGGGAAAAGCAAGAGTGCATATTCTAGGAGAAGGATGAGGAACGTGAACTAGACAAGTCTCCAAGTCCAAATCTACAATGGGGGCTTTCCAATACCGTGTGCTAGCCAGCCGGCCAGCTGGCAAAAGTCAAAGCATTAACCTTAAACACCCTCACTTTTAGTGCCCTGAGTTTTTTCATTTATTTTCCTGAATAGGTAGTATATTCACATGGTTCACACATGTGTGGACAGCAGCACACACAGAGTATAAACTTTCCTCTCTCCTCCTCCCCTGCCACCCAAGACCTCACTTTGTCTCTTCTCCATCTTTGTGTTTCATTGCAGAACCACACAAACACATTTTTAGCCCAACCTCCATGTACGCAATGACACAGGCGACATGTTTTGCCACTCTTCTGCACCTTGCCCTTCACTAAAGGCTCTCTGCCCCTCTTCTTTTATTGGCCCACAGTGGATGCTGCTTTGCTTTGCTTAATATAAAACCTTTTCTAGGATTTCTGTGACCATAAGGCCCAACTACTGTCATACACCCTTCCCACCCAGCTGAATGCTCTCCCAACCCCATAGTGTCTTCCCAACTGCATTCTGGGACCACCGAACAGCTTTTTCTTTCTTTCTTTCTTTCTTTTTTTTTTTTTTTGGTTGGTTGTAGGGCCTGAACTCTGGGCCTGGGCGCTGTCCCTGAGCTCTTCAGGTCAAGACTAGCGCTCTACCACTTGAGCCACAGCGCCACGTCTGGCTTTTTCTGCTTATGTGGTGCTGAGGAATTGAACTTGGGGCTTCATGCATGCAAGGCAAGCACTCTACCACTGAGCCACCTTCCCAGCCCCCAAACAGCTTTTTGAAACATCTACTGAGCAGGTCTTCTGGGATGCCTACTCTCTTCCCTTCATGCCACAACGCTGGCATAGGTCCACACCAGCAGCACCTATAACAGAACCGATGCTAGCACCAAACAAGGACTAGGCACCACTAAAGTAATGTCTAAACACTTGTCTAATGGAGCAAGTGGTCGCAGGCAGAGAGGCAGAACTTGATTTTCTTTTCCTTCTTGTACTAGGTACATTCCATAAAGGTCTCCTTCCATTTGAAATGAACTCAGCTACCTGAAAGTTTCTGGTCTGAATTTCAACTCATTTGTCACAGACAAAGGCTGCCAGGCCACTACACCAGTGATATGGAGCACTTGCCCTTACAGCAGTGAACGAGGAAGGAAATGTGTATCAAAATCAGAAGCATGAGTTCATAGACATTTTTTACTACAATGTAAATATCCCCTCATTGTACACATCAAGAAACATTCCTAATTTACTATTGTTTTGCCTTAGACAAATGCCTAAGCTAAAATAGAGCCTGTGTTCAGAGAAAGAATACTTCACTGTTCTACCTAAAACTATAAACCAAGACAAAGAAGATACCTAATATTGTTTCAGATTCTAAGAATTACTCATTAAACATCTTTACTAACAGTAAATTCACATTCAGCAAGGAAATAATGTGGCCAGCTATGTTGAAAATGCAGCTGGACCATGAATCTTTCAGGACATGGTTGATCTACTTAAGTAGAAGGTAAGTTATGGGCTTTTCCTGTCTGTGCTTCTTTACCAGCAGGCCCAAGGCCAGGCTGAAGTACAGCCAGGCATTAGATGGAGCTAGACAAGACCCAGTTCAGGTAATTTCACCTATGCCACAAACCCCCAAGGAAGAGCCTTACCTTCATGACCTAGAATCTGCATCTCTTGTTTTTCTAGATGACACTATAACATGGTTTTAGCAGCTCTGCACTCTACAGCTCTGCAGACAGAGGCAGAAAGAGCTGTACAGAGAGATGTCTGTGATAAAGGAAGCGGCAAGAACAGCTTCCCATGCCCATCCAGAGAGGTGTGATCCCAGAATCGTGAGTCAGAAAACCCAAGTGCTTATGGCTCCCTGTCACCAGCTCCTCTGGGACCTCAGGCAAGTTTGAGGAACCTCTCTGCTCTGGTTTCCACAACCATAAAAATGGGGCTAATAATACCTGTTTACTACCTCACAGGAAGGAGGGCGACGGTTAATGAACACTTCCAGGGCGCTTTGAAGATGAAAAAGGTTCCTGGGTGCTAATGACAATAATGGTCTATCCAGTCTCAACAGTGGAACCCAACTGCTTCCAGGAAACTAGTACTTCAGAATCTTTCTTAAACCATTTTGAGAAACCCAGCACTGAAGGCCAAAGCTGTTAACTGCATCAGGGCGAACTGGATAAATATTTACATTCACAGCATGTCTAGTTACTATGGATGCCACAGTTAAGGCTATTAACTCAGTCCTTAGGTCCCTGTTTTCTGCCAAAGAACTCCTTACTGAACATGTTCCTTAAACTTTCCTTTATATATTTTCTTAATATTTAAATGTGAAGTGTAGTGCTATAAACTGTTCTGGGGCTCCAAATTTAGCTTACCTTTCACTTAAAACACTCTCCTTTTTTTTTTTTTGTAAAATTGAAAGGGTAAAAAAGCTCAAATAAGCAAAGGCCCACTAAGGCTGGAAGACTGAACTGACTCTTGTTAATTGATACTCATCAGCTTTACATTAACATACGTGCATACACATGCACACTACTCCCACCCCAAGACATGGTTTCTAATCTGGGCAGACAAGACAATATTTAATTGGATAACGGTAGTTCCAACTCATACAAAAAATGAAATGCAAAGCCTCAAGATTAGTATTTTAAAGCTGACATCTAAATTATGTCCAAAATTTCAAAGTAAAAAATGCAGAGTTCATGCCTACTGATATTGCACTATTTGATTTCTTAATCAAAGCACCTCCTCCCACAAAGTTAACCTGCCTTTACAAACCCTTAGTATGAACATCGGAGGGCCTTATCAGGAAAATGAAACAAAGTAAGAATGGAGTTATTAAGGAGAGAAAGTAGGAAGAGAGGAAACTAAGTAAAAAAAAAAAATCGAAATATAAATTTAACTTTGTTGCCAGGCACTGGTGGCTCATGCCTGTAATCCTAGCAATATAGGAGGCTGAGATCTGAGGATAGGGATTCAAAGCCAGCCCAGGCAGAAAAGCCATTAAGACTCTTATCGTCAATGAACCACCAGAAAACCAGAAGTGGTGCGATGGCTTAAAGTGGTAAAGCACTTGCCTTGAGCAAAAGAGCTCAGGACAGTACCCAGGCCCTGAGTTCAAGTCCCATGACTGTCAAATGATAAAACTTTGTCCTTTTTTTTTTTTTTTGTCGGTCATGGGGCTTGAACTCTGGGTCTGAGCGCTGTCCCTCAGCTCTTCAGCTCAAGGCAAGTGCTCTACCACTTGAGCTACAGCGCCATTTCCTAAAACTTTGTCTAATGGCTGTTTACAAGTAATAAAACCACTTTTGGGCATAATGCCATTTGTGCCTTTATTATAAAAAGGTATCTAAGCTTTTATTAGATTCTAAAAAAAAACTTTCCCATTGGACAGTTGCTAAAGTTCTCTCTTGGCAGGACATTTCTCTTAACTACAGAAAAAATAAAGAAAAAGTGTGCACATTCTGTTCGTTTCTTGTCTTCAGGAGTAGTAAATACACCTCAATGTCAACCTAAGTTCCTTTCTTCCAATCCCCTTGAAAATAAGGAATTTGACCAGTGTATCTTCAAACATCTTTGGAGCTGTGGGAAGCTATGGTGATTCAGTTGTGGATACTGTGGCTTTCAACCTGGATGACTTGATCTGGTAATTCAGGAAGGGAATGTGACACTAGGGGCTGGGGAGGGATTCAATGTTTTCAGGCTGTAGTAAAATAATTTTAGTAGGGTTAGTGACGTTGTACATAGTAAAATGCCTCCTCAGAAACAAGTCTGAAGAATTGGGAAAGAAAAGTCAATGTTTCTGGCTCCTGGATGAAGCAGAAAGGAGTCTCCATTCTAAAGTAGGCCATTTCACTCAGGCCTTTCTATTTTGACACCTCTCAAATGAGCCTAGAGCATGTGTGCTTGTTGTGGGAGGTGCGTAGAGGAGACAGCTGGAGGACAGTCCCAGGCAGGTGGCAGATGTTATACTTGCCTCCTCCTCTCAGACACCTACCCAGACCTAAAGTTTAAAGTAAACTCCCAGAAGGGTGCAGGGAACTACACTAATTATTTATGCACATGTGTACTTACAGTACAAGATTATGTTATTAGCAACAGCTCAGTTGCTAATAACAACTATCTGAGTGCATTATCTACATATAACAAGAGCTTATAAAAGGTTTTGGCTTCTGAAACTGCTCTGTCAATTTCCCCCCTAAGAAATGCAGAAACAAAACCAACTATATATGTTCTATAAACACATACGTATGTATGCAGATAAATAAACATATATCAGGGGCTGGGAAGGTGGATCAGTGGTAGAGGGCTTGCCTTGCATGCCTGAGGCCCTGGGTTCGATTCTTCAGCACCACATAAGCAAAAAAGAAAAAAGCCAGAAGTGGCACTGTGGCTCAAGTGGTAGAGCGCTAGCCTTGAGCTGAAGAGCTGAGGGACAGTGCTCACGCCCAGAGTTCAGGCCCCATGACCAGACCCCAAAACAAAACAAAACAAAATATATCAACAAAGCAGTCTTGTTTTGTTTTTGTTTTTTTTGTCAGTCATGGGGCCTGAACTCTGGGTCTGGGCGCTGTCCCTCAGCTCTTCAGGTCTCAAGTCTAGCACTCTACCACTTGAGCTACACACCACTTCTGGCTTTTCCTGCTTATGTGGTGCTGAGGAATCAAACGCAAGTCCTCATGCATACAAGGCAAGCACTCTACCACTGAGCCACCTTCCCAGCCCGACAAGGGCAGTCTGATATAACACATAGGAAACTCCAACAGTAGAAGTTCTAAGATGTAGGGGGACATAGAAAACAATTTGGGGTCAGGGAGAATTTTAGTTTTAGTTGTAATTAAGAAAAGAATATAAAGATGGCTTTCTCTGTATATGAATGGAAATGGGTTAAAAAAAGCATTTGAAAAAGATGAAAGGAAACTGATTAAGGCAGAAAGGGAAGTATTAGAGCAACAGTCTCTGGATGGTGCATGGCCTGAGAAACCCATTCACATGACTAGAGCATCATTGAGTTTGTTTTGTTGTTTTCTTGAGGAGAGAGAGGGCACAGAGTCAGAGCCACTTCCAGCCCAAGTCAGAGAGACATCCTAGGAGAAGGCTTTTGATTTTTGTGCTATCTTATGGAAAATCTTACAACTTGGAAGAACTTTGGTATGGGTAGATTATATCCATATCCATGTCTAGAAAACTGAAGATACATTTCATGTTCAATAGCATCTTTATGAAAAAATTATTAAGAATAAAAACATGTTTTTGCATTTTTGCATGTATCATTACTTGCAATATTAACAAGATAGGCTCTGTGTTCAACTTGCTGGGATAAGTTGTTTTGATTGAAAGTTCAAATTTTATCATGGACAAAAAAAAAATCACAGTAGGTTTTCTTTGAATTGATGATCTGATTTCATACATTTTGAGAAAAAAAAAAAGCCAAGTATTAAAGTCTTCGTAAACATAGTTTGTCGTCTTCCTTTTTTGCTTACAAGAAAAGACAGTGTTCTTGGAGAAGTGGCTACAGTGGCTGGCGACAAAAGCAGCCGAGAAGGAGCTTCCCTCACGACAGCCACCGCATCTCGCATGTCAGACAGGCCTTGCAACTTTGCATCTTATTCCACAGAGTTAAAAATTATGTGCCAGAGTTGAGATTTAATACAACTAATCCTCCCACATGTCATCAAAGATATTCTTAGTTGAGACAGGTAGGTGTGCATGTGGTGAACACAGTGGCCACTTGCTGGGTACCACTCCTTGCTGTCAGGAGCCTTTTACACTGCTTCATGCCTGGCACATGTCCACACAGCAAACAAGGCAGGTAACATCTTGGTGAGCCCAGGAAGACAGTTTACAGACTCTTTAGCAAAGGGTACCTGTAGACTCGACGGGCCAGAGGTTGCCTTGACGTATATGCAAAGACTGAGGGCATCACCATAGCCTCTGACTTCTGAGAACATAGCTGCCAAATGATAGTTGTCAAATGTCATCACTTAATGCCCTTGGCCACTATATAAAACTGGGGGGAAAAATCCATTCCTACTGCACACTTGCAGACACCATCTAACAAACATATATATGCACACATTTCCTGACCTCTCTTTTCTTGAATGAAGCCCACCAAGACTGAAAAGAGCAACTTGAGAAGAATTAGGATTGCTCACTAGAGTGAAGCATTACTGTTCTCAGGATAAGCACTGGCTGGCTTGTGGCGCATGCCTGAGGGAGGAGTATTTGGGGACTGAGCAGGAGGATAACTTATGCCCAAGAGTTTTAGAACAGTCTGGACAACATGGCAAGACTCAAAACTTTAAAAAAAGAAATTCAGTATGATAGAGACGGGATAAGATTTGACACTTCTGAAGACAATGTGGCTAAAACATCAGATAGCAATATCTGCACTTAAGAGAAAGGAAGAAAAGAGGACTCAAGTGGTAGAGCACCTGCCCAGCAAGTGGGAGAGTTCAGTCCCCAGTACTGAAAAAACAAAGCAACAAAATATTAAAATACTAAAAAGAAAATGACATATGAAGTGAAGCTATTTGGTCACACAGAACATACTTATATACCTGTGTACTAAGCACACCTGTGCACGTAGTACACCTGTGCACTTAGTACACCTGTGCTATCAGTACAAAGAACATCTTTAGATATTCAATGTAAAATGTATGTTACGCTAAAAAGTCTTCCTCAAAAGGGTTGAGTGTGAGTGCCAAGTTCTTGTTTTACCCTAGGCTTGACAGAACTGCAGGAGATGGAACAGAGGCCAGTGAGCACTCGGACAGAGGCTGTGGAGGTGGTGCCCCAGCTCACACAGACAGACAATGTGAGACAAGAGATAGAATGCTGAAGATGCTAACTGCTTCCAGATGGCAAAATACCACAACTACTTCGAATGAAAAGCCTCAGGAAATGAAGGAGCTTCAAGGTGAACAAATACAGGTAACACAGCTGTAGAAAATGAAACAGATTTTTGTGGTTCAGCTGCTTGGTTCCCAAGTAATACTTGTGACCTACAAAAGGGGGTCACCATGGCCACCACAAACACCTGGAGTGTCTTATACAACTCCAGATGCCATTTTACGCCATATATACACCCTCCTGCACTGAACTCCTATGAAAGCCAAAGAGGTGACTGGATTATTACTCTCATTTCATATCTAATTTCTAGGCACAGAGAAGGCCTCCTCTGTCTAACATGGGCTAGGGGTGGTGGTGTGTTGCAGGGTGGCCCCAGACCTCACCCTCACCCTTGGCCAGTAAGCACCTGCCTCTCAGGTTCAAGAGGAGTCATGGTTTTATCTCCTGGCATGCCTTAAAGGAAGTTACTCTAAAAAGACTGATAAGAAGGGATAAGAATGTGGTAAACATCAAACAGTAAGTATACTCTGAAACAGTGTTTGGGGAGACCATGCAGTCACCTGTGCAGCTACTGTGAATTAGCAACCATGGGGCTAAATCTCACACACACAAGACTACTTTAGGGAATGATCTCAAAGCTATTACAGTTCCATCACTGCCCCTCCCCCACAAAAGCAGACTTGTTTTAAAGATACTTCTCTCAAACATTATGAAAAAGTTTAAATCACTGAAGAACTTGAATGAATGTCAATGCATTTCTTTCCTTAGATGCAGTAACTGCTTGATTAGCATACTGCTTTAGATTTATTTTTCTCTGCTACATGATTACATTTCAGAGATTGTGACACTTACAGACACTTCAGTCTGCATTCTCTAATGACAAGGACAGTCCCCTACACAGTCACAACCACCTCTTAGTGTAACCCTGTGGCCCCTGGGTCGCTCTGCATTCAACTTTCAACTGGCCCGAAATGTCTTCTTTGGGGCTGGGAAGGTGGCTCAGTGGTAGAGTGCTTGCCTAGCATGCATGAGGCCCTGGGTTTGATCCCTCAGCACCACATAATCAGAAAAAGCCAGAAATAGTGCTGTGGCTCAAGTGGTAGGGTGCTAGCCTTGAGCTGAAGAGCTGAGGGACAGCACCCAGGCCCAGAGTTCGGGCCCCACAACAGACCAAAACAAAACAAAACAAAGTCTTCTTGAGTTCGACTTTGTACCATTTAGAACATATATTAATTCACTGAATTTAATATCGTATCTCTGTAGTCTTTGTTTTAAAAAAGTTTTGATTATCAACAATTGGGGCCTAAAATAAAACCATACCTTCATTTGCTGTAGGAGACTGTAGTGTCCCTGCATGCTTTGCTAATGTCTTTCCAAGATCAAAAAGACTATTTTAGTGAGAACAGAATACATTCATGAGAGAAATCACTTATTCAAGTTCTCCACTTGGTACCACCATTTCCTACACGATGCCTAATAACAACTGCTTTCCAGATGCTTACTATAGAAATGATGTCAGGTGCCAGGAGAGAGATGAGCTCCAGTGACTGTCTTCAGGATGCTTGTGATTTTGTGGAGAAGATAAAACACTGAACCAACAAGTAACACCTGGTTGGCCTGGAAAGTGCAATAGGAGGTGGGACGGGAGCTCCATCTACACCAGCATATGTATTACACCTCTAGAAAGCCTCTGTTCAGCTGGAAAAGGAGGACTGCACTGCAGACCTTCCACTATGGCTCCCCCCCCCCCCCCCCCACAGGGAACAGAAGACCAAGAGGTACAAGAGATTTAGGATCCTTCACAACAGTTCCCGTACACAGGAGCTGCGCTGTCTGAGGCTCACTGCATTCTCTCTGGCCCTGGGCATGGGCTTCCCTTTCTCCTCTGGAAATAGAAATAATTATTCCTCACAGTGCTGGGAGGACTCAAAAACAAAAACACAACACAGAGACAGGAGGGTGTGGCCTTGGCCCAAATACTGTAAGGGCCCCATCGATGCTGCTTCCTCCAGCAGTGGCTTCAGGAGCAAGAGCCGTGGACTGGACCCTCCAGGCTGAGGGACCTTGGGAAGAGCCACACCAGGACTTGTCCTGCCCCTGGGAGGTGCAAACGAGTTTAGTGCTCACAAAAGCTCCCTGAAATTGGCCTAGTGCTAGGGAATTAACAGAGAACTATTATATTTGATGTAAGGGAACCAAAAGTAGAATGTCTTGGAGTTTCCGTCCATCATTTTCCTAGGTTGAAAAACACACACTATAATAACCTTACCACTTTCGTTCATTCTTTTACCACAATTAACATAACTCAATGAAAAAATTTTAGGAGGCAGCTTTTACTGGAAGGCAAAAACTCTGGAGAAGACATTATCCCCAGGTTCAAGGGCAGGACTAATTATCACAAAGGTGTGTAGACTTTATACAAACAACTCCCTCTGCTCCCAGAGGGCTGTTACTTTGGTGACTGTGCAAGACACCAAGAGTACAAAAGAAGCTATTTCACAGTTAGGATCACTACAGTGGTGTTCAGCATACTTGCGGAACACTCCATGCATGCAGAAATGCAGGCAAGCAAAGCAGTCACACAGTAAGCAAGTGTTTTGAAGTAAAATTGTTGGAAATGAAGTATTATGCAAGGGTGGGGAACTGTATGGGGCCTTCAAAGCCATTTGGTATATGCTACAACAGACCTGTGTGCTTCTCATTGGCTGCCCATGGCTTGTCTGCCTGTATTGATAAATTTGTATTGGCTTGAGAATGATGTAAATATGGCAGAGAAAAGGTTCCCTACCTCTGATACAAAGGATCAGCCATTTGCTATTTGGTATTTGTTTCTTGTCTTCATTCAGACCTGTTTCCTTCTTGTTGGGTACTGAGAGTGTGACAGTGTATCACAGGCTCACCAGTGCTTGCAGAACTCACTCCATGCAGATTTCTCAGTAACCTGTGTGTATGGTGCACAGCTCTACCAACGGGGAAGGTGCCAGAACTTGGGCAAGCAGGAATGGAACCAGCAGACAGTGATTTCTTTGCTTGCTTCCTGCACATTTCTCCCTCTCTCCCTCTCCCTCTCCCTCTCCCTCTCTCTCCTTCTCTCTCTCTGCCTCTCTCTCTCTCTCCCTTTCTCTCTCTCTCTCTCTCGTGTGTGTGCGCGTGTGCACATATGCGTGTGTGCTTATGTGCTGTCTCTGATCTTTTATGCCTGGCTTTCTTTAACTTTGTATTAGAGAGGTGAAGACCAAACCAACTGGTGACCCAGGGAGGACTGGTGAGAAAACAATAATAATTAAGACTTCCACTTCTCAGGAGACATTGGCTTCTATCAAAAGAATAATGTGTTTTTGCCGGGCACTGGTGGCTCACGCCTGTAATCCTAGCTACTCAGGAGGCTGAGATCTGAGGATCATGGTTCAAAGCCAGCCTGGACAGAATAGTCCGTGAGACTCTGATCTCCAATAAACCACTAGAAAACTGGAAGTGGCGCTGTGACTCAAGAGGTAGAGCGCTCGCCTTGAGCTGAAGAGTGCAGGGACAGCACCCAAGCCCAGAGTTCAATCCCCATGACCAAAAGAAAGAAAGAAAGAAAGAAGAAAGGAAGGAAGGAAGGAAGGAAGGAAGAAAGAAAGAAAGTAAGAAAGAAAGAAGGAAAGAAAGAAAGAAAGAAAGAAAGAAAGAAAGAAAGAAAGAAAGAAAGAAAGAATAATGTGTTTTCCAACTTCCCATCAGGCCTCCAGAGGCTCACCAACCAGGCGAGTTTCTGAGGACTAGACCAAGGTGGGGGCAGTTTACAACTTTCTAGAGGCCCAGAATGGGAGCTGAAGAGAGAGGGTCCTCTCTGGCCACTGATACCTTTGTGGCTGGGCTGTGTGTGTTTTTGAGTGGGCAAGCTGAGCTCTAGGTCTGGGGAGGTGCAACTTCCCAAACTCCACTCTGGTTTTCACCTAGCCCAGTCAAGAAGGACAGGAAGGGGAAATGCCACCTCAACTGAAGGGCTAGACTAAAACACGTTTCCAACCCCAGAACGGCCCCCTACTCGTGCAAAGAAAGCTTACTGGGTCACGACATACCTTCCTGTTATTGTCTCTGGCTGTTTTTTCACAGAGACAAAAGTGTTGACAACTGGGCCCCTTTCCAAAAAAGTTTGCCAATTCTACTACAATAACCACTAGAGCACACATGTGTCTATTTAAGCTAATTAAAATTAAATTAAAAATTCAATCTCAGCCAGGCACTGGTGGCTCACGCCTGTAATCCTAGCTACTCAGGAGGCTGAGATCTGAGGATCGCGGTTCAAAGCCAGCCCGGGCAGGAGAGACTGTGAGACTCCTATCTCCAATAAACCACCACAAAACCGGAAGTGGCGCTGTAGCTCAAGTGGTAGAGCGCTGGCCTTGAGCTGAAGAGCTGAGGGACAGCGCCCAGGCCCAGAGTTCAAGCCCCACGACCGACCAAAAAAAAAAAAAAAATTCAATCTCTTACATTTTACATGTGCAAAAGAGTGGCAGGCACTAAGAACATTTTCCTCCAGGCAGAGTTCTCTGGGCAGTGCTAGAGCAGCCCAGGATAGTCATCAAACTACACTTACAGCCATCTAGTTCTCTCCTTTTGGAGGCAGGAAGGTCTGGACTTGGTTGAAATAGATTCCTTTTACACCTGAAAATTCATCATGTAAAGTACGGCTCTAGACTATCTGTTGATTGTATGTATGTATTTGTTAACTTGACTACCAGCTACCCCCCACAGGGCTCACTCATTCCAGGTTAAAGCGTTGCCCAGCACCTGACACTAAGTGACAAATTCAACTTCTAAAACCACCAAGAAGTGAACCTGGGTGTAAAATTGTCACCAAATGGATGATAGGGCACTAGGACAAAAAACACTACTGCAATCTTCTTGCAAAATGTTCTATAAACTGCCAAGATTCCTATTATAAAGCAATCATCTGGGTTTGGACTCTAGCCCCATGACCTAGACCTAAGGGCCATGTGACCTTGGGCAAGTTATTTTCCCCTGGTAAACAGCCCCTCCCCTAAATGGGAGGGATGAGGGAGCCAGGTAACCCTGTGGCTAGCCCTTTTATGCCTCTCCTCGCCAGCAACCCAACACTCAGGCACCCAGGAACTGAGTTCTTCTCTGTCCCCTCCAACACAGTGGTCAGCTCACGACAGGGGTTGTGTGTTAGTCATTTTTACTGACCCTTAACACTTGACACACAGCAGCTGCTAGTCAGAAGTTAAACTGACTAAGAATCTAAGAGCCCAATGAATCAAATACATTTTGCATATTTCACATCAACATGCTTGCTGTAAGAAGCTCTTAGGGAGGTCACGTGTTCTGTTTTGAAATTAGAAATGGAATTAAAAGTTACTCTTAAGTCCCTAAAGGTTACCCCTTTTTGAAAACCCATGTCTCTTCTAGTTTATTATACTTTACTACTTTTCTCTCTACAATTACATACTAAAAGACCAACAGGAATATCAACAATACCGGAAAAAAAAACCCAAAACACTGGGTGCAATGAAGTCTTAGAATTTAAAACAATAGTAAGGGACTTAAGATATAAAATCATTCAACTTTGGAATAATAATTCATAATCCAAAAAACCTATACATTAGATGTCTATTTAAAAAGCCAGAGGCGTCACAAACCAAATAGACTCGTTATTTATAAGGTACAGTTAATGTGGTGAAAATTTATATTTTATACCTAGTCAAACAATTTTACTGCTAACTAGCCAGTGGGTTCACTGAAATCTAAGCAATTACATTTTGGTTTTGCCCATGTGGGTCCTGCAGCTGAACCTTCTAATGCTATCTGTAGTGGGCCTGTCTCTTTCTGGTACAGCACCAAACAACAAATCCACCACCACCGCCAGTCTTGCAATTTGGCCACAGTGGCTATTGATTTCTACCAGCTTCATAGAGGGGTTTGGAGAGAGAAGCAGTGCAGTTTCTTCCAAGAGGCTGGGTATGGCTGCGTGTCCGCTGTCCCAGGTACACCTGGCAGTCCGGGCCGGCATTTTAGTCACAGGGGCTATTAGTCATCAATGATCTGATCTGCCCACACCCTTCCTTAACATGGGCCCCTACTGGAGATTCAGACAGTGAAACTGCTCTGTGAAGGCAAGGCCACGATATGTTATACATTTTAAAGTGACGTGATAGTCTTTTACATTCACTTTCTCTTTCACTAAATCATGAACAAAAACTCACATTAATAGCTTAAAATACCAACTAAGAGTAAGTATGTACAACACCCTGATGCCTATAGTTTAACAAATAAATGTGTTTTAAAGCTAAATTTCAAACCCAAGATATGTATAAAGTGTAATTACCAAAATAGTGATCTATGTATACACTGAGAACATGTTGCTGTTTAAAATTTTAATGCCAGATTGCAATAAAAGTCCTTGTAAATGCTACTATGCTATGAAAATGCTAACAACCCTTTTCTCTCCCCTAACAGGTTTCAGCATTTCAAAGCATGAACGTAATTTTCTCTCTCCGGCTTCACGGCAAGAATGAAAATCCTTCCAAAGGGAATTCCTTCCTAAACAATTCTGCTTAATATCTGAGCACCATCCATCCTTAATTCAGAGACAAGTCCCTGGCAAAGCCTTTGCAGTATTAAGCAACACTGGTTTAACAGAAACTCCGGGAACGGACAACTTGGCTGGCTTGGTCGGCCCGCCTTTCCTTCCTTCCCCCACCCAATGCCTTCCCCAGGCAGTGACTTCACATCCTTTGACATCAGCACAGCTCCGAAAGGGGGATGGGAGAGAGGGCAGAAAGCAGAAAAACCAGCTTTGAACGGAGCATGCAAGGCCTCTCTCTAGTCTCAAATTCTGTACGTAGTTGGTAAAAATGTCCAACAGCCGAGCCACACCCCACCTGCTCAGGTGAAGTCCACAGATAAGTGGAGTGAATTCTGCTGAAAGGACTTCCTGCTTTTTCTATCGGAAGCACAATAGCCATTTATTAACTACCTCGGCAGGTTCCGGTCAGTGGAGCACACAATAACTCACCTCGAATATGGAGAAGGGCCACGGGCTGGAAAGGCCCATTGGAGCTGGCCGCATCCACCACCATCCCGCTGCCCGCCTTATTACATGTCAACATCTAGACTCCAGCGGGAAAGGCGGTGCACTCCTTAAGGCAAGAAACCAGCCTCCATTTTAGTTTAAAAAAAAAAGGCAAACTGGAGCTCTGCAGCTGGAGGGAACTGGCTGGTTCGTGATGTCAGTGGGCCTGGAGCTCGCTGATTGGCCAGGAGCTGCAACTTAAAATGACACTAAAAAAACTGCAAGCGGAAAGAGCGTTCTGTTTGGCTGTCAGTGTGCATTAAAAGCCTGGGCATTTTCCGGCTTTCTGTGATCTTCATTTCTCAGTAACTTTTAGGCAACGATCTTCACTCTCAGGGCCCAGGGCAGGAGGCATGGTTCCCATCAGCCTGTAAACAAAGGTCTCTGCGAGCTACCAGGAAAAAAAGATGTGTGTGCGCGCGCGCTTGTGTACTTTACATTTTAGCATTTCCCTAACTGACACACAAAATTCCACAGTACTTTCTACTACCTTCTACTATTTAGTTCTACATTTGTTAATTGCTGTATTATATGCGAGAGTCCAACAACCTAGTATTTTTTTTTTTTTAGCAAATGGCTAAATATTACACAATTGAGTAATTTAGACTCTTATTCAACTTCCCTGAGTGATAGGGCAAGTAATAAATAAAAAAATCCCCCAGCTGGTCCTTCCCGATACCTTTTATTTTCCTGAAAAAAAAATCAGGTTTAAAAAATCATACAGAAAATGAAAGCTGCATTCAAGTTAGAAAGTGCTACAAACAATTTCTTAGCATAGCTGTGGGTGTTAAGGCATAAAATGAAAAAAGATAAAATGAAATGCAGAGCTCATTTTTGTGGTCAATATATTATATGCTTTCATTCAAGTTTTAGACATTTTGTTGTTATAAAATTAAGATAAATTTACTTATTTTTATTTAGGCTACTATTCAGATCTTAGTTTCCTATCTATGCTCAAAAAATGTAAATGTGGGCTGGGAATATGGCTTAGTGGTAGTATGCTTGCTTGGCATGCATGAAGCCTTTGGAAGTGGTGCTGTGGCACAAGTGGTAGAGTGCTAGCCTTGCGCAAAAGCAGCTCAGGGACAGCGCCCAGGCCCTGAGTTCCAGCCCCAGGACTGGCAAAAAAACAAAAAGTAAATGGGGATGGTGCTGAGACTCAAATGTCATTACTGTATAAATAAATCAAAGATAGGAACAATTTCTGGTAAAACTAAAAAAAATTCTCATTTTTTCATATAAATATTGAAGTTCTCCCAAATTATGTCCCTATTTTTTTTATTTCTCATGCAACCTCACTCATTTGCTCCACTCATGATAAGAAAAGTCCTTCATCTCCTATAACCCCCACAAAGTTCCCAAGAGTAAGAAATGCTGGGAATACAACTGGGTTACTGTCACTGGAATAGGCCTGGTCTTCCACTTCTTTCAGTGAATGAGTGAGTGAACCCCACAGCCAGCTAGTGTGCTTCACAGGAAGAATGTAGATTTCGTGTGGCATAGTGTCACAGAATTTATGAGACTGAGGCTGGCCTGGGCAAAAACAGTGAGACTGTCTTAAAAAAGTAAAACAAAACAAAACAAATGTAGATTTTATTGTGTTGATAGCTATTAAGATAAATAAGAAAAAAAAATCCCCCCCTCCCACACTCCTTTCTCCTAGAGCTGAAAATGCTGTAGTAACCCTACAGCTGGCCAGGAAGTTATTACTATTATTGCTACTATTGTTGTTGTTACTGTTTTGAGGTGATAGGGGTTGAACCGAGGGCCTCTGTTGTGCCAGGGGCGCTCTAACACTAAGCTACACTCACAGCCTTTGCTGACGGCTTGTTAAGTATCAGAGTAAAGGCTTTTCATGGCCTTTGCTCACCTGCACACACTTCGGGCCTCACACTGGCCTAGCTGGCACTGGCACGTGAAGCAAACATGGGTCAACAAAAAGAGCTTGTGCTCCTACTCAAGGAACTTAAATTTAGGACTGTGGCTACCTACTCATTTCTGGGTTTTCTCTACTGACCGCTGGGTTGTACCTGTCAGCAGAGGACTGTGACCAACCTGTCACCAGCATTAGGCAGTGTTGAGGACCAAGCTCATCCTCATCTCTTTTGTCCAAGAATTAAGACACAATCAGGAGCCAGGTCCTTAGGGGAAGAGAGAGAGGTGAAGAGGTAGAAAAGGGAGAGGGAGAGGAAGAGCAAGGGAGGGGAGGAAAAGGAGAGTGAGGGAGAGAGAGGGAGAGGGGAAGGGAGGATGAGGGAGAAAGATCTGCCTACCAATACTTTCTGTGAAATGAGAAGAGTCTGGATGTGCCTGTTCTAGGGCTGTGCTGATGAGCTGGAATGCCGAAATCTGGGGAAAGACTTCTAGAAGCTTCATGTAAAATATATAGAAGGCAAAGGAAAAGTAAAGACACTTTTTGATGTATTTTTCAAAGGATCTCAACTTTATTAGTGATTTCTCCCACAGTCTTGTGAAATCTTATGCATATAAAGTAGTTCTTCAAAGAACTCTGAGAGTGTGATCTAGAAGTCATTGATAAAACATGCTAGTAGCATGTCTGTATTCCTAGCAATCAGGAGGCTGAGACATGAGTACTGAGGCTAGTGGGTGCTCCACAATGAGTCAAAGTCAGGTTAGGCTGCACAGAGACCCTGCCTCTCTCAAACTCTAAAATATAAGCAGGAGAAAAAAAAGAGAGTTGAACTAATAAGTGGTATGTTTCTGAATGGGAAAAATAAATACTATAATATGCTGGTGTTAGTTTTTCCCTAAATGGTTTGTAGGTAAAAAGTGTTTCCAATCAAAATTCAGGTGGGTTTATTTTCCTAGGTAATTAACAAAACCATTCTAAGCTGGGCTAGAGGCTCACACCTGTAATCCTAGCTACTCAGGAAGCTGAGAGCTGAGGATCGCATTTTGGAGCCTGCTCTGGCAGAAAAGTCCATGAGACTCATACCTCCGATAAAGTACTTAGAAAATGGCAGAAGCGGCATTGTGGCTCAACTGGTAGCACCCTAGCCTTGAACACAGAGAGGCTCAGGGACAGTGCCTCGGCCCTGTGTGCAAGCCGCAGAACTGGCAAACAAAACAAAACAAAAAAATCTAAAATTCACCTAGAGAACTTAAAACTGAAACTTCTAACAGAGCCAGGAGCTAGTTGTACCAACCATAAAGCTACATGGACTAATGACAATGAGAACAGGCAAAAGGGGCTAAGGAAGCAGAGAAAACGGCCCAACCAATGAATGCATTCACACAAAATAGTGTTGTGACAAGAAATAAATTCCAAATCAGTGGAAAAGTGAAAAACTAGAAAATCAATCCGTTATTCTTTTGGCTACTTAATTGGAGATAAGAGTCTCATAGGCTCTCCTGGATGGGCGTTTAAAAATTATGTATCTGCCAGGCGCTGGTGGCTCATGCCTGTAATCCTAGCTACTCAGGAGGCTGAGATCTGAGGATTGCGGTTCAAAGCCAGCCCAGGCAGGAAAGACCTTGAGACTCTTATCTCCAATAAACTACTAGAAAACCGGAAGTGGTGCTGTAGCTCAAGTGATAGAGCGTTTGTCTTGTCTTGAGCTGAAGAGCTGAGGGTCAGCGCCCAGGCCCAGAGTTCAAGCCCCATGACTGACAAAAAAAAAAAAAAAAAGTATGTATCTAATTCTGTATTGTGGAGTTTTCGCTATATCATGGGATTTTTTTTTTGGCATACAGGTATTTATATAATATTTATGATTTTAGTTATTTTTGCCTAAAAATTTAAAACAATATAAAAATCATCTGTCCATGAGCGCTCCCACACTGTGCCCATATGTTCAGAATCTTGCCTTGTCTACTTCACATTGACGTCTGGTCGCTGCACCTAGTGTTGCTCTGTGGTGTTGTGTTTTTGTGAAATTTCCATAAAAGTCTGAATTTATTTCAAGCCCTATGATGCCACCCAAACATTCTGCAACTTTAAAGGCTTTTGGCAGTGAACTCAAGATGTTTACCATCAAAAAGGTGGACCTTCTTGACCTGTTAAAGGAAGGCAAAAGCTACACACAGCTGTAGGCTGCCATTATGGGATCAACAAACCTAATGTTCATCACATAAGGAAAGATGAGAAGACTAATAGGTCTACGGCAATGATGGCTTTAAACAAGACTGAAGTAAGGCCACTGTGAGGATGGAGCCTGCACTGGACCTGTGGATAATGAGAGCAGGAAGAAAAATATCTTGCTGGATACCAACACCATCTGGATGAAGGCCAAGAACCCTTATGATGGTCACGACAGGGATGAGGACGAGAACCACAATGTAGAAGCAGCATCGTCGAGTGCCTCTTCCACTAGGCCAATCTCACTTAGTGCCAGCAAGAGCTGGTTTGACAAATTTCAAAGACACTTTGGACTCAAGAGCATTTCTCTGCATGGCGAAGCTACCTCTGTGGATAAAGCTGGAGTATGTGAACGACATGTTCAAATCCATCATTGACAAAGGGGGCTATAAGCTTGAACAAGTTTTAAAAACACAGATGAGATGAAGTTAGGGAGTGAAGAGGGGATAGGGAACAAGATGAGCTACAGGTTGGAGGAGGAGGCTGGCCTAACACTCGACTGTCTTGCAACCATGGTCAGAATGGCCAAAGAACTTCAGCGAGTGGCTGACGAATGGGAGCCCAGATGTATTGTTCGTTGCACTTCATAAATACAATTGAGAGTGGTGTGTCAGATTATAAAAACTGTCTCACTCAGAAGAAAAAGCAGTGCCAGCAACTCTCTGTAACTACGTTCATCACTTGGATGAAGAGAGCAGTTACACCAGCGCCTTTAGTAGAAATACAAGTTAGGGCCCAGGGGAAAGATACTGCACCACCCAATGACGTGCCCGATGCAGTGGTGCCTTCAGAAGAGCTGTACCGCGCTTCTTGGCTTCCCGTACATTCACCTCATTGCCATCGCCTTCACCGCCATCAGCGCTGCACTCTACTAATTCATGATCTTCGTCATTCAAGTTGTAGTATACTTTTTCACTGGTGAGTACCCATATCGATATTATATGTATGTTGTTAACATTACGTGAAAGTGTTTATAAAAGTGTGGGACAGGTTAATGAGAGTGGGAAGGGTTTACAGGACAGTGGGGTTTATAAAGCCTTAAAATGCATATAATAAAACAAAGACAATGCTGCTACTTCATGGATTGCCACCTGTGGCGGGAGTCTCTGGAACGTAACTCCTGTGATAGGTGAGGGAGCCCTGTACAGATATTCTAACAACAGTACAGTTTCATCTTCTGCTCTACTATACAACGGGGCCTTCCATTTGCTTGTGGCTTCTTTATTTTCAGTATTGTCAGTCCCTAGGGACAAACAGAGTGTCCCTCAAGACTCATTGTTCAGGGCTTGGTCCCCAGAAGGGGCACCATGTTGGGTAGTATGGAGATTTTTAGGAGGTGGGGCTTAGAGGTAAGAAGGAAGTCCCAGCGGAGGGGGAGGGGGGGAAGGGGGCTGTGTCTCTTCCAGGACCTGGGTTTCTGATATGATGGAGAGTCCTTGTCTACCACCTGCTCCCCACCATTACCTTCAGTCTGGACACTGCCTGTATCGTAATAGAGCTCGCCAGCCATGGATAGAAACCATGGGCCAAAGTATGTCCTTACTCTTTTTTTTTTTTTTTGGTTGTGGGGCCTGAACTCTGGGCCTGGGCGCTGTCCCTCAGCTCTTCAGCTCAAGGCTAGCACTCTACCACTTGAGCCACAGCGCCACTTTTTGCTTTTTTCTGCTTATGTGGTGCTGAGGAATCGAACCCAGGGCCTCATGCATGTGAGGCAAGCGCTCTACCACTGAGCCACTTTCTTACATCCTTACTCTTTTAAGTTGTCTCCTCAGGCATTTGTCACTGTGACAAGAATTCTAACATAATTTCTTTGGGGAGTAGTTTGTTGTTTTCAGTTGTACCAGTCTTTCAAGTCCTTGGTAAGTTAATTCCTAAGTATTTTATTCTTTTTGAGGCTATCAGATTTGATAAATATGGTAAACTACCTTAATGTCAGAGATTTTCTCTCTCCCTCTCTCTCCCTCTCTCTCACACACACAGAATGAACTTTTGTACAGCCATCAAGAGTACTTACACATTTATAAACCAGAAACATGAGAGGGGCCGTGTATAATTTTTCAAAAGCAGTATGCAGAAAAACACAATCCCAAAATACCAGCAACGGCCACTGTTGATGGCATGGAAACAGGTGGCTTTTCTTTTAGAAATATCCCTGTATTTTCAGCACTGATAAAACAAGAACATATTGCGTTTATGAGATTTTAAAGTAACAGTTTTGAATTGGGCGCTGGTGGCTTATGTATGTAATCCTAGCTACTCAGGAAGCTATGAGGTTGTGGTTTGAAGGCAGCAAAGCCCATGAGACTCTTACCTCCAATTAACCACCAAAAAAGCCAGAAGTGGCGCTGTGGCTCAAGTGGTAGAAGCACTAGCATTGAGCAGGGAAGCTCAATGGGACAGTGCTCAGGCTCTGAGTTCAAGCCTCAGGAATGGCACACACACACAAATCAACAGTTTTTAAAAAGGGATATAGATCAAGTTACAGAAAGAACCACCTTTAATAATGAATGCTGCCTTTGAGATATAGGCTAAGAACAAGGAAAGGCCTATGATGGGAACCAAGGAAATTTGATACAAAAGAATATTGTGACAGATAAGTGAGATCATCTATGTATAAACACATAAACAGAAGCTGAAATCAGACATGAGAAATTCGTTAGGATGTTGACTCCTGACTTAAAAAAAAACAGTTATAAACTGCTCAACTTTTCTCATGATTTTGTCATCTTTGCACAGGCTCTGGGGTAGAGCTTGTGCCCTGATGATACAAGAATCTCACATGGCAACCTGTTGGGGGGGGAGGAAGGGTGGCAGAGAGGTTTGTAATGCTGGCTCATCGCTTGCACCCATCCATGTTTCATTATGCTTGGGAGAGGCTGGGTGCTGAGGGGAGGGAAAGAGGCTGCCCTGAATGCCCCCAAGCTGGTTCTCTTGTCATCATAATGTAAAGAGGGTACATGTCACACAAGGATGTCGCTCTCCCTGCTGAGGTAAAGTGGACAGTTGGTTTGAGCTAGCAAAAATGAAATTGAGGAAACAGCAGGCATTGTGCCACTCAACACATGCTGCCAGGCTGGGCGCTGGTGGCTCACTCCTGTAATCCTAGCTACTCAAAAGGATAAGATCTGAGGATTGTGGTTCAAAGTCAGCCTGGTCAGAAAACTCTGTGAGACTCTTATCTCTAGTTAACCAGCAAAGACCTCGAAGTGAAAGTGTGACTCAACTGTCAAGAGTGCCAAACTTACGCCAAAAAAAAATCTAAGGGACAACACCTAGACTCAAGAGTTCAAACCACATATAAAAACAAAACAAAACAAAACAATAACAAAAACCCATGCTGCCATCCACCAATAGAGTTCCAAAAAGATCCCCTGGCCACAGTGACACTTAAAGGGCCTCCTTAGGCTAACCCCTTCGGGAAAGACTTCCTCTTGCTTCCTTGCTGGGCTTGGCCAGAGCTGTGACCACAGGCTGTTTTCCTTGGCTGAGTGCCTATGATGAGCCTGACATCCAGGAGGTGCCCTGTCCTGAGTGAACAGGTAAGTGAGAAAGTTGAGCAGAAATAGCCAACACTGATCTGCCCTCCTGTGACTCATGGCTAAGAGGGACACGCCATCTAGTCATCTCCAGAACACTTCCCATGCTCTGAAACAGACCCTACTCCATGCCAGCTGCAGAAGGGGACACCTTCCAATCACAAGCAATGACAAGCATCATTTGCCTTCTCTGCTAGCCTTACAACAGTCTTCTAGCGACTTTCTGGACTGAAACTGTATTGTACAGGGCTTGAGTCAAATCAAGGAAAGTAGCTGGCTGGCTAAGCACAGAACATCTTCTACAGGGAAACAGGAAAATAGTAGAGTGATTGTCTGAATGTCTCTTTTTTTCTTTTTCTCTCATCGGGGTTTAAATTTAGGGCCTCGTGCTTGCTACGTAGGTATTCTACTGTTGAGCTAATCTTCCAGCCTTCTTTTGCATTGTTTTTTTTTTTTTTTTGGGTCCGGTCGTGGGGCTTGAACTTGGCCTGGGCGCTGTCCCTCAGCTCTACAGCTCAAGGCTAGCGCTCTACACTTGAGCCACAGCACCACTTCTGGCATTTTTATTTTTTCTGCTTATGTGGTGCTGAGGAATTGAACCCAGGGCCTCCTGCATGCAAGGCAAGCGCTCTACCACTGAGCCACCTTCCCAACCCCTGCATTGGTTATTTTTGAGACAGGGTGTACACTTCGACTGTGACCCTCTTATTTTGTTGCTACCACAGTTGTAGTGACAGGTGCATACCACCACACCTACCCTCTTCTACTGAGATAGCATCTCATAGATTCTTCTGCCTGGGTTGGCCTGATATCACTCTCCTGATCTCTATATCTCTTGTAGCTAGGATAACAGGCATGTGCCTATCATCAGCTAATGGAGTCTTGCCTTATTCTGTGATCCTCTTCATTTCAACCATGCAGTAGCTAGGATCACAGGCATGAACCATTAGCACTAGGCTCAATGCTCAGCTCGATACAACCTCCTAGCAATACTGCTGCAGTATGGTAATCTTTGTAGTCAAAGAATTTTTTTTCCAGTCATGGGGCTTGAACTCTGGGCCTGGGCGTTGTCCTTCAGCTTTTTAGCTCAAGGCGAGGGCTCTACCACTTGAGCCATAAGTGCCACTTCCAGTTTTCTAGTGGTTTACTGGAGATAAGAGTCTCACAGACTCTCCTGCACAAGCTGGCTTTGACCTGTGATCCTCAGATCTCAGCCTCCTGAGTAGCTAGGATTACTGGGGTGAGCCACTGGTGCCTGGTCAGAGTTAAGATTTGAAAACAAATTGTCCTTTATTTTCTGGTCCCTCTGTTACTGTTTTGTTCCTTACTTACAGCAGAGCGTGTATAAATTCATCCCGCTGATTTTATTTTCTTTTTCTTTTTTTTTTTGGGTCCGGTCGTGGGGCCTGAACTCTGGGCCTGGGCGCTGTCCCTCAGCTCAAGGCTAGCGCTCTACCACTTGAGCCACGGCGCCACTTCCGGGTTTTTTTTCTTTTTTTTGCTTATGTGGTACTGAGGAATCGAACCCAGGGTCTTCAGCATGCAAGGCAAGCACTCTACCACTGAGCCACCTTCCCAGCCCCCCGCTGATTTTATTTCTAAGTATTTTCTGAATAAAACTTAGATTTCCATTTCTAAATTTAGTTAAAGGTTTTCATTTTTAAAAGCTCTTCAAGTAAATTTGTAGGCAAATTAAATATATTCATATTTTACTGAAAAAGTTTTACAGCAATTAGCAGAAAGCTGGTGTTTTAAACCTAGAGATCTGTGGCACTAGAGCTGTAATATGCTGACATCAAGCTGGTCAGCTCTATTTTTCAAAAGAAAATAAAGGAAACAACATCTGGAAACAATATGGATGATGGGAAGTTTTGTTGAATAAGAAATTCAACCTTTTTTTTTTTTTTTAACTTAACTTGCAGTTTAAAATAGACCTTTCCCCCTTAGATCCTAAGTACCTAGTACTCAGCTATGTTTAGACGCTGCCAGTAAGTGCTGTTTGCCAACAGCAAGGACAAGGGACAGGCACTAGTGTCCTGCAGATAGGACTGATCCTGAGAGTAATAAATAGCAACTGGAGAGCTTCTCCACAGGCAGCTCAGCACAGCTAGGTGGACCAGGTGAATGGAGCCTACTCAGGTTCTGTATGCAGACCAGGGCTCCCACTGCTATAGCTTAGCAGAGGTAAGTAAAGGGGGCTTACCTAGGTCTTGAGGGCAGATCTGGGCACGTTTACACAGGTTGTGTCTGCCTCACTCACATAGTTTAACACAGCAGTGGAGCAGTGAACAAGGCCTACCCCAGATCCTGTATGCAGCCTATACTCACATACACAACTCAGCACTGGCAGGTAGAACAGCTAAAGGAGGCCCAACTCAGCTCCTGTATGCAGACTGGGCTCAATGACACAGCTCAGCACAGTAAGTGGAGCAGGTGAACGAGGCCCACCTCAGCTCCTGTTTTTGGATTGGCTCACTTTCATTCTGTTACAAGTGCTTATACCCTTCCTTGCACTAAGAATACTAGAAACCCCACATAGTATAGGAAGGATCTATGCATTCAAAACTTTCCATATCAACTGCTTTGTTTAATTTGCCTATATCCTTCTTGATCTACCATATGTCACTCAAGCAATCAACTACATTTTTCAAGAAGGATCTTGAGGGGAGGTGGAGGGAACATAAAGCCAGGCTGGCTCTGGACAATGGAAGGTAACAGGTCTCTGCGATCACTGAGGGCAGGTCAAGAACAGGCAGGGGGAAGAAGGGTAGCTTTGGGTGGGGGGTGGGGAGAGTACAGTTGTGGAGATGGGAGGGAAGGGATGGTAGGGGAAAAACAAAGGAGGAGGCAACAATACTTCTAGGAAATGTACTCATTACCTTGCTCATGTAACTGTAAGCCCTTGGTACAGTATTTTTACAATAAAAAACATAAAGAAAAGAGGGTAACTCTTTGTGACCCCTGAGACAACAGCTTGCATGTGGTATTAGAAACATGTCCACCCTACTGCAAAATGTGCAAAGGGGAAACAGAGAAGAAAGTGTGGCCATCTTTGAAGGAATAAGATCCGGTACCTCTGTGACCTTGAGTGGGCCTTGAGGATGTCCCACAAGTGAACTGAGACAGACAGAAAAGGACTAATACTACAGGACTACACTTATATGAGGTCATCAAACTCTGGTAACAAGAAGTATACTGGGGCCGGGCACTGGTGGCTCACCCCTAGAATCCTAGCTACTCAGGATGCTGAGATCTAAGGGTCATGGTTCAAAGCCAGCTTGGGCAGGAAAGTCTGTAAGATTTTTATCTCCAATTAACCACTAGAAAACCAGAGGTGGGGCTATGGTCCAAGTGGTAGGGCACTAGCTTTGAGCTGAAGAGCTCAGGGATAGCACCCAGGCCCAGAGTTCAAGAAAAAGAAAAAGAAAAAAGTAAAAAGAAGTATAGTGAGAGCTGCAGGGGAAGGAGGTAAAGAAGACTTGCTACTTCATGGGGCCATTTCAGTTGGGGATGATGGAAGAGTTCTGTGAAGACTGGCTGGGGGTGACAGGTGCAGCACTGAGAATGCACTGAATGCCACATAAATGGATCACTATGATGCGAAGTGTATTTTGCCACAACTTAAAAAAAGAAGAAAAGGATAGTCTGAGTCAGAGTAGCTTGGAGACCTCACACATAGGGTGAACAAGGGCAGCAGGGATGGTGGACTGTGCTGCCCCTGGAGAGGCCGACTGCCATGGGCAGCAAGGTCTCTAGCTCGAGACAGTGACCTCAATAAAGGCAAGTAGCTTGGTAACTTTCTCACACTCTGTTCCTATTATTCTTCAAGGAACAGGCAAGAGGCCAGATTCATGTAACTATGTATGCAATTCATCTTTAAGCAGGGAAAAAAACACTTTTATGGCAAAACGTTCAACTATGTTGGAAAGTAAACTACCATGAGTAAGGATGGAATATGCATTTTCACAAAGAGGTCAGGATATATAAAATATTCCCCCCAGAAATGCAGCCTTCTTTTACCAAGGCCTCCTACTTCACAACTCTCTAGTGCTAGGGTCTCTCATTAATTGATCTTTAGCAACTATACTGTCCGATTATAACTTTGGCTTCTTTCTGCTTTTATTTTCTTTCTACAGCAGAGAGATCAGCTGTAAGAAATAAAGCCATGTTATTTTATTCCTCCCATAAGTCATTAAACAAATTATATTGGAAGCTGGGTACCGAAGGCTCCTGCCAATAATTTGAGCTACTCAAGGGGTTGAGATCTGAGGATTGAGGTTCAAAGCCAGCCAGGGCAGGAAAGCCCATGAAACTCTTATCTCCATTTAATCACCAAAAAGCTGGAAGTGGAGATGTGGCTGAGATAGTAAAGTGTTAGCCTTGTCAGATTTGTTCCCAAGTGACATCCTTGAGATTTTCTTTTTTTTTTTTTGGGTCTGGTCGTGAGGCCTGAACTCTGGGCCTGGGTGCTGTCCCTCAGCTCTTCAGCTCAAGGCTAGTGCTCTACCTCTTGAGCCACAGCCCTACTTCCGGCTTTTTTCTTTTTGCTTATGTGGTGCTGAGGAATCGAACCCAAGGCCTCATGCATGCAAGGCAAGCACTCTACCACTGAGCCACCTTCCCAGCCCGAGTGTTAGCCTTAAGCACAAAAGCTCAGGACAGCATCCAGGCCCCGAGTTCCAAGCCTCAGGATCAGTGCGCATGTGTGCATGTGCACTCATGCACGTGCACACACACACACACGCACGCACGCACACACACACACTCACATACAAAGATAAAAATGGTGAATGATGCTAAATAGAGACAAAATAATCCAAAATAGTCCTGAGTTCAAAAGCTGAGGGATAGCACCCAGGCTCTGAGTTCACACCTAAAGATCAACAAATATGTATGTGTGTGCGCATGCGCGCGCGCACACACACACACACACACACACACACACACACACACACACACACACACACACACACACACACACACAGACACAGGTAAAAATGGTGATGAATGATGCTGAACAGAGACAAAATAGTCCAAAGAATAAATGAACTCCTAAGGACACTAACTTCCACAGATGTGAAAACAATTCAAGGATGTATTAAGCAGTGCCATGTACTAGTTATCAGGTGACCCTCACTAAGCTGACCCATGGTGGAGGGAAGACCTATAGTGGAGAAAAAAAAGCACACTCCCTGCTTACTTCTGCTGCAACCTTTCAACCCTATTTCATGGACACTCCATTTTAATACTTCTGAAAACCAGGTGACCAACCCTTATCATGAGATGGCAGCATGAGAGAGAGATGCAGAACCCTGCGACTACCTTCAGGGGAGATCTCAGATGCTGCTCCATACATCTTGGGTTTAAGATACCAGAGTACAATAAAAAAAAAAAAAGCAGAAACAGAAAAACCCAAACCAAAAACTACTAAAGAAAAATTACACACACACAGGGAGGGAAAAAAAACCTACAAACTAGTTTCTTTCTTTTTTCTCTCTCTCTTTTCTTTTTGTCGGTCATGGAGGATGAACTCTGGGCCTGGGCACTGTCCCTCAGCAAGTCAGCTCAAGCCACTCAAGTGGCTACACAGCGCCACTTCCAGCCTTTTCTGTTTTATGTGGTCCTGAGGAATCGAACCCAGGGCCTCCTGCATGCAAGGCAAACACGCTACTACTGAGCTACCTTCCCAGCCTATGCAAACTAATTTCATGTAATAAATAGAAGATGTGTGTGGGTTTGACCTCAGAGCCTTACAATCATTAAACAGACACTCTACAACTTGAAATACACTCCCTGACAAGAAGTAAAAATTAGTAAACTGGGTCTCATTGCTCATGCTTGTAATCCTAGCTACTTCGGAGATTGAAACTGGTAGATCACGGTTTGAGGTCAGCCTAGGCAAGGAAGTTCATGAAATCTCAATCAATAAAAAAGTTGGGTACAGTATATGAACCTGTCATTCCAGCTGTTTACATGTGTAAACAGAAGGACTGTGGTCCAGGCTGGCTTGTGCATGAATGTGAGATCTTATTCAGAGAAAGCAGGAATAAAGGACTATAAGCATGATTCAAATGGTATAGCATCTGCTATGCAAGTGCAAAGCCCTGAGTTCAAACTTCAATAACACTAAAAGAGAAAGAGAAAAAAGAAAATCAGCAAACTGAACCAGGCAATGTAAATAATATACTGCAACAAAGTTGAAGTTTATCCTGGAGATGCAAAGATAGTTCAGACCCAGAAAAATCTATCAACACAGCATTTGTAAAGTTGCGGTAACATCTTACGGAGAAAAAAATCCCACATCACTGGCGAGGTTCAGCAGTGGCCATGTACTGGCACAACACTGCACAGCCCATGTGGCTGATCAGGGCTATGCTGCTGTGGACCCTGAACAGCAGCCATCTGGGGATGACCATGTGCCAGGACCGAGAGCCCCTTCTACATTCGACAAGGGGAAGAGGAAGACGAAGCCATTTACGACAGCAGGAGAAACAGGATGCCTGCTTTCCCCTCTGTTATCTGTTTAATTGGTTCTGGCTGATGATGTAATCAAATTACAATGACTGGTATGTATTAGTATAAGCATTAGTAATGACAGGACAATAGGAACAGACTCAAGTAAAAAAGAATTACCAAGGTTAATAAGAAAAATTAATGAGACGATAATGGCATATAAAATTATTTAAAAACCAAATATTTAAACTCACTCTTTAGTAGCTTACCAAGAATCAATTTGAAGAAGAAATAGGAACATGTCAAGTCAGTCTCAAGAGTAAGAAAAACTATAAAGGATTTAGGAGTAACAGTAATAGAAAGGTTGAGCTTTGAAAAAAATATAATAAAAAATTTTATTATGCTGAACACCAGTGGCTCACATCTGTAATTCTGGCTATGCAGGAGGCCAGGGTCTGAGGATCAGGGTTTGAAGTCAGCCAGAGCAGCAAAGTCCTGTAAGACTCTTATCTCCAATTAACCACCAAAAAAAAAAAAAAAAGCCAGAAGTGAAGCTGTGGCTCAAGTGGTAGAGAACTAACGTTGAGCAAAAATGTTCAGGGACAGCACCCTGGCCCTAAGTTCAAGCCTCAGGACTGACACAAATTTTAGTATTAAAAGAAATTACCCCTCAAATGGCTAGAAGGACAAAGAATACCATAGAAGTGTCTATCTTCCCCAAATTAACATGTAACTTTACTGCATGCCAGTCAATACTTATTTCTTTTAAAATAGATAATATTCCTTAGTTTACACACAGAAGTTATAGAACAACTGAGAAAGAATTATCAAGCAAGATGAGGAGAGCTACTGGCTGACGGTTGTGAAATGCTCCTGGCATGTAGACTGACTATGAGGAAAATCCTGGAGAAGAGTAGAAGCTTAAACGTGGAAGAACGTGGCCTGACACTCTTATGGGGTGTAGCAAGAGAAAGAAGAAACAGGGGTTGAGAACAGTAAGCATGGCAGAGCTGATGGCCACGAGCAGGTTTGGGTGAGACTCCTTGGAGAGGTAAAGGAAGACAGGAGGTACACGTGAGCCCACACTGGTACCTGTCTGGGCGCTGACATGTGCAGAAAAGGAGCAGAACACACACCTAGCACACCCTTTCTACAGTACACTCCCGGTGGGATGGGTACTTGGATGGGGCTTGGAATAGGAAGACAATAAAAGTTCTACACACATAACCTCTTTTACCCAGACACCCTCATCATTCTTATTCAGCCTGTGAGGGAACTAGAGGAGTCACATGTTTCTACTCAGCCTACCAGGGAACTGGAAGGAGGAGTCACATGCATGTGTTTTTTGTTTTTTGTTCTTTGCATTCTTACCATCAGGAGGGTTGAGCCCAGGAGGGCATTGGATTAAGGGATTTAACACTAGGCCCCTCATAGCTACTCAATACATATGTATTAGGAGAAGAAGATTCATCAAAAACCAAGCACTGCACTTATTCACCACAAAGCTAAAGCAAACACAAACAAGTGCTGTAAAACACAGTGAATGGAGAACCTGGATTTTGAGCAAGGAAGGGCAAAAAATCTACCCACTCATCCATCCCTTCCCTTCTCCCCTGCTTCCTTCCCTGTCCCCAGTCATGCTGGGAGTGAGTATTCTCTGCCCTGTGGTATGGGAAGCCCTGCTCCCACTGAGTTCATTATCAATAAAAATTAATCGCAAAAGCCCTATGATTAGAAAATTAAGATTGGAAAAATATCAGATGTTTTCTATATTTAGTGCACCAGTCTTTTACCATGGATGAAGATTTTCAGTCATTCACATTTGACTTTATAATTCTTAATCTTCTCTCTCAAAGTCTCCTGAAGGAACCCAGTTAGGGGCAGAGCAACCTCGGATTCAAGGGGATGGCTGTGCCATTAGGGGGAAACTCTAGGTAAAGAGCACTTTTCCCTAGCCTCAAATAATGAAGCCTAGATGGAGATAATGTTAGCATCCATCATGACCATCCCAGCGGACCACATGGAGGCAGGCAGGCACAGGAGCAAGATTACACCTGAAGCGAGTCTCTCAGCCCACGTGGTAGCCTCTCTTTTTGCCAATTGTAATTGTCTGAGCACTCACAGAAGTTATATAAGTCCCATAAAATATTGGGGTTCCAGTGTCCCATGAAGTAGCCACGTGGAGTTCCAAATTTGGGGCCAAATTTGATTGCATTAGGCTTAAGATTGGGCTCAAAGTTGAGTGGTTTTTATGAAGAATTTTAGTTGTGTCCCTCCCATGGTAGGGACCATGCTTGGTTAAGACCAAGCATCCTCAGAAGTAATGTTCAGCTCATACGAGGGAACACCATAGCAAATGTGATCGTCACCACAGTTGCTGGGTCCCTGGGCCTTTGAGGACCTTGAAGTGAGGTTCAGAACTTGACAGCCAAAATTTTGTCCTAAGGCCCTGCAGCCTACATGAAGGCCCTGCAGCCTATATGGAAATCTGAACTCTGAACCTCTGGACTAACTGGCCACTTACCCGAGAGTAAGAACCAATCATCCACTGTTGGATGGGTAGGAGGTAAAGCGCTTGGTCAGGAGAAAGTTACCTTGGTGGTCTTCTGGCAACAGCAATGTGGGACCATGGATTAGGTCCCGAGGTAGCTGGCCAGACCCCTGTCTGAAGTGTGTGTGTGGGGGGGGGGGGGAGCAAATCCATCAGGGAACCTATTCTGGGTTTTGGCACCAAATGTTAGGGTCCATCACGACCATCCCAGGGGACCACGCAGAGGCAGGCAGGCACAAGAAAGATTATTATAATGTTTATTAGAGGGGCCATATCTCCCTGGGAGAAGGAGCAATATGGCATCTGCCTCTATCCAGGTGGGTACCTCTGGGGCTTGTAGTGAGGTAAGTGCACAGGGAGGTCTGGGTGGAGAATGGGAGTGGCCAGGAATATGGCTGGAATGCTAGGGTGGTGAGGAGCTCAGGTCTGGATGGAGCCAAGGACTGGAGGTGGGGGTAATGCTAACAGAAATAACCTCCAGGGGGCTAGGAAGGTGGCTCAGGGGTAGAGTGCTTGCTTTCCATGCATGAGGCCCTGGGTTCAATTCTTCAGCACCACATACACAGAAAAAGCCGGAAGTGGCGCTGTGGCTCAAGTGGTAGAGAGCTAGCCTTGCACTGAAGAGCTGAGGCACAGCGCCCGGGCCCAGAGTTCAGACCCATGACTGACAAAAAGAAAAAAAAGAAATAACCTCCAAATGATTTATAACAGAGAGCCTCTAAAGCATTTCTTTTTTTTCCTACTTATCCCATCCCCTCTAACTCATCTTTTGTACATCTCACACAAATGTTAATCTATCTATCTATCTATCTATCTATCTATCTATCTATCTATCTATCTATCTATCTATCTATCTATCTATCTATCCATCCATCCATCCATCCATCTTGTGTCAGTCCTGGGGCTTGAACTCAGGGCTTGGGTGCTGTCCCAAGCTTTTTTACTCAAGGCTATAGCCTCTATCTCTTGAACCACAGCTCCATTTCCAGCTTTTTTGGTGCTTAATTGGAGATAACACTCTCCAGACTTCCTGCTCAGGCTGGCTTCCAACTATGATCCTTAGAGCTCAGCTTCCTGAGTAGCCAGGAACATAGTGATGGAGACACACTGGCGCCTGGCCTTCTTTACTTTTTGACCAGATCAATCACTTGGATACCTGTACATGATACTCTAAAGATTTTATCTACCCCACTTCCTGTCCCCAGGAACACTTTGCCCGGTGGCAGCTTAATACCTATTTAGGATATCAGCAGCTTAATACCTATTTAGGATATCAGCCACTCATCTTCCCTATTTTGATATAGGCAACAAGGATCTTGTCTATGTCCATTGTTTTCTCACTATCCAACTCAGGGCCTGATATATGTTCCTCCTAAATATTGTGGACTGAATAAATTAAACAACAATTTAAAATAATTTTTCCAGGGTTAAATAATCTTCTTGTAACAGAAGTTACCATGTGTGACTACATTTGAAAAATAAAAGGTTTTAAAGCCTTTACAATTTCTCCACTTGTAGTAAAGAGTAAGACAAACAGGAGAAAATTGCTTAAAAGAAAAACTGGCTACTTTACAACAGGAAACCTTAAGTATTAAGTTTTATCTCAATTGCCTTGGAATGGTAGCCAAGAGAAATGAATGGCATGCAATCTAAGAAACATCTCAGTTGAGAAAAGGATCTAGAGAAGGAATAAGAAGCTAGCAAACTATTGAACCAGTATTGATTCCACAAAAATAGCCAAAACTTTAACTTTCAAAAGACAAATGGAAATTACCTTTTAAAGATGGTAGTTTTTGCAGTTCTCTATTATTGCTGGCATTAAACCGAGAAGAATTTTGCCGTTTGTCTTTCTTCATGACTGGCTGAGGGGCTGGTACTTTCATTTTAGTAGATGTTGAGGACTGGACAGACGCAATGCTATTTTTCCTGCTGGGAATCTGCTTTAGAAATAAAAACAAGAATGAAGATTTAAAATGGCTGTATTTGTAGCACAATCAAAATATAGAAAACACATACATAAATCTCATCCTGGAACAGTGTCTGTCATTCCATTGTAGACATGAGCCCTTGTTTGGAGCTGCTAGACGATGGGTCTTATGAAACACCTCTCTGGAAGTGGTGCTGTGGCTCAAGTGGTAGAGTGTTTGCCTTGAGCTGAAAAACTGAGAGACAGCACCCAGGCCCAGATTAAAGCCCCAGGACTGCCAACAAGAACAAGAACAAGAACAACAACAACAACAAAACCTGAAAAAACCCACCTCCAACATGTTCATCTGAGAGGGATTCACAGTCACCTATTTCTTATATCTCCAATTTTTTTTTTGGCAGTACAGGGGTTTGACCTCAGGCCTTATGCTTGTTTTCTGTTTTGTTTTTGAAGGGGAGGGGTGGTTATTTTTGAGATAGGCTCTTACTCTGTGCCTAGGATGGCCAGGACTTGGATCCTCCTAGTCTGAAATCTCGCCTTGAATATGATCCTTCAATCTCCACCTCCCAAATAACTAGGATTACAGGCTTGAGTTGCTGTGCCCAGCTCTTGAGTTCTAAGGTTTGTTGTTTTTGTTGTTGTTGTTGGTGGTGGAGTTGAACTCTGGGTCTGGGCGCTGTCCCTCAGCTCTTCAGCTCAAGGCTAGTGCTCTACCACTTGGGCCACAGTGCCACTTCCTGTTTTCTGGTGGTTTATTGGAGATAAGAATTTCACTAACTTTCCTGCCCAGGTTAGCTTTGAACCTTGATCCTCAGATCTCAGTCTCCTGAGTAGCTAGGATTATAGGCATGAACCACTAGCATCTGGCAGTTTTAAAAAATTTTAACTATAGTTAATGTGGTAGGATGAATAACAACTGCCACAAGAATGGTCATGCTGGGGGAGGGGAGATGGGAAGGTGGCTCAGTGGTAGAGTGCTTGCCTTGCATGCATGAGGCCCTGGTTTGATTCCTCAGTACCCCATAAGCAGAAAAAGCTGGAAGTGGCACTGTGGCTCAAGTGGTAGAGCGCTAGTCTTAAGCTGAAGAGCTCAGGGACAGCGTCCAGGCCCAGAGCTCAGGCCCCACAGCTAACCAGAAAAAAAAAAAAAGGATCGTCATGCTGGACCATCAGTGACTCACACCTGTAATCCATCAATGACTCACACCTGTAATCCTAGCTACTTATGAGGCTGAGATCTGAGGATCATGGTTCAAAGCCAGCCCAGGCAGGAAAGTCTGAGAGACTCTTATCTCCAATTAAACACCAGGAAACTGGAAGTAGAGATGTGGCTCAAGTGGTAGGGTACTAGCCTTAAGCAAAATTGCTTAGGGACAACACCCAGGCCCTGAATTCAAACTCCACAACCAAAAAAAATCCTAATCCCACATATGTGACCTTACTTGGTAACAAAAACTTTGTAGATTTGGCTGCATTCAAGGCCTTGAGATGAGAAGTTAATACCGGATCACAGAAGGGCCCAATGCCCTTAGACAAGCATGGGAACATGCTTACCACTGAGAAGGCGCTCTGCCCCAGGGAGCACAAGAGTCTCTGGACGTGGACCCGGTGTGATGACAGCGTCTCCTCCAGAGACAGTGCAGCCCTGTCCTACCTTCACTTTCCACTTCTGATCCCCTCAAACAGCAAGCCAGTCAGGCTGGGTGCTATTGTAAGCCACTAGGGTTGTGGCAGGTTATGTCGAACAGAAAGTCTGTCTGGGAGAATACTTGTAAGGGCTAGGTTTCCTTGCTAGCTCACCACCCAGCCTCAGGAATGAGCACAGGCTGCCTACAGGCCCTTCTCCTTGAGCCAGGGAACTGCTCTGGCACCAGGCTTCTTTATTTGTATGCATCTCTAGGTTCCCAATTCAAGCCTCATCACAATCATTAGGACCGTATATTCCCTTGTGGTCAACTGCAATTCAGTGAAATGCTTGAGTGAGAGTCCGAGGAGATATGTGGCAGAGGCACTGGAGGTACCATGTTCCACAGGCCTAAGGCGTTCATCTGGGCCCACAGCTGACACAGCACACTGGTTTGTTACCACTGGGGTCCAGCAGTGACTGCCACCAGCCAAGCAGCAAGTGAAGATGTAGAGTGTGCTTCGCTGTGCCCTGTCTACTCTAAGCAGTGGAGCTCGGTTCTGCAAAGCCCTTGAAATAGGCCATCAAGCACTCATCTGGAGGTGCTCTCCCTCCTTCACCCCCCAAGCCCATTCCAAGTACTGGGGAGCTTGGAGAATGCACACATCAACTCAGGCTCCAAACTAATCTGCTCGCATCCTTGAATGAAAATTGTGCAAAGCAGTAAAAGCTGCTTTAGTTTTAACAAGCAGCTTTAGAACCCTTGAAAAGTTTTCCAAGATGAGGTCAGCAAACAGAATTCTGACCTGGGAGCAAGGGGTCTAGGGTCTCTTCTCTCTCAGCCTGTGGCTTCTTGGTCAAAATGCACTTCCTTGGGCTTTGATCTAGCTATCTACTATTATCTGAATGTGGCCTTTTGGCCCCTCTTCCCATAATGCTCAAGTGTTAAGAATTTAGTCCTGAGGGTGGTGGTGTGGAAATTTAGGAGGCAGGGCCTGTTCGGTCGGCCTGGGAGAACAGCTCCTCCCCATTTCCTCTTCACCTACCTGAAACCAGGAATCACCTGGCTGTAAGTCAGCAAAGGATCCCAGGCTCTGAGGACACTTCCTCATGTGCTGAGGTCACTTCCTGAGCCGCCCAGACAGTGAGAGCTTCCCCAGTCTCTGCAGTCACTTCCGCATCCACTGTGGTCCCACCTCCCACCTTTCCCTAGATAATCTGGCTCAACACAAGTCCCCTCCTCTCTTTCCCTCTTTTTCTCCTTTTTCTTCCCCTTCGTCTCTGTGCACCTCCATCTTGTGCGGGCTGGCAGTTTGCTCTCCCCTCAATAAACTCTTTTCTGCCCGAACCATGTGGCAAACCTTACATCTGTTACCCAGAACCTGGGAGGGGGCAGAGTTAGGAGCCCATGGATTCCCTCCTCTCTCTTCTCTTTCTGAGGTTTAATCTGCCTCTTTGACCACCCCTCTGTGGACCAACATTCTGGAAGCTGGAGAACCCCACCTCAGATTTCTCACCTTTATCGTTGCTGTCTACAGTTCTACCACACCATTTCCTCTCTACATTTGGTGAGTGACTCCCCTTTACCATTGCTGGCTATGCATCTACCACAGGGTCTCCTCTCTACAGCTGGTGAGTGACTTCCCTCCCCTATACATCTGGTGAGTGCTACTTTACGAACCCTCTGCTGTCTGTCTAGACGCAGCACCAAGCCAGAGGGTATCTATGCCTCACTGGCTGGTCATTTGGGGACACCTAAATTGGGGACTCTGACCCTCACTCTGGAAAAGGTTCTGGGAATGCATCAGGACTCAGGCCATTCCTAAGATTTTAACACTCACCAGACTCCTCCCCTGTACATCTATGTGACTCGGCCCCGATACCCTATGGGGCCTCCCATCCCCCAGTCCTCACTAGACTCCCTGCTGTCACGCTGAGCCAGGACTCCCTTGGGACGATTCCTTCTCCTTTAGTCTCTCACTCAAGCCAAAATGCCTTATAGGTTAGAAAATCGGCCTCAATGGCCCAACCTTTTGGCTTGTGCCCGCAAGAATGCCACGCAGGCTGGATTCCAGGGACCCCCTCTCTAGGTTCTCTCTCAAAACTAGACATTCTGGGTTTGAAACCAGATCTAAAATCAAAACAAAAGTATCTGCTTAGAAATTTGGACTCAGTGTCAATTGAACAATCACAAGTTTAAAAAACTTAACTGCTTAGAAATTTGGCCTTCCCCTCTGTACAGTATTTTTACAATAAAAAAACTTATTTAAAAAAAAGAAATTTGGTCTAAGTACCAACTGGGTAATTGCAATCACTGACCTAAATACAGTACTTTTTTTTTGGGGGGGGGGGGAAGGGTCTGGTTGTGGGGCCTGAACTCTGGGCCTGGGCGCTGTCCCTCAGCTCTTCAGTTCAAGGCTAGCACTCTGCCACTTGAGCCACAGCGCTACTTCTGCCTTTTTCTGCTTATGTGGTGCTGAGGAATCAAACCTAGGGTCTCGTGCATGCAAGGCAAGCACTCTACCACTGAGCCACCTTCCCAGACCCTAAATACAGTACTTTTGACTCCACCATATTTGGACAATTTCTTCCATGGCAATGGTATGTGGTCAGAGTTGATATATGTTTAGGTTTTCTTTGCCTGTCTTCTGTCTCTCTAAGTAAACTCCCTCTGTTGACCTCCACTTCTGCCTCCCAACCATCTCCTCTAGAATGGTAACTTTCCCTATCTTATAGTTCAATCTTTCTCTCTGCAACTCCAGACTGGAGATCATTTAAAACTCACTTTCTCTCTGCCTTTCCTCGAGGGCACCCACACACTGTTAAGAGTGTGCCCCTTCCTTTCTGCTTGTTTGTCTGCTTGCTTGCTTGCTTACTCAATAAATCTCCACTGGGCTGGGAAGGTAGCTCAGTGGTAAAGTGCTTGCCTTGCATGCATGAGGCCCTAGCATCACATAAGCAGAAAAAGCCAGAAGTGATGCTGTGGCTCAAGTAGTAGAGTACTCGCCTTGAGCTGAAGAGCTGAGGGACAGCACCCAGGCCCAGAGTTCAGGCCCCATGACTGACCAAAAAAATTAAAATAAAAAATAAAAAAATAAAGCTCTGCCAAGTTTTCTTACCATCTTGACTTGTTCAGAAATCTGCCATCTTGGATTTGCCAGCATGGCCATGTGGTGGGTTAAGGCTTGGCCTCGCCTGATGCTCACTCACCCTTCCACCAAGCTTACTACTCCACCCATTTATCTTTTTTTTTTTTTTGTCGTTCATAGTGCTTGAACTCTGGGCCTAGACGCTGTCCCTGAGCCCTTCAGCTCAAGGCTAGTGCTCTACTACTTTGAGCCACAGCACCACTTCTGGTTTTCTGGTGGTTAATTGGAGATAAGAGTCTCCCGGACTTTCCTGCCTGGGCTGGCTTTGAATCTCAATCCTCAGATCTCAGCCTCCTGAGTAGCTAGGATGACAGGAGTGAGCCACCTGCACCCAGCTCCAACCATGTAATCTAATGTGCTTTGCTAACAATAACAAAGTTGCTGCCTCTCTTCACAGGCCCTGGAAACTGAGGCCAACCATCTTATGTGCTTTGTTAGCAAAGATGTCTAAACATACTGTTTGTTTTCAAATTTTTTGAGCTTTTCCTTGTATTTTGTTTGGTGTTGTCTGCTTTTTCTAGCCTTGACCACATGGTTCTATCATACAATGGGTAAAAATGTATTGTCACTGGAATTCCAGAAAACTTAAATGGCCAATTAAAAAAACCTAAGCAAGCCATTGCCAGTGACTCATGCCTGAAATCCTAGCTACTCAGGAGGCTAAGATCCTGAGGATTGAGATTCAAAGCCATCCGGGGCAGGAAAGTCCGTGAGACTCTTAACTCTGATTATCCACCAGAAAATCAGAAGTGGCACAGTGCCTCAAGTGGTAGAGCACTTGTTTTGAGCTGAAAAGCTCAGGGACAGAACCCCAGGCCCAGAGTTCAAGTCCATAACTGACAGAAAAAAAAAATTCTAAGCACACCCTGAAGCTTGTGCACAAATGTCTGTGTCTATGTCTAAAATATGTAAAAACTCATCATGGTTTCAAAATTACTTGCTTTTTGACTATAATTGTAACTAATGTAAACTTTGTGTTAAATAGCAAGTGTTCCCAGGCCAAAGGGTAAAAGCTGACAGTTTTAAAACTCAAACAGCAAAGAAGCTGCCCACATCAGTCTGTGGATGGAACCACAGGCAACTGCCTTGTGGCAATTATGTGACTCCAAACCAAAGGAAAAAAACAGGCAGTTTTGAACCCAAACTGCAAAGAATCATCAGATTTGGGTGCAAGTAAATGTGTCTAAGAGTTAATCCAAACACAAATTAAGGAAAAACCAGTAAGGAATACATTGACATAAAACCAGTATGTCATTCTTTATGTCCATCTAAAGTATGTACTAGCCTTCAAAAGCCAGTGTACTCAGAGAAAGTGATCAGGAAAATACGGGGAGATTGCAAATGTCTTTAGCCAGTCTGTGAAGAAATTTTCAGGCACCCCAGCAGGAGGTGTGACAATCCATCCAAGGACACAGCCTAGCCCTTATCCAGTCCATCTCTTGGAACCTGAAAGACAGCCTCACTCCTGCCTGGACCATCTCCACCGTGGTAAAAGCAGACTGGACTCCTACCTGACTCCATTACATGCAGCTGATTCCTGGTAAAAGACTGATTTGGATTTGCAAAAACTAAGACTTGTGTGACATTTCTTCCTGTAATCTTACCCAGCCTAACCTGGAAAAGGCTATGTTGTTATGCTAGAGAAACACGTGTAGGCCGAGAGAGCCTCTTGTGAACTTTGGTTAAAGTAACTTGCTTAATTTAGGCATTGTTAGGGTCACCAGAAATCAATACTATCTCTGTGCTAAAACTCTCATCATATCTACCGAGTTTTGCCATTGCAGAATTCTGGCAAGTTTTTGTTGGTCAATTCTTGACAAGGGGCAGGTATTTATTTCTATTTGATCTCCTTGTTGCTTTAATTGGAAATAATAAAGGATTTTGTGGCAAAGACTACAGTTTAAAGCCAGCCCAAGCAGAAAAATCCCTCTGACACTTCATCTCCCAACTAACCAGCAAAGAGCCAGTCTGGAAGCAATGCTCAAGAGACACTTATCTCTGATTAACAAGCCAAATACTGGAAGTGGAACTGACTCAAAGTGGTAGAGTGCTAGCCTTGAGCAAAGCCCATGAATGCCAACTGGGATGAGCTATCCCAGCAACAAGCACCTAAACCCCAGGATGGGGCTAGTCCTAACAACAAGAAACCACGGAGAGGAGTTAGAGGAGATGATGTCATATCAGCCACTCTGTGCCTGCACTTTCAAAATTAACCAGAGCGGGAGGTCAATAGCAATACGTTAAGAAGCTTGCCCATCTAATGTTCATACTAGTCTACCTTCAACTGGACAGGAACTTACATTCTTGCATTTGCTACCTGTTATTTGTATTTATAGTGAGTCTTAGAGTCAGGACTGTTAGCCTTGGCAGCTTCCTAGGTCTCCCATCTATACATCTACCATCCAGACATCTATCAAGGCCCCCGGTCAGGAACCTTAACCACTCCAATCAAGCCCCAACTTCTGAATGCTTACCAGCCTAGCAGCTCTCCCCTACCTAGTCACCAGATGTCAGAAGTATGAAGGGACATTTCCCACTAACTCCAGGACCACCTGGAATGCAAGAGATAGGAAGTAGCCAAGTCATTCAATTTTTAAGTTTCTACCCTGAACCCTTCCTTCTGCCACTTGTGTGCCTTCTAATATTTTTTCTTATTGCTCAACCCCTGCCTTGTAAGATTTCTTTGATTTTATCCAAGGACACATATATCTGTTCACCACGAAGAAACCGTTGGTGCTTGCTGCCTTCTCCCAGACCGGACAACAACTCTGCCCCTAATGTCATTGCCCCTTGCCAGCAGGCAGTAGCCAAAGAAAATCATCACCCATGTATAACTACCAAAAGCCTGGAATGTTAGGTCTGCCTGGAAGACCAGCCCCTCCCCCCTTCCTCCTCACCAGCCTGAAACCTGGAATCACCTGACTGTCAATCACCTGACTTGGAATCAACAAAGGATCCTAGGCTCTGAGGTCACTTCCTCCTTTGCTGAGGTCATTTCCTGAACCACCCTGGTCATACCTCCCTCAGACAGTGAGAGGTTCCTCAGGCTCTGAGATCACTTCCACATCCAATGTGGCCCTGTCTCCTGCCTTTCCCTATATAATATGGATCAACATGAGTCCTCAACTCTTTCTTTCCCTCCATCTCTGCATGCCTCCCTCTTATGAAGGCTGGCAGTTTGTTCTCCCCCAACCAACTCTTCTGCCTGAACCATGCGGTGGGTTTCCTTTCGGGCTACTGGGAAGACTGTGCCATTGGGGCTGTGCCCTCATGAGGAGGCAGGACACCAGTACAGGGTATTTGTGCCAAGTATTTTGTTATAGTGCAGAAAGCTGACTAATAAATCTGTCATTCTTTCTAGTCACAAAACCCTGAGACTTCCTTTCTTAAAAACCCCATCTATAACCCACTTATTTACAGCTAGAACTTACCTGCTCAGCTTTCTTGGGGGTACGCCTTAAAAAGTGCTAACTGTCCCTGTTTTAAACATTATACTATATTGGCCAGGCACAGTGGTGAATTTCTATAATCCCACCTTCTTGGAAGGTGGAGATACAGAGGAATCAGCATGAGCAAAAGTTCTTGACACCCCCATCTCAATCAAAATTTGGGTGTGGTTGTATGCCCTTGTCATCTCTGCTGCATGAGAAGCATAACAAGGAAGATCATAGTCCAGGCCAGAATGCGAACAAATGGAAGGCATTTGAAGGTATTTGAAAAATAAGCAAAAAGAACTCAGAGCATGACTTAAGTGGCAGATAGACTGCCTAGCAAATATAAAGCCCTGAGTTCAAATCCCAGTACACCAAAAAATTATGTATACATGTGTTCCAGTATATAACTTCCATCTCTAAAGAGATAAATAGACATAGCCCCACAGATGCTTCCTAGCCTGACAGGAAAATAAACTGTGTAGCTTATGAAACCAGATTTGTAAGACTGGGATTTGGTGATCTAGCTAACCCACAAAACGGCCTCAAATGCTCCATGACTTCTCCAGTTCTTCCAGGTGTCTGCCCTCTGTTGTCTTCAGATCAGGGTGGCCTTCCTTGCTGCTCATGTCACCCGGGTGTCTACACACAGCATGCTGCATTGTGGGCACATAGTAATTTTACACTCTTCTGTCAATTATGAGGTGGACATCTTTTTTCCTGACTGGGATCATGAGCCCCTGAGGACTCTTCTGAGAAAAGATGCTGTGCTCCCTGCCACAGGCTTGGCATGGTTGCAGGCCAAAAGCAAAGACAGGAAAGGTGCAGGTGCCTTTCAGATAAGCAAGCCAACTAGCCTAGGCAAGGAACTGTTCTTCATCTGAAGAGCAACCAGAAGTTAAGAGATCTGATGTGGGGAAATGATAGGGCAGCTCTTCTTTTCCTTTTCCTTTTCCAGGTATTTTGGTGGTTACTGGAGTTTGAATAGACCTTGTGCTTTCTAGGCAGGTACTCTACCATTTAAGCCATTACCCTCACCCAGTTCTTTTTTAGAAGACTACTCAGAGCTGAGTGCTGGTAGCTCACAGCTATAATCTTAAGCTACTCAGGAGGCTGAGACCTAGAGATGGAGCTTTGGAGCCAGCCCACACAGACAAACAGAAAAGACTTTTATCTCCAACTAACTAGCAACAAGCTGGAAGTGGAGATATGGTGCAAGTTGCAGAGTTCCAGACTTACGTGAAAAAGTTGAGAGTATGAGGCTCTGGATTCAAGCCATAGGACTGGCGCACATGCAACACACACACACACACACACACACACACACACACACACACACACACACACACACACACACACACACACACACACACTGCTTGGTCTCTTGTGTGGACTACAGAAGTGGGAGGGGAACTTTCAGAAGACAAGAGTTGAAGATGCTGGCTTGGGGCAGGGCAGTACCAGGTAGCTGTGGTAAATGACTTGGCCAAGGGTGCTGAAGGACAGGAGGGCATGTGGGATAACAAGTGGAGAAAAGGGAGCCAGGAAGGATGCCCCACTTCTGGCTCAGGTATACAGGTGGGCAGCTGGACAAGCCATTGAGGTGGGAAAGGAGTAAATTCAAGGGGGACTGATTTGTCTGAGGTCCCAATGTGGTAATTCCAATTTACATAGAGTGGGTTATACAAGGATGCCTCTCCCACTTCCAGCACTGATTCTTTGTTGATTGATTTAAATTAGCAGCTGGGCTTTTGTTTCTCTGCTTGCTTTCTTGGTTATTGGCTTTCCCATTCTGCCTCTGTGTCTTGGACCTCATGACAGTCTTGCGGGCACACATCCCCATGGGTGGACATCTAACATCTACATGGTTACTGAAGTCTTGGGAATGAATACCTACCTGGCAGAGGAAAACAAAGGGAGAATGCAGGTAGAGACAAGAGGAGGATTGAAAGAGGCACTGAGGACAGGCAGCCATGCAGGAAGAACCCCAGAGGGCGTGGTCTCATACAAGGAAGGAGAGTGACTTCCTGGAAGACAGCATTAACCCTGTCAAATGTGTGACAGTGACCAAGTTCAACAGCTTGGAGAGGGTGCTAGTGAAAGCAGTGCTCTTGAGCAATGCTGGGAGAAGTGATGAGAGCTCACCTGAATAGGAAGACCTGCGCTCAGCCATGCCCTTGAGAAATTCTGTTAAGAGAAGAGGAAGCAGAGGAGAGGCCACGCTGTTTGGGGAGAGAAAGGCTGGATGTATGGGAAGGCTGGCAGGACAGGGCTGGCTGAGCTGGGCAGGAGCTGTGCCTGCAGGGACAACAGGACAGAAGAGGAAAAGATATTCAGAAGCCTTGATGCCAGCAAGTCTGGTGTGTGTGTGTGTGTGTGTGTGTGTGTGTGTGTGTGTGTGTGTGTGTGTGTGTGTGTGTGTGTGTGTGTGTGTGTGTGTGTGTGTGTGTGTGTGTGTGTGTGTGTGTGTGTGTGTGTGTGTGTGTGTGTGTGTGTGTGTGTGTGTGTGCAACATGAGGTCATCCGTCAGGAGTTTCTGTAACAGGAGGTGAAGGAAGTGATGTGAGAAGGCAGAAGAGGTCTCTGGGAAGAGGACACAGGCAAGGTGCCTGTTGAAGTGGGGTGGCTATGAACACATGCTTTTCCCTAGCTGCCAACACACCTGCTACGGGTCAGTGCCAAGAAGGAGAGCTGCCACGAAGAACTCTCCAGACACCCTATTTCCCTCCCGTGTGTCCTCTGGCAGTCTCTATTATTATCATTATCATCATTATTATTATTTTAATGTGTGTGTGTGTGTGAGCATGCTGGTACTGGGGCTGGAATCCGGCCTTGCTGGCAGTTCCTATTTACTCTGCAAATTTACCATCTGTGCCAGACCCTGGCAGTAACCTAGCTGTGATTCTGTTCCCATGGGGTCCAGAACTTAGAGGAAAGCAGGGAGCAGCTGCTCCAGAACCTCAGGTGCCCTCCAAGTGCCCCATAGTGTTTCCACATCCTTGTTTCAGACAAGAAGCTCAAGTTCAGAGTGCTTGGCTCAAGAAGGTGAAGTTGAGAGGTGCAGCCACTTCAGAAGTGGTATGTCAATGTCTGTACCTCCAGCCTGAGCTAGGTGCTGGTGATGCACACCTATAATCCTAGCTAACTCAGGAGACTGAGATCTAAGGATTGTGGTTTGAAGCCAGCCCAGGCAGAAAAGTCCATTACTCTTTATCTCCAATAAACTACTCAGAGAAAGCCAGAAATGGCATTGCGGCTCAAGTGGTACAGCACTAGCTTTGAGCACAAAGAGGCTCAGGGACTGCACCCAGGCTAGTTCAAGCCCCAGGACCGGCACAACAAATAACAAATAAACAAACAAATAAATAAATGCAGGGCACATACAAAATGTAAAAATGTAATTTACATAGCTTATATGGTTCTTAGCAGGGGTGATTTGAATGTTGGTTTTTTTGTGTGTGATAATACTATTTTGTTTCTTTTTGATTCCAAAGGCATGGAAAACAAAAGCAAAAATTGATTAACGGAATACTTCAAATTAAAAAAACCCACTTCTGCACAGTAAAAGAAGTAACATAATGAAAAGATAATCTCCAAAGTAAGAGAAAATATCTCCCAACTATTCATTTGACAGAGAGGTAATATCCAGAACACACACACACACACACACACACACACACACACACACATACCCCTAAAACAAGAAATATAATTTTAAAATGGTCATTTATCTGAAAGATTCCTCTTCAAAGAATACAATGGCTGATAAACATAGGAAAAATGCTTAGAAACATTAGTCAACTAGAAAATGCAAGTCAAAACCACACTGAGATACTATCCCACCCTTCAGAATGGCTCTTAATTAGTACAACTATGAGAATCTTTAATAAGCTAAAATAGATCTACTATATGATCCAGCTATTCCACTGTGGGTATATATCCAAAGGAAATGAAACCAGTGGTCCAAACAGATACCCACACACTCAGGTTCAGTGCTGTACTATTCACAAAAGCTACAGAACAGAATCAGCTTAGGTGCTTATCAACAGTTAAACAGGTACAGAAAATACAGTATATACATACAATGGAATATTATTCAGCTATTTAATAAGAATAGACTCATTATTTGCAACAACATGGGAAGGCACTAGAAGACATTGTGTTAAGTGAAGTCAAGTCAGAAACGGAGACAGCTACCACATGCTCTCTCTCATATGTGGAGGTTATAAATAAAGTTGACCTGGATGCAGAGCAGAGATGACTTGAGGTAAGTAAAGGGTCGCCAGATCTAGTCAATGTGTGCTGTCTGTATGCACTCAAGGATCACTAGAGTCCTATAAACACAGGCTCAGATTTCCTTCAAACCAATGTGAGGAGAGGGAAGTGGGGGAGGCTAGGTAAGTCTGGCAGAGTTCTCATGATGCAAAGCTGGATGATGGGATCTCTAGTTTAATTTAACCCTATCACCTCTAGACTAGAGCATAACAACTAGAGCCTTTCCCTATTTTATTCTGCTGCCAGACTTCCCTTTTTAAAAACTCCAGACACGGGCCCTTTATTTCAAGGCCTTCCACCCTACTGCCAGATTCTCAAATGTCTTCTGGACATGTCCTGTGGCAGGGCCTGTTCCTTTTACATGAGATGCCTCCTACATTTCCCACCAACCCCACTTCTCCATGCTTAAAGGTTTTCAAATACTCAACCTTCCATCATGGCTCAAATGTCAATAGTTTATAAAGTTTTCCCACTTCCACATTCTTGCAGCCGGGCTCAACCACAGCCTTGATATTCTTAAGGTATTTCCCTTAGTCTTACATCATGCCTTGATCGTGTCTGCCTCTACAAAAATGGTACACTTTTTGAGATCTGGACTATGTCTCAGCACCCTTTTACCTTCCAAAGCGCTCAAGATGGCCCAGAGCTTCTTAACTCTTCTCCACATCACTGACAACAACGTCTGATTCTCCCTTACATAACTGTTTTGTGCATGAACATATACTTTATGTTTTGGCAATGCCAAATGACTTGTATTCCCAGACAAAACCTATTTTTGAATGTCTATTAGTATCCTTTCAAGGAGAATTGTGATCAAGTAGCGTGACCTAACATACGGGTCAGTGAGATGGAACTAAGAGCCAAGACCACTGCATGATAAAAGAATACCGGCACCCTTGTTAGTAGACTGTCGTGACAATGGGACAGTCACATGGAAAAGAATGAAGCTAGACCTCTATCTCATACCATAGGTAAACAACTCAAAACAGATCTAAGGCCTAAATATGAGTTAAAACCACATAATCCTCTGGTTATGATAGTCTGCACCTGTAATTCCAGCTATTTAGGATCACATTTCAAGGTCAGCCTGGCAGAAAAGTTGGTTAAACTTAATCTCAGCCAACAAGCTAAATGTAGTAGTTGGTGCCTAGCATCCCAGTTATATGGGAGGCATAAATAGAACGATCATTGTCCAAGTCCCAGGACAAAACTGTGAGACTTCTCTGAAAAACAGAGCAACAAAGGACTGGGGGAATGGCTCAAATAGCAGAGACCCTGCCTAGCAAGCACAAAGCCCTGAGTTCAAAATCCATCATCCTCCCCCAAACAAACCCCAAACCAAACCAAAATAAAAAGCTTTCATAAAATTCTTATAAGTACACAGAAGTAAAACTTAATGGAAGTGAATTTAGCAATAGTTTCTTAACTATGACACAAAAAAACCACAAAGAACTAAAGAAAAAACAGGTAGGTTGGACTTCACAATTATTGGAAACTTTGTGTAACAAAAGATATTATCAAAAGAGGCAGAGGTAAGTCAGGCAACCAGTGGCTCACGCCCATAATAATAGGTACTCAGGAGGCTGAAATCTGAGGATCATAATTGGAAGCCATCCCAAACAGGACAAGACTCTTAGCCACCAGAAGTAGAGCTGTGGGCTTCACTAGTTTTGAGCAAACAAGCTCAGGGACAGTGCCCAGGTCATGAGTTCGAGCCCCATGACCGACAAAAAAAAGGGCAAAGATAATTTAACAAAATATGACAACATATTTGAAAATTATATTTCTGATAAGGGTCTAGTATCCAGTATACAAAAAGAACTCCAGCAACCCAGTAACAGAAAAAAAGAGCGTAGTAAAGAAGGGGGGCAAAGGACTTAAATGGACATTTCTTCAGAGAAGACAAACAAGTGGGCAACAAGCACGTGAAAAGACACCACCAGGGAACTGCAGATGGAAACCACAGTGACATTCCAGTTCACACCGCCAGCCCGGGCTTCATGCTTTGCTGTATTTTTTGTTTGTTTTGTTTTGTTTTTGAGGGGGGTTGGTCATGGGGCTTAAACTCAACCCCTGGGCACTGTCCCCAAGCCCATTTTACTCAGGGCGAGAGCTCTACCACTTTAAGCCACAGCTCCACTTCCACTTCCAGTTTTCTGGTGGTTAACTAGAGATAAGAGTCTCATGGACTTTCCTTCCCAGGCTGGCTTTGAACTGCGATCCTTAGATCTCAGCCTCTTGAATAGTTAGGATTATAGGTGTGAGCCATGGGCACCTGGCTTTTTTTTTTTTTGAGGCAATTTTCTTTCTTTCTCTCTCTCTCTCTCTCTCTCTCTCTCTCTTTCTCTCTCTTTCTTTTTTTGGGTCCAGTCGCGGGGCCTGAATTCTGGGCCTGGGCGCTGTCCCTCAGCTCTTCAGCTCAAGGCTAGCGCTCTACCACTTGAGCCACAGTGCCACTTCTGGCTTGTTTCTTTTTGCTTATGTGGTGCTGAGGAATCGAACCCAGGACCTCATGCATGCAAGGCATGTGCTCTACCACTGAGCCACCTTCCCAGCCCGAGGCAATTATCTTTCTACATAGCACAGACTATCCTTGAATTTGTGATCAGCCTCCTGTGTTCTGGGATTACAGGTACCTGTCAGTATGTCTAAGTGGTACATTGTATTACAAATGGAAAATAATGGTTGTTAGTAAAGACGTGGGAAATTGGAGGCCTGTGCATTGCTAGTGGGAATAAAAACAGCAGCAGCTGTGGAGGATGTCTGGGTCCTCAGTAAGCACACAAAATAACTGAATGACCCAGCAGTTACACATTTGCCCAGGTGTACATCAACAAGAACTGTAAACAAAGTTAAACTAAGGCACATTGTAAAATGCTCATAGGAGCACTGTTCACATAGCCAAATTCCATCAGGATGCCCATAGAATGTCCATAGAATGGAATATAATTCAGCCACAACGATATTGACAGATGACAACATACATGGGCCTTGAAACATGATGCCAGGTAGAAGAAGCCAGACACAAAAGGCCCTGCATTACATATTTCCACATACAGGAATATAGAGGGGAGGCGAATCTACCAAGAGCACATCAGCTGTTGGGGCAGGGTACACATGGGGAGTGACTGGAAAAGTTCTGGAACAAGAATGAGGTAGTGGTGAGCTGCAGTACCCTCTCATCGGAAACATCCTTTAGGGCTTGCTGTCACAAACAGCAAGGGTGCCATGGGCAGCAACGGGGTGCATAGGAAGCATTAATGTCATCTGGACAGTGAGAAGTGGCACGTATACTTTTGTACTTTAGGAGTTTACACATTCAGTAAAAACAGGATATTGATCTTTTAACTTTTGTCAAGAAGTATGACACTATTGTTCAGCGGCATGACGGGAACCTCTACCAAAGACTTGATTCTTTCTTTCTTTCCACTCTGCTAGACTGGAGGGAAAGGGTAGTTTTGCTTTTATCTATTCATTCAGTGAGGCAAATCATGCCCCTGGAATGACTTGAGCCTTCTTGTGTCTGGCTCAATGGTAGGAAATGGCTTCTCAAAAACAGTATTTACTAAACCCAAACCAAAATAGCTGATCTCCCTTCACTTAGAAGCCACTGAAGGTCAGTAGCCTGCAGAGTTCTGTGTGAGCACTAAGGCTCCCTACTTATCTACAAAGTACCTGTGTTTCTGGGGACCCCCAAGCTGTGCGTGAGGAGCTTAGAGGCCAAAGGGAAGATACATCATAAAGTGGAAGGTGTCTGCTCAGGGCTACCTGACTGGGGAAACACCAGGAACCGTGTGGGAGGGGCAGCTAGGTCACATGGGGCAAGTTAAGCAAGGCCCAAGTAGGCCCTTGACCCTGATCCCATGTAGAAGCTCTGGTGCTCAAGCTGGTAGTTGGATCACTGCTCCTGGGTCTGGCCCCCCATACCTTGCTAGGCTCACAAGGAAAGTATCGGGGGAAATGGCATTGCTTGCCTTGGGAATACAGGGCCCACTCCTCAAGTCTTCCTAGAAGCCGTCAAGTATGTGGACAGAGAAACAAGATGCCAGAGATGTCCTTCACCCTCAGGAAAAGGTGTGCAGTCTCCCATAGCAGAACCCTCCAAAATGTGGAGCAAAAAAATCTGGACAGAGCAAGCAGGGCACTGGTGGTTCATACCTGTAATCCTAGCAACTCAGGAGGCTAAGATCTGAGGATGGGGATATGAAACTAGCTGGGGCAGGAAAGTGCGGGAGACTCCAACAAACTACCAAAAAATGGGAAGTGGAGCTGTGGTTTAAGTGGTAGAGCACTAGCAAAAGCAGCTTGGGGACAGCACCAAGGCTTTGAGTTCAAGCCCCAGTACACCCTTTTTTCCCTGCCCCTTCTCCCTACCCACACCCCAAATCTGGTCAGGAGATATATGGGTGCTTATTAGTCTCTGACCTTCAAAATTATTCATTGGAACAGCAAAACAGGCAAGTAGTTTTGTGACAAATCCTTACTCTGAGAAGCCTTATGATATAAGAAATTACTACTCTAAATAAGCAGCTTGTTTCCTTCATTCAAATGCTGTTAATTCTGAAGATTTAAAATGCCATTGGGTAGAGCCAAACTTTAGGTCTTGGAGCAGCTTCAGAGGCGATGGAAATAAGCAAGGTTGGTTTCAGGTAGGAGTTCAAGGGTAGAGCCTGAGGGCAGCGACATGACGGCCTCTTACCACTCTAAGTGCTGAACCTCATTTGGGTCCCCCCGGACCCTACCACTCCCGGGCCACTTCTGGCCCTACTTTGTAAATGAAGTTTTGTTTACCAGAGTAGCATTCATCTGCTTACCACCATCTAAGGCTGGTCTCTTGCTACAACAGAGCTAAGTTGTTGTGTCAGAGAACAAGACTTGCATCTAGAATATTTCCTACCTGGCCCTGCATAGCAAGTGTTTTTCTAGGGCAGCATTTACTGGTGAGAGGTAGGGGAGATGCAGGAGGGAGGATGAAGGTTGACTGTGCACCCCAGTCCACATGAATAATGAAGGAATAAGAGAACTGTGACCTCCCGCAGTAACAAGACTAAGGATGAAGCACAGGTGCACCCATGACAACAGTACTGGACAGTGCAGCTTGGCAAGGGAAAAGTTGAGAGCTCAAGGCCCCCTAGAGGTCTGGACCTGGAAACTCAGCTGTAGTGGACCATAGGAGCAAAATCAGAAATTATTCAGCTGATACTGGGTGTCTATCAAGGGAAGCATATATACTCCATAGACACTAGACTGTAGGAAAATTAAGGCTGCTATGAGCGCCCTTAAAATCCTCTAAAAATGAAGGCAGCCTATTTTCTTCTTTTTTTTTTTATTGTGAAAATACTGTACAGAGGGGTTACAATTACATGGGCAAGATAATGAGTACATTTCTTATCAAGCATTATGGCCCTCCTCCTTTGTTTCCCCTTCCCATCTTTCCCATCCTCCTCCTGCCCCAACCAATCCTCCCCCCCCCACCAAAGTTATAAAGTTTGTTTTTCCACATAACGACTTGTACATCTCATTGTTGCAATGGATCCACCTGTATCCCTATTTAAACAATTTGTTTTTTCCCTTCCCCTCCACAAATTATACCAACCTCAAATACAGTGAAAGCTGGGGTTATACCATGGGGGAGGGACATACAAAGCAACAAAGAAATAATCTTATAAATGTGCTAGAAACAATCACCTGAAAGAAAAAACATTTGAATACATATCTTAGGGTTCATTTCCCTAACATCAACTTATCTGACCTTTTCTGCTTGACTCAGACATATACTAGTTATTGCAAATAAGGGAAACCATGGGACCTAAGTTTCTTTGGACCTGGCTTACTTCACTTAATTTTTTCCAAGTCTTTCCATTTCCTAACAAATGGGGCAATGTCATTCTTTCTGATGGAGGCATAGAATTCCATTGTGTATATATACCACATTTTCTTGATCCATTCCTTTTGATTTTCTTGTTCCCAAATTTTACCTACTTCCTTCTCTCTGGCCAATTATCTTCTTTACCTTTAAATTTACCTTAAAATTTGACATGTTATAAAGAGTGACAGCTAGCAAAGCTAAGTTAAATTCACTCATGTTAGGATTGGCTTTGGACAACAGCTCTAAGCTCCAGAGGCTCTGGGAAGCTGGACACTTACCCATCTGATAGCCATCAAGTAGCCACAAGCCACTGGGGACTATGGAACTAGATTTTAATTTTAATTTTTAGTTTCATTAATTCAAATTTAAATTACTTGATATGGCAACTGGCTAGCATATATCCAGGGCAATTCTAACACTTCAGAGTTCCCAGTCTTTTGATATTATCACTGAGAAAAATCAGCAGTTGGTCAAATGAATGCTCTTTAGGGCCATGGGCATAAATCTCATCTTTAAAAAGATATACATGATGAAAGAAAATCCAATATGTCCTCAAACCTTTGTTTTTCCCCTGGCATTTAGGGTCTAGGCTTGTTCTCTGACTCCCCCAGGTGGAGACGTGAAGACTGCAGCACTGTATTGAAAAGCAGCACCTCACTGTGGCAGCTGTTCTTAAACCTGCCCAAGAAGCAGGGAACAGGGAAGTCATTGCTTAACACAACTCACTGATAAGAAAACACAAGATGATTGCACACTATGTGTGCCTGGCCTCTGACAGGCTCTCATGCATGATGTAAAGTCCTAATTGCAATCTTCTAGAGGATATCCCTAGTAATGTTGAAAGGCGGGTAGACTGCCTAGTTATACCATAAAGGCAGGGGGAAAACTTCACTACTGTGTGGCAGGATGCAGGTCTATGCTCAGCCTACAGGAACTTGGAGTTTTGACACCTCCCAGACCAAGTTAGATCATTTCCTGTCACTCATCTGATGAACTCTTTTTAGAAGAGGAATGCTTTATCTACTTGCCTAATGTGCCTCCTGGAACTTGACCACTTAGTGGTAAGCCTGTGCCTGTTTACGTGCTTTCCAGTACCTGATGTTCTAACTCCAAGCTCCAGTTGGCTTTCCCTGAGATGGGCTCCATCTTGTCCCCTCCATTCAGCAGAGACGAGGTCTGACTGAATGGGGTCCAGGTTACTCAAATACTTGACTGTCCAGAGGCAACAGGTGTCACACAGCACAAATGGTTAGGACCATGTTATTGTTTTGATTCTCCCCAGTCAATAGGACAAAATGTTTGCATGAGATTTGATGTGCTCATGACAAGCTCTATTTTACAAAACACATTCAAAGTATATTCTACTGGAAAGCATTCTCCAAATATTTATTTGGCAGGATGTTCCTCTGATTCTCAACTGGTCTGAAACTTGCTATGTAGCACAGGCTGACCTGGAACCTGCAGTTCTCCTGTCTTAGTCTCCTTAGTGCTGGGATTATAGAGGTACGTCACTACACTTGATTCCCTAAATAAATTTAAACTATGAAATCCTAGGCTGTGAGTGGTGCTGTATGTTTGTAGCCTTAGCTACTCAGAAGGTGAGATAGGAAGATTAAAGTCTGAGGCTGATCCCAAGCACATGCTTCAAGGCTCCCTCTGAAAAATAATGAAAGCAAAAGAACTGGAGGCATATAGAAAACATATTTGAGTGGAAATGAAAATAATATGTTGAGACTTCTACAGAATTGGAATTCAGGTGGTTGAGCATTAGGCGTGGTAGAGATGTTTTAGCAAAATCTTGAGACTACTCTTTTTTCTATGTATGTTGAAGCAAACTAAGAATATTCTATTTCTTAAAACTTTCACAACATCTTTAAAAAAAAGTCCTGGTGTTAGGTGTGGTGGTGTAGGCTTTTGATCCTAGCACTCATGAGACTGAAGCCAAAGAATCTTGAGTTCAAGGCTAGCCTAGCCTACATAATCAAGTTCAAGTCCAGCCTTAGCTACATAAGGAGACCCTGTCTCAATAACCCAAACTCAGTCATGGGCTTGTGGTTCACTAATGTAACCTTAGCTACTCAAGAGGTTGACACCTGGAGGACAGTGGTTTGAAGCCAGCCTGGTAGAAAATTCTGTGAGACTATCTCCCACTAACCAGCAGAAAACCAGGCTTAAGGGGTAGAGTGCCAGCTGCCCAAGCAAGCCAAGCAAGAGAGAGGTTTTGAGTTCAAGCCCTAATGGCAGCAAAACAAACAAATGAACAGACACACACCACCACCACCACCACCACAACAACACAGAAAAGCAGGCAGGAGAGTCCTGAGTACCTTAATTTCCTATCTCAGTATGCCATTTAGTTAAAATAAATATTGAATAAAAACTCTGCATAAAATGTCTTTAAATCATCTGGGAGATGGTGGCTCATGCCTGTAATCCTAGCTACTCAGGAGGCTGAGATCTGACGCTCATGGTTCAAAGCCAAGAAGGGCAGGAAAGTCTGTGAGATTCTTGGCTCCAATAAACCACCAGAAAGCCAGAAGTGGGAGAGTGCTCGCCTTGAGCTGAAGAGCTAAGGACAGCGCCCAGGCCCAGAGTTCAAGCCCCAGGACTGCAAAAAAAAAAAAAAAAAAGTCTTTAAACCAAAATAAGAGATAATCTTAAAAAGCAACTTGTTTTGAAACTCTTTCCTTATCACTTTTGAAATCCACTAATCAAACAGAATCATGTTAAATTATATCCTATAGGGCTACATCTAGTGAGGGTGGCAAGTTGAAACAATATGAATGAAAATAATTGGTACAGCAAATAATTACTAACAAGTTTAGAAAGTCGAAAAAATATGGTCCAGATGGTGAAAACGTTCCCTTAAATTTAAAAATAGATGAACTTGAGTTGGAGCTAAAAAGATGAAGCGTTTAGTCAGAGGTTAGTCAGAAGTGTTCTAAAACAGTGGTCTTTAGGTATGTTCTTGGGACCACAGGGGGTCCCTCATTTGCTTTCAGGAGTGCAAGAAGTCAAAGCTGCTTTCCTAACAGGAAGACATGATGTGGCCTTTGTAGAATCATGATGTGGAGTTATTCACAGACTACACATGATATCAGAATGGACTGACTACAGAGGTAGACAGTTGGAGAGATTTGTACGAACATAAAGCAATGCTGCTCTTTCTGGTGATCAGGTTCAACTTGGATAAATTCAGTTGGTAGATATAGCTTCCCTTTGGGGTTCTAACTTCGGTGAGTGAACAGGAGAAACCCCCTTCAACTGAGCACTGCAGTTCTGTTGGCAAGTGCGGCAGGGTGAGTTATATGTTGCTCTGTAAGTAAACATGTGCTCTGTGGAGAAGCTTAGCAAGTGTGTGTGTCCTCCAGACAACATTTAGCAATGAATGGATGCACTCTGGTTGCTAATGGCCTTCAGTGGGTAAGTCCAAGGATGCTGGTGAACCTCCTACAAAGCACAAGACCCAGGACAGCCTTCCAATGAAGAATTGGGCCTCCATGTCCAGGGGGTGGAAGATCACAAGGGGTCTCCTGAAGGTCCATCTATGACGCTTACAATTGGACAGGAGGGTACGTTAGAGGAGGGTGGCAGTTTAAGGAAGAACCAACTGCTTCTTTGAGGTCTTGAGAGCAGCTGGTGCAGGGACGCAGTGGCTCTTGCAGCCTGGCCACCTTTCTCCAGCATCTGAGCAAGGATGGTTAGGGGAAGGAGCCTGGGAAGAGCCATCCAAGACAAGAAATTCAAAGCAAGGAATGGCATTTCCTATGTAACAATTACATATGAATTCCAATGCCCTTGAACAGTATTTGATTATACTGCCACATATCTTCCAGAGCCTTTTATCTGTAGTATTTCCCAAATACCTCTTCTTTGATTTGGATTTACTGGCGTTTCCTTGAGGGTTGTATGAAAAAAAGCTGGGAGAGAATGAAAGAAAACAAGGTACAGGAGGTCCAAACAGAAGACAAGTGCTCAGAGATGAGCATACAGATGGAGGCTATAGTCTTGCCAGGGACGCAGGGGCCAGATGTCCCCCTGAGGCGGCCATGCCACCACCCAGTTCTCCTTGAACACTTCCCACTGTCCTCTTTCAACTAACTCAGGCGAAAACTCCTGCCAGCATATGAACAGAAAGTAAAAAAAAAAAATCTTTGAGAAGATCTTTTAAAAAATTTATGTTAATATAAAGATGTGCTATCAGATTAATAAAACATTTGTTTTAACTTATAGAAAATTATTCCACCACCCAGTGCAATATGACCTTAGGCAGGTCTTTGTTTCTCTGCTCCAGAACACCATGGGGGTGGTGGCAATGGAACTGCAAAGGGACTATCTGTAAGGATGTTATTCCTAGAGGTAGACGGTGTCGCGATAAGATACCAGGTCCAAGGGAAGGCTGTTCAGCTTTCTTTTCAGCAATAGATGTTATATAAGAGTTGCTGTAAAGGCTTCGAACCAAACTAAGCAGAGCCGGACACGCAAAATACATAAGCAGAGAACAATACTCAAATCACCTTTAATGTGCTGAAAACAAATCACTTCACAAATGCATTAACAATTATTTAAAGCATAACTTTGGACACAGTACACAAATTCAAAAGACAAAACAAAACAATACAGCAACACCATCCTGCAGTCTGATCTTGCAAAATGAACTTTAGGATTTGAGGAATTTATTAAGATTTTAAATATTCATAAAATGTGCCTAGTCATGCTCCCCCAGACTTGAATGCTACTGAGAAGAGCTGCACAAGAATATAGTTCCTTGTCAATCTCCACATTTTCCATTATCAAGTGGCCTATTAGTCCAGCTGTGTTCTTGTTCCTTAAATATGTGCTGCAAAACCAGCAGTGAGAACTGGACAGAAACTTCCATTTTCAGGACACATGTGGATAAGCAACAAGTCAAATTTTAAAATTCTACTTGGGAGAGGAGAAAAATAAAAGAAAGAAAAAAATGTATCTGTGTCATTGAAGAAGTAGGCTTTTTAGGATAAGGTACAAGTTGGCTACAATAGTGATGGCCTTTAACAGTATTTTGTTATTCTGAGATATATCCTGCCATATAGTTTTTGGGGTAAATTTCTTATCAGAATAGAGCCTTATCTGTTCCACATAAATAAAAATGGAAAAATCTTAAACTCACCAACTTATTTTACAGATGAGGAAATAGAGTCACACAAGTATATGACTCATAATTTATGACAAGCAGGAAGCGGCGTTTCAATTTTGTAATTCCTCAGGTGAATGAAAATCTTTCCACTTTGCTGGTGTACCTTTTGCTCCATGACTTTATCTTCCTTAGGGAAAAAAGGTCCAGGCTGTCAAATATTCCTTTGTTGTAGCCAAAAAATGTGATCTTCCATGCAGACCACTTGCTGCCTTGTCTTCTGTAAGGCTAGAAGACAGCTAGCCAGCGTTTCCTCTATAAGGACCTTTCACACAATTGAAGTAATGTGTTATGGCAACCTCATGCCAGGATCCTGAATGATTCCTCTGCCGGGATTACTTCTCAAGCCTGGAGCAGGCACCCGTCCTCCACCCACTACAGGCTGTGAAGGGAGTGTGTGGTAACTCCATGCTCACAGACATGTTCATGGGGAACATGAACAAAATTACTTGTGAAGCTGACATATTCCAAAGGTGACATGTTCCAAAGCAACATGGGAATATTAAACCTATTTAAATCCCTCAGGTTAAGGTATTCTAGTTCAGAGTAACACTGAGAGACAGGAGAGGAAAAAATGTGTGCAAGAATGGTTTAATTCACCTGTGTGAGTCAATCATGCTTGGTAAGTGGGCGGAACTAGAAGAGAAGAAGAGAGCTGAAAGCTGAGGGGAAGAAAACAATGGAGTAAGGGTCAACTCAGGGATCAGATGAACTCATGTGCCTCAATCTGTATTCCTAAACAACAGTTTACACAGTGACCTGCCAAGTGTCATGCTTAAAATGCCATGTTGCCTCTGGGGTCCTTATGAGAGGTAATGAGGTGCTCAACATCTGTGTTTTGCAGTGGACATTTCAAGCCTTGTGGTTCCAGCTCTTAAGACAGTAGCACTAGAAAAAATACAAAAAGACAAGTGGGGCATCACACTCAGACACTACAGGCCATGCTCAAGATCCTAACTCAATAGACAGTCCAAGAATCCAAGCTACCTTACAAACACATTTCCACATAGCACTGATTTGGGAATTTTTGAATTACTGATGGACTTTTCAGGTTCAAACTTATTATTTATCCTTATGGCCAGGTTCTTTCCTCTAAAATAGAAGCAGATGACGCATATACATTTATATCCCTTGGTAGACGTAGCAGTAAGTAGATATAGGCGTGTTAGCAAGAAAAGTTTAAGGACAGTAGGAAGTCTTAGCAGTTTTAATGAAAGAGCAACAACCCTAAAAGAGAGCGTATATCACTGCAAAGCTAACTACTTCTCATCTAAATTGTCAGAAGAGTGACCCAGGAAGTAAGCAAGTGAAATGCAAGTAAGCCACAGTAAAAGTGGATTATCTGCTATAAAGAAAGAGCAGAGAAAAACAGGTGCAAATAATCCTAACTAAGCATATTTAAAGAACCTTTTAGATTTCTGCTTTTTGCTCTAGATAGGGCAATAGATTTGTTGGAATAAGCTACCTGCTGTAAAGGAGGGAGACTTAGAATACACTAAGGACAAGGAAAGATAACCTGGGGCTAATCAAAGTCTACTGCAGCTGATTACCAGTTAACTGTGTTTCTCAGGCAGAGCTCAACTCTTCTAATACGATGTACAGGAAGGAATCTGAGAGTCACAAGTCAATGTGTGATAAGACCTCAGTGATCAGTTCTGGAGCCCCGATTGAAGGAGGCCCTTGTCAGCAGCTTCTGAGCTCACAGAGACTTGGACCCTTGGCCTCAGTAGTTACAGTTCCCCGATTAGTCACAGGAAGAAAAGGCCAAAGTGGTGATTCTGCAGACACTCCCAACCTACAACTGTGTCAAGGAACAAAGATTCCACCAGGTAGACAAAACTACACAGAGCATTCCAGCTGTTCCTTAAATAAGCCCAAAGCCAGGAAGAAGGAAAAGTCACAATCTGCCAATTGCAGGGAGGTGAGGGGAAAGGTGGGAAGGAGGCGAGTGGAGAAAGTAGAAGACTACACAAAAAAAATACCCAAACTAGGTATCAAAAATACCAGCACTATTGAGTTGAAAAGAACTAGACATCAAGAGAAAAAAAAAGCTTGTTCAGAACACCAGCTGCAGAGACAGCACCAAAGAAAGCAGGGTGATAAGGAAGGGGCCACTGAAAAAGCCACCTGGAGGCTGGCACAAGAAGGAAGCTAGAAGGAACAGAAGTCCAGCCAGAGCCCCTGTATGACTGTGTGCAGGGAGCACTTGGTAGGGGCAAGGAGGTGGAATAAACTTAAAAATACCAGCTTCGAAGCAGATGCTGGCAGCTCAGGCCTGTAATCCTAGCTACTAGGGAGGATTTGGGGAATGTGGTTCAAAGCTGGCCCAGGCAGAAAAATCTGTGAGTTGCTTATACCCAATTAACTGCTCAGAAAGAGCTGGAAGTGGCACTGTGGCTCAGGTTGTAGAGTGCTATTCTTGAGCAAAAGAAGCCCAGGGACAGTGTCCAGTCCCTGAGTTCAAGCCCCAAGATGGGCAAACACACACACACCCAAACAAAAAACAAAACTGCCACACACACACACAAAACAAAACTGTTCCTCAGGTCAGCATAACATTCATAACATCATTGATATTTTCCAAAGCAGAAAAAAAGAAATACCTGAAAAACTCCAAATGGTGAGACCTCAAAGTCTTACATAGGAAAATATTTTGGAAGACCCAGAGTTTTATCACTTAGGGCTTTTCCATCCCCTTATTCTCTGTATTAGAAACTGTTCATGGGGAAAAAAAAAAGAATCTCTGAAGAGAGTTACCTCTGTGTCTACCGTGTCTTGTCCTTCTTTTGAACTTTTCCCACTTTTCCCCGGTTTTGGTGGTTCCTGGGAAACATCAAAGGCATGCAATTAGTCTTCTCAATTTTTTTTCGACAGCTGAACATCAGATAAACCAAATGCAGTTTCGAAATTGATTTATATAATTGAACTGGAACTTCTGGTGGTTTCAATCCATACCGGCAGGAGATCTACACGGTATTGTGGAAGGAAACCGTGCAGCCATGCAGCACACCCCCCCTCCCCCCCCGCGATTCTGATCAAGGCGCTTTCGTTCTCGTCAGTATTGGGGGGCTGAAAACTTTAAGCGGTGTCAGATGAGCCCGATTGCATGCAGCGCTCTCGGGCATTCTGCAAGCGCCACATTACACCCCTGGCTTCCCTCCCCGCCAAGCCCCGGGGAAGGGTTTCTGGGGTGATCCTGAAACCTTAAAGCCAGAGCCTTGGCCGCCCCCCCCCCCGCCGCCCCGTGCAAACGCAACGCGCCGCACTGAGCCGTCGCCGCCGCCGCCCCGCACAACGACCCAGGCAGCGTGCCACCCTGTCAGCCGCCCGCCTCGCCCCGGCCCGGCCCGGCCGCCGGGTCGCCGCCCCGCCAGCACCTGCCCACCTCCGAGCTCCCGCCGCTCCGCCGGGCCCGGCGCTCCCCGCCCCCACCGGCCTGCGGGGCGCCCGGCCCCGCGGCGTCCCGCCGAGGCCCCCGGCCCCGGCCAGCCCTGCCTTCCCCCTCAACCCCCCGCCCCGGCCGCCCGGACCCGGGACTCACTTTCTCCTTCTTGTTTTTATTCGGCATGGCTGGTGCGGACCGCCGCCGCCGCCCCTGCCGCCGCCGCCGCCTGCCCCCGCCGCAGCAGCGCCCCCACCCCGGCCGTCGCGCCGCCCCGGCCGCCGCCGCCGCCGCTGCCGCCGCCGCCGCCGCCCGGGGACTGAGTCGCTCGCTCGCTCTCGCTTCCCCTTTTCCAGGCTCCCAGAGGCTGCGGCAGCCGCGGCGGCGGCGGCGGCGGCGGCGGCAGCGGCGGCGGCGTCTCTCCGCCCCTCCCCTGGCCCGCCCCTCCCCTGCGCAGGCCCCGCCCCCGCGCCAGGCCCCGACCCGTGCCGTCCCCACACCGCCCCTCGCCCCGCCCCTCCGCCCTCAACGGCCCCTCGCCATTGGTCGGCGCGCCTTCACGTGCCCTAACGCTCCGCTGCGCCGCCACGCCCCCTGCGCGCCCAGTTCCCACCCACTTCTCGTTGCTCCGCCGGCGCCGGCTTCTGCTGCTGGGTTCTGAGGGAGGCGGGCGAGCGGTGGGAAGCGAGGCGTCTGAGGAGGCCTGTGGCTGCGACTTAGGTGACAGGGCCGTGGCCGCTGTGGAGGTGTGTGTCAGGGTAGGGGACGAGTAAGGCGTGTAGAACGCACGTTTGAAATGTATGGTAACAACGTGGGCGGCCAGCGGTGTGCGAATGGTGACTTCTCGGCCTCGCCCTTCTCCGCGGCGGCTCTTGCAAAACGAGGGCACTCGTGCGCGGTGCACGTGGGGCCCGTGGAGGCCCGGGAGCCGCGCGAGCGGCGGTTTCGCAGGGCCACGCCAAGCCCCGCCTGCCGAGCTAGCCCCGCCCCCGCCCCGCCCCTTAGCGACCCTGCCTCCTCCGGCGCAGGCCCCGCCCCTTAGCGACCCTGCCTCCTCCGGCGCAGGCCCCGCCCCAGGCCCCGCCCTCCGGGGCTGTGCTTATTTTAGCACGGGCGGCAGCTAGGCTGGGTTTTTGTTTTTGTTTTTTAAACAATATAATTTTATTGTTATCGTTAAGGCGTGGTTCAGAGGGGATACCATTTCATAAGTCAGATAAAGAGTACATTTCTTTTTTTTTGGACAAGTCACCCCTTCCTTCTCACTCCCATAGTTTTCCCCCTTCACGTCCCTGCCCACAAGTTACGTAGTTCGTTTCCCACATAGTGTATACTGAATGGCACAAGTACGTTTGTTCACCTTTATTCTTTCACTTGGTTTAATGGTAAGCCGTATGAGAAAACTTAAGTATGATGACCACCTACTTTTCTCATTCACTGATAGCTCTGGGGAGCCGAGTTTTTCACAGGGGGGAAAAAAGCATCACTTTTTAATGCATGCTTCTTCAGTCTGTCTAGGGTTCCTGATAATTGGAGGTGCTAATTAAAGTCATCCTAGAGTGCAGCAGTGCATCAGGCAGTGAGACTAGGAATGAAGGATGTGAGCGGTATTTCAGGCTCACCTTGATTAACTAAGGGGCTGTAATTTTTTTTGTGTATGTGTGCTAGACCTGGAGCTTGAACTCAGGGCCTGTGTGTAATCCCTGAGCTTTTTTGCTCAAAGCTAGTGCTCTACCACTTGAGCAACCACTTGGCTTGTTGGGGTAATTAATTGCAGGTAAGAGACTCACACTTTCCTGTCTGGGCTGGCTTGGAACCTTGATCCTCAGATTCAGCATCTTGAATAGCTAGGATTAGAGGTGTGACTCACCAGTAGCATACTTCAGTAGACATTTTTTTGGATGCTTTCTGTGTGCAAAGCATACTGCAAGATGAGCAAGGTACTGCCTTTGTCAAGCAATGCATATACCTGGGTGGGAACAGAAAACCCACTGCTAGCCATGGCACAAGAGAAGTCTTTAAGGACTAGGATTAGGATGTCAGGCTTGCAATTGTGAAGGACTCTGCATAGGATGCTTTGTTGTGGCCAGAGATATACAAGGAACAAAAGCTCTTGATTAAGACAGGTATGGGTTGCCAAGTAATTGGACTTGTTTTCTAGTGCATTTTAGGGTCACTGAAGAATATTCAATTGGAAAAGTGATGTGATTACATTTGCATTTTCAAAAGTATCTGTGTCAGGAGTGTGGCAAGTGTGGAGGTGATGGTCCAGGTGCTGCTTCTCTGAGAGTAGCAGGGGGACCACAGGTAGCAGGTGGTGGACTTGCTCAGATGGAGAGCGCCAAGATCTTAGCTAAAAAGCTAGTGCTCATGTTTGTAGTTTGGGTACTAGAGTGAATGATGAGGAAGGAAAGCATATAGAGAGCAAGTTTTCTCAGAAGCGTGATGAAATCTGTGTGGGACATTGTGTTTGAGCCGTGTCTCCAGAACATAGGTAGAGTGACAGTACGGCAGAGTTCTAGTTGCAGATTGTTAGGGAATTATCAGGTCATTTTGAGTTTGAGAAAAGGAATAGAAAAGATACCAGACAAGCTGCCTAGTTTCCATCCAGTGACCTTGAAACCATAGTAACCAGAGAAGTCTGACTACACCATCATGTAACATGCGGGTACCTCACCGGCTACTAAACTGGTTTCCATTTGTCCACATTAGAAGAAGCCATCCCATGACCATATGAGCTGACGGTTACCTCTCCCTGAGGACATTGTGCCCTGGGTGTTTGTGGTCTTCAAAGGAATGCTGAATGTAGATATAGCTTGCTCTCTAAAGAAGGATTTAGAATGGGATGCCAAAGGGGATACAGAAACAGTGTGTGAGTGCACATGTACAGTGTGTGTATGTGTGCCTGAGGGCTCTTCTGGGACAGCCCTGGCTTCCATGTTCATAAAGCCATCTCCCATAGCACACAAAACGTCGTTACCCTTCTGAAATGCTTTATTTTCCTTTAAATAATTGTACAGAAAGGTTTTCATTCAGCATGTTAATTTATGTACACAATGCTGAAACACTTCTTTGAAAAGGTCTCTAGCAATTTGAATATACTCTGTCCATGTCTAGCTCTGGAGAAATGGTTAAGGGATTGCTTTGTTTATCTGCTGCTGGGGTCTTTCTAGAGGGTTGCAGAGGTTCCCAGAGAGCCCAACCAACCACACAGTGGCAGGGGTTTTCCACCCTGGCCCTCAGCCGGACTCAGCCTCTGCAACCTTCTCTTCCCAGTGTCTCCTCTCTTAGACACCCATGGCACTTGAGGTCCTGCCTCCTGGTTTACGCTGAGTCTGGTATGAATTTTTCCTGGCTGACACATTGCAGCTTGGGCCTTCCTGTCCCAGGATGCCCTCTTGATCCTGACTTCCAGGACACCAGGACACCATGGGCTCAGCTTGCTTCACGTCCCTTCTGCCCAGCTACCTCCAGTGAGTGTCAAGGCAATCTTACTGTGTGGATTTTCAGCTGAGCTTCTTAAGAGGTGGTGGTTATGGCTTAGATACTCTGTTTCTTAGTGCCTCACTGGAAGGAACTGATGCTGGCTTGCTCCTTATTGCAGTTTGGCCCGACTTGTTCCCAGGCTTGTCCACTAACCTATGCCTTCTGCCTTTAAGCTATTTTCTCCGCTAGCCTCGTGGTGTAGCTATAGTCCCCTTCTGTCCTTGTCCCCGGCCCTTCTCAGGCTCCCAGCCTCCACCTCCAGCCAGAGGTTGCATGGATTGGACAGTAACTTCTTTTAAGGCCAAGCCAGGTCAGCTCATCTAACCACCTTTTAACCCTTTCCTTTGAAAAGTCTTTCACAGTCATTTTTAAAATTGAATCTGGATATATTTATTCACACACTCAACTCTCTCTACTCACAGTGGCCTACAGGCTTAAGAATAGATTTAAGTTGGGTTGGGAAGGTGGCTCAGTGGTAGAGTGCTTGCCTTGTATGCACGAGTACCTGGGTTCGATTCTTCAGTACCACATAAGCAGAAAAACATGGAAGTGGGCGCTGTGGCTCAAGTGGTAGGTAGAGTGCTAGACTTGAGCTGAAGAGCCAAGGGACAGCGCCCAGGCCCAGAGTTCAAGCCCCACAACAGACAAAAAAAAAAAGTAGGTTTAAGTGAAATTACATTTAAATTGTCCACCATATAAATTGTGTTGATCCCAGAGCCTGGCAGAAAACAAGTGCTCAGTGAGTTTAGTTGTCAACTAGTGGACAGTGATTTGGTGTAGGTACCATTTAGTTTTGAGGAGCAAGAGGAAAATCCCCAAGTTTTACCTTTAAGGCCCAGGATACTTAACAGCTCTGTTAGGCTAAGCAAGGCTCTTGGTTGGCCAACTGAAGAGTCTTGATAAACACCACTAGCTAGTTGCCCTGAATCTCAGTATAAAAACCATTCAGAGCTGGAGTAACCAGCCTTAGGTGCTGACCCCATGAGAACCAAAGGGCAAAAACCATGAACTTTAGAACTGCAAATCTTGTAGATTGACCTTAATAAAATTTTGAATCCAGCTCTTGACAAATGGAAAACACAAAAAAATCATTATCAGGTGAATAGGATGAAATACAATCCCTTTTCTTTTTCTCTCTGAAATCCCTAAGTCCAGGGGAGGATGTAAGAAGGGACAGAAATAACCTGAGGTGGAGAGAATACCTTAAGAGCATTAGAGACTAGATTACGAGGTCACAGAGAGAAAAGGGCACATTCAGATGGGGGCCGCAGAAGCTTGCTGGGAGGGAAGGCCTTGCTGAACAGCCACAGTATTTTTTTTTTTTTTTGGGTCCAGTCGTGGGGCTTGAACTCTGGGCCTGGCGCTGTCCCTCAGCTCTTCAGCTCAAGGCTAGCGCTCTACCACCTGAGCCGCAGCGCCACTTCCGGCTTTTTTCTTTTTGCTTATGTGGTGCTGAGGAATCGAACCCAGGGCCTCGAGCATGCAAGGCAAGCGCTCTACCACTGAGCCACCTTCCCAGCCCCCAGCCACAGTATTTTGATATGTGGATTTCAGTTGTTTTTGTTCCCTTGGATTTTTGGAGACAGTCTCATTATATGTGCAGATGGGCCTGGAACTCAGTGTGTAGTCCTGACTGGCCTCAAGCTCACAATCCTCCTACCTCAGCCTCCTGAATGCTGAGATTGCAGGTTTGAACCACCATGTCCACTTTGATTTTAGGTCTTAATCAGGTTTGGGGTTTTTGGTCTTAACAGACAGGAAACAGATGGCACCATCAAAAGGGTCTGATTGGAAATAAATGAATGAAAGGCCCAAGCATGGAGACATGCAAAAGTCAAGTACATGGGTGACAGTGAGCAAAGTGTTCAGGGTGAGTGCCCAGGTGCGTTTGCTGAGAGTGGGATAATGCAGAACCTGTTAGGACTACTGTCAAATGACAAGAGGGAGGAGGGACAAGTGGCCGCCCCCTCCCTTCTCTCCTTTCTGTGACCAGCGCTCTTTTGTCCTGAGCCACATGACCTTGAGGGCTCTGGGCCAGTGAGCTGGGCCTAGAAGAGTGGAGAGTGGCTCTCTGGTGGAGTCTAATCTAAGCTGTGGGAGAATGGAAGGTTGGAATTAGTCTAGCTCTGTGTGTAGACTCTGAGAGTCCAACCCCTCTGAGCGCATGGCTCCCATATAGGGGCAGTATTGTGCCTATATAGGGACAGTTGGCGTGTCACAACTGGATGTGTGTGGGTACTGTTAGCATTGAGTGAAGGTTAGGGAACATCTTACAATATGCAGAACAGCCCCCACAAAGGATCCCCCAGTCCCCAAAGTCACTTGTTTTAAGTTGGAGAAACTCTGGTCTTACATAGATAAAATGGATGTGACACAGGTTGCCTGCCCTTGCCAGTGGCCACTGTGAGTGTCAGAGATGATAGTGGTGTGAAAACCAGACTTCTGCTCAGACTCCATTTGGGAGAAATCCTCCACCTGGACAGAGCTCTGAAGCAGGCTTGGTGTACTCCATGCCCATTGTTGTCATCTTTCCTGGCCTTGGAAAGATGTAGCCCCTCAGCTACCCCTGCCTGAGTGAGCAGAGTTCTTTGCCAGGTTACTGCTCCATCTTGGGAGGCCTGGAAGTACCCCTCCACACACAATAAAATCCAGATTGTAATGGAGAGGCAGCGAGGTGGCATTGAGAGGACATTGAGAGAAAAGGCACATGACATAGCGTGAATCATCTTAGCCATTTTCAGGCATGCATTTCAGTGACATTCAATGAATCTACTTCATTGTGCTACATCTACATGTACCACTGCAAACATCATTTTGTTTCTTCCTTTCCAATTGGGATGCATTTGTTTAATTTTTTAATTTCTCTGGCTGTGACTTCCATTGTTGTGTTAGATATAAGTGACAATGATGAGCTTTTTTTTTTTTTGTCGGTCGTGGGTCTTGAACTCTAGGCCTGGGCGCTGTCCCTCAGCTCTTCAGCTCAAGGCTAGCACTCTACCACTTGAGCCACAGCGCCCAGTTCTGGCTTTTTCTGTTTATGTGGTGCTGAGTCATTCTACCACTGAGCCAACCTCCCAGCCCTCTGGTGAGCCTTTTTGTCCTATTCCTAATCTTAGAGTAACATCTTTGAAGCATTCATTATTGATTATATTAGCCATTGGCTTTTATATATAAACTTTATTGTGCCATAGTAGTTTCCTTCCAGTTAAAGTTTATTGAATTTTTCCCCACAGAAGTGTGTTGAATTGTGTCAGATGCCCTTTTTATATCAACTAAGATGATCCCCTTTGTTTTGCTAATGTAGTATGTTCCACTAAGTAATTTTTGCATATTGAACCATCCTTGCATTCCAAGAATAAATCCTACTTGGTCATGATATAAAACCTGCTGAATGTATTATTTTATTTTCTAGTGTTTTGTCAAGCACTGTTATATATTTATCAGAGATAAATAGGTTTATAGCTTCCACCCCCCTTTTTCTTTCTTACACTGCTTTTCTCTAGCATTGATTTCATTCTAATCTTATAGAATTAATTTGGAAATCTTTCTTCTTAAATGTTTCAGAATTTGAGGAGGATTGGTGTTACTTCTGCTTTAAATGCTTGGTAGGGTTCCCCAGAATAGCCCTCTAATGCTGGAATTTTCTGTGTTGCCAGGCGTCTGATTTCTAAGTCTTTGAAGCTACCCCTTTACAATGAATGCCATAACTTTTACATCCAAAAATTTCCCTTTCAGAAGAAAGTCCATCACTTTGGAAGGAGATGTGCCTTTTATATGTGATTTTTTCAGAAAAAATTTAAACTCCTTACTAGAATTGCTTAATTTTGATTACTTGATTAGCATAGCTTGTTACTATTGTTTGATTGCATTGTTTTTTTGTTAAACAGAAAAAACAAGAACAACAATAAAAACATTGGACATTAGCCTTGATCTACCCAACTTGGCACACATAAATTTTGAACATCCAGATATACAGCCTAGAGTTGGAAGATAAAGATTTGCTACCACTTCAGGTATGTGCTAGCTTGTGCCAAACGCTTATGAGTAAGTTTTATTTCATAATATATGAATTTACACTTGATGACAGATGGGCTGTTGTATGTCCAGAGGTGTCCACAGTGCCTGGCAGCTAGGACTTTTATGGAAGGGCAGAGAATCAATGTAGGGAATCATGCACAAATATGAGGCCCAGTTAGTAGCTGTCCATCCTTTTCCCTCTATCCCCTGAGAAACTTCTGGAAGGCACATGGGAAGGGCATCTTCAGAGCTTTAACCACCATAGTCTGCAGCTCTATCTTGACCACAGCATGTGCTCATTGAGGTGTGAGAGGCTAGTGTGTAACAACTTTGTATGTACTGCCTCCTAGTTTCAGAACAAATTTGTCTCTCTGCCTTTGCTTCATGTGAGTTCTGTTTTTGTTGCTGTAATGAAATTCCTGGGGCTGGGTACTTTATAAATAAAAGGAGATATATCTAGCTTACAGTTTTGAAGACTTGAGAGTCCAAATTCAGGTGGCCCGTCAATTCAGCCTGGTGAGGCCTTCCTAGAGGTTGGTACTGAGACTGCAGAAGCATCCCATGGCGGGACAGGAAGCCAGGGGAGCTGGGATACAAGTGTTAATGGAGCAGCTGTCAGAACTCCCTACAGCAGTTACAGCAGTTTCCAGGTCAGTCCCATCTCCTCACCACCACCCTCCTTGCCTGCTGACTCCCCTGGCTTCCCAACTTCTGCTCACCTCCACTCAGCTTGTACATCCCCTCTGGCCTCCCTGTTGGAGCTGCTCCTCTTCTTGGCTCCAAGGAGGTCCATGCCCACCTCCTCCACTTCCTAACCCCCACTGCAGGGACGTGTCCGCACTTCTCTCTTCCCCCTCTCTCATATTTCCAGTGAATATAGGGTTTATCTGATCCTTGACTTGCTGGTTTCCCTGTCTTTTCACTCTGTCTCTCCTCTTACATCTGTCCTTCAAAATTTGGGCTTAGTCGGGGCCAGTGTGGTCTCTCTTGCTCCTAATACTTCCTGATTCTTTTTCTTCTGCTGTATTCCATGGCTTTCTGCTTGTTCTCTCTTACTCTCTTAGGCCCTGTGGACTCATCTACCCATTTGTACCAAGGTCTATCCTAAGTTGCTGCTCCAACCTCTGGTTATCTCCTTTACACAGTAGTCTTGCTGTATCTGCAGTTTGACATTCCATAGTCTGAAGATATTAAATAAAAAATTCCAGAAATAATTCATAAATTTAAAATTATGCATCATTCTAAGTAGTGTGATAGAATCTCGCACGGTTGGCTCCACATTGGACGTGAATCACTGCTTTGTCCAGCACACCCACACTGCACATCAACATGCCCCCTACCTAGTAGCCATTTCTGTTATCAGGTCAGGTGTATCTGTATCACCTTGCTTCTATACACGATTTGGTGCTGTGTGCTCAGGCATCCACTTACAGGGTTACTTCTCATATATCATATAAGATTAAGAGATGAGTTTTGGGGATGCTTTGGTGACATAGCATATTGGGCAATAAATATTAGACATAATAGAATTACTGAACTGAAGGCCTAGGTAGGCAGCCTTTTGTCCTACTATTTGATCATAATTTACTACCCACCTAATATATGTCTTTGGAGTTAGGATTATATTGGTAGAGACAGACAGAACACTTTCCTTATAGACCTGCATTCTAATGGGGAGAAACAGATAATGACTTCATGAACAAACAGATAAGTGAGATCATTTTAGATAACAATATGCTACTAAAGTCAAAACTGGTGGCGAGGGATTGACCCATACTGTCATAGCCACTGTCCATGTGGATATTTCAAATTAATTCCTTACAACGAAGTAAAATGTAAAATTCCATCATTCAACTTCACTTACCACTTTTCAGTTCTTTGCAGCCACATGTGACTCATAACTACTGTACTGGACAGCATGGACATAGCACATTCTCAACATTGCAAAGGATTCTTTGGACATTTCTGGTTGGGTACTGCAAAGGGTCTGGCAAGGGAGCAGTGGCTACTTCAGCTACAGTGGTCAGAGACAGTTTCTCTGGGAAGGTAGAATTTCAACTGAGATAGGGTCACAGAGTGAACCATGTAAGCTATTGAGAAACAGCTTTGCAACTGAAGGGCCATCTGGTGGAAATGCCCCAAGGCCTTAACGCGTGTGACTTAGACCATCTAGAGGTTTCTCTGGCAAAGGGTGGGAATAGATTTTCCTGAAGGCAATAGGAAGGCTGGATGTCAGCTTCCATCTTTACAGTGGTCTTGGCTGGGCATATGACTTGGGCTGTTCATTTGACCCGGCTAATGTCAGGTTCTCATCACTCTTGGCCTCGTTTTGCTACTGCTGCCAGGGGAGCCAGGATGTAACACAGTGTTCACAGCTGCTGCTTGGCTCCATTCTGCCACACAGGTGAGGGACTTGCTACATGTGTATACATCTTGTCAAAACACTATCACTCCAAAAGTGAAATATTTATTGCATCAACTTGAGCAAGCCTCGGTAAGCAAGGAAAAAGCTAACACTTTAGCAATCCCATCTCCTAAAAATAATAATCATTTATGCTGTGTCCATCTTTTCCAGTTTTTATCCTAATCATATTCCTTTTATTGGCAGAAACTCAATTATGATATACCTGTAGTTCTGTAGTTGGGTTTCACCTCCTAAGACTTTGCTGTGGGCAAGTTGTGGCACTTGTATCTTGCTCCCATGGGTCTCTGAGGAGGTCCTTCTGAGAGGACATGGTTGCTACTGTTGAATCTTCTGACCTATAGTAAAGGTGCAGCTACCTTGTGCTTTCACCTCTCTTGTTTCCCTGCTCTCTCTCTCAGTCTCTCTCTTTCTCCTCCCTGTCTCTGTCTGCTGGACTCCCCTGAGACTTTCAGCCCCCCTCAAGCCATCCACTGCATTGCAAAGGATGGCAAATAGAAGACAAAGATTGCCTGTACTGTGTGAGATTCTTGTCGAGGTTTGGTGTCCAGCTCTGTCTATCTTCTGTCTCTTCCAGGTTTCCTTTTTGTCTTTGAGCCAGTGGATATGACATCCCTGATATAACCCTTGGTGACCTCAGAAAGCCTTTCCTTGGTCTCTGCTCCTGGATCTTTCTGCCACTAGCTGCCTTAGGGAGAAGATGTGCCTTGTGTTGGCTTCCTGCGTCAGGGCCCTGGTTTGGTCATCTTACTGCCCAGGAAGAGGAAGTACAATGTCAAAACTCTTCTAAATCCCTTCAGATCTCCATGATTTCTTTCTGGACTCCTTTCTCTGACCAACAGTGCTTACTAGCCAGCTACCACCTTCTCCACAGCTATGCCTGTCATGTCATTTCCTCCTCAGAGACCCAGGGGTAGCAACATGCCTGATTTCCTCAACTTCCTCTCAGTCTGGCCCTGCTCCCTGACACCTCTCAGGGCCATCTTCCCGGCCTCTGCCTCCTTACCTGCCGACACTCTCCTAGATCCGCAGATCACACTCAGACCCTCCTCTAGCCTCCCCTCCTTTTGGCTTCTAGGACTCTACCCAGCACCTCCAGGAAGCATTCTTGTGGCTGTGCATCTGTCTGCCTCCTGCTTACTTAGCCCAGTGCATGGAGCTGGGTGAGGTCTGTGCCTACCTCCTCCCTTTCCTAACCCCACTTCAGGAAAGTGACTGCCACGCCATGCTGGCTGCAGGTGCTGCATCTGTAAAGTAGGCATGATCCGGGTCCCTCCTTCCTACACTGTTGTCTCCCCACGGCTCACTTATCTCCTTGGGTACCTCCAGCCAAGCCTGGCACCATGCTGGGACTCAATAAATGATTGTGAGGTAGGACTGTCAGGTCATGTGTTTACGCCCTGTGTAGTGGCCCCTTTTTGTATTCCCACTGGACCTAGAACACTCATTGAATGTGTTCAGAATGAACGCAAGCATGAATATAGCACACGTGCTCCCCTGACTAGAAAGCCTGCCCTCCCTAATTTCTCACAGGCCAGGCTGCAGTGGGCAGTGCTAAGTCATGCTAGTTTCTTTGGACCCTGATCAAGCAAAGAAAAGTAACATGAAGGCGAAAAGGGGACAAATGCTCAGCGGATTGTTGCTGAGACACTTGGCATCTATAATTATTCACTGTGTGCAGGGAAAAGATGGCATTTTAATTTATGCACTTGGTATTCTTGGTTTTGTGCTGAAAAACCTTCTGCCCAGCATCTCATAATGTCCACAACTGCAAGGACTAACTTTGCCAAATATATTGCTTGCCTGCCATCCCTCCCTCCCTCCTTCTTTCTTTCCTTCCCTCCCTACCTTCTTTCTCCTTTCCCTCCTTCCCTCCCTCTTAGCTGCTGTGAGGACTATAATACTTGAGGTGTCTCTTCCTCCTGCCTATCTTTCCTCTTTCCTTCCTTTCCTCCCTTCCTTCTCCTTTTTCTTTTCTTCTCTCTTCTTCCCTTCCTCCTCCTTGTTTTCCTTATCAATGCAGAGCTTTCAAAAGGCTTGAAACAACCTAATTATCAGAATTATTCATCTGCATGATGCATTGCAGGACATCCATTTTGTCCACACACAGCTATAGCCAGAAGGTATTTACCTCACCTCAGAACATTTCCAAGAACCACGATCTGCATCCATGAAGGTGGGGTAAAGCTCATCCCACCAGCCTGGTGCCCTACAGAACAGGACAGCCTAGACATGGTACAAAATAGAGGTTACTTTGGACTCAAACAATTGTTTCTGTGGATACTGCTTAAGAATACAAATTATGGACTGGGAAGGTGGCTCAGTGGTAGAGCGCTTGCCTTGCATGCTTGAGGCCCTGGGTTCGATTCCTCAGCACCACATAAGCAGAAAAAAAAAAGCCGGAAGTGGTACTGTGGCTCAAGTGGTTGAGTGCTAGCCTTGAGCTGAAGAGCTGAGGGACAGCGCCCAGGCCCAGAGTTCAGGCCCCACGACCGGACCCCCCCCCCAAAAAAAAAAAAAAAGAATACAAAATATTCAGCACCAATGCTCACGTTCAGGCTTGTATATTTAGAAACTTACAGCTATTCAAACCCACATGAAATCAACTCTTCCCATTTATTAAGTACCTACTATGTGCTTAATGATTCCCTAGCTTCTATGTGGACTGTAACTGAGATGTCTCTCACTTCAGAGGAGCCCAGAAGAATGACTCATGAAAAGAAACAGACAGAGGACTTTGCAGATATTTCTCCTATGGACCCCTTGTACCCAGACCACTCCTGCAACAATGTGTTCCATGATTGCATATGGCATGAATGAATCAAGGGCACTGGTTCTTTTTCTGTTTTTGTTTTTCTTAACCATCTCCTCCATGTAAGTCTCATCTCAGCAAGTCAGCGGGACAGGTGGGTTTGTTCCCAGGATTGCCACATCCAAGTCTCACAGACTAGAGTACTTGAACCCCCACATCTACCACTGGCAGTGATGATTGATTGTCTTAAAGTTCAGAAGACTGGAAGTCCAAGATCAATACATAAGAGGGCTGGTTCCCACTAGAGGCTTTGGGAAGGGTCGGTTCCAGGTCCTTCAGCTCAATAATGGTCTATCATCTTCCTGCTGTGCCTCTGTTTCTGGTTCCAAAGTTTCCCTTTTTATACGGACACCAACCACATTATCTTTGATTACTTCTCTAAAAGACCCTCTACCCAAATGAAGTCACTTTCTGTGATACCAGAGGCCAAGACAGCCACAATTCAACTCACAAGAGCCAAAGGGCTCACCTTATGATGCAGAATCCGAGGTAGTTCACACTGGGGTCTAGGTTTGCAGGATGGAGATCAGACCCAGTCAGGGCTTTGCTTCAGAACCTGTGCTTTTCCTCTGCCCCATGGGGTGTGTCTGCACCAGCATAGAGCAGCCAGAGGGGCAGCAGGGACTGTTGCATGCCCAGCGGAGAGGACTGAGTGGGGAGATGCAGAGCCATGCCTGAAGGGAGCCACCAGGAAGAGGGTCAAGAATCCTTCCAGTTGAGTCTCTGTCAAAATCAAGATTTTGGAGCAGTTTCTTTCAAGGATGAAATTCTAAAATATGTGACCGGGAACTCGAGTGAGAACTGGACAGTTAAAATCGAAGGAAAGGGAGGGAGGGATTGACTGTGAGTTCAAAGGCAGGGAAGGGGAGTAGCATACTGAGAAAATAGGTCACTCCCTGAAGCTCTAGTGCAGAGTCTTGGAAAAGTTCAAAGTCGTGAATCTGGGCTGCCAGGAGAGGTTTCCCAGAGGTGAGAAATCAGAGGCAGAAAGGACTTTCCGTGTGTGGTGACAGCTGGGGAGGCATCGTGCGCATCTCTCTAGGAAGGCCAGGCCTGTGAAAGGAAAGCTGGTGAGTCCCTGGAGTCCAGCTTGACAGGCAGCCTGCCGCTCACCTGCCCAGTGCAGCTCGGTGCATGGCCCAGTCTTCCCCCTCCTCTACCAGCAGGGCACCAGGGGCAGAAGGGAAGATGATGGCAGATCTGGTATCTTCTCAGCAGTCTTGTGCCCCATTAAGAAAACAGACAGTTTGGAGGGTGGCAGTGTTCTGGGCAGCATCTGACAAAGCCTTTATAGGGCTCGGCTCAGCTTCTATCTCCCACCCCTCACCACAATAGAGCATTCACTTTGGTGACAGCCAGGCAGCCATACCACAGGGTATGGGTTTCACAAGTCAGGGGCCAAGTAGACATGGGTGGGTCAGTGTTATACGCTCATTTCCTTAACTGATTAAGGTGAGTGAGTGCATAAAGCTATCTTGCAAACAGTTGCTAGAGCGTAATGTCCTACTCTGCAAGATTTCCAAAGATAAAGTAGCACTCTTAAACCTGGGTGTCTGGGGGACTATGTCCAGAGCTTCACTATGGTGGGAGGGACGAAGTACCACGTAGAGGCCATCCTTTGGCCTTTTTGGTATCTGGAACCCTAGAATCCCTCTTTCCTAAACCCCAGGGGCTATGCAGGCCTCTTCCTGAGTCTCCCAGGGTAGACCACAGCACTGGCATGGTGGTCTCTTGAAGGGGAAGGATGGGTGGAGCTTGGAGGTAGGGGCTGGGATGGCCACCTGTGTGCAGAACCTGTCCTCTTGCCTGGCCTCACCAGGGTAGGGAGTAGACCTGCAGGCATGCACATCAGCTGTTAATATGTTGCTGGGGAGAGTCAGTGGAAGGCTTTATTCACAGCCAAAGAATCGAAAAGGAAATAATAATAGTAATAATAATAATAATACACCTTCCAAATGCATCTTCCAGCACATCATTCCGTGCCAGTAGATGAGCACATGTCAGTATGTTGACTGACTGGCGTCCATAGCGCTGGTAGATGAGCACATTTCAGTGTGTTGACTGACTGGCGTCAGCAGCGCTGGTAGAGGAGCACATTGCAGTGTGTTGACTGACTGGCGTCCATAGCGCTGGTAGAGGAGCACATTGCAGTGTGTTGACTGACTGGCGTCCATAGCGCTGGTAGAGGAGCACATTTCAGTGTGTTGACTGACTGGCGTCAGCAGCGCTGGTAGAGGAGCACATTGCAGTGTGTTGACTGACTGGCGTCCATAGCGCTGGTAGAGGAGCACATTGCAGTGTGTTGACTGACTGGTGTCCAGCGCTGGTAGAGGAGCACATTGCAGTGTGTTGACTGACTGCTGCCCACAGCACTGGTAGAGGAGCACATTGCAGTGTGTTGACTGACTGGTGCCCGCAGCACTGGTAGAGGAGCACTTTGCAGTGTGTTGACTGACTGGCACCCGCAGCGCTGGTAGAGGAGCACATTTCAGTGTGTTGACTGACTGGTGCCCGCAGCACTGGTAGAGGAGCACATTGCAGTGTGTTGACTGACTGGCACCCGCAGCGCTGGTAGAGGAGCACATTTCAGTGTGTTGACTGACTGGCACCCGCAGCGCTGGTAGAGGAGCACATTTCAGTGTGTTGACTGACTGGCGTCCATAGCTCTGGTAGATGAGCACATTTCAGTGTGTTGACTGACTGGTGCCCGCAGCACTGGTAGAGGAGCACATTTCAGTGTGTTGACTGACTGGCGTCCAGCGCTGGTAGAGGAGCACATTTCAGTGTGTTGACTGACTGGCGTCCATAGCTCTGGTAGATGAGCACATTTCAGTGTGTTGACTGACTGGTGCCCACAGCACTGGTAGAGGAGCACATTGCAGTGTGTTGACTGACTGGCGCCCGTAGCGCTGGTAGATGAGCACATTTCAGTGTGTTGACTGACTGGCGTCCAGCGCTGGTAGAGGAGCACATTGCAGTGTGTTGACTGACTGGCGTCCAGCGCTGGTAGAGGAGCACATTTCAGTGTGTTGACTGACTGGCGTCCAGCACTGGTAGAGGAGCACGTTGCAGTGTGTTGACTGACTGGCGCCCGTAGCGCTGGTAGATGAGCACATTTCAGTGTGTTGACTGACTGGCGTCCAGCGCTGGTAGAGGAGCACATTGCAGTGTGTTGACTGACTGGCGTCCATAGCTCTGGTAGATGAGCACATTTCAGTGTGTTGACTGACTGGTGCCCACAGCACTGGTAGAGGAGCACATTGCAGTGTGTTGACTGACTGGCGCCCGTAGCGCTGGTAGATGAGCACATTTCAGTGTGTTGACTGACTGGCGTCCAGCGCTGGTAGAGGAGCACATTGCAGTGTGTTGACTGACTGGCGTCCAGCGCTGGTAGAGGAGCACATTTCAGTGTGTTGACTGACTGGCGTCCAGCACTGGTAGAGGAGCACGTTGCAGTGTGTTGACTGACTGGCGCCCGTAGCGCTGGTAGATGAGCACATTTCAGTGTGTTGACTGACTGGCGTCCAGCGCTGGTAGAGGAGCACATTGCAGTGTGTTGACTGACTGGCGTCCAGTGCTGGTAGAGGAGCACATTTCAGTGTGTTGACTGACTGGTGTCCTCAGCACTGGTAGAGGAGCACATTTCAGTGTGTTGACCGGTGTCTCAGCGCCTTCAGCTGCCCAGGCCCCCATGCACCACAACTCAGGCCCTTTTCCTCGAGTGCCAACTTTTTGTTTGGTCTATCCTCAAACCTTGATCCATACAAGCATCACCTCCTTAGTACCAGGACTGCAGACATGAGCCACCACACGGCTACAACCTGCTCTTGTTTTTTTTTTTTTTTAATGTTCCCTTCCCTGGAAACTAGGGAGTTTTGTGACTATGGCAGACTTAATGCTGTGTAACTGCTGGGATCAAGCGCCTCTTGCAGGGTGCTAGGACTCGGAGCCAAGTCCCATGCTAGGAGGAAGTACTCTAGGTAAGGGGCCAAATGGAGGGAGCACCCACACAGTTGTATAAGTGAGCAGCCAACTGTAAAGCACTTACCGCTGTTTGAAGCCAGTTCGTTGGATGACCCCTGAGCAGCAGCAAGTAACGGGAGTAGAGCACAGAGGGTGCAGTAGGGTGCTTTCTGGGCAGGGTGCGCGGTGTCCAATGGTTTACACATGGCCTGCTTCGGCGTGCTTGGGTAATGTTGCATATTAGATGCACAATTACATCTGCCCCACTTCGTTATCGTCAGGGCTGTCAGAGATGGGTGGGCGGTGGCTGCTTGAAATGCAGAACATCTTTGGAGCCGAGGCCTTCCAGACAATGCAGTGCTCATTAATTAAGCCGGTATTATTAGATGTGTTTACCTGGAGGAACGCTCTGCAATAATAAACGTGCTGGTTTCTAGCCTTCTCTCTTTGCAGACTGAATTTTTATTATTTTGAGCCCAGCACCAATCAGAAAACAGCAGTGTCTAAATATTGAGATGCTTTGCTTCCACAAGCTGTGAGGATGTACTGGCAAAGGTAGCTCTGTGACATGGGGGTCTTTATCTTGTGTTCCGTGCTGTAGAGAGACCACCAGGGGCTGTCAGCCGTCAGTCAGCAGTGCTGGTGCTCGGTAATAATCAGAGGCGTGGAGACTGTGATGCCTATGGATGTGAGATGCCTTGTTCTCAGTCCTGCTAGTGCCTGGATTAACCCTCAGAGGGGCCACTAGTACCCTCATGTGGGGATACCCTGCCCATTGTAGGGGTGGATTCAGGCTGTGTGAGGCTTTAAGCTGTTAAATCTGGACATGGAATGAGGCTGATAGAAGCTTTGGGAGGAGCTGTACTTGTTCAGACCCCCATCCATGTGCCTTGTAAATGCTCCCTGAGGCCGTAAATGCTCCCTGAGGCCCGAGTCTGCAGGGTGGGATGTCTGAGGTCCTCCTGCTGTGTGACAGTCTCCCCGCCCGGCCAAGGTCAGAAACCTCAGCCTCCAGTCTGTCGAAGACTGGTGTCCGTGGGTCCTTCCTCACCATGCTCCTTGAGGGGAGCTGCTTTCTGGGCTCACAGCCCCACTTCAGAGTCTGCTCCACACCCCTCCTCTTACTTCCCTCACAAGCCTGCCATGCTTTTCTTTTCTTTCTTTTTTTTGGGTCCGGTGGTGGGGCCTGAACTCTGGGCCTGGGCGCTGTCCCTCAGCTGTCCAGCTCAAGGCTAGCACTCTACCACCTGAGCCACAGCGCCACTTCCAGCTTTTTTCTTGTTGCTTATGTGATGCTGAAGAATCGAACCCAGGGCCTCATGCATGCCAGGCAAGCACTCTACCACTGAGCCACCTTCCCAGCCCCCGTGCTTTTCTTCTTTAGAGGGCGTAAGGGTATTCATTCTAGTTCCCGCTTCACACCCCACAGAAGCAGGGAGACCTGATGGTTTGGCTATTGACAGGTAGCTTTCTTATGGGCTGTGGTTCTGCCTCTGAAACTTCTAGGGCTCAGTGTGGCCTGGACAAAGCTGACCACCCTCTGCTATGCAGGACACTGAAAGGCTCACATGGCTCCTGCACTGTCCAACCTACTATCTGTGATCCTGCTTCGAATGTCGCAGCTAAGGTGCAGACCGATGTATGCTAAGTACTTGCTGCTTCTAGCTTCTCTCAGCCACCACAAAGGGAGAATGGACAGTTTACTTCCATACTGTGTTGTGGAGAACTCTATGATCAGGGTTGTGGCTAAAGATCACAAGGAAGGGAATGAAACATTTATCATCTCTTGGGAGGACTGGCTCTACTGAAGAGGTGGGGTTTTTGGTTTGTTTGTAAGAAGGCCTGCTGTGGGACTGGATACCTGCATTGGACAAGCTTCCTCACGCTTGGTACAGAGTCACTACAGTTTGCAAATGCCTGCTCTGAGGCATCACTAAAGACTCAAGCAGTGGGTTAGTGTTCTTTGGAGCTATATTCACATCCCAGTACCTGGGTAGTCAATGTCTCTGGGAGGCTCAGTGTCACTAGATGCAAAATAATGCAGCACATCAGGGCGCTGATGGCTCACACCTGTAATCCTAGCTATTCAGGAGGCTGAGATCTGAGGATCTCAGTTCAAAACCAGCCCAAGCAAAGAAGTCCCCATGAGACTCTTCTCTTCAATCAACCACTCAAAAACCCTAAGCATTTTATTTTTTTGCTCTACCACTTGAGCCACACTTCCATTTCTGGCTTTTTGGTAGTTAATTGGAGATAAAAATCTCATGAACAGTCGGATGTCAGTGGCTCAGACCTATAATCCTAGCTCTTCAAGAGCCTGAGATGTGAAGGTTGTGGTTCTAAGCCAGCCCGGGCAGGAAAGTCCATAAGACTTTTATCTCCAATAAACCACTCAGAAAACCAGAAGTGGCGCTGTGGCTCAAGTGGTAGAGTGCTAGCCTTGAGCTGAAGAGCTGAGGGACAGCACCCAGGCTCAGAGTTCAGGCCCCACGACGACCCACCACCACCACCAAAAATTAAGTGCAAAGAGGGCAGAGCTTGGTCTTAGCCTCTAAGAGGGCTTAGACCTCTTACAAATAAGTAAACCTGATCCTTCCTTCCTTCCTTCCTTCCTTCCTTCCTTCCTTCCTTCCTTCCTTCCTTCCTTCCTTCCTTCCTTCCTTCCTTCCTTCCTTCTTTCCTTCCTTCCTTCCTTCCTTCTTTCCTTCTTTCTTGCTTTTTTTTTTCCCTTCCTTCCCCCTTTCTTTTTTTTGGTGCTGGGCCTGGGGCTGAGCTCCGTCCCTGAGCTTTTTTGCTCTAGGCTAGTGCTATCCCAGTTAAGATACAACTCCGTTTCTGGCTTTTTTGATGGTTAATTGGAGATAAGAGTCTCATGTACTTTCCTGCTCTGGCTGGCTTTGAACTGGAGTCCTGAGATCTCAGCCTCCTGAGTAGCTAGGATTACAGATGTGAGCCACCAGAACCTGTCATAATCCTGGTCTTCTATACACAAAATTGCAGCTGAGCCCCAAGTGCCCCCAGCCCCTCTTCCCCCATCTTGTTCCCCTCTCCTTTCCAGTTTGGAAAGCCTGGACAGCCCTCAGGGGCTCTCAGCACCCAGCTGGGCCATCCAGCGGCACAACAGTTAGGAAAGTAGATTTGGGTTAAGGGAAGCCCAGGCCCCTTCAGACATGTGGTGAAGGGGAGTCTGGCTTTCTTGTGGCCACAGACAGCTTTACTAAGGACTCACATGCACTCATCTGTGTAAGTTGTTTTTTTTTCTATTCTTATCAATATCTGCTTTGATCATTTTTGTTTCTTATCTTTAGAATCAGTTTGTTTCTTTTAAACTTTTTTTTTTCTTTTTTGGTCGGTCCGTGGGGCTTGAACTCTGAGCTTGGGTGCTGTCCCTGCGGTCTTCAGCTCAAGGCGAGTGCTCTACTGCTTGAGGCACAGCGTCACTTCTGGTGTTCTAGTGGTTTTTGATTGGAGATAAGAGTCTCACAGACTTTCCTGCCCTGGCTGGCTTTGAACTGCGATCCTCAGATCTCAGACTCCTGAGTAGCTAGGATTGCAGCCGTGAGTTACCGGTGCCCAGCTGTTTCTTTTAAACTTTTAACCTTTAAAACTTTCTTAAAGTAGATGCTTTAAGAAGTTGATCCAATTGCAGCTGGGCACTGGTGGTTCATGCCTGTAATTCTAGCTATTCATAGGTGATCGTATTGAGGTTCAAATCCAGCCAGGGAAGAAAAGTCCCCAAGAGACTCTTATCTGCAATTAACCACTCATAAAAACTGGAAGTGGTGGTGTGGTTTTAAGTGTTAAAACTCTAGCCTTGAGCAAAAATGCTCAGGGACAGCACCCAGAGTTCAAGCCCCACAACTAACAAAAAACAAGAAAACAAAAGCCCATTGTAGCAGCTCACACTTGCAATCCAGTTACTCCAGGTTTGGATTGGGAAAATTATGGCTCAAGGCTAGCCCAGGGAAAAGTTTATCAAGATCCTGTTTCAATAAACAGGGCCTAATGTGGGTCAAACCATAATCCCAGCTGTATAATGGACTGTAGGTAGGAGAATCTTGGTTCCAATGTGACCTTGGGTAAAAAAAAAAAAAAAAGTGAGATTCTATTTGAAAAATAAAGCAAATTTTAAAAAGGCTAGAGACATAGCTCAAGGGATAGAGTGTCTGCCTCGCAAGTACACATTGGTAAGTTCAAATCCAAATACTGCCTAAATAAATACATAAATACATGGATGGATGGTTAGATATCAATTTGAGATCATACTTCTTTTCTTTCTTTTTCCTTTTTTTCTTTTTATGCTGGTACTGGGGCTGAAATTCAGGGCCTTTGCTTTTGCTCAGCTTTTTTTTTTTTTTAAGCAGGCTTGATTCACTTTATTATTTTTGTATAAAATTCTATGTTGAAAAAAATTCTATGTAGTAGCACAGCTGGAGCCTGGGTCCTCTGCATGGAGACTCTGGTGTGGGTTTTCACCAGTGAATTCCTGATACGGAGATTCGGTGAATGTGGTCTCTTTCCAGAGGTCAGGGGTAGGTAACTGTAGGTCTTAGAGATGGCATCAAAGGTGGCTTTGGCGAAGTTGTCCAAGGTAGCAGCACAGCCCTGGCTGAGATGGAGCAGTCATGGTTCCAGCTATCAGCAGCAGCTTCTTGGGGACAGGCACTGACAGGATCCCAGTGCCACCAGCGCAGAACCGCAACGGCCTGTCACCTTGCACGGGACAGTGTGAGGCTTGCCCATCTTGTCCCCCCAGTAACCTCGCCACACAGGGACGATGGAGAGCTTGGCCAAGATGATGGCCCCCGGATGGCAGTGGCCACCTCCTTGGAGCACTGAACCCCCAGACCAACATGGCCGTTGTAGTCGCCAGTGGCTACGAATGCCTTGAACCTGGTGCGCTGGACAGCTCGAGTCTGCGTCTGCCTGGGCATAATCTTCAACCCCTCGCCCTGGATGACGCCCCCAGGAAGAAGTCAACAATCTCAGACTCCTTGATGGGCAGGGAGGATAGATCTCCTCCAGAGACTTGATCTTCATTCTTCATGTCCTTTATGGGTGGCCCAGTTTGATGACAGGGATCCAGCCTCCCAAGCACGGGGGAGGGGTGGTGGTGGTGGTGGTGGTGGTGGTGGTGGTGGAGGGGGACGGGAGGGGGGCGGGGACGGGGGAGCCCGGGCCCTCCTACTGGTGTTTTCCTGGAGAAGGAGAAGAAGGTTTGCTCAGCTTTTTTGCTCTGGCTCTCTTGAGCCACACTTCCAGTCTAGCTCTTTTGTTAGTTAATTGGAAACAGAGCCGGATAGACTTTGCTGCTGGGGCCAACTTCAAACTGAAATCCTCATAATCAGCCTCCTGAATAGCTCGGATTACAGCTGCGAGGCATGGGTGCAAGCTCACTTTTCTTTTCTAGTATAGGAGATGCTGTTTGAAATTCCCCCACACATACTGCGGTAGTAGCATATTGGTCAGGTTGTAGCAAGGTACCACAGAGGGGTGCTGTCAACTTCAGAAATTTGTTTTCTCATGGTTCTGGAGGCTACGAGACCAAGATCAAGATGCTGGAAGAAGAACTGGTGTCAAGTGAGGCTTCTCTTTGTGGCTTTTAGGTGGCCACCTTCCTTCTGTGTGTTCATCTGGTTTCTCTGATGCACCTGTGTGCACGTGGGCACGCACCTAGCTCACAGATCCCCTCCTCTTCTGAGCAGTCCCCCCTCCCCCAACCTCATTTAACCTAACAAACTTCCCTAAAAGCCCTGTGTATATGCATCATGTTAGGGGTTAAGATTTCAGCAGATGAATTTTTATGTTTTAAAATTTGTACATTGTGGTGGGATATAGAAGTCTCTGGATTTTATTCTTCTGTGAATTTCCTATATCCGTTCACATATTCCCTCCCATTCCTTCCCCATTATCTCATTTTTGGCTTTTATTATAAATGAGTCAAAGGATTATTTTGTGCTGGTACTGGGGCTTGAACTCAGGGCCTGGAGCTCTCACTTAGTTTTTCCACTCAAGACTGGTGCTCTAGCACTTGAGCCACATCTCTACTTCCAGCTTTTTCTGGTTAACTGGAAATTAGAACCTCTAGGATTTTTCTGCTCAGTCTGTCTTTAAACTTGATTCTCAGCCCCCTGAGTAGCTAGGATTACAGACATGAGCCTCCAGTGCCTGGCTATTATTTTTAATTTAGTTAATTAAATTAAATTAATTAATTAATTTATTTTGTTGGTCATGGGGCTTGAACTCTGGGCCTAAGAACTGTCCCTGAGCTCTTCAGCTCAAGGCTAGTGCTCTACCACTTGAGCCACAGCACCACTTCTGGCTTTTTCTGTTTATGTGGTGCGGAGGAATTGAACCCAGGGCCTCATGCTTGCAAGGCAAGCGCTCTACCACTGAGCCACCTTCCCAGCCCAATTTAGTTAATTAATTTTGAAGTAGTTGTACAGAGGGGTTTTCGATTCTACAAGTCAGGTTCTGAGTACACTGCATCTTGATCAAGATCACCCCTTTCATCATTCTCTCCCCACTTTCCCTCAAGTTGTGTAGTTCAACTATTACATAATATACATGGAATATAATGACTGTATTTGCTCTCTCTCCACTCGTGTCTCCCACCCTCAGCAAAACATGTTTCAGCTTTCTGGTATCATTTTGTTAAATGGTCTATTATCAACATACAATTTTTTATTTTATTTTTAAATTTTTTATTTTTTTTAAATATGTTTTTTTTTATTGTGAAAATACTGTACAGAGGGGTTACAATCAGATGAGCAAGGTAATGAGTACATTTCTGATCAAGCATGTTGCCTCCTCCTTTGGTTTACCCTACCATCCCTTCCCTCCCACCTCCACAACTACATTCTCTCCTCTCCCCCAACATACAAATTTTAAGGGAACATGATTTGGTCTATAGTGAATGACATTCCCCAAATTCTGGTACTTGAAGTTTTCATTATTTTCAGTTCAAAATATGTTCTAATTTCCCTTTTTTCTTTTTTATTCATGGTTATTTAGTAGTATATTATTTGACTTCTGAATAATTGTAGATTTTTTTTTCTTTGTCAGTCATGGGGCTTGAACTCTGGGTCTGGGTGCTGTCTCTCAGCTCTTCAGCTCAAGGCTAGAGCTCTACCTCTTGAGCCACAGCGCCACTTCCGGTTTTCTAGTGGTTAATTGGAGATAAGAGTCTCATGGACTTTCTTGCCCTGGCTGGCTTTGAACCGCCATCCTCAGATCTCAGCCTCCTGAGTAGCTAGGATGACAGGCGTGAAACACTGGTGCCGGGCTAATTGTAGATTTTAAAGGCTTTTTTTTCTATTACAGACTTGTTACTTACTCTCATAGTCAGAGAATTTACTTTGAATTACATGAATCCTTTTAAATGAATTATGCCTGTTTTCTGGCCCGGAATATGATCTACCTTGATAAATAGTACTTGTACATTTGAGAAGAGTGGGTATTACACTGTTGGGTAGAGTGTTTGATAAATGTCAGTTAGGTCAGATTGGTTGATGATGGTGCACAACTTTGCTGTATTCTTGTTAATTTTCTGTGTACTAGTTCTAGCAAGAAAAAAAATTTCTGAGCTGGGTGCCGGTGGCTCACGCCTATAATCCTAGCTACTAAGGAGGCTGAGATCTGAGGATCGTGGTTCAAAGCCAGCCCAGGCAGGAGTCCGTGAGACTCTTATCTCCAATAAACCACTCGAAAACTGGAAGTGGTGCTGTGGCTCAAGCGGTAGAGCACTGGCCTTGAGCTGAAGAGCTGAGGGACAGAGCCCAAGCCCAGAGTTCAAGCCCCACGACTGACCAAAAAAAAAAAAAAAACCCAAAAGAAAAAAGTTTCTGAAATTTCTGACTATGATTGTAGATTTCTTTTTCATTTTTCAGTTGTAACTTCTTGCTTTTTGTATTTTGATCTATTACTAAGAATGTGAGTGTTTAGGATTACTGAGTCCTTTGAGTAAGTTAACTCCTTTATCATTATCTTCTTGTTCCTGGAAATATTATTTGATCTAAAATCTGCTCTCTGTGTTGTTGCTATAGTGATGACAGCTGTCTTTTGACTAGTATTAGCATAATACATCTTTTCCTTTTCTTTTGCTTTGAACTTGTTAATATCTTGTATTTAAATTGTGGTACTGACAGGCATCAAATAGTTTTGTATTACTTGACAATTTCTGCCTTTAAATTGGGGCACTTACATTTAATGTAGATTTTCAATATACTTAGGTTTAAATCTATCACCTTACTATTTTTATGTATCCTATTTAGTCTCTGTTCTCTTTTTTTTTCTGCCTCCTACGATATATATATATATATATATATATATATATATATTGGGGGCGGGGTCTGGTCGTGGGACCTGAACTCTGGGCCTGGGCACTGTCCCTCAGTTCTTCAGCTCAAGGCTAGCACTCTACCACTTGAGCCACAGCGCCACTTCTGGCTTTTTTCTTTTTGCTTATGTGGTGCTGAGGAATCTGAACCCAGGGCCTCATGCATGCAAGGCAAGCGCTCAACCACTGAGCCACCTTCCCAGCCCCTCCTATTATATTTTTATATTTATTGTTTTTATGATTATAGTTTTATATTTATAGTGTATGATTCCATTTTAATTCATTTGTTGACTCTTAATCCGTAAATCTTTGTTTTGTTATTTTAGTGGCTGTTTTAAGGCTATAGTATACATACTTAACTTACCTTCTTATGTTAACTTCACTTCATTTATTTTATTTTTATTTTTATTATTTTTTTAATTTTTGGGTCCGGTTGTGGGGCCTGAACTCTGGGCCTGAGTGCTGTCCCTCAGCTCTTCAGCTCAAGGCGAGCGCTCTACCACTTGAGCCACAGTGCCACTTCTAGCCTTTTTCTTTTTGCTTATGTGGTGCTGAGGAATTGAACCCAGGGCCTCCGGCATGCAAGGCAAGCGCTCTACCACTGAGCCACCTTCCCAGCCCTACTTTACTTCATTTATGATATAAGACCCTTGTCATGTTCCTCTGTGATTCCTCTCCCAGCCTTTCTGCTACTGTCATGTTTTATTGGTGTATATGTTTTGAGACCTCATGTTTAGTTTGTTTAAATAGAAAAGTATATGTTAAAGGAATTTAAATAAGTATATAATCAATTATTAATCATTAACATATAGTTATAATTTTCAGCCTATTCTATTGTTTAGATCCATATTCTATTGTTTAGATCCATATTTCTATCTGGCATCATTTTTAAAATCTACATTAAGGATATACTTTAACACCTAACATTTCCTGTAGTCTGGCTGTTCAAGTGATGAAGTCTTTAAGCCTTTGTATGTCTCAAATTGTGTTTATTTTGCAATAAGCATTAAAAACTTGCTGGATATAGAGTTAGGGGTCAGCAGGGTTTTCATTCAGTGCTTTGAAGGTGTTTTCCCTTTTGTCTTGCATGTTTTATTAATGGCAATAAGTCTGTTGCTGCTTTCATCTCTCTTCTGTCCATTATATGCTTGCTTTTTCTCATAGATTTTAAAGATAACTCTCTTTCTTATTGGTTTTGAGAAATTTGAGTACAATATGCCTTGGTGGAATTTTTACCAGGTTTTCTGTGCTTTGGGGTTGCTGAGTTTCCTGAGTCTGAGGGTTCACAGTTTTAATCAAATGTGGAAAAAATGTTGTTGCTGTTTTTTTTATTTTTTTTGTTGCTGTTTTTTAAAATGTAAGTTTCACTGTGTAGCTCAGGCTGGCCTGAAATTTGTTTCCCTCTTGCCTCAGTCTTCTCTGTGCTGGGATTATAGGTGTGTATACCATGCCCAGTGATAGGAATTTGGTTTGATCTTTATGCCTCATGGCTCTAATATTTGGACACTTGGAATACTCCTCCTCCACCTTCTTTTTCTTCTATATTGGGGACTGAAATCAAGGTCTTGTTTTCTGTGACAGATGTCCTAACACTTGAGCTACATCTCTAGTCCTTTGGCTTTTTTGTTTGTTTTTCAGATAGGATCTTGCTCTTCCTTTGATTGTGCTGGTCTTAAACTAAGTAGCTGGGATTACAGGTCTATGCCACCATATCAGTCCTGTAGTACATTTAATAACTATTTTAATGACTTTGCTAATTCTAACATCTTTGTCAGTCTGAGTTGGTTTGGTTTGACTCATTCTCCTCCTTATATATTCTGGCTTTGTTCCATGTTCAGAGTATTTAATTGGACGCCACGTATGATCTTATTGGGTGATGGAAACTTTGTGTTTCTATACATATTCTTGACCTTTGTTTTGGAATCCTAAAGTTAAGTTACCAATTAAGTTTGATGGCCTCTGGGCTTGCTTTTATAGTAGGTGAGTTGACAGTAGCTTGTAGCCTAGAACTTGTCATTTCACTTCTGAAGCAAAGCTTGCCTCATACTTGACCACCACTGCCTTGTGAGCCAAGAGCCATCCAGTCAATCCTTGTACAGAGCAGGGCGCCGCCGCCTTTCATCCTTTCATGTGGGGTCTCTCTCCTGCCCGTTGCGTGCTCACTTTCTGCTGGATGCCTGCAGGGGTCTTGCACATCTTTGGGTTCTGTTTGTGCAGCTCTCTCCTCTTTGGTACTCTGCCCTGAGCATCTTTACTACTTCAGTCTTCCCCAGACTCACAGCTCTGTTCCCTCAACTCAAGGAGTCTAAATAGTTCCACCTGGCCACCTGCCCTGGGGCTGTGGTGTGGGTCCCTTCTCAAGGAAGTAAGCTGGAAGGACGGCAGGGCTCTCCTTCTTTGATTCCACATTCTCCAGGATCATTGTGTGTTGTCACTGGCTACTGACTGTTTTGAGCAGTCTCACTCCATGTATTTGGCCCAGTTAATTTTAGTTATTTCAGCAGGTGGGTAAATCCAGTCTCTATTACTTTATCTTGTTTTAGAGTGAAAGCTCTCATTTTCTCTTGATTGAAAATACCTTTCCATTTATAAAATCAGTTCACGTTTGTTGTGAAAAAAATCAGGGAATAACAAAAGCATCAAGAAGAAAACAGAAAGCATTCCTAATGCCATCACTTCGCCACAACCACTGTTAATGCTCAATCTATGCTGTCATCTTTCTTTTCTTGTGCATATGTGCACATATAGCAGGGTCACAAAAATCAAATGTGCAAAGAAAATAGAGCATCTTTATTTTCCTACATAATCTGATCTTTCTTGAGTGGTACCATCTGCTGGATAATAAATCGGGAGGGAAAGAGTCCATCTGAGTGACTTCAGTCTAATGCACTGAAAGAGCTTCTTGAGACACTTTTGATTTGTTTTCATAGGCAAAAACATCAAAGCAGTCAGATGTCTGACTGCTTCATCCTCTGTACTCTTACTTCAGAGCGTGAGGACTTGCCTGTAGGAGTTCTGGGCTCTCCTGCTAACCTGGCAGGAGAGGTTGCTTTCCGACTCTCCGGAGCTGTGGGCTGACTCGGGGGCGTGGCTGGGCGGGGAGGGTGGTGTGGGGATGAGTGGTAAGGGTGGTTAGATGAAGACTTTGGGGACTGGGGGTGCTGATTAAATGGTGGAACACCTGAATCAAACCCCAGCAGGAGCCCCCCCCCAAAGCCCACGTTTGGCTTTTATCCCTTATGAGTTAGGGCAGCCACTGGAAGGTTTCTTCAGCCCCCCGCCCCTTCTTCTTTTATATGTACATATACTGGGGCTTGAACTCTTAGCCTAGTGCTCTCCCTTGGCTTCTTTTTGCTCCAGGCTGGCATTCTACCACTTGAGCTACATCTCCACTTACAGCTTTTTTTTTGTAATTAGAGATGAGAGTCTCATGGACTTTTTTAGCCTGGGCTGGCTTTGAACCTTGATCCTCTGATCTCTTTCTTCTGAGTAGCTAGGATTACAGGTGCAAGCCGCCAGTGCCCAGCGATGTGGAAAGTTTCAGTGCAGTGGCCTGACTGACATGAGAGGAGAGGAACCGAGGAAAGAACCAGTTGCCGCTTTCAGGGTGGAGCGTCTATAACGGGGAGCAGAAAAGGGATGAGGAATCAAGTTTGTAAGATTTGAATTAAAATGGAAGATAAAGTGAAAGATCCAACGGAGAGGACAGATGGACACGGACATGCCACTTTTCATTCCCACCAACAGTGTACAAGGCTTTTTATATCACCACTCACGCTACTTTTTCTTAACCAGTAGCCACCCTACTGGGTATGAATTGATACCTCATACTTCTTTTTTTAATTTTTATTTTTTTTAATCAGTCCTGGGGTCTGAACTCTGGGCCTGGGCACTGTCCCTCAGCTCTTCAGTTCAAGACTAGCACTCTACCACTTGAGCCACAGCGCCACTTCCAGCTCTTTCTGCTTTTGTGGTGCTGAGGAATCGAACCCAGGGCCTCATGCATGCAAGGCAAGCACTCTACCACCGAGCCACCTTCCCAGCCCCCCATTGTACTTCTGATTTGCATATCATTATTTTGCTTTTTGAGATGGGGTCTCCCTATACAGCCTAAGCAGGTCTCTAACTCTCAGGCTGGGACTTTGTTTTTGTTTTGGCAGTACTGAGGACTGAACTCAGGGCCTTGTACCTGCTAGGCTGATACTCTATCACTTGGCCCCAGTGAATGTACATTTTTCTTCCTCTATGCCACTGTGGTGATCCTTCTGGATTGTTCTCCCCAGATGGACTTGACATCCTGGATACCTGGGATGTTCCAGCTGTCAGTCCTAACTGCAGAGAGCTGTCCCACCCGAGGTCACCACTCTGCCTGGACGGCCTCCTCCAGGGACAGGTCAGTGTGGGGCCTCTCTGCTCAGCTCAGAATAAGGCTTCTGGACCAGCACCACCCAGCTCCCGGAAGTCACTAGGACTGTCACTGGGTCTGTAGCAAGGTTCCTTCTGCTCTCTCCCCATTTCTTTCCCTTTTCTTCCATAGCTCTTGGTACTAAGGCAGGTCTCCAGTAAACACCTGCACCTGCTAGCATCACAGGCCCGCCCCTAAAACACCCATTCTTTCCATCTCACAAGGGCTCATCTTTACATCTCAGCCTCCTTGATGGGGTGGGGGGGGCTCACTTGTGTTACATCCCTGTGATTAGCTGGTAAGGCTGTGCTGGGCTTACAGGTATTGCCAGAGTGACTTTTGTGGATTGCATTTGCCAACAACTTCTTTTGCCTGCCTTTCTATTGAGGTGTTTGTACCTCTTCTCATCGGTACAAGTACACATGCATCTCCGCCATCTGCTTTTGAAGATGGTTCGGGGTGTGTGGTGTGTCTGCTGCCCTTGTGGTTAGGAGCGCGGCATGGCGTCCTGCCCCGTACCTCGCTTACCCTCGCAGCTTCCCTCCCTGCCAGACCTCCATTAAAAATAAATCTGTTTTAGGAATAACATTACTACTTTGTAGACTGGTTATGGAGATTAAATGAGTAATAAAGCACTTCTAACAGTGCTGGGGGCGCATGGAGAATGACATCATTACTTTCTATTTTTTGTTAGTATCTATATTATTTTTTCCCACTGGCCATCCAGAGTATTGCACCCTGTATAGTCAAACCCGTCTCTGTGTGCCTTCGCAGTGATGTTTAGGAAGAGCTTGTTTGTTTCAAGGTTTTATAAATATGTACCACCATTTCCCCTCAGTGGTTTTTAGGCTTTCATTCACTTGGAATCCAGAGCCTCTGAAGTGAGATTATGTAGATTATTATTATTAGATTATGTAGAAGACAGATTTCTTGAGTGTATAACATTGCTTTAGGAACCCAATTGGTTTCCTTTCCTTTTCTTCTTAAACCTTTTTTTTTTTTTGCGTTTAAAAACCTGTCCTTCTGTAGTTGTACAAAGGAGTTCCCATTTAACGAAGCGGTTCATGAGCACAGTGCATCCTGACCAGTGCCACCCTCCCAACATTCTCACCCGTTCCCGCCAAGCCCCTTCCAAAACTTTTCTTAATTTTGGATTTCTTAACATTGGATTCTTGGCTGCATTCTCTCTCCTTTTATTTAAAGTTTGAACAATTCCTTTTCAATTGACATAGTTCAACAGCCACAGTCACTGCGAGGAACCTAGAGGCTTCTGGTGTGCTCTTGATTGACTGCAGGCAGTCGGGGGTGCGCTGGCTTCAGTCCAGTGCCAGGTTATTTAATGTTTATCCAGTTGCCCTTGCTTTGGCCCTCGAGTGCTCATTCCATGTCTCCTGGGCCCTTGTGCCATCATTGTGGGCTCTCTTAGAGCATCCCATCTATCCTTTTTTATTTTTTATTTTATTTTATTTTTATTGTGAAAATACCATACAGAGGGGTTACAATTACATGAGCAAGGTAATGAGTGCATTTCTTTTATTTTTTTCCAAGATAAGAAAAAAAGTTTATTGCAATAAGTTAATCCAGACAATGTCTAAGAAAACGCGTCTCAGCTGGTTAGTCTACCACGTTGCCCGTGTGCTCCCGCAGGCTCCTCTCTGCTGCGGCTCTAGAGAGCTCCATCTCTGTCATTATCAGCTCCAGATCTTCCTTTTTGGCTGTGACCCTTGCCAACGCCTTCTCCCGCTCCTGTTTGCCTTTCTGCTCCGGACCGTCTATCTCCGATGACGGACATGGCCGTCTCCAGGTCGCAGCTCTGGATCTCCTTCTCCGCGTAGTCGCTGACCGGCTCCAGGTCCGCCGCACCGCTGTCATGTTTCCGGGGCTTCTCGGGGGGCCGCTCCGGGCCGCTGGTCTCGGTCTCCACCTCGAGCTCTACGTCTCCCTCGGTCGCCATACCGCTCGCACCACGCCGCCACATGAGTGCATTTCTTATCAAGCATTGTTGCCTCCTTCGTTTCCCCTTCCCTTCCCATCCCTTCCCATCCCTTCCTCCCCCGTCCCTCCCTTCCTCCCCCGCCCCTCCCCATCTATTCTTAAGTCCCTTGTTCTGGTGTTATGTGACCAACCAGAATGGAGTCTCGCAACATCTGCAGCTTGCTTCATGTGGCCTTTCTGGCTCTTAGATGGCCATCTTTGTCCTCACAGGCCAGAAGGCAGGTGGCAGCTCCCTGGAGTCTTTTAGAAGGGATCCTGATTCTGAGTGTCACTGTCATAGACCCTAGACAGGGTCCCACTCTCTAAACTTGAGTATTAATCTGTGCAGCACCTCAGAGGTGAGTGTGAGAACTGGGTTAACATAAGCAGCAAGCCTGTAACAGTGGCTCCCTGGTGTGTGCTGAGTGATGGATACATTTCCTGCAAACGCTGGTATTAAAAGCAAAGCTGAACACTGAGTGCCATCTGGTGGTCACAATCTAACACTGCACCTTGGGTAGCGTGCACCCGGGAACTTTTCCCCCTGCTGGTCCAAGGACTGCTCGCCATTGCTAATGAACTGCCTCCTGGAGCCTATTGCAGCTCCGTGGCCTTGCTATAGGCAGTGTCCCAGGAAAGATGACAAGATGTGCCTGGACAGGTGGCTTCATTCCTGCCCTGGATGCTTGAGAACAGGCCCTTGTCCCTAGTGCCCCATGGGTTGACCTGAGGATGCTGGGTCTTCATGTTAAAAAAAACCCCAGCTGTTAGCCAGGGGCTGGTGATTCATGCTTGTAATCCCAGCTGTTCAGGAGGCTGAGATCTGGAGGGTTGTGGCTGGAAGTCAGCCCAGGCAGAAAAATTCCCTGGACTCCATCTCCAAAATTACCAGCAAAAAAGCAGGACTGGAGGCATAGATCAAACAGTAGAGTGCCAGCAGAACTGGCAAGCTGTTCAAGCATGAAGTCTTGAATTTAAATCTTGGTACAGGCTAAGAAAATCCCTCAGAAAACAACGCTTTCCCACCTACCCCCAAATGAAAACAAAACAAACCAGAAAACCCCAAATAGCGTTTGTTCCTGGCACAGCTCTTCAGATCCCTCCTGCCCCATGCCCTGCCCACCTGTCTGTTTTTTTTGTCGGCTGTGGGGCTTGAACTCTGGGCCTGGGCGATGTCCCTCAGCTCTTCAGCTCAAGGCGAGCGCTCTACCACTTGAGCTACAGCGCCACTTCCGGTTTTTTTTCTGATGGTTTATTGGAGATTGGAGTCTCACGGTCTCTCCTGCCCGGGCTGGCTTTGAACCGCGATCCTCAGATCTCAGCCTCCTGAGTAGCTAGGATTACAGGCGTGAGCCACCAGCGCCCGGCTATGCCCACCTGTCTGGAGATGCAGCCAGAGCCTGGCGTATGGTTGGGGTGGACAGAAGCCATTTGGCTGCAGAGCTCCCAGGCTTTTCTCACCACTGGGCTGGGGGGATGGGGGCCGTTAGCTGTGTTTCCTGTGACCGTGGGTGTTCAGGCTTTTCTCACCACAAGTTAGCTGTGTTCCAAGGACCCTCCGACATTGGCATGCCTTGTGGTCAGCAACATCCCCAGAGAGAGACATAGAGAGGCCAGGCCCGGAGGCTGACGGGTCAAGTGAGGGCTCTTGAAGATTGTCCCATAGCCACCCACGGACTAGAGCCAGGAGCTGTGAAGGAGCCTGGACTGAAATGGAAGCGCTGTCCAGGCAGTGGATGGAGAAGCCAGAAATCAAAGAAAGTGGGCCCTAACTTTCTGATTTGATACTTTGTACCCTCACTGCTGGGATGAGGGTCAAGGGTCAGGAAGTCTACTTTGCCACGCTGTCTAGTGCTTCAAGGTCAACGCAGGCAAAACGTTTTTGAGATTTTCATTTCAACAACAAGAAAGTTGGTGTGGTAGCTCATACCTGTCATCTCAGCCATGTGGGGGTGATGAGCAGGATTGTGATCTAGGCTGGTCAGGGTAAAAAAAGAGACAGACCTGACCTGGAAAATAACTAAAGCAAAAAGCCCTAGAGTCATAGTTCAATGGTAGAGTACCTGTCTAGCAAGTGGAGATCCTGAGTTCAAGACCCAGGACCACAAAAACTTAAAACATATCAACTCTGAACATCTAGAAGCAGTGGTTACTAACTCCTCCAATGCAGGGAACCTCTCTGGATGCCTAACACTGCAGATGACCGGTCTGCATCAGTGAAGGTTCCACAGTGTTACTAGCGCGTCTAAACTTAGGAGGCTGTTGATTCCAGGTGCACCTGTGCCGTCAGGTCCTTCTTAAGTTGTTTGTCATTTCCTGTTAGAGTTACACCTGCCCTTTTCCTCTCACATTGGCAAGTGTTCCTCTTTCTACCTCTTTTCTTTCAATCTCTTTGTGATCTCATATTTTACTTAACCTCATAACTCTTCTAAATGACACCCATTTGAGTACTTTTTGATCCTGCCTGGCAACCTTAGTGTTTTTCTTGCATACTTACACAGTTAGGTTTGTAACATATTCAAATTTACTTTTATTTAGTCTGTATTTTGCTCACCTCTTGGGTGTTCTTTTTTTCTCCTCCCTGGCTTTCTTTCAGTTTTAAAAATTATTATTACTACTGCGCTTTCTTATAAGTTCCATGTTCTTTGCTGTCCTTAAAGGTTGTACTACAGAGAACAGAATATAGTTTTTACTCATTACTGTGGAGAACACATTTTTATGTCTCCCATTTCACCAATGTGTTGGGTGTTGAGAATATTTTAACTTCGTCTGTGCCTTATTGTTGTAATGTATTTCACATATAAAAGCCCGACATACCTCGTCATTTTCCAGGCACATTTGATGGGATCCCAGGCCTCCTCCGCACACAGTTCACTGGGCTGATGTGTTCCACCATCCTTGCACTGAGTGGGTGGCTTCTGCTCGGGCTGGGGTGCACTGGCTCTTGATGTACTGTCAAATAGAGTTTGCTTGTATTTTGTTGCAGATTAAAAAAAAATCTGGGGCTGGGAAGGTGGCTCAGTGGTAGAGCGCTTGCCTTGCATGCCTGAGGCCCTGGGTTCGATTCCTCAGCACTACATAAGCAAAAAGTAAAAAAGCCAGAGGTGCCGCTGTGGCTCAAGTGGTAGAGCGCTAGCCTTGAGCTGAAGAGCTGAGGGACAGCGCCCAGGCCCAGAGTTCAGGCCCCACAACCGGACCCAAAAAAAAAAAAAAATCCGTGCTCTTCAGAGATATTCGTGTGTAGTTTTCTTTTCTGTGTTTAATATCAGAGTAATGCTGGCCTGGTAAAAGGAGTTTGAAGTAGTCCCTCTTCTCTAATTTTTTGGGAGAGTTTGTGTAGGCTTTGTATTAATTTTCTCTAAGTCTTTGATGGAATTAGCAGCGTCATATCAGATTCTTGCCTTTTCGGTAGGAGAATTTTTTCTTGCTGATGCCGTCACTCACTTGTTACTGGTTTGTTCAGATGTTCTGTTATCCAGAATTTACTTTTAGTACATTTCAAGCACCTAGAAGTTTCTTGTACATCGTCTCATTTGTTGCATATAATTGCCTCTTGTGGTCTCTGGCGATCCTCTGTATGCATGTGATGCCTTTTTCCCGTTTACTTTATGTTAGACTTTGTTTTCTTTTAGTTTAGCAAAAGACTTGTCAAACTAGTTTATCTTTGAAAACACTGACTCACTTTCATTGATTTTTTTCTATCATTTTTCTAGTCTATTTTATTTATTTTCTTTATTGTTTCCTTCCTTCTCTTGTAGGATGTATTTATTTATTTATTTATTGTCCTGTGAGCTATAATGTAAGCTTGCTTGTTTGGCATTATTATTTTTTATTTTTATTTTTGGTCGGTTGCAGGGCGTGAACTCGGCCTGGGGACTGTCCCTGCACTCTTCAGCTCAAGGCGAGTGCTCTACCGCTTGAGCCACAGCTCCACTTCCAGTTTTCTAGTGGTTTTATTGGAGATAAGAGTCTCACGGCCTTTCCTGCCCGGGCTGGCTTTGAACCGAGATCCTCAGATCTCAGCCTTCTGAGTAGCTAGGATGACAGGCGTGAGCCCCCGGCGCCGGGCTTGGCATTGTCATTTTGGATGCAGGCGTTCATAGCTGTGAGCATCTCTCTTAGGACTGCCTTTGCTACATCTCATCACTTGCTGTGTGTTTTTTTTGTCTCAAGCTCTTTTCAAATTTTCCTTTTAATTTCTCCCTTGGCATATTAATTGAAAGGAGCACCAACTGTTTAATTTCTACATATTTGTGAATTTTCTGAAAATTTTCTATAATCCATTTCTACATTCATACCTTTGGCACCAAGGGATGTATTAGGTAAGAGTCCAATTTTGGTGAATGTGTTAACATTTCTCTAGGCTAACATGTAATATGTCCTGGAAAATGCTCCATGCTTGATCTTGATGGCTGACAACTTCAGTATCATAGTTCTTTTTTTTATTTTTGAGACAAGATTTTGACACATAGCCCAGGTTGGCTTCAAACTTAGAATTCACTTTTCTCTTCCTCCTGAGTGTTGGGATTACAGGCATGTGCCACCATGCCTGGCTTTACTTAGATAGTTATATTTCTTCAAGTTTCAAAAGTATTTTTGTTATTTCTTTACTACTAACTAATTACTTGAGACAGGGTCTGTCTCTATAGCCTCGGCTGGCCTGGAACTTGAGATCTACTTGCTTTTGATTCTGGAGTAGGCTGGAATTACTGGACATACCACCTGGATTATTTCTTTAAATAAACATTCTGACCCCTGGTGTCTTTCTCCTCTTTCCTGAATTCCTGGGACTTAAACAGTTGTTCTCTTAGTACTGCACTACACATCCCATACAGTGTCTTCATTTCTCTCCTCCTCCTCCTCCTCCTCCTCCTCCTCCTCCTCCTCCTCCTCCTCCTCCTCCTCCTCCTCCTCCTTCAACATCATGATTTTGTTGGCACTGAGGTTTGAACTCAAATCCTCTCATTTTTCTTGGCCAGCGCTCTACTACTTGAATTATGTCCTCAGTCCTTTTTGCTTTAGCTCCTTTTTGGACAGGGCAAGATCGTATCCTGCGGCTGGCTTGGGCCCTCAGTCTCCCTGATGATGGTTCTCGTGTAGCTGGAATGACCATTATTCCCAGTGTCTGTGTTGAGATGAGGGTCTCACTAACTTTATTCTCCAGTATTATGGTTTGAACTCAGGGTCTTGTGCTTGCTAGGCTGGTGCTCTACTACAGAACCATGCCTCCAGCCATATCTCACTAACTTTTGCTCAAGGTTGGCCTTGAACCATGATCCCCTCCAGACCTGCCTCCAAAGCAGATGGGATTATACCTGTACTTGATACTTGGCTTCAGCATTTTGCTCTTCAATCTGGTGTTTGTTGTGGGCCTTTGATAAACAGACTATTAAATTTAGGAAGTTGTTCCATATTCCAATTTAGTTCTTAAAGTTCTAATTTTGCATGTTAATGAATTATATGCATTTTCCCCTTGATAGGGACACATCGTTGCTTTCCTGGAATGAAAAACACTTGACCATAGTGCATGATTCTAATGTGTATTTGATGTATCATAATGCTTACTTTCCATCTATTTTAATAAATGAACATTGTTCATTCTCTTTTGGGAATAAATTAGAAAAATGGTATTAAGGATATGTTAACATTACAAATTGAATGGAGAGAATTTCTAATTTTTTCTATGACTTGGACTACTTTTTTTTTTTTTGCCCATCCTGGGGGTTGAACTCAGGGTCTTGGCACTGTCCCTGAGCTTCTTTTGCTCAAGGCTAGCACTCTACCACTTGAGACACTGTCCCACTTCCAGCCTTTTTTGTTTATCTGGTACTGAGGAATTGGACCCAGAGCTTCATGCATGCTAGGCAAGCACTCTACCACTGAGCCTCATTCCCAGCCCCTGGCCTAGACCACTTTGGCTAAAAGAAATTATCCTTATTTGAATGTAAGCTAGAATTAATTTGTAAAACCTTCTGTGCCCAGAACACTTTTATAGTGTCTGCAATTTTTTTTAGCACTTTAAATAAAAATTAATTTGGACTTTGGCTATGGTAATCCCCAAACTCAGGTAATTTGGAACAATTCACTTTTGGAAACAACAAGAAAACCCAGATAAGAGAAACCCATTGAAAGTTTTGAGGATAAAAACTATAGTACTTTGCTTCAGATCGGCAGCAGTGGCTCATACCTGTAATTCCAGCTGCCATAGTTTATAGCCAACCAGGGAAAAAAAGTGAGACCCTATGTCAACTAATAAGAAGGGTCCAGTGGATCACATCTGTGGTCTCAGTTATGTGAAAGGCCCTTGGCAGGAGGATTATGATCTGATGAGGGCTGTAGGAAAAATACAAGACTGTACCTGAGAAAGATAGTTGACGCAAAAAGGGTTGGAGGTGTTGCTCAATGGTAGAGCACCTGCTTAGCAAGTATGAGGCTCTGAGTTTAAACCCAGGTACATTAAAAAGTAAAGAAATAGTGACGGAAACTTGGCATTGCTGCCAATGCTTCTCCCACAGGGCACGTCTGTAACTCTCTGTGCTACGTGCTAAGAGGCCAGATGATGCTGGGTTTGAAAGTAGTCTTTGTCTTTTTGTTGGTTGTGGGGCTTGAACTCAGGGCCTGGGTGCTGTCCTGAGCTCTTTCATGCAAGGCAAGTGCTCCACCATTTTGGGCCACAGCTCCACTTCCGGCTTTCTGGTGGAGTCTTGTGGGGACATTTCAATCGAATCCTCAGATCTCAGCCTCCCGAGTAGCCAGGATTACAGGTCTGAGCCACCCGCGCCCGCTGGTCTGTCTTTTATAGCCTGTTTTTGATATGTTCTTCTTTCTTGAGGTATTATTTTAATAATAAGTTTTGCTATAATCTACTTAGAAGTACAGTTTATTTTTTTTACTTTCCCAGCTTGCAGCTGGGGGTGTCTCAGGCGCGTGCAGCTGGGGGTGTCTCAGGCGTGTGCAGCTGGGGGTGTCTCAGGCGTGTGCAGCTGGGGGTTTCTCAGGTGCGTGCAGCTGGGGGTGTCTCAGGCGTGTGCAGCTGGGGGTGTCTCAGGCGTGTGCAGCTGGGGGTGTCTCAGGCGTGTGCAGCTGGGGGTGTCTCAGGCGTGTGCAGCTGGGGGGTTTCTCAGGCGTGTGCAGCTGGGGGGTTTCTCAGGCGTGTGCAGCTGGGGGTGTCTCAGGCGTGTGCAGCTGGGGGGTGTCTCAGGCGTGTGCAGCTGGGGAGTTTCTCAGGCGTGTGCAGCTGGGGGTGTCTCAGGCGTGTGCAGCTGGGGGGTGTCTCAGGCGTGTGCAGCTGGGGGTGTCTCAGGCGTGTGCAGCTGGGGGTGTCTCAGGCGTGTGCAGCTGGGGGTTTCTCAGGTGCGTGCAGCTGCGGGTGTCTCAGGCGTGTGCAGCTGGGGGTGTCTCAGGCGTGTGCAGCTGGGGGTGTCTCAGACGCGTGCAGCTGGGGGGTGTCTCAGGCGTGTGCAGCTGGGGGGTGTCTCAGGCGTGTGCAGCTGGGGGGTGTCTCAGGCGTGTGCAGCTGGGGGGTGTCTCAGGCGTGTGCAGCTGGGGAGTTTCTCAGGCGTGTGCAGCTGGGGGTGTCTCAGGCGTGTGCAGCTGGGGGTGTCTCAGGCGTGTGCAGCTGGGGGGTGTCTCAGGCGTGTGCAGCTGGGGGGTGTCTCAGGCGTGTGCAGCTGGGGGTGTCTCAGGCGTGTGCAGCTGGGGGGTGTCTCAGGCGTGTGCAGCTGGGGGTGTCTCAGGCGTGTGCAGCTGGGGGTGTCTCAGGCGCGTGCAGCTGGGGGTGTCTCAGGCGTGTGCAGCTGGGGTTGTCTCAGGCGTGTGCAGCTGGGGGGTGTCTCAGGCGTGTGCAGCTGGGGAGTTTCTCAGGCGTGTGCAGCTGGGGGGTTTCTCAGGCGTGTGCAGCTGGGGGTGTCTCAGGCGTGTGCAGCTGGGGGTGTCTCAGGCGTGTGCAGCTGGGGGTGTCTCAGGCGTGTGTAGCTGGGGGTTTCTCAGGCGTGTGCAGCTGGGGGTGTCTCAGGCGTGTGCAGCTGGGGGTGTCTCAGGCGTGTGCAGCTGGGGAGTTTCTCAGGCGTGTGCAGCTGGGGGGTTTCTCAGGCGTGTGCAGCTGGGGGTGTCTCAGGCGTGTGCAGCTGGGGGGTGTCTCAGGCGTGTGCAGCTGGGGGTGTCTCAGGCGTGTGCAGCTGGGGGTGTCTCAGGCGTGTGCAGCTGGGGGTGTCTCAGGCGTGTGCGGCTGGGGGGTGTCTCAGGCGTGTGCAGCTGGGGGGTTTCTCAGGCGTGTGCAGCTGGGGCTGTCTCAGGCGTGTGCAGCTGGGGGGTTTCTCAGGCGTGTGCAGCTGGGGGTGTCTCAGGCGTGTGCAGCTGGGGGGTTTCTCAGGCGTGTGCAGCTGGGGGTGTCTCAGGCGTGTGCGGCTGGGGGGTGTCTCAGGCGTGTGCAGCTGGGGGGTGTCTCAGGCGTGTGCAGCTGGGGGGTTTCTCAGGCGTGTGCAGCTGGGGGGTTTCTCAGGCGTGTGCAGCTGGGGGGTGTCTCAGGCGTGTGCAGCTGGGGGTGTCTCAGGCGTGTGCAGCTGGGGGGTTTCTCAGGTGCGTGCAGCTGGGGGGTGTCTCAGGCGTGTGCAGCTGGGGGTGTCTCAGGCGTGTGCAGCTGAGGGGTGTCTCAGGCGTGTGCTCCTGGGGGGTGTCTCAGGTGCGTGCAGCTGGGGGTGTCTCAGGCGTGTGCAGCTGGGGGTTTCTCAGGCGTGTGCAGCTGGGGGTGTCTCAGGCGTGTGCAGCTGGGGGGTTTCTCAGGCTTGTGCAGCTGGGGGTGTCTCAGGCGTGTGCGGCTGGGGGGTGTCTCAGGCGTGTGCGGCTGGGGGTGTCTCAGGCGTGTGCAGCTGGGGGGTGTCTCAGGCGTGTGCAGCTGGGGGGTGTCTCAGACGCGTGCAGCTGGGGGGTGTCTCAGGCGTGTGCAGCTGGGGGTGTCTCAGGCGTGTGCAGCTGGGGGGTGTCTCAGGCGTGTGGAGCTGGGGGTGTCTCAGGCGTGTGCAGCTGGGGGTGTCTCAGGCGTGTGCAGCTGGGGGGTGTCTCAGGCGTGTGCAGCTGGGGGTGTCTCAGGCGTGTGCAGCTGGGGGTTTCTCAGGCGTGTGCAGCTGGGGGTTTCTCAGGCGTGTGCAGCTGGGGGTTTCTCAGGCGTGTGCAGCTGGGGGGTGTCTCAGGCGTGTGCAGCTGGGGGTTTCTCAGGCGTGTGCAGCTGGGGGGTGTCTCAGGTGTGTGCAGCTGGGGGGTTTCTCAGGCGTGTGCAGCTGGGGGTTTCTCAGGCGTGTGCAGCTGGGGGGTTTCTCAGGCGCTTGCAGCTGGGGGGTGTCTCAGGCGTGTGCAGCTGGGGGTGTCTCAGGCGTGTGCTCCTGGGGGTTTCTCAGGCGTGTGCAGCTGGGGGGTGTCTCAGGCGTGTGCAGCTGGGGGTGTCTCAGGCGTGTGCAGCTGGGGGTGTCTCAGGCGTGTGCGGCTGGGGGTTTCTCAGGCGTGTGCAGCTGGGGGGTGTCTCAGGCGTGTGCAGCTGGGGGTGTCTCAGGCGTGTGCAGCTGGGGGTGTCTCAGGCGTGTGCAGCTGGGGGTGTCTCAGGCGTGTGCGGCTGGGGGGTGTCTCAGGCGTGTGCAGCTGGGGGGTGTCTCAGGCGCGTGCAGCTGGGGGGTGTATCAGGCGTGTGCAGCTGGGGGTGTCTCAGGCGTGTGCAGCTGGGGGTGTCTCAGGCGTGTGCAGCTGGGGGTTTCTCAGGCGTGTGCAGCTGGGGGGTGTCTCAGGCGTGTGCGGCTGGGGGGTGTCTCAGGCGCGTGCAGCTGGGGGTGTCTCAGGTGTGTGCAGCTGGGGGGTGTCTCAGGCGTGTGCAGCTGGGGGTGTCTCAGGCGTGTGCAGCTGGGGTTGTCTCAGGCGTGTGCAGCTGAGGGGTTTCTCAGGCGCGTTCAGCTGGGGGTGTCTCAGGCGTGTGCAGCTGGGGGGTGTCTCAGGCGCGTGCAGCTGGGGGTGTCTCAGGCGTGTGCAGCTGGGGGGTGTCTCAGGTGCGTGCAGCTGGGGGGTGTCTCAGGCGTGTGCAGCTGGGGGTGTCTCAGGCGTGTGCAGCTGGGGGTGTCTCAGGCGTGTGCAGCTGGGGGTGTCTCAGGCGTGTGCAGCTGGGGGTTTCTCAGGCGTGTGCAGCTGGGGGTGTCTCAGGCGTGTGCAGCTGGGGGTTTCTCAGGTGCGTGCAGCTGGGGGTGTCTCAGGCGTGTGCAGCTGGGGGGTTTCTCAGGCGTGTGCAGCTGGGGGGTGTCTCAGGCGTGTGCAGCTGGGGGGTGTCTCAGGCGTGTGCAGCTGGGGGTGTCTCAGGCGTGTGCAGCTGGGGGGTGTCTCAGACGCGTGCAGCTGGGGGTTTCTCAGGCGCGTGCACCTGGGGGGTGTCTCAGGCGTGTGCAGCTGGGGGGTGTCTCAGGCGTGTGCAGCTGGGGAGTTTCTCAGGTGCGTGCAGCTGGGGGTTTCTCAGGCGTGTGCAGCTGGGGGGTGTCTCAGGCATGTGCAGCTGGGGGTTTCTCAGGCGTGTGCAGCTGGGGGGTGTCTCAGGCGTGTGCAGCTGGGGGGTGTCTCAGGCGTGTGCAGCTGGGGGTGTCTCAGGCGTGTGCAGCTGGGGGGTTTCTCAGGCGTGTGCAGCTGGGGGTGTCTCAGGCGTGTGCAGCTGGGGGTGTCTCAGGCGTGTGCAGCTGGGGGTGTCTCAGGCGTGTGCAGCTGGGGGTTTCTCAGGTGTGTGCAGCTGGGGGTGTCTCAGGCGTGTGCACCTGGGGGTTGTCTCAGGCGCGTGCAGCTGGGGGTGTCTCAGGTGCGTCCAGCTGGGGGTGTCTCAGGCGTGTGCAGCTGGGGGTGTCTCAGGCGTGTGCAGCTGGGGTTGTCTCAGGCGTGTGCAGCTGGGGGGTTTCTCAGGCGCGTGCAGCTGGGGGTGTCTCAGGCGTGTGCAGCTGGGGGTGTCTCAGGCGTGTGCAGCTGGGGGGTGTCTCAGACGTGTGCAGCTGGGGGTGTCTCAGGCGTGTGCAGCTGAGGGGTTTCTCAGGCGTGTGCAGCTGGGGGGTGTCTCAGGCGTGTGCAGCTGGGGGTGTCTCAGGCGTGTGCAGCTGGGGGTGTCTCAGGCGTGTGCAGCTGGGGGTGTCTCAGGCGTGTGCAGCTGGGGGTTTCTCCGGCGTGTGCAGCTGGGGGTGTCTCAGGCGTGTGCAGCTGGGGGTTTCTCAGGTGCGTGCAGCTGGGGGTGTCTCAGGCGTGTGCAGCTGGGGGGTTTCTCAGGCATGTGCAGCTGGGGGGTGTCTCAGGCGTGTGCAGCTGGGGGGTGTCTCAGGCGTGTGCAGCTGGGGGTGTCTCAGGCGTGTGCAGCTGGGGGTGTCTCAGGCGTGTGCAGCTGGGGGGTGTCTCAGGCGTGTGCAGCTGGGGGTGTCTCAGGCGTGTGCAGCTGGGGGGTGTCTCAGGCGTGTGCAGCTGGGGGTGTCTCAGGCGCGTGCAGCTGGGGGTGTCTCAGGCGTGTGCTTGATTCCTCTGAACATTTTGGGTGAGTTCTAGGGTCCACTCTCACCCCCTGTTGTTCTGCTCCGTGGACGTTGCCTGCGCTTCATGCGGCTCCGGGCTGCCCATATACCACAGATGAAGCCTTTCTTTAGCCTACATTTCTTTTAGCGTCTCTTCTGCCTTGTTCTGTGTCCTCCGCTAATGTGTTTCTCTTCCTGTGTCGTATTCTGGACGGTTTCTTCCAGTCTGTCTTTAGCTCTGTCTAACTTGCACTTACTTCCATTGACTGAGGTTGTTGTTAATCGTTTTACTATTATTTGGTATTTTTTACTTGGTTCTTGCTAGGATTCTCTGGTGATACATATTGAATTGTGTCTCCCTGAGTCCCCCCAACTCTGTGGGGGTGACCTTTTTTGAGACTGGAGTTTTTACAGCGGCAACTGAGTTAGCATGAGGTCACTGTGATGCTTTTAACCCGCACGGCCGGGTCCTTTCCCATTTAAAGGGGAAAATGTGGGTACAGAGGCAGATGGGGAAAGACCACAGACAGAGACAGGCTGGCAGGTGAGAAGGCCGCCGCGGAGCTGGAGGAGTGCCGAGGTGGCCGGCAGGGCAGCGGGGAGGTGAGAGAGCTCCTGCCGGCCTGGCCTTTCCTGGGAGCCCGGCTGCCATCCTGGATTGCAGGCTTGTGGCCTCTGGAGCGTGGACATACACTCCTGCAGCTCGGGGCCCTGCCCTGTGCTACTTTGCTGCAGATCTTTAGAAAACAAACCCACCTAATGAGCTGAGCACGAGGCCAAGTGTTGGTCTCCTGTGTTACTATGGAATGGAATCCGGGAGTCAGCAGTGGGAGAAAGCAGAGTGACGCAGGACACGGCAAGATCCAGGGTGCAGATGAGCGTGGCTCGTTGCTCATGGTGAGCACATCTTCCTAGGGGCTGCAGGACAGCGGCTATCTGCACACAGTTTAGGACGAGACACAGGGAGTAGGTTACCAGTCATCTGTGGAGTATTTATTTCCCCACCCAGGCCGGAGTCCAGTGTGAGTCCTCGGGCTTGCCATAGCTTTGTGGCAGCAGGGAAGGCTGGACCAGGAACACGTGGGGCCCAGCGTGGGCCTGGGGTGTGGTGTCACAGATGCGTGGAGCCAGGTGGCTCCCCTCTAGGCCTGGGGCCCTCAGGACAGCTGGAGCCACGCAGAGGGATGAGCGCTCCAAGCTCCGGTCCTCAATGGGAGGTATTTGGGTTTGATGACATCGTGTAGGTGGAGGCCCGGTGTTAGGATCAGTGCCCTTCTAGAAAGAGGGAGACCCAGGTTCCCCTTTTCTCTGGGCTGTGTGGGACACAGACAAAAGGTGGCCATCTGCAAACCACCTCCTTGGGCAGAGGGCCTGCCAGTGGCTTGATCTTGCCCTTCTCAACCTCTGGAACAGGGAGACGTATGTGTCTGTGCTGAGTCCCAGTCAGTGGCTGTTGCCAGGGCGGTTGGGCTGAAGAGGCGACAGAGGCCCTCGGTGTGCTTTGCTTTTCACAGACACAGGGTACAGCTCTATTTTTTTCTTTTTTAAAAATTGTTTTCAGATCTCTGCCCAAATCTTCAGTCTTGTCTCTTATGTCCAGAGACAAACAATTCATATTTATTTTGAGATCTGAGTAAGATATTTCCAGTATCTGGCTGCCTGTGGGCTTGTTACTACATTGTCTTATTTTTCCTTGAATGTTTACTGTGTGTCAGCCTTGTGTTTATTACATGTAGGAAGTCTCTTGTAGATGTGATCTGAGTTTGCTCCACCCGCCACCAGGGGGCACTAGAACCCCATGGTTGCTGTCAGTTGTCAGTTGTCATCCCAAAGTAGGAAAACAAGGGTGAACTACCCCATCCCCAGAAGGTTGGGATGCTTATGGTCTCCTTCATACCAGGTTCATAGTCCCCACCCAAAGCAAAAGGGTCCAGGATTGACCTTTGCTTACAGCTGCTTTTCAAGAGGAACAGAGTGAGTGAAAGGCTTTAGAACAGTATGTGTTTTTGTTTTTGTTTTTGTAAAGGTGAAAGAAAAATAGCTCTGAACTAGAATTTCCTGGGTAAAGAAAAATACCTTTCAAGCTGAAGTAAAGATATGTTCAAACAAATCTTGACACAAGAAGAAGCTCATTAAAAAATAGTAAATGGGGCTGGGGGTATTGGTGGGAGGGGGAGTGGAAATGGAGAGGGAGTGAGCAGGGGTGTGGCCCACGTGCTTTGTGTGCAGGCATGGAAATGGACAATGACACTACTTGAAATTGGTTTCAGAAGTGAGAGGGAGTTGATAAGAGGGATGAGGTTGATGGGTATATTGTATGCATTAATGGAAATGTCACAATAAGCCTTCCTTGTATAGATAATGCATGTGTATAGGAATCTTAATAAAAATTAGAACAAGCAGTAAATGACATTTTTCAGGCAAAAAGAAGAAAGCAGGCAAAGAAACATAGGAGGAGCAGCTAGAACAATAAATCCCTAGGCAGATTGAAGTGAGTATGCGCAGCACAGGACAATCATAACATCTTGTTGCATGAAGTATAGAGATAATGAAAGTGCATGACAAAATTGCTCTTTGTGAAGGACAGAGTTAAAATTTGCATTGTTCCGAGGGTATCATTAACGTTAGACTTTGATAGGTCCGGGAAGCATGGTATCTTTAGGATAACTACTAAAAGACTTCATACTTTACAAACAGAGTTTGTAAATGGAATAATAAGAAATTAAAAATGATAACAAAAGGAAAATCAGTTATTCTAGGCTTAGTGGTCCGTACCCGTGACACCCACACTGAGGAGTCAGAGGAGGATTGCAGTCTGAGGCTGCCATGGCAAAAGGGTGAGATCTGATCTGAAAACCTACAAGCAAAAAGACTGGCCCGGTGGCTCAGGTGGTACAGTGCTCCCCTGGGCTTTCCTCCCCAGCACAGCATCAAGAACTAAAAGATAGAAGGTGCTAGTGCCTGTTGCCAGAAGAAATCAAAAGCACAATGTCTGGCAGCCTCATTTCCACCCACAAACTGGACACACATGGCTGTAGATCAGATGATATGAGTGTTCAAGATTATTTAGTCATTTAAATTAATATTTGTAAAGGATCCTCTAAAGTTATTACCAAATATTTTTTGGTGCTTCAAAACAGATTAATCTTTTTTATTATATTACAGACAACATGTATATGCAAATTTCTTTGCTCAAAGAAATCCTAGAATACCTGTAATCTCACCTATGTGGATGGTGGCAGTGTGTTCCAGGGAAAACCTGAGCGAAGGCACGCAGCACTCTGGAAAACACAGCAGGGCAGGAGGCTGGGTGTGGTTAAGTTCTTTTTTTTTAATTTTAATTTTTATTGTGAAAATACTGTACAGAGGTTACAATTACGTGGGCAAGATAATGAGTACATTTCTTATCAAGCATTGTAGGCTCCTCCTTTGTTTCCCCTTCCCATCCCTTCCCATCCTACCCCCATCCCTCCCTCAATCTTCCTCCCCCTCCCCATCAAAGTTGTAAAGTTCGTTTTTTCACATAACGACTTGTACATCTCATTGTTGCAATGGATTGGTTAAGTTCTTGAGCAGTGGCCGTGAAGTCCTGAGTGCAAACCCCTGGTACGGGCAAGGTGCAGGCAAGGGTCCATGTAAACCAGCTCGTAAGAGATCAAGCGGGAGAGTGAAATATTCCTAACAATGCACATGGGTACATGATCCATTATTTCTGACGGTACATATACCAAAGACTGTATTAAAGCTGGGCGCCAGTGGCTCACGCCTGTAATCCTAGTTACTCAGGAGGCTGAGATCTGAGGATTATGGTTCAAAGCCAGCCCGGGCAGGAAAGTCTGTGAGACTCTTATCTCCAATGAACCACCAGAAAACTGGAAGTGGTGCTGTGGCTCAAGTGGTAGAGTGCTCTTCTTGAGCTGAAGAGCTGAGGGACAGCGCCCAGGCCCAGAGTTCAAGATCCACGACCGACCAAAAAAAAAAAAAGAAGAAGAAAAGAAAAAAGAGAAAAAGATTGTATTAAATGTGAAGAGCTTGAGGCTTCTACTTGTAACCAACGTAGAAGAACAGGAATGGATCTGCACTAGCGCTTGGTTAGCTGAAGGTGGACCAGTGCAACTCAGAGAAGGGCCAGAAGCACACAAGGCAGCGCAGCGGGGCCCCAGCCACTGCGCTGAGGTGGCCCGTGCAGTCGCTGAGCCGAGGAGCTGTTGAGAGACCGAGCAGGACACCGAGCCCGGGAGGACAGAGCTGTACTGAGTGAGAGCTCCGGAGAGCCACCTAGCGGTCCCCTGCGGCGCGCAGCCAGCGCTGCTCCGTGTGTCCGGGAGGAGCTGCTGGGGGGGGGGGGGGGAGGGTTGGGAGGGAGATAAAGCCAAAGCGGAGCGTGCTCAGTGCTTGCCCAGGGCTGGGAATGGCGTCGCTTCTCACCAGTGACGTGAGGAAACACTGCGATTGCGGAGAAGTGGGGAGGAGCTCCAGAAGGGCTCATTTCTGTAGTGGGCGGGACCTGTCACGGACGGAGCCGCGCTATCATGGAATGCGCTGTTCCTTCTTGCGGGGCCGGGTTTGCTGCCAAGGCAGGCACCCTACCCCGCGGGCCACGGCACTAGACCACGCGCCAGATCTTACAAGAAGACTCACATGGTCACAGTAGTTTTGAGAACCTTAATAGAATCTTAGAATAAATATTGTTTCAGGTTATTTATAGAAAGGCAAAACAATGCCTAGTATTCTCCTTAGGCAGAATTCACAAAGCTTGCCATCTCAGTAAAAACCCTGATCAGAGGAAAAATAGGTAGAAAAAAAATGCAAGCCTTACTGAGAAGAAAAATCAAGCAGTTGATACCAACCCAGAACTGACTAAATGCTAGAATTAGACAAGGATGTGGGCATCACAATGAAAACGGTATTCCGAGTGTGCTAAAAGGTAAATAGAGGCCTAGAGAATGCCAATGATTTAGGTTGCACCACTTCTGGAAACAGTAATAGGGAGATGAAATGTACCCTGGGTGCTGTTAGCAGGGACTTAGGCACCAAAGAAGAAAGCATAGCAGTCCACGCTGTCTAAAATGAAACACAGAGCACAAAGACAGCGCAGCAGTGAGGAAGGGCGGTGCCCTGTAAGGTGGTGGGAGATAGTAGCATTCCCCCTCACCCAGATAACAATGGCATTGGCATTTGATGGGACGATTGGGGACCTGTGGTCTGCGGAGGGCTCAGATGACAATCCCAGTTAACTCTGATCTATCTCAGGTCTTAGCTGGTGGTATGTGTGCACCCCAGCCCACCACCCACGGTGGGTATTGTTACAGAAGCAGCTTGTGACTGGCAGTACCAACGTGGCTAAGAAGTGTGCTGCCCTCCAGATACCCAGGATCTGTGCCCTGTTTGGAGGTTGTTCTTGGGATCATAATGGTGGCAGCCACTGCTGATCTACCCCAGGGCTGAAGTCCCTCTCCTTCCAGCAAGCAAACTCCTGGGGATGACAGGGTTGGTGTCCTTTCTTACTCCCTGCATCTTTCTGTTTCTGAGAAATAGACATGAAGGACTAAGGGATTCAAAAGAAACTGCATAGCTGAAAAAAAATTATGAAGTAGCCATGCACATGCAAGGAAAGGCCTTGTTCTGAAAAGACCTGAAAAACCCGAAGTTTCACCTCAGGCTGATCTTTGACTCAGGAATGGCCCATGCCATTAATATAAAACCAAGCCGGGCGCTTGTGGCTCCTGGCGATGATACTAGCTACTCAGGAGGCTGAGACTTGAGGAGTGAGCTTCCGAGTTAGCCAGGGCAGGAAGGTCCCTGGTGGACTCTTGTCTCTGAGTAATCTCGAAAGCCCGGTGTGGATCTGTGGTGGTAGAGTGCTAGCTTTGAGCAAAAAAGCTCAGGGATGGCACCCAGGCCTGGGTTCAAGCCCCAGGACCAGTATAAAATAAAATAAAATCAAACAGGAATAATATTTAAAAAAGCAACAACTCCCATACAAAAAACAGGTCCATAAGCAAGTAAACAAAAACAATAACAAAACCTGCCATCCCTAGGAAGGAGAGCCTGATTTTTAAAGTTACCACAATATTTGGCTGAAATGTTCAATTCAGCAAAGAACTAGGAAGTATATGAAGACACAGGAAACATGATCAAATAAAGGGGAAACACTAACAGGAAGTCCTTGAAAAAGAGCTGGTGGCAGATCTACTAGATAAGGACTTTCAAACAATTTTAAAAATTCTGAAAGAACTAAAGGAAGATGGGGGGGGGGGGAGGGGGGGGAGATAAATGAGCCAGGCGCCGGTGGCTTACGCTTGTAATCCTAGCTACTCAGGAGGCTGAGATCTGAGGGTCACTGTTCAAAGCCAGCCTGGGCAGGAAAGTCTGTGAAACTCTTCAATAAACCACCAGAAAACCGAAAGTGGCGCTGTGGCTCAAGTGGTAGAGCGCTTGCCTTGAGCTGAAGAGCTGAGGGACAGCGCCCAGGCCCAGAGTTCAAGCCCCGCGACCGACCAAAAAAAAAAAAAAAAAAGATAAATGAACAAGTGGACTGTCAGTATAGACACAGAAAACCTCAAAAGAAACCAAAAGAAGTTCTGGAGTTGAAAACTACATGAATTCAGTATAGGGAGGAAGAGACATCTCTGAGCAGGCAGAATAAATAATGAATCTAAAGATAAGACAGTAGAAATGACTGAGACTGAGGGACAAAAAAATAATTATAGGAAAATGAGCGTCTCTAAGGGACATCCACCATTTAGCTAACTGATGTATAAATTGTGGGAGTCTCAGAAAGAGAAGACAGAGATAGAGGCAGAGAGAATATTTTAAGAAATAATGGCTGAAAATGCCCCAAATTTGTGAAAGTTGTAACTATAAACTTCCCAGAAGCCCCGTGAATTCCGAGTGACAGCAGCTGACTGACGTCCTCGCTGACACACAGCGGAGCAGAAGCTGAAGCCGCACGGAGCCCAGTGCAGAGGGCGGAGCGCGGTGCGGAGGGCGGAGCGCGGCGCGGAGGGCGGAGCGCGGCGCGGAGGGCGGAGCGCGGCGCGGAGGGCGGAGCCCGGCGCGGAGGGCGGAGCGCGGCGCGGAGGGCGGAGCCCGGCGCGGAGGGCGGAGCCCGGCGCGGAGGGCGGAGCCCGGCGCGGAGGGCGGAGCCCGGCGCGGAGGGCGGAGCCCGGCGCGGAGGGCGGAGCCCGGCGCGGAGGGCGGAGCCCGGCGCGGAGGGCGTCTAGAGATGTCAGAAGTGACTTCCATCCTCCTCAGAAACCGCGGATCAGATCAGATCGTAGTGGCCAACGTGCTAAAAAGAAAAACAAACAAAACAAAACAAGGAAGAAATCAAGACATTCTCAGATAAACACCGGAGGCAGTTCGTTCCGGTTAGATCTCGCGGACAAAACATAACCTAGAGGAGGCCGGTGGGGGGGGAGGGACAGGGGAGGGTGAAAGGGTGGGGGCCGAAAGATCCTAATAAAAGTAAATACACGGACAATTATAATATTCTAACATGATTTAATTGAGTAATACATTAAAATATTAGTCTAAAGACTAAGGTTGTTATCAACTTGGTAAATGACTACACATAATGTTTTCTGTATGATTTAAGAGGCAAATGTACTTAAAAGAATAATTAGCGTAATTATTGGTTTATATCTTAATTCTCTCTCTTTTTTTTTTTCATCAGTCCTGGGGCTTGAACTCAGGGCCTTGGCACTGGCCCTGAAAATCTTTTGCTCAAGGCTAGCTTTGAGCTACTACTTGAGCCACAGCACTACTTTTGGCTTTTTCTGTGTATATGGTCCTGAGGAATCGAGTCCAGGGCTTCATGCATGCTAGGCAAGCACCCTACCACTAAACCACATTCTCTGCTCTTAATTCTCTTTTATTCAGAGTCGGGTATGTACCCAAGCTCTCCTGTGGCTGACTGTACAGTCCTGGCTTGCCTTGAATTTGTGGTCGTCTTGCTTCACTCACCCTGGTGCTGGGATTACAGGCATGTGCTATTATACGTAGCATGTTTTCTTTTAATTCTTTTTTTTTTTTGTCGGTCGTGGGGCTTGAACTCTGAGCCTGCGCACTGCGCTGTCCCTCAGCTCTTACAGCTCAAGCCAAGCGCTCTACTGCTTGAGCCACAGCACCACTTCCAGTTTTCTAGTGGTTTATTGGAAATAAGAGTCTCACAGACTTTCCTGCCTGGGCTGACTTTGAACCGCGATCCTCAGATCTCAGCCTCCTGAGTAGCTAGGATTACAGGCGTGAGCCACCGGCGCCCGGCTTCTTTTAATTCTTAAAGGAAATTTTAGTCATGGCTGCATACTGTACAATGTATAATTTAGCAACATCAACAGCTGAAAGGGAGAGGGGCAGAATTGTAAGGAAACAGATGATACGTTACTGAAGGGAAGCTGGTATGAACTGCAATTGAACACTGTAACTGCAGGTAGTTAAACATAACGCTCATGGAAACTACAAGAAAAATAGCCAAAAAATTATACAAAATTAGAAAGAAATTTAAATGTGTTATCATAAAAAAACAAAACAAACCCAACAAAAATAGGTACAGAAGAAAACAGGGATGTGGGAAGTGGGGGGGGGGGGCAAAAAAGCTATAAAGCATATAGAAAATGACAGAGTAAGTCCCTTTGAAAAATCAATGATTACTTTAAATGTAAATGGACTAAACTTCCAAACAAAAGACAGAATGGCTCAACGATCCAAGTATATACACTGTCAACAGGAGATGCTTCATGTCCAAAGGCACCAACAGATGGCCCGAAGAAGGCAGTGCTATTATACTAAGACCATAAAAATAGCTTGCAAGTAAAAAAGTTCTTAAGACACAAAGGACATTATGTGTTAAAAAGTTCAATAACAAGAAGATTGAACATTTACATACTCAGTAACAGCATAAGAGTAAAAAAATGGACAGAATGGAGAAATGGACAGCTTTATAGTAATAGTACAGGATTCCATACCTGATAGTAATGGATAGAACAACCAGACAGAAGATAGGTAAATGAACAGGTTTGAACAGCACAATAACCAATGAGAGCTAATGTACATCTTCTGAAGATTTTTCCCAACAAGAGTGACAACAACACAATCTTCTGGGGTGCATGGGACATATTTCAGGATGTACCATGTGTCCTGCCACAGCAAGGGTAGGGGATTTAAAAATACAGATACCATCACGTGTTTTCTCTGACCACAACAGGGATGACGTTAGAAATCAATACAATGATGAAAACTGGAAAGCTCATAAAGAAATGAAATAACATATTCTGGAACAAACAGTGGATCAAAGAAGAGATCATAAGGGAAATTAGAAAATAGAGATGAATGAAAATGAAAAGAAAACATTCCAAAATTTATGGGATCCAAGAAAAGCAAAACAAACTACAACGAAGGTGTACACCTGTTCCATCACCAGAACTTTCTGTGGATGTTGACATTTTAGCAGCTTGATCAAAATGTGTCCCTCATCCCTGGGTAAGTCCCTTTTCCTTTCCCACTTGTAACGGAATTGCATTAAGACCAGTTCCTTTATTTCTCTGAGATTTAAATCAGGTAATGCTATACTTTTTTTGCTTTCATAATCAAATATAATTTCGAAAACTCAAGAGAGAAGGAATTTAGTTGAATTTTCCCGTACTTTTGTTCTTTATTTACGTTTAAAGTTTCTTCACCGTTCCACCTTTATCCGTTCCGTTCTGTTTCAAGAGCTTCCTTTGGCAAATCTTTTAGGATAAATCTTACCCCATCACATTTGCTTAGATTTCCTTCATGTAAGAATGTTTTGTTTTTTTCTTTACCCCTGTAGGATGATTTTGCTTGATATAAATTCAAGCAAAGTTCCATCAATTCAAGGTTGATAGTTCTTTACTTTTAGGACTTGAAAAATGTGGTCTAACTTCTTTGTGGCCTCCAAGGTTCTGATGAAAAATCCACTGTCATTTTAGTATTTTTCCCCTGTGGGTTACATGTCATTTCTCACTGCTTTAAGATTTCTTCTGTGTCTTTGTAGTTTTCTGAAGTTTGACTGTGATGTATCTTGGTATGGATTTTTGTTTTTGCATTTTTTTCTTGAGTTTTTAGGCTAATGTCTTACCAAGTTTGAGAAAGCTACTCCATATTTCTTTGAGAAATATCCCACATTCTTGTAGTCTAGGTGGTCTTTTTTCTCCTCCAGTTTATTTTTATTTTTTGTTTTATTTATAATTCAATTTAAAACAGTCAGATTCAAGTTGGTTAATTTAGTTATGTACCAATCTGACACAGTGGAGGAAAACAACCTTTAAAGGGACTGTGTCCATTATTGGAATCAGAAATTTTATTTTCTTATAATTAAGTTCAGTAAAATGAGTTTTTTTTTAATGTTAAAAAATATCTCATGCCAGGGCTGGGAAGGTGGCTCAGTGGTAGAGCGCTTGCCTTGCATGCTTGAGGCCCTGGGTTCGATTCTTCAGCACCACATAAGCAAAAAGAAAAAAGCCGGAAGTGGTGCTGTGGCTCAAGTGGTAGAGCGCTAGCCTTGAACTGGAGAGCTGAGGGACAGCACCCAGGCCCAGAGTTCAGGGCCCATGACCGGACCCCAAAAAAAAAAAAAAGAAAAGAAAAAAAATATCTCATGCCAAGTGCTACTGGCTTATGCCTGTAACCCTAGTTACTCAGGAGGTTGAGATCTGAGGATCACGGTTCAAAGCCAGCCTGGAAAGGAAAGTCCATGAGACTCCTGTTGCCGCTAAAACTACCAAAAAAGCCAGAAGTAGAGTTCTGGTTCAAGTGTAGAGCACCATCCTTGAGCACAAAAGCTTGGGGACAGCATCCAGACCCTGAATTTAAGCCCCAGGAACAGTACAAAAAATAAAATATGATAAAATAAATAAACTAAAGGACTCAACAAATATCCCATGTTCTTTTGCTTTTCCTTCTGGAACTCATTATAAAAGTGTTAGGTCTTTGGTTATTACCTGACAAGTCTCTAAAATTCAGGGTTTTGGTTTTCTTTTCATTCTGTTTTCTGCATGTTTCAATTCATTGATTTCTATTGTTCTATTTGTTAGTTCACTAACAATATTCTTTCTCCATTCCATTTTTCTGTTGATCCCTTTCACTGAGTTCTTAAATTTTTGCTAATATCCCTTTTAATCCTAATTTTTTTTTGTTTAGTTCTACTTTATATGTTTTTACTTTTATTTTTTGCTGGGACTTTTTGTGTCTTTTCATTTGTTTGTATGTGCTTGTAATTGCTCATTAGAATGAGCTACTTTAATTTCTTGTTGGAAAATTCTAGCATCTGTGACATCTCCCTGTTAGCCTCTACAATTGTAGATGTTTAAATATTTACTAGAATCGCAGATGAAACCATTTGTCTGGGACTTTTCTCTTTTTCTTTTTCCTTTTTGTTGGTCATGGGGCTTGAGCTCTGGGCCTGGGCCCAGTCCCTCAGCTCTTCAGCTCAAGGTGAGCGCTCTACGGCTGGAGCCACAGCGCCACTTCTGGTTTTCTAGTGGTTTATTGGAGATAAGTCTCATGGACTTTGCTGCCTGGGCTGGCTTTGAACGACGATCCTCAGATCTCAGCCTCCTGAGTAGTTAGGATGACAGCGTGAGCCACCGGTGCCCGGCTCATCTTACTGTTCTTACTCTAGAGTATTACCAGCTTTCAGGTCACTGTTGTGGGTGGAAATGAAAGGTAAATATTTGAAAATTACTTGATGTTAGTACTTCTCATTTCATTTCAACATCTTGAGGTTTTTCTCTTCGACTCCATTTTTGTGTTTTGTATCTCTCTTCTCCCCCAAACCATCCTGGTTCACAGAAATGTTCACTTGTTTGCATATGTAGAGAGATACACATCTATAACCCTCTATATGTGTACACACATGTGGTATGAACACAGGTGGTTTGAACGCAGAGCCTTGAACTCACTCAGCTTGTGCTCTACCAATTGGGGTATACCTCCGATCTAGCGTTTTACTGGTTATTTTGGAGACTGAATCTCATGGATTTTTTTTCCCCTGAGTTCACTTTAAACCATGATTGTCAGACCTTTGCCTCCTGAGAAGCTAAGATTACAGGTATATGCTCTGGCTTGCGTATTTAGTTTTTGCTCTGTCTCACAACACACAGAACATGATATGAGAATTTGCAGCCCTACATTTATTGCCAATAGCAGAGTTTTAAAAAAAGAAGTCCAGGAGTTTCCTTAGTTCTTATTTTTACATAAATAATATGTCTAAAGGTACTTGGATTATTTTTTCTTCTATGTGGCTATGTCATCGAAGTATGTAGTGCTGTCCACTTGTCTCTGCTTGTGTGCAATTTGAGGGGTTCTCCTTTAAATCTTGCTGTTTTTGTTTTACAAATGTGTAATATTTTAACACATGTGGCTCCAAATTTAAGGTTTTGTGTGTGTGTGTGTGTGTGTGTGTGTGCTGGTAGTAGGGCTTGAACTCAGGCCCTGGGTACTGTCTCTGAGCTCTTTTGCTCAAGATTAGAGCTCTACCACTTGAGCCACAGCTCAAGTGTGTGTGTGAATAATTGGAGATAAAAGTTTCATGGACGTTTCCTGCCTGGGCTGGCTTTGAACTGTGATTCTCAGAACTCAGCTTCCTGAAATAGGAATATAGGTGTGTGCTACCAGCTCTTGGCTTAAGATTAAAAACAAATATATCCAGAGAATTCTTATTCCTTTCCTTTTCCTTACTCTGGCTAAAAATATTTCAGGTTTTTACTCTTACAATAACCAGGTTAATTGGCTTTTGCTTTATTCTATTTTTTCCTTACAGGTATTTATAATTTTTCTGTCTCTCTGTGGAATTTTCCTGTGTATACTTACCTTTGCAGCCAACAGTTTGGCAACCAGTGTTTTCTTCGGAAATAATCTGTTGCATGCAAATCTTTCACACTGTTGCACTGTTGCACAGAACAGCTTATTGTGATTTTCTTTCTTTCTTTCTTTTTTTTTTTTTGGGTCCAGTTGTGGGCCTGAACTCTGGGCCTGGGCGCTGTCCCTCATCTCTTCAGCTCAAGGCTAGCCCTCTACCACTTGAGCCACAGCACCACTTCCGGCTTTTTTCCTTTTTGCTTATGTGGTGCTGAGGAATCGAACCCAGGGCCTCATGCATGCAAGGCAAGTGCTCTACCACTGAGCCACCTTCCCAGCCCGCTTATTGTGATTTTCAAAATGTCTCTTTTCCTTCTTATCATGGCTTGTTTCAGGCACAAGTGCTTTATCCCTTTTTTTCTTGATAACTAAAGACTGTCTCTATTAGATTTTCTAAAGGACCAGAATTTCAAGTTATTAATTAAATCTATGGCTTTTCTATTTTCTACCTCATTAATTTTTTTCCTTTTTTCTAAATTGAGGTATAATTCGCATAACATACAATTAACCTTTCAAAGTAAAATTCGGTGGCATTTAGTGGATTCACAATATTGTGAAACTACCATTCTGTTTAGTTTAAAAGTTTCCATCACTCTATAGAAAGATCTTGCACCCATTTTTCCCTTGTGGTATTGCGGATTGAACCCAGGGCCTTAGTTTTGTTAGACAAGCATTCTACAACTTGAGCCATGCATCCAGCCCTTTTATCTATAGTTTGCTTTTGAGATAGTTTCGCTAACTCTGTTTGGGCTAGCCTCAAGTTCACGATCTTCCTGCCTCCCCTTTTCACTCAGCTGGGATTATAGGGCATGTACCACCACGTTTGGCATAAATAACTGTTGTATGCTTTTATTTTTATTGTATTGTGATTTGAACTCAGGGCCCAGGCTTTGTTAGGCAGGCACTCTGCCATTTGAACCAAGCCTGTAGCCACTGGTGCTTTGGTTCTTTTTGCAACAGGGTCTCACATTTATGCTTGGGCTGCCCTGGATATGATCCTCCTATTTACACTGGGCACTGTAGCTATACTGACTCCATAGCCAGCTCTTGTTGATGGAGGGGTCTCTTGAGCTTTAGTCTGCTCACACTGGCCTTGAACCACCATCTGCCCAGCCTCCGCTTACCAAGTAGCTGGGATGACACATGTGAGCCATTTCGCCTGGATATAAATTATACTCACCAAGTGTTATTTGTATAATTTCTACCTTATGAAGTGTGTTAGAACTTCAGACGTATATGTGGGGGCCTGGGGACTGGGGAATATTCTATGTATACCAGAGAGGAAGGCAACAGTTTTGTTGGTTTTGGGCGCTAGGGATGGAACCCGGGGCCTTGAGTGTGCTCAGCACGTGCTCTGACACTGAGCGGTGGCCCCGGGTGAGGTGGATTTACCTAGAACCACATGGTCCCTCTTGCTAACAGCAGTGCATGTGATCTGCCCACGCGTGCACGATTTAGTTTATCTGACTAGGGTGGAGTGGAAGGGTCCCGCCGGCGGAGTGAGGTCTGGGTCCTCCTGGCTTCCTGCAGCGCTGCGGTGCCCCTCGCCGCCTCCATCAGTGTTCATCACTGTGCGGTGGCTCCATTGGCCCAAGAACTGGCGTGGTTTTCACATTTGAAGCTCTGGAGGCTGGATTCCACCTTGTCTGATAGCAGTGCCAAATCCCTGCTCGTTTACCGTTTCCATTTCCCCAGCTTTTCTGCCTCTTAAATCACTGTGCTTCAAGCTGTGGCTTGCTCTGTCAGCTGAGTTGAAAGTCTTTCTTTCTTAATGCATGAGCTTAAGCCCATTCCTACCGCCGCGCCGCCAGTGCTGCTGCTCTGTCGTTGTGTCTCATTTACCCTGGCCGTCGCAGTACCTGTGTGCTGTTTCAGTCTCCCTGTGGTCTGCTTTCCTTCTTTTCTTTAGCATAGCTTCCTCTACTATTGTTTTTTATCACTTAAAGAAGGAACAGCTTCATCGAAATCCCTTTCACATCCTACACAGTGCCCCGTGTGTACGACACAGCCCAGTGGTTCAGGGCATTATCAGCGTTTTAAGCTTGGGGTGAAGCATACATTATATAAAACCAATCATTTCAGCCAGCTTTAAAAGTGCAGTTCAGTGGCATTATGGGCATTCCTGATCTTGGGCCATCTATCACCACCATTCCAAGGACTCACCACCCCCAGCAGAACCTGCCTGGAATGGCTGGCTGCTCCTCCCTCTCCCCTCAGCCCAAGCTCCCCTCTGCTCTGCTCATTTTCTGCCCAGGAACTCACTAGTCTACCTGCCTCATGCAAATGGAGCCACAGTGTCTGTCCTTTTGTGTCTGGCTCATTTCCCTAAGCACAGTGTTTGCAGGTTTACGCACATGATTGCACTTTCTTGCATTTCATTTGTAATTGAGAGACGTTTGTGTTTTCGTCTAAGTGACTATCTTTATTCCAGTACCTTTAACAATGTTTAATTAGCTTGAAGAATATAGACCCTGAGTTTGTGTAGGTAAAAGGGGATTGGGTCTTGGAATTTCAGGTGGTGCCAATGAATCCTGTTGCTGCGTCAGCCTGAAGCCTACCTTTTATTTATGACTATCAATGAGCTTATTATTTATGCCGCGTCCTCCTTCTCTTGCCCTTCTAGGTTGCCTTATTTCTATTTCGTCCCAACCCCAGCAGCTGTTTATTCATTATTCTCTCTCTCTGCTCTATCTCTACACTTAACCATGTTTAGCTTTCACCACCGGCCTTCTAGCAGATTCCTTGTGAAGGGCTTGTGAATATATTTCCTGGGTTTTTGCACATTTGAAACTGCTTTCCATAGCCTGGGCGGTTGAAGGACAGCTTGGGATGGCGGTCCTTGCAATTTCCAATTAAGTTCATTGAGGTACTCAAAAGTGTCAAGTTAAGTACGCCATTTTTTGAATCCAAGTGCGATCTGCTAAGTGAGAATCATTTGCACTTTTCCGCCCCCGTCTCATCTCTTAGCTCTTAAACTCCCGACAAATCTTATTCCTTGGACAGCCACTTTGGCAGGGCACAGCCAAGCCCGGTACACGGATGCAATTTTTTTTCATGTCACGTTGGAACAGACGGGACTGTCAGAGCTTGGGTTTTATTAGAGTCACCGTTGGATCATATCATTTAACGTGGGTGTCAGATCTGTGCGCAAGCTTTCCATACAAGAGCTGTGACTAATCTCTTGCAGGCCGTGCAGCTCAGGGTTTTCTAGAACAATCTTAATGGAGAGCTGTTAACACCTTCTGTCATTCCAGCACATCTGTATGGGATTCTGCAGCCTCTGTAACAAGCCCTGCATCTCCAAGTGTTAATTTACCAGTTTGAATGTCTTATTCCCAGTCATTCATGTTGGGACTGCTTTAAAGAGCAACTGTGTCCTCCCTAGCCATTTCCTTGAGGAATTCTAATTAGGGCAATTAATGGGGTCCAATTAGGGATGTATTAATACAAAGATTCATCGATCTGCAATAAATGCTTTTTTGGGGGCTTAATAAACCTTTGGATCCTGTTGTCCTTGTCATCTGACATGTCGTCAATTCGTTTACTAATAATATTATTCGAAAATGTCACCTTTTCCATTTCCTTTGCTTCATTAGTCTCAGACACAGTGTTGACAATTTCCAATCAGGCTGTTAAAATGAGCGATTCTGCAATTATGTGAGTCATTTCTGCTTTAGCTCTTAATTGCACGACCTTGTAAGCAGCTCCTTGTGCTCCACCGGTACCAGGGCGATCGATCTAGCAGAGGACCTGGTTCCTTAATTCATGCTTGCGGGTGCTTGTAAAAGGTCACAGCTTTTTTTTGTCCTGGGTAGTGCGTGCGTTGTGGGGTGGGATGTGGCGCCGTCTGCCTGGCTCCCTTGCCTGATTGAAGAAGTTCTTCATCACAATCCAACTTTTAAGCTGGGGGTGGAGGGGATCATTGTTGGGGCACACAAAATCCAGTGTGGGGTAGCTCTCATTGTGTTATGTTGTCCAATGAACACCTTTGACTTTTTTTTGGGGGGGGCAGGGAATGACTGCTTGTTTTGTGACTATGGTAACTTTCCCGCTTCAATTAAAATGTCAGTTATAGAAGGAATAAAAATATCTGTAAAAGTACATTTATTTAGACATAAAATTCTTAAGGAGACCTGAGACTTTCAGAGCTTCTGAAAATCAGTTTTAAGGAGTTTTTAAGAAAAGGCTGTCTGCATTGTTAAATGTTTAAAATATACAAATAAAATTTAAAAATCCTAAGCATGAGTAAACAAGTTAGGATACAGTAATGTATTGATTAGTAGTTAATCCAGGGATTAAATTTCTGACAACTTCACAAGATGTGACTGTTACCTCTCCAGATAGACAATAAAGTACTTTTGGGAAGATGGATTTCTGCGTAGCTAATGCCTATGTCTCTTTAATGGATTTGCTTAAAGTCTGTTAAATGGCTATTTGAAAAGAAAAAGCATTATTTTAACTTATCAAACCATTAAATTGTTTTCAATTTCTAAAGTAGTAATTTATTATAAAATTTTGTTATGAATCAGACTTTGATTAATTGCAAATATAAATTTAAAAATTTAAGAAACAAATTTTAAAAAGGAATCAAGAAATTGCTGTCAGGACAATTAGTCACAAAATCACTTGTGCTTTAATTGGAAACATCAAATGCTGAGAGTCTACACCATTGACAGAAAAAAAGTATCTGATGATAGCATTAGAGATGGTGTGTGTGTATGAGAGAGAGACATGTTTTCATATTCTTCAGAATGAGGGACTTTGCTGGTAAACAGTTGGTAAACTAGATACAGCTGACTGCTATGGGAAGGTTGGAGCTATGCCTTGGGGCCACTGTAGTGCTGCTCATGCTCTACATAGGAGACTGTGCCCACAGTCTTTAGAGACCAGAGTAACAATGGTGGAACCTGGGACAGGTTCCTCCTACAGGGAAGGAGTCACTGAAAGAGGTAGGGGCTACCATCTTGGATGTAGCTGACATAAAGAGATGACATCTGCTTTCTTACTGTAAAAAATTGCCTGAGACTGGGTAATTTGTAAAGAACAGAGGATGTTTTCATACAGTGGGACAGAGCAAGTGTGCCAGCTTGAGTACCTCCTCTCCTTAGGAGGCCATAATGCCATTCTGTGGTTCCACATTTATGACCTCAGCTAGGCCTACCCATCTCCCAAAGGCCCTGATCTCCAGGTGCCGCTAACACATGAACCCTGTGTCACACACACAGGGAAACACACACAATTCTAAGGATTCTTGTTTGAGATAACAATTGAACTCCTTTATGGGGCACAGGCATTATTAAGGTAATTTAGTCTATAAGCACAATGTGCAATGATCAAGTCAGGGTAGTAATTACTCCCATCTATTCAACCATGAATCATTTTTCGGCACTGGATTTAATATTCTTTTCTAGCCAGTTTAAACTATACCATCGATTGTTACCATACTGTGCTAAGAAGTTCATCTTGTTCTTCACAGTGATGACTGGTTTCCACACAAGAGGAGCGACATTCGGTATTTGTCTCTGTGTCTGGTTTATTCCGCTTAAGATGGAAATAGCCTATTCCACCTAACATGCAAACAGCATCATTTCATTTTTTTTTTTTGATGAATAGTACTCCATGGTGCGACTATACCACATTTGCTTTATTCATTTACTGAAGGGAATCTGAGTTGATTCCATATTTTGGCTGTTACAAACAGTAGTGCAAAAAAAGAAAAAGAAAAACCTAAGAGTGCAGAATGTTTTTGGTGTAAGGGTTTCGTTTCTTTTGGACATACACCTACGTGGCACGATGGCTGGATCCGGGCGTGAGGAGCCCTCAGAACGTTTTCTATCTTGCATACAGGCCAGCACATGAATTTGGGGGGGGGGGGGCGTGTTCAAATTTCAGCATATAGGAACAGTGCAGAGAGAGCTGTGTCTTTGAGGATGACCCCTTGAGTGGCTGATGGGCGTGGCCTCCAGCCTCCTGCTGTGTGGGGCACTGCATCTGGCATGAAGTAATGCACATGAGCTTTCAGTGGGTCCGCAAATTTTCTTCGTAGCCGATGTGTAGAGCTGGATGGAAGCTGGGTGAGAAGCATTCGCAGGGATTGAACTAGAAGCTAAGTCTGCAGGGGCTGGAGTCCCTGTTATGGGTGGTGGTGGCTAAGAGGGTCTCTGACCACCGGCCTTCCCCACCAGGCAGGCCACTGGGCCTCCCCCTCCCCAGCCAGCCTGGTGGCTCAGCTCGGAGTGTGACCTAGGGGCGGGGCACAGCCATCAGTCCAGACTCAGGCAGGTGTCATCTTCAGTCGAGGGTGAGTGATGAGGATATTAAACGCTTGTCTGTAAAGGTCAGAGCGGCAGACGACGGGCCGAGCAGGCCAGACGTGCGCCTTGGGTGCCCGCGGCAGAATTCATTAACTTGTCACCGCCACCAGAGCTGTCAGAGGCCTTCCAGGGACAGCGGGACGTGGGGCTGCAGAGCCCGGAGCGGAGCTGCTGACCGCCAGCCCCCTCTCCTATGCCACGCCCAGCAGCAGCGGTGTGCGGGGAGGCCTCAGAGGGGAGGCTCCAAGGTCTGAAGTGTCTTGAGCCACTCTGGGCCCGAGGGGCCAATGCTCTCCCATTGGGGAGCACCATGCTGGGTGCCAGGACAGGCAAGCAAGTCGCCAGTAAAGGGGGGTTCACTTTTTTTGGGTTGCGGGTCAGCTCCTAGGCTAGAGTCACATCTGTGAGCAGAACTGGGTGTTCCAGAAGGGCCTGCTACTCTCCCTGGGAGCAGGGAAGGTGTGTGGGGTGAGGCCGTGGGGGAGGCGCAGCCAAGGAGCCATGCTGACAAGGTGCCGGCACCCCTTTCCTGCTGGCAAACCGGAGCTGGGCTCCCCTGTGCCACGCAGTTTTCCGGAACAGTGACTCTCCTGCACGGCGGTGACCGTCACCAAGGCCAGGGTGTCATGGAGGGACCCGGGATTGCGGGCTGGAGCCTGTGTGGCCTCTCACTCCCGCTGCGGCCTCCCACAAGTACTTATTGAGTAGCTACTACATCCACGCACTGCCTGCTACCCCTAGGGGCGGTGACTCAGTTAAACCCCCACCAAATGGCACAAGGGGACAAGGATCGGGGCTGTCCGGCACGGAGGCAGGAAACAGGAAGCAGCCACACCACCCCTGGCTATCCCTGAAAGAGGCCAGAGAAGGCCCGGGAGGCCCCGGGAGCAGTGTCCTGAACAAGAGCAGAGGCAGAGGCCGGGGACCCCAGGCCCCAGTTTCCACTGAGGGTTTGGGTGCCCCCCCAAGGGTGGAACAGGGGCACACCTGGGGCTCCCCCCACTGGGGGGCCCACCCTCCTGCGCACCTGGGCATCTGTCAGAGCCCACCTCCTCCCAGGCCTGGGCCTTCTCCTCCATGCAGCTTTCCAAGCACCTGGCCTCCAGGGCCTCTCCCTGGAACTCAGAGCCATCCTCCTTGGTAACCCCCGGAGCTCTGTGCCTCTGTCGAACTAGGACCCACCGATTGCTAAGTCCCCCCACCCCCTCCCATCTTCTTCTGGGATCATCACTGGGCACTCGGGTCTGATGACACCCCCCCCACCTCGGGGAGCGGCCTGTCGCAGACCCGGCCCTCCGGGGCACCCCTCACCTCCCCAGTGTAGACACTAAGTTTTTAAGCTACACACTTCTGATCGCTCGACTCTGCTTGAAACCTTTCAAAGCTAGACTTCCCATTGTTCCTAGAAAAATGATCAAAATCCTCAACAAGGCTCCCTGACAAGTGCTCTTAAAGTGGCCACACAGCATCACCTCGAACCGTAATGAATTAATCACTGCTCCCAACCGCAGCAGATTAGTGGAGTGTGAGTGTGGCTTTAATCTCCTCTCCACTGGCGGTGGGCTCTCACCGCCTCTCCCCAGCATGGAGCACAGCAACATGTTTATATGCAGAAGACTGAGCGAACAAAAACAGCGGCACGGGGCAGGTATTCTCTCCTACTCAGCAAGCCGAGCACCCCAGCAGCACCGTGACGCAGGCCTGTCCCCATCATGCAGGTGGGAACACAGAAGACAGGGAGGTTAAGGAACTTGTCCAGGGCACACAGAAAGGACCTCCCAGCAGCCTATCCGCAGGGCGTGTGGAGAAGGAAACAAGAGAATTATTAGTTCATAATGGGAAGTGTCTAGAAAGGAAGAGAAATTTAAAAAGAGACACTGTCCACAAATGAGCACCATTAATGTGTTGGTGTACTTCTTTCTCCAGGTAGCCATAGTCTGTTTTTGGCATCTGCTGTTCCCGTGGACGGCTTGGAGACACAGCCTTCCCACAGTGCGGACTTGCCTCTTTATTCATACTCTTGTGCGAAGCCCTTCTCTGGAACCTGAGGCACTTTCTGCTTTAACCATCTGTCATGTTGGCAGTCAGTACATAGGAGCAAAATCATGGTCAGTGATCAGTTCCTAGAAATGGAGTTCCTGGGTCAAGGGTCATGCAGGATTTTTAAGACATCCCCTGCATGGGGCCAGATCCTACCCCACCCCCTTTAGCGTGGGTAGAGGGGCACGCTGGCCAGGACAGGGGGGCCTGTCTCCAAGTCAAGCCTGCCCCTGGCTCCCCGCACCTGCCGGGTGGGGTCCCTGTCTGTCCCTGCCTCCTTGGCTGTCCCTTTGGGGCTCCTGCTGGAGGGCTGCCCTAGGCGGGGGCAGGGTCCTGCTGGAGGGCTGCCCTAGGCGGGGGCAGGGTCCTGCTGGAGGGCTGCCCTAGGCGGGGGCAGGGTCCTGCTGGAGGGCTGCCCTAGGCGGGGCAGGGGGGCTGGAGCCCCTCTCTGTGCCCTGTGGCTCCTCTCGAGCTAGGATCTGGTCAGATGTCTGCCCTCCAGCTCCCAGCTACCGGTGATCATTGCCCCCTATGTCTTTTTTTTTTTCAAGCCTAAAAAATTCCTCAGTGGTTGAGTTGGGGCTGCAAAGGAAACTGGATTTCTGCTAAGGAGAGGCCTTTGAGAACATCAGGGTCCCTTCCCAGAGACCCTGGACAGTCAAACGGCCAGAGGAGGCCGTTCCCTGGCTTTGCAAGTGGGTGACTCCTGTACTTGAAGGGGACCCCCCCACACCTGCAGGAGAGGAGAGAGGAGAGAGCTGGCACTGGCTGCCTTTTACAAGGAGCCATGGAGGAAAAGAAAGGCCTGGGGTGCCATGTGAAGGCCAGTCACACCGCAGCCATGGTGCCCCACAGCCAGTCAGACCCCAGCCACGGTGCCCCACAGCCAGCCACACCCCAGCCACAGTGCCCCGCAGCCAGCCACACCCCAGCCATGGTGCCCGCAGCCAGTCACACCCCAGCCACGGTGCCCGCTGCCAGTCAGACCCCAGCCACGGTGCCCGCAGCCAGTCAGACCCCAGCCACGGTGCCCGCAGCCAGCCACACCACAGCCACGGTGCCCCGCAGCCAGCCACACCCCAGCCACGGTGCCCGCAGCCAGTCAGACCCCAGCCATGGTGCCCCACAGCCAGTCAGACCCCAGCCACGGTGCCCCACAGCCAGCCACACCCCAGCCACGGTGCCCCGCAGCCAGCCACACCCCAGCCATGGTGCCCGCAGCCAGCCACACCCCAGCCACGGTGCCCCGCAGCCAGTCACACCCCAGCCACGGTGCCCGCAGCCAGTCAGACCCCAGCCACAGTGCCCGCAGCCAGCCACACCCCAGCCATGGTGCCCGCAGCCAGCCACACCCCAGCCACGGTGCCCCGCAGCCAGTCACACCCCAGCCACGGTGCCCGCAGCCAGTCAGACCCCAGCCACAGTGCCCGCAGCCAGCCACACCACAGCCATGGTGCCCCGCAGCCAGCCACACCCCAGCCACAGTGCCAGCAGCCAGTCAGACCCCAGCCACGATGCCCCGCAGCCAGCCACACCCCAGCCACGATGCCCCGCAGCCACGGTGCCTGCAGCCAGCCACACCCCAGCCATGGTGCCCCACAGCCAGTCAGACCCCAGCCACGGTGCCCGCAGCCAGCCACACCCCAGCCACGGTGCCCGCAGCCAGCCACACCCCAGCCACGGTGCCCCACAGCCAGTCAGACCCCAGCCATGGTGCCCCACAGCCAGTCAGACCCCAGCCACGATGCCCCGCAGGCAGCCACACCCCAGCCACGATGCCCCACAGCCAGCCACACCCCAGCCACGATGCCCCGCAGCCACGGTGCCCGCAGCCAGCCACACCCCAGCCACGGTGCCCGCAGCCAGCCACACCACAGCCACAGTGCCCCGCAGCCAGCCACACCCCAGCCACGGTGCCCGCAGCCAGTCAGACCCCAGCCATGGTGCCCCACAGCCAGTCAGACCCCAGCCACGGTGCCCCACAGCCAGCCACACCCCAGCCACGGTGCCCCGCAGCCAGCCACACCCCAGCCATGGTGCCCGCAGCCAGCCACACCCCAGCCACGGTGCCCCGCAGCCAGTCACACCCCAGCCACGGTGCCCGCAGCCAGTCAGACCCCAGCCACAGTGCCCGCAGCCAGCCACACCCCAGCCACGGTGCCCCGCAGCCAGCCACACCTCAGCCAGTCACACCCTAGCCACGGTGCCCCGCAGCCAGCCACACCCAGCCACGGTGCCCCGCAGGTAGCCTTCCAGGCTCATGTAAACGGTATGAAGTGTATACATCAGGAAACTGAGGCAGGAGAGGGGAAGGGACATGCCCAGATCACCTTCGTCATCACCAGAGTGGGAGTCTGTCAAAGCCATCTTCCCAAGCAGCCGCCCAGCCCTGAGGTTAAACTTGCCAAGGAAGAGAGTGACTTCCTGCTTGGCAGGGCCAGCTCTCTACAGAGCGCTCCTTGTGTCTAGGCATTGGCCCCAAGAGGAGATTGGAACGCTGCCTGTGTGTGTGTGTGTGTGTGTGTGTGTGTGTGCGCGCGCGCGCACGCGCGCACCCTCCCCCCCCACATGCGAGTGTACATGTGTATTTTACCCTCAAGTCATCTGGAATAGAAAATGGAGCATTCAACTAGGGGTGATTTGGGGGGCTCAGCTGGGGGTGCCATATGAAGCGGGGGCCTCCTGTGGTAGCATTTACTGAGCACCCACCATTGCATGCTGACCCCTTTCACAGACACCCCTCTCCCAGGGTGTTCAGGAAGGGAGGGTGACACTGGGAGCTTGCTGGTGAGAGGGCTTCATTGTATACAGTGTTCATATAAATTACCGCGTATGCACCCCCAAATTGGCAAAGCCAGTCTCTTGTGCTCCTCCATGCTATGGCCTTGCACACTGGCTAAGAGGGACACAGGCCCCTCCCCCCCCAAGTCCCATGCTCCAGGTGACTTCAGCTGCTCCGAGTCCAGGGGGCAGAGCACCCCAGCTTCCAGCCGTCTGGAGCTATGGCAAAGCATCTCCATGGACAAGCCACAACAAATGTGAGTGTCCTGGTGGGGAAATGACCACAGCAGAATTGCTGGGTGCAAACTCATCTCGCAACAGACAGTTGCAACTCACACTTCCTCCAGCAGGGTGCACACTTCCTCCAGCAGGGTGCCATGTCCCAGCCCATCCTCGTCACAGAAATCAGCATCTTTACTGCCAAAGCAACAGTTACAATAGGTACCCTGATCTGTACCTGTACCTGTATCTGTATCTGTACCTGTATCCATATCTGTATCTATATCTGTATCTGTATCTGTATTTGTATCTGTATCTGTATCCATGTCTGTATCTGTATCTATCTTGTTTTTCCACTGAAGACTAACACTGGACAATTCGGGGGCAATGTAGCAGGTAGAAAGAGTTGCTGTTTCCCTAGTGCCTTGAAGCGCTGTGGATACAGTAGGTGCTTACTAAATATTTGGTGACCAAGTGAACAAGAGAATAAAGATATAGCGGCTCCACAAGAGCAGTTCTGTGGACTCTCCTCTGAGCCTCCACATGGGCTTGCTTTGCATCTGTTCTAACTGCCCATAGGGCTCCTTTGAACTCTGCACTCGCTGCTTCTCACGGTGGGCATCCTCCCTTGTTCTCTCTCCCAGAAGACACGTTTTAAATATCTCTAGAATGCTTGTCGCTGTAGGAACCGTAGTTTCTTTGAAACCTCCGTTATTGTCCCTGTCGGCTGTTTTCAATTTCTCTTTATAAACGATGCTGCAGCTGATATCTTTAAGAGAAGCGACTTTCTATTTCAGCTTATTTTCTAAGGAGAGAAGTAGTACTCAGAAGAAAGATTCACTTGGTCAGAGATTTGGAAATCTGATTTTGTCTTTCTTAAGAGGGAGGCGCCTTATAAAACGGCTTTGTATCTGTTGAAAACCTGCTTATGTTCTTTTTTAAATATTATTTTTAACAATGACTTGTTCTGAACAATATCTTGTGCCTTCAAGAAAACAGCTGCCGATTTGAAAGGACAGGCATTCTCTCTGCGCTCTCAGGGAAGTGATCAGCTCGGGGAACAGACAGCCAGGTCCCTGCGTGTATCTGATGGTTGCTATGGGAACGAGTCATTTCTTAGGACACTTGACTAAAGGCTTGATCAATAAGGGAGGGGGTAAAATGGAAACAAATTAGCTGGTGTCTGAGCAGCCCTGACAGATGACGGTACTAATGGGAGCCCTGGGAGCCGGCGCCGGGGCAGGAAGCAGGGGGAAGGCGGGCCTGCGGTCCTCACTCAGCGCACGGGGGCACAAGGCCCGCGGGGCTGCGGGGACAGGGCCCGGTGGGGGCTGGGGTGCAGGGAGGCCCGGCCGGCCCGAGGCGGGAGGAGGCCGTCAGTTCCGTCACTTCCTGCCAGGCCGGACCGCTGGTCCGGGCCGACGGGCCCACCTGACCGCAGCCACGGCTGGCCAGCCGGGGAAGGGCGCAGGACGGCCGCGGCCGCGGGGAGCCGCCTGCCAGGACTTCATGAAGGCCGAGGGCGCGCACAGGCCGGCGGCGGGCCGGGTCCCGGGGGTGTGGGGGGGAAACCTCCAGAAGGCCGGGGTGGACCCGTGTCCTCGCGTCCCACCCGGACTGGACTCGGGGGCTGCCCTCCGCCGTTAGTGCGGGAAGCCTCCTCTCCCCGGCCTCCCCACGCGTGCGGCCTCCTCCCCCCAGCCTCCCCACGCGTGCGGCCTCCTCTCCCCAGGCTCCCCACGCGTGCGGCCTCCTCCCCCCGGCCTCCCCACGCGTGCGGCCTCCTCCCCCCGGCCTCCCCACGCGTGCGGCCTCCTCCCCCCGGCCTCCCCACGCGTGCGGCCTCCTCTCCCCAGGCTCCCCACGCGTGCGGCCTCCTCTCCCCAGGCTCCCCACGCGTGCGGCCTCCTCCCCCCGGCCTCCCCACGCGTGCGGCCTCCTCCCCCCGGCCTCCCCACGCGTGCGGCCTCCTCCCCCCGGCCTCCCCACGCGTGCGGCCTCCTCTCCCCAGGCTCCCCACGCGTGCGGCCTCCTCTCCCCAGGCTCCCCACGCGTGCGGCCTCCTCCCCCCGGCCTCCCCACGCGTGCGGCCTCCTCCCCCCGGCCTCCCCACGCGTGCGGCCTCCTCCCCCCGGCCTCCCCACGCGTGCGGCCTCCTCTCCCCAGGCTCCCCACGCGTGCGGCCTCCTCTCCCCAGGCTCCCCACGCGTGCGGCCTCCTCCCCCCGGCCTCCCCACGCGTGCGGCCTCCTCCCCCCGGCCTCCCCACGCGTGCGGCCTCCTCCCCCCGGCCTCCCCACGCGTGCGGCCTCCTCCCCCCGGCCTCCCCACGCGTGCGGCCTCCTCTCCCCAGGCTCCCCACGCGTGCGGCCTCCTCCCCCCGGCCTCCCCACGCGTGCGGCCTCCTCCCCCCGGCCTCCCCACGCGTGCGGCCTCCTCTCCCCAGGCTCCCCACGCGTGCGGCCTCCTCCCCCCGGCCTCCCCACGCGTGCGGCCTCCTCCCCCCGGCCTCCCCACGCGTGGAGCCGCCCGCCGGGCTGTTCTTCGACCGTCGGGGCCGTGCCGCTGCTTCCGCCCCGTCTCTGCCTGGGGTCTCTCCCGGGCTCCCTGCCTGGCACAGCCCCGCGACTGCACCCCAGAGGCCCTCGCGGGCCCTGGGCAGGGACGGGCTTCAGAGGGCAGGGCTGTGGCCGGGCCGCGGTGAGGCGGCTGGCGTGGCCCCGGGGGTCCCGGTTCTGCCTTCCGCCTCCCCGAAGCCTCCGCGCCGGGGTCCGCCCCTGCCCGCGCCCGCGCCCGCGCCCCGCGCCCCGCACGTGCGCGCCGCTGAAGAGCTGCGCGACGTGGGCGCGGCGCCCGGGAGCCGGGGAGCGGCCGCGGGTTCTGGAAGGATCGGGAGGCGGCGCGCGGGGCGGCAGCGCGCGCGGCCGCCGGCAGGGGGCGGGCCGGGCCCGCGAGCCGCGGTGTCCTCCCCTCACCCCGGACCCGGCCGGCTGTGCGGTGCCCGGCCTTCCCCGGTCTGCGAGTCGCTGTGGCTCATGACGGCACGCGTGGAAGTGGGAAAACACGCGGAGGGGACGCAGGCGCCGGCAAGCCTCCGGCGTCCCGGCGGAGCTGGGGGTGGGAGGGGGCGGGGGCGGGGGGAGGGGGCGGGGGAGGGGAGGCAGGGGGCAGGAGTTAGGTGGGGGGCGTGGAGGTGGTGGGAGGGGTCGCGTCCCCCGCCCCCGGCTTTCAGAGGCAGGCTCAGAGGCAGAGGCCCCTTTTAGCTGTGTACCCCAGATATGCATTTCAGATAATAAGGAAAACTGGCAGGAAAAATAAAAACTGTGGCTCCCAGGGAGCCAGGCACTTTGGAGCCGAGGAAGGGGGGGAGGGGACGGGGGCTGGGGGGGTCGGGGGGTGGGTGGGGTCGGGGACGGGGGTGCGGGGGGGGGGGGCGCTCCCATAGGTAGTTTGCGTTCTTTCACTGAAGTGATTTCGTTATGGCCTGGGGCATGGAGTCGCCCACCTGATGTGGACCAGCGACTTGTGTGGAGCTCTGTGCAGGGCTGCTGATCACCTCCTCCAGCTCCTTCCTGGAAGTGCAAGACCGCGTGAGAGGGCCCCTGCCGGCCAGCACCTGTGCTCACTCTCAGGACAGGCCTGGCACACAGTGCTCACTCTCAGAGCAGGCCTGGCACACCTGTGCTCACTCTCAGGACAGGCCTGGCACACTTGTGCTCACTCTCAGGACAGGCCTGGCACACAGTGCTCACTCTCAGAGCAGGCCTGGCACACCTGTGCTCACTCTCAGGACAGGCCTGGCACACAGTGCTCACTCTCAGAGCAGGCCTGGCACACCTGTGCTCACTCAGGGCAGGCCTGGCACACAGTGCTCACCCTCAGGGCAGGCCTGGCACACAGTGCTCACTCAGGGCAGGCCTGGCACACCTGTGCTCACTCTCAGAGCAGGCCTGGCACACCTGTGCTCACTCTCAGGACAGGCCTGGCACACAGTGCTCACTCTCAGGGCAGGCCTGGCACACCTGTGCTCACTCTCAGGGCAGGCCTGGCACACCTGTGCTCACTCTCAGGGCAGGCCTGGCACACTTGTTCTCACTCTCAGGGCAGGCCTGGCACACAGTGCTCACTCTCAGAGCAGGCCTGGCACACCTGTGCTCACTCAGGGCAGGCCTGGCACACCTGTGCTCACTCAGGGCAGGCCTGGCACACAGTGTTCACCCTCAGGGCAGGCCTGGCAGCTGCCTGGCACACCTGTGCTCACTCAGGGCAGACCTGGCACACCTGTGCTCACTCAGGGCAGGCCTGGCACACAGTGTTCACCCTCAGGGCAGGCCTGGCACACAGTGCTCACCCTCAGGGCAGGCCTGGCACACCTGTGCTCACCCTCAGAGCAGGCCTGGCAGCTGCCTGGCACACCTGTGCTCACTCAGGGCAGGCCTGGCACACCTGTGCTCACTCAGGGCAGGCCTGGCAGACACCCCGTGCTTACGCTCAGAGCAGGCCTGGCGGGGCCTGCCTCTCCACTGTACCTTGGGCATCCCTGCTAGGGGCAGCGTGATCTCTGACAAGCTCTAGGCAGAGCTTGCCCTTTTCAGAGTGCACCTGGGTCCATCCTTGCCTAGATCACTGTAGGGTCCTGGAACACAGGCAGGGGGGGCTCAAATGGAGACACAAAGGCCCCTCCCCCCCAGGTCATAGGCATTCTTCTCAGAAGATGCCCTTTTGATGGGGTCAGGGCCTTTTACAGCCCAGGCAGGCATCCTGGCTGCAAGCCACACTGCAGTCCTTGAGCCTCTCGCAGATCTCAAGACCTGGAAGCCTCGTGCTGTTTGAGGTGATGGGAAAGGCCGGTGAAGGGTGCCAGCTCTGGAGATCCCTAACTCCCAGCATTTGCAAACCCAGCCATGACCTGTTCACTCAAGAACTCACCCACCACTGTCCACGTTCCTGATCTCCCAGATCTGCCCAAACACAATCGTGCTCACCTAGCTCACCTCCCACCCTCCCTTGCTCAATGCATATCTACAATAGTCAAAGCCATCATGAACAAGAAGAGGAACTCCTGATTCCAAGGCTTAAAACAACAATGATGGTATGCCATTGGCACAGAAACCAGCACAGACCCTGGTGGATTAGAACAGGGGGCCAAAGCCCACTCCCAGCCCTCCAGCCAGTAGATACCCCACAGACACCAAAACATATGCTAAGAAAGAAACATACACTGAGAGGTCCTAGGGAATGCAGAAGGACAAAAATTCAACTAAAAATTGATCAGAGATCTAAATATGATCATGAAACGGTGAAACTACTAGAAAACACATGGGAAACACTTGACAACATGGGTACAGGGAATGATAATTTTTTTTAGGTCTCCAAAGCACAGACAGCAGTGGGATTCAGTGAACGGTAGGAACATGCACACGGCAAACAGTCCACCGAGAAGAGACAACCTACAGAAAGGGAGAATTTTTTTGTCAACTATTTATCTAACAAAGGTGTAATATGTAGGAGATACAAGGAGCTAAAATGCCCAATGGTGAAACCCCAAATAATTCCATTTAAAATGTAGAGATGATTTGGATATTTTTCAAAAAATTCAGATGGCCAATATATTTATGAAAGGGCTCAACGTCATTAACTGTCAGGGAAATGAAGACAAAATCCCAAATGAGGTACCATCTCACTTCAGTTAAAATGGGCATTGTCAAAAAGATCAAAACAATCACCCCTCAAATGGTGGCACATGCCTGCAATCTCAGCACCTGGGAGATTGAAACTTAAGACTTACAAACTTGAAGCCAGACTGGGCTACATAGTGAGAGACCCTATCTCTAAACTCAGATCAAACAAGAAGGGGTTGTGAGTTTAGTTCAATTGCACAGCACTTGCCCATCACTTCCAAGGCCCTGGATGCAATCCCCAGTACTGAGCAGTAAGTAAGTAAATGAAGATAAGAGTATCTACTGGTGAGGACAGGGAGGGAAAAGAATGCTCATGCACTCTTGGCAGAAATGTCACTGATTGTAGTCATTATTGAGAATAGTAGGGAGATTTCCCAAAAAGTACAAGTAGATCTGTCGAGTGGTTTAGCACTCCCACTTGTGGGTTCACCCAAAAGAGACAAAAGCACATCAAATACTGCCCATGTTTACTGCAAGGTAAGACATGGACACAACCCAGATGCCCATCGACAGAGAGCAGATAGAGAACATAAAGGAATATTATCCAGTCATAAAAAGGAATGGAACTCTATCATTGTAGCAAAATGGATGAAGCCAGATGACTTTAGGTTAGGTGGAACAGGTCTGACACAGCCAAATACTGCATGCTTTGTCTTGTAGATGGAAGCTATCAAAAGCTCAAGCTGGATGTAGAACAGTGATTCCTGGAGGCGAAGGTCTGCTGAGGGAGGTTGGCTAACAGGCTCCAGCTCAGTCAGCAGAATGAGTTCTGATGTTGTAAAGCCCCTCAGGAGTTACTGCAGATCATAGTAACCATTGGTTTATAGGGAAGAGCTAGAAGCATGAAGGTGCCAAGCATTAAATCACTTTGAGCAGAAGGAAATGCTAATGAATAATGATGTGGTCAGGACAGGTACACATGGGTGAACTAGCACATTGTGCTGTGTAGATATGTATAACAAGCAACAACAACCACCATAGATGAAATGCAAAGCAAAACAACAGTGAGATTCCACCTTACCCCAGTTAGAATGGCTAACTAAGAGTAACAGATGCTGGTAGGGATGTGGCCGAAAGGGAACGCTATTACACTGTTGGTAGGAATGTAAAGTTGTTCGACCACTCTGGAAAGCAATATGGAGGTTCCTTAAAAGACTAAACATAGAGCTTCCCTATTTCCCAGTAATTCCACTCCTGGGCATTTATCTAATAGACTGCAAACCAGACCACACTAAAGTGATCAGCACAGCCATGTTCATTGAAGCATTGTTTACCATAGCCAAGATATAGAACCAGCCCAGATGCCCCTCAGTGGACAAATGGATCAAGAAAATGTGGTATAACAAGACAATATGTTGGAAATGATCTGCACAACTTGGGGGTGGGGGGGACTGGAGGAAGAGAAAGTAGGAGAAAAATGAGGGAAGAGGTAGGTAACAAGTTTGACAAGAAATGTCCTTATTACCTTACTTATGTAACTGTAACCCCTCTGTACCTTACCTTGGTAATAAAAAAAAAAGACAATGTGGTATATATTCACAATGGGATTTTATGCTTTCATCGGAAAGAATAACATTGCCCTATTCATAAGGAAATGAAAAGACTTGGAAAAAATTATATTAAGCAAAGTAAGCCAAACCCAAAGAAACATAGGTTGCATGTTTTCCCTCATTTGTAGTAATTAAAGTGTGTCTATAAATCTACAAGTAAAAACACAATGGATGGTAAAAGACAAAAAAAAAACTACACTTGGACATGACAGAACTCTAAATATTCACACAGTGAGACCAACTGAGGACATTCTTAGGAGAGGATCACAAAGGCTCAATAGCTATGTGCAAATATAAAATGATGTTTATCAAAATGAACTCCAAGAAATGGAAACAGAAGTTTTTAAAACATTATTTTACCCTCCCCCCCACTTTGTCCCTTTTTTATTCCCATACGTTTTGTCTTGTATGTTAGTTTGTCAGTTCTGGGGAGGGTAAGGGGAGCACAGGAATGGAGGGACAAAGGGCGAATCACTGCAGCAGTGACACCCACAGACACCATGCTGAAAATGAACTCTACAACTTGTGGGTGGGGTGGGGGAGAAAAACAGTGAGGGAAGGGGCATTTAGAAAGAAATGTGCTCTTTACCTGACTTACGTAACCTCAACCCTTCTGCACATCAACTTAACAATAAAAAAATGACAACAACATTCTCCCAAACAACAGCAAACTATTAAAGTCTTACAGACTATGAAAATGTAGATGAAATGCTTCATGACATATGACCCAAAAGGACAGGCAGCAAAACAAAAAAACCTGACAACTGCACAGGGCACTGGTGGCGCAGCCTAGGGCGCTAGCTACTTGGGAGGTTGAGGTGGGGAGGGTCAGGCTTTGAGGCCAGCTGCCCGGCCAGGGTAGTTCTTGAGTCAGCCAGTAGCTGGATGCGGTGGCTCAGGCTATCATGCCAGCTCAGACGGGCTACCTAAATTAGGTAGACTGAGGTGCAGGCATGCACCAGGGCAGAAGGTCAGACCCTATCTCAAATATGTCCAACACAGAGAATGGCTGGAGGTCGGGCTCAGCACCGAGCCCCTGTGTAGCATGCATGAGACCCTGAATTCAAGCCCTAGAACTTAAAAAAAAAAAAAAAAGGTTGGGAATGTGGCTTAGTGCTAGAGTGCTTGCCTTGCGTGTATGAAGCTCTGGGTTTGATTTCTCAGTACCACATAAGTAGAAAAAGCTGGAAGTGCTCAAAGCTAGTGCTCTATCACTTGAGCCCAGAGAGGCTCAGGGACAGCACCCAGATCCTGAGTTCAAGGCCCAGGACTGGCAAAAAAAACCCCCAAAACCAAAAAACTAAGCCGCTTCTGTACAGCAAAGGAATCAACCAACAGCATGAAGAGACAAAGAATGGGAGAAAATATTGGTAAACCCTATCTCTTATGAGCATAGGTAAGGAATCCAGGGTACTTAATGGTACCTGTGCTAAGTAAAAGTACTCAGTAGTAAAATTCAAACAAAATCAATTCTGATGTAAAGATGCACAGTAAATTGAAATAGACATTTTGCCTTCTCAAAAGAAGACCTGCAAATGATTAACAGAGGCAGGGCACAGGCACAATGGTGCACGCCCGTCACCACAAGAAGTACAAATAGGAAGTTTTCAGTTTGAAGCCAGCCCAGATGAAAAAACCCAAAACTAAAACCCAAACAACAACAACAAACCCACCAAGACCCTATTTGAAAAAATAATTACAAAGCAGGAAGGGGCTGGGGGCCTGGCTCAATTGGTAGAGCGCCTGGCTAGTAAACATGAGGCCCTGAGTGCAAACCCCGGTTCTGCCCAAACAAAAACAAAAAATAAGCAAATAAAAGAGATCAAATGGCCTACAGGGACATTGGAAACAAAACCCTCAATCTCACTAGTCATTAGGAAAATACAAATTAAAATCCCACGATGACGCATTGTCTCACTTCAGTTCGAATGCTTAGTCTAAAAAGACAGAAGATAAGCCAGGCACCAGTGGCTCACGCCTGTCATCCTAGCTACTCAGGAGGCTGAGAGCTGGAGGACTTCAGTTCAAACCCAACTCAGGCGGGAAAGTTCACCAGCCTCCCATCTCCAAAAATAACCAGCAAAACACAGGACTAGAGGTGTGGCTCAAGTCAACCAAGCAAGCCAAAGGAGTGAGAGCCCCGAGTTCAGGCCACTTAAAACAAAAACCTAAAGATATCAAGTACCCTCAAAGATCTGGAGACTCCCACTGCTAGGGGGAATATAAATTGGCACAGCCATGCCATGACATAGAGACTCCTTAAAAATACAACCACCATGGTCCCATTATTGGAAAATACAAGAAGAACTGGAGCCGTGGTTCAAGTAGCAGAGCAACTGCCTAGCAGATGCAAGGCCCTGAGTTCAAACCCTAGTAATCTCCCATCCCCCAGTTGTAAAAAGAAAAGAATCTTGGGAATGGGAACATGCCAAGAACAGGAGCTGAAAGAACCCTCCCTCCCCACTCCCTTCTTCTCTTCCTCCCTTCCTCCCTTCTTCCCTCTCTTCTCTCTTCCCTCCCACCTTTCCTCCCCTTCTCCACCCCTCCTTCCCTCCATTTCTTCTTCCTTCTCTCCCTCTCTTCATTCCCTCTATTCCTAGATTTTCTTTTTGAGAGTATCACAGAGGGGTGTTGGCACAAGCATAGGTTTTCTATTTTTTCTCTTTAATATGGTAAATGTTATAGTTTGGATCTCATTTTTTAGGATCCAGAAGCCATGCTTTGGTCATCGTCTGGGGGAGGTGGTGGACCTTGAAGAGGCAGGCCGAGAGGAAGGAAGGGGAACTTGGGGGTGTGGCTTCCTCTAAGGTGATTTTCTCAGGCGCTTTGCCAGTGATGAAAAGTTGACTATACAGTAAATTATATTTCTTTAAAAATGGTAAACCTACTTTGTTTTGAACCTTTGTAATATTGTTGGATTTTACTTGATAATATTTCAAAACTTTTTTGTGCTAACGGAGTTTGAACTCAAGACCTTGAAGCTTGCTGGAAAGGCACTCTAGTACTTAGACCATAGCTCCAGAGCTACTTGCCTATATTTCATTAGTAATTTTGTATGTATATTTTCAGGAAAGATTTTGGTCTGTAACTTTTTAATATTTTGTATAGCTTTTAAAAATCATATATTTATTAGGTGTTAGTATTAATAAAATAGTATTATAAAATAAAGTTGAGAAGTATTCTCTTTATCCTCTATTTTCTGAATTTGTGTGAACTTTGTTTTCTTTTTCCTTCAAGGTTGATACAATTCATCACTGAAAATCTCTGGACCTTCCTTGAGTTTTACTTTGAAGGGTTTTGATAATCAAGGGACAGACTCAATTTCTTTTTTAGGACTGTTTAGCTTTTTATTTCATCTTGTGTTAATTTGGCAAGTTATGCCATCCAAGGGGTTATCTCATGTAGGGTGTTGAATTTGTTGATGTGAAGTTATCTGTAGGCTCTGTAGTGATATATCTTTCAATTTCTGCTTTTAGAAATTTGTGCTGTCTTTTTCCATCATCAGTCAAGCTACAGATTTGTCAATTTCGTTCATCTTCTCCAAGAACCATCTTGTGACTCTATTAGTTTTATGTCCCGATGTATTGCTTTCTATGTAAACATTTAAAGTTATAAATTTCTTTCTCAGTACTCTTCCAGCTGTTTCCCATACGTTTTAATACGTTGGTTTTCCTTTATTCTATTTTTGTGATTTCTGTGATACACTGATTATTTAGAAGTTTGTCATTTGACTTTAAATGTTTGAAGGGTTTCTAGATATTGTTTGGTTTAATTCTGTTGTTGGATACTCTGTCTGGTTAATTCTGTTTATATTTCTGAATCTTTATAGCTCAGAATATGGAATATCTGAATGACAGTCTATAAAAAGAACGTGGAGGAAGTGGCACTATGGCTCAAGCGGTAGAGCGCTAGCCTTGAGCACAAAGGAGCTCAGGAACAGTGCCCAGGCCCTGAGTTCAAGCTCTAGGACTGGCAAAAACAAACAGTAACAACAAAAAACACAATAAGCTTAAAAGTACATGGACTCTGTAGTTGTGACAATCCATAAATACAAGTTAAGTTAGGTGATTGATAATCTTGTTCAGCTCAATTATGTCACTTATGACTGAATTAATTTTTAAATCTATTATTCTATCAGCTACTGAAGTGGAGTTTAAGTTTCTAATGAGATAATTAAAGAGTTGTCTATTTCCCCTTTAATCTGTCAACTTTTGCTTCCCATATTTTAAAAATTGCTATTATATGAATATATATTTATATTTGTTATATCTTTCTGATGAATTAGCCCTTTTATCTTTATGAACTTGTCTTAATTAATGGTTGTAATAAAACCCCTGTCTCTGAAGTCTCTTTTATCTGATATGAAGATAATTATTCCATTAGGAAATAATTATTTTCTTCCCTCCCTCCGTTCTCTTCCATTGAGTTTTAGGCAGTCTGTGCCTTTGCACAGGAGCTTTTAGTTGTTTTTTTGCTTTTGTATCCACTCTGACAATCTGCCTTTGAGCTGCAGAGTTTAGACCATCTGTGTGTCTCAATCCACAGTTTGTTTCCTGGATCTACCCATCTACCCTTTGCTTTTGGTTCCTTTTATCCTCTTTTCCAGCTTCTTGTGCAAATTTGAATATTTTTTAAGGTTTGTTTCAACTGATCTGTGCATTATTAGTTATACATTCTTGCATTAACAGTTTTTAGTAGTTTTTCTAGGAATTAAAAATTCTTAACTTTTTCACAGTCTATTTAGAATGAATATCCTACCACTTCATGTAAAATGTAGATGTCTTGCAACCATAGATATTTGTTCTTTATGCTGTGACTGTTATATGTAATAAGCCTGTGTGCATTATAAACTACATTCAAAAATGGGAATGCTTTCTAAAATACAGGAAGAAAACTTCTTATATTTACCAGATATGTATCATTTCTGAGGCTCCTTATTTATCCCTGTAGATCTATCTAAGTTCCAAGTGGCATAGTTTCCTTTTAGCCTGAAGATCTCTTGTTAGTGTTTCTCACAGTGCAGATATGATGGATATGAATTCTCTTAGTTTTCTTTGTCCCCAAAGTTTGGGTATGATGCATTCTCTTCGTTTTCCTTTGTTCCAAAAGTTCATATCTCACCATCATTTTTTAATATTGGTGCGGAGAGGACCAGCCTGGCCCTGTGTGGCCTAAGCTGTTACTCTCCAACTTATTTGTCTGTCTTTATTCTTGAGGATATTTTCTTTGCTCATAGACAGTTCTGAGTTGAAAGCTTTTTATCTTGGAATTTTGGAGATGAACAGTTCTCCTGTATGTGTGTTTTCTCCAGAGGAGTGGATGGATGGACTGGCTCTTCCACTCCATAGAACTCTCATTCCTGGCCACTCAGGACAACTTCCCTTTTCTTTACTTTTCAGTGATGTGACTGTTGTGTGCTTAGTGTATGTGTTTGCTTTTATTTTCGTTTCATTTGGGGCCTGCTAAACTTCTTAAGTTCTTAAACGTTTTTGGTGGTGCTGGGCTTTGAACTTTGGGCTTGTTGCTTGTTAGGCAGGTGTTCTATTACTTGAGCCGTTCTGTCAGCCCTTCTTGCTTCTGTTAATATTTTGTATAGACGTCCATGTTTATGTCCTGGACTGAAAACCCCATATTCATACATTTTGGGCTTGGTGTATGGTCACTTGCCACTCTACTTGCCAGCTTTTTTACTGGTTGGGATGGGATTTCACTAAACGTTGCCTGAGCTGGCCTTAAAAAGTGAAATTTTCTGCATTTTTTTTGTAACTCCTCCCTCCTCCCCCCTCTCTTCCCCCTCCTCTGTAGTTTGAACTTAGGGTCTTTGCACTGTCCCTGAGCATTTTTGCTCAAAGCTAGGTCTCTACCATTTGAGTCACAGCTCCACTTCTGGCTTTTTGGTAGTTAATTTGAGATACGAGTCTCATGGACTTTCCTACCAGGGCTGGCTTTGAACTGTGATCCTCAGATCTCAGCCTCCTGAGTAGCTAGGATGACAGGCGTGAGCCACCAGCGCCCAGCTCCACCCTTGTTTTAGTTCTGCTTCTCTTCCATTCCTTTTCTCTGAATTCGTCAGATCTGAACTATAACATTTGCTTTTCAACAATCAATTTGAAATAATTTCCCTGTTTTGATAGCCTTTCCCCATTTATACTTTCCTTGGATCTATGAGCAGACCTTTTCTCCTTTTTCGACCTCTATTCCTTATTCCTAATACCTCCTCATTTCCTACTCTATTAGCTTGTAACTTGATGCACTTCATTTTCTCTCCAACATCTTCTACCAAGCTTAGCTCTGATCCCTTCCTTCCCCACATAATCACACACGTGGTATCATGAATTAGTGTTATGCCTGCTCTCTCTTTCCTGTTACTGTCCTGGTTAGCTAAGGTCTTCCTAGGCCATGAAGATACTGCTCTATAGAAGCATTGCTTCTATATTCACCTAAAGATATGGAAGCTGTAGTAGTGACTGGTATTTCTTAGGGATCCACACATACAATAGCTTTAATAGCTTTTTTTTTTTTTTTTTGGGTCCGGTCGTGGGGCCTGAACTCTGGGCCTGGGCGCTGTCCCTCAGCTCTTCAGCTCAAGGTTAGCACTCTACCACTTGAGCCACAGCGCCACTTCTGGCTTTTTTCTTTTTGCTTATGTGGTGCTGAGGAATCAAACCCAGGGCCTCGAGCATGCAAGGCAAGCGCTCTACCACTGAGCCACCTTCCCAGCCCCGCTTTAATAGCTTTTGAAGCCAAACTTCTTCAGCCCTAGTGGAGAAGTCTACTACTGTGTCTTAACCATTGAAATTGTTGGTTTGACTACTGAACTATAACCTCTCCTATTTGGTAACAGGCACTACTTAGTCTTAACAAGCACTTAACAAGCACTACTTAGTCATAACAAGCACTACTTAGTCTTAAGTAAACCCTAAGAAATCACCAGCTAAAAAGACACAGGAAATGGAAATCACCACAAAAATTGTCCCCAGATGTATAAATGCCAGTAAAAAATCACCAACTTTGTGAATAAACAAGACAACATGTCTCCCTAAAAAGCTGACAATTACACAATAAAGGACTTGACTGATAGTGAAGAGAAAGAAATTTCAATTAATTTAACAAACCAACGACAATAGAGATTAATGAAATTAAGCAGGCAATGTGTAAGGAGCTGAGTGAAATCAAAGAAGATAAAACAACTAATTGAGCTCAAAGAGAATACAAACAGCTGAATGAAATGAAGACTGCAGGATATGATGGAGGAATTAAAAAAGACAAATTGGAAAAAACCCAACTGGAAACTTGGAAATAAAGAGCTCAGTAGCTCTATAAAAACTCATTGAGGGCTGGGAATGTGGTCTAGTGATAGAGTGCTTTCCCTGGGTTCAATTCCTCAGTACCACATAAACAGAAAAAGCCAGAAATGGCGCTGTGGCTCAAGTGGTGGAGTGCTAGTTTTGAGCAAAAGAAGCTCAGGTTCAGTACTCAGGCCCTGAGTTCAAGCTCCAGGACTGGCAAAAAATGAAACAAAACAAAACAAAAACAAAAACCTCAATTGAAAACCTATGTCATAGAACAGAACAGTTTGAAAATAAGGTATCATGGACGTAGATAAAGCAGAGGAATTATATCATACAAAGACATTGGAAAAAAACACTAAGAAAATATGAGTGGGATTCATAAGACCTCTGTAACACCATCAAAAATTCAACTGTACAAATTATGGGAACTAAAGACATAGGGAATGCATTAAATAGAATAATAAAAAACTTCCTTCATATTGAGAGTCACCCAGGTAGAGGAGGCTTGTAGAACACCAAGCAGGTTAAATCAGAGAAGAGAACCTCCTAGATACATTAGCATTAAACACAAAATACACACAGTAAAGAATATTGAAAGCTTCGAAGGGGGAGAGATGGGTTACAGACCAAGACAAGCCCATTAGAAGAATACAGCATTTTACAACCCAAGTCTAAATACAAGAGCGACTTAAGAGGCCACGATCCACGCCCTAGAAGATAACAGTTTGTGAGATTGGTGTACCTAGTGAGGTTCTTCATAACTGAGGGAGAACTAAAATCTGTCAATGGTAAAGGAAAGCTAAAGGAATTCATTACCACTCAACCTGCACTACCCATTGAAAAATCCGTCTAGTGTCCTTTTCTTGCCTTATTTGCTCTGGCTAAGAATTCCAGAACTATACTGAAGAAGGGTGGAGAAGGGTATTCTTGCCTTGTTCTAATTTTAGGTGAAATGCTTTTATTGTTTCCCCATTTACATGATGTTGGCTGTTGGTCTGTTGTATATTGCCTTTATTGTTTTAAGGAATGTTTCTTCTCTTCCTAGTTTCTCTGAAGCTTTAAATATGAATTGGTGTATTTTGTTGAAGGCTTTTTCCGCATCTATTGAGATGATCCTGTGGTTCTTGTCCTTGGCTTTGCCGACCTGGTGAATTGATTTGAGCATGTTAAGCCAGCCTTGCCTCTGTGGGATGAAGCCTACTTGGTTATAATATATGAATTTTTTTGTTTGTGGATTCTGTTGGCTAATATTTTATTGAGGGGCTTTGTATCTGTGTTCATCAGAGAAATTGGTGTGTAGTTCTCTTGAAAATAAGGTATCATGGACGTAGATAAAGCAGAGGAATTATATCATACAAAGACATTGGAAAAAAACACTAAGAAAATATGAGTGGGATTCATAAGATCTCTGTAACACCATCAAAAAATTTAACTGTACAAATTATGGGAACTAAAGACAAAAGGAATGTATTAAATAGATATTAAGGATATTAAGGATCCTTACCTGGGTTTGGTATAAGTGTGATAATGGTGTCATAGAATGAGTTTGGAATTGCTCCCTTTGTTTCTGTTTACAGAAAAGCATGAGGAGTATTTTTTTTTGGGGCGGGGGGAGTCCAGTTGTGGGGCCTGAACTCTGGGCCTGGGCGCTGTCCCTCAGCTCTTCAGCTCAAGGCTAGCGCTCTACCACTTGAGCCACAGCACCACTTCCGGCTTTTTTCTTTTTGCTTATGTTGTGCTGAGGAATTGAACCCAGGGCCTCATGCATTGCAAGGCAAGCCCTCTACCACTGAGACACCTTCCCAGCCCTGCATGAGGAGTATTGGTACTAGTTCATCAGTGAATCCATCTGGGCCTAAGCTTTTCCTTGTTGGGAGACTTCTGATTACCTCCTCTATTTTGTTGCATGTTATTGGCTAGCTTAGCTGGTCTATATCTTCTTGGTCCAGTTTGGGCAGTTTGGGTATTTCTAAAAATGTGTCCATTTCTGCTTGGTTTTCCTCTTTATAGATTTTGAAAGTAGTCCTTTATAACCACTTGGATTTCTTGGATATTTGTTATAATGTTTCCTATGGCATCTTTGATCTTATTGATTTGAATTTCCTCTCTTCTTTTTTTCATTAATCCTGCAAGTGATCTGTCAATTTTATTATTTTTTTTCAAAAAACAGCTTTTTGTTTCATTGACTTTATGTATAACTTTTAGTTTGTTTCATTGATATATGCCCTAGTCTTTGCTGTCTCTCTCTGCTTAGTAGTCTTAGATTTGATTTTTCTTGTTTTTCTAGCAGTTTTCATTGCATCGTGAGGTTATTTGCTCAAGCTGCTCCTGTTTTCTTTATTTGTGTACTCCCCCTCAGCACTGCTTTGTTGTATCCCAAGGTTTCATTGTGATGTGCTTTCATTTTCATTGAATCGTAAGAGCTTTCTAATTTCTTCTGTGACCCAGGTGTTACTCAGGCTCCATGTGTTTGAGTGATTTCAGCAGTATGTTTTGTTGTTGAGAGCTAGTTTGATTCCACTGTGGTCAGATAGGATGCAAGGAATGATGCCAATCCTTTTGTATTTGCTTAGGTTTGTTGTGTGTCCTATGATATGATCCATTTTGAAGGAAGTTCCATGGGGTGCTGAGAAGAATGTGAATTGGGTCGTTGTTGGGTGGAAAACTCTGTAGATGTCTGTTAAGTCCATTTAGGTTATAGCGTCATTTAGTTCAGAGGCTTCTTTGCTTGTCTTTTGTTTGGTTGACCTGTCCTTTAGTGAGAGTGGGGTGTGAAAGTCTCTCACTATTATTGTGTTTGCGTCCACCCTGTTCTGTAAGTATGAAAGTGTTTAACGTATTTAGCAGCTCCATTGTTTGGTGCACAGATATTGACCACTGTGATTTCCTCTTCATGAGTCATTCTCTTTACTAATAGGTAATGACCTTCTTTGTCTCTTTGTACTGATTTCAGTGAAAAGTCAATTTTATTACGTATCAATATGGCTACTCCTGCCTTCTTGGAGGGTGCAATTTCATGGAAGATCTTTTTCTATCCCTTCATTCAGAGTTCGTTTTTTTCTGACTGTGAGATGGGTTTCTTGGAGACAACAAATGGATGGATCTTGTATTTTGATCCAATGTGCTGTTCTTTTTCTTTTGATTGGGAAATTGAGTCTGTTAATGTTTAGGGTTATTATAGACATGTGTCATGTTTCCTGACATTTTCTAGTTTTCCTGTATTCTGCTTCTTCCCTCTTCCTGTGCTTACCAAATTGGTCTTCTAGTGATTTTTGTCTGACGTGTTTCATTAATTTTGATTGTTTTCCTCAGATTGTGTTTGCCCTTTAGTATTCTTTTTAATGATGGCTTAGTGTACATGAATTCTTTTAATTTTTGTTTGTCATGAAAGGTTTTAGTTTCACTGTCAAATGTGAGTGATAGTTTTGCTGGATACACCGATTTGGATTGGCAGGTGTTGATCTTCAGGAATTGGATTATACCACTCCAGGCTCTCCTTGCATTGAAGGTTTGTATGGAGAGATCTGCAGTGATTCTGATTTTCTTTCCAGTGTAATATAGTTCCTTCTTTGAGTTGGCAGTATTTAAAATCAATTCCTTGCTTTTCAAGTCTAGTATTTTTGCTATGATGTATCTAGAAGTGTTTCTTCATGGATCCTGTCTACTAGGGCTACTATATGCTTCTGTTAGGCAGTGGAGATTGTTTTTCTCTTAAGATTGGGAAGTTCTCTGTTATTATTTTACTAAATAGGTTTTCGATACCTTTAGTATTGAATTCTTCCCCTTTGTCCATCCCATTTATGCATAGATTAGATTTCTTAGCAGAGCCTGCCAATTCTTTGAGTTCCCTTTGATAGGTTCTGAGTGTTTTTTCCATACCTTTGACTTTTTTTTTTTGATCCTCTGTTTTATTGTCAACTGCTGATATTCTATTTTCCATTTCACTTATTCTGTTATGTATGGATTTCACTGCGATTTGCACTATGGAAAATGAACTTTTTATGGTTCTGAAATCAGTTCTTATAGTGTTAATTTTGTCTTTTCATGAGGCGAATAGTGCTTCTATTTTTGTCTCCATATATTTTTGGGATTCTTGGATTTTCTTTGTCATTTCTTGTTTTTTTTTTTTTTCTCTTGAAATTGTTTTTGCATCTCCCCTTTAATTTCATTGGCCATTTCTCTTTCTCTCTCTTTTTTTTGTCGGTCATGGAGTCTGAATTCTGGGCCTGGGTGCTGTCCCTCAGCTCTTCAGCTCAAGAATAGCACTCTACCACTTGAGCCACAGCGCCCAGTTCTGGCTTTTTCTGCTTATGTGGCCTCATGCATGCAAGACAAGCGCTCTACCACTGAGCCACCTTCTCAGCCCCTAAACATTTCTTTTATAATTTCTCTAATGATTCTTCTGTCCTCCATCTCTTCTTCATTCTCACTGGGATCCTTTCCTGAATTGCTGTTGGCTTTTGGATTTGGTTTGTTGTCTTGATTGTTCATGAATCTTGGAATCTTATTGTAATTTATGCATTTGGTTATAAGAATTGTCTTGAGCTTGGCCTATTTGTGCCCAGGCCAGCTCACACTGGGTTGAGTAGCTCACACTGGGTCCCTGGGCAGCAAATGCTTGTGCTTGTGCTTGGCCCCGGGCTAGTTGAAAGGAGCTTTGTCAGGTCTGCAGTGGGGGTCGGGAAGGTTAGATTCTGGCCTCTGGGATGGGCACACACTTCAGAAGGCGGAAGGCGTGGGCTCCCATAGGTGTGTGGGATCTTGTCTGTGTTGTTTTCAAACAGGCCAGGGCTTTGGAGGACACAGGGTCCTAGTCCTAAGTATGAGTTCTGGTGGTCTCCCATTGGAAGCCAGAAAGTGGGGTGAGGGGCAATGAGTTAGGGCTCTGTCCTCTGTCCTCTTCAAGTGTGGTGCTCCTTCTAGGGGAGGAGGGAGGTGTCCGGATAAAGCTCTATGGGTTACTACCAGTGCTGGTCTCCCATGGTGGGGGTCATCCCCAGCAGGGTACTCACTGATACTAGAATTGGTTGTGGGCTGTGTAAATCTCTGTTGGAACACTGCAGTCTCACTGGTCTGGTCTGTATTCTGGGGTAGCCATGCAGCTGCATTAGCTGTGTTGGTTGTGGCCTGGATGGTGGTTCTGTGGAAGATCTCCAGTCTGGATGCCTCTGTCTCTTTCTGCACTGTCTGGGTCCAGCACTGTGGAAGTTTTCTGAGTCTGGATGTTGCAGTCCTACTGGTTGGCATGAGATGGGAATATTGGGGAGGGCTCTTTGAGATTTTCTGTTCTTATGTGTACAAGCTATGAGTTGTTTTCTGTTCCTGTGATTCCTATTTTTAAAAAAAATATACTTGTTGTCAATCTCTAGGGGAGAATTAGGTGTTAGGACTCTAAAACTGATTAGAGAGAGCTATGGTGATTCCTTATTGTTTTGCTGCCATCTTATTCTGTTGTCAAGAAGTGATATTTTGAAAACCTATACTCAAAGGAGAAAAATCTAGAAGAAATGAAAAAATTTCTAGATATAGATGACCTATCAAAAATGAACAATGGGGCTGGGAAAGTGGCTCAGTGGTAGAGCGCTTGCCTTGCATGCCTGAGGCCCTGGGTTCGATTCCCCAGCACCACATAAGCAAAAAGAAAAAAAAGCCGGAAGTGGTGCTGTGGCTCAAGTGGTAGAGCGCTAGCCTTGAGCTGAAGAGCTGAGGGACAGCACCCAGGCCCAGAGTTCAGGCCCCACGACCGGACCCAAAAAAAAACCCAAAAAACAAAAATGAACAATGATGATATAAACCACTTAACAGATCTATAACAAGCAATTGAGATTCTTCAACAAAGAAAAGACCAGGACCAATTGATTCATGCCAACTTCTATCAGACCTTTAAAGAACTAGCCACACTAATAGTCCTCAAACTTTCTCATGAAATAGAAAAGTGAAGGAATGCTATTAAATGCATTTTATGAAGCTAGCATTATGCTCATTCCAAAACTGCACAGAAATAACAACAACAACAATGGGAATTACACCAATATCTTGAATATCATGAACATTAATGCAAATATTCTCAATAAAATCATGCAGACCAAATTCAACAACACATTTAAAAGATCATACATCATGATCAAGTTGGTTTTATCCCTGGAATGCAAGGATGGTTCAACATAAAATCAATAAACAGGATCAAGAACAAAACTTTTTTTATGATATAAGTTTTGAAGAAACTAGGAATAGAAGGAAGACCTGAACCTAATAAAAGCTGTGTATGTATGTGTATATGTATATGTATATATATGTATATATATATATATGTATATATATATATACATATATATATATATATATATATATATATACATATATATATATATATATATGACAGATCTATAGTGTCACTTTTTTTTGGTGTGCTGGTATTGGAGCTTGAACTCAGGGCCTCATATTTTTGTTAGCTGTTTTTGCTAATGGCTGGCACTCTGACACTTAAGCCACAGCTCCACCCATGGGTTTTTACTAGTTCAAGATAATAGTTTCTTGGATTTATCTGCCAGGGCTAGCTTAACTGAGATAATCAGATCTCAGTCTTTTTTAGTAGATAAGATTATAGGCTTGCACCACTATCTGGTGCCAATGCCATATTAAATGAGAAAAATCTGAAATAAGTTCTACTAAAGTTAGGGAAAAGACAAGTATGCTCACTCTCTCTCTCTTTTTTTTGGGGGGGGGGAGTCCGGTCATGGGGCCTGAACTCTGGGCCTAGGCGCTGTCCCTCAGCTCTTTAGCTCAGGGTAGCGCTCTACCACTTGAGCCACAGTGCCACTTCTGGCTTTTTTCTTTTTTGCTTATGTGGCACTGAGCAATTGAACCCAGGGCCTCATGCATGCAAGGAAGTGCTCTACCACTTAGCCACCTTCCCAGCCCCTATGCTCACTCTCTCTACTCGTATTTAATGTTGCAGTAGAATTTCTAGCCACAGCAATTAAGTATGAGAAGGAAACCAAAGGGATTGAAACAGGTCAGGAAGAAGCAAATTATTCCTATTTGCAGATGATGATCCTCTACTTAAGAGATCCTACAGACTCCTTCAAGACATGTCTAGATTTGATAAATATCTCTAGAAACAGAGTAGAATATAAAGTCTATCTTCAACAATCAGTAGCTTTTCTATATGCCAATAGTGAATAGGTGGAGAAAGACATCAGGAAAACAACTCCAATCACAATAGTTTTACAAACACTAAAATATCTAGGAATAAGCTTAACCAAGGATGCAAAAGACCTGACAATTAAAACTATCAAACCATGAAGAAGGAGATTGAAGATACCAGAACATGGAAACACCTCCTATACTCATGGACTGGCAGAATTAGTATTGTGAAAATGACCAGACTGCAAAAACAAAAGCGTTCTGCAGATGATTAAAAGCTCAATATCATTGTTCACAGAAATAGAAAAATCATTCCAGAGACTTATATGGATATTGACTATCCAAAGCAATCCTGAGTAAGAAGATCATCGACTCTTGGGATAGAACATTATCAGACTTCAAATTTTACTGTGAAGTCATAGGAACAAAATCAGCTTGGTAGTGACAAAAAATCCTGAAAACCAATGGAACAGAACAGGGGAATAAAACACAGCTACAATTTTTGACAAAAGATAAAAAAACATACACGAGACAAAGTACAGCCTTTTTTAAACAAATGGTGATGGAAAAACCAGTTATCTACTTATAGGAGTCTGAAACTTGACATTCTATCTTTCACCTTGTTCAAAAATCAACTCCAAATGGATCAAGATACTCAAAATAAGACTAGAAATTTAAATTTACTCCAGGAAAGCATAGGAGAAACTTTGAAAATTATAGACACATTTCTGAATGGAACTCTTAATTGTACCCCCACCCCCACAAATATGACTACATCAAATTAAAAGTTTCTTCACAGCATTTCTTCACAGAAATGACTACCAGAACCAAAAAACAACACACGGGAAGGGAGGATAAATATGGCCGAATTAGTTTATTTGAATACCTTAGAATAGAACTATGGAACTGGAATTATTTAGAAAGGGGCGAGGCTTACTGAACCTGACAGTGTGAGGCTGGACTGTATACACCTGTGGACATGTCACCATGATGCTCCTCTCTTTTGTACAATTCATGTGTGCCAATAAAAAAATAACTTAAAAAAGAACCAAACTCTGGCACCTGTAATCTCAGCTAAATAGCAAGTTTAAAGCCAAAGTAAGTAAAGCTAAAGTGAGACCCTATCTCAAAAAACAAAATATAAACAAATACAAATGAAAGGGCTGGGGCATGGTTCAAGGTGTAGATGACTTGTTTCGCAATCAAGTGGCAGTGGCTTCAGTTCTCACTACTCCAAAGCAAACAACAGAAAACAAAGAACCCCACACAGATTGAGAAAAACATTGCCAGCTATCCAGTAGATAAAGATGAATATCCAGAACATCCAAAGAGCTCAAAACTTAAATGGCAAAAGAATAAATAATCCAATTGATAAATGGGTAAAGGTATAGACAATTCACAAACGTACCAATGGCCAATAAATACAGGAAGAAATGTTCAAGATCCTTAATCACAAAGGAAATGCTACCCAAAATGTCACTGCCCTTCCATCCCACCCCGTTCAGAATGGCCATCAATCAAAATAATAACATCTAATTCTGACAAGGATTCAGGGGGAAAAAATGGCACACCGTAGGCGGGAACCTAAATGAGTGCAAGCACAATTGAATCAGTTTGGAGGTTTCTCAAAAACTAAAAGCAGCTCTACCTTAGGATCCCACCATCCTTTTACTGGGTACATATTCAAAAGGATGTAAATCAATATACAAGATTCTTGCATATCTATGTTTTTTAAAAATTGTTTTTTATTGTGAAAAAACTTTACAGAGGGGTTACAGTTACATGAGCAAGGTAATGAGTACATTTCTTATCCAGCATTGTTGCCTCCTCCTCTGTTTTTTCCCTACCATCCCTTCCCTCCCACCTCCTCAGCTATTCCCCCCCCCCCAACCCCCCCTCCCCGCCTAAATTATAAAGTTCTTTCGACATAGTGTAGCATCTTGTCATCTCATTGTTGCAATGGGTCAATCTGTATCCCTATTTAAACAATTTGTTTTTTCCCTTCCCTTCCCCAAATTATGCCAACATCAAATACAGTGAAAACAGGGGTTATCCTGTGGGGGAGGGTGCATATCTATGTTTATTGCAGTTTTTCTAACAACAGCCAAGTGGTAGAATCAGCTGAGGCACCTAACAACTAATGAATGAATACTCTGTGTGTGTGTGTGTGTGTGTGTGTGTGAAGGTTTGTGTGGAGATCAGTGGGGAAAGAATATGGTACTGCAGTAAAGAGGCTCAAAGTACACTTAATATGTGTACACATATGTAGATGTACATATATGTGTGTATATACATATATAACTATATGGACATATATAACTATGTAGACATATATATAAAGATATCATGATGAAATGCACCAAACACTGTTTGGTGAAGAGGGAGGAATGGGGTAAAAGAATATAATAGATGGGGTGAACTTGCTTAGAGTATACTGTGTGCATCAAATAGAATTATCATAATGAACCCCCCTTGTATAATTAGTGTATGCTAATTAAAAATTAAATTAAATTTTAAAAAAGATCCAGATGCTGGATGTGCTGGGTGCTTTTGGGTTTCATCGCTGGTAGTTAGTGGCAGAACAAGAGGTGGTGCTTGGGGCCTTGTGTACTCACATCCCCCCATTGTCTCTACACGTCATCATTGAGTCTCTGCCCAACTAGGCCCAAGTGGATATGGATGTGTTCCACTGAAATCTTTCACCTCCCCCTTGTATCTATATCCTCTACCATCATGAGAGCCCTGGACTCTGCCATCCAGCATGTTTGCTGAACTGCTCCATTCTGTTTTACTCCAGTGGCATGATCGGAGTTCTTAACTCATGTCGCCATCTGGCATCTGGCATCAGCTATGAACTTGAATGGTATGGTCCATTCAACTTGTGTATGGTCCTTTGTCCATACTCATTTCCAAAGCTGCCATAGTTAGCGTCCTTCCCCTGCCCCTACAGACAGTTTCTCCACATGTATAAGAATCTCCCGTTAGAGTGTCTGCCTCTCTCAGCATCTCCTGATCTTCTCAATGGCTTAACACGTTTGCATGTGTTAGCTTTTATTACCTGTGCCACCAAGTTCTGTAGTGGCATGTCTCCTACAGAACAGCGCCACTGACTCATTCTCTTTCTCACTATTGTAATCCCTGCAAACAATAGATTTGTCTTTTTTACCTTTCCTAGAGTGTCGTATAATTGGAGCAGGCTGGTCGCAGCCTTCCCAGCCTGGCTTCTTTTCCTGATCAACATGTGTCTAATGTTTCTCCAAGTTTTCAATGGCTTGATAATTTCCGTTTGTCATTGAATGCTGGTCCATCATGTGGGTGTATCACAGCTTTTCTGTTCACCCACTGAAGGAAACTGTGGTTGATTCTTGGTTTTGGCAATTAAGAATAAGGCCCCAGCAAACATTTGCATACAGGTTTTGGTGTGGACACAGGTTTTTATCTGTTGGGTGCCTGTAGAGTGGTTTTCTGGATCAGATGGTGAGACTTTGAGGGACAAGAAACTGCCACAATGTCTTTGCATAGAGTTGCACAGCCATTCCTCATCCCTACTTAATGATGAGTAAGAGTCTGTATTGTCCTGAAGTTTCCAGCACTTACCCTTGGCAAGTTTGTAGATTTTAGTAATTCTGGAAGCTATGTTAATGATACCTCATTAGTTGAATTTGCAATTCTTGAGTGATAGTTTTGTTTTTGGGGGGGGGGTCACTTGTGGAGCTTGAACTCTGGGCCTGAGCATTGTTCCTCAGCTCTTCAGCTCAAGCTAGTGCTCTACCACTTGAGCCACAGCGCCACTTCTGGTTTTCTGGTGGTTTATTGGAGATAAGAGTCTCATGGACTTTCTTGCCTGGGCTGGCTTTGAACCGCCATCCTCAGATCTCAGCCTCCTGAGTAGCTATGATGACAGGAGTGAGTCACCAATGCCTGGCAAGTGATAGTTTTTTGTTTTTGTTTTTGTTTTATTTTGTTTTAACATCTCTCATATATTTGTTTGCTGTGTGTATGTGTTTTTTGGTAAAGTTGTCTGTTCAGATTTTTTTTTACTGTGGAATTGTAAGACTTCTTTGCATGTTTTAAGTGTCAGTCCTTCATGAGCTATGTATTTTGTGAATAGTTCTGCTCCCAGTTCTGGCTTGTGTTTTCATTCTCTGAACAGTGTCATTTACAGAGCAGAAGTTTTTAATTTTAAAAACGCCCATCGTGTTCACTTTTTTCATGGAACATGTTTTTGGTGCATCTAAAACATCATCAAATCTAAAGCAGCCTAGATTTTTCTGTTGCTTGCTTTGAGAAGTTTTGCATTTTATATTTTGTTTTATAATCCACCTTGAACTGTGTGTGTGTGTGTGTGTGTGTGTGTGTGTGAAAGACCTTGATCTACATTCTTCTGGTCCTTTCCTCCTCCTTTTTCCCTTTTGTATACAGATTCTCAGTGGTTTTAGCACTGTTTGGTGCAAGACTCCACTTTCTTCGGTGACTTCCTTTTGCTGCTCTGCCACAGATCAGTTGACATGGCATGGCTGCTCATGTGGTCTCTAACGTGCTCCATTGATCAGTTTGTCTAGTCACTCACCAGCACCGGGCTATCTTGATAGTGTAGTTTACAGTAATCTGAGAGCCAGACAGTTCAATCCTCTGATGTCATCTTCTTCAGTATTGCTTTTGGCCTTTGTCTTTTCATATAAACTTTAGAGTTGGTTTGTCAATATGTACATAAGGGCTGGGAAGGTGGCTCAGTGGTAGAGCGCTAGCCTTGAGCTGAAGAGCTGAGGGACAGCGCCCAGGCCCAGAGTTCAGGCCCCACGACCGGACCAAAAAAAAAAAAAAAATGTACATAAGAGGCAGTTTTTCTTTTGAGATTGCTCTGGATCTACAGATAAAACTGAAAAGAACTGACATCTCAGAAGGAGGAACCTTTCAGTCCTGAGCAGGGCATCTTTCCACTCACTTGGGTGTACTTCCATTTCTTCACCAGACATTTGTCGTTTGGGTTGCACAGATTCTGGGTATAAGCTGTGCCAGATTTATACCTGATTTACACCAGATTTTATATTTCACTTTTAATGCTATTATATGTGATGCTGTTTGTCAATTTCAAATCCCAACTGCTCATTCCCAATTTATAAAAAAAGTCACTGACCTTGCTGCTCTTACCATAATGTCCCAAGCTATGCGAATTCTTCTACACAATCACGTTGTTCATTTCTTTCTTTGTGTTGCACAAGTCTTGCTTTCTTTCCTTACAGTGCTAGCTGGCATGGCATATGTGGCTGATGAGGATGGGAGCAGGGACCATCCTGGTCTTCATCTCAGTCTTAGAAAGCAGTTCGCGTCGCTCTGTGAAGCATGAATCAACAGCTAGATTTTTGCAGCTTCTTCAAAATGAAGTTCTGTTCTTAGTTTGCTGAGAAGATTGTAAAATTAGGACTGAGTGATGGACTTGTTGAATGCTCTTTCTATGTAGTTGGTATGATCATTATAGTAGTTAGAAGCTGATCTATCCAGGCAGCTTCCATAGGTATATGGGGGTAACATATATATATATAAATTAAATTGAATTTGATAATGTTTTACTGAAGACTTCTTTTTGAGATCAGGGCTTGATGCCACCTTTGTCCTAGCTGGCATTGCACTTGAGATCCTCCTACCTCCACTTCCTAAGTAACTGGGATTATATAGACATGGACTTCCATGCCTGGGAATTGATGTTGGCTCCAAGTTTTTCTTACAATGTCTTCCTCTGACTTTGGTGTTAAGTTAGAATAAGTGTTCTTAAGGAGACTGTAGATGTAGCCAGTGAGACCTCTTTTAGGTTGTCGTTAATTATCAACTGAATGTTTTATAGCAGGCAGTCCTATTGAGCAGGGCGACTCGGATTGTCCTGTTTCCTTGTGTGAATGGTGGCAGATTGTGCCTTCCAAGGACTCAGTCCACTTCATCTCCGGCACTAGGCTGTGGGAGTAGGCTCTTCTCACGGTCCTTGCTATGCTTTCGGTGTCTGTGAGATCAGTGCTGGCATTGGTGGGGTTACTTCTGGTATTAATAATTTCTTATCTTTTTAGGAGGTCAGTTGTGTTAGGTGCATCCATTGTATTCATCTTTCTCGTGAACTAGCTTTTTTGTTTTTGTATTGCTGATTTTTCTCTATTATTATCCTTTTTTATTCCATTGATTTCTGTTCAATTTATTATTATTTCTTTCATCCTGCTTGCGTTAGGCCTAAAATGCTCTTCTTTTTCAAAGTTTCCTAAGATAGACACTTAGGCCTTTGAGTTTAGATTTCTTTTTTGTTTGTTTCTTTTTGTTGTTGTGGTACTGGGATTGGTCTCAGAGCCTAGCCTTGTGGTTCAACTCTACCTCTTGAGCCACATCCCTACTTCTTTTGCTTTTGGTTTCTTTCCCCAGATATTATCTGTCCTAATTGTCCCTGGGTTAGCCTTGGCCTCTGGAGTAGCGGGGCTACGGATGTGCCTGCCACTCCTGGACGATCACCTGTGCGGGCTCTCTCTCGCTCTCAAATATTTGTATGCTTTTAAATGGACAAATCTAAACTGCATTCATTATGCACAGCACTACACATTGTGTGGAAGGGCTGGATTGAGCTAATTAACACATGAATTATTTCACATGCTTATCATTTATTTGTGGTGAGAACCTATTGAAATCTATTCTTTGCAATTAAAAGCTATTCTTAGCAACTTTCAAGAGTACAAAACATTGTTCTACGCTAGCTATTATGCTGTGTAATAGATGTCTTGAACTCATTTTTCCTGTTTAGCTGAAATTTTCTATCCCTTGACATCATTAATACTAGATATCTGGAAAATTCCAAAATATTTGGAGATTCAACCACACAGTCCTATATAACACACACATCAGTCTCAAGAAAAAAAATGGCTTAGCATTGTAAGCTAACTGCAAGCAAAAATATAACTTTAAGATTTGTGGGAGGCGGTGGAATCAGTGCTAGGAGAGCGGTTGTGGCCCTGAGCTCGGGATGGAACAGAAAAATCGACAGGAAGGAAGTAGTGAGAGGTTGGCAGACATGGACAGTGCTGCTGCGTCTCCCTCGTAGGTAGGGTGGGACGGTGGTCAGCGGGAGGGCTGGGGACGGATGGCATGGCTGTGTACTGGCAGGTGGCCTAGGAGCCCTGGCTGAGGAGGAATGGGGGCTCACCTCGCCTGGGAATGGGGGCCTGGGCTCATTTAGACGCTTCAACCACAGCCCTGCCCCTACGCGCTGCCACGGTCAGCCCTGCCAAGTCTACCATCCCCTCCTGGGACCCGAGAATACTCCTTCCCTCCCTCCCTCCTTTCTCCTCTCCCTTCCTCCCTCCTGTCCTCCCCCTTTGCAGGTTTTCTGGCCCCCTTTTCCTTGCAAGGCCTAAAGCCCATTATAGAGTCCTCCCATGGTGAGAGGCAAGAGAACTTTACCGTGTTCTTTCTACAGGCTGCCTCTGCTCTGGGTTCCTAAATGGAACCCCATGCACCAGAACCAGCCCAGGACAAGCACCGTCCTCTCCCTTGCCCAGCCTGGACCGCCTCCCAGGCAGCCCAGCAAACGTGCCCTTCTCGACGCTTCCTCACGCTGCTTCCGCTTCACGCATCCAGTCCCATTTTATCTATAAACAGACTCCTCTGGAAAGCCTTCCTGGTAGTACGCTAATTACCAGGACCAAACACACCTGGCCCTAGTTAGCAGGGATCATTTCTGCCCCCTAGGGGTGGAGAAGAGGCCCTTTTGGGGGAAGGATTAGAAGTAGCTGAGCACCCAGGGGAGCTCATCCTGAAAATTCCAGAATCTAGAGGCAGGTCCAAAGAGACTGGGGGGTTGGGGGGGCGGGGAGAGGGCACTGTCTCCAGGTGGATCCCTGGCAATGGAAGACCTCTGTAGACCTACATCCTGGTACTAGCCAAGGCTCTCCTGGTTGGGGTGGGTGGGTTCTACTCCTCCTGTGGTCCCTGCCCCTCCCCAGTGGGGAGCTGAGTGGAACTGGTCTCTCCTAGGAACCGCAGCAGGAGCAGAGGAGACCCCGCAGGCCCGTCATGGGCACCCGTTCCGTAGGTCCCCTTGTGACCAGTGTGATCTCCATAAGTGGGGAAACTGAGGCTCTGAGGCTTGACGGAGTCTGTGCAGAAGGGAGCATGGGGCCTCCCCTACTCCTGAACCAGGTGACAGGGAACGTGAGTGGACTCAAAGACGAATGGCCCAAGGTCACGTGGCAGCTGCGAGCCCTGGGTCAGCTGCTCCGGCTTTGGAGCCTCGGCGCCCGCATCTGTAACGTGGCCGGCAGCCCCTTCCCCCAGGGGCTAATGGAATGGGCTCCAAGGTTTCCCTGATATCCTCTTCAGGACCCAGCGGGAGCTAAGCAGGCTCTGGGAGGTAATGGTCTCTAGACTGGAAGCAGGCCTGGTCCGGTCTTAAGTGTGGTGGTGGAGCCCTGCCTTGTCCAGAGGTAGTGGAAGAAATGCTCTCTGAAAGGCCATCCTCCAGAGGCCTTGGGAAGCCTTGCTGGCGTGGGATGGGAGGTCTGGAGATGGCAGGGGAGAGGGCGCAGCGCTGGGGCACGAGGTGAGGCAGCCTCACGGTGACCTCTGTCAGTCACCAGCTGTGTGATCTTGCAGTTTGCTCCACCTCTCTGGGCCTGGGGTCAACTGTTTGGTTCGAGGCTGTCGTGAGATGCCCATGATTTAAGGGCAGTTGACAGCTAATTTTGGCCCCTTTGGAGCAGACTCTCTAGAACTGCAGCCTGTCAAGGATGGGAGATGAGGGGACCAAGTGGCCTTCCATCGAGACATTCCTGGGGACATAGACCAGGTGGCATATGACAGACACACACTGACCATTGGACAAGATAGATGTTTCCTTTCTCTCCTATAGAAACCTGGGTTTCAGGGCCCACTGTTCTGCGAAGCTCAGGAACTGAGGCCCTGTCTCCTCTGCATCTGCCTTCTACTTGGTCCAAGAAAGCTCTCAACTGGTCCCCATTTGAGAAGGGGAGATGGGGGAGGAAAGGAGTAGCCTTTGAGCTGTCTCTTTAAGAGCATGACCAGGGAGTGTAAGATGGCCCTCAGGCTCATGTTTTATTGGCCAAAGTGTAGTAACGTGGTCACTTGACCCCAGGGAAGGCTGGGGTGTGTGGTCACTCCATCCCAGGGAAGGCTGAGGTGTGTGGTCACTCCACCCCAGGGAAGGCTGGGGTGTGTGGTCCTCCTTGTGGAGTGCCATGCGCCCGGCAAACCTCAGGGGTTCTATTCCCCAGGAAAAGAGAGAACTGGTGCTTTGCCAGACATGGGGGTGCTGTAGGGGACACTGCGGGGTGCTGAGGGGGAGGTGCCAGGCTCAGTTTGGGGTGGAGTTCGTTGTGGAGGAGACACTTTGCTCTTGAGGTCTCCAAGCTACTGTTCACACATACTTAGTTGCACAGCACTTACTGCTTAGTTCACACCCAGAGCCCACATCTCCAGATGGGGATCCAGATCTGCTTGGACATCCTGCGCTGCCACTGTGCCTACGTCCCTCCTGTAGACGCCCTGATGAAGGGTTATAGCCCGATGAACCCATTGCAGATCAAAAATAGCGCAAGTGGAGAATGCATCAGGACACCTCACCTTGGCAACGGCCCCTCGTGACTGCCAGGCTAACTGCGCACCTGGGCTTCCTCCTGCAGCCCAGCAACCCAGAAGAGCCTGGTATTGTGTAGAGCTTGCCTGGGAAAAGATCCCAGTTCAAATCCCATACTACCCCTTCCACGGAGAGCACGTGCTTCATACCCTCGCGCGCTGACAGCTGTAGCCTGAACCCTTCGCTTGGAGGCCGCCTGCATCTTCTGCGAGGGAGGCCAGTGGTTCTCCTCCGAGTGTGGCCTTCCCTGGGGCAGAGGCTGCAAAGCAGGACGCACTGTCAGGTCTGAGGTGAGGCTCTGTCTCCTCGGCTGTCCCTCAGAGTCAAGTGACTGCGGGAAGCGGGGTCTCCAGGTTTCCCTCTTCCCACCTCCAGGGACCTTAGGGTGTTAGGGGTTCTTGGTCCCCAACACACAGACTGTGCTCATTGCGTACTGTGGAGTCTCGGCTTGGCTCTTTTGCTTCTTTGTTATAACGCAGAAATGCCCCTGTACCTACTCCCAAGACACCAGCTTGGGTGCTGGGTGGGAGCCAGCCTGGGGACCTCCAGGGGAGAGGATTTTACCTGGCTGCCTGCGCTGGCTCAGAGCCTGTTGGTACAGGGGCTTAGCCAAGTATCAGACAAGTACCTGTGGCTCTCCACAGACCTGGGATTGTGTTCTTCCCTCTCCACTCCCTGCCTTGGGGCTTACAGGCAAGTTATAAGCTCTTTTCTCTCCCGAGTCCCTGACACTGCTCCATCTTCAGGGCAGTGTGACTTTTTAATGGTACTGGGAGTTTGAACTCAGGGTCTTGCACTTTCTTGGCAGGTGCTCTACCACTTGAGCCATACCCACAGCCCTTTTTAAAGTTATTTAACAGGGTCTTATGCTTGTTGTCTGTGGTGGGCCTATGACAGTGATCCTCCTTCCTATGCCTGCTGGGTAGCTGGGATTACAGAGGGGTGTTACCATACCCAGCAGGATAGTGTGAATCTTGTAATAGGCATGTGTCTGTTTTTTTTTTTTTTTGCTGTAGCTGCTTAGGAACTCAGTGCCCAAACTGAAGTCTGGCAATGGGTACCACGCTCTTAATGCTTTCCTGCTATTATTTCTTTATCTGCCCCTTTACTCCCTTGGAAACAAGGTGGAGGGCCACACCGTTTGGATGCTTCTGAGGTCTGAGGAAGGAGGCTCCGTGTGGAAGAGGCTGGCAGCTGCGTGCTGCGCCGGCGGTGGCCACGTCCAGGGAGAGCTGCCCCCCTCCTGCAGGCCCGCACTAAGAGGAACAGAGCCAGGGACTTGGCCCAGAAGTGTCCTCCTTTGGGGCCTGAGGGAATCGTGGCTCCTGCGCCGGGGAAGGGCGCTCAGGCCCCCAGCACACAGCCGGTGGCGCTCCTGCTCCTCACCCCAGGGACCCCTCATTTGAGGTGTGACTGAGGGGTCCCATCTAGGCCCCAGGTGGCCTCCTTCCCAGCGTCCCCTCCAGAGGCCCTCCTCCCCTAGCCTGCTGCTCTCCCTGACTCCAAAAGGAAGGTGCCCGAACTTTCTGGAAAGGATTGGGATGTCTGGTGTTTGTAAATTTCCCTGTCACTGGTGTTGTGTTCTATGGTGCAGGAGAGGGAATGGGTGTGTCCACTTCATTGCTTCTGAAAGGTCTTGGGGTATCCATGAACACAAAGGGCCTCAAGACTGTGGCCTAGTGGAGAGATGGGCGCGGGTAGGGTGGGTGGGGTGCTGGGAGGGGACAGCGGGGGGAGGGGAGCAGGTGCCATGTCATCAGTGACAACTATTGTATTTCCTTTCAGTCTGCTTTCAATGCAGGTGCACACCACACATGTATGGGCATGTGTGTGAGTCTGTCTTCCTGCAGTGGAGACCAGGCAGATTTTATCTCGTCTTCAGATTTTCTGCAACTTGGTTTTTTTTTAACCCCCATTTTCTGGTTCTGCCTTCTTTCTGCTTGCCATGAGCAGTGCCCCTACCCTCAGCCATTCAGCAATGTGTCTCTCCATTCTGAGGCCCTCTTCACCAGCTGCTCTACCCAGAGGTCATAACCACTGTTCACAGTGACCCCGCCCCCCCCCCCCCCCCCACAGCTGGCCCGTACCTCACCCTGCTGGACTGCAGGCCCACACTGGCTAGCGGCTGTCCAGTTGTAGCACTGTGATAAATGTGTGGGAAGGGGCTGGGAAGGTGGCTCAGTGGTAGAGCGCTTGCCTTGCATGCCTGAGGCCCTGGGTTCGATTCCTCAGCACCACATAAGCAAAAAGAAAAAAAAGCCGGAAGTGGCGCTGTGGCTCAAGTGGTAGAGCGCTAGCCTTGAGCTGAAGAGCTGAGGGACAGCACCCAGGCCCAGAGTTCAGGCCCCACCACCGGACCCCCCCAAAAAAACGTGTGGGAAAAATGGGTGAAAATGAGAATGATCGCTCAGAGCTGTGCCCGAGCTGTTAGCTCCCCTGGTGAAGAGGACAAACATGCGTTCTTTGTGGGGGGACAGAATGGGGCTTGCTCATTTGTATGCCTCAGTGCCCTGCATGGACCTTGGCATACAAAAGATACTCACCCGCTAAACGTCAGCCGAGTGAGTCTGGCTACGTGCGTCATGCAGATGTTACTGCAATGACAGAAACACAACTCATACTAGTTTAAGTGAAACATTGCTTCTCACGCTGGGAAGTCCAAATGCAGCCCTAGCTTCAGGCATAGCTGAATCCAGGAGCTCAGAGCGTGTGGGGACTCAAGACTTCTTCCCTTTCTGTCTCCCCGTTCTCTCTGCCTTGGCTGTCTGAATGTAGGGTGAGGAAGGTCTTGAGAATGTATTTTTTTAAATGGTTTAAGGTCACAGATAAAGAGAGAAGACCACTCCCCCCCCCCCTTCCCCGCCAAAGCTCCACACAACAAAACTCTCACGAAATAGGAAGATCTGGGTCTGGGTCACGTGCCTTGTCCTCTTAAGACAAAATTGAATGTGATGGCTTCTGACAGGAAAAGGGGCCATTATTGGAAGGGGAGGGAGGAGCACTGGCAAAGTGAAAACCACTTCCTATTGTTCAATAAACTGTCCAATGTCAGACCCAGATAATG